>NC_064247.1:862500-2228333 GCF_003254725.2 Canis lupus dingo | reverse complement strand
GTCTTGCATGCTTTTTAGCAGCAGTTCAAAATGGCCAGGTCCAAAGAGGCTCATGACAGGCTCAAGATGTACTCCCCACCTGGGTCTTATTTCTGTACTTTCTATTTCAGCATAAGGCCCAACAGCCATTCAATAAGGCAAGCTGAAACAATGGTGTCATCCCAGATAGCTCTCTTTCCATCTTCTCTGGTACCCAGGCGACCAACAAGTCTTACTGATTTGATCTCCGAAGTGCTCAGATCTGTGCACTTTCCCCATCTCCACCCGTCACTCTACCTCGGCCACCCTCATCTCTCAACTGAAGTACTGCATTGCATCCCAAAGGCATCCTCAAGTGCACTCAGGTACCCTCATAGTCATTCTCCCACACTGCAGCCTGAATGAGCTTTAAACAAACAAACAAAAAATCATTCATGTCATCATTCCCTCCTCCCCCACTCCTTCTCCTGTCTTCTATTGGATTAATAAAAATGAAGCTCTGAAATGTGCCTTACCAGACTCCGGGTTATCTTCTTGTTCTCTGCTCCAGCTGTATGGGTCTGCTTTATGGCCTCCTGCCCTAGGGCCTTTGCACGTTCTATTCTTTTGCAGGAAACCAGCTCCAACTCACTCAGCTCTGTGTTGAGGGGAGCGTGTCCCAGCATTCCTAACTGGGCTAGTCCTCCTCTCAAATCTCCCCCCTAGTGCCAGGGGCTTCTTCACTGGATCTCCCTGCACTGCTGCAATCACACCTTGGTTTGTGTGATTGCTTAATATGCCGCCCCTTTCCCCGGTTTTGCTCCTGACCCCAGTCCTAGTAGACAATACAGTACCTGCCACACACGAAAAGCTAAATAAATTATAAACCTCTGTTAAATAATTAAAATCTCACCAAAATGAATAATCAAGAACAATACAGTATCTTGTTAAACTAAATAAATGATTGAATAAAATCATCTTGCTCCTTTTAGCTTCAGTTTCCTGAAAGGAAACAATAGGACAGTAACTATTTCACAAAACTCTTCGAAGGATTAAATAAAATCGTATAACCAAATAACCCTGCTTAGTATTTGTCATGTAACAGATTCTCAATAAAGGTTTGCTCTCTGGGCCACCTGCGTGGCTCAGTGGTTAAGCATCTGGTCTGCCTTTAGCCCAGGGCATGGTCCTGGGGTCCTGGGATCAAGTCCCACATCGGGCTCCCCACAGGGAGCCTGTTTCTCCCTCTGCCTGTGTCTCTGCTTCCCTCTCTGTGTCTCTCATGAATAAATAAATAAAATGTTAAAAAAAAAAGTTAGCTTTCTTTATTTCTTTGCAAAATATACACACATAATGATACGGAGTTGGGTGGTGAAATACAACTAGCCATGATGTAAAGTAAGGACAACAAATATAGGGTAGGATTGCCCACTACTCCACATGGCCCTCCATTTCTCAATAATGCGTGCTGGGCATCCTCAGATTTTACCCTGCCTTTCTACTTCTCTGTGACAGAAGAGTCACCCACCAGGAGGTAAAGAAAAAGAAAAGATAAAGAGACATAAAAGAAAGAGAAATGACAGTTTTCAGGATGGCAAGTGGATTATTCCAACGCATCTTGACTTACACATGACAGATGTGTTCCTGAAAGATATGCGTAAACCGAATCATACCTTGAATTCACAAGGGAATCTTGGTATTTAAAGGGATCGTTTATTGAGTTCTTTTGGAAAAAGAATCACCAGCATGATGACTAACCTCTCCCTCTAGTGCATGTACCAGGGGTATTATGTAATCCCTTTTTACTCCGGTCTGGGGCAAACTGACGCATGGTTTATGTAAATGAAGAGACTTTTAAATGTTAATTTTTGATAGAAAGCCATCAACTGGGAGGCCAGCTCATAGGAAGCATTCAATAAATCAAAGCTTCAGGCCCAAGCATCTATAGATGATAGCTCTTTGGAGCTTCCCCGCCTTCCCTTGGAGACCTTCAAATTGAACATTCTTCATTTACAAGCCGAGACTCAAGGAGCTGAGGGGCCTTGCTAGTAAGTCACATGCAAAGTTGTTATCCTAGCAAGAATCCCGCTCAAGAAGTCAGGGCTCTGCAATGAGTTGGTTAATAGCTCAATTAGCCTGGAGAAAGTAAAAATAAAAGACTTCTTCAGGAGAGTTTGGGTGAGTAAAAGGCTCAGTGCTACATGCTTAGCAGAGTGCTAAGTCCGGCACGTGGTGGGTGTGCACCAGGGTCACTCCTGTGACTCAGCTGCTCAACCGCTTTGGGTGCAGTTTACCCAGAACCAAGGGACAAAGACCAGAGGACCAGACCACGGCTCTCACCTGGGGCAGAGGGAAGGCAGGACGAAGTCAGATAATGATAACATGTTGTTTTTTATGGGGCTACGAAGAGAAGACCGGTGTCAGGGCTGCCCACGTGTGACCAGAGAACAGGAGATGTTGAGAAAATATTTATGCTGTGAACTCCACCGGGCTGAGCTCTAGAACTACACTGGCTGGCCCTCATTTAGTTCCCTGTTTCCATTTATTCAGTAGCTTGAGAAGCCGGATTGCAGTCAAATGATGGTGGCTTCTAACAGGCAGGGGCAATGATGGGAAGAGGAAGAGGCTGGGAAGCAGCCTGGGCCACAGGTGGAACCCGCCCTGAGGACACAGTGGCCTTGCCCTATCCCAAGGCCCCCTGAGCCACTGCTGTCTCCACCTGGACCACGGGCTCCAATATGCCAGAGTACGCATGCATGAGCTTTAATGCATCTTCCAGCCCTAAGCACGTTAGAAATTTCTGGCATCAGACACAGTGCCTGGCACCACAGACATTCTTTCAAAATGAAGCATGACTTCTAACTGTAGAGGAAAAAAAGAAAAGAAAAGAAGAGAGAGCGCAAGCAGGTAAGGGATAAACCGGGGCTTTGAGGTCAGTCCATCCCGGCTTTCCCGCTGAGACTGAACTAGTGGGAGACTACACCCGTGACGAGGAACCATCTCGGGGAACACTCTCCCCTGACTTCTCCACTCGCCACTGTTCTACCTTCTGCCTTGCAGGGGAGAAAGCAGGGTGTGCATGCGTGGGTGTGCAGGATCTATTGGTAGTGGTTCATGGAAGGTACCTGAAGTGCAGCTCCAAGACCTGTCTTTGATAGATGGCACGCGCTACCTGAAATTAGAAATTGGCTATGTGGCTTCAGGAAACATATTATCTTCTATAACACTTGAATGTCGATATATCCTCCCAGGGGACGGGGTCAGGGCAGTGTTCCTTGTGAGTCTCGCAAGTTTTGCCCACGACTGGCACACACAGAGGAGTTCTCCTCTGTGGTGCGGGGAGGGAGGACAGGAGAAGAGATGGCCTGACCCACAGCTGGAAAAAATCGTGGACACTCCTTTTGGAGCTAGCAGCTATTTATCCATCCGGCCAGGGGAGACACTCTTCACCTGTTTTGGCCATTAATACAGCATAACACTAAAAACAGGAAATGCATTTCTATCTGATCGAGTGACAAATGCCTTGAGCTGCCCAGCACTCAGCCATGGCCAGCTTCCTTACTCCCAACAAATCGTAAAATAATAATACAAAACCTAAATAACAGGAGCAGCAGCTAAATTGTTTCTCCATCCCAACTCATTTTTTAGATGGAGTGTCATCTTGACAGATCTCTTCTGATCGAAGTGTCTAATTGAATAGAGTCCTCATTGCTCTTGAATTTGTGACCTCAGACCGCTGTGAAATAAATGCAATCTGGAGAATTATTTCCAAATAACAACTGCTACTCCTCCGGGAACTTACTATTGCTTCTAGCTTCTGAAATTGTTGGTGAACCACCTACTGACTAAGCTATTAAAACTAGGTGTTTTGTTTGGATTCCAGACTAATGCTTCTATAAATTCAAAAGCAAGACATACTGCAGACGCCTGCAGAAGGCCCCTCGCTCAGGCGGGGACACCCCCGGGAGACTGCGGCCCCGTGCACAGCTGGCCAGGCCGACCCCGCAGGTCCTAACCCAGTTAGCAGGCTGCTCCCCCGGGGCCGTGTGAGTGGGAGTAATTAGAGCCTCCCGTGGGAAACTTGCCTAATGAAATCCCTTCAGAGGTGGCACATTTGTTTGAATTCGGGGATTTTCCATGGACCTAACGATTTAGACAGAGTTTGCCAAGATGTTCCACCCAAAGCAAAATTTTTTGGAGACCCAGCAGAGTTCCGGGTGGTGCATTTAGGAACGCAGCGAACATGCATTAGGAGGCTAGGCTCCCTTCCTTTTAAGCACGTTAGCTTCCTTTGGGGAGGGCATTTGGCCAGCCGTGGAGCCTTGCATCGGGTGAGTCCCAGGTGGACTGTCTCCCGTAGCGTTAACCACACCGCTGGAGGCGGTGGCAAGGCCACACCCGTGTTCTGATCCCGAAGGCTCAGAGACCTAGAACTTACCCAATGTCCCACAGACACGGGCACAGCTGGGGCTGGAAAACTCTTCTCACTCCAGACCCCAAGGCTTGACCGCCATGCTAAGTCCATCATTCACAGACATGAAGATCCGTGGTGCAAATGATGCAAGACTATGCAACTGATCTCATCTTAGGAAGACTTCAATAGAGTTAAGATAGCTTCATGTTAAAAAAAGAAAAAAAAGAAAAGTGGGCCCTGGGGTCGAAATGACATCTTATAAGTCCTAGTTGCAGTCCTTTCTTATAAGCTTTCATTCCCATTATACAGGTGTGAACTATCACATGCTTCTAAGCCTTGTCTTTTACTTCTGTGTAATGAGAGCAAAATCGTGGCTGTCTTGGGAATTAGAGGGACTGAGGTATGCACAAGCAGGAAGTCCCCGCCTGCTACAGGGTCAACGCTCCATAAGTGGGAACCATGACTTGATTAATGGCGCATGTCTTCGCGTTCACAGCCTTCAACAACATCTCAAACGCACACGTTTTCTAAACCACAAGGAATATTTCCGACTGTGAGCGTGAAGTCTCTGTATTTTGGAAACGTTTCTTGAAATGCAGCCTGAAACGTGACTTTTATCCACCATGGCTCTCTCCTTCTTTCTTCTCCCTGCTGCCTTTCTCCATTCTCTTTCCCCCTGCCCCTACCAGAACGGGGGCACCTTTCATCAATGGATTAGTCCATGGCTAAAATATGACTCATGCTAGGAATGAAAAGGAATATTCCGTCTGTGTAGCCGGCAAGGGCCCGTGGGGCAGATTCTCATTAGAATGCTTTACAATAATATCAATCAGTATTAAAAATGTATGTTCTACTCAATTTTTAAAACATCTTAAATAAATCTTTAAATAAAGCTATTTTGTTTTATCTTCAGGGCTCTGTGAACAGTCAGCCCTAAGGGGCCCTTGTTTCCCCAAGTACAACCCCAAAAGCGTCTTCTACCAAAGCTTTATCTTTCTGGGGGGTCTCTGTGCTCGTGGAGTCAAGTCTTAGGGGCAATACTAATTCTTTGTTTGGTGGCAGCATAATAACAGGGGAAAGGAATATTACTCCATTAGGCTCGTTTGCCATTCGAGATTGCTTCCCAGGAAGCGGCTAGTTAATCCATACCCTTGAGGTGCAAGCAGTGTTCACCCAATGCCATGAAAAAGGTCAGTGAGTCCACAGGAAAGGAAAAAAGGCAGTGCCCTTGTTACAGGGCCGGGAAAACTCAGGGGAAGGCTAAAAATGGAACTAGATATTTCCAGAAAGGAGCGTGTGCTGCCTCTTTTATAAATACCTCTTTGGGCCGGCAAAGACTGCTCTCCTTGGTTGAAGCCTGAACTCTACAGGAGCCGGGATGAGACTGGCTGAGGTGTCAGCAATAGAGAAGAGTGAGGACATAAGCAAAATGGAGGATGCAGAATGGTCAAAGGTATTCATACTCGTTTAAGCAGGAACAGCAACAGTTGTCTACGTGATGACTCAAGTGTGTCTGTTTCTCAGAACTGACGACCATTTCCTACCCTAACCACTGAGGTCCACCCAGAGCATCCAATCAGCTCCTGCTAGCTGGACCTTCCTGCTCGTCACCTGCCACTCATAGATCCTACACCTGCCCACCCACTTTTAGATGAAACACTCATGTAATCGATGACTCATGTCACTAGCTCCCAAAGGGGACACATTCCCTTCTGCTATAGGGCCCCTACCGACTTTCTCAGCCTCATTTTCTACTACTGTCTCCAACACTTCCCATTCCCTGGTCACTCCATGCGTGGCCCTTGCCGTAAGCATTTCCTTATGCTGTTCCCTCCTCCTGTGATGCTTGTCCTTCCACTTCATTCCTTCCAATAAGAAACACAACTTCTTGTAAATGAGGCTTTATCTATGTGATTCCCCCCCCTTACCTCTTCTCTTGACCTTGCCCCAACTCTGGTAGAATAAACCACTTGATCACCCACACTCTGGTTGCTCTTTGCCCATTTTTGGGTTATACTAGCAGCATACTGTGACCTTACTAGCAGTTTATGTGACTGCCTCCCCCATTAAATGATGACATCCTTGCAAGCAGAGGCCTTGTCTAATGGGCTTCAGTAGTCCCATACCCCGTACATCTTTTGAACCATGGTAGACGACTAAGAGATGTTCAATGAATCAGTGAAAAACAAAAGTCTGAGTAAATGAGTTCCAAAAACATATAGTGCTTCTAGAAGCTATTTCATGGGGAACTTTATGTTTGTCACTTGAAATCTTTTGTGGTCAGGGGTCTGATATCAGGATTAGCTATTTCCAAAAAGAAGCTCCTGATTACCATCATCAATAGTGGAGCGCACCTCTAGGAGACAAAAAGGACCATCATGGTAGTAAAAGTAAGAGGACTTTTAGAAAGAGGATGGAGTCCTGTCTATCAAGTGTAGGAGATTGACAAAAGGGACACGATGTTATTTTTTTTTATTTTTTTAAAGATTTTATTTATTTATTTATTTATTTATTTATTTATTTATTTATTTATGAGATAGAGAGAGAGAGAGACAGGCAGAGGGAGAAGCAGGCTCCATGAAGGGAGCCCAAGTGGGACTCCATCCCAGGTCTCCAGGATCATGCTCTGGGCTCAAGGTGGTGCTAAACCGCTGAGCCACCCAGGCTGCCCAGGGCCATGATGTTAAAAACATAAAAGAAAGAAAGAAATTAACCCTCTCCCAACAAATGTGAGGTCACACACACACACACACACACACACACACACACACACAGCTTGAAGCCAGAAGCCCCATACTCAGATTCTCTTCCCCTTCCCCAATTAGTTGTTTAATCTTGGGAAAATCACTCAATTTCTCTGGGCCCTGGTATATTCATTATCTTAAAATTTTAAAAAAGTAGTATATGTGCCTCTAAGGTTTGCTCCTGCTCTAAAAGTCTATGCACGTCCTCTCCCAGGGTTTCCCGTGACCTTCTAGAGTCTTCAATGAGAGCTCCTGTGCTTGTTCACGTTGTGTAGCTTAATGGATCCACAGAGCCTAGTTAGGGTGCTTGCCATCTCTCATTTCACCACACTCCTATCAGTTCTCACCAGCCAGGGTGGCTCAGCAGTTGAGCATCTGCCTTCGACTCAGGTCGTGATCCCGGGGTCCTGGGATCAAATCTCCCATTGGGCTCCCTGCATGGAGCCTGCTTCTCCCTCTGCCTGTGTCTCTGCCTCTCTCTGTGTGTCTCATGAAAAAATAAATAAAATCTTTCAAAAAAATTCTCACCAGCCAGTTTGGTTCCTTTAGTGCAAACACAGAGACAAAATGTTTCTTGGTTTGAAAGACTTAACTAATTGATTTAGTTAGTTAGTTAGTGCAATAAAATTGCATCAAATTTTGCTCATTCATATTAATAAATGAAGACAGAGGAGTCTCTTAGAATCTACTTGGACTCTTTAGACATTGTGTTTTGGGGATCACAGCCAAGAGTGCTGAGCCTCAGAACCCTCAGAACGTAAAAGGCTTGCTACCCCAGAGCCCACCATGGGATCCAGCTTAAGGAGTCCCACCACGTGAATCACAGGCTTCCCAAGCCCTGGCAGCCCCAATTACAACATCATTCTGGTGTCACTGCTCAATTGTTCTTCTTCGAAAGGGCAAACACACCTCAGAGACAGAAATGTCAGCGCAGGACACCCGCTAGCCATGCGGAGTTGTAGGCGGGCAGCCCCGGTGGCTGCAATCCTTCGGGCTCCCTCCTAGCTACACAGTGGGAACAGTCACCTGCAGGGAGGCTACACTGAGGGGTACATTTTTTTTTACATCTCACACACCTACGCTTGAAAAAAGAAATAGCCAGTCTAATGGTGTTTTAATGATTCCACAAGCAACCATAAGACCTCAAGTGTTGAGTGTCATAGAAATTTCATGTAGGTCACAACACTTTTATGTGTTCTTTAGATCCAAAAATAGAAGTGAGGTTCAGGTTTAGCTAAAAATCCAGGAGGAGGCATTTCTTGTGAAAGACATGCGTCGAGCCAGGAAAGCTTTGGGATCCTGTGTCAAAGGTCCCGGGAGACGGCCGCACACCTACAACCCACGGGACATCAAGTGACAAGACCCCCCCGCCCCCGTCCCTCCTGCGGTTGCCGTCTGCGGTTTGTTCCATAGAATTTGCAAGAAGCACCTCCCTACCGACCGTGAAGGCAGATTCTAGTCCCTTGTGGAGGAGTGAGGGGGTGAGCATGCGAGGGGAAATGCTTCACAGGGCATTTCTTTCAACTGTCAGCCTGTCACATCAGTGTCGACCGTTGTCACTCGCAGCAAGAAAGCTTTGGGGCCCCAAGAAATGCCAAGAAAATGGCAGCCAGTGGGCAGGACGATCGCCAGCCTGCTCCTGCTAATATATGCAGCGGATGTGGCATTTCTGACAATATTGCTTCTGCCTCACTTGCCATTTAATGTTAAGAGGCTTCTAGAGTCTACTGCATTTAAAGAGTAATGACTGTTTTCAGGGTAAATGCTCTGTTAAATAACCCTGGATTATTGTGTCGTGTTATTACATTTATAAAATGGCATTTCAAAAAATAATAATTGTTTTAGAGTTAATTGATGTTTTTAACCATCACTGTGTAGAGAATTTTTATTCAGCAGACAGGGAGTGAGCCAGAGAAAGAGATTTCCATCGAGAGAGTCGGTACTGAAAATAGAAATCTCTCCCGCATGTGAAATCCTGGTAGAGGAGGCCCTCCTCCTCCGAGGACTGCCTTCAATAAACTCTTTCTACTGCAATTAAAGCAACCACAGGACCAAGGTAAGCCTCAGCCGCGCTCCCCAGTGCACTCCGCAGGCGTTGGGCCTGGCAGTGGCCCAGGGGGTGAGGGAGGCCTTGGCACAGATTTCTCGGCCATTATACCGCCATGTGGGCAGGCCTGGCCCCCGAGCAGCCCGAAGCAACGGCAAGGACCTGGAGCTCCGCACAGCAGTGACTTTTCAAATGTGAAGTTAATTACACGGCCGAGAGTCTCAGGATTTCATATGGCCAGAGGCAGAGTTGAAAGCAGGGATATTACAGAATAAAACTTGGAAATTCTAAAATCTCCACACTGGGAGGGTGCAGAGTGGGTGCCCTGAACATTCCCCTAGCGTGGTGGGGATGGTGTCACTTTCTTTCTTTTTACCAAAATTCTTCCAACACAACTCTTCAGGCAGGTGAACAGGGTACCACTGCCTACCGTGGGAGAGAGAAATGATCTTTTCATCCCATGGTTTCCTTCTACAAGTGTTCCTACGAAGAAGGAATTGGGTATTATTATTAGTAGTAGTATGAGAGCTTTAGATATAAAGTTATATGTACACACAAGATAAGTTCATTTTCACTCTGACAGAACTTAATGGAGAATCAAAATCTTTGTATTTGCAGGTCATTTCTCTTCCCCTTATATGTTCCATCATCCAGTGTGCTACTGTGATTTGTTGTAAGAAATACATGTTTAGTCTTTGTCCATGACTCACAGCTCCCAAAGCCCTTGGAATTTCTTCAATAAGGAGCGCAAATCAGTATGTGAACAATGTGACTTTTGGGACCCCACAGAAGGATGGGTGTTGGACAAAGAACTTATCTTTGTCCTGTGGTTGCTTTAATGACATGAATAGTGAAGCCTCCGTAAAATCCCAAAAAGATGGGGTTCTTAGAGCTTCCAGGTTGAGGGAACCAGAATGCTTCCATGTGCCACTGCGTCAGGTCCAAAGCTCCACAAGAATATATGCTCACCCTATGTTTCTCTTTACCGGGCTCTTAATTTGTATCCTTCAATATCCTTTGTAATACATCAGTAATCCACGGGTTTTGTGGGTTCTGTGAGCTGTTCTAGCAAATCAGTTGAACCCAAGGAGGGGATTGTGGAAACCTCTGATTTACATCCAGTTGGTCAGAAGCTCAGGTAACAATCTGACTCTGTGCCTGGCATCTGAGGTGGAGGGCAGACTTGAGCGACTAAACCCTTTACCTGTAATCTGATGTTATCTCTGGGTAGATAGTGTCAGAATCTCTTGTAGGTATGGGGAAGAAGAACACACACACACACACACACACACACACACACACAAGCACACATGCACTGGAATTGGGTCTAGGAACCTAAAAGATTCAGTACCTACATATACCTTCAGGACCATCATAGCTGCATGCCAATAGCTAGATAACAGTAGTAAGTGGACAAAAAGCCAGGCTAAATTGGAGAAAAATGGAAAGATGCTGAAATGTAAAGGTGGGAAGAATGATGGGGATCACCTAGCATGAACCCCCAATCTTAAAGATGAGATTGAAGCCAAAAATGTTAAGCAACTATCCAAGATTATAGATCTGGATATTAGAGCTGCAGTAAACCTGCATCTCTGACTCCAGAAATCCCCACAGTTCTCCCTAATACTTCTGCTACTTCTTACAAGAATCCGCATGTAAACAATATAATCACTTCTGTTCTCATTCCTAACCACCACCATTGACAACGAGCAGGATCAACCTTTGTAAAAAATTACCAGGGAATTTTGACTACCTCAACAGCTGGAAACCATCCATATGAGCAACAAAGACGTGTCCCAGTCTCTCGGCTGCCAAATAGCCAGAAGATGAAGCACAAATTCTGTGAAGCCAGGATGACTCCGCAAATAATCATTCTATGGTATAGGAAGGGACTGAACAGAAGAAGTTGGAATGTATGATTTCCTATCAAAGCACAATTGGCAAAATGTCCTGACTTTTCACAGATTCATCCACATATCCCAAGGAGAGCTGTCCTGATCATTTTGGTAATTCTCCTAAGAGAATTAGATTAAGTGGGTTGACATAATAAGCAAAAGAAAGTCAAAGCCAGATAACTGTGGGCACCACCGAACAGCAAAGACCAGGTAAGTGACTCTCCAGCTATACAATGTACCCCAACCCACACAACCATAGGACCTTTACCTCTGTCTTCGCATTCCATGGCCTCTTTCACCACAAGGACATCCAAATGGCAAAAGTACAGCTCAAAGACTTTGCAGAAAGTCTCCCCTCTCCTATTTAGAGTGTTAAAATGATAAGGCTGAAGTTTTCTGTTTATTTAAATAAAGCACTTGCAACATTGTTAAGAAGGTAAACAGAGACAAAGATATCTGGTGAGTTATCTTTTGGCCTTCTTCAGAACAGAGCAAATGGAGGAGGTAGACCTTAATCAGCCTGAAAAAATGGAATGAATTGAGATACACCAGTTAGATATTGTGTATTAGGCTCAGAGGATTATTAGAACTCTGAGTCTTTCCCACCATACAAAGTCATGGAATAAAATGGAATGAATCTCTCTCACATAGAGAAGGAACAGATCCCCTAAAACTCCAATTAAAAAAGGAAACACATACACACACATAAATAGTAAAACTATAAAAAAGTAAAAACAGCTACAATATTAGAATCTTGACTTTATCTTTCTTAAGGCTAAAAATTAAAAGGGTGAAATATCATAAAAATATTTATATAATATAGTAAGTCATGAACTCGGTAAGTAAGATAGCTTTGAATAATAATGAAATCATTACATTTGGACGGATATACATAAGTAACCAGGGTATAATGAACTCCTTTCCACCTCTTGGTGATGAGATCAGAAAACCACATTTGCAATCATTACACCTTCATCAGTGTCATTATTATAAAATGTATATTTTCATAAAGCACTTATGCAAAACAAGTTAAATCTTTGGAAACTAGTTATCAATATAATTATTTAAAAATGAAAAAACATTAAAATTCATTTTAAAATAATTCAAAGAATGACTTGGCTTGATTAGTATTTTCAGGTACTGCCATTAAAAAAATATAGCCTTATTCCATCATTTTAAAACTATTTGGGTCATGCAAAATTCAGTGAAGCCTATATTTCTTCATTGTAATCTTGCCTGGGATGTTTATTTGTCTCTGCCACCTTCCTCCCTACTTACCTCCTTGCATTACTTCCCCCACCCCATCCTTCTTCATTTATTTTAATAACCTCCATTGCAAGTATCATTCGTAAAGCTCAAATATAAGGACTCAATTTCTGGGAATAGTGAAGGAGATGGAGTTAACAACTGAGGGAAGAAGAAGCTCTACTGAACTGTATTTTGGTTGCTTATGTAGGTTAAGTATCAGAACCAGTTGCCCATCAGTTGTTAAAAGATAGACAGGATTCTCTCTTTACCAGCAGATCCAATATGGTACCCACGTTTGGTGAACCAACCCCCAGAGTAGCTCGCAAAACAATCACCTTTATGCACACCCACAAGTTTCTCAAGTTTTAGGCCTTTATCTCTTGCATCAACTATTTTGAAAAATATCCTAACTGGAATTGTTTGCTTGTTTTTATTTTTGGCTCTCATCTTAGCCCACATCATTCCATCTTCCATCTACTGTTGCCAGAATGACCTATTAAAACATCACAACCTTGCTCAAAACCTTTCAGTGACTCCCCATAGGATAAAATCCATTGCTATATGAAACGCCGGGACACCTGCCCCCCGATGTTCACAGCAGCAATGTCCACAATAGCCAAACTGTGGGAGGAGCCTCGGTGTCCATTGAAAGATGATGGATAAAGAAGCTGTGGTCTCTGTATACAGTGGGATATTCCTCAGCCATTAGAAACGACAGATACTCACCATTTGCATCGACGTGGATGGACCTGGAGGGCATGATGCTGAGTGAAATAAGTCAGTTGGAGAAGGACAAACATTATATGGTCTCATTCATTTGGGGAATATAAAAAATAGTGGAAGGGAACAAAGGGGAAAGGAGAAAGAATGAGTGGGAAATATCAGGGAGGGAGACAGACCATGAGACACTCCTAACTCTGGGAAACGAACTAGGGGTGGTGGAAGGGGAGGTGGGCGGGAGGTGGGGTGACTGGGTGACGGACACTGAGGGGGGCACCTGATGGGATGAGCACTGGGTGTTATTCTATATGTTGGCAAATTGAACACCAATAAAAAATAAATTTATAATAAAAAAAATCCATTGCTATACCTTCCTAGGGCCTTCTGAAAACAAATGAACAAATCAGTACACAACTTTTTACCATATCCTAAATATATGTCAGGAACCATTTGATGTTTTCATATTAATAATCTTAACTGATCTTTAAAATAACCCTTTAAGGAGGTTTCAATACAGTCAGAATTGCCTGGAGACATAATTTGGAAAATGTTATCTGCAACCGAGAAAATAGTTTACCTATTACGGTAATCTTTTTTTTTTATATTCCTTTTTTGATTAATATTTAAAACTAAAACATAAACAAGTTACAAATTGTCATAGCTACATTGATTGAAATTGATACATGGCAACATTATGAGATTTTATGCACTGACATTAGCAAAAGTAACTTAAAATCAATGATTTGGAGAGTAATTATTCAGGAAATCCTAATGACTTATTATAGTAAAAACACTTATAAGAGTGCATCCATTAATGGAGGACAATTACTGGAAAATAAATTTATTATTCAGGAAACCAATTAACTAGTATTTAATTACTTAAAATTATGATCCGATAGTAAACACGGGTACATTTTGCTTACAAATATCACTTCTGATTATGGTTCATCAGGAAACAAAATGACTAATGTTACTTCATTGAAGGTAATTTGATTCACTTCACTTTCCCCTTTTCGGTCCTTCTCTGTGAATTACTATTTTAAAGAAGCGGAGACCATTAGAGCCGAAAGATGAGCTGAGGTTAGTGGATTTCCCCTCCTTGGCTTAAAAGGAGGACATTCAGCTCAGTGCAGTAAATCGGGCTCCCCGAGAAGGCTCGGCTGATCGCAGGTGGTCCTGGGACTGGAATCCCAGAAGTCCTGGCTTTCAAAATAGTCCCTCTTGAAATCACCTACCACCTTCCAGAAGACTGAAGGGCATACAGGCTCTTTCTTTCTTCCGTTCTCTTTCTTTTTTCTTTTTTTTTTTCTTTTCTTTTCTCTTTCTTCCTTCCTTCCTTCTTTCCTGCCTGCCTGCCTTTTTTCCCCTCCCTTTCTTCGTTGTTGGAGTTAAACACCCATATCTACTTGAGAAAGTCATGGGACCTAAGGCATTCTCTAAGCCACACAAGAGAGGGTGAGTCACCTCACACACTTGGCTAACTCACTCCCCCCTTCTTCATTTCACTAGGCATCCTTTTGACTCATTTTCCGCTGTTTTCCGCGTTGCTATTGGCATAACATCCTATCAGTGCAGTTAATTACATCCACTCGGAGTGTGAAGGACAACTTGATTGTCTCAAAGAGCCACAGGCCATATAATCCATCTCACTGCTCTCACAAAGCAAGTTCCCAATCATCTCCGCTGCAAAGAGGAGGCGACGCCCCGTGGCAATGTGCTGGCACCCTACACCCCTGCCTCAGATCCGCGCTGGGGCCCCTCAACACCTCCACGGTCCTGGTGTCCTCCCAGCTTTAAGGTAACGTTATTTTATCCATTCTGGGCTGGCGACCGCTCAGTGTGGCTAAGTGTGCACATCTGATTGCACATCTTCATTATTTTTTAAATAAATAGTGTGGCTATTTATCTTACTATGTAATGTGGTCAATCCATTGTGACCATAAGTTTCCTATTCCAGTATGACGTTCATGTAATTGCTGAAATTTACTGAATGCTATCCAATCTCTTGCTTCTGTGTATGGAAGAGCGAACAAAAATTCAACTTAGTCACTACTACGGCCTCAATATCTTTATCCCTTTGCCCTTAATCTTTGAGTTTGAGAACAGGCTGAGAAACCAAAGGATTCCCACAGAGGGGTGAGCTGCTGTTCCGGAAGGCAGGCTCCCCACGGCAGCTCCGCCACATGGAGGCTGCCTGCCAGGTTTTACCTCACTCAAGCTTCTTGTAAGACCAGGACATCCAAGTGCCTATGGTTCAGCTGATTACAGCGAGAGCCCAGAGCAGCCACTGAGTCCTGAATAAAACAGGCAGACGGGATGGGGATCCGCGTGAAATCAGTCCCCCGCGGAGCTGGTTAAGCATGCAGAGGACAGAAGACTACACAGTATCACACATCACAAGGCCTGTGTGACTCTCAGAAACGCTTTGCTATGGTCTTGGTTTGGGAGACAGTCATGCTTCTCCCCAGCAAGTGATTTACCTTCATGAGACCGATGCTGTGGATGATTGAGCGGGTCACATGGCGTTCCGGTCTTGGACACGAGGTCCACATGGTCCTGCACACCAGCCATGCTCCTTTTTTTTTTCTCTTATCTCCTCTTTACTCCTCATTTTCCTTCCTTTCTAAGAACACTTTTTAAATGACATCAATTCATTATATCTGGGAGATTCGTGTCACAGAGAAGCACACAAAACACAGGCTCTCTGCCTTTTCCTTCCCACCCCATCCCCATTCACCTTTTCAGAGATCCTAGATCCACCTGCTTTTCAGACATCACATACGGGGACACGCATACACATGTATCTGTCTTGTAAACATGTCATATGTGTTATCATGCAATCTGCTTGTTGACCTCCCGGTGAGATGTGCACATTTCTGACGTCCATGTGCACGTTTCTGAGCTGCCCTACTTCATTCTCTTGAAGAGCTGCAAGGCACATCGTAGAAAAGTTGGCAAAGCTTCAGACAAAGTACTCACTTTCTGTGTCCAAATTTTTGCCCAGCCACCATTCTGCCTGGGGTTGGATCACCAGGAGTACCTCTCAAAGATTTGTCTAAATCCAGAAGTCAATTGGTATTTAAATTTTTAATTTTCATAGGCTGAATCACCAATGGCCTTTTCCAAAAATGAACAAATTTACATTTTCGCCAACAGTGCCCAAGAATTGCATAATCTTTGAGTCCTCACTGACACAAACTGATATTTTTAAATTAGTTTTTGAGAGGTAATTTGTGTTTTCCGTTTTAATTTGTATTTTCCTGATTACTCCTGAGGTTCGGCATCTTTTCACATACTTATGCGGTATTTTATTTCAGTGAACTGCTGATCCACTGTCTATTTTCTAATGGGTTATTTATCTTTTTGTGGGTGATTTGTAGCTGTTCTTTATATAATCCAGATACTGATGTTATAAATATTGCTAATCATTTTCCCCAGTCTACTACTTGCCTTTTAACTGCTTATGTTATCTCTTTCTGTTTAGATCTTTCGTATTTAATGAGGCCAATTTATCAATATATCAATTTTTCCTTCATTGCTTTTGAGTTTCTCATCTTAATTACAAAACGTTTTCCCACTCCCAAGATTATGTGCACATGGCTGTATAAAATTCTTTACTTTCCTGATGCTGTCAAAATTTTTATATTTATATTAATACTCAGCTCCCCAATCCATCTGCCATTTATATTTTACTGTATTATGAGGAATAGCCTTACCAACCTTTGATTTATACTAACATGTGACATATTTGTATCCTTATAAGATTAATTACACTCTTTAAAAAAAAAAGACACTATAAATAGGTAATTAAAAATCACCTTTACAATGTCATCATTACCAGGAGATACAATCCCTTATCAGAGGCTCCTGCTGACATCCCAAGACCCAGCGCCCTTTCCTCCATGACTTTGGGTTTCCACAGCCCAGCAAAGCCTTGGCACCATGAAACATGACAACCAGGGTCATGCAGCTACTCTTCCACCATTCATACGCTAGCACTCTAGACAGCTCCGGACATCGCTGAATTCCTGTGTCTAATCGCCAAGATAGAAAAAGGCAAATAAAATTCATGGTTCCTGAACGTGAACATACAATCCAAACATCCAAGACAACAGATATTAAAAGAAAGCACACAAAAGATGCCCCACGAGGATGAGAAAATGCACACAAATGTGTATACTTAGGCTTCCAGGAGCCGAAGGAAAGTGATGGGCCAAAGAGGTAGGAAATGATAGGAGAGAAGGCCAATATGCCACGTGAGGGCTGAGGCCCGGAGAACGTCACAGAAGGGTGTCCACGACTGCGGGGGGCGTCTGAGGACAGCACGCAGAAAGCCTCTGCCTCTGCCTTCATGTGGGGGCCGCAGGAGCCCCCTGGGGTGGGCAGGGCGTGGTGGTTGGCAGAGCAGAGGAGAGACTACGCCCTTCCAATAAGTGGGACACTAACCTGTAATTAAGGAATAGCATCCTTCTCTCTCATACTTTATTGTGAAATGCGATATGAGCTTCACATCAGGCCCTGAGTTCATTTTACCAACTCTGGACTCTGGAGATGAGCCCCCCAGTGCGCAGAGAATGTACCCCACCCCCCAATAATCAAGTCCAAGCTACCATAACGAATCCATCATCTGCATCCAGCAAGGCTGGCTCCTGACTGTCGATGTGGAGTTAATTAGACAAATATCGTACGCCAAAGTCCAATTGATTATTAAGACACCATAACGAGGACTGAACATCACAGCGTGTACTGGAAACGCCGTATTATACCTTGAACGTGCCTGCTGCCCCTCAGAAGCTTGGAGAGCCATCAACCGACAATTAGCATTCAGCAGCAGCAATGGCCTGTTTTTATCACCGCTGATTTAATAAGACAGTTATTGTTCTCCCTGTTAATTAATATCTATCGATTAAAGTTTAAGTCTGGGCATCGGGCATATATGTTCTTGGTTAACTAGAGAGTAGTTAGCATGTCTCCCTGTTGGGCCTGACTCACCCCTTCCCACCTCTGGTCCCTGTGCGTCCTGCAGGGCAGCGCTGCGAGCAGTTGGGGCAGCCGCCTGGGACCCGGGGAGGACAGAGCCACAGGACGGCATCCGGAGCCCTCGAGACCGTCTGAGTCTAGAAGCTGTAGATTTTCGGGTCCTTGTGGTCCTTGGGACCAGGTTAGCCACGAACCCTCCCCAGAGTCTGAATGGGGAGCTCACCACCCTGCCCGTTCCCTACGCCGCAGGGGACCGTGGGGCACACCTCGACCTGTCGCTCCGGCTCAGGGTTTCTGCGGTCGCGGTGGCAACGGGTACCGAGGTTCACGGCCTGCACGATGGCTCTCAATTGCCCTACCTTCACGCTGAAAGGAGATAAATGAGACTTCGGAGCCAATGGTTCTTTATGTGTAAAACAAGCTTTTAATCCATGACTTTTGAGAGAAGTTACATCTTCATCCCCTGGGAGTGGGCGTTTTTGTTGTTGTTTCAGTGTTTCCTTATGTTATGAGAGTGGTTTCCTGCCACTGGTCTTTTTTTTTTTTTTCCTGCCACTGGTCTTTAAAACAATCTCACAAGAAGGTAAAAGCACAACATCACCTTTAACTTAGTAATTTAATTAAATGAATAAAATTTTGTTACCTTTCCTCTAATGCTACTTTTAACATTCATTTTTAAGCCGTTTTGCATCACTTTTTTTTAGTGTTCTATTCATTGAGATATAATGCTTAAAAAGTAAAGTGCGTAGAGGGCACTGATCTTAAGAGCACAGCTCAATGATTTTTTAGCATCTACACCTGTGTAACATAGAGCATTCCCAGATAAAAAGAGAGAGCATTCCCACCACGCTCCAAATTTTTTATGGCAGTTTTTAGGCATTAACTCTCAAAACTCTTCCTCCAATGACTAGAAATAACTATACCAACCTCTAACATCATTGAATTGTTTTGCCTGTTTTTGAACTTCATAAAATTGGAATCATCCTTGGTATCTGAGACACATTCATTTATAAAAATAAAAATAAGTACGTCCAAATCAGGGGTTTTGATTTTTTTTTCAAGTCAGTTAACTCCAATAATGCAATTCCATTTTCGAATTTGTTTAGCTGAAGTTTGGGCCTTTCTTAAATTCCTAAGAACCAAGACATTCTTTTTCATGACTCTGCAATCACCACCAAGCTTACAGGTGGATTCGTATGAGAAAATCTAAACCACAAAGGTAACGCGATGCCGACTGCACATCCTCCTTCTCAATTTGGATTTGCCAGCATAAAGTGCCAGAGGTGAGAAAAATGTCATCTTTGTCATGTATCCATCTTATGAAATCGGGAAGTTGGGAACAGGAAATTTGACAATGACATCTTGAATTCGCTGGTGCTTTATCTTTGGGCATTGTTGCCAATTAACTGCAGCGGGGAAATCCGAGTGGGTTAGGCCTAGTGGAGGCAACTGTGTATGGATTTTGGTAAAATATACAATAGACAGAACTCGATATACATAAAAATTGCCCAGAATCAATATATTAGCTGGCATTGGAAAAGACCATCAGCCCAGGTCATTGACATTGACACAGTGTTCGGGAACGTAAGCAAGTCGGTAGGAATCTGGGCCTTAAGCCTTGAGCCGAGACGTAATTGCAGGTCCAGGGTCTGTGATGAGACACCAGTAAGAGAAAAGAAAAGCCTCAGCTCTCGAGGGATATATCTACTTAGCAGGCTACAGGACAGGGACCAACAAGTGAACGGGCATATTCTAAGAGAGTGGCTCTCGAAATGTGGTCCTTGGACGAGTGACACCAGCATGGCCAGGAAATCCTTAAGACATGCAAATTCTCAGCCCTTTCCCCGGATGTGCTAAATCAGGAGCCCGGGGTTGAGGCCCAGGACGCTGCTGCAACAGACTCTCCAGGTGATCCCAAAGGTGGCTCCGTGGTGGGCACCGGAGGTCTCGGAAGTAAGGACGAGACACTGAGGAAAGCCCACCTCTCGAGCAGCAACATCAGAGCTGGCCTGGCATCCCGAGCCCCGGGAGAGGGGCCTCGGCGGGGTCCACGTCCCAGACCCAGAGAACCGAGCAGACCCTGGCCAGGCCTGTGGCTCTTCCGGGGCCCTGACGGCTTGCTTCATCTTGCCCACCTCACACCTACGTGCTTTTGCAAAGTAAGGACCACACGCGTTCGTGTCCACCCGCAGTGCCTAACGGAATGCTTGGACTCCAGGGGCTTAAAACACACGTGGGATGAAGGAGGGAGGGAGTGGATGAAAGATCAGATAAGGGGGAGGGGAAAGCAGAGCACGTGTGTCAGATGGTCCACGCGGGAAACGTCCAGAATGGGCAAATTCCCTGAGGTGCGAGGGCCGGGCAGGTGCCGGGCCTAGACCGTCGGGGCGAGGAGGGCGTGCCACCGGCCCAGGTCTCCTGGTGGCACCGAGACGTCCTGGAATTGGGAAGTGGCAATGGTTGCACAACCTTGGGAATACACTAAAAGCTACTGAATGGTACACTTTTAAAGGGTGAATTTTATGATATGTGAATTATATCTCAATAAAAATAATTACTTTTTTTTTTTTAAAGCCAAATGTGTGAATATCAAGCGAGGCATTTTGGAAGAAACATTTCACGAGCCAAAAGCTATTCTGGGACGACACTGGCAGTCTTATGTAACGCAACTTCAGACAAAGCTACAAATACTGAGATGAGGCTAGAACATTCCAGTGGCCACCCCTCCCCTTAGCAGGTTTCGCTGAACCAACTGGTCAATGGCTGCCGGGCTCCAAGGAGGTTATAGCAGGCGGCACCACACGCATCATTGTTTTAAGTCAGAGCTTCTAAAAATGGTTCCCCTAAAAGCAGCTTAAGAAAGAGCATAGAGTATCAGGAGAGAGAAGCAGGTTCCAGAAGTAGAACCTCATCACTCAGGCTCCTCTCCCGTGGAGGCAGGAGAGTGACAATTGTCAAACCCCCCCCCCCCGGGAGTTAGGAGGGCAGGTCCTGGGGGAACGTTCCCTTAAATCTGTAACCTGAACATGAGAGACTCCTAACTCTGGGAAACAAACTAGGGGTGGTAGAAGGGGAGGTGGGCGGGGGGTAGGGGTGACTGGGTGACGGGCACTGAGGGGGGCACTTGACGGGATGAGCACTGGGGGTTATGCTGTGTGTTGGCAAATAGAACTCCAATAAAAAAATATACAAAAAAAAAAAAATCTGTAACCTGAGCAACCAAAGTCCTCGTTTGGGGGCTACAGCCTAGGACCCGGTGCTGCCCCTGCCCAGCGTGGGTCCTGGCGCTGCTGAAGAAGGCGGGTGGGCCCTGGGCGTCCCTGGTGGGCAGGGGGCGGGGAGGGGGGCAGCAGGGTGCAGGCCTGGGGGGTGGGTGGAGGCCTCAAGGGGCAGTGCAGGCCTCGGGGAGGGGGGTGCAAGCCGCGGGGGGTGGGTGGAGGCCCTGGGGTGTGTGCAGGCCATGGGGAGTTTGCAGGCCGCAGGGTTGTGCAGGCCACGGGGAGACGGGGTGCAGGCCGCGGGGGCGTGGGTGGAGGCTGCAAGGGGTGGTGCAGGCCGCAAGGAGGGGCATGCAGGCCAGGGGGAGAGTGCAGGCTGGGGGTGGGGTGTAGGCTGTGGGCGGGGTGCAGGCCACAGGGGTGGTGCAGGCCTGGGGGTTGCAGGCCGGGGGTGGGGTGGGGGGTGCAGGCCTGGGGGGGTGCAGGCCTGGGGGTTGCAGGCCGGGGGTGGGGTGGGGGGTGCAGGCCTGGGGGGGTGGTGCAGGCCTGGGCGTTGCAGGCCGGGGGTGGGGTGGGGGGTGCAGGCCTGGGGAGGGGTGCAGGCCGGGCCCAGCGCAGTCAGCTTCCCGGGCCCTCCCCATATGAGCGCCGTTTACGAGCCTCCCTGTTATCACCACCTATTTCTTTTTATGCTGCTGCCAAAACACCGCCATTAATCTTTCGCACTCCCTGAAGGCAAAACACGGGTAATTGGATTTATCTGGTTCTAGAATTTGTTAGGTTCCGTTACAAAATAAATAAATAACTGACCTCTGAAGAGAGGGGAGCGGCCGGCCGCGCGGGAGCCCGACCCTGGCCTCCTCAGGCTCCGACCCCCTCCCCGCACCCCTTCCCCCTCCCTGCACCCCTGCCCCTCACCTGCCTCCCCCCCACCCCCCTCCCGGGCTGTGTGCCCCCCACCCCGAGTATCCCGGGGGGCCGTCTACAACTTCCTTTCATTGGCCGCCACCCTTCCTGCTTCTCATGTCCTGTGCCCTCCGTCTGTCTAAACAGTACTGACCGGGGGCGGTGACCTGGGCAAGGGGCCCCCGGGTCCACTCTCTCCTCGGGCGGGACCACAGGGAGCAAGGGAGATGCACATCTTTCCCGTTTGCCCCTTCAGGGCCTGCGGGGCCACAGCCTACCATCCCGGGATTCCCAGTGTCCCTCCCTACCAGCCCCTACCCGGGGCCTGAGCACCTTGCTGTGCCAACCCACCAGCAATGGCCCGCCAGCTCGCCGATGGGGCCTGCCTCCCCCGTAGGGGCTGGAAACCCAGAACGCCTACTTCCCAGCCCACTCTCCCGGCTGGAGCTGGACACTGACGCAGTCCTGCCAAGCATGCCACAGGGAAGCCTGCGGAGAGGTAGCTTCCGCAGCGTGCTTTGCAAAGAAGTACCCACAAACCCTTAATGGCTATTTGTAGACTTTCTTGGATAAGAACGTGATGCCCGGAGCTGCTGCAGCCATATCGTGGCCGTGAAGGGCAGTGACCTCAGCACTCCACCCGGGAGCGGCCTCCTGCTGTCATTCTCATTAAGTGGGGGATTATAAATATTGCCATTATTCACATCACCTTCACCGTTCTGTTTTTATTGCTTGGAGCTACCAGTATCCAACCTGGTACATGATTGTTCTCCCCTCTGGCCGTAGGCATGCCTGGACTAGGGGTGCACACTCAACACAAGCTGAGATCGTCAGTTGTATCTTCTGGAAATTTGACATTGGGAAGGAGAGATTCCAATCAGTGTTGACTAGCTTAAAACGAGAACCTATGAACTGAGGAAGAGGTAGGATGATAATCACGCATCCCGTGGAAACAAGAAAGCTAGTAAAGGGATAAAGAAAACAGACGCGTAGGAAAAGCAGAAATAAGAGACCAACTGACGGCATGCAAAGGGGCAGATGACAAACTGGTTGTCTTTTCAGAAGCCGATGTCCTTCACCCCTCGTGGGTTCCCCGGTCCTTACTACGCTGCCTACTTTGTTTAAGCAGCTGGAGTGGGATTTTATGTTTTACCAACAAGAGTAAGGCAAAAATTATACACTCAGAACCGTAGATATGGAGATGAATGAGAGATTTTCCCTGACTTCTAGGAACCTAAGTCCTGCAAGTGGGAGACACAGATGAATGCTAGCGGAGAACCTGACATTTCGCGTTAGAATCATAGGTATAGATGTGATGCGAGAGTGAGAAGAGGGCGAGTGTATTCCCCTGTGGGCTCTGCAGGAAGCACGGAGAAGGTCCGACACGATGCCTCCCAACAACAGCACACAGACCTAGCTTTGGTTGTATGAGGTTCCGATTCTTCAATACACGTCTCGGCATTTTAAAATCTGTAAGTCTACAGCTGGGCACGGGAATAGCGTATCCTAAAAACCTTTCCTGGGTCGCTAGGATGCCTAGCCAGCCTTGGGAGTCCTGGAAACACGGGGATAAAGGGGACTCGGGAAAATCAGGAAAGGCTGACACGGGGACTAACACTTAGGGGCCTACACGATGAGCGGGACCTGCCATATGTCGAAAGAGGTAGGAAAGGAACTTCTCAAGAAGAGAAAGGGCAAACTGCAAATCATTATGTAAGTAAGAGCTGCTTATGTTTATCACTTTGTCATTTTTGTATGGTCACAGAAATATCAGTGTCTGATTACTGCTACTTACGCAGAGATAGATGCTCCCTACCTGCCTCTTGTCACGTGGACGTTATTTACACGCTCTCTTTGCAGAGCCCTGGAGGACGTATTGGAGACAACCACGGTGAAATCCCATTCCGGGGCACCCAGGTGGCTCCACGGTGGAGCGTCTGCCTCCAGCTCAGGGTGTGACCCCGGGGTCCCGGGATCAAGTCCCGCATCGGGCTCCCCGCATGGAGCCTGCTTCTCCCTCTGCTGTGTCTCTGCCTCCCTCTCTGTGTCTCTCATGAATAAATAAATAAATTTTTTAAAAAATCCCATTCCTGTCCTCAAGGTACTAACATGCAATTGAAGAAAAAAGAAGTGTGTGTGGTGTGCGTGCACGACAGAGAGAGAGAGAGAGAGAGGAAATGAACAAATAATTTGATTGCCCAGGAGTCAGCGGTATTTGTAATTCCTACTGGACGGAGTTAATGTTTCATTCCGCTGTCTTCTTGCTTGCATGGTTTCTGAAGAGAAGTCTGAGGTGACTCTTACCCTCGCTGTACGGTAAGTATGTCTCTCTCTGCCACCCTCAGCCCCACCTGGTTTCTTTCAAGAACCTTTTGTTTGCCTTTGGAGTTCCTCAGTTTGAATGTAATAGGTCTAGTGGTAATTTTTTGTTTTTTGGTTATTGTTTGTGTGTGTGTGTTTCAATCTATCCTTTTAATTTATCCTATTTTTATTTATCCTTTCAATTTATTCTTTTAATTTATAAATTTAATTTATCCTTTTAATGTCTTCTAAGCTCCCTAGATCTGTGTTTTGATGCCTGATGTTAATCTTGAAAAATTCTCAGTCATTATTCTTTCAAATATTTCTTCTGTTCCTCTCTTTTCCTTCTGCTATTCCTGTTACGTGGATATGACACCTTTTGTAATTTTTTTCCCCACGGCTCTTGAACATTCTGTCCTGTGTGGGTTTTTCCCCCTCAGTCTTTTTTCTCTTTGCCTTTTTAGTTTAGAAGGCTTCTAATGACATTATCTTCGAGCTCACTGACTCTCTCCTTAGCCATGCCCCATCTACTAATGAGCCCTTCAAAGGCATTCTTCATTTCTGTAACAACTTTTATAGCATTTCTTTTTTATTGTCTTAGAATTTCCATTTCTTAGCTTACATTACCCATCTGTTCTTGCATGTTTTCCATTTTTTCCCAATAGAATCCTTACCATATTAATCATAGTTATTTTAAATTTCTGGTCTGATAATTCCAACATCCTTGCCGTATCTGAGCCTGGTTCTGATGCTTGCTCTTTCTTTTCAAACTGTTCTTTGCCTTTTAGCTAGAGGGGCCTGGGATGGTTATTTCCCATCTCACAGGAGTTTGGGCTGTAGCAAAACCTGAGGTAGGTAAGCTCTGGTTAACTAGTTTCCCTGAGGGCAGGCTTCTGTGAAAGAAAACAGAAGGCTCTGGGTGTATTTCAAATGGTTACCTCCTCCTGCCATTCTCCCATTTTCACTTTCAGAACTGCTAGGGCCTCTGGAAGAAAGACTCTCAGAAGTGTGAGGGCCTCCCACCAAGGCTGAGCCATCTGGAGTTTCCTCAAGGTAGTCCACACTCAATCTCCCCCATTTAGTCAATTTGTATGTGTTCCTAGGAGCATCTGACTAAAACATTGGTTTCCATTCAGAATAAGCTGCGATTCTATTTCCTGTCGCCAGTTTTCAGGGTGGTGGTTTTATTCTGTGGCCTCAATTCTCTGACAGGTCTAAGTGAAGAGCTATTGATTTTCAGTTTGCTCAGGTTTTCTCTTCTTTTGAGGATGGAAGCCATGCTTTCCAGACTCCTGTGTTCTACCAGAAACTTGAAGTCTCAGGCCACAACTCTCCAGTGTTCCTTCCCACTCAGTTTCTGGCTTCCTGGGCTCCAGCCCTTCCTTAATTCGTAGAACAGGTTTATTAGCATAAGGTTGCCAGGACCCTCTGCCTCTGCTGGTCCTCCTCTCTGGAACCCTTCCCCCCAGACATCTGCCTGGCTCGCTGCTGCACCTTGGCCAGTTTTCTGCTCAAATGTTAACTCATCAAACAAGTAGCTCCTAACCTGAAATAGAGTTACCTGTTTCAATTGACTCACTTTACTCCGTTTTTCTTCAGTGCATACATCACTATATTCTATTTTATATTCTATTTTAATGTGTTTATCACGTATCTAGTTTCCCTAGGATGTAAGCTCTATAATGCGAGAGGCTTAGTGTCTTTTGTCCATCGTTGTAAACCCACCCTAGAAAACAGTACATGCCATAGAGTGCTCAACACATATTTGTTAAAGGAAGGGATGGACAAACACATCAATCGCTCTTGGCCCATGGGAAGATACATGAATGACCGATATGAAAACACTCGGAAAGGTATTGAATGTCATTACGAATCCTTCTGAAAATGCAAATTAAAATTTTACAATAGTATGCTAGTCCACACACACACACACACACACACACACACTAAAATTGCTAAAAATACAAAAATTTAAAAACCTACAAGCCAAGTGTTGAGACTGTGGAGCATCCGGAGCTCCCACACATTACTGGTGGGAATATAAATTGGTATAATAACTTTGGAAAATCATCTGGCTGTTTCCTTAGACAGTAAAGCTCCATATATCATATGACTCAATAATTCTATTTCCTTATAAAAATAAAAATATATTTCCTCATAAAGACTTATATCCAAATACTCATTGTACCTGAATTAAGAACCAGAAAATAATAAGAACCAGAAAAATAAGAACCAGAAACCACATCAGCAAGTAAACAGGGGGAAAATTGTGGTATATCCATACAGTGGAATGCTACAGAACAATCAAAGAGGAATGAATGATAAGCAAGAACATATATGAATATCAGATACATTATACTGAAAAAAGAAGTCAGATATAAAAGAGTTCTGTATAATGTAGTATCATCCAATTTATAAGAAATTCTAGAACAAAATTAATGTATGGGGTTTGGAAATGTATGTCTGCCCAGTGCTGGAGGATTGACTTCAAAAGGGCATGGAAGGAGTGTCAGCCAGATGGCAGACTAGGAAGCCTCAAGCCTCTGTTTTCCCCCAGAAACACTGAATAAGCAACTAGAAACAGAATAGAATGACTTTATAGGGGCTGTGAAAATCAGTCAAAGATCTATGGCAACCAAGCAATGCAATCCCTATTAACATTCTAGCGTGGTGTTGTTTTGTTTTGTTCTACAAAAATAGAAAAACCCATCCAAAATACATATGGAATCTCAGAAAGATCTGAAATAGCTACAACAATCTTGAAAAAGAAAAAAGTGGGACACCTGGGTGACTCAGTGGTTGAGCGTCTGCCTTCGGCTTAGGGCATGACCCCGGGGTCCCGGGATCGAGTCCTGCATCGGGCTCTCTGCATGGAGCCTGCTTCTCCCTCTGCCTGTGTCTCTTCCTCTCTGTGCCTCTCATGAATAAATAAATAAAATCTTAAAAAAAAAAAAAAGAACAAAGTTGAGGTCTCACACTTCCTAATTTTGAAACCTTCCACAAAGCTACAGTATTCAAAACAGTATGGTATTGACATAATAAAATAGAATGGAAAGCCCAGAAATTAACCCTCCATACATGTTCAAATGATTTTCAACAAGAGTGTGAAGATACCCAGGGGAAAAATAGTCTTTTCAGGAAATGTTAGTGAGAAAATCACATATCCACATGCAAAAAAAATAATAATAATAATTTGGACCCTCAAGTTCACATCATATACAAAAATTAACTAGAAATGGACTAAAGACTTAATTGTAAGAGCAAAAACTATGAAACTCTTAAAACATACAGGAAAAGCTTTATCACATTGTATTTGGCAGTAATGTCTTGCTTATGACACCAAAAGTATAAGCAGTAAGGCAAAGACAGGGAAAATGCACTGCTTCAAAATTAAAAACATTTGTGCATTAAAAGACACTATCAACAGGGTGAAAAGGCAATCCACAGATGGAAGAACACGTAAAAATTGCATATATACTAGAGAATTAATATCCAGACTACATAAAGAATTCCTACAACTTAAGAACAAAAAAAATAATAATAAACAACCTGATTAAAAATGGACAATCAACGTAATAGAGATCTCCAAAGAAGATACATAAATGGCCAGTAAGCACACAACATCATTAATCCATAGGGAAATGCAAATCAAAACCACAATAAATAACACTTCATTTATCCATTAAAATGGCCATTATCAAAAAATAGTAAATAAATGTTGGCTAGGATGCAGATAAATTGGAACCTTTATGCACTGCTGAAAGGAATGTAAAATGGGGCAGCCACTATGGGAAATGGTGCAGGGGTTCCTCAAAAACTGAACAGAATTACCATACCATCCAGTTTCATGCATATACAATTCTACTTCTGGGTATACACCAAAAGAATTGAAAACAAGGACTTAAATAGATATTTGTACGCCCGTGTTTGCAGCAGAATTATTCACAACAGCTAAGAGATGGAAGAGACCCAAGTGTCCATCAACAAATAAATGGATAAACAAAATATGAAATACGCATGTGATCGAATAGTATTCAGCCTTAAGAAGAAAAGAAATCCTGACACATGCTACAACCTTGATGAATCTTTAAGACCCTGTGCAAAGTGAAACAGGCCACTTACAAAATGGCAAATACTACATGAGACGATGTGCATGAGGGACCAGAGTAGGCAAATTCAGAGGCAGAACGTGGAATGGCGGTTTCCAGAGGCTGTGGGAAGTGGAGGATGGAGAGTTAGTGTTTAATGGGTGTAGGGTTTCAGTTTGGAAAGGTGAGAAAAGTTCTGGAGATCGATGGTGGTGAATGTTGCATATAATGTGAATATTGTTGGCACAGAGCCGTATACTTAAAATCGGTGAACAGGACCTGGGCTGCCCCGTCAAACGACCAACTCCTTTTTTTTTTTCCCCCAACTCTTGATTTTGGCTCAGGTCATGATCTCTGGGTTGTGAGGTCAAGCCTGCCCAGGACTCTGCGCTGGGTATGGATCCTGCTTCAGATTCTTTCTCTCCTTCTCTCTCTGTACCTCTCCCCATGGCGTGCATGCATGCACTTTCTCTCTCTCTCTCTCCAAAAAAAAAAAAAAAAAAGGTAAACGTCATGTTATGTAAATTTTACCATAATAAAAAAAAAGAGGGCATTGAGGGTGATAAAAATGTTCTGTACCCTTTGGAGTGGTGGTTATGTGGGTGAATATGGATGTGCAAGTTTGTGCAAGTGGACAGTTAATATGGTGCATTTTAAGTAAACTCTCTTTCGGGGGACCCCTGGGTGGTTCAGTGGTTTGGCATCTGCCTTTGGCCCAGGGCGTGATCCTGGAGTCCCAGGATCGAGTTCCGCGTCGGGCTCCCTGCGTGGAGCCTGCTTCTCCCTCTGCCTGTGTCTCTGCCTCTCTCTCTCTCTATGTCTATCATGAATAAATACATAAAATCTTAAAAAAAAATAAAAAGTAAACTCTCTTTTCCTCCTCCCTTCTTTTCCTGGTCTTTTCCTCCCTTACTTCCTGATCTGTGGGCCCTTCATCCTGCTAATACATTCACTGGATGTAAGTGTTTAAAGAGGGGAGTCTAGGATTGATTCACCTTTATAATATTCACACTGCCCAGCATAGTTACTGGCATATAAGCAGGTTAATACAAGCTTCCTTTTTAAGTTGGTAATTCAGTAATTTACTTTTTTTTTATAAATTTATTTTTTATTGGTGTTCAATTTGCCAACATATAGAATAACACCCAGTGCTCATCCCATCAAGTGCCCCCCTCAGTGCCCATCGCCCAGTCATTTACTTTTTTAATGTAATGTTACTGTTTATTGAGAACTTACTACCTATCAGACTTTAAGTTCTTACAAACTTGATGCCATGCATTCCTCCCCAATGACTCAACAAAGTGGCTACAGAGTCCCTCTTTTTTTAATCATGAAATCGAGTCTTAGAGAATCTTACCCACTTGTCCTACTGTATAGAGCCAAAATGTATGAGAGCTGGGATTAGAAATGAGCTTTTTTGACTTTCAAGTCTGTGTTTCTTAACCTCTTGAAAGGGGTTACAGGGGATCCCTGGGTGGCGCAGCGGTTTGGCCCTTGCCTTTGGCCCAGGGCGCGATCCTGGAGACCCGGGATCAAGTCCCACATCGGGCTCCCTGCATGGACCCTGCTTCTCCCTCTGCCTATGTCTCTGCTCCTCTCTCTATCTCTCTCTATCATAAATAAATTTAAAAAAAAAAAGAAAGGGGTTATGGCTTTACCTTATATTTCACTAAGCGTCCCCCGACTAGCCAATTGTAAACAGAGTATATAATCAAGAACATCCTGTGAAGTGGTCCCACTGCTCAGGTACGGCGGGATATGGGCTGCTGAGACATAATCAAGACTGTCACAGTGAGACCTTGTCACAGAAACAGCTGCACTTCAAATGGCCAAGGAAATGGGTACATAAACCCCTTCATTCAGAAATGCTTCCTGCAATTTTAGGAGATTATTCACATTGGCATTTCCATCCCCTAAAGTTTGCAGATATACTTCCAGAATGTGCCGTCATTTCTTTTGTAACCTTGATAAAAACGGAGGAGGGAGGCTCACCTCCCTTGCAAATGATCAGAATTTCCTGCCAGTGGCTTTAAGAATATTGTGAAATTCGTGAATACAGCAATTATAACAAGCAGGAGGAGACAGGACAAGTTAAATACCAACTATCTAGGGAGAGATCATTATCTCAACCAGGATTCAAATGTCAGAATCTCTGGTTGTAATTTCAGTGACTTCCCAATTACCTCAAAATGGGTGAGAACATCTTTATTAGAAAAAGTAGATAGGCGACTATGTGTGCGCACACGCGCATGTGCGTGTGCGCATGTGTGTGTGTGTGCACGCGGGTGGGGAGAGAGAGACAAAGGGATAGAAATAAAGGACAATATGCATCTTTTCGACAAATGTGGAGCAACTACTACATGTGAGGTATTGCACCGGACACTGGGGATACAAAGACCAAGAGTAGACACTAATGTATTTAACAAAAGACACCGAAGAAGCATGAAAACAACAACCAATGGGGAGAGGACTATGTTCCGAGACGGCCCAGAAAGCAGTGCAAAGTGCAGAGATGAACACCATTGCTCCCTTCTCTTTCTTATGGTTTCTCCCATTGAGGCGGCATCTCCACGGGAGCACGGCCACTCCCATAAAGCACCTGACTGATTGAATTCTGTGTCACAGATGCTGGCTCTGCCTTTTGTCCATCATGGAAAGTTCCACACAGTGACCAGGAGACCCTACGTTGTGATGGCATCATTCACAGCCCATCGCAGCCACAAGCGTCTGATACAGCAAACCACGTACCTGAGAATAAATGGTTTAATGGCCCAGGAGCAAGTGCGACTTGGCCTGCCCCTCACACGCTCCCCACGCTGAGGTGGTCTCCTGAACGGACACTGGGTGGGCAGGCAAATGGCGAGCATTGGAAAGTGCATGAAACCCTAGACTTGCAGGGGTGGGGTCGAGCGTGGACCCGGTCTCTTGGAGAAGAGGTCCGGGCAGTCACCCAGGCCTAGGGCAGGTCCCACACAGAGTAATGAGACATGGACTAGGAAGTCAGTGACAAGAAGGGGATTGACAGGTGCGGGACAGGTGGGAAGCGAGGTTCAGAAAGAGCGGACTCTAGGGGCAAAGGGAATCTGAGCCCTGCGTGGCTCTGCGTTGACTCAGCATGGGCGCTGGGCCCCGGGGTGCCTGGTCCTATGCCCTGGACAGGGGGCATAGAGCCCTCCTCACAGCAGGTACCGTGGGACACGGTTAATTCTTCTCCACCACTTTCTTCCTTTTCTTGACCTTGGACTACCAGGTAATTCCACGTCAGGCTACTTGCTTCTCTCCCGTGTACACACCTGCCCTTCCTCTTTAGCTCTGTGTCTTCCTTCACCTCTCAGCTGACACCTGGGGAAAAATCTCCCTCGAGTGCTCTTCTCCCCACTTTTGTCTTTTGTTTCCTTTATCCATCTTCCTTTCTTCATCTATATTTATGGAAAAAAATCCAATCATCAGGGAAGCGGCAAACGCATACGTGTACTTGAATCCAATAACACGAAAGCTATACGTCTTAAAATTGAATTTGGCACAACAGAAACAAGGCAAACTCTCAAACTTTTGAAAGTATTCAGAAATATCTTCAGGAGAATGTTTCCATGTTATCTTCCTCTTGCTAGGCCTACTTTTCTTCAGCATTGGCAGTCGTGATAAATAGAAAATTATCATATCCATTTTTCTCTCGCTTCTGTGTAATCACTTCTACGACAACGTTGCTCCTTATTATTCTTCGTTGCTGCTGCGTTGCATTTTGGATAATTATGAGTTAAATTATCTTCCGTGGGCTGGCCAGAAACCTTAACAACCACTTAGAACAATCTTTGTTCCTATTATGCAGCGGAAACTTGGTTAATCGAGATGCCGTAAATTTTCAGACCCACTGAAAATGGTTAATATTCAAAACTAATTTTTAAAACATTTTATTGATCAGCACTTTTATGGGAAGCCAGGTCAAGTCCTTCAGCATCTCTTTGATTTAAGCAAAATGCGCGGTCTCCAGGGAAGAGGAGGCCAAAAGGGGTCGCACGGTTTCCTCCAGGGTATGAATCAGAAGCAAGGTGAGTACAAAGCTTGCGGTTCTCTGTTTTCACAGCCAAATGGTTTAAACTAAAATACAAATATAAGGATGGGGACAGGAGATCATGAAATGACATATATTTTAGGATTTAAAAAAAAATCACCTCCCTTCATTCTATACTTCCATACAGATCACTCATTTCCTCACAGTTGTCAAGGAAATGCTCTGGCACAAGCAGGCTCTTGTCAAGAGGCACCTGCCCACTCTGGCTTGGTTTGCAGGGTCCTTGTAGATACGGGCATGCAGGGGAAGGTCACGCAGGAGGGGAGTGCAGCACACACACACGGCTCACAGCGAAGAGCACCCGCCACGGCTTGACAGTACCCTGGGCCCTCCCGGCGGTCGTCGCTTTGCATGCTGCTTGCAGGTGCATCACTTCCAGGACCAGATGACGCCCTCTACTCCTATGCAGGGGCGGGGGGGCAGCAGAAAGCAAAGGGGACAGCTAAGGTCCATCAGCCCAGCCACAGCCCTAATTGCAACGCAGATTTCCTGACCTTTACTCAGGTGCAGGTCCGGGGCACAGAAAGGGTGCTTTTGTTTTTTTCTGCTGGCGGCGCAGGGATGCTCCGCCCGGTCTCTGTGCCTGGGCTTGAGGGGGGGAGGGCTGCAGCAGGGGGAGGGGCGTCCCATGAAACTGAGAAGAGAAAGGTCTTCCTGGAGCAAATCCAGACACAGGATAACCACGTAACCGAAGGTAAGTGACTTAACCATCCTCAACCTCAATCTCTGAGGCTGTTATTTAGGGATAATAATACTCGGAAAATCACACGAAACAATAATTGGCCTGGCCTCTGACACACACTTCATCATGGATAATAGAGCCTGTTTATTTTAAAAGCTCCCCCACCTCGCTGATGTTATTAAAGGGTCTGTGGTATGATCCTGCAGGGACAGTGACATAAGGCTCAAACGTGTCCCATCCCTAACCTTCTCTACCAAGGAAATGACACCCAGATCGAGGCACGGGAACTGCTGAGCTGCAGAGACATTACGACTTCAATTTTCACATCTTAAGAAAAGATACACCAGGGTACAAGAAGCTGCGGGAAGGTGTCATTTGCTGGGAGGAGGGCAGGGATTGATGATGCAGCCTGTCCCCAGGCCCGGCCCAGGCCGCTCTCTCCCGTTCCACTTGGGGCGCCGGCGCCAGCCCCGCCTGCACGGGAGTTGGGAACACCAGGTGGATCTGAAGTGGTCTGGGGCTGTCTGGTCCGGGTTTAAAAAAACAAACAACCCCCCTCCCAAAAAAATTCAAGCAGGGCTAAGGCTCGGGTAGGAGACAAGTGCATTTCCAGCCCTCCCCACCCTGGGGTGTCTCGGTCGGTCACTCCCTCGTCTTGGGACCCTGAGGATGCTTCCTGCTGGTAAGTCACTCTCGGCGTCCTGCCCTGGGAAGGTCAAATGGGGCCTGGCTCCTCCTCTCGCTACATCTCCCTGCCCGACCCCACCCTGTCGTCGGTGGCACCTGCGTCCCAGTGGCCGTGGTCCCCGCCGCCCTCAGGCGGCCACATGCCCCTTCTGAGCCCCTTCTCAGAGGCTGCAGGAGGCGCGGAGTTTTCCAGGGCAGCTCAGAAAGCCATGGGGCATGTATCACGAGGCCTCAGAATCCCGCGCGGGCCTTGCCCTTGGCACCCATGAACGTGCTGGGGGGCAGATGTTCTCGAGGAACCCGGGACGCCGAGAGGCTGGCTCCCTCGGCTGGCCGGCGGGCACGCCAAGCCCCAGGGGGATTCGCCACGCGCAGCCCCACTCGTGACTGTATGACCGCGTTGCCGCCCGGAACACGGCTCGGTCCCACTGACGTGCCCAGCGTCTGGCCCACGGGGACCGTAGGGCTTCCCGCACATTTTCAGATCGGACCGTCCCCACCCGTGTTTCCAAAGTCCCCCAGGCCTCCAAGATCTCTAGCCCGGCGCTGAGTGTCCCTGCGTCAGATCCCAAAGGGAACGGAAGTCTCCCCGTGTCAGCACTTCGTGGCTGTTGAGGTGATAACACGCGATAACAGGTGGGGTCCCGTTAAAAGGTATTAAAGCATCGGACCGATCCCTAGTTTTGAAGCCCTTGGTCCATCCCGCCTTCTGTACTCAGCCCACAAGGTGGCGTCCCTAAGCTGCAGCAGCTCGCGTCTAGCCGCCCGCACGCGTAGGGCTGGGGCCACGGCGTTAGTGGGGCTCAGCGTGGGTCATCCCAGCCTCGAGGATGCTGCAGGGGAAGCGGGAAGCAATCAGCTTATTGCCAGGTGGGGTGGGGGTGAAGGGGGAAGAGGCAGGGCCCTCAAGCCAGGAAGGGAGTGGGAGTATCATGGGCTGTTACTGAGGAATTGCACGCGCACCAGTGACAACTCACATGCACATGCTCCGTAGTTAGCCTGGGGCCACATACTTCATCCCCCGATGTCGTAGGCTGAGCATTTACTCCTTCTCGGTGTGCTCAGGTGGACCGACGTGCTCAAGATCACGTACTGAGTCAGGAAAGAATCAAATCCAGGTGCTGGGGCCGCGGAAGCCCGGGCCCCTTCTAGAGCCCAAGGCAGCCTGTGCGTGGTGAGGTGCGAGCACACATCAGGGGGACACCTGAGCCGAGGTAGGCTCATGGGAGACCCGCTTGCTCGGATGCTCCGGGGGCAGGAAAAGGCTTTAGAGAGGTGATTCTTGGCTCTGGTTCCAGCTCAGAAATACTGGAGGAGATTTTTCTAAGTCTCACAAGCCCACCTCTATGCTCACCTACCTCCGGAGATTCTGATTTTATTTGTCTGGGAGGCTGGGAGCAGAATTTTTTAAAAGCATCTCGGGGAGGGAGGGGTGCAGTGTGCAGCCCAGGTCAGCATCACCGCGTGAGGGGGTCCCACATGGGCCCATCCTTGCCTCCATGTCCCCTTACGTCTTCATCTCCCCAGACTAAGAGTGAAGCTCGGCCCTCACCCATGACCTCATTCCGCAGAGGCACCTTAAACACCACAATGTGCAAACCTGGAGCACCTGTTCCCAAGAACCTAGCAGCCACTCTGCATTTTCTGATGTTCACAAACAGAGAAGCTGCTAAGGGTGAGCGCAAAACAGAGAAAAACACCCAGGCGAACAGCAGTATGTTGTCCCCAGGAGCCTGACTGGTTGCTTGGGCAAAAATCCTGCTGCTCAGATTATTCCTTGGAAGTAGTCAACCCTAAACTTGGTTCCAAATGGATTAGCTCAGAACTCCAAATGAAAATGCGGGGACATTTTAGAAAAGAGTATTTAAGCATAACTCCCCAAACATGAGAGACTCCTAACTCTGGGAAACGAACAAGGGGAGGGAGTGGAAGGGGAAGGGGAGGTGGGCGGAGGGATAGGGTGACTGGGTGATGGGCACTGAGGGGGGCACTCGACGGGATGAGCACTGGATGTTATGCTGTATGTTGGCAAATCGGACTCCAATAAAAAATATACAATCAATCAATCAATCAATAAATAAATAAATATCCCAGGTCAGCAAGCCTGGAGCAGCAAAACTGATTATCCTGCCATAATTAATACATAAATGCATACACTGCGCGTGGTGGGAACGTTTCCCGTCAAGTGGACCAGTCCCTTAGAGCAACAACCCCTACCCCATCCCACTGCAGCCCCGTGTGCAGCATCCACGTACACAGATGACAGGTAACTAACCCGTATTTAGAGGAGACTGAGGCCCAGGAGGAAAGCACACACCCGGCTATGGCCCGCGCAACAGAAATGGCTTGACGGGACCCAACTGACCGCACTGGGCAGCCTGGGCTCCTTCCCGGATGTGGGCACCGATTCAGACATAGGAATTCTAGAGACTTGTCATATCTAATATAATGGAAAGGCACAGAACATTTTTAACCCAACAGCAGATAATTGTAATGAAATGATTCTGGCCAAGAGGGCCCATTTGTAATAATGAATTCAAATCAGATTCATAGAAGCTATAATTCAGCCATAGTGAACACCACCTTCATTTCCCATATCATCTCTCTTCCAAGAAGGCAAAATTACTCAATATTCAAATAATTATTTTTACTTTTCAAGTAGCCCTGTGAAGTAGTTATGAGGAAGATAATATTGCCTCACTTATATAAAATGAGTTTTATCCACGTTCGAGACTTCAGTGTCATCTCTGGCACATCACTTCCTAACGTCCCTCAATGCAATCAAAGACCTATCAAAACAAAACTGATATCTCCAAGGAAGGACACCATCCTTCTCTAAGCCCTGCAATTTCTCACTGGAAAACTCAAACGAGGACCCGGCTTCCTCCACTCCTTTGCTTTTTCTATGAGGTCTCGGGCCTCCTGTGTGACTTCATTCAGGATTTAGAGACAGACTTGAGAGATTTTGATCCGAGGCAGCCACACATTCGAAAAGACTTTCTGCGGCTGGTGGGCCTGGGAAGCATTCAATTTTTTTCGGCACATCCTGCACACTTGATGCATTTAGAACACTAAATTTCCAAACACTGGATTCCCAGGGGAATATCTTTAAGGAGACTGAAGTGTGACCATACTTAAGAATCACAGTCTTTGAAAAAAAAAGAAAAATACAACGCAGAATAAAACATGATATATTTATCTGGGGGTTGAGGCTAAGGATTTCCCGAGAAGCCAGGACTCTCCCTCCGAGTCCTGACAAATAAGTTTTTCATTGTCAGAGGCACACAGCTGTCAGTCAACAAACCAGAGATGCACACAAAACTAGAGAGATTGGAACCCCAGAAAGCTGCGGGACATTCGTATGCTGTTCTAGGAAACCCTGTGACAGGAGTGAAAGCTAAACCTTAAGAAAACCAGAAATTACCAGGAATTCCATGATAAAGGCAAAAAAAAGGGAGAACAAATTACAGGCAAAAGCACCTACAATGGAATCACCCGATAAAAACAAAGACTCAACTAGTAAGAGAGAAGAACACAAGAGGTTAAAAAAAGGGGGGGGGGGATATAAAGAGATTAAAATGTGGACAATGTGCTAAATCCCTCTATTTCAGAGCAAATTCTACAAAGGAGGAGAGGCAAAACCAGCACAGACCGTGTTTACTTTTTTAAAAATCAAAGCGTGCAATCAGGTAACAGATAACAGTTATCCTCGCACATGTAAGGATTTTTTCCCCCACAAAGCACAAAAAGCAACTATTCAGCTTTTCCCGTTTTTATTCCCATTCCCATTACCAAGCCCAGCTGCTGAACATTTGAATTGAAGATCATGAAACCAGGCCAGCAGCTAATAAAAAAAAAAAAAAAAAAAAAAGGTAGAGCAGAGCTGGCCCTCTGCTGGTGGCATCGTCCCACTGCAGAAAGCAGAAAGCAGAAAGCTGGAGTTAAGTTTCTGCTTTAACTTTCGGGGTCGGCACGGGACAGAAGGTTTGGAAGGTTCGGCAAGGAGGCCTTATCTGGTGCTGGGCCTCTCTGCCCCCAGAACGAGGTTAGGAGATAAAGACAGGTGTGTGCAGCCCCTCACACCTGCCAGCGTTCACCAGCATTTCCTCGTTGAACCTGCGCCGCAGCCCGGGACCGCGTCTAACTTGGAGCCCACGGGTCTGCTGCTGATGTGCATCCCGTAAGTCGGACCTCGGGGAGTGGGCCCCAGAAACTTCCTGAGGCAGCGAGTTAGACGTATGGCACCCGAGTCTGGGACAGGCTGAGGACTGCCCACAGGACCGGGAGGGAGGGTCTCCCCTCCCGCCGTCCCTAACGCTCCTTGTACCCTCTCCTTCCTGGGCCCCTGAGCACCAGCAGACACATCTGTTGAAATCTGTCCTCTTTCTCAAAAGCAGCAGCAGCCAAGAATCTCCCAAAGTGCCCAGAATCCCACCTTAGCTTGGGAAAGAACAGCCAGTGTGTCCCAAAAGGCCCTTCCTTCCTTCCCCAGGACGCGGCTCGTCCAGATAACAGAGAGTTCAACCAGAGGAGCCGAAAGAACAGGAAGGAAGCACCATCCCCAGCCGTTCCTTGGAGAAGCCGGGCTTCTTGGCTGCAGAATCTGGGACAGCATGTTTTATTTTCCCCATAACCATCAAAGTCATAGACAGGGCAAACGCATTCAGCCTGTGTACACTGCGAGCCAGAGTTAAGCTGGGACGTCCCTGAATCTGTCTCCTAGGACCAGAACTGCCTCATTAAAGGGATAAAAGATGATATCTGCTGAGCTGGTGGAAAGTGGTGGCTGCATTCTTATTAAAGTCTCTGCTGCAGCGGGCCCAGTCCCCAAAGGTTCATATTCCAAGAATCTCCACCCCTCTGCCTGGAGCCTGTAAGTGATTCTCTGTAACTCATTAAGGTAAAACAAAAAGCTTTCTCTTGTGCCTTTTTCCGCACAGGAGTGATGTCCTGGTAGCAAAAGCTTGGCCCGCGCCCGCAAAGACGAAACTGCCCTCATCATTCGTAAGAGGGGTCCCAGGAGCACCGGGCGCTGGACAGGGCCGGCTGGGTCTTGAGCAGACTCACAAGGGGGGGGGGGGGGCGGCACTTGCAGGGCCTCCCTGGCAGGAGCAAAAGCCACCCCCATAGGGAAGACGGACGACCCGGCGTCCTCTGGACCTTCGGGCCTGCAGGGGGCCACCCCCCCGGAGCGCCCCGTGGAGGCAGGTGAGCCCAGGCTGCAATCACAGGGCGCTGGAGCTGTCACCTGGGAGCCAGGGCAAGAGTGAATCTCGCCGTGTCATCACCGCCCCCCCGACCCGCCCGGGGGATGCGCGAGCCCCAAGCATGGGCCTGGGTGTCCCGCATCGGAGCCCGGGCCTCCCCGGCCACAGCCAGGGACGAGCCCTGGAGGGGGCAGCTGTGCGGCCTGCAGCCCTGCGGCCCCAGGTCAGCCCCAGGCCACCCCCCCGAAGTGCAGCTCCCTACCTGAGGGTGGCGCTCTCCCCCTGCCGGACCGTCACGTTGTCCATGGCTTTGGGGAAGGTGGCATCTCCGCTGCGCACGGGCACTCCTGTGGGCACAAGGAACAGCAGCCTGAGAGACACGACCACGAGGCACTTCCAGGGCAGGAGCAGGTGCCCACAGACCCCCATCCTCGACGGCCGCGGCTTCCCGGGGCTCCGGCGGCGGCGGCGGCGCGGTCCTCGCCCCCCACCCGGGCGGGCGCGCGGCGGGAGGCGCCGGGCGCGGGGGGAGCCCCAGGCCGACCCGGGCGGCGCGGAGGCGAGTCCGGGCTGTGCGCAGCCTCCGGGTGCTCCCGAGATCCTGCCCCAGCTCTGCAGCCCGGCGGAGCCAGGTGCCCCTCCTGCCTCCGAAAGGAGCTTTCCCGGCGCTCCCCTGGGGCGCGGGCGGGGGCGGGCGCGGGGGCGCGGGGAGGGGGGTCAGCGGCCGCCGCCCCTCCTCTGCCTCAGCCTCTGCCTCTGCCTCTGCCTCTGCCTCTGCCTCCGAGGCGCGGCTGGGAGACGCGGCGGGGCGCGTCCTGCGGAGGTCTCGGCACCAAAAGTTTGCAGCCCGGAGGGAGGCGCGAGGCAGGTGTCTGGGCGGCGGAGGTGCCCGCCGGCTGCCGCTCCGCCGACGGGAGGGGGCGTTCCGGAGCCCGCGCGCGCACGGACGGGTCGGGGCCGGCCCGGGGCTCGAACCCGCCGCCCCGAGGCGCCCGAAGTTCCGGCGCCCGGCGGCGCCCTGCGTCCTCACCGCAGCGCGGGCGGCCACTGCCGGCCTCCCCGCCCCGCGCCAGCCCGCCCAGCGCCGCCCGGCCCAGGCTGCGGCCGCTCGGGGAGCGGAGCGCGGCCCCCCCGCCTCCGGGGACGCGGGCGGGACGCGGGGACGCGCGGAGGGCTCGGCGGCCGCCCCCGGGCTGCGCTCCCCCTCCCGGAGCCGCCCCGACGCGCGGGCCCGGCCCGGGTTGTCATGGCAGCGGCGGGGCGGTCAGCGCCGCTCTCCCCTCTCCCCTCTCCCCTCTCCCCGGGCCGCGGCGGGCGGGCGGGGCTCCCGGGGCGCTCCTGGGGCGCGGGGCGCGCCTTAACCCCTGCGGCGCCGCGGCCAGGCGGGCTGCTCCGCAGAGCGGGGGGCGGGGGGAGGGAGCCCGCGCCACCCCCACCCCACCCCCACCCCGGCAGCCGGGAGGATGCCCCGCCCCTCCGGGGGGGGGCAGATGGCAAAGGGGCGCCCGCATCTGTCCCCCTGCACCTGTCCACCTGCACCTGTCCCCCTGCACTTGACCTCCGCACCTGACCTCCCACACCCGTCTTCCTGCACCCGTCCTCCTGCACCTCACTTCCGCACCTGTCCTCCACACCTCACCTCCTGCACCCGACCTCCTGCACCTGTCCTCCGCACCTGTCCTCCGCACCTGTTCTCCTGCACCCGACTTCCTGCACCCGACCTCCTGCACCTGTCCTCTGCACCCGTCCTCCGCATCCGTCCTCCACACCTGACCTCCGCACCTGTCCTCCTGCACCTGTCCCCCGCACCGGACCTCCTGCACCTGTCCTCCTGCACCTGACCTCCACACCTGTCCTCCACACCTGTCCTCCCGCACTTGTCCTCCCCGTGCCCCGCGCAGGTCGCCAGGCCCCGCCTGTAGAGCTGAGCTTCCCGCCCCTGGAGGCACCTGAGCCGCGTGCACGCGCGTCCCTTTGGCACCTGCCCAACGACGGCCCCGTGGCCAGGCTCCCCCCGGGGCTCTGGAGGAAAGAAGCAGAGCGCTCTCTGCCCCGGGTGCCCCAGCTCGGAGCTGCTCGGCGGTGGACACTTTGTGTCTCCCCCCAACACTGGCAAATATGAGTTTCCTCCTACCACGTCCTCAAGTATCCTTTTTGTAAAAAAAAAAAAAAAAAAAAAAAGGCAAGAGGTTGGACAAACACTTGGAGAACCTAAAAAGTGTTAGGGTTGATTTTCCCAGACTCCACCTATGGCTTCATGCCCAGAGCACCACGAAGGGGCACCACCGAGCGTGGGGAGGGGGCCTGGGCCCCGGGGGTCCCCCCAAGGCCGGCCCATCGGGTTCTCCCAGTTCTCAACACAGAGCCCCGTCTCTCCTTGGGCCCGTCCTATGGCTTCTCTCCTGTCCCTTCTGCCACAAGCCACCCCACACCTGGCCAAAGCACGGCTTATCCCCCTACATCATGACTTAATGGTCACTCTGCAATTTCCTTCACTGTATTCTTTCTCAGTTCCTCTTGTTAAATTAGGCTGGGCTCTGAACAATGAAATTTAATTCAAAAATAAGCTTTAACTTCTTATTCGTTACTTCAGCCGCTTTAAGGCTACAAAGGCACCCTCCCCGCTCTCTCCCTCATGGGAGACTGAGCGCTCGTACACACGGCTCCGTCTTCTCCCGTAAAATGGGGAGTCCACGTGCGTGGTTAGGTCTAAAGTTTTTAATGAGAGCATCACACCTCAGGAAGAAAGAATACTTGTCACCAGTCATGCCATGTGTGCTTTATCTCTTTTAATATAGGAAAAAACACACATCACCCCTTTCCAGAAGAGAGAGAGATTAACAAAGACAGGCCCTGGGCAGCACGCACATCCTGAGCTCGTGGGCTATGAGAGCGGGAGGAGAGAAATGCCTGGAAGAGAGGCTCAGGCCTCAGAGAGCAGCCCAACTACTTATTTTGGAACCACCTGCCAGTTTTAATGACACACATCTTTCCTTAAGATGTGAGCGGACCTGGGTTTTCTGTGTACACGTTGTGCCTGATCCTCTAAACTCTGAGATGCTCTTATCCATCATCACCAGCCAGGAAAGGCTTTTTTTTTTTTTTTTTTTTTTCCCAGTGTTTTAACCTGAGTGAAGCTGAGAATGTGAGGCTGTGCTTGTCATTTCCTTCAGTTACAGGGGTTTGTGTCTTGAGCCCTGGGCGATGGTGGCATGGGGTTGGGTCAGCCTGCCCCATGAGTTACACAGCCCCTGCCCCTTGGTTGCCGTGGGCTCATGTGACATTCCCTCCTCGTGCACCTGTCGGTCCACTCCTAGTGCTCCTCAGGAGATGCACGTGGAGCAGCTGCAAAGTGCTAACTCAGTCTATAAAGGATTGCTTGAAATGGGAAAAGTTATTGGGGTAGAAGTCCAACTGGGAGAAGAACAGAAGGGACAAGAAAATAAGAGTAGCAGAGGTGGGTTGAAGCAACGCATTCTATATTCTTGATAATAAGTAATAAATCTTTCTTTTGAGGAAGGGATAAGTATCTATTTTGGGGGGGGGGCTGATGCCCCTCAGGTATAAGTATCTGGAGTCCAGAGAACAGAGCCTGTTGTGTCTATTTTCTTCTAGTAAGCTGGCTTCCTAGTTCAATATTTGTGAGCGACTAAATGACTGAACTCAAGGACTGGCAAGTCAGAGAAATAGCTGCAGAAGTCTAACTTTTACGTTAATCTTTGCCAGCCTATGGTTTTGTGGGGGAGACGTCATTCATGTGTAAGGCTAGGGACCAGTATCCCATTTATAGACTAGAAATCCAAACCAGTTTGGAATGGCAAAGAGAACCGGGGGCGAGGTTCACAATGAGCCAGGACTGAAATGGTTTATACTGGGGATTTTCTAAGGAATGTTTGGTTGAGAACCATGATGGGGAGACTCCCAGTTTAACCCCTTTGGGGCATATATCCACACATATAAAGACAAATTATCTGAGGACAAAGTAAGAGAGCTAAGAACATTGGTTCCAAAGTTGGATTGTCTCTTCGGGTCCTGACTCTTCAACCCTTCAGCTGGGTGACTGGTACCTAACAATACCTATCTCAGGGGGGCTTGGGGGTGTCTTGAAATGTCCCCAAGATTTTGTTTTGAGGTCTGGTATGTGGACAGACACAGAGACAGCTTCCGTGAAAGAAGAGTTGGTTACTTCCTCCCAAGAGGAAGTGCCCTGCAGGGCCACAGGGGGAAGCGGGGAGGGGGGGGGGGGGCGGGGTAGGGGGTCAAGAAGCAGAAGAAGCAAGCAAGGTGAGGCAGGGTAGGCAAACTTGAGCAAGCTTAGGATCAGATTGTTTGAGTGATTTTGGCAGGTCCTGGGCTGCGTGGTGGTCTCTAGTGCTCCTGGGGTGAGTTGGGGCAGAGGAAATAGCTCGTGTGTGACCCTTGGATAAAGGAGGCGGTTGGGGATGTGGGCTCTTGATTGGTTTGCCTGCGAAACGCATGCTAAAGACAAGTTGCTTGCCAACTCTAGGAATTAGCTAACCTTGGGGGAAGGGGCAAACCCTCCAGAATTAGAAGCCTCTGAGATGTCAAAACATCATAAAATACAGAAAAATTTTAAGACATGATTAATACAGGGTGGCAATTAATGAGGCGATGTGTTACACACATCGCCAAAGAACTCTGCACACTGGAAGCATTTCATAATCATAGATGATGATTATATAACAGAAGTCCCTGTGATAACAACTTGTGACGTGTAAAAAGATATGAGTGAAAGACTGTAAATGCCCCATGTCCAAACTCGAGCTTTGATTCAGATCTACAGATATCTTGATATTCGGTGTGATTTATAATAGAAAAGGCATAGGTGGATTCAATGCAGTGTAATAACTTCAGAAAACTTAGAGCAGGGAGGTGACATGAACTGACTGAGACTTACAAAATGTGGTCGTCACGTAAAGGGTGGTTTGGTATGGCGGGAAACGGAGATTTTCAAGAGTGGAACAGGAAAGAAATGGTGACGGTAGCAATGATGATGGCAAAAAATAGAAACGTAAGGGGCGTGTCTTGGATGTACAGCGTTTAGGACTCTCTGGAAGTTTGGGTGTTGGAATCAAGGAAGATAAAGGGGCTGAGGATGACTCCTGAGTTTGGCTGGTAACTGGGTGGTACCATTACCTGTGACGGTCATGTCTCCGGGAGGACTAGATTTTGAGAAGCAGAAGTTGGAAGAGTGAAGACAAAGCTCCATGAGACAGCTAGCCAGGTGGAGATGTTAGGGTGGCAGTAGGAGAAAGGAGTCTGAGGCTTGCCGTATGGGCTGAGGGCAACACTAGCATCTCATTGAAAACCTTGAAAACCTGCTTCCAAGCTTACTGTTAAGGAAAAAAAAAAAAAAGATGGTGAAAGTCTTTTGGGGTGGGGGGCCCATTGTCCCTGGGATCCTCATCCCCGATCTAGCCCCCCTCTGCCTTGTATAGTCGAAGTAATTCCCCTTATCTTTGACTTTGGAACCTACAGCGACTCCACCGATGTCCATTTGTCTCTGAGTGTATTTCCTCCGCTCAGCTCCATCTCAGCTTCTGAGAGTAGATTGTAGGATTGATTTAGAATGAGGCCATGAAGTTATCACTAGATTTTGGAAAAACTGCTGCTCACTTACCCTTAATAATAGTCAAATGATCCAGGTTTTTTTTTTTTTTTTTTAAGTTATGGGTCTACCTAGATCACTTACCAGCTGTGATCTAGGTCAAGTGAAAGCCCCTGTTGTACAGTGTAGGGGCACTAGGACAGGGACACTGGAATCCCATCCCAATACCTCTGCGTGACTTTTCACAATCTCCTTAACTTTTTCGTCCTCCGTTCCCCCATCGGTAAACAGAGGCACAGATAATAACGAGTACACACAGTATTGGTGAGTGTTAAATGAAATACTGCATGTAAAGCAGTCGGCATCCTGCCTGGCACTCAGTAAGCACTCAAGGAATGTCAGTTCCTATTACCTATTGGAAGCCCCTAATTCCCCCAGTGCCACAGGTTTCTTCCCCGAAGTGGTGCTCTGGACAGATAAGCTGTATGGCACCAGGCAGGCAAATTCCCGAGGTGCCTGAAGGTTTTGTACGTGTGTAATATGGGGAAACAGGACGGGTTATCTCTTTGATTTTAAAGAAGAGCCAATTTTAGAGTTAGAAGTCACCTAAAGATCACCTAAGAAGGGATCAAAAGTGGTTATTAATGAGGTTCCGTTTTACCTAGGTGAGGATGGCCATTGGGGAATTGTGGATTCAACAGAAATATCTGAATTTACCTAATGAAATCTGTAACCAGTTGTAAAAGCAATTTCAAACTGTGTGTTATTCATAAATAAAGAAAACTTACAGCTTGTGTTTATCTGGGAAAAGATTGTACCCAGCTGCTCTGTGTGTGCACTAGGAACAAACATAAAGTAAGAAGCCTGTGCATGATGCGGATTTACATTACAGAGCCTGCCTCCATCAGAAAGGACCCAGTGGGGTGCAACGACTGAGGAGGCCTTGTAGCTCGGGGCCCTCAGACGAGGCGGTGTAGTACGCTAGGGATGTTTGCTGGTGATGAGAGAGGTCCTAGAAGGTCCCAGAAACGGGGCCGTCAGTTTCTAGGATCCAGGAAGTTCCAAGGAATGGCAACAGATGCCAGAATGTAGTCGTATGCACGAGACACAGTGGCGTCCTCGGTAAAACCTAGGGCCCTTCTCCCGTGAGCGCTGCCTGTGCGATCAGTGCCAGGGCATGAGGGCCTTCGCTGCCCCTCGTCCCTTTGCACTCTTGCAAATGAGGCACATTATGTCAGATGGTTTTCCTCGTAGGGCCGCTAAGCTGAGGCCAGGATGCAGGACCGTTGAATCCTACCCTAGTCTCCTCTCATCATAGAGCACTTCGCACCCTTTCCCACACGGCCCCCTCTGCGTGAGCTAGTGAGAGGAACCGACAGAGGGCATGAGTTAAGATGCATGCTCCATAGCCCTGCTCGGCCACTTCTGAGCTCCGTGACCTTGGGCACATGACTTATCATCCCTGAGTTCGTATCTCCTCATCTGTAAGCAGGGTTAATAAGAGCGTCTTCAAAGGCCTGCTGCGAGAATTAAGACAGATGACACACTTGGAAGCGCCTGTCACAGTGCCTGGCACAGTGGCAGCCGTCAGTGACAGCGAGCGCTCAAGCCCTCTTCTCTTCTCTCTGCCAAGATGACTGAAACTGACCGAAACAAATAAGACAACAAAAATCGCCCAAGGGATGCACAAAAATAATAAAAGCTAAAATAAGCAAAGCCAACAGGAAGCCATAAGGCATACAAGATTCGCATTATAAAAACATAGGTGAGGTGTTCCCCAGGACTTAGGGAGTGATCTGTTGATAGCTATAAAGCCAATTAATTTATCATCTGCCTTCTTTTACTGTCTTTTTAAAATGTGTGTGTGTGTGTGTGTGTGCAGGCATGTGCACACACATATAACTACCTTTCTCCCATTACAGTCGCAAGATCCCAGGACGCCTGGGTGGTTCAGGGGTTGAGCATCTGCCTTTGGTTCAGGTCATGACCCCAAGGTCCAGGGATCCAGTCCCCCATCAGGCTCCCTGTGTGGAGCCTGCTTCTCCCTTTGCCTGTGTCTCTGCCTCTCTCTGTGTCTCTCATGAATAAATAAATAAAATCTTAAAAAAAAAAAAAAAAAGATTTGCAAAGTCCCCAAGAGCAGGATGTTTGTCTTGCTCATCCCAGATTCCTCTACTATGGACTAGACCTTGGCACAGAGTAAATACCAGCAAATGTCTGCTCATAAGAGAACTGCATCCACTATCCATAGTTTGTAGAAAGTCAGGGAGGCAGACATCAGAGGCTCCAACCCCGTCACCTCAAGGGACTCTCTTTACCCCACACTCAATTCTTCCCTGGTCCCCAAACTATTCTAGTCAAGGGCGGGACATGGTAGGGCATGAAACACATTAAACTACCTCCTTCTAGAAAGGATGGAGACTCCTGTGAAGGGACCAATTTCCACAAGACGTACAATAAAATCAGCCTCATTACTTAATAGTCACACCTCATATAGTTCTAGAAACCAAATAACAAAAAGCATTATATTGAGAACTACAAGCCATAAAACATGTTTTTTAAATGCTCAGTAGGAGTTATGATGGTCTTACTCCTCCCTGGTCTCATTCTTGCCTCCACTGTGATAGGTGGAAAATGGATCATTCCACTCAGAATGGAACCGAGGTGTGAAGAAGACAATGCCTGTCAGGGGTCAGTCTGCCTGGCTCTAAATCCAGATCCACCACCCAGGAGCTTGGGACCTTGAGCAACGGGCCAGACTTCTCCGAGGCCAAGTTTCCTCAATGGTTAGGTGAGTAACATTAATGCTATTTTCTATCTTTGAAGAACTGAACAAGTTTTATGTGAAATACCCAGGGGAGGGCTTGGCACATAGAATGCTCAATAAGCAGGATGCTACTTCACCTGGGCTCCATCCTCTTCCTACCAAAATGAATCCGATCTGTTGGTCTTACAGAGGAACTAGAACTTGTGTTTTGCATTACACCCTGGTTACTCACAATCTTGTCTCATTGGCCAATTTATTACATATTGCTCATTTTGTGGACAAGTTCATTCAATCACCCATTATTGTGCTGTGGTTTGGGGCATCCTCTGACCAGTATCAGCAGAACATCTAGGCACTTTGCTGGGCCTGGGGATACAAACAACAAATACTACCTACCCTTGGGTAGTTTATAGTCTAGTAAGGCAAATATCAGATATTGTAGTATACAATATAAGACTTAAAATACAATATGCAAGGATGCCTCACTGTCTCAGAGTTGGACAACATAGATTTGGGGTGTTGGGAACGACATGAGTCCTAAATTCAGTCCTAAAGGCTCAAGTTTTAGGGTTTAGGCTTCCACTTGGTTTCTGATGTCGGCAGCTGAGCAGATAATATTACCAATCAGAGAAATAGCAAGAAGAGTTGACACTGGGGGGAGTGTGATCAATGTAAATGCAGAATGGAAAGTACTGGTGAAACATCCAAGTAAAAATTTCTGTTGGCATTGGAATATTTAGGTTTGGAGCCTCAGAAAGAGACAATGTTTACAGTTATAGATTTTGGAATCATCTCTGTAAAAGTGGGAGCTGAAGCCTTGGGTACTAATGAGGTCTGTCAACAAGAGTAGTTGAGTGAGAAGGAATAAAGCATTAGTGTGGATTCTGGGCAACACAAACATTTAAGGGATGAGTGGAAGGACCCATGAAGGCATCTGCCAAGTAACTAGAAAAATAGAAGGGAAATCAGGCCTCAATAGCATCATAGAAATCAAGGAGGAGGCTGATCGGTAAGAAAGGAATAGTTTACAGTGACAAATACTAGAGACTTCAGGTTGCTGAAGGACCAGTCAGGCTCTTGGTCCTGCACCGTGAAAGATGGTGGGACGCCATAGAAACAGTTCCCCACCGGGGCCTTGGCAGTTGGGTGCTGAGCTCGGGTAGGACGGAGGAATACAAGGAGTGGAGAAAGCAGATGTGGCCAGGCTCTCATGCCCACCTGCAAGCAAATGAGAAAAGAGAAAGGGCGGCTCTAACTGGGCAGAGATGTGGGTCTGGGGGAAGCTAGTGTTGTGTTTCGTTTTATTTCGCTTCAGCATGAGAGACTGGAACACGGATATGTGGCGTCTGAAGACTAAGTTCCCCAGAGCTGCCAGAGGCCTATGCTCATCACAACACTTTGTACGTGGCTCATGATTAATAGATGTGTTAGGGTGAATTGTTTCAGGTTAGAAGTTCCATCTATGGACCCACTCAGGGTCGGATCAACCAGCCATTTAAAAATGAACAGTGAAAAAAATAATAAAAATAAAAATGAACAGTGGCCTTCATCATCATCATCATCATCATCATCCTGCTATGTGTCCATCACCAGAGTACATGCCTCACAATTTAATATAATTATTTTAACACCTCTATCAGGAAGGTATTATTATTAGGTTAAGAAATCGATGCGTAGAGAAGAAAGATTATTCCTAGTCATTTCTAGAAATTCAAAGTAGAGTCTTTACCAGGCCCCCTCATGGTTCCCTGCTCTATCACTAGTGCCCATACCAGTTCCTGGGAGAGAGCAGGTTTTCAGTAAATACTTATTCAATAAATAATAAAAAGTAGTCATGTATCTCCAACTCTTAGCCTGCAGTCTCACAGATATTATAGCCACCCAAGAATCACATACCAAATATTACATAATCAAATATATTTGTCCTTGTTTAGATTTTGGATATGACTTTATTGGTAGCTATATAGCTTGAGGTAAAGAAAAAGAATTAGAATTATATGCCTTGTGCTCAAAAACTACTGAGGCTGCACCACACTATTATTTATATTGTAAAAAGCTCTTCATGGGAGGGAAATGGTGGCTGTACCACATGGCTAGCAAGCTATGTGGATGGGCTTCAGATATTAATATCCTAATTAATAAAACATAACCATATTAATCAGAAGCATATCTTGTGATTTACATAATCATTGTGATATATGGTCACTTGGCATAAAGAGTAAGCCTCTCATAAAGTATTATGACATCACCGAGTCCAGACTTTATCATTTATTTGTTCGAGTTCTCAGGCTCTTGTGGGGGCACTTGTGTGGTGACATTTTACAATATATTTTTATTGTGGGTTTTGGCCAAAAGAGTCTGAGTTGCATTGGCCTGGACCGTGTCTAAAATTCTGCTGGTCTATAAGCATCCTCACCACCACGACTGCATGAGATCTGGGATTGGTCTCCAAACAGCTTCCTTACATCACCAGGAATGCTCCCCCACCCACCTCTTCACTTGGCGCTAAAATTTTTCTCAGACTGTAATCCCAAAATCTCATTGCCTCCCAGCTGCTCTAGCTCCAGGTCACGTTGCTGCATGGATTTGGTGTCACAAAGCCTGAGATCTGGAAAAGAAAGAGAAAGAAAGAAGAAAGAAAGAAAGAAAGAAAGAAAGAAAGAAAGAAAGAAAGAAAGAAAGAAAGAAAGAAAGAAAGAAAGAGAAAGACAGACGGAAGGAGGGAAATAGAGAGAGAAAGAGAAATAAATAAATAATAAATAAATAAAGATAGAAAGCAAGCAAGCAATTTGTTGTTCCCTTTCGGGAGAGGAGGAGACCCTAAAGCAGGGTGGTACTCAAACAAGGACCCAGAAGCCACAGAGAAAAAGGAAGAAAATGGAGCAGAGTGAGGTGAAAATAACTCTGTGAGGGGCATACGTGTGCGTGTGGCCTCAGTGTACCCGGGTCAACTTCGGGGAAAACTCAGAGTCTGCATACACTGGGACTACCTGCTGGACAGATTGCAAAGCCCTATGGTGAATGTGAGGAGGCAGAGGGGAAGTTCGGAGCAGATACTTCAAGGCCAACTCCGGGAGTGCAAGGGCAGGAATGAACCCAGCCCCATCCCATCCTGCACCCAGTGATCTCTTTGTCCCTTCAAAATGAAATTGGGTGGCTGCCGGCATTGTGCTCCAGGACAAAACACCATCCAACAGACTTACCGGCAGGTGGCAAAAGTCCAACCATCAATTAAGGAGCAGAAATAGGGAAACGTGTCCGTTTGGGCTCTAAAACAGCCTAAATACACTGCGTGGACCTCACGACTTGTCTGAGAAAGACTGGACTTCTAGGTATAAACCGCCAGGGAGAGGATTTAGAAGCTAGTGCTCCTGCTGCTATCAATGGTAATAGTAGTGAGTAGTGGTGATGGTGATGGTGTTGGTGTTGGTGATGGTGATGGTGTTGGTGATGGTGATGGTGTTGGTGGCGGTGATGGTGTTGGTGACGGTGTTGGTGATGGTGTTGGTGATGGTGATGGTGATGGTGATGGTGATGGTGGCGGTGATGGTGATGGTGTTGGTGACGGTGTTGGTGACGGTGTTGGTGACGGTGTGGGTGATGGTGTTGGTGATGGTGTTGGTGACGGTGTGGGTGATGGTGTTGGTGATGGTGATGGTGTTGGTGTTAGTGATGGTGTTAGTGATTGTGATGGTGATATGCACCAAATATACACAGCCTCCCGCCTTCTAAGATGAATGGCGCCTCACGGCCTCCAGCCCGCACCTGCCGGCAGGAAAGCTGCTCTGGAGGAGCAGGCCTGAGCTGGAGGCCAGTGCTCTCAGCCTCACCAGAGCCCCCTTACCAGGAACCGGGGAAAACCGCACATGCAAAAAGCACAAGTGTGGCGGATGTGGGAGGCTGGAGAGAGGCCGGGAGCAGGGGCTGTGGTGGAGGCTGGCAGAGGCTAAGGGGGGCAGAAGGAGGCTGAGGGAGGAACCCGAGACAGAAGGCAGGGACCGGCGCACGGCCTCAGCTGCAGTGAATAAAGCTGGGTCTTCTGCTCCATTTCCCCCATCTCCCCCCTCATCATCTGTCTCTCTTCCCCTTTCTCTCTTCCTCTGTCTCTGCTCCCTTGCAAATCTTCATCTGCTCATTTCCATCCAACACGCTTAGGAATTGATCCCAACACTTTTCTCTCTCTGCCAAGATACCCTGCTGCCCCCTTCTCGCACTGAGTGAGCTTCCCTCCGCGCCTGGTTCCCCGACAGCCCCCGATGTGCTCTTCGGCTCTGACAGTGTCGCCTGTGCGGCCAGCCCGCCCGTGTCACTGCAGGTCCACAGAGGACAGAGACCAGGCCTGCTGCGTGGCCAGGCTGGGTGGGAGCGAGGTCGGGGGCCCAGGGGTGACAGCAACAGTGTGCAGCTGAGCTCCCAGAGCCCAGAACGTGGTGAAGGCAACTGTCCCCTGCAGGTGGGGCAAGGCCTCGTCAGAAGTGAATCCTCCTCACTCTCATCTTAATTAACACAGACTAATGGCGCTGGGCAGGGGACCTAAAAATAGAAACGTAGAAGCTAGGACACACGTAAGTAGCACGCAGAACTGTATCCCAGTGTCCTTTCAGCTCTGAAATACCAGAGCTGCTCGGCATGTTGAGACACTGAAGCAGAGATTCGGGTTTTCACATCTTCTCTCAATCATTCCGAATAAGTACATTTTAAGGATAAGCGACACAACGAAATGGGAAGTTCTAAAGAGCAGAAGAAATGAACAAATAGTGTATAGAGCGCCGGGCAGGGTAGTTTCTATATACATTTTTGATAAAGAGACTGAGTGACCAGTGGAGGGACGGATGGGTTTACGGTGGAAGAGCTAAGACAATGCTCTCTGTAGACTTGGCAAGGGGATGAAAGCCAGGGCAAAGCCCCCTCGCATGAGATGTAAGTGGCTCCACCCATCGCATGAATATGGCCAAAGAAGGGTAGATGCAAATACACTGAGAGAGCAGGTGTGCAGGGGCTGAGCTGACCGCCCGCCTGCCGTCAGACTTCGGAGAAGTCAGTTCGGCTCTCCTGACTGGTTTCTGCGACTGTAAAATAAGCCATTGAACCAGAGCATTTGCAAACCCCCTTTCAGATGGAGGGTAGGCCAGGAGGCTTGGGACCCAGGGAAGAGTCAAATGTGTAGGGTAGGCCAGCAGGCTTGAGACCTGGGAAGAGTTAATGCTACAGCTCAAATCAGAAGGCCGTCTCCTCGTGGAATTCCCTGTTTCTCAAGGGAGTCGGCTTTTTTCTAGAATTATGTTTGACTATCCGGGTAGCGTGGTCTTACCAAGATGACATATAAAATTATTAACTATCACACAACACAATGTCCCTTTGAAGCATTCAGCCTACAGATACGTGACCATCGTTGGACCACGGCCCTTCCAGAGTAATGTTCGCATTTGCATCTCTCTCTACATTAGCGCGTGATGCCTCCCCTAACCGAAATGCCCTCCTCTGCGGATCAAATTCCAAAACTCATCTTTAAAACTCAGTTCCAGGGGCTCCTGGGTGGCTCAGTGGTTGAGCGTCTGCCTTTGGCTCAGAGTGTGATCCTGGGGTCCTGAGATCAAGCCCTGCATTGGGATCCCTGCTCGACTGGGAGTCTGCTTCATCCCCTACCCCTGCCTTGTTTTCTCTCCCTGTCTCTCTCAAGTAAATAAATAAAATCTTAAAAGAAAAAAAAAAAAGACTCAGCTCCAATGTTATCTTGCCTGGGCACTTTCCCACTTCCCTAAACATGAGTGACCCCTGCGTCCTCAGAATTTTACCCATCTTCACTATACCTTATACTGTATTTACCCAGTTGAGTACAGGACACTCTGTCTTTGCTAGGTTACTGAGAATCACACCTGTCCCTATGCCAAATGCTTCACAAAAAGTGGGTGCTCAGTAAAGGTTTGCTAAGCAAGCGAGTGTGACATTTTTCCGCGGGAGACCCATTTTCATAGTGGCGTTGGCTTTCAACGGGATGCCTACAGCACAGCACAGTAGAGGGCCAAGGAGGCCTCTTGATCAATCATCCCAGGAAGGAAACTGCACGAGAGGAAAGCAAAGCACAGAAACCAGTCCAATTATCGTACCCAGTCCAGCCCGGGCTCTTCCGGCCTGCACACGCTCCCTTGTCGTGGCAAAGACAGCATCTCACAGACAAAGGACAGTGTGCCTGGGAACTCACGTGTCTTTGCAATTAGCAGGCTCCCACATGGTAAACAGGCTAATTTTGCTCGTACACCAGCAGTTTGCCTAATCAGTAATTTCCACTCAGGGCTTGAGGAGAAGATTTGAAGGCTAGACCATAACGTGAAAACATGGAAAACTGTGGTCCAGTGGTAACCCCTGGCTGTGATTCCTACATGTATCATAGAGGGGGCCCCAGATTCGGGACGCGGTCATTTATGTCTTTAGAGATGCTCCTTCCGTGTGCAAATCCATCTTTAAAACCACTATTGTAGGGCAGCCTGGGTGGCTCAGCAGTTTAGTGTGTCTTCAGTCCAGGGCGTGATCCCGGAGACCTGGGATCGAGTCCCACGTTGGGCTTCCTACATGGAACCTGCTTCTCCCTCTGCCTGTGTCTCTGCCTCTCTCTCTGTGTGTCTCTCATGAATAAATAAAATCTTTAAAAAAAAAAAAAAAACACTATTGTACCGTTCCAACATCAAAGACAGCCCACCTTCCAGGCGAGGAGGCCCTGACAAAGACTGGGGGAAGATCCCTTGGATCTGTTCACACGGAGCCACTTACTTGTGTTCGATTTTTCAATCTTTGCCTTGTACCATGTATACTTTATACAATCTTTGCCTTGTACCATGTATACTTTAAACATGTATACTTGTACCATGTATACTTTAAAACAGGAAGTCTCCACCCATTTAGGTTTTTGCTTCAGCACCTTCAACCTCAAGAGCATCATCTGTCCACCAGGACGCCTTCCCCGGGTGGATGAGAAGTACACACAGAGACTGTTTTATCTGTTACAACAACCACATTGCTTGACAGAGCTTCTGGGGACCCATACATGCGGCCCTACAACCCCGACACTTGACGCTGCCCCTGGGCCTCAAGACACGGGAATTGGCATGACATTGTCCACCCCACACTTAGGTCCTCAAAGGCAAGACAGGGCAGCTTCAGGTTGGGAAATCAATACTTAGGAAATCGCCATATCATAGAATTTTGGATTAGGGAGGGGCCTTAGGCATCATCTTTGCTACCCCGAAGTAACGCTATAAGCTCCCGTATGTGATACCCGGCCACTGGTCACCAGGTTTCATCTGGGCATTCCCACAGACACAGAGATCACCGGACCACACGTGGTCTCACAGTATTGACAGAATGTTCTTCCTATATCCATTTGTTCTACTATTCTGACCTAGCAGAAGGGAAAAGCGAGGCGTCAAGGATGCCAAGGTCTGGGTTGTCAGTAATTATCAGTTCTTCTTCCTATCATCGTTACAATATTATTATGATTATTGGTTGCATGGTGGTTGTTGTCGTTTCATCATTATTCGTACTATTTTACATTTGACATTGTCTCCATCCTACCTACATGTTAGAGTTAGAGCCTAGAGATTTCAAGGTCACCTGCTGTCTGGATGCCACCCCATCCCCTGACCCCCTGCCTCTGGCTTTACATACTTGGAATTGAGTTGAGGTCTGTTTGTTTGTTCGTTTTAGATGTTATTTATTTATTCATGAGAGACACAGAGACAGAGCAGAGACACAGGCAGAGGGAGAAGCGGGATCCCCAAGTGGAGCCCGGTGTGGGACTCGATCCCAGGACCCCAGGACCAAGCCCTGGGCTGAAGGCAGACGCTCAACCACTAAGCCACCCAGGTGTCCCTTGAGTTGAGTTTTTTGTGTGTTAGATGTGGGTTCAGCTCAGTGAATGTACCTCACAGCATCAAGCCTGTGCCCCCTCTGCAAGCAGCCATCGTGTGTGGGACGGAGGCCTCCAGAGGCTGGCAGATAAACCCGTCTGTGCTGACCCCAGAGGGCGAGACGTGCACATCACTATGAGAGGAAAGGTACAGTCCAGGGCGGGGAAGCAGACAGCAGATGAAACTAGGAAGAAGGAAACATGGAGAAAAGGACAGGCTTCCTTCTGCAGAGACCCTGTCGGGACAGTGCCGAGTCCAAACACACGTGGAAATGCTACTTGAGAAGAGAGACTCCCCAGCTGGGGGCTGCACTCACCGTCCCCTCAGCAGCGCTGCTTTTCCTAACAGACATGCTGTGGACAGAGGTGGACCACACGTTAGCAGGACAGTAGGGGAAGAGCAGCGACTTTGGAACCCTCCAGATCTGGGTTCAAATCCTGCTTCTACCACCAATGGAGGGCGTGTCTCATAAGCTCTCAAGCCCTGGTCTTCTTATCTGAAAATGGAGGATGGGAGCACCTACCCCACTGGCCGTGAGGTGACTTCATGAGGCAGCACATGGAATGAGCTTTGTCAACAAGGTCATTGTTCTTTCTCAACCTCTGAAATTTCTCACCAGTCCCTCCTGTTTCTCCTTCTCCTTCTTCCTTCCCCAGCACTACTCTCAAAGCCCAACCCAACGCCCCTTCATCCATGGTCCTTCCGTCCTCACTGAGCTCCTCTGAGTGCCTCCAGCCTGTAGTGTGGAAGGCACACTTCAACACATGCTGTTATGGAACATCACTACCTGCCATGCAGATGCTATGACCCTTTTCGAAGTCCAGGGAAGCCTATTTTGACAATGAGACAGATGAGGCTCGGTGAGTGTGTGTGACTTGCTCAAGGCCACACAGCCAGAAGACGATGGACTCGAACTCAAGTCATTTGACTTCTAATCCTGCTCTCTATATTGCAACATGCCATATTTTGCACTCTGGCTTATCAAGGATGTTATTCTTATCTGTCTTCTTAGAGTTTTTTTTTTTTCTTCAGGATATTAATGGTTCCCTGTACTTTTCTGTAGCTCTCATGGCATGAGTGATTCACTGCCAGAAAATAATCTTAGATCACCAGAGTTCAAATCTGGACGCTACCACTTCTCAGCTGCGCAACCCAGGCCAATTTGCTTACCCTCCTAAGTCTTATTTTCCTCACTTGAAAAAAAAAGGGGGAGGGAGTAGTACTCCTACCTTACTGGGTTGCAACTAGGATTAAATTGATTAATATTTCTTAAGCACTTAGTACATTTTAATTCCTAAATTATGGTGGACATCGAGGCGAGCTTGTCATGTTCTTCAAGGAAACACTTACCGGCCCAGCTATTGGTAGTGGTATCAGAAGACAGACTTTGGGGATTTCCTTTTCTACAAGGAAACCCCTCCCCAAGTGCACGCTCTTCCCAGTGGCCCCCCTCGAATGACTGATCGATGCATAGAATAAAGGCTTGGGGAGCCCCTGGGTGGCTCAGCGGTTGAGTGTCTGCCTTCGGCTCAGGTCATGATCCTGGGGTCCTAGGATCAAGTCCCACATTGGGCTCCCTGCAGGGAGCCTGCTTCTCCCTCTGCCTGTGTCTCTGCCTCTCTCTTTGTGTCTCTCATGAATAAATAAATAAAACCTTTTAAAAAGAGAGAGAATAAAGGTCTGGTTATTTCCACCCAACAAGAGACCACCCAGATAAGATAAGACTGTGTCACACTGTGACCTCTGCTCATCCTACTCCCGCCCCACCCACCAAAACTCAGAATTTCTTAATTAACACTCTGTGGACTAAACACCATCTCAGAGAACCCAGCTTGGGACCATTGAAAACCCAACTTGATGGGTTCTTAATGGTCCCAAGCTTGGAACCCAGCTTTATCACCATTGAGATCATTATCAGTTCCCTCCAAGCCTGTCACCCTCAGAGGGTTGTGGTGAGCATTCAGTGAAATATGAAGTCTTGGTGCCCAGGACAGCCCCCACCTCCCTGCTCCTGGTAGACGTTCAGTCTCAAGGCTGGGACAGCCATGGACCCTACCTAGCAGAGAGTTCTATGTATATTTGACAGTTGATTGACCTTAAGTACAATCAGCCAGAGATAGCAGAGTACAGAGGTGAGGTCTGTGAGGAGGGAACCGCATGATCACCACGCTTTCCCAACAGAAGAAGGAGTCATCCTGGGAATCCGTCCTCTTACACCTGCATGCTACAGCAGCCCTCTGCTCTCACTGCACCAGATTAGTTTGTAGATACTCATAAATGTCCTGAAATCATTTCATATGCATGGGTTTTATATCTTTACTACGCACTATTAATTTAATCATGGCCGAGATTTTTATTTTTTTAACTGTTATTATTATACTGTGATACTAAGAACAATATTTAAACCCTTGACCAAAATCTTTTGTCCAAAGAAGCTTAATACTTTATATATATATAATCATTTTCATTTATGGTATATATAGTTCATGTATATATTAGATGAAATTATACATATATATGATGAAAATGAATGATTTGGCCCTATTAGGTCCTCAGTTTGGGTTACAGATGTCACGTGTGCCTACCCCATTCTCCCACTGCCAGTACTCTTTAACTCCATGTGCTCAAAGGAAAAACAATGGTCACCTCTGAAACATTCATTTCCCAGAGTGCATACCCTACCCAAAATTCATTTCACTTTAGCTGACAGCTTTTCAGTTTGTCTCAACCCTCCTTCCTCCCCTTGGTAGAAATGTAGCATCTTGAAGTTCTGCTCACCTTCCTCATGAAGAGAAAAGCAAACAAAACAAAAACAAACCTCTGCCACACCAAGCACAAACCCTGAGCTGACCCTGAACTCTGCTTGAAGAAAATGAGTCCCAAACCCACTGCTGAAGGCTAAGCAGGCCTGACTGAAGCCCAATCAGTTCCAACCACATAAACTCGGTCAATATACGACGGGCCCTGGTCAAAAACTGTGGGAATTGGCGGAAAGGCAGGAGTCCGGAGACAAGTTTCCAAGACAAATCAATGTATAGTCAACAAGGGTGAGAAAAAGAGAGAGGTCAGTAAGAGGTCACCCAGTCTTTCAATATTAAGGCTAACGATGCCGCTGTCAAACAAGAGTGTAGGTGTCCTAACGGTGTGAGATGATTGAAAGAGTTTAGTCGATTGTCCATGGCACGTGGAATGGAACTGTCTTCGACAGGAGCGAAGTGAAGATGATGAAGAGGTGGTCTGGGGAGATCCAGGAATACAACTAGCTGTTAATGAATGACACAATTGGCTAGTAAATGCAGGGACACAGAAGGCAGAAACAGAACCTGGAAGAACAGCGGCATCCGTGAAGAGAGGTCAAGGAAATGAACCTATGAGGGAGACAGAGAACATAGCTGCAGAAGTTGAGCCTAAGAACTAAGGGAACATCAGAGAAACTAGAAGGAAGAAAAAGGCAAAAATGCACGGGCAGTTCTGTCCTGTGATGCGGACTCCAGGGTAAAGGACACGCATTTGCCTCTATCGTCGGCGATCAGCAGGCCAGATTTCTGACCTTGGAAGGAGGAGGTAACAGTGCTGAGGAGACCAGATTTATATGGGTCAAAAAAAAAAAAAAAAAAAAAAGCCAAGTGTAGATGGAGTATAGAAGAACATATAGACTCTACTTTCAAAAGGTTTATAATAAAGACAGTAACAGACAAGGAACAGGAAGGTGAGGGAGCACCGGGAGAAGTTGGTTATCGCTGTCCTGCTGTGTGCTGGGCTTTTAATTGTCTTGGAATTTGATTGTGTTTGTAGATGATGAAGAAGGAACCAGCAGCAAAGGCATTACAAAAAAGATGAAACAATAAGTAAGTCAAGTTTCCAGATGGGCTGAGAGAGAGGGGGAAGGAAACTGGGAAGAACAAGTTGGAGAACATCAAGGGGCTGCCTTCTTACAAGGAGACGGTGACCCCACAGTCCCCCCGAGGGCAGCTCAACTTCGCCATCTCACCTGATAGTCATGCTGGGACGCAGTGGGGAAGGAAGAAATGCATGTGGAATCCAGGTGATTCACTTGGTTACCTCTTGGCACCCCCTTGCCCAGGTGTGATAACAAATGGATAAGTGGAGTAGCCTTGGGCCGAAAAAGGTCAGAATGCTGAGTGTCTGGGTCACACGGCCAGGCGAGCCCTGGAGAGGCAGCAGAGGCACTAGCTGAAGAGTGACAGTGAGACTATCTAGGATGAAGAGTGGAGGAACAAGAGACGAGTATGAGTGGTGACCTCAAGACCAGCTGGAGATGGGGGCGGGGACGTTCATCTCATTAACATTGATCTTCTAAGTTTCCTTCAGGAAGAAAGTCTGATGGAACCCTGGAGATCCTGCTGCCTCATCACATCTGAGGAAATGGATCTTAGTGGCACAAGGGTGAGCTCTGAAGGTTGGAGAAAGGTGCCGTGTAGACCCTCCGTTAAAGGAAGGTTTATTTGGTAGGTTGCTCTGCTGTGGGGAGTATCATCAACCCTTTCAGGGATCTCCTCCACTGCTCCTCCGCAGCAGAAAACTGCCTGCGCTCAGTCGTGGCCTCCTGGAGAGGCCCTTCAGCCAATGACTGACGGAGGAAGGGGTTAAAGGCCGGGCCACAGTGGCCAACCTGCTGCCAGGCCATGTTAGGTCCAGAGTTGCTCGTAGGGTTGGCTGAAGCTGTTGGTTCTACGCTGTCGCTCGGTCTTTACTGCTTCCTTTTCTTTTGTGCCCTCTAAACGGCACGCTCCAAAGACACCCTACATACAACTCGACTCTGGTGTTAAGTGAGATATTAAATAGACAGATGGAAATTGAAATAATTTTCATGTGGTGGTTTCCAATTTCTTGAAATTATTGGGATCAAGATCGTTGTTGAATAATGTGAGGGAAGGCTGGGGGCTTGAGAAGCAAAGTACATGTTTGGAGGACTCACGATGGGGAATAAAAATGCGAGCTATTCACATGACAGGGATGAGGGTTTGTGCTTCATAGTTGTTTATATTTTCATTTAAGTGAAGTTGCCAATGATATTAAAAGGTCAGCAGAAGAAGAAATCTCTAAACAGCCACCATGGAGCTCACTAGGACTTTACCAATTTTATGAAATGCTTACACCAAAAGCTCTATGTTCTCAATACATGGTCCAAACCAAGGCAAAAGAAATCCATGTGTTGATTATTTTATGTCCTCAGCTTTCATCTCACCCATGGGGGAAACTGTTGGTGCCCCACCCACATACCTTGGACCCCACCATTTCCGTGTGACCCGGACGATTTCCCGCTGCTGGTCTCAGCCTCTCTGTGTGTGAGAGCCTCTGTGGAGCCACGGAAAGGGATCTTCCCTCACAGTGTACGTACATAACAGGTCAAAAGTGCCAAGGGCAGCCCTCAATCAATGATTGATGGATATAACTATAAACTAACCTTCGCTGGGAATAATTCAGAAGCCTCTACTCCACACCATCTCCCAGCGTGCTCTGGGGGACTAATCATCAGTTATATACTCTGGCGTCCGATTAATACCCCGTTCTCTATTGGGTGCCTTCCCTTCTCTTATCCCTTCTTCACTTCCCTGAGGCTGTTTCTCGTTTCCCATCCCCACCACATTCCTTTGCTCTGTCTCTCTTTGTCTCACTCCACACACACGCATTGCTTTATTGAGATATAATGCACATACCCTACAACTCAACGGTTATTAGCACAAACAGTTGTGTAACTATGACTACGATAAATTTCAGAATATTTGCATTGTCCCCCAGAGAAAGGCCCTACCACCCACCTGTCATATCCAAGAAGGCTTTGCCTAAACTAAGATCTCACAAAGATTTACTCCTACATTTTCTTGTATGAATTTCAGTATATTACCTCTTCTATTTAGGTCTCTGATCCGTTTTGAAGTTATTTCTCTGTATCTTGTAAGGGACCAACTTTATTATTTTGCTGTAGATATGCAACTTTCCCAGTACCATTTTTGGGGGATAAAGAATATTTTTGTACCCTTATCAAAATCACATTAAGGAGAAGATGAAGGTTTTATTTCTGGATGCTTAATTCTATCCCATTGATTTATATGTCTCTCTTTATGCCATTACCACATTGTCTTTATTACTATAACTTTATAGTAAGTTTGAAAATGGGAAGTGTGAGTCCTCCAACTTTGTTCTTCTTAAAGATAGTGCTGTTTATTCCATGTCCCTTAAATTTCCATATAAATTTTAAGAACAGCTTCTGCAAAGAAGCCAGCTGAGATTTTTATGTGAATTGCATTGAAACTGTAAATCAATTTGGGGAATATTGCCATATTAACAATATTAAATCTTCCAAACCATGAACATGGGCTGTCTTTCTGTTTATATAGCTCTTCTTTAATTTCTTCTAACAATGTTTTGTAGTTCTGAGAGTAAAAATTTTATGGTTCATTTGTTAAATTTATTCCTAAGTTTTTACTATTCTTCTGCTTTTATAAATGAAATTATTGTCTTAATTTCACTTTTGGATTGTTCACTGGTACTGTATAGAAATATTAATGATTTTTTGTACTGTTCTTGCATCCTACAACTTTGCTAAACTTTTTTATTAGTTCTTTAGTTTTTTAGCAAATTCCTTAGGATGTTCTCTATGCAGTTGCAAATAGATAGTCCTACTACTTTCTTTGCAATATGTATACCTCTTATTTATTTTTCTAGATTAATTTCCTTGACTAGAACCTCCAGTACATCGTTGAATAAAAGCGTGCATCCTTGTCTTGTTCCTGACCTTAGGGAGAAAGCATTCAGCCTTTAGCATTAAGTATGATGTTAGCTCTGGATTTTTCTTAACAGGTTGAGGAAACTTCCTTTTATTTATAATTCATTTTGTGTTTTTATCATGAAGTTATTGGATTTTGTCAAATGGTTTTTCTGCCTCTATTATAATATTCTGTATTTTTGTCTTTTATTCTATCGATATGATGTCTTACATTAATTGATTTTGGAATGTTAAACCAACATTGCTTTCCTGGTATAAGTCCCACTTGGTCATAGCGTATCATCCATTTTATATATTGCTTGAGTCAACTTGGTAGTATTTTAAAAAGATTTTTGCGTGTTTATTCACAGCTAATATTGGTCTGTAGTTATATCTCTTGTGATGTCTTTGTCTACTTTTGGAGTCAGAATAATACCGGTCTAATGGGATGAGTTTAGAAGTGTTCTCCCTTTTTTATTTTTTTGGGAGAGCTTGTAAAGAAGTGGTATGAATTCTTCTTTAAACGTTTTGAAGAATTCACCAGTGAAGTCATCCAGTCCTAGGTTTTCCTTTGTGAGAAGTTTTTGAATTACTAATTCAATCTCTTTACTGTCCACTTACATTTTTTTATTTCCTTTTGAGTCAATGTGAGTAGTTTGTATATTACTAGGCATTTCTCTATCTCATCTAAGTTATCTAATTTTCTAATAATACCCCTTTGGTATTCTTATTTCTGTGAGGTCATTGGTAATGGCTCTTCTCTTATTTCTGCTTTTAGCAATTAGTCTTTTCTATTTTTTTTCCTTGTCTGATCCAGCTAAAGTTTGGTCAATTTTGGTGATATTTTCAAAGAACCAACTTTTCCTTGCGTTGGTTTTTCTCTATTATTTTTATTCTTTATTTCTCTGTCTCATCTGTAGTTATTATTATTTCCTTTTTCTACTTGCTTAAGGTTCAGTTTAATTTACTCTTCTTTTCCATTTTCTTAAGGTGAGAAGTTAGGTTATTGATTTGATGTTTCTTTTTTTTTTTTAAATATATCTTTTTACACCTATAAATTTATCTCTAAGCAATGCGTTAGCTGCATCCCATCTGTTTTTCTGTGTTGTGTCTTCATTTTCATTCCTCTCAACGTACTTTCTAATTTCCCTTGTGATTACTTCTTTGATCCACTGGTTATTTAAGAGTGTGTACCTTCCCATATTTTTGTGACTTTCTCGAATTAACTTCTGTTATCGATTTCTATTTTTATTTCATTGTGGTGAGATATTACACTTTGTTGACTTTAATCCTTTAAGGTTGATGGAGGCTTGTTTTGTGGCTAAACATATGATCTATTCTTGGGAATATTCCATGTATATTTGAGAATAATCCGTATCTGCTGTGGTTGAGTGGAGCATTTCAAAGATGTTTGTTGGTTCTAGTTAATTTATATGTCTTCTCTTTCTTTGTTTTTCTTCAGCCTGGTTCCACATCTATCACTGAGAGCAGATTATTAAAGTCAATAGCTATTATTGTTGAATCGTTTATTTCTTCATTCATTTATGTCAGCTTTTGCTTCATATTTTTTGTGGCTCTGTTGTTAGGTGCATACATGTTTATAATTTTTACTTCTTCCTGATAGTTTGACCCTTTTATCATTCTAAAATGTCCCTCAATCTGTAGTCAATTTTTCTGTCTTAAAATCTATTTTCTGGAATATTTATTCCATCTTTTTTTATTCCTGTTTGCATGGCAAACATATTTTTACTTTCAACACATTTATCTAACATATGTCTCCCGTTGATAAAACATTGTTACATCTTATTGCCATCCAGTCTATCTTGCCTTTTGATTGGATTATTTAATATATTCACATTTAATGTTACTATTAATATAATTAGATTTATGTTTTATATGTCACATGTTTTTTTGTTCTTCTATTTCTCCTTTACTGCTTCCTTTTGCAGTAAGTTAATATTTTCTACTGTAACATTTTAATTTTTTTTAACAATTTACACTTTACTTTTTGAGATATCTCATTAGTGATCACACTAAGGCTTACCATACACATCTTAACTTATCAGAATCTACTTTGGATTTATAGTAATTTAATTCCAATAGATAGAGAAATGTTACTCCTATATAGCTCTATTCCTTCTTCCTACTATTTGTCCTATTTTTCTTACACATATTACATTCTTACACTTGTATTTTAACCCAACAATACTTTGTTATAAATTATTTTAATTAACTTTACGACTTTTATGGAAACTGAAAGAGGAGGGGCACCTGGGTGGCTCAGTGGTTAAGCATCTACCTTCAGCTCAGATTGTGATCCCAGCGTCCTGGGATCAAGTCCTGCATCAGGCTCCCTTTGGGGATCCTGCTTTTTCCTCTGCCCAAGTCTCTGCCTCTCTCTGTGTGCTTCTCATGAATAAATAACTAAATCTTAAAACAAACCAAAAAAAAAGACACTCAAAAAAAAAAAAAAAAAAAAAACCCTGAGAGAGGAAAGGAGAGCATGCATGTACCTATAGAGTTTGTCATGTTAACCATTTTATTTACTATTTCTGGTTGTTTTATTTGATCTTATGGATTTGAGTTATTGTGGTGTCATATCCTTACTCCAATACAGCTTTGCTTCCATCCACTTCTTGCACTGTTGTTGTCAAATATATTACATTCCCATATGTTACACTCACAAAAATCTAAATATATATACATATATACTATTTTATGTAATATTTTAATATCATTTAATAGAAGAAGGAATAAGCACCTATACCCTTTTATAATTACACAATTAACTTTATCTGTAATATTTGTGTTTATGTGTATGTATGGATTTGCGCACTATCTAGAGTCACTTCCTTTCAGTCTAAAGAATATCCTTTAGTATTTGTCGTAAGACAATCTGCAAGCAGCAGACCGCCCCAGTTTTTGTTTATATTGGGATGTCTTTATTTCACCTTCATCTTTAAATGTTAATTTTGCTGGATATAAGTTTTTAGTTGACTTTAAAGAATATTTTGTATATGTCATTCTATTGCCTTCTGGCCTTCACTATTTTTAGTGAAAAGTCATCTGTTAATTTTATGGGGGTTTTCTTGTATGTGATGAATCATTTTTCTCCCTCTGCTTTCAAGATTTTCTCTTTGGCTTTCAACATTTTTACTATGATGTGTATGGGTGTTGATCTCTGTATTTATCCTAGTTTGAGTTGTTGAGCTTATTGGATATGTAGATTAATGTTTTCATCAAGTTTTTGAAATTTTCACTCACTGTTCTGTCCAATAATTTTTCTGCTTCTTTCTCCTTTTCCTCTCCTTATGGGACTCCTACTTCACATACATTGATGTGCTTAATGGTTTCCCATATTTCTTGAAGACTCTGTTCATTTTTTAAAAATTCTTTTTCCTGGGCAGCCCGGATGGCACAGCGGTTTAGCGCCACCTTCAGCCCAGGGAGTGATCCTGGAAACCCGGAATCGAGTCCCACATCAGGTTCCCTGCATGGAGCCTGCTTCTCCCTCTGCCTGTGTCTCTGCTTCTCTCTCTCTCCTCTCTGTGTTTCTCATAAATAAATAAATAAATAAATAAATAAATAAATAAATAAATAAATAAAATCTTTAAAAATAAATAAATCTACAGAATTAACATTTTATTCTTGTTCATAATTTTATATCTTTATTTATATTCTCTCTTTGGTAAGACATTGTCATAATACCTTCATTTACTTCTTTTAATATGGTTTCCTTTAGTTCTTTGAACATGTTTGTAATGGCTGCTTTAAAATCTTTTTTAAATATGACATCTGGGCCCTTATAGGCAGTTTCTGTTGCCTGAACTTTTTCTTTGTGTGGACCACACTGCTTCTCTTCATGTCTTATAATTTTTTGTTTAAAAGAAGATAGTTTAGGGCAGCCCTAGTGGCTCAGCAGTTTGGCGCAGCTTGCAGCCTGGGGTGTGATCCTGGAGACCCGGGATCGAGTCCCGCATCGGGCTCCCTGCATGGAGCCTGCTTCTCCCTCTGTCTGTGTCTCTGCCTCTCTCTCTCTGTGTCTATGAATAAATAAATAAAATCTTTAAAAGAAAAAAGTAAAAGAAGATAGTTTAGATAATATATTGTGGTAACTTTAGATGATGATTCTCCCCATACCCTCTCTGGGACTTGTTGCATTTGCTTGCTTGTATGTTTAGTGAGTTGATCATTACTCTCTTTACGGGTCTCCAATTCTTCGTGCCTTTTTAACTTCTATCATAAAGGGGCCAATTGCACCAAGATAGCTTCTCTTCACACATCCCTTTCATGGTATCAAAGCACACTTTTTCCCTTTCAAAATTATCTTATCTTTAAAAATCCTCAAGACAGGAGCCCTGAGTAGTGCCTCGGCTTAACCTCAAGCCTCTGACTCTTGGTTTTGGCTCAGGCCATGATCTCAGGGTCCTGAGATTGAGCCAGACTTTGGGCTCTGCACTCAGCCACAGAGTTTGCCTGAGACTCTCTCTCCCTCTCCCCCTCCCCTCTGCCGCCCTCTTCCCTCCCCTGCTCTCTCACTATCTCTCTCAAATAAATAAGTCTTTAAGAAAAAAATCCTCAGGACTTATATTTATATAGGCATATACAAAATATTTTATTTATATTTGTTGATATTTTTATTAAAAATAAACACTCTTTGGGGATGTGTGTTTTAATATAAACATACAGACAGAAATACAAAAGATAGAAATATTTATTAACCCTAATTCTTGCTTCAATTCAAAAGGAAATCAAACTGCCATATGGTCCACCAATTCCAGAATCACATACATGTGATTGATTCTGGACAGCATCAAATGGATCTCCTTTGGAATATCAATATTACCAGTGCTGACAGCACATATTCGAAATTATTTCTCTTGGCATTCATGGCTCTTTATAGTAAGAGTCTTCTTTTTCCCAGCTATTAATAGTTTTGTTTTTAATGAAATAATTTTTTTCCATGAGTATAAACTCTCTTTTCAGTCAAATGTCACACACTGTCTCCCGTATATGTTTTTCCTTGTGGTATTTTCCTTACTCAGGATAATCTTACTTTTCATTTTTATCAGCAAGTTTCTCCCTTCTTTCAAAATTCAGCTTAAATTTGTCCTCCAATCTGGAAACGCTTTCAGCACTCCAAACTGAAATGATCTTTAATTTCTCTTATCTACTATTGCATTTACTCTATATACCTTCCATTTGGCAGTTAGAAATTCTATCACTTTGTTTCCTTTGTTTTACTAAGTCTTCAATGATTAAAATGTGTAGCGCTTGTTTCCTGGTGTGTTCAAGCTCCTCAAATAGACTATCACCTGCTTGGGTATAGTAATAGAGTCTTTTCTTTCCTTTATATTCCTCACAGCAGAGTGCTATAGGGCTTTTAACCCTTTACAAATAATGAATAGCTATAATAAAGAAGTATTATCTTCTAGATGCTGAGAAAGAACACAGGCTGATATACCATATCCTTTAAATTTCTCCATGTAATGGCTCTGTCAAGATCAATGAATGTCTTAACTCCCTGACATACAGACAAAATATTATTTTGAGCATTATAATTACTTGCACACAGTAGGTTTGGTAAATATTGAGTAAAACTCCCCAATGGCTGACTCCCCAATACGTTGCTGTGCCATTTTCCCCCTATTTTGTTCTTTTCCACTAACGATTGCTCATGCTTCCAATGTGCTAGAACAAACAAGGGGAGACCTTCATGGCTTTATCAGTGTCACGAGCAAGTCAAGTCCCCTGCAAACATGACCTTTCTTCCCACGATTCCAACTGGGCATATATTCAACCCCAACCCTTTCCTGGTTCTTTTGCACTGTTGATGTGTGTTGCTACTGTAGCTTTTCCTCACTTCCTACATCTAACCCCGAACAGTGCTTTGGAATGGCATGTTTGTGGAACTTTCAATGGCTAAGGGCTTCCTCGCTTGTGTGACTGCACAGAAGTAACAAGACAGTAAGTGAAGTATGAAGATGCATGGCTATTCGAATCCCAGGAGTCCCTGTCCACTGCAGTCCTGGGCTGAGAACAGGCTGCTTTTCCCTGCACTCACTTTCCCACCCTTTTATTCCCTCTCTATTCTTCTTCCTCTAAACTACACCAATACTGGATTTATTAATACCAAATCTGGATTTGTAGAGTCCTAAGACTACCAAACCCTGCCACCCCGGCTTAGCCCCCACACCTCCTCTGTAACTTAATGCACTTCAATTACCTGTACAAGAGTCATCATGCTGCCAGTGCTGCTGCTGCTGCTACTACTCCTCTTAGAAAACACTAGCCCTGCCTTTTCTGGGCAACACTGGCAGCAGTTCACAGGCTCAAGTTTTTGCTGTTTCAGGTACCCAGAGACAGGGAAAGGGCCATCCATGTTGGTGCTGGTCACCCAGGCAGGCCTGGCTTCCTGCTCAAGGAAGCTTCTTAGAGGTAGTAGTTTCCTGACAGTAGTAGCTTCAGGATTTTGGTGGCTTTAACTGGGAGTCGTGGCACCTTCTAGGTTGTAAAACAGGATTTGTTGGTGTGGCTTTCTGAAAGCTCAACCTATTTTGTCAACCCCCCCTCTCCCCAATGGCTGAGCAAGCCATCTAATGCCACACACCATAAACCTCTGTGCAAACACCGGTTGCACTGTATTCTGCTTTCTGCAAGTGAAACCAACTGACACGGGGCCAACCACCTACCAAGGGTTGTCTGAAAGCAACAGGCAACACACAGTTCCCAAGGTCCTATTCATTGCTGAGTGAATATGCTCCACAACATGTCAGGATAGAAAGCTCCATTATTCATTTTCTTGTGCTGCATCTCCTTGTGCATTTTTATTAAAGCCATCGTTTGTCATGTTAAGCAGCTGTTGCAACATAAAGAGAAACTGTCAAATAATATGGCATTTGGAAATGGTGACATTTTCTTTTTAATGTCTTTTTCCTCCATCTCCCTCTACCCTCTTTCAAACTATTGCTGCAGTGGCAATGGACAAGGACCGTCAGCCTGACAAGTGGCTCTGTTTGCTGTTGAATAAAAACAGAATGGGGAACAGGCTTTTCCTTGTTCTCAATGAGTTCTGCAATCTTCACGGGAAACTGTAGCCCTCTGCTCCCTCCGGGGGTGGTACTGAGTACTCATATCACAGGTCAGAGGTTGGTCACCTTTGACACGTAATTTTGGTGATGAGAAAGAGCATTATTGAAGAGTGCTTCAGAGCCGCCTGCCACCTGACGGCAGGTTAGGGAGCACGGGTGTCCCCAGTCTAAGGGGACTCCTCACAAAGCCCATGCCTAGCCCTCAACCTCCAGCTATCTCTCTGCCTCAAACAATAAAAGTAAGTATGATAGTTTTGCATTTGTTGCTATTTGTTTTTGATCAACTTGTTTACTAGTATCAGAGCCTATCTTAGCAAATTCATTGATGAGTTCTCTTCATTCCCATTTTGAGTTCAGTCCTGGACTAGATTTTAAGGTAAATGTTGTCCTTATTTTGAGGGATTTAAGGGAGTGCATGATGCCAGACTGGCTCTGAGCAAATGGGCCTTGTCAGAAAATACAATCACCTACCTTCCTCAAAATTACAAATTCAAATATACGCTTCAATTCCCTCTCCTACTGGGTGTTCGTCCAACCATTCTCACTGGGATGCATCTTTGACTACTTTGAGACTTCCTGACCATTGACTCTATTTTCTGTTGAATTCTAAGACCTCATTCTCTATGCTTCCCTCTTCAGTAGCTTGGATATCATGGTCCTTTATTCCAACTGATCCAATACCCTAAAACTCCCTTGCTCATTACTCTTTCTGTCACAAACTTTTTACAAAATCCTAACCCTGGATGAACTCAGCTTTCTGGGCATGGTTAAGGACAAAACAAGGCAGAATGGTTCCTCTATTAGCTCATGCTTACCATAGTCAAGTGGCTCCGCACACTTATCCTACAATTTTTCGACTTCATTGGTCAACTCATACTGCTACTTTCCACAATGTGTTTTTCACCTTGTCCATCCATCTCCATCATTTGAATTCCCATTCATATCCTACTGCTCCCAATAGATGATCACCTTCTGCTTTAGGTAATAGAGAAAACACTAACTAGGAATGCCCTAACCTTTCCTTACCAAGCACATAAAATTGTCTGTGTTTGGATTCTGCTTCCCTGTGGTTACTGAAGAGGTACTGTCTCTCCTCATGTATTAACTAATAATTGTACCCATGCTGCGGATTTCATCTTTCTTGGTTTCTCAGGAAAATAATTCTAAGGAACACTCCCTGTATCTATTGTATATTCAGCCTACCATGTCAAGTTTATCCTTCCCGTTGGCTTTTAAACATATGAAAAATTAAATGAACATAAGAAAATGTTACTTAGACCTTTATCTTCTTGCACCTATTTCTCTATTACTGTCCTCCATTTCAGAGAAGTATCTCAAAGAGTTTTTCAAGGATGCTCTTTCCCATTTCCCATCTCCTCATCACACTCGCACACACACCAGCATAACCCTTAACGCATTATTCCACCAAAATAGTTCTTCCTGTGGTCACTGGTGACCTCAATAATACTATTTCCACTGAATATTCTTAAATCTTCATTGTCTTATTTTCTCTGTGTTTTTCAACATTTTATCCTCCTACCGACACTACTTTTCTTTGTTTCATCTTTGTTTTCATTGCAAGTTTGTCATCTTACACCTGGCTTTCAATTGCTGAAGTTCTTCAAGGCCTGCTTCTTTTTATTCTATACTTTCTCTAGAGCCTATGGTTTCAGCTATTACTTATAGGAAGATAAGTCACCAATTTGTCTCATAAGCCTAGAGCCCTCTACATATCTATATCTATCTATCTGTGTATATAGATAGAGATATGTAGATATACAATTGCCATTCTGACATTACTTCTGGGACTTATTTGTTCATTCTCTTAATAGTTACTGAGCACCTATCATGAGCCAGGTACTGTTCTAGGCACTGGTAATACAGAAGTAAACAAAATATACACTGTCAATGCCAGATCAAACTTAATGTAGCCTGCAGTGGGATGATAATCAATCAATAAATAAAATATAAAAATAAAATATAATAATAGGAAACATTAAGTCCTCTGAAGAAAATTAAAGCAGGCTAATAGAATAACAAAAAAAAGCAGGGTTATAGAAGTCCTCTCTCATGAAGTGATAGTTGATCAAACACTCAAAGTGAGGGAATGAGGGGCACCTGGGTGACTCAGTCAGTTAAGCATCCGCCTTCAGCTCAGGTCATGATCCCAGGGTACCCAGGCTGAGCAGGGAGCCTGCTTCTCCCTCTGCCCTTTACCTGGCCAACTAATTCCTGAACCGTAAAGCCTAAATTGTATTCAAGGATGTAGTGACATCTGACTTTTGTCACTTGCCCAACAGTAATTGTTACTTTTCTGGTCATAGAAGAATGAGTCCTTGGAGATATATTCCATTGTAAAAATCAGAATGAAGGGTAATAGTGCTAGCAGTTTCCAGTTCAGTTTGCATATAGTTGTTTATTTATACTGAGTGGACAGCTGCTGGATTTGGGTATAAGACTGGGTAGAATGAGGCTGAGGGAGGGGCTCCAATTCAGGACACAAGATTTGATGTTATCTGGGATCCTTCCACTTAATGAGGCGGTATTTGCTGAAGGAATCTATTTCTTTCATCAGAAATATCTCTTATAAAAAGTAGACATTTGATTATTAATCCCTAACACTTGATGTAACCAATATCATGTCACCTCCAACTTGTGTTTTGTTTTTGTTTTTTTTTCTTGTTTTGAGGCCAAGGATGAGGTTAGCACATATAGTAACAAACAGCTCCAAATTTCCATCAGGTGTTCAAGTTGATTTGCAGAAAAATGGGATGATGATTTTATAATAGCTAATAGAGTTTCTGATTTAATGCAGCTGCTAGAAATTAGCAAGGACTCCATTGAAAGCTTCCCAGTCACTTATAATAACAGGATAATAAATCATTCCCAGCACTTTCTGGCATTTATGATTCTATTAGAAACGTAAGACCTAGTCCAGCTACTCTTCTCAGTTTGTTTCACATTTATTTATTAAATTACCTTTTAAAGCTTAAAAAAAAAAACCCACATGGCTCTTGCATTGCTGCCAAATATATGAATGACTGATAGTGTCTCCATAGAATTTCTTATTTTGAAGGGAAATAAGCAGAATCTTTAGATGAAACCATCTAAATTTTTTGAAAGTTGTCTTGTTTTGGGATCAATGTACAACACTGCAGAAAGCACTGGGCATTGACCCTGAAGACCCTTGTGCCATACACTTGCTCATCTGCTCCCTGCCTGGGTGACCCTGACAAGTCTCTCAGTAACTAAGGGCTTTAATTCTCTCATTTAGGGAAATGGAGACGATCATCTCTTCTCATCATCTAGGTAGTTGGTTTGTCTAATAAAATAATAAATGTGAAAGTGTTTTGTTAATTGTCAAGCTCAATGGATGTTAGTTATTTTTGTTTATAATAAAGGGCTTTGTTTTTTTGCTTGTTGGAAACACTTATTCAAACATGAAGCACTGATTGCTAAGCTATTTACAGCTGCTTTGTTCCCCCTGCCCTAGGCTCCTGAGAAAGATCTCTCTCTCTTTCTCTGTTGGATCTCTGAGCTGAATTCTCAACTATGTCAATAATAACTAAATAATACCCTAAAATACCCAGAATGTGGAACTGAGCCAGCTTCCTCCTAGATTTAGCTCATAGATAGCGATCTATTTATACTGCATTTCCCAAATCACAAGAAATCATGTATCACACTCACTACACATGAAGCCACAAATTCAGGCTCATGTGGCCATTGTTTTACATATTCTTATAAATACACTTTGGCAGAATCTGTGTCATTGAGTCCATGAATTGTAAATATGAGGAAGAGATATTTAGGAGCAGTGGGAGCTGCTGTGCCTAACAACAGCTGGTAGACGGAATTATATAGAGCATGTGTAGAAGTCTTTGGTGACCCGCCTAATCTATGAACTTGTTAAAATAGGAAGCAGGTTCAATATACTTAATTCAATTCAAAACTGTGTTTATTAAAATGCCTCTCTGCTGCTTGGTGCTATGGTGAATAGAAAGAAATATGGTATAGTTTCTTACCCTAAAGGAGCTTATAATCTCATTGGAGAGATGAGATACGCACACAAGAAATCATTGGAGGACATCGTGAGATGATGCGTGATTGATTAAGAACTGAAATGGGCTGGAGTACACGTGGAAGTCCTGGTGGAAGATGTAGGAGCTGAACTGAAAATGTTTTGTGCACGTGGAGAGACTCAGAGGAAAGAATAGGAATGGAGAAATACCTTTGTCAGATCGGTAGAGGCAACTATAAACACTGGATGCAGGAGCGACAGCAGCAGTCCTGTCTGGCAGATAGGGACATCGCGTTCTGAGCACAGGAGGTACAAAGAAATGCCAGTAGTTGATAAACAATGAATGGTCAGGTAGGAGATAAAGGTGCGGAAATACTTCGCACCAAGCTCGAGAAGACTTTAAAAGAACATCTTTAACCTCAAACAAGCAAGAAGATACAAAGGATTTTAAGAAATCAGTGGTGTGATCAGATTTTGGTTAAAGTAGTTACTCTGCTGTCAAGTGGGAGGAAGAGCCTGATAGCACAGAGACCAATCCGGACGGCTTTGCCATGGAGGGGGCTTAAACTACACTGTCTTAGAGCAGAGTCAGCACTGGTGCAAAACAGGTAGTCTTCGTATCGTAAACGTGTTCCAGAGAGGTTCCTGTAAACAGCTTATGAGAGGCTCCTTCTGGAGGTATATAGATTGTGGCTCTGAAGAGGGTGTTAATAAAAGGTATTTCTGGGGTCAGATTGTCAAAGCTTTTTAACTAAGGTAGTATTTAGGATGAAAGAGAAGGTGCCAATCCTTGAATCTCTTCTCTCTCTCTACACGCTCCTTCCTGGAGACCTCATCTAGTCCTATGGCTTTAGAGATCATTGCTATCTATGTTCACGATATCTCTATATTTATCTACCTATATCTATATCTGTATCATCTATATCATCTATATCTATCTTTCTCTGAATTCCAGAATTGAATTCTCTTCTGTTTGCTTACCCTCTCCACTTGGGTTTCAAGCAGACATCTCAAAGTTGAGAAGTCCAAACCCAAACTCCCTATGTTCTCCACTTTCAAACCTACATCTGTAAGCTTTGCATCTCAACAAATGCTTCTTGATCTCCTGAGGTGTTCAGGATCAAAACTTTGGAATCATCCTTGACCCCAGTTCCCGTCTCATACCTCACACCTGATCCATCAGCAAATCCTTCCAGATCTACCTTCCACGTACATTCAGAATTCCACCCCTTAGGACCACCTCCGCTGATCTCATCCTGCTCTAGAACCTCTTCCTCTCTCATCTAGATCATCACGATAGCTTCTTGGTGGTCTCCTGCTTCTACACCGTCCACCACACAATGGATTTTCAGAACAGCTGTAGAAGTAGTTTATTTAAAACAAGTCAGATCCCTGTATTCCTCTGGCCCAAAGCCTCCACTGACACCATCTCCCCGTAGTGCTGAGCCTTGGATAATCTGGCTCCTCGTTCCTTCTGACCTCTACCACCTTCCCTCTAACCCTACTTCCTTATTTCGCACCCAGGCCAGGCATGCTCCTGCCCTGAGGCATGTGAGGTTGCAGCTCTACCTTCAGGAGAAGCTCTTCCCCCAAACATCCACATGTCTGGCACTGTCCCAAGCCTTCCACTCCAATGTCAGCTCCTCAGGGTCATCCTCTCTGGGTGTGAGGCCCCCATCTGACATTCTCCTACCCCTTCCCGGCCTCCATGTTCTAGTATATATTGCTATTCAGTACTGTATTTTCCTTTCTGTATTTATGAACTTCCTTTCTGTTTTATTGTCTCTTCCCCTGGAACAAAAGCTTGCTCAATAGCGCTAGCACTCAAGAAAAACATGGCAGCTGGACATGCAGACTTGATAGACATCAGAATGTAAATGACATTTGAGGCCGGGGAAATAGATGTGTTTACTCAGGGAAAGCTTAAAGAAGGAGAAATCATGGGATCCCTGGGTGGCGCAGCGGTTTGGCGCCTGCCTTTGGCCCAGGGCGCGATCCTGGAGACCCGGGATCGAATCCCACATCAGGCTCCCGGTGCATGGAGCCTGCTTCTCCCTCTGCCTATGTCTCTGCCTCTCTCTCTCTCTCTCTGTGACTATCATAAATAAATAAAAATTTAAAAAAAAAAAAAAAAAAAAAAAAAAAAAAAAAAAAAAAAGAAGGAGAAATCAAGATTTTAAGAGAAGTGGGGAGGAAGGGAAGCTAATGGAGAAGGAGACAGGAGAATTATAAAGTTAGCAAGAAATCTGGTTATTCACAATGAAAGAATAGAGGGTTTTAAAACACAAGATTTAGCCATTTTGTCAAATGTCATTAAGAGGCTAAGTAAGGGGGTGTCTGGGTGGCTCAGTTGGTTGGGCATCTGCCTTTGGCTCAGGTCATGATCCCAGAGTCCTGGGATCAAGTCCTGACTCAGGCTATCTGCTTGGCCAGGAGTAGGATTTTCCCTCTCCTTCTGCCTGCCACTCCCCCTTGATTGTGCTCGCTCCTCTCTCTCTCTCTCTCTCTCTCTTTCTCTCTCTTGGTCAATAAATAAATAAAATCCTTTTTTTTTTTTTTTTTAAGAAGCTAAGTAAGATAAAAACTGAACACTGAAACTTGAGTCTGGACTTTGGGAAGATGTTGACAGCCTTTAGTAAATCACTTTCAGCTGAGCAAAGCCACAGTATGAGGCTTGAAAGGAGAATGGGAGATAAAAACATGTGGATGGCAAATGTAGCTCTTCCCTTTTATGAACGCTCTGGAAGGATGAGGGAAGGCAGGGTGGATGCTGAGTAGAGGACAGGTCTACGAGCAGACAGGGTGTTTCTTGAGGTTTCATCAACCTCTAGCTATGATCTGGAGTTAAGGGGAAAAAAAAGCCAGAGAGAGGTCTTATGTGGATAATCAAAAACTGACACACGATGTCAGCAAGAAACTCCCCCTTACTTTCTTAATTACCAGTTTATATTAAATTCCTGCAAAAGGAATTAAAGAAAAGTTTGGCATTTTGTGTTATTATTAAAAATACTATATTAATAATAGGCTGACATTTTTAATCCATTCAGCTAGAAATTACTTGTTTCCCCTAGAACAAAAATAGTTCTAGGAGTGGGAACAAAGAAAGATGTTTTTATTTGTTCCAAGTATTTCTTATTTTCTTAAGAAAACCATAGGCCCTGTGGATTTATTACTGATAAGTACCTTATAATGAAGTGTTAGCATGGAAGGCACTTGAAATGCCTTTAGCAAATTTAATTTTTAAGTGCATAATATAGTCAGAAAATTGACTCTAAAAACAAGTGTGTACATTTCCATCTTTAGTCTCTCTCAGTGGTGTCTGGGCCATCTCAGCTCAGTTCATAAGCAAGAGATAATTTGGAAAATGAAACATCTTCAAACTCTGTCTACAACTGGGAAAACAGGCCCAAGGGTTTCCCTTCAATATGCTATGTCCCTGTGGGCAAGAAAGAAAAGTCTGCTGTCAATTTGGAGCCTATGGTGTCTTTATTTATCTCACAAGCTTTTATGAGGCATTATTTCTTGCCTTACATGGGGCGAGGCTCAAGGAAGGATACGCAGAGAATTTGAAGGGTATTACTCTTTAAAGTATGTTCAGTGCCACAGCAACCGTAAGACAGATAAGAGTGTAATGGAATGATTGAGAGATGGTTTGCTATACCCGACGGTGTAACAACGAGATGCACAGGCCACGTTGTGGTTATAAGATGTCAAAGATGACGGAGATGGGCCTGTATTCAAAGATGAACACTGAATGGCCAAGTCCTGTCTGGGTTAGTAGATGAAGGGGGAAAGCTGTGGCCATAATAGGTTCGCATGTGTTCACTGTATCTGAGGACAAACCCTAAGGTGGCCTGACATAAATATAGAGGAGGCATTGGGTCAATCTAGGAGGGGTATGGTGGGCTGGTAGCTAAGAGCCCTGGCTGCCCACGGGAGGAATGTGGATTTGATGCAATAAGGTACAAACAGGAACCTCTGCACATTTATAAACAGTTAACAATTGACTATTGACTGGAAGAGTGTTTAAGGAAAAGTAATCTGACATTACAGGTAAGAATAATTGCAGAAGAGAATTAAAAAAAAAAAGAAATGAAAACACGGTGATTATTGCAGTCTTGGTTTAAGAAGTAAACTTAGACTTAGCTAATTCTAGAAAGAGGGTTAAAGGTGAAAGTAAGTGCCGCCAGCGAATAAGAAACAACAGGTGGGATCCCTGGGTGGCTCAGCAGTTTCGCACCTGCCTTCAGCTCAGGTCATGATCCTGGAGACCCAGGACCGAGTCCCGCATCAGGCTCCCCACATGGAGCCTGCTTCTCTCTCTCTCTCTCTCTCTGCCTTTCATGAATAAATAAATAAAAATCATTTTTTAAAAAAATAAGAACCAACAGAAAATCATGATAGCTAAGTCAGGGTTCAATGACAATTCTGTTTTCAAACCAAGCTAATGAAGAAACCAAAAGGAAACTTTTTTTTTTTTTAATTTAGCTCATATCAGGTGCTATGTACTGTGTTAGGCATTTCACATTTTTAATCTTCACAACACCTTTGTAAGAGGGATTTGAGTTATTTGTGCAAGGTCACATATCTGGGCATTGGTGGAGGTGAGACCTAAACCCAAGCCACTTGACCCCTAAGCCCAGGGCTCTTTCCACTCATATAGGATCTGCCGAGACTCAGCCTTGATTTCTCTGCTCTGATCCTGTTCTTAAACTACCCACCTGGGCTCTACTGCAGCTCTCCCACACTCCAGGCCAATGTAGCTACTGTTGTGCCTCCTGCAAGCCTCAGCTTCCTCTGCCTCTTCTGTTGTGCCCACCAGTCCCTGTTTCTTCCTCTCCCTCCTTTCTTGTCTCCATTAAGATGTAAGGGCTCATTCCTGATACCATCTACCCTATGAAGTTTTCTCATGTTTCCCAGACGTCTATGATTACTGTCTCCTTTGAGCAATCTCTACCTTTCTCTGCCTCCTCTCTACCTTTCTCTATTCATCTTGCAGTTACTGTGTGTTTGTCTCATCTATAATATTAGGTTGCATCCTCTTGAGAATAAGTTAAGATTTCTTAACTATCTCGTGATCTTCATAATTCCTTTATAATAGGGATTTGTTGGACAAGAAATGGAGAAGGTAAAAAAAAGAAAGGAGGAAAGAAAAGGTCTTGGGCCCACAGAACAACACCATTCGGGACTCCGTTCCTCTTCCAAAATATAAGGGGTTTCGACACCCAGCAATCACTAAAACCATGTCCCATTTTAATATTGTTTCTGATATTCACAGGCAGAAAGAAAAAAATCCAGGCCTTGATCAACTTATTAAATTCAAACATTTTCACTTTTTAAGGAGTCAGCTTCAGTCCAATGGTCAACTGTAAGAAAGTAGTTTACTCTAAGCCCAGAATCAAGACAGCTCAGCTGACCTCCCCAGGGTGGGACACATGCCAGAGTTCTTCTAGGCCCCTGGGCCCCTTGTAAATCACAGAGCTGATATTCCTGTTCCCAGCCTGGGTAATGTGCTGTGGCTTATTTGCATAACAATTACACGCATTAGGAAGGCTACTGATTGGAGCACTCCTTGCCAAATTATGATGGCTTTTTGAATGAAGCTGCCTTTCTTGTCTCTGAACAGCTGCTGGTGGTATGCTCAGTCTTCAATCACCACAGGCAGAATGGCACCCACTGCCTCCAGCTTCAAAAGTTGCTTTTCCAAGAAAGACAGTCATCCAGGCATCTCTCCCTGTCAAAATCTCTATTAAGCATTGCCAAGTGACCTTTTCCAAGCGGGGCAGCAAAGACTCTCATACACCACAGTTTGGGAGGAAAAACAGAGAAATGCCACCCAACAAAAACGCTGGGTAGATGCCTTCTGAGGTTGGTGTCTGGCCCCTGTTTTCCCATAGTGTGCTTGCAAACTCTAACCTGGCATTTAGCATTTTGAATAATCACTAACTTACATCTCTGTCACTGTAGCTTGATTCCTTCAGATATAGGAAGTAACTTCCTTCATATTAAAAAAATATATCCCCTACTTCAGGACTTACCAGATAAACCCTATATGAATGAAAGCATAATAATCTTTTTACAGGTGAAGAAACAGGATAATTAAAGTTAAGTATGTCACTGCCTATCACACACTCAGTAAAAGTCAGAAGAGGAGATCAGAAGCACAACTCCAGCAGACGTGGACATGTGACATGACCCTAAGCCCAGGGCTCTTTCTACTCGTCGTATAGGATCTGCCGAGACTATTACCAAAGCCAACCCTCCAAATTGGAAGAGATATCTGGCATTTTGCCTGGATCATAGGTGGACTACTTGATAAAAGTTTTGGAATGAAATCAAGGATTGTTCAAACAAATAAATAATTTAAATTAGGAAACCATATAGGGAATTGAGATTTTAAAGGTTTTGGGTCTTTGTAGCTTTAGAAAGATTTTCTCCTATTAAATGGAAATTGAATCTTGGTTTAGGGTTTGGAATACCAAAACAAGAACGGGTAATGGAGAGTTAATTATGATGGGGGGAGGGGGGAGAAAAGTCTCAGAAAACTAAAATTGGAAGTTCTCTATAGAACTTGCCTCTGGAGGCAAATTAAGTAAATCTATTGAAGATGCAGAAAGAATACCAATAATGAGTCTTGTAAAATGTGAACCTCTTAAGCTCCATCTAATGAATAATCTTACAGGTTATCCAAACCAGCACCCTAAAAGTAATGAGCCAAAGGGAAACCATGTGAATATTAGAAAGAGCACAAGATTTCAAGAGAGGTTTCTAAATCTTCCTTCAGGGGTTACATCATGGTGAACAAGAACTGACCCCTTCTCTCTAGGAATTTAGTGCCTTATGTAAGATTAGTAAATATAAGCTTTAATAAATGAGAAGTTCTAGCTCTAGCACATGAGAGGGCTATGAGGAGAAAATTTGGGGTTCTTTGAAAACAGTTTTGTGGAGGAAAAGGGCAAAGGAGAGCATTTGGGAAAAGAGACTTCTATACTGACACCTTGAGGAGCCTGGTGACTGAGCCTGAGGGAAGAGGGCTTTGGAGATAGAAGTGAAAACATAAAACCCCAGAGGTCCTTGCACTTGCGTTTGGAATAGCAAGTCAGTTCCCAGTGGTTGGACTTCGATAAAATGGCAGGCGACAGTGGGGCTGGCCTGAACTTTCCCCACCTGGGCAAGAGCTCGTGTGCTCGAAAGTTTGGGTCAATTCTGAAAGCAAAGTTGCACTACTCGAACGTTTGTATCTGGGGTGGGGGGAACACAGAGTTGTGATTTCAAGTGATTTCTTAAGCCATGGTTTGGCGAACGAATTCTAGGGAACAAGAGTAGAGATCAGGATGGTGGCCAAAGCTAAAGCAGTGATCATGGAATAGGTATGGAGAAAAAAGAATGATCTGAAGACATGTGGGCAAATTATTAAGCTAAGAACAGGAAAATACTAACAATTTACCGGTATGTTTGTTGTAACAATTTACCAGGTATGTTTGTTGTAAACCAGGTATGTAAATGGTGTTGAAACTGCCATCTGAACAATCATGTGCTGCGAGTTATTATTATCAACAGGATGGGACATGGGGAATTTTCTTTCAAAACAGCCCAAATAATAAAGCAAAGAGAGCTCACCTATGCCCTTGAAATATTTCTCTCTTTTTGTTAGGAAAAAAAAATTTGATAACAGAAAAGGAACAAGATTCTCCAGGACAGACAAGCGTGGTCAGTGCTCCAGCAAGCAACCGTGTTGACAGTCCACCCAGTGGTCAGGTCTGTGTTATCCTCCTTATCTGGTTTAACCTCAGGGTAAAATGGCAGTTTTATTAATATTAATACACTTGCATAAAGTGCTAATTTACTCCATCATTTTCCTAATTAGCTCTATTGAATTGTGAGACTCATCTGCATGAATAATGAATCCCTATATGTGCCTTTTCCAATGTCTGTCTCATCTCTGCCAAGGGAAGTACAGAAAGTGAGAACTACTCATTTGTAATTCTTTGATCATTTTGGAGAAAAATGGTCTGCTCTCTGAGACGATGGTACAGGCATCAAGAAGCCCTATTAATTAAACCCGGACCGAAGTTGGGAGGACCGCTCTACCTTTCTTTTAAAATAAATAAAACAAAGCTTTGCATTAGGTTTTACCAATGCTGTCATTTCCTCTTGGAATATACTCATGAACATAGTCTTCTAGTCTTCATAGTCTTTCTAGTTCTTTTTTTTTTTTTTTTTTTAGTCTTTCTAGTTCTGACATAATTCTGTTCGTATGCTAGTGTCACCGGATAGAAGATTAAAAATGATGAGGTGAGGGATCCCTGGGTGGCGCAGCGGTTTAGCGCCTGCCTTTGGCCCAGGGTGCGATCCTGGAGACCCGGGATTGAGTCCCACGTCGGGCTCCCGGTGCATGGAGCCTGCTTCTCCCTCTGCCTGTGTCTCTGCCTCTCTCTCTCTCTCTCTCTCTCTGTGTGTGTGACTATCATAAATAAATTAAAAAAAATTTTTTTTTAATGATGAGGTGAGGTCAAGAATAGTGGGTTTATTTGATCGAAGAATAAAACAAACCCACACTTCCTTAATTCCATGGACTGATTACTCAATTGGATTAAAAACGGAGCTGTTCATAAAACTGACAAAAATCAATGTCAAGAATATCTAAAGAATTCCTAACACTAAGTCAATGAGAAGAGCACAGCAAGCCAATAGAAAAATAGCAAAAACAGTGAACAGGCACCGCGGAGAGGAGGAAGCACATATGAGGAGATGTCCTACAACTATAAATTAAGACTATAATTAACACTATAATTACATAGCAATTTATGTCATTTGAATCAATCTGTAAAAATTAAAATGTCTGATACCACTAAGTGTTGGAGACGATGTGATTCCTCTGTATCGTTATACATCGTCAGTGAGAGTATCAACCGGCACTTTGGTAACCATTTTGGCAATACCTTCCATATTTAAACATTCCCAAACTCTGTGAGTCAGAAATTTCACTCCTCAGTATGTATGTTTATAGCAAACTTGTTCATAAAAGGAAGAAATCCTGGATTCAACATCAGCCTAAAAGTGGACAAACCAACCAAGGTATATTGACAAATCAGAATATATACAGCAGTCGAAGCAAATGAAGTCGAAGCAAGACACAAAAATGCAAATGATCTTTGAAATAGAAGAAGTGAAAATCCCCAACATTACATATCTCAGAATGCATGCCTTCTTCATCAAGATGAAAATCAACAACACAAAAAACTGTACTTGTAGAGAACCATATATATGTAATGAAATTGTCTAACAAGGAAAGCATGAGATGAACCCAGGATTCTGGATGATGGTTGCCTCGGGGTAGGAAGGAGGCAAGAGGAGGCATTGGTGGAGCGGCCATTTGGTTGAGACGTAGATTGATGCCACGGACTTAGCCCTTGTGGTTTTTGGAGAAGTTGTGGATCTATGTTTACTTATTATTTTTTGAAAATTAAAAACTAAAGGGCCCCATGCACAGGATACTGAAGAACATGTACCCTTGACCAAGGGTTATAAATAATCCAAGTCTGTCCACCTAAGTTTCACTTACAAAGGGAAAAACTTCAACGTCTTTCACCCTTACGATGGTTGGTCTTTAAAGAAAGATGTCCTTCCCATTCCATCATTAATTTAGGTAATTCCCTAACAAAAGCATTGATTTTATCACCCCTGGATGTTTTTCCTGATTTACCAAAGTTGTAGCGAGAACAGAAAGGCAGAGCAGCAGCGTGAGAAGTTACCTATGGGTTAGAATGGCTGAGGTTAGCTAATCTTGACACGTAGGCCCTAAAAGTAATGAACCCAAATGTGGCTTTTGTGGTAACACAACAGCTGTTGAAGAGGGAAACCCAGGTCATGTGGATCTCCATACCAGCTAGAGGGCCATAGATTGGGTGATTCCAGAAAGATGTCGTCCAGAAGGACAGAATTTCAGGCACAGCTTGCTGGGGTGGATGCTTAAAGAGGGAGCAGAGTGTTTACCTTTAAGCCCAAACTCACTGCAAAGAAATGCAGGCATCTCCCCTCCCCACGCTCCTGTCTGTGCACCCGGCCACAGAATCCAGAGCACAGTCACCTGTCACCTGCGCTGACAGCAGCACTCCTGGACCCTGTCCAACTGGTTCTCGCAACAACCTCAGTAAGAAGGGTAGGTGGTCTGGTTTTCTATCATCCTGAGCAAGAGCTGAGGTCTGCGGAGACTTCACGTGGGCCACCCAGTAGTGAGGACTCTAGTCCCCCGCCTGCCACGCCCGTTCCGTGATGCCATCCGGAAAGGAAGGAGCCAGGTGGAGAAAAGGACTTCGGAGGAACATTTGTTGAATATCTGTATCACGGTCATTTAGTATTTACAATATCGGGCTCCTGGGTGGCTCCCTGGTTGAGTGTCTGCCTTCGGCTCAGGGTATGATCCCCGGGGTCCTGGGATCGAATCCCACATCGGGCTCCCTGCATGGAGCCTGCTTCTCCCTCTGCCTGTGTCTCTGCCTCTCTCTCTCTCTCTCATGAATAAATAAATGAAATATTTAAAAAAATAATATTTACAATATCCCCAGGAGGTAGGCAATGCCACTGTGTCCCTTCTAAGAAGAAAATGGAAACTTCAGAGAACTTAGGTTATTAGCCGCGTGACCTAGAGCAGCTCGCTCCACACTCTAAAGCTCCGCTTCCTTCTCTGTATAATAGAGACGGTAGTGTTAGCTAACCTCGCGGAGGTATTGGCAGGAGGAGTGAGGCAGCTAATGTGTTTCCTTTGCTTTAAAAAACTAAGTCGCAAGAAGCTTACAAATGGTGTTGTAGGTATTGAGCTCGTGGTACACAACTCCAGGTCCTGTGCTTTCTACCAAGGCCATGTTGCGCAAGAGCGGACCGGGAGCACGTAGTATAGACGAGTCAGTTGTAACCAGATAAGCAGCCCGCCACTGCAGCTCCACTCTGAGACCCGCTGCCCCACAGATTGCCATAAGAAAAAAGCCCACGATTAATTCTCACCACATACCCCTCTTCACGCCTGCCAGAGCTCTGCGTAAGGCATCTCTCCACTACTTGGCTATTATTAGAATGACAAACTAAAAATCTTTTGACTGGCAAGAGACCAGGGCATCAATTTTCATCCTGCATCTGCTTTAAAGAGTAGGAGTGAAGTTAGATTACCAGTGACATTTTCTCAGTGGAAAGATTGCCTGGATCATATTTGTATTCATTTTCATAAATGCAATATACAAGCCACTAATAGAACAAAATCTACTAATTAAATTTCATTCAATAATGCATTTTTCACCTTAGCTTATCGGTGTCCTTGTACGTTTCTACCATTATTGTGCTAATAATATCTTATTTAGCTTATAAATGGTGCTTATCATTAAATTTGAAATATTAACAAGCATCAATGAGCCCAAAGTGACAGCATAGTAAATAATTTGAAAGGGCTCTACACTGTAGACCTATTTTTGCTTAATTTAATTTATTTATTAAAAATTAAACATATGGATTTAGAAAGATGCTAGCTCGGCTGCCATGGCAGCCCAAGCCTTCCATATAAGCCTAAAATAGGCGATACATAAGCAGCAGCAAACCTGAGGCTCTTTCTACAATCTCTTCATTTTTTTGGGGGGGGGGGGTGGACAAACGGTTCATTGTCCAACCCAACACTGATCTGTGATGCCTGTTTTCATTGAGGTTTAGTTGGAGAGTTAAGATCTTTGGGTCAAGTGATTTATTTCGGAAAGGTTTAGAAATCCCATATTCATCTTTGGAAAAGGATTATAATATTAATATTGTGAACACCACATGTACGGGCTCCGTGTTTACAGCACATGTGTGGGAGTTTGGGGAGGATCTGGCACCTATTAGCCAAGGAAAAGCATTTTGTAGTAACACTGTGACATTTGATCTCATAAAACCTTACAGGGTAGGTGGGGCCACTATTTTCACGATTGTCCCACTGTATTGACAAGGAAGCTAAGGTTCAGCGAACATGTGCTGTCTTCCCAAGTGAACAAAACAATGTAGAAGCAGAATTTGTGATTAATTTAGATGAAGCCCCAAAGGCTGGCCTTGAAGTCTCTTCCGAGCCTGATGTTCTGTGACTTTAGGCACCTGCCCTTTCCCTAGCCAGCCAAGTCTCTTCCAGAAAAGGAAAGGGAACCTCCGTCAGTATTGGAATAAGGTCTCTGTTGCATTTGCATTTAATGGTCAAATTTCATTAATTCCTTCAGGGATTATTTATTTGAAATGAATATTTATCTAACACTGACCTCAGGCCAAGCAGTGTGTTAAGCGTCAGCAACAAACGATTACAGAACAAAGAAAACCACTCCCCTGTCCTCATGGGATTTACGCTCTAGTTGGGGGGGGGGGGGGGGGTAGGCAGGCACTAAGCAAAATAAATGAGAATATCTTATGGCATGTTAGGAAGTGCTGCTAGTCGTAGGCAGTAAAATAAAGTGAGGAAAAGGGAACCGGAAGTGCTGGGGAAAGTGTGGTGCTTGTGATGAAAGGGAAGCAGGACTAATTTAAAACTGGATAATCTTCCCTTTTGGACATGATCAGAGGATGGGTCCATTCCTCCTCGTCCCCGGGGCGCTCATAACATCCATGCTTTGCCATTGCCTGAAGCTCAACCTCCTTTCCCCCCTCCCCCCCCCAGAAGGAGGACGTGGGGATTTCTGTTTGTTCTCTAATTGGCCAGGGCAACGTTGACATCCAGTGGTGACTTAGATTCATCACAGGTGGCACGCTTGGAAGGAGGCAGGGATGAGGACCAGCTCCTCAGGGTCCAGGTCCAGCAGGAGGCCCTCTCCCCATCACCTCCCTCCCCAGCCGCAGCTTCCCCCCCTCCCACCTCTCCCCCATCACTTCGCGTCCTTGCTATGTGGGCTGGATTCGGCTTCTCCAGCCCCCATAGGGATCCCCCACTCGCTGTGGGGTGGCGGGGTAGGTAGGCCCCGTGATGCTGCGCTGTGCTCCCTTCTGTGCCCTTCCTTGTGTCCTCAGGGGCGCGGAGGGGTCACAGAGCGCATCCTGACGCGGTCCTTCTCCATCTGGCCGGTGTCCTCTCGTCTGCTCCTGATGGGTGCCCTGGGCCTCCTTGTTGGGGGGCTGGCTGGTCCCCGTCCACCGAGGGCGCCCCTGCCCCCTCGAAGCCTGGAGGTCAGCATCACAGCAGGGCAGGGAGAGACCAAGGAGGCGGGCCGCACCCCCCTCGGTCCTGGGGGCCTCCCTCAGGACCACAGGCCGCACCTGTGCGTCAGGGCTGATGTGCTCAGAGCATCTCCATTCAGGATTGACCACGCAGTCCTCCCACTGGAGCCCGACGCTGGGGCCACCGCGCGAGGCTCCATTTCGAGACCCTTTTTTTTTTTTTACCTCCGGGTATGGGGAAAGCGAAGAAAAAAAAAAGGCAAAAAAAAGAAAAAAAAAAAAGAGGCCCTCTAACGAGTTTAACACACTGCACAATTAAATATTGATTGGAAGTTCTCCCCGAGTAGTCTCCCTCCATCTCCCGGCCTCCACTGGGAGGTGTCTCCGTGTGATTCCTAAGCTGTCCCCATCCAGTGATTACGTTCATTAGGACACCAGCCTTGTGGTTGAAGCACTTTCCTTACTGCTGCACGTTTAATTAGACAACTCTTCCCCAGAAATTATTTATAGCCCGGCTCCAGAGCTATTGTTAGAGGGAATGTAAATAAGATTCAGGGCGGGAGTCCCGGCGCTGCGGGCAGGGGCAGGGGCAGGGGCTGGGCCTGGGGCTGGGGCTGGGGGGCTGGGGCTGGGGCTGGGGCTGGGGCTGGGCCTGGGGCTGGGCCTGGGGCTGGGGCTGGGGCTGGGGCTGGGCCTGGGGCTGGGGCTGGGGCTGGGGCTGGGGCTGGGCCTGGGGCTGGGCCTGGGGCTGGGCCTGGGGCTGGGGCTGGGCCTGGGGCGCTCCTGCGGGCCCTCGGGGCGGACGGGCCGGGGCTGTGCGCCTCGGGCTTAGGGACCCGCGCCGGGGGCTCTGGGCTCTGACCCCGCCGCTCCCGCAGCCCGGCTCCGGCCTGCACCCGGCGGTGGGACGGGCGGGACCCGGTGGGAGGTGGGAGGGAAGAGAGGGCGGGGCTGTGTCCGAGGAGGGAGGGGCAGGATGGGGCGGGGCAGGGGCGGGGGCGGGGGCGGGAGGGGAGAGGGGAGGGGAGGGGAGGGGCTGGGGCCGGGAGGAGAGATGGGCACGACCAGGACGGAGGTGGGAGGGAAGAGAGGGCGGGGGTGTGTCCCGAGGAGGGAGCGGCAAGATGGGGCGGGGGAAGGGACTGGGGTTGGGAGGGGAGAGGGGAGGGGCGGGGCGGGGCTAGGGCAGGACGGGGGAGGGGAGGGGCGGGGAGGGGGCGGGAGGGGAGACGGCAGGCCCAGGATGTAGATGGGAGGGAGGAGAGGGCGGGGGTGTGTCCCGAGGAGGGAGGGGCAAGATGGGGCGGGGGACGGGGCTGGGGGCGTGGGTGGGGTGGGCGGGGAAAGGGGAGGGGCGGGGAGATGGGCAGGACCAGGACGGAGGAGGGAGGGGAGAGAGGGCGGGGCGGGGGTGTGTCCCGAGGAGGGAGGGGCAGGAGGGGAGGGGGCGGGGCTGGGCTTGGGAGCCCCCCTCGTCTGCAGGCCCCGTGGCGCAGGGACCTGGGCAGCCCTGCCTTCAACCGGGGTTCGCGGTGCTGGGTTTGTACCAGTCGAGGGGAGCGTGGCCCAGCCCTCAAGACCCTCCTCTTCTTGTGAACAATACAGACCTGTAATCAGACTAATGCAGACAGGAAGAATTATAAGAACATCGACAACCGCTATTTATTGAGCATTTAATAGACACAGGCCTCTTACATGCCTTGTCTCTTTTGGTGAGCCCACCCCCTAGCATGCGAGTGCTCCCGTTACAGTACCCACTGCCGGCTGAGAAAATCGAGATTTTAAAAAGACAACTTCCTGGGCAGCCCGGGTGGCTCAGCGGTTTAGCCGCCTTCAGCCCGGGGCGTGACCCCGGGGTCCCGGAATCGAGTCCCATGTCGGGCTCCCTGCATGGAGCCTGCTTCTCCCACTGCCTGTGTCTCTACCTCTCTCTCTCTCTCTCCCTCTCTGTGTGTCTCTCATGAATAAATAAATAAAATCTTTTAAAAATAATAAAAAATAAAAAGACAACTTTCCATAGCTGGTAAATAGCTGACTTTGAAACCCAAGCCCCTGAGGACTCACCGCCTTCCACCAGCCTAGGAGTGCGCCTGGCGCCGCCTAGGCCAGAGGGCAAAAGGTGGCTGCGGTGGATGGGGGGGCGGGAAGTCACTAGATGGAGGCATCTGGGGGCCGGAGAGGAGCTGGCCACGGGGCCCATGGGCAGGCTGGGCCATGAAGAATGAATAGAAGTTTCCTGGGCAGGCAGGAGGGGAGCAGATTACTGTGGGATCGTACGACCACCTCAGTGACCTGCGACTGCTGCCACTTACGGAGACAGAACTTGGATCCAGGGACTGAGGCTCCTCCTAAATAGTAGCATCAATGGCAGTAGAAGCAGCAACAACAATAATAGAATATTATAAAAGAAAAAGTGGAAAGTTGGGATTGGAATCCAAAATGCCAAAGAAGTGTAGAAACTCTTGATTTGTTTTCTTTCTTTTCTTTTCCAAGCATTGGCTGCGCCCAGCGGGTTGAAGAAGGCGGTAGGGCAGGAGCCGGAGAAGGCTTTAAGGAGTAGAATTAGATCCCTTCCACCAGCACCCCAAATCTACCTTTTACTGCTGCGTATTCCTTTGGGACCAAGAGTCCACGTAGAATGCTCTAGAGACGTTAGCATATTTTTAACAGATGTCACTCTCCATCATAGATTAGGCTGTTAAGCACGTTGTACGCCTGGAAAACTTGGAAGGCACAGAGCAAATGCCTGGCCTGCGACCCTGCTCCAGTTGCTCATCAGGTGGCTCAGCCCCAGCACACGGGACAACGGCAAATCGAGCCACGGGAGGCGGCATGCACGAGTCGGGCTCTGCACAGCCCTCTCCGGTCCCGCAGAGCACAGCCCGACCGGGCAGGTCCCCTCCGTAGTACTTCCACCCACCTGGTCCGCAGGCCCTCGCCCTGCTCCCGCGGCCCCGCAAAACCCTGGCGCTTCCAGGAGGGGGGGCAGCGATGTCTATTATCTTAAGCATATAATTGATTCTAATTCATCCCTTATCGCCTGGTGACAGATTTTTATATAGTTTCTTATCTCCGTGGCAGCACGAGCCCTAAGGGGCCAGCTCTGACTGTTGCCCATTTCCCAGTGAGGCCTCAGCCACGGCTGCTCTGTTACCCGTCTGATTAAGTTAGGGAATCTGGTGTCTCTGGGTCCCCAGGTGACCGTCAGCAGCGCACGTCCCCCCCATCACAGGACTAAAGGAGCCTGTCGCCCCTCTCCTCCTTGACCTGTCTGTCGCGGTCACTCTTCTGGTTTGCTGATTGATTTGGGACTCTGGGTTCCTAGGACCTGGGAGTTCGCCGTCACCCCTGTCCCTTCACCCCCACACACACGGGCACAGGAGAGCTCCCCAAGCGGGGGGAAGGGGGCAGACGCACGAGACTAGATAGGGCAGGCTTCTGGTCTTTGCTATCAGCCCAAGCCACCAAACATCCCACCAGGTTTTCCTTCCCGCGTAAACCTTTTCGTCCCGTCTGGGTGAATCGCGTTCATGGGCCTCCAAGAATGCCGATGAGCCACCAGCCTGCCGCTGTTCTTCCCGGCCGTGCCCTTCTTTTCATTTGCCTCTGCTTTGCACAGACCGGGCTTGACGGGGATGCACGTGGCATCCACACAGCAGTGATCCCACCTGTCTGGCTCCTCCGGAAGCAAGGAGCCAAGGAGGACAGGTGGATGTCAGTAGGAGCGAGCGAGAGGACTCTCATCATTCTTCCACCTCAGAAGGCTCCTGGCTGGTGCCGGCCTGTGTGAGCCACAGTCAGAGTCATCTTATTTTTCATTGTATCTGCCTCAAAGAGCCCGTTTGCTTCCTACAACTTTTGGAAGTTACCTGTTTCTCCCATTCCTGAAATCTTGACCTATCCTCACCATATCCTGGAGCTGATACTTTTTGCAGGGTGATCCTGCACGCAAATGTTGTCTCCAGATTCGCAAAACCCAACCCTTCTCCATGGTCCTTGGAAATCCAGCTGGTACTGGTTTTAGCCACACCAGAGGGTCATGTCCTGTTCAGGTTGGGACCAACAACTTGCCTGACCCCCAGAAAGCCCCTTCTTCCTGCTTCCCTGTCAGAGCCTATGCATGTGTGAGCGTACGTCCACTCTCTCATCTGATCTGAATGTCCAGGGGCCACCTGTCCATCCTTCAAGAATCAGGTAAAATACTTATTCTTTTTGGTGATCCTCCCTGAGTTCTCCAAGAGGTGTGCCACATCTGTGCCCTGTCACGTTCCGTTCCTCGTAAAACATACCACATAATTGTGCCATGATCTGCTTGTGTCTTCACCCACAGGGTGTGAGCGAGGTGGGGCTTGCCGAATCTACCTGAGTGATTGGACGGCACTCACCCAATGGCTTCCTTAGACCCAGGTGGGCCATTTTCTCCATCTTATCCCCGGGAGGGAGCCTGTGTTTACTTGTTGCCATGCCGGCCAGGGACCTGTTCACCACCCCGGGTGAAGAGCATTTCTGTAGACTCTCAATCTCTGTCAATCTCCATAAGTACTAGTGACCAACAGGGTAAAACAACAGTCCCCCAACAGGTGGCATTATGTGAGGAGTGGAGAAAGCATTATCTGGAGAGATCACAGACCTCTAATGTGCATACAAGTTTAATATAGACAAGAGCTGCTCCCCGTGCCCCCCTACACCTTCCACAGATGAGGAAACTAAAGGTCAGACAATGAGAAACTTGTCCCAAGTCTACCAGTTGCCACTTGGCAATAACAGAAGTCCGTATTTCTTTAAAACGCAGTTGGGATAGCTCCTTGCTCCCAGCAGTCGTGCCCTTTCTGGCCCTAGCTCTTCTCAGCTCATCACCGGGATGAGCTTCGCCTCTGGAGAAGGAATTCGTGCTTCCAAGCCTACTATCATTTCTCTTCCAGATTGCACCCTCCCCAGGTGGGGAGTCTCCCTCTTGTCCCCGAGCCCCCACCCCTAGAAATGACACTGCTGTTTTCTCCAGCAAGTGTAAAGCACATACAGACTCAGTTTAGGGACAGTTAATTTCCAATTCTTTCCAGATGGGTTGGAATAATATCCCCAGGTGGTAAATACATTATTAAGAAGGCAGTTTGGTGTGAAATTGGCTATTAAAATATAGATAAAGTTTAATATATTGAGCTCCTTGTCAGAAAAATCACTTTAGAGGGAGCTTATTATTTGTTTGATATTAAAAGAGTCACAGCTCCGCTCCAAGTGACAAATGGAGGGTGGGGGGGAAATGCCACTGGTAATGAACAAAAGCTTTTTAACATTTAAATTTAGGTTTTTCTTGTAGCTCTGCATGCTGCCATGAGCATGCCCGTGTGGTGCAGCCAGAGGCGGGTGTCAGAAATGTCAGGAACTCAGGTGCCAAGGAGGCTGCCAACCTGGCTTTAAACAGCTTGAGTCTCCCCCAAAGAAAAGCTACCAGACAGCAAAAATGGAATTTTAGGGTGGTTCCCTTGGCAACACACTGGAAAGGAGATAGGGGTCTATCTCAGGGCAGGAAGTCTGAGCCCCTCCCTTCTTTGGCCAACCTCCTACCACAGAACCCTCCATATGCAACCTGTTTCAGGAAGCCTGCCTTGATTCAGCCCACCAGACTTGGGGAACCCTCTTTCCCATACAGATACTTCACTAGGGCACATCAATAAAAATTAGAGTTGACACAAGAGAAAGGGATGCTCGAACTTCAGAATCCAAACCTGGAGACATATATATATATATATTTTTTATAAAATACCCTTGACCAAGCCAAATACTTAACAGACAGTAATCTGTGTTTAACAGTGTCAGCTCTCAAGGTTCTCCACTGGGGGATGTCCACAATCTATAATTACAGCTGGTTTTATCATTCCTCATACGAGCAAAATCCTCCAGGAAATATGCAAAACTCCGCAATGGGAGGAGAAATCATAAAGGATACATAAAGCCCATAATCCCATGGCATTCAAAGGATAAACCCATGGCCTGCAAGTTAAAAAAAAAAAAAGTTCTTGGATAAAGAAGACGGAATGGTTAGGCAGGGTCTTTAAAAAGAAAATAATAATAATACAAGGCCTACATTCAATAGACGGGAAGTTCCAATTTCAGTATTTTGCACACCCGCGCCGGCCTTCACACACCGACCTGAGATGGCATGGCTCCTGCCTTCCTTCCTCAGGGGGAGCTTTATAACCAGAAAAGCAGTCCCTGGTTTTCAGGCTGAGTTTGCAGAAGGAAGTCTCAGCACAAAGTGAAGAGGGCTGCATTTGTCGCCTAGACTGGCTTGTTGAGTGAATGAAACTTCGGTATTTCCCTCACGCCCCCTCCTCGGGTGCAGTGGAGCCCCGGGGCAGCTGTCCCCACAGAGCCTTTCCTCCTAGCTGAGTGCGAGGTGGTGCTTGCTTGGAGGGTGGAAGACACATCGCGTCACAGGCTTAGATCAAGGAAAAATAGGTTGCCGGGGTCATCTTGAGCATCAGCCTCCCATGGGGGCTTCGCTCAAACACGGTGCAAGTATGGGCCACTGGGGGTATCGAGACCAGCACCTGCGAGTCTCTAGGTCCTCTCAGCCTCAGGGCACTTAAGCATGAACCCCGGTCTCACCGGAGATGTTGGCACAAGAAGGATGTGCTCCTACTCTCACCATTTGCCAAGGGCTTTCCATGCTTCAAATATGGTATAATTATTGCAATAGGTCTTTTTAGTTATAATTAACAAATCTTATCCTTTAAGTAACAAATGGCTGGGATTGTAACTTTACCTTAGATGAACAGAAAGAGAGAAAAGTCGAACACAGATGGTTTGAAAGGGATGAAATAAATAGGTCAGGTGCTAAGACTGGGATTGAATGTTTGGGGTCTAGATAGAAGTTCAAAGCAAAACAAAACAAAACAAAACCCCATAATTTTGGAAGGACAGTTCTTCAGATCAGGAATGGATCCAGGGGTCTCCCCTTCACTTATTCTGTTGAATATTCACTCAGCCTGATAAAATATGCAGTATTATCGCCGTTTGATGGATGGAGAAGATGTCACAGAGGTTAGATAACTAACCAAAGCTACAGAGCTACTAAGGGCAAGGCTCGGATTGCATTCCGGGTCTGGATGAATGTAAAGCACCTGCTTAGTTGTAACTGAATTAAGCAGACAAGAAAGCCCTTTCAGTTCTTCACTCATTCATTCATAAAGATCTGTCTTTGAGCCTCGGCTCAGCACCTGTATCCATGCTACCCCGAGTAAGTCTCAACACTGTCTACCTGGGTGGGGGGGGGGCGTCTTTGCTCTCTTCACCTGTAAGTGGGGATGATGATGCCAGTTCTGTGTGCCCATAGGGATGCCCTGGGGAAGGACAAGGTGGTACATGTACAAGATCTCGGTAAACTCCTAACATGTTATTCGGGGTAAGCCACACTTGTGATGCCATCGTTCACCTCAATATAGAATTCTCTACACAAGTCACGTGTTTGTGTCTAGAGAGAAACAGAGACAGAGAGAGAGAGGATACTTGTGAGTTATTCTAGAATTAATGACTCTGCTAAAACTTTCTACTCAAAGTTTGCATGATGCTGGAGAGTTTCAAGACTACGTGCCAACGCGGATCTCGTTGAAACCCTGTGACTTGAGGGGATTAGCTGCCTTACACCGATGGGAGAAAATGAGGCCTGGAAGCCCACGCCTTTGGGTGATGCCATAAAATCTCCAGGACACTTTCCTCATTCACCTGTGATTGCTAGCATATGCCAACAATTTGAGAAGGGAACTGCAGTGGAAAACAAAGAAAATGTTCTCCATTAATTCATTTTTCTTCTTTATTTTGAGAAAATGTCACAATTGGCACTTGAATTAGCTCCTCGTGGCCGCTGTAACAAATCGCCACGCAGCGAGTGGCTTAAAACAACAGAGACGCGTTGTCTCCCGGCCAGAGGTCGGAAATCGGCATCTGTGGGTCCGTATCACGAGGGCCCCGCTCCGTCCTGGGCCCTGGGGCACAATCCTTTGGTCGCCTTCCTTCCGTTTCTGCTGGCTGCTGCCGTTCCTTGCCGCGGGGCCCCACCAGCGGCGCTCATCATCACAGCACCGTCCTCTCTCTGCCTCGCTCTTAGAAGGATGTAGGTGACTGTGTTTAGGGCCCTCCCACGTAATCCAGGATGATCTTCCGGGATATCTCAAGATCCTTAGCTTACACACATCTGTGAAAATCTCTTTCTGCCGCAGAAGCCGACACCCACGGGTTCCCAGATGAGAATGTACACACCTCAGGGGAGCCGCTTTTCAACCTCCCACGGAAGTCCGTTACTTTACCTCACATGGTAGTGCTTCTTGTAATGAATTAAGGTCCCCAGCTCTTGAACATCTACCTTGGAACAGAGCGAAACTTCTCCCCGAGATGGGTACATGAGCAAGGCCAACCTTTGCATGCGTCCTGTGCCCCCCCCTCCCCGCACCTCTGACCCGGGCGGAGTTGCCCCACACTCCCGGTGGGCGCCCTGGATTCCCAGGGGGGCCTCTGTCATCCCGCCCCCCACCGATGGCCCTGCCAAGTCTCCTCACCTTCCACCGACGCTAGCGCACGTCTCTCAACTCTCCAAAACTGGGCAGAAAGACCAGCTGGGAAAGAGGAGGCGAAAGGGAAAAGAGCAGGGCCGCTGGCAGCCGGGATCCATTTGGAGGGAAGTGGGGCCCCCGCGATCCCGCAGCAGGAGCAGGCCTCCCGCTCGCTCGCCCCGGCTTTCTAACCTGAGGCGCCCCGTCCTCGCCCGAAGATCATTTCCCATAGTCAAGGCCCCTCGGGACATCACTGTCTCCTTAGGGACTCCAGGGAGGAAAGAGAGTGTGACTTCGCTGTAGCTCTGACTTATTATTTTTTATTTTTTATTTTCTGGCTCCTTTGGATTCCTGTGTTATTGATGTTTTATTAATGGTTCCCTGCTCTCCTCGGAGGCGGTTGGAGTCCTGTCTGTCACCCGCGGTTGGCGGCCCAGCGCGGGCAGGGTAGATGGGGGAGCGCGGCTGTGGCCCCACGAGGCAGCCGGGTGGGAAGGGCCCTCGCTCGGCAGCTCTCCCAACGCCTGCCCTGGGGGCCGCGGGGGCCACTTCAGGGGAAGGGCTCGGCTCAGCTGCGCCCATTGCAGGTGAGACCTGTGCTCCTGCCTCACCTCGCGGTCCCCTTGATGCTCCTTGACATGGGCCCTCCATGGATTTGTCTACACCACATCCTTGGGTGGCTCCTTCCACTGTTCCCCCCGGCACTGAGGGGGTGGATCAAGTACCATCCTCCCAACGGCAGTCGGTGGGCTTTGATGCTGTGTCCTTTAGCCAGTCACCAAGTTCGGTGGCGTCCCGTCCTTGCCCTTTCCTCCCCCCGCTGCCTCCGATGCCCTGAGCTGCTCTCCCTCTGCCCCCAGCTCCCGTCCTCGCTGCCCTGTGCTTCCGTTCGTCACCTCCTTCTGTCCTGCCCGCGACCCGAGCTCCCCCCGCACCCGGAGCTGTCTCACCGGCCTGCCCCCCCCCCCCCCGCACTTAGGCTCCCGACAGGCCCCCCATTAAGCTGCAGTGAAAGCCAAGCCTCGATGGAGCCCTGCACTCAGGCGCTCCCTCTGCTCCACCAGGACCCCGGGCCCCGCTCCGCCCCATCCCTCCTGCAGCCACCAGGCCTGGGGCTTCTAGGCAGATGGACCTTCTAGGCAAATGGGGGAATAAATGGCCATGGCCTCGCCCCCAGATTGCCCGGAAACAGGGGCGGCACGTGTGACATGGGTACCTGGGACCAACGCGGTTTCTGCCTACGGGACGTTTCTCCACGGCCACTACCGTCCTGGAGGACGCTCTTCTGCAGGGGTAGGTGGCAGCTCAGTGTGACACCGGCGTGGCCAGGCTCCCCTGCATCTCCAGAGGCAAGGCACGCTTTACAAGATTTTAGACACACACACGTGCACCTGCGTGTGTCTGTGTGTGTGTGTGAGATGCTTTCCCTGAGGACGACAGATGGATCCAGGCCTTTACACCATCCCCTTCTGGGGGCTCAGTGGCCCAAGAAGAAACCGTTTGGTGTAGAGCTACTCTGCAATACCTTAAGCACATCTGAGATTTCCCCCAGTGAATCTCTCTGTGAATGCCATCTTTTCTTAAAGCCTGTTCTCTTTCCAATTTCCCTTATTTTATAAACTCCTTCATTTCAGCAGAAGGGCTTTCCCCCAGCCCCAGGAGACACAGACTGCCCTTCGTCATTCAAGACCCACATTTCTCTTCACCCATAACCACAGAATGTTGGAATTTATCAGAATCCTTTGGGTAGCTGTGACCCTGTCACTAAAATTCTGGCAAGTGGGACATGTGCAGCTTCCAGGACAGGTTCCTAACATGAGGGCACCTCCTTTCCTCTGCTTCTTCCTTCTTTCTGTCTGGAACGTGGACTTCATGGCCCCAGTAAGATTAGTCACTCGGTTACCCCAAGGTGACCTTGGGAATGCAGAGCGCACAGCAGAACCACGAGACCCAGCTCTTTCTCCGACTCTGAGTCACTATAAGGCCTTGACCAAGTTATTTTTTTGCTTTTAAGTGAGCAAGAAAGTCTTATCTTGCTTAATCATCATAACTTTTTCTGTCACCGATTAGCCCGATTGGAATTAATGAACTCAGATTTTGCACCTGTCTGGTACAGGGACGTGTCGAAAGTAGCTGGCTGGCTGCCATGCCTGGCTGGCCAGAACCGTGTGAAACGCACACCCTCCAGAAGGTGGCTAGTGCTCTTTTGTGGTTTGACGTGTCTGCCATTTCCACGGTTTCTACTACAATTGTTCCTGCACCTTTTGCGCTGTGAGGTGTAAGCATCGCTGCGTTGGCCTGACCACATCAGCCCTACGTGTGCCCTCAGGTCCTTCCTTCCACGCAGGTATGGACGATGACCTGGGGGTGGCCAGGCCCAAAGTAGGGGCCGTGACGACTATGTCAGAATGCAGCAAAACCTCCCTGGACGGAGGTGGAGGACACCAGGCACCTGTGTGTGTCTGTCAAGGGGCCAGCTAAGAAGGAATAGTGCTTGCAGTCTGAGCTGGAGACCTGCCTAATAATTGTCAGCAAAATACCTGAGCTATTAATCCTTCACTCTCGAAAGCAATCATAGTCACTTAATTTAAAACAGGAGGGGGGAAGGCAGAGGAAGAGAAGCCCGTCTTCTTTCTGACTTTCAGATCAGATGTCAAACCAGTTCAAGAGCAGACATATCCCAAAAGCATTTTTCCCCCCAAACATATTGGGCACCTCTATGGGTGCAAACCCACAGACTGTGGTGTTGGGGATTTTGCTCTGCGCAGCTATCACGGCTCACTGTAGAGTATCGTTTCGTCTGCCCTGCCCCCTTTCCTGCTTTAGCAGTTCCCTGTTATCATATTCAAAAATGCCTGAGTTTCTGCTGGCTGGTGCAAGAGTACAGCCCCATCTATAAATGACCTCGGCAGAACTCTGGATTGATTTAACCTCCGTTATCTGTGTGATTAGCTCAGCCACAGAGCAGATACTTGGTGCTTATCAGCCCATTAAAGAGTCAAAGAATGCTGTTACCAGTTTTTTATCTCCAAAATGCACACAAAGCCCTGCTGATTATTCTATTAATTTGTTAATGAACCTGTCCAGTAGACAGATTCTCTGTTCCTTTGGAAGGCAGGGTGGGAAATTGAGCATTTAAAGGGGTTTGAGCCCTCAGAGCTGAAGCTTGAAACTTGCGAAGTACTTGTGGAAACTGAGATACATATGCTTGTTTTCATTTTGTGTTTTTGTTCTCTTTTAATCTTTTACTGAAGTAACGGGCATAGGGAAAGACAAAGAAATTAAGCTGAAAAAAAAAAAATTCAGTGTCTAATAGAAACAGACCCAAGCCCAGGGAGACTGGAGCAAAGGCTAGACTTAGAGATTGCAAGTGGTATAGCACATGTAGCAGGTCTTCTTGGGCTGGATCTTCTTTCTGCTTCTTCTTCTTCTTCTTCTTCTTCTTCTTCTTCTTATTATTATTATTATTATTATTATTATTATTATTATCTTATTGCAACATGGATGATGATTCTATCCCAAGAACAAAGGATGCTGGGGAAAAAATGGCTTATATTTTTCTTGCATATATTGTCCTCTACTTGGGAGCTATTGCAATTATATGTTTATCCTCCTAAAATGCAGACAATTCTGTGAGGACAGACACATGTATACATATACTCAAGTGCGCCCAGGGTGCCTTGTCAACACAGTTTTCACGTCAGTGGGATCCTGTGGTACGGCTACATATTCTCTGGTTCTCCAAGGAGCTCACCAGCTATTAGAGCTCTTTAGTTTTCCAAGTATCTTGTATAGAAAGATGCCTTCAACGTAGAATCAGTGGCCAAGAATTCGTGGGCTATGCCATTGGCTGCAGAACTAGGGTCAGGTCATAGATTAGCCATTTGTGAGTTACAGTAAGAGAATGAGTGGGTCGGTTGATCACTACACATCCCAGCAGACTGGTAAGCAGTCAAAATGGAAATCAAAATTAGGTGATGAAGAAAAAAAAACAGATTCCCATCAAAATCAGAGCCAAACTTCTGGAAAGATCCAAGATTATGCTGAAACTATCCCTTTCCTGCAATTTTTTTTTTTCTGGTGTTGTGGATGCTATGGTGTGTTACTCGAATCCTTGAGACAGAGGCGCCCATCTCCCAGATGCCAGAAGCGTTCACTGTGGAAGCTTTCTCCCGGCTGACCCTGTCTCTGGGAACTGCCCTCATCAGAGGCCACCTCACTTCACCCAAGGTAATTTTGCTTGTCTGGGATCAGGCTGTCTCATCTGAGATCATCTCACTTCTAGGCCCCAAGTTGTGTGGGAAGACAAAGATCTGGTGCCCTTCCCTCCTCATTTGGGGCAACTCTACAGGGTTACCTCAGCTCCAGAGTCTCCGCAGGATTGATGGAGGCCTCTGGTACAACTGCAACAAAATCCATCCTTCCTTTTGGCCAATCCTGATTCCTTCTCCTCTTACACATACAATTCTAAGCACACTAGAATAAACTTCCTGCAAGAAATTCTCCAGTTGAGTCTCTTCCCACAGAAATTACCGTAAGGTATCTGGGAATATGAGCGAACTCTTCATAAACATGCCTGATTAAGGAGTCACAGCAAGAAGACTAGGTAAATTTTCCACATTGCTAAAGGCATTAGTATGGATTATGTACTGATGTGGAATGATCACTATTTGGACAAATATATTAAAAGTTTTGATTACTGAACCAGAGGCAGCATGTATAGAAGTTTCCGGTGGGATTAAAAGCATTCTTTGATGCTGTCCTATTGAACATAAAACAATAACTTAGATTAGCATTTATTTACTCTATCCTTTCAAGAAAAAGGCATGTTGTGTCTGCCATATATAGATACAATCTCTGATATCACAAAACTTCAAAGTTTGTAAGCAAACCGACTTAAAAGACCTGCTTGTCAAAAATGTAATGGTACACATTGAGAAGAGCTGGCTAATGTGAGAAACAACAGAATCTAGAATAAAGAAGATGCTCACAGTCTGTCCAAATATAACAAGTTGATATTACTAAGAGCACATTAAGGATCAAGTTCCTAAAATCAACTGTACTGATATGAGATTGGCAAATCTGACTTAACAATCAATGTATAAAAAACCCAGATGATTGGATTCAGCTGAATAGTATCCAGACCGGGAGAGGTATCGTTTCACCGTGTTCTGCACCAGATGGACAGTATGAAGTGCTGGGTTCAGTGCTAGGTGCCAGCATCAGAGGGCATTCAGTGGATGTTGCCCAGAAAGGCAAAAAGGTCTGGAAATTCTCTTATTTGAAGACTAGTTCTTACTGGTGCCTATTTATAATCTGCAGTTAAAGCCAAAGAGCATCGCAGAGCCATGTTCCCATTTCAGTGCCTTTGCAATTTAGTCCCCACTGTCCTTTGCACCTGAAATAGTCCTTTCCAGGCTTCAAGAGATGGTTTGAAAGCTCCCTTGTCAGTGAAACCCACTCCTCCACACCTGGGGAGTCAGCAGCCGGAAGGGAGTGTCCTTCTCTGTGCAACAAAGGAACCACGTGTCCATACGTCTATCACTGCATTCGTCATGATTCATCTTCCTGTGGGTACGGTAGTCGACACAAGGGCTGCCGGCATAGCCTAGCATCGTAGTTCTAGCTTCTGGCACAGCATCTGATATACAGAAAGTATTTATCACCATTTGATAACTGAATGAGATGTGTGAATAAATAGATGAATGATGAACAAATGAAGAAAGAAACAAACCCGAAATGCAAGAGGAGACAGCCTGGAAGTAAGCAGATTTAGAAGAGGTGGAAGAGTCTTCAAGTATTTAAAGAGTTACTAAAGCATCCTTGTAGCACAATAAAGAAATATGGACTGGATCATGGTTTAATCGAGTGAATCTGTGATTAATTTAATAACTGTGACCAAAAGTTCTGATTAATGAATTTCTGGCAATCTGGAAGAAGGTTTCTAGTGATGACTCTGTCTCTAGCCTTATCCTATTCAGTATTTTTTTTTCATCAATGTCTTGAATAAAGATACAAAAACCATACTGTCAAAATTTATGGATGACATGAAGCCAAGTGGAATAGTAAATAAATTGGAAGACAAAAACAGGATCCAGAAATATCTCAGGAGGCTGGAATTATGAGCTGAGTTTACCAAGTTGACATTAAAAAGAGAGAAATAGAAAGTCATGCCATCAGATCCCGAAACAACTGTAAAATAGAAGATGAGAAATGTGTGTAGCTAAGCTGCAGCATTTGTGAAAATCCACAGGGAGTTCAGTTAAGGGTAAGTTCATAATGAGTTCATATCATGAATCGACTTTTTAAAAAAAGTTAATGCAAACTTAGGAAACATGATTGGTAGTACCATATCTGGAAGTGTTCTAGAAGGATGTAGGTGAACTGCTACAAGATGTGTTCAGAGCAGAACAACCAAACATGGCTAGAGTTGTTGAGACCGTGTTGTTTAAGGAAATAAGAGTCTGGCAGGGTAAATATGGAGATAAGCACAGTCAATGAAGATCCTATTGGTTTTTTTTTTTTTTTTTTAAGATCCTATTGTTAAAGTAATAAGAGTTCTACGATTTTCTCCTAGCACCTAGGATTAGACTCTTGTTGTTGATTTTGATTGGTAGGAATGATGTTTAATGGTAGCAGGTATAGGGAAACTTATTGCAACTTAATAGAAGGGCAATGAATTCTTGAAGTTGCAGTTGTACAACCTTGATGTCGACCATCAAGTGAGCTCTTCTATTACTAGTGACTAAAGGTGTTGAGACTAACACCCAGTGGGGACCCTGGGGTGTATATTCATATATGGCATTGGTAATTGGAGCCCATGATCTTTGGGGTTCCTGAGACTCTAATTCTGCCTGAAGGAGACATGCTATAAACTCCAAAAATTATGACTAGGATTAATTCGAGAGCAAACCTTCTTAAAATTAAAGTTATTTAAAAATTGAATGAACAGTGATTTCTTTTTCCCTCTGGACATATTGTTATAATAGGAGGACCTTATATTTGATAGGAAGCTGGAATAGATGATCTTTAAAATCCCTTCAACATCAAGGATTCTGAATTAAAATGGAAAGACTTGGAACAATCAGAAGCATTGGTTTATAGTCTAAGTTATGACAGAACGTGACAAGTCATTTAGTCACTCTTAGTCCAATGTGCTCATCTGCAAAATGGGGCTAGTATCACTTCATTTGCATATCCTACAGGGTTGTTAAAAAGTCAAAGTAGTGTGCCCTGAAAGCTGCTAGAAAAGTGCGCTAAGTATAAAGCAGGATTGATGAGCTCTTGGCATCATTGTAAGTGCTGACACTATGACATTATTTGGATCTTCTTGCTCTTTCATTCACCTACATCCCCCGCATCACTCATTCTCCTCTAAGGAGCTGTAATTTATTCTTGTCTGGGAGGGAAAGCACCTGCCTCACTCTTTGTATTGGCCTAGAGCAAAGGCTGGCAAGCTTTTCTATAAAGGGCTAGATTGTAAATATTTAGGTTGTGTGGGTTATATGACCTCTATTACAACTACTCAACTCTGTTGATGTAACATAAAAACAGCTGTAGACAATATGTAAACACACGGGCATGACTATGTTCCAATACAGCTTAATCTACAAAGCAGGTGGCAGGCCAGATTTGGACCACAAGCTAGATAGTCTGCTGGCTCCTGGTCTAGACAAATGGTTCTCTATGGGGGTAATTTTGCCCAATACTGCCATTGCGCAACATCTGGAGACGTGTTTAGTTACCACAACTGGGAGTGGCGGTGTTCTTTTACTGGGATCTGGGGGGAGAAGAGTGGGGATGACACTGTTAAACATCCCACAATACATAGGATGATTCTCCTCAACAAAGAATTATCAATAAAATGTCAATTGTGTCAAGGTTGAGAAACGCTGGCCTAGACAAAAGAAATAATCCCTTTTGCTTATCAGAGCTCCTCGGCATCAAACTTAACCTCCTGCTTGACTTCAGGAGCCCTGGAAGTTATGGGTTCGAACTGTTTGGAAAACAAAGAGGGGAACTGTGAATCTACAGTTAATTCAAGTGAACTGTAAGGGAATTCATCGTTCACCAAAGAAGCATTTTTTTTTAATAACAATGTATGCTGCACATAAACTCATAGTTGAAATTGGTTAGATTAAAAACAAAGGTAGAATCGAGAACATGTAATGCTGAACAAAAATAGGTTTGCAGTTGGACTTTCTCAAAGCTTTTTGGATATTTTAGCATTTGGACCATGACTCCCAGATGGCTCACTTCCTGTTGGCTTGATGCTTATCTGCATGCGAGTTGGGCTGGCATCTCCCCCAGAAATTAGCACCCCCGTTATCTAATCCACCCCCTCATTCTACAAACAAGGAAACAGGCACAGAGATGTCAGGTACCTGGCTCTTGGTCACATCGCTATTTAGTGGAAGGACTGATTCTAGAACCACTTTTCTCTGTGAAGCCTCACTGCACTCCCCCACACCATGTGGGCCCTGCTGTACAAAGAAAATGGCAGCTAATTTTCACAAGATAAAACCTCTCTTAGATATAAAAAATACAAGCACTTTCCCTTTATTCCTGGCCTAAATCCCTTTTTGGTTTGTGTACAATATCTCAAAAATAAAATGTTTAAAATAATACAACAAATTAGGAAAAAATGAGTTTAAATGATGAACACATCCAATTTATACCAGTCCCATAAGAAGGCCAAATTTCATTACAGTGGAATTCAGTATAGCTTATTATATTGAAGTATTCTAACAAAGGTTTATTTAAACATTTTCTTTTGAAGATGAAGTATTTTAGGAGGATAAAGATAATTACTCATTGTAAGCATAATGGTCCATTTGACAGAAAGAATTAAATGTAAGGATAATTTCTAATAAAAATTAAAAATCTCTCTTCTAGCACCCTACTTTGTAATGTATTTTAAACTCAGGGCAGTAAGCGAAGAAAGGCCCTGCGTCCTGTCGGAACGGCAGGGGGATACTCACACCTACAGCAAGTGGTGATTTGGTCTGGAACAAATGTCAGAAAAACATAGCGCTATACCCAGCTCCAAGTCTCGCCTCGTAGGCTGCAGGATGTTCTCTTCCTGCTGCTTCTCCATCTCAAGACGGTGACCTACAACACGGCTTTTTCCATGGAGGAAAAATGGGGCAGCCCTAAAGGCCTCGTAGTTCACTCACTCACATACTACCTTCCCTCTACCAGCGGATCCAGAGGGCTGCTGCCCACATCCGTATTTCCGTACAGGAAAAGACCCGTTGCTTTTCTTCCATAATGCACAGAAAGCCCTGGCACTTTGAGGTTCCTGCTTTACTCTGTTCTCTTGGATCAAGGGGCTCAGCCAAATGAGCTCATGGCCTTTTGTGTGGGGCATTGGAGTCCAGTGGGGGAAGGAGGAAGAAGAAATACAGGATTTTAATGTCAGTTGAACACAACTATTTCATATGCTAACCATTTTGAACATCGAACATGCCCAACGTGTCTCAAAGTTTCTAGACTGCCCTCTCTTCTTCAACCTGCATCTACTGCCCTAGTTCTGGTGCCATATTTTCTGTTAAGCGAACTCTTGCATAAACCTCCCAAACTCCCAGAGCTGGAAGTTTGGAAGAACAGATCAATTCATTTCAGTGTATGCACTCAATGGAATAATGTACAGCAATCAAAATGAATGAAGTATAGCTCCAGGCGACATATGGAATGAAACTTTAGTAATGCAATTACAAATACAAAAGATTGTGAACAGCATGGTGCCCTCTTATAAATTAAAAAGAAAATACCTTAACAGTATACAGTTAAGAAATGTGCATAGATATGAGAAAACCAGATAGGTAGGTTGGAAGATAGATCAACTGATAAAGTTATTGATTAATCAATCAATCAATAGATAATAGATAGGAGGATAGGGAAAGATACACACTAGTAGGCAGAAGTTTTCAGTGCTCCAGCTTCTGTGTTGGGTGGAGCGTTCCAAAGAATGCATTCCATCGGAAGGGGAAAAGAGGGAAGGAAGGAAGAAGAAAGGAAGGATGAGAAAAAAAAAAAAAAAAACAACCAAAAAAGGCCATGTAGACCACAGTTGTGAGAGTGTGGCGGGACCTGGTAATTGCAATTAATCCCATTCTGTGTGCCGGAGTTCCAAGTAGAAAGGAAAATCCCTAATCAAGCCGCTCTTACAAGCTCACCACCTTCCAGGGCTCCCCCATCACAAACACAAGATGTGAAGCATCCTCCCCCCACCCCGATTGCTACCTCACTTCCGGCATCATCTACGGCCATTGTCCAGACTAGCTCCAGGTGCACTTGACTCCGAGCTTCCTTCCCCATCCTGGTAAGTATGTTCAGACCACTCTGCTGTTGGTTCCGCCGCTTCCTCAGCCCACATCCTCTCTCGCTTCTCTACCTCATGACATGACATCCTGTGCATCTTCCAAGACCAGCCCCTAGGTCACTTTCCCTGTGAAAACTTTGCTGGCTTCCCTTTGCTTCTAGCGCACTGAGCAGGAATGGTCCTGTTCTGGTTTCCATAGTCTATATGGTCATCTCTTTGATAAAGGCTTAGTGCATCACATTTTAATTGATTGCTGTTGGTCTCTCTTGTGTTATGAGATCCTGAAGGATGGCGTTATATGTTACCCATTTGATGCCTCCTTCTGTCACTAGCTAGAGAAATTCTCTGCTGTTAGGGATTCTTATTACAGCGTTGGGCCCATATGGAAAAATCTAGGATACTCTTCCTATCTTAAGGTCAACGGCACCATTAAACATAACAGAATCACTGGAGTGATAGATATCTCATCATATTCACAAGTACCTGGAATTAGGGTGAAACATCTTTAGGAGGCTATTTTAGAAATTTTCCCCGTCACATTCAGTAACTACCGCAGCAAATAAAAAGAAAAGAGGAAAGAGAGAGAAAAAAAAAAGTCTCTAAAACTTATTTCAGCAGATCCCACTTGCCCCATACACATACACACAAGCACCCTCACATATAATTCCAGGCATTGGGACACGCTGGGAAGCACCGTCCACCTTATTCCTTTATGACCAGGCCTATGTCCTTGGTCCAAAGAAGTGTTGGACCAACGTCCGCAGAGAAGTCAAAGAGTGAGGATACATTGCTGACTTTCACTAATGTCTGTTCATGGGAAGCCTGGAAACCACATACAAAAAAAATCACCCCAAGGTCCTTGTAAAAATGCAGAGGTCTGAGCCCCATTTCAGATCTAATAAATCACAATGGTACCTTGTTTTTTTTTTTTTTTTTTTTTTTTTTTACAATGGTACCTTGTAATATGCAATAAATGCAAGTGGTACCGTGCAATATGCATTTTAAGGTGATCCTTAGGTGATTCTTAGGTGATCTAATATTTGAGAACCACCCCTCTGGGTCCCTCTCTTCCTTAGATGACATTTTACCTCTCATGCTTAGTTATGATACCAGCCAGTGTTTGTTGGGTAGTTGATAGCCAACTTTTCTTTGAAGTCTGGCAGCTCGTGACTCTACTCCTGTCTCACCACTTGCCAGCAAAGGGAGGAATCATAACATACACATTCTCGGAGTGATCAATGAATAACTGACCAGGAGTTATTCTGAATGACTGTTTTGGTTTCATAGAAACTAAAAACGGGTCCAAAGACAATGAGGGAAAGGCATCAGACACGTGACAATGGTGGCTGTGATAGGAAGGCAGTACCTGGCAGGGAGCTCTCTGTCTGCTGAAGAGCTGGGACGCTCTCCGGTGTGACACGCAGTAGGCCTGCTATAACTGTCCTTTCCTTAAAATAATTACTCTCTTACTTAAAAGTCCAGTAACTAGGGTTGTTTTTGGGCTTTTGAAAAAAAAAATGCTGGAGGGGAGGAACAGATCCACCATTAAGATGTGGACTGAATAGAGAAACTTCCAAAACCGAAAGTGGGAAGGAAATAACAGGGGAAGAAATGTGAATTTATAGTTTCCTTCTTTTCTTTCCGTTTTTTCTTCCTTTCTTTTCTTACCTTGTCTCTCCCGTTTTTTTTTCTTTCCTTTTTTTTTTTCTTTCTTTTTCTTTTTTTCCTTTTAAATGTGGCCAGCCAAGACAGGCAAGGCAGAGCCAGAAATACTACCATCACCCTCCAAAATACATGTCAACTCAGATATGCCCTTTTGCAGGTCAGGAGAGCCTGGCCCTCTTTTAAAACCAGGTTGCCAGTGAGACAGGAGGAAAAGAGACATGAATTGTGCTCTGAGTTGTATTTAGAGGTCAGGCAGTCTATTGTGCAGCTGCTGGTTTCACACCAGCCCTTGAGAAGCTGTACAGTAAAGAGCTCCAGCCGTGCGTGGGCTGGGAAGCAGCCCCACCTGATCCCAGAGGGCAGAGAAGTCTGGGGACACAGTGCATCCCCTGGCCCCGTATGCCGTGAGGCATACTTTGTGTCGTCCCCCAGCAACATGTCTCAAAGACAGTGCAGCCGATGTGGCTGCACCAGGGTCAGTCTTTAAACGAGGACTGACACAATCAAAGCTGTGTCCAGCTCCCATGAGCCACACGATGCTGCTGAGACATGGGCTGCTCCTGCCTTTTCAGTGTGTTGAGTGAGTTTGAGCAGAGTCCCAAATTCCCTGTGTTCACCTGCAGTTCTCACGTTTGCTGTGCTTTGTTCTCAAAGGGGATGTTATTGTGAGTGATCATGATCTCCGTGGTGAGATGAAAACGACCAGAGCAGGACTGTCATGATTTGTTTTCCAGGCAGATAATATCTGGCCTGTGGGCTGTGTCTTTGGGTTGCCTTTTGAAAGGCCTGGCTAAGAAGATTCCAAGTCATGGGCTCCCATTTTCAGGCATTGTGACTCCAGGCCATAGACCAGGCTGCAATAGCACCAGCACCTGTCAGACATTCTCACGTCCTGGAAGATCTGAGAAGAAACTCTGGGAATTTGAATTCCCAGAAGAATGAGGATGGATGGGTAGGAACGGGGATGGATGGTCAAGGTTTGGGCCATCCCCAAGGTGACCTCTGAACCAGCCCCTCAGTAAGCGGAGAGAAGTGTGGTCAGACGGCTCCTTCCCCAAGTCTCTCCATGCAGACACCACTTGATATTTGAATCTAAAGGTTAATTAAGTGCAGCTGCCAGGCAGAAAGGCCACAATCAATTATCATGTCTTCTTGTCCATTTCAGCCTATTTTTAATTATCTTCATTGGGTTTGGGGAAGGAGGTATTTGAGCCAAGTTTTAGAAAAAGGGAGCTACTTTGTTTGGAATGGACAGATCTGCCCTCCTAGCCCATAACATTCATCTTCATTGTCCCATGTGTCCCATGGCCGTCTCAGAGGAAAGGGGCATTGGACAGGCTCTGGATAGAATGTACTGGAAAGAAATTATTATGGGCACGGAGTGAAGGGCACATCATCAAGTGTTTCCCTTAAGGGATTTCCCTGATGTCAGGGCTACTCTTGTTCCAACCACCAGTGGCTTGGTGCTGTTCTCTGGCATCACCTTCCCTGGATGGGCTGTGAGGCTCCAGGCCCAGGCGCTGGCTGAGCGCCCGCCTACCATCTGTGTGTCAACTTTCTCACACACACACGCTCCCCGGTGCACACATGTGCACACGCCGAACTCTGTGTCATAATCAACTATTTAAAATTCCACTGCTGCTAATCAAAGCAGCATGGGCTGTGTTCTCATTAAGGAGATCCATTCCTGTTGAATATTCACCTCCAGGGGTGGATGTGGTCGGAATGAGCTGATGGTTTCTGTCTGGCTCACCAGAGCTAATGCGTGGCTGCTGCCATTGCAACAAAGCCACTCTGCTGTAATCAGTCAAAATAACAAGCAACAGCTCCTTGCAGGGATGCTGGGTGTTCTACATAAATATACATAGAGAGACAGTTTCAAAAAACGGCTTGCCCATCTCAATGAGCCCGGCCTGAGGTGTGGCCTCCCAGGGTTAGAAATGGATTTGCCAGTTCACCTCGGTCTTGGATCTCAGCTTCATCCGTCTTTCCATCCCTCCTTACCAAACACTCGGTAAGGCCGTCTGCCAAGGCCCACTGCACGCCCTGTGGCTGCCTCTGACCGACTTGTGCCTACTCTGTGGTAGCCACGTCAAGAGGATCGCCCCAGTGGAAGTGTTCCGAGGGGAGAGGGTGTTAGTGGCCCTTCCGGCAGTGGTCTCATCTGCCCAGAGCTGCCGACACTGCCGGCCAAGCAGCTGTGATTCTTTCTCCTCCTTTCCTTCTCTGGGCTAGAGGAGTGGGCAAAGAGGTGACGTTCTGGATGGATAAAAGTAAGCCCGCTCCTAAAGCTCTTGGCTGGCACCTAGGGACATTGGAGGGTAATTTTTCTGAGCTACAGGTATGAGAACAAACAACTTTAGAGTCTAAAAATTACATCATGGTATGGACAAGCAAGGCTTTCCTTTTAAGATCTGGGTCCATGCACACCGATTGCCACGTATCCCATTAAGAAATTTTCTTCCCCCACCCCATGTTTTTTTGGAAAACTTTGTATCAGTGACCTGTGCTAGGAATGGATTTGAATCCTTTGCCCCAAAAATCCTCCCAACTTGCATGCAGGGTCCCTTGCGTATATTGTTCTGACCAACATCATAGGACAGTTAGCCAAAAATGCAAATATATCCTTGCTCCTTCACTGATGTATTCATTCCTTTGTCTAATGCAGAACTCACTCCTTCTTTTATTCCTCTAGTCATTTCATAAACATTCATCAAGCACCTGTCACGGATGAGACATTAGGAATTGAGAATACATGGTCCTCGCGGGGCTTACAGTGCAGTAAGAGGATACATCGATGTAAATGAATGAACGCAATAGAGTGTAGAGGTCATTGACTTCCAATAGGGAAATATTTTTCCTGAAATTTTAGGCCAGACCCTTTCTTAGGAATAATTATAAATTCCGAGACAAAAGAGACTATCTTTATTAACAGCCTCAGAAGGCAAATGGTGACTCTAAATGACAGCCCTCAGTGTATGTCTCCAGTGAAGAGGATCCGTTGCACAGTCCAGCATTTCTGTAAAACATCCTGGTTCCCGAGCTGAGTACTCAGTTGTCCCGCGTGGTCAGCTCAGTTGTAGATAAGATTTACTCAACAGCAATTAGGTTTCTGCATCTCAGCTGGAGAGAGGATAATCAAGTGAGCAGGGAGTACGGAGCTTTCTCCCTTTGCCACATGCAGGAGGCAGAGACTCTCACTCACTTAAGGTATGAGCCACATGTGATTGGAGAAAAAGTGGCGATAAGTGGATGTCATTTCTAATCTTGCCTTTCATGGACAAGGCTGGAGACAGTAAGGAAATGGGAAATGGCAGCTGGTGCCACTCAGCATTCCTGCTCACCCATCCTTTGATCCTTATCAGCCATTAGGAAAGGTAATTAAGCCAGTGTCTTGCTCACACAGCCACTACTGAGCTGGTCAAAAATAATCTGTTTCCAGTGCACACAGCAAAATAGCACCACCTGAATCATTGGCATCAGGGGACATTTAAGCATCCACTTGCCCATGACATGGCAATGTGCTGGGCCCCTTGCTGGAGAAAGGAGCGGACCAAATGCTTACTCTCTAAGAGTCTGCTTTCTAAGCACGAGCAGTGATCTGAATGCCCGTGGATAAGTCAAACCACAGTGAAGCAAAACCATTAAACTAAGCCATACATGAGAGAAAGGGACTGGGATCCTTTGTAGGTGCTAGTCAACGGATCGCTTGGGGGTGGGAAGAATCTGGGTTGCTAATCGGCGTGAGGATCTTGGGAAGCTCATCATGTGATCTCTTGAATTGGGCTGGAAGGGGTGGGCGATTTCCTTGCTGATTGAGATGCCAAGTTTTCCTGGAGAAGGTGGGTTTCAAGACCTGTCCAAATGATCAGAAAAAATGGCTTCGTACAACAAACACTTGAAAGAAATCACCCATAAATCCTGATGGCAAACCCCTCTGAAGGGAAACTTAATGGATGAACTTATTCTTGCCTACACATGCCTTTTCTCTTTTCTTATTTGGCTTTTTAACCAACTGACATATTTTTAATATTTATCATGTGCTATCTACCAAGGTGGAGGAAAATATCTAGATAAAGATTAATCATAAGGGGTTTAAAGATGAATCGCAAATTTTTGAATGGGGTTTTGACTTTATCTGTGGAATAATAACGCTAATACTAACTGACATTTAGTGCTTACCGTGGGGCAGGTGCTATGATAAGCACTGCACGTAGGCTATCTCATTCAGTCTTCAAAGAACCCTAAGAGATAGATGCTATTGTTACTCTCTTCTTTCAGATGAGGAAACTGAGGCACAGGGGTTAAGCCACCTGCCTAAGGTTCCACAATCAATAAATGACAAAGTGAACTGATGTAACCTAAATCTCCTCTTTGAAGTTTACCCATTAAGCCCAGACAGTCATTCTCCCACGTTTGGCTTTTTGCAGTTAAGAGAGACGGAAGCAAGAGCTTTGAAGAGGAAATGCTTACAAGCTGGGATCATCACAGCAATACATAAGATGCTATTACCGCTCAACCTGCCTGTGGATGAAGGGCAGGCGCACATTTGTATACATATTATAGCTCATCAGACTTGTCTAGGTAATTTTGTCCTTCCTCTTTTTTTTTTTTTTTTTTTTTTTGGAGGGGGAGGTGGTGGTGGGCAAAATGGGACGTTGCTTCTTAAATGGGCTTTTTGAGATAATCTTCTCAATTGCCACCCTGACCCGGGCACAGTGGTTGAGGACTCAGTGCCATTAGCAGGTGCAGAGCCCTTCGTTACACTGGTGGTTGTTAGGTCTAAGCGCTTAGCCCCACTCCCATCTAGGCACCTGTAACTATCTTCTTAAAATAGCTTTGGCTGGATGTTCACTTCTTCCTATTGTCCTGAGCCGTAGTTCAGCCGAGCCGTGTAGCTAGACAGCTGCTGTGTCTCGCCTCCAGGCTAGGTGATGGATTTCTCCATGCAGCATTATTACATCTGCAAGGCACTTCTCGATGCTCGGGGATGAAAGGAGTTATAAATGAAAGATATTATTATTAATAAGAATGTAGATGAACAAAGGGAAAATGTACTCGCCCTCACTATCCATCACCTCACCACACTTCACCTAAAGACCATGATCTGCTGGAGCCTCAAGGAAAGCCTATTTGCAGAAATCAATAACTGGTTTTAAAAAATAGATCTAGGCTCCACTGGAGCTGACTATTCAGGGGTTTCTCATAATTCTATGCAACAGTCAATATTAGCTATCACTACCTCAAATAAAGATTGAATTCGAATTTAGTTAAGACTAGTTTTGTATGCTAATCTACCAACTGATTATTAAACGTATTTACCGAGAGTTCTGAAAAATAGGCTGTGAGGGGAAAAAAGAAAAGGGAAGAAAAAAGAAAGCCTGCATGAGTTTACTTGATCTGAGCTATGGAGCTAACTCCTAGTGATGGGCTCATATTAGCTTGGTTCTCCTGGTTTTGTAAAATTAATGCTTGGGGAAATCAAGTTTCGTTTTGTGGGTAGCAGAAAGCATTGCCATTCTAAGCATCGTAAGGTGAAGGAAGAGTAACCGCCACTGAGTCAGTCAGTTGGCAACATTGATTGAGCACTCACTGTGCACAGAGGCCCGGAGCTAATTGTGCAGAATGTGGAGTTGGGTATCATTAGGTATGACAGGGGAAGGAGCAAACACCTGCATCCCTTGGGATCATTACGATCCATGAGGAAGGAAAGACAAATGCCAGTTCATGTGAGTAGGTGTAACAGAAACCTGCGTATACAAGCTGGGTACATCCCGTGCTGTTTTATAGGGAACAGAAGGTAGGAAGGGTGGGAGGATTTACCAGAGAACTCAGCCAGTTGGTAGCAAGGAGGAGAAAGTAAGAGAAGGCTATGGGAGGAAGTGTGCTGGTGGGTTTTGTAGAAGTTAGGAGTGTGCTTTGGGAGAGAAATATTCCTACCAGGTGAAACAGTGTACACGTCCACTCCCCTTGCCTTCTGGCAAAGTATAAATATGCGAGAAGTGCAGGTAGAGCACACACACAGAGAAGAAGGGCAGACACAGGCCAGAGTGGGTGGGTTGACTGTGAAATCACAGTCAATAAGATGTACAATTTAAGAACTGTTACTCGCCTACTGTAATATACCCTTTGCACGTAATTCATGTACAACAAAGAGCTACATATGACTTTTTGCTCGGTGAATATTTAATTGCAACTTGCAAAACATGTCAAGCAAGTCTCATACTTTCCCCCGGACAATTCTGGTAGTGGTGAAGACATTTTATCAATAAAAGATTGGGGTGGGGGGGTAATTCTGATGCCGTGCATTTTTGCCAACCCTCCAACATTTGAAGCTGGGTTAGCAAGGCCATTTTGTCAAAGCTCTGGAGTGCAAAATCACCCTCCAGGACCCAGTTCTATCACCGCCATGGGTGACACGTGGAGAAAAAGAGCCTGCTTTCATGTACCACCTATGCCAGTGATTCTTCAGACAAGAGGGAATAAGGGTCAAATAGAGAACAGATTTTAGATATTTGGATTCCTGAGCATATGCTCTGTTCAGGTCCTGTGTATTTTCACTTTCTCACATAACCCTGATGATTATGAAGCAAGCAATCCTCAAACTCTACTTTAAGACACACTTGTAGGCTGATATGCTGAGCTCTCTGTGCAGAATATGCATAGATAAGCCTATAGCTCATTTCCCTCCATAGAGAGAAAAATGGGATTGATTTGGAAGTAATTAGAATATTAGGCTGCCATATACAACCCAGCAAGCAGCAAGCTTAAATATATAGATAGGGAGTGGCTCATTCTATAGTTCGCAGAAATGTAAATTATTGTTGCTTGAGAAGATGTATGCAGTCCCTTTCCACTTGGGAATTGCACTTCCAAGCACTGGGACTGTTTTCAGTGTTGGCATTTCTGTGGGTGATTACAGCTGTGATGAAGTTCTTGATTACACAGCTTGGTGTCTGTTGACTTAAAACCAATGCTGGGCAAAGGTACTCCCAAAATGCGTGGTTCAAACGGAGCTTGGACAACTGTATTTGAGAATTTGGGGACCTTAACTATTGGCTACGTCAGTCAATAGGGTCTCTCAGGAGCACTGGATTCTTCTATTCAAGGTAAGGCTGGAAACTGGGAAAGAGTGGGTTTGGCGGTATTTTTGTGCCATTTAATTTCATTTTTTAATATATTATTGTTTCCTTCATTGCAGGTCAAGTAGTTTGGGCAAATGTGTTACAGTTTTCTGTTGTACATAATAACTCCCAGGAGGTACTGCCTATCTGAATTTTTTGTTTGTTTTAGTAGCTTTCATAATGGTGAAAAATTATAATCTATAAAGCTTTGAGCTAGGTTATGGAAGTGGACTACAGAACCCCTCCTCACACTCAAATAATACATGTGAAAAAAGTCAAAATGGATTTGGGGTTTTGGTTTATTCAAGGGGTAAAGTATTTTATCAGCTTTTTGGAGAATGATCCACTGTAATACCATGGTTTGTGGTCATCTGAGCAATGAATGCGGATGGTTGTCCTGCCTCTTCTTTGGAAAATCCTGTTTGTACTCTCCTTTCTCATCCTCATTCCCTACTAGCTCTCAACCTCATCCTGGGCATCAGGACATGGTTTTGTCTTGCCTGCATGCTTTTCCCCTTGTTTTTCCACCTAGAAATGTCTCCTTTCTCAATATCTAAACCTGGTGTAGGCAAAGCCTTGGAGTTTGGGTCCCACATTCCGCCGTGCTTTCTCTGATGACCTGCCTCTCACTGCTTTGTCTGTTTTCTGGATACCTATGTTTGTTAGTGGTAATTAATTTTAAATAGTTCAGTCGGTTTTTATCTTTCTTAAAAAATATTTTAGTTGTTTATTTGAGAGCGAGAGAGAATGAGCACAAGCAGGGGGAGGGATGGAAGGAGAGAGAAAAGCTCCCTCAGCACGGAGACCAATGCAGGGCTCGATCCCAGGACCCCAGGGATCATGACCTGAGTGGAAGGCAGATGCTTAACCAACTGAATCCCCCAGGAGCCCCAGTTTTTATCATTTTAGGACTGCATAGTATGCTGGTATATGTCTATTTGTGCTTTGTAATAAAAAAATTAGATTTCTAATACATCGATTTTTCCTCTTCTTACTTAATATATAGTTAGGACAAATATATTAGAGTGTCCTGATGCCCACAATAATTTAGGAGATAATCATTAACTTTGCTAAATTTTCATTTTCATTTTCATTGACCTTAAGAATTTCTTCCCACAGTGGGAAATGGTGAGAACTGAGCCAGGTCACGGAGGGTAATGGGAACTTAAGGGACCTAGAGCTGGAATATTCAGGGAGATATTCGGAATCCCAGCTCTGCTGCTTACCAGTGTGTGACCCAGGAACGTGCCATCGCCTCTCTGTGCCTCAGTTTTACGGCGGCCACTTGTCCCAGTTTGCCCGGGGCTTCGTCTTAACCCTGAGAGTGCCTTGTTCCTGGATGTCCTTCAGTCCCAGGTAAACGGAAATGGTTGGGTGCCCAGCCAGTCCCACCCCCGAATCTCACAAAGGAGGGAACAGTAATGTTACGCACCCACGGCGTCCTTAGGAAGTAATTCAGGGGGGCCACTAGAGTTCTCTCTTGGCTCCACGCGGGTCCGAAGAAAGCACTTGCTGAGGACTTGCTGGTGGAAGCGAGGGAAGCACTGAGGGCCGCCTTAGCTCGTGGGGAGGACACCCCACAGCCCAGCTGCAGCCGGGAGGCCCGGCCACCCCACCCGTCAGCCTCGGCCGGGTGGAGAGGGGCTGGCAGCCGGGGCCGGGACGGCGGCCTGCGGGAGGCCGGGTGGCCGGGTGAGGAGCGTGGCCGCTGAGGGCCTGGGGCTCCGCGCGCTACACGCACTAGGCTGCGGCCCGTCCTCGGGCCTCCTCCCTGCTCAGGGGCTCGGCGTCGGCACACAGCAAGGACTGCCGAGATGGGGGTTAAGATGCACCAATTCTGGGCTATTTTCTGCCCAGACTGAATGAATGAGTGATGGAATTAGGACAGGGTAATTATCTGAGGAAGTTTCCAGTGGGAAGATGAGACAAGAACTGGCTTCTGACAACTACCCGGAGGAGAGCCTGGTACACAAATTCACAAATTCGGTGGCGTATGGACCACCTGTATTTGTGTGGTTGCGTGTGTGAAGGGGTGGGGCGTGTAGATGTGCGCTGTGTGGCCTGTGTTGGGATGCGTGTGGATGGCTTGTGTGCTATGCACGCGGTGTGTGCTGTGTAGCGTTCGAGATGTGTGTGCGCATGTGGAGTGTGGGGTGTGTAGTAGAGGGTCTGTGGTTCGTGTGTGATGCGTGCATGACCTGTGTGCATTTATAAATTCCTCGTGTAGTGAAGGATTTGAAAACAAACAAACAAAAGAGATAAAGGCAAAAAGGAAAAGCAACTTTCTAGCTACTTGAGGACTTAGCCCCTCCTTCAGGTACAAAAGTGAAGTTTGAAGAATTTATTATTTTTTTTAAAAGATTTTACATATATATTCCTGAGAGACACAGAGAGAGAGGCAGAGACACAGGCAGAGGGAGAAGCAGGCTCCATGAAGGGAGCCCGACCCAGGACTCGATCCCAGGACCCCAGGGTCACGACCTGGGCTGAAGGCAGCTGCTCGACCACTGAGCCACCCAGGGGTCCAGTTGGAAGAATTTATGTGTGAGCTGTAAAATCTCCCACATCTCTCCTCAACCAGTGATTTTTTTTTTCCTACTTGTATCCCTTCAAAGTTAGGCCCATTTATTGTTATACCTGTGGAGAGCCTAGTTTCTTAGAAGCATTGTACTTCCAGTGTCCTTTAGAGAACAAAGAAAATTCTAAGACCCAAGGAATAATTTACGAAAGGCGGAACTTCATGCCTGGTGACAGGCTGCGAAGGACGTATCTGGGAAGGGTGAATTTGCGGACCACGCTCTCCTCCGGGTAGTTGTCAGAAGCCAGTCCTTGTCTCATCTTCCCACTGGAAACTTCCTCAGATAATTACCCTGTCCAAATTCCATCACTCATTCATTCTGACAAGAAATACATACTTCACATAACTTCTTCTGAGATGCACAAGTTTGTAGCCTGTTAGTAACACGTGAGCAAGTGTGTTATTGGGTGTGTGAGAGACAGAGAGGGAGAGAGATGCCTGAACGAGCACCGTGAACGCCTAGCTCCCCGTGCAGCTGGCAATGCTCACTGACTGCCCGGCCATCTAAGTAGCACACGCGACTATCTTAATGGTAGATGCGGCACAGAGAGGTGAAGTAGCTCAGTCAGGGTCCCCGTCATCTTAAAATGGGACACCAGGATTTGGCGCTGGCCGACTGGTTCCCGAGACCTGTTCCTGGCATCTGCTCTCACGGCCTCTTAGCACAGGGGGATGGGGGGTTTGGAGATCGAGGTCCTCCAAAGTCCTCCCAGGTGGATGAACTCCCGGTTATAACAACAGATGCAACACCAGCTGACGCCCTCATTGAGGTCTCGAGGCTAAAAAGACCTTAGATGCGACTAATGGTCGGTTCCAAAGGCAAAACCCTTGAAACTCTAGGCTAGAGCCGTAACACTCCAAGGTCTACCAAGCGTGTGAACACGTGTGCCTCACATCTCATCTTCCCGGTCTCTGAGCTTCATTTCCTGATTTGTGATGTGAGGATAGGGCACCCTGCCCCGTCCACTTGACAGAACCATCACGAAGCTCTGGGAAAAGAACTCATGTTGAGAACACGACGGTAAAGCGCAAAATAGTATTAATATTCACAACAGCCATAAAGTAATGCAGCATATAAAATTCAGTCTGCTGCTTCATAAATTTTACCTAAAATTGATATGCTAGCTATGATATTCATTAAACATTTAATTAGCAAGACTGTTCTTTTTAGATTTAAAAGGGTATTTGGGAGATGATTTCGATAGTCCAGGCCTCTTAAAAAGCTATCCAGGAAAGTTTGAACTCTTGCCTCTTTTTTCCATAATAAATTTCTCTCTGCAAAGTAGGAATATCCAAAAACATTCCATTAACCTTTGCACTGTGCTCAAAGTTTGGGCTTTTCTTATTTTCAAAGGAAGTATTATAGTAACTACACATTGAAAGTTTTGCTAGGTCCTATCAGGGAAGGTCCTTTGTCTGATTCCCCCACCCCTGTATCAGTCTACAGGATAGTTGGATATCGATTCTGAAAGGTGGCCTCAAAGGTATCTCCATAAAGCAGGGGCTTTGTTTAAAGCAGGCCTCTATGGTCAGTACTTAACACGGTGTCTGGCATTGAGTAGGTGTTTAAATATATCTCTTGAAGGAATGGATGGGCGAACCGATGGATGGATATGGAAGGATGGATGAGAAGCTTCCAAAGAGCCTGTATGGTAAAGCATAGCCATGGCTTTTGCTTTGTGGTGATTACTGAGAGGTACAGGGACGTTATGGGATCATCTGGTCTTGTATGGGGCAGTATGGCAGGAAAAAACTTTCTCCTATTTGTTTCTTCCCTGAATCACAGCCCAGCCAGGAACATTAGAACCAAGCTTTCAAAATACCACTTCAAGACCTCTTAAAAATATTAAAATACAGGTATCTATTTAGGACCAAAGGAATGAACATTTATTGAGTGCCTACTCTATGCCAAACACAGTACTTTGTTTTTTTTATGTCTGTTAATTCATTTACTCTTCAACCTTATGAGGGTAAAATTATGATCATCATTTATCTTGAGCTAAAAGAGATTATGTTCTCTGCCCAAGATCACACAGTGAAAGATGGTGAGAGCGGGTATCTACTAGTTTTATTTTCCCAACAACCTTTCTTTTAATCTGCTCTGAAAATGGACATTTCCTCTTGTCCCCCCCTGCTCATTGGGTTCTGGTGGGACTAGTCCTCTTCTAGATAGAATAGGGGTCATGCGACCCAGATGCAGTTAGTCAGGCTATTGTTCTCTCTGGCCCAGATGATATGACCCAAGTCTGACTGATGAGACAAGTCCCTCCCTCCCTTCCACAATGGCCCAGCCTGCCGGTGGCACCTGCACCAGGACGGTGAGGTCCAAGTCAGTGCATCCGTCCTGGGACACGGCCTTCACTGGTGGACCCAGTCATCGCGCAGATTGTGAGGTCGAACCCGGCTCAGCATACACATCCCCCTTGAAAATCAAAACAGGCCTCAAAAAAGGACTGAAATTGTCATGTACTCCCGTTGGCCTTGGCTGGAAGAGCTTGGGGACATTATCTGGTGGCAGAACCCTCAAGTCTTTGTGAGAATATGGGGCAGCCAGTCCAGAATTTGCAGCAATAAACGGCCAAAAATTCTACTTAAGTATCTTCTTTTTCCAGCAACAATCCCCCCTCCCATGTACAAGGTGGCTGTAGAACTTCACTGTCTTTTTGAACCAAGAACCTAATGCGAGATGAGAATTAAAAGCAGCTCCCCTTGGACTCTCACAGCAGCGGGGATCTCACAGTTATCACCTGGTGCAGGCTCCTTAGCGACCAGCGCACTACTCTGACCAGCACTTGGTGTAAGTCAAAAGGCTCAAATGCAGACATTTCTTCTACTTTCAAACAGCTGGAATTTCTGAAACATCCACCTAAGTACCCCACTGCTTCTCTGACTTCACCAATTCCCTCCTGAAAAGAATTTTATCTCAGAACTGCAGTGAGGATACTGAACATAAATATATATAATTACTCTACATTAATATAATTAGTCTGTCTCTCTCCTGATCCAGAAATGGTTGTCCATTTTTAGCTGCTAATGGTTGGAATTATTTATGTCCATTTATTCAAGGACTAAAACTGGAGTCATAAAAAAAAAGAATGCGGAGATATTACCACAGAAAGGTCCCTTTCATCTTTTCCATCCCAGGGCTTCCGTCTGGGTTCCATCTCCTGCCTTCTTGGGGATTAAGTCTGGTAGGTTAGGGGAGATTAGATTCACACAAGATACTCTTTCCATTTATTCTTCTTTGATGAATTACCAGCAAGCTGACAAGACAAAGCACTGTGGTTGTTCTAAAGCTGACAACTCTATCCCCACAGCAGAACCAGTACACCGGTCTTTCTGTACATGAGCAGGGTCACATTCCAGAATAAATGCATGCCCACTTAGGACGAGGTGTTCATTACATCTTCTCTCCAGGTCTAGCTCCTTTGGCTACTTGGAATCTCAAACACTCCAAAAATTACACACATCATCGTATCCATACATTCTGAAATCAAAAAGTAGAAGCATATGCATATATTCTGAAATCAAAAGCAAAAGTAGATGCGAGAAGATAATCCCGTATAAATATCTTCTTATTTACAACTCACAGGGAATAAAGCTTTTCTTGCAGCGCCTACGGATCTTTCTCCAACAGTCACCACATTGAACCCACTGAGCCCAATGCTGCATTTTTTTTTTGTACATACATCTTTTCATTATCACAAATCAATGACGTGAGAATGAGTACACCCACTTTATAAAAGGGAACACCGAGTCTAAAGAAAGTCTTAAAAACCTGTGCTGCTAGTAATGAGGGACTTGGAATCAGACAAACCTGGATTCGAATCCTATCTCTGCAACTTACTAGCTGGTCATGGGCATCAACGTCACAGCAAGACTGCGGTAGGTGTGTGTTCACTGTCAGATCAGGAAACTGCCCTTCGGAAAACAATCAAATTATCTAATTTACATAGGACCAACTCTCTACTGCAAGCAAGATGCAGCATGGCTAAATCCCCTTGTCTCCTAAAATAGGAGTCTTAAACTGTCATCTTTTATTGCCTCCTTGATGCAAAGAAAAAAAAATAATGACTTAGTGGTGATTGAAGTAAGTATGGCAATTAATTTGGGCAGAGTTCCCATCCAATAAGCGTGAACGAGTGTGCTTGCCAATGTACGATTACAACAGTGCTATTTTGAGGAAGGGGGTGGAAAGGATGTTGTTCCAGGAGGTAGGCCTGCTCGGGTCTGTCCTGAAAGCCTAGCCTGTCTCTGTCACTCATCCTCAGCCTAGGCTCTCTTTGGAGGAGTAGATCCTGAGCAGCTAACCCAAGACCAGTGGCTTGATTCCAACTAGAGGAGGTGCCATGTCCGTGTGTAAGACAGTGAGAGTAAGGCAGGGAGAGAAAAGCATGCACGTGACACCAGAAAGCAATGACTAGTTGTATGACCTTAGACCAGGGCTTGCCACACATCTAGTGCTTAATAAATGTAGGGTTTTTATTTATAAGGAGGGAGCATTTTAAGAGCGTGGGTCTGGAGTTAGGTTGCCTGGGGCTGAATGCCAGCTTTCTTCCCTTCCAACTCTGCGACCCCGAACAAGGTGTTGACACACCTCGTGTGTCTCCATATTCCCCCGTGAAGAACGCATGTATCGAGCATGGTGAGGACTAAAGGAGATATAAAAAGTATTGTGAAGTGTGACTGAGATATAGTAAGTGCTTAACAAAGCTAGTTTTAAAATAATTGTTACCAAAGTATAAGAACAAAGAAGAGGTACATATAGCCTGAATGTTAGCTTGGAAAAACTTGCCATGGGACCTCGGGCCCTGTTTTATCTTGCACCTGTCGCGCCCACTCAGACAGAACCTGGTCTCACAGGTACCAGCAAAGGCAGGTTCTTAACCCTCGCATGATGAAGCCAGACCCCTCTGAAAGGATTATCATCCCTTCCTGCCTCCCCTGCATGGCCCCCATCCTCACCACTGTCAGATGTGACCTTCAGCACCAGATGGATAATGGCCCAGATGGGAAGTAGAGACGCACTGGGAGTGTCGCTTTCCATGAGCTCTGTGGCCCTTCTGATTTATAGGGAGGGAGGGTGGTACTGACATGCACTCTTGCTCACAGGTTATCTTTCTCATGGCCCAGTCAGCCCGGCAGGTGAGGAGTGCACGGGGCAGCCTGGCACCCTCTCTCTCACGCTATCAGAGGTGGCGGCACAGGTTCCTCTTCCTAGAGACACTTTCTACTCCATCAACTACAAAAATAATATTGCAGGTGCATGGTGATGGCTCTCTGCGGCAAATCCCATTTGCAGGCTTGGGTCTTGGGTGATTGGCACACACTAGAGAGATGCCCGGGGCACACACAGAAGAGAGACCATGTGAGGACACAGCAAGAAGACAGCCAACTGCAAGCCAAGGGGCGAAGCCTCAGGAGAAACCAACCCTGCTGACATCTTGGTCTTGGGCTTCCAGCCTCCAGAACTGTGAGAAATACATTTCTGTTGTTTAAGCCACCCAGTCTGTGGTATTTTGTTAAGGTAGCCTGAGAAGACTTATTCATCTGTGATGAAATACGGATTTTTCTCAAGGTAGTTGGGACCTTGTAAAACTAAAAATTCAAAATCCACAGATAGGATGAGAGTAACAGAGGAGAGGCAGACACCAGAGGTCATTGGAGGATCATGAATCGTGGTTGCTTCGCATGGTCCCTGCCTAAATGAGAGAAATAGAACTGAGGATCTCCCTAATTCCCATTCTTTCCCAGAATGAAGTGAAAGAGTGTTATGCGTTCATTCAAAAAAAAAAAAAAAAAGGCATGGAGTAAATTTGTATTATGTACCAGGCACTGCTTAGCTGCCAAGATTACAAAGATCAATAAAATGTTCTCCATGGTCTAGTAAGAGAAATGTTAAATTTTATTGTTCGTATTTGTTTACATGCCGACACGCTGTAATTAGATGGTCTGATATTTCTTTTACATTGTTATCTTCCCTGTAACCCATATTCACTCACCAGATATTACAACAGGTATATTTCAGCAGGTCTAATACACGCTAGTCACAGGGATGTGGTTCAGGGTTCTGCACGTGGCCCTGTCTTATCAGACATTTAATGTAAGCATTGACCTGAGGAAAGACATGGAATGCACCCTAATGTCTCCTATGGACTACGTGAAGCTGAGGGAAATAACGAACACCCAGGGAAACAGAATCAGGATTGAAAAAGATCTTGATTTCTTGGGAAAATGGTCCAAGACCAATTTGGTGAACTTGATTTGGGATAATGTCCTGTATTTGGGTAAAGAACTAGCAGCTTTGATCTCCGCTGAGGTGGGGAGTGGGAGGGAGCCTGGTTTGTCCTTATGAGAAAGAACCTAGATCTTTGAGCCACCCTGCGTCTACTTCTCCGCCTCTTTCTGTCCATTGGCTGTACTTCCTCCCTCACGTTTCCAGGCTTGCTTCATTGGTGGGGCTCGTGCTATGAGTCATCTTCATGACCTCGGCCTTGGTTTTCCCTTCCCACGTGCGAGCTTTCTTCCCAGTCAGCTGGATGACCCCCTCTGCCTGGCTCCATTGGAAAGCATTCATACAAGGTTCACCCAGTGCCCTAGCGGAAGGCACTGGGGATAAACAATGAATGGTGGAAAATCATAATAAATGACTAAATCAAAGAACAAAAGTAGAAAGACAGAACTTATTTGGGTCAGCAGAGCTAACTTCAAAACAACTCAGGACAACACCGAGAGGATAAAGACTCTATTCATCCTTGGAAGAGACCCAACAGGTAAAGTCATAGGAAACCAAAGATGGGATTCAATGTAAGCAACAAGAAAGAAAAGAAAGAAAGAAAGAAAGAAAGAAAGAAAGAAAGAAAGAAAGAAAGAAAGAAAGAAAAGAAAAGGGGAAAAAAGTGCTCAAAATGGAATTTTAGGGAACCCTGGGTGGCGCAGCGGGTTTGGCGCCTGCCTTTGGCCCAGGGCGCGATCCTGGAGATCCGGGATCGAGTCCCACGTCGGGCTCCCGGTGCATGGAGCCTGCTTCTTCCTCTGCCTGTGTCTCTGCCTCTCTCTCTCTCTCTCTGTGACTATCATAAATAATAAATAAATAAAAAAATAAAGTTTAAAAAAATGAATTTTATTATTTTGCCAAGCACTGAACTCTCTATTATTGAAGGTATTCAAGTTGAGGCTGCAAGAAAGACCATGTGCAGGGGCCTCCAAAGAGAATTCTTATATTGGATTGGATAGGAGGCAGGTCTGAATGACCTCCAATGTCGCTTCTAAACTTGGGGTTCTCTTCTAACCTAGTTGGATCCTATTTAATTTGGAGCTGGGCTGGAGTGGAAAGTGCAAGCTCCTAAATATGGGCTCATTTTGCCACCTTTTTAGAGAGCTGGTGAAATTTATACATAGCTCAAATGTCAATTTTAGGCACCCACAGCTGCTGGGTGGGAAACTCAGATCCTTCTGAAGAAAATGAGAACCCAGCTGCCTAGACTCATCACCCTTTCATGTGCCAAGGTCACGATCACCTTGCAATTAACACTGACCTTCAAGGAAGAGCAACCTCTCTCTCCTGTGCTATGTTGCTTAGAGCTCTCAGTGGGTAGAAAAAGGGCCAACAATTTGTGTGAATCAAGGTGACCTTTGATCATAAGGGGTGAGGATCTATGCCCGTTTTGCTGCTTGAAGGCAAATCCTCGAGGGAAGGCCCCACTTAAGCACCAGATCAATGCAAACTATGAGGATGAGGATGTGACATCTTTCTCCTTATCAAATTTCATGTTTCAGCAGAAGGATTTTAGAGACCCTACAAATATGGGCCATGTCCCTGCTACCAGGGACAGTGGCTGCCTCTCAGTCTCACCCTGGATACTTGCCTAGGTAGTGGCAAAGGGGCAGAGTGGGGGGAAGAGCTCCAGGTGGAGAGTAGGGAACCTGAGCACCTGCTGAGTCTCCTGACATACCCAGCTCACAGCCTTAATCCTCTCTCTTGCTCGGGCATTCCCTCCAGGGGTTGTTTATGGCTCAGGAGGGACACATGTCCGCTTAGCCTTCCCTCATCCGTCCTTGGGCTTCAGCTTCTTTAGCTATAAAATGTGGGGAGAAAGAATAACTTCCTTACTTCAAGGCTGTTGTTTAACCAACATGGATTATTACCGGTAGACGGTGGCAGTCAACATATACCATTTTGCCTATATAAAAGGATTTGCAATTTTTAAATATTTTTTCTTAGTAAGAGCAACAAAAATTGAGCTATTCTGCATTGCCAGCCATTTGGCCAAAGTTATATCTAACTTAAATTTCTCAAAAATCCCTGTGTGGGAGGTGTTATTACTCTCATTGTGGATGAAGCAACTGTAGCCCAGGGAGGTCAAGTGTGAATCCTCAGGTCACACACCTAGCAAATAGCAGAGCTGGGGTAAGATCCCACCACCCTTCACTGTTTGGAGAAGTAAGTGCAAGGCCACATTAAAAAAACAAAAACAAAAAACAAAACAGCACAAAAAAACCACCTGGTTGTAATAGGGTTAGCTCCCCTCTTATCCTTTTGATTCATGCCACCTCTAAGTTGCCAAAAAAAACCAAAAGAAAAACAAAAACAAGAAGCCCCCAAGAACCTGCTGTTGAAGCAGCTCCTCCCCCAGGTCTCTGTGATCTTGCGAGGGTGCCAGACTGCGATCTACAAAGCTGTCCTGCCATTTCCTGCTGCTTCTCATCTGTGACAGTTTCGGGAATCAGCAGGACCCACACCTGTCTTTTTCCTCTCAAAGCCGTTAGCAGCAGAGTGGCAAGTGCTCCCATCTCCACTTCCTCGGCTGGCCGGGACCTGTTTTCTCGTCCAAGTGCTTAGCGATTCCCAACTCCAAGGGCTTTGCGCTGCCTTCGGTGTGAATTCCACAGGCCCAGGGTGAGAAGCAGAGATGCCAGGAGGGAAAGGAGAATGGACGTGATGCTGCCCACAGCTTAGTGCCCGAGCAGGCAGGTGCAGAGGGAGCAGCGACACGGGGCTGGCCGGCAGGTGCCATCCTCCTGCCTGCTGCAACCACCATACCCAAGGCCTCTTTCACAGGCCTTGGGAGGGGCGTAGGAATCAGGGAAGAGTTTCGCGTTCCTTACATGTCCCCCAGTTCCTCCTCTTTATGCCTTCTGGAGCCCTCCAGCACTTGCCAGAGGCGTTGGGGTTAGGTGAACTCTCAATTCACTGTCCTGTCCCCCAGAACTTTAAAAGTGGGACTCTACTGCCCTGGGCGGGGTGACAGGCCAGGAACATGGGGCAGGCGGACAGCCGGCTCTCAGGACACAGAAGAGCTCAGGGCCCTGGGCTGGGCCCTACAGCCAGCGTGGCACTTGCGGGAGCCAGAACTCGTGGAGCCTGGACCGTGAGCCGCACCGCCTTCCTGGCAATCAGGGCCAGCAAGCCTGAACCGCCCATCAGTCAGCAGATGACAGAGCGGAAAGAAAGCTTGTCAGTCATGTGAGGGCCTGGGAAGGAAGAGCTTCCTTTTTCTCACCTCCTCAAACGGCCAAATGAAACATATCCGAAATTATGGGCATCCTCAGGTCAACTCCTTAGCCCTGAATGGTGGACGGAAAGGTTGCATTTCAGTTTGTTTTTTTAATGGTGCTATTTGACCTCCCGAGTAAGAACATCCTCCCGTGTGAGGGGGCCTCACATCCCCTCTTCCCATCACATGCCCCTCATCTGACCTGGTTCCCCCTAAAGCCCTTCCTAATACTCATCCGCCTGCCCAGGGCTCTCTCCCTGAATGCTGCTCCCTTCCCCAAATGCCCTCCACCACTTCCTACTGCCTGTTGTCTCAAGGCCAAGAGCTTTTGTCTGTCGGTGGAAGCCCTCTCCTGCCTGCCCCCACCTGTCTTCCCGGCTTGATTTTCTGCTCCTTTCCTATAGAAAGGTTTTATTGTAATTCCTATGTGTGCGTGGGAGGAAAAGGCATGCGGTGTCTGGAAAAGGCCTCCCGGAGGAGCCGGCTTCAGAGTGAATGCGGAAAGATGAGTGGCGTTGACTTCCAGAAGGACAAGCAGCCCTGCTCCTGCCTGGAAGAGCCTCTGCGTGAAAGTGGGCCCCTTGCTTGCTTGGGGGCAGGGAGGAGTCCAGAGCGTCGCCCTATGGTGGTCTCTCCCTCCAGGCACTCTAGGGACTCCTAGATGTTCTCCTATTAACACAGGAATGAAGGCCACCAGGATGGGGAAGGAGAAGGGGAGAGTGAAGGGGGGAGGAGCGTGTGGAGCGCTCTGGGGAGTGATTTGCAGAGTCCAAACACAATACCTGTGGATTCCATTATACAAAGAGCAGGACGTACAGCCGGACACAATATCTTCTTACCTGGTAGAGATCAGCGGGGGAGGAATTAGAAAGCTTTGTGGGGGCTTTGGTTATAAAAGGCTGTGAAATACTGCAAGTTATCCAGAAAAGAGCTAGATGAAAGGATTAACTATGGAGATAGTTCGAGTTCAAATCCCAGCTTCTTGCTTAAACCCCGAGCGGTTTTCCGCTGGTGACCTTGGGAAATTCCTGAGACTTTCCACATTTCAGTTACTTATTCGTGGTTGCGCGTGTGCGTGTGTGTGTGTGTGTGTGTGTGTGCGCTGTCTTTAAAATCTGCATGTGGGGAAATAACGGTAGCAACCATTTCTTAGGGTAGTTGTGAGGCTACGAGTGGCTAATGCACACGAAGCGCTTGGCGTAGGTTCCTGGCGCCGTGTTAAGTGTTGGTAGATCAGTAACCCTTGGGTGATGGCACCGCGCGACTGTAGTTGACTGCATGCGTTAGCTTTCGACGGAAGGGGAGGCTCGTGGTTTGGATCCACCCCTTACTGTGTCCGCTTCTCTTTCCCCTGCAGTGGTTACTGCTTCCAAGGGCTCCAACCACCTCTCTAACCCCCGGTAGTTTCTCTCTGCACTTGGCAATGGCCTTTAAACCCACTGTCGAAAAGCAGCCAAGGAACAACTCCTAGGAAGGGAGAAGGACAGCATGTCCCGTCTCCCCAAGTGTCGTAGCCTGCCCTCTAGTAGCCAAGGGGTCACATATACACTCTGCTCTTGACTTTAGGAAGACGTCTTTGATTCAGAGGAACTGCTGGATGGACTTGCTCTTCCAGCACCCCAGTGGGGGAGCATCTCTCGGGAATACAGCCAGTGCATTTGAATTAAGAATGGAAAAAGAGGGAAGAATGTATTAAAAAGACAAAACACCCTGGAATTCATGGCAGCTCTGATGTTACTCTATATAATTAGGCTGCTTTGAGTTTAGAAAAGGGGTTCTCTTTGGGGCCCTTCCAACTCCAAAGGGCAGTGGCCTTCCTGCCCCTCTGGGTGCTCAGAGCCCTCCGAAAAGACATAGCTGCATATTTTCCACAAGAAGGAGCTGTGACTTGCCTCCAAATCCCGGGATCTCACTCCCGGATCAATATCCAGGCCTGTTGGCTAATGACCCTTCCGTCCCCTCATCGAATGCATCACTCAGCACGCTGAGCGGAAGTGGGGGGCAGCGGGAGCCCAGCCGTTCCCTCCCCGGACACTGACTAATCACCACCATTAGGTCCACGTCCACATGTGACAGGGAAGCAGCGAGGCCCCCAGGCCAGTCGAACGAAGGCCGGCTCACAGGGCACGGCAGGGCCGCGGTGCTCAGGGATCGCCGATGGCCACGCCGATCAGCCGTCCCTCTCACGCCTTCACCGCTCGCCTTGCACCAAAGCAGCCTTTTGCTGTATGAACCAGCGAGGGTCCTGGGGGCCTGATGGACGGCGATGGCCTCACGTGTGCCAAAGCAGAGAAAAAGTAAATAAACACGCAGCCCTTGTGTGCTGAGCACCGGGCACCTTATAAACCCCTTGGTGACGCGTACTCAACCTTCCGAAAATTCTGGTAGGTGGGGGAATCGTGTTCACCACTATGCACGTGGGGCAGTAGAGCTTCTAGAAATCACCCAGTAAGTAAATGCAAGTGCCAGGGCTTCGCTCCCAGAAATCCACTGCTGCTTTCTGCCTCACGACTGCCCTCATGGTCTGCTTCAGGCCTTCCGTTCCCAAGTGCTGTCTCCACACTGGCGGGGTGACGCTCAAAGACCACCGTTCGCGGGCTGTCCCTTTCCGTAACTGTGGCCCTGCTCCTTCGGTATTTTGCCCGCGGCTGGCGCTGCTGTTAGATTCTCGGGGGGAGCCAAGTGGGGAGACCCTGGCTCGCCTCCCAACGGGTCAGGGGGCGCCGTTAACTGCGGGGCTTGAGGCTGGAGCCCTCAGCTCCCCGCTGAAGCAGAAAGCCTCAGCAGAGCCAAATCATATTTCTGTCACAGGATGAATTTAATTTTGAAGACATTCAAGCCGCCCCCTCTATTTTTGGTGTCAACCTGTTACTGTAATTTAATTATCAAGGGAGAAAATTAGGGGATGAGATTCAGAGAGAAAGAAAGTGCCTCTCAAGCACCGTTCCACACAGAAAAGGCTTCCTGCGAAGACTTGCGGGAGCCCTGCCTCTTGTCTGTGAAGAAGCCGCCCCGTTCCCTCAGCCGTCACTCCCGACTTGCCCAGCGCGCACGAGTGCAGGCCCCTGCATGTCCGAGACGGCGCGAGCAAACCCCAGATGCATTCCCTTTCATCTCCAACCTCATCAACTCTCTTCTCATTTGAGAATCTTCATTACCAGGGAGGATGCAAGAGGCGGAGAGAGCCCAGCTGGGATCGTGGGTTCAGGTGCAGTTTTCTGCTCTGGCTGTTAGAGAAATCCTATTTTGACTTGAAACCTGCCTAAATTTCCCCTGGAATTGATCGTGAGAGAACACATATGAACCCCCACCAAGCATCCTTAAGGAGACATTCTTCTCATTACCTCCTTCCTTAAGGAAGCTGGGCTGACCAAGGGCCTCCACCTCACCGGGCCACTCCGCTCCTCGGCTCCTAAATTAACCAGCCTTCCCTTTCTACCTTCTTCATGAACCACCTGCTGCTCCCCAAAGTGCTAGGAGACAGCTGTGCACACCCAGGAAAATAGATTTCCGGCTTCACCCTGATATTGCTTTAGGAGGATCCGTGCTCCAGTCCACAGCGTTGGTGTGTGTGGGATTTGACAATATGCGTTCTGACAAACAGAATCAGTCTTTGTCCATGCCGAGCATTTTTTTTTTCCTCATGCATTCTAGTCCATCCGCTGATGCTCCCAATTGTGAGTGATTGTGTGAGGTTGTTTGTATCATGCATTACAAAAAGGACGGGGAAAAAAAGAGCCAGAAAAATAATGGGAGAAATCCAGACAAATAGTTCATAGCACATAGATCTCAATAATTGCGAGCCAGTAAACACTGTCCATGAAAGGAGTATATCCAAGAGAAAACTCATCTTTGATGTCTTCATTCAAACATGCATGCATTGAGTTAATAAATAAACACTTATCGGTCCCCTTGCAGAGGCTGGGCACCGTGCTCCTGGGGGTCGCAATGACTGTTCCCATCAAGCTTGCCTTCCTGGGGGGAAATACAGATATAGAACTAGACGTTTATAATAGGTTGTTACATGCCATGCTGAAGAAGTCCAAGATTTCTTCTCTCACATGGAGAGGATCAGGAAAGGCTTTCACAAGGAAGCCAGTCTAAGCTGAAGCCAAAGATTGGTAGAGGCGGGCCAGGTCAAGGGTGGCTAGGTGTACTTGCGTGTGCACATACTTGTGTGGATGGGGATGTGCGGGTGTATGTTCATATGCATCCTCCTCCTTGAGATGGGAGCTGGAGAAAATGGGGTAGAAATATGTGTAGAGGGACTCCTGGGTGGCTCAGCCATTGAGCATCTGCCTTCGGCCCAGGGCAAGATCCTAGAGTCCCAGGACCGAATCCCACGTCGGACTCCCTGCATGGGGCCTGCTTCTCTCTTTGCCTGTGTCTCTGCCTCTCTCTCTGTGTCTCTCATGAATAAATAAATGAAATCTTAAAAAATAAAAATAAAAAAAGAAATACGTGTAGAAGCAAAGAATATGTGTAGGAAGCCAGCAAGAAATGAGATAAACAGTGGCCAGATCATGCAATGCTCTATAAGCTATAACTGGGTTTGTAAAAAAATTATTTACTTCTAACAAGTACTTGAGGAATCACTGGGGGAGGAGCACTAGGCAAGGAATGACATGCTTCCATGTGTGGTTTTTAAGACATTACACTAACTGCAGCTGTAGCATTGATTAAAGGTAGGTTAGCCAGGAGGCAGGAAGAGCTTTTTTTGAGACTGATAATGTCAAGCTGGAAATAAATGATGGTGTCTTGAACTAGGGTAGGGGCAGTGGAGGGAGAGAAGAAGAAATATATTATCAGAATCAATAGGACTTTTGGCTGATAGGATGTAGGAAGTATGGGAGACAGAAGAGCCTGGATGACTCTCAGGTTTCTGTATGAACAAGTGGGTGCTATTTTCTCAGAAGTGAATCAAAGGAGAAGCAGAGAAAGAAAACAAATAAATTAGGACTAAGTATCCTGAGCTAAAAGAATCCATGGAGCAGCTTAGTGGACACGTCCTTCAAGCATTTGAGATTTATGGGCGTGAGACTCTAGGGATGCAGGCTGGGGCAGAGGCCTGCTGGTAAATGTAGCAACCGGTTCTCTGAAGAAAGAAGAGAAGTCCTGATTCTTGGTGTCGGCCTACGTCCTTGGTGTATGTCCTCCAGCCTCGCCAATTCGAAGCTACCTTGATGTGATGTCACTGAGCACCGTGCTGGGAAGGGCTGTACAGGTGAGTCTCATGAGCCCACCCAGCACACCACTCATTGGCTGCAGGTCAAGTTTTGGGACTGTCTAGCATGGGGAACAAACTGAAAACGTGAGAGTAGATAAAATCACATGCACTCCCTCATTCACCTGCTAGACTGGGGCCCCTCAAGAAATGATGTCATCAGTTCTGTGCTGTCTTATTTTGTACCTGCTTACGGGCTGGATTCTGAGTCATTTCCTACATATATATGTAGTTGGTCTCCCATACTTGATGGTTGGTTCTTCCCATGTTCAGAAAAGCAGTTTTGTAGGGTTGTCCGTGTTTCTGTGGTCTTGCATACCACTAGGCAATGGACAAAGTGTTTGTTGAGTGGACAAAGGACCCACCCATCTCAGAGGGACAGTCACAGATGGCTTCATCTTTTTCTTTCCTAAAATACAACGGCTGCTGAACTGGATCCCTGAAACGGAGTGGCAGCTGCTCAGTGAAGCAGCACGGTCATTATAAAGGGAAAAATGGGGAATTTAGTTCTGTAATATCTGTGGTGGGAGATAAGGAGTCAAGGTCCCACCGTTAGCCAAGGTGCAGTAAAGCCTTTCCTCTAGAGAGCTGCACCTGGTGAGTCCGACTCTGTGGTTCCCTCCTCCTCTCCAATCACAAGTGTCACCCATATTCAGGCACCACAGTCACTGAACAAGGTACATCATCCAGTGATGTCTGCAGGTTAGAGATCTATTCTAGAATGTCAAAGACATTTACTCGGGGCTTTTCTAAATTAGCTGGAAGACGTGCACAAGACTGCCTACTGGTAGACAGCTTCATAATGGCTAGACAGCCTGCCAAGGGGAAGCATCTTTGCAAAGTGACTTGCAAATTAGGGCAGAGTAATGGCTCAATAGTCACCTGCTTCAGATGGCCCCTGTAGCCAAGAAGGAGGAGAGCCAAATCCCTGACAGGCAGTGGGAGTTTCTCCTCTAACATACAAGGCGTCAAGATGCTGGCCAGAAAGAGGGTTATGCAAAGGGAAGAAAGCCCATTCTCTGCTGTGCTCCAGTCGTGATACTAAGAGCCAAGTTTTTTGTAGCCGTCACACTGGAGACACCGGCCTGAGGGCGGGCCTGAAGACGACTGTGGGGATCAGCATGCCCTTGGGTTCTTCGTTTGCTATGTGTTCTCAAGTGATTTATTCAGATTTTCTGGGGTCACCAAGAGGAGAGTATGGTAACCTACTCTGTATCAGGTGAACACCTCTGAAACTTTTCCAGAAATGTAAATGCGTAGGTTCCTTGGAAGGAGGCAGTGTTTATGTGGAGGCAAGTAACAGCGGTAGTTAATATTTGACAGCCTGAAAATGACTGATCATTACATTTCCAAGTAGCCAGTCGATTAAAGAACATATCCCAATGCAACACTCCGATGACCGCTTCCTGCCTCTTACACTCTGCTCTTGCATAAATGAGCCACGGCCTCCCTCCTCCCATCCTCTGCGAGCAGATTCCAAGGCCAGGAATTTTTCTCCAACGTCAGAAAGCATCAGACTCATCATATGAGAGAACAAAGTTGAGGGATCTCAACACAACTGCACAACACACCTCACCCGTGTCCTCCTCCCTCGTATCCGTTGGCATGTGGGTATCTATGTAGCGTAGGCTTTGGGGCGCACATAGCGGCCCGTCCTTTATTTTCCTTTGCATTCTTCCCTCCGCCTATCTGTGGCTTATAGCATTTAATGACACAAGAGAAGATTTACAGAATTAAAAAAAAATCTACTTAACAGCAGTCTCCTTTTGGAGATGTAAATATTCATAAACATATCAACTCTTCCAGCCCCATCACAAATAGAACTGCCAATGACACCCCTGCTGCCTTAGGCGTTGTTCTAATAAGTTAGGAGCAGGAAAGTGGAAGGGGATATTTTTAACTTTAGAATTTTTTTTTTTCAAAAGCCATTTTGAAGTGCCCCGCTGGGAATGGAGCTGGAAAGAAGCTGTTTTCTAGAAGCTGAGAATGCCTCAAACAGAGCTGTAGGACAGATCTGAAATGGTGATTGAGACAAGGTGATCATATGTTACTTTTCCATCACACAGGCCTCACGATGGATTTTCAGGAGAACAAAACCCGATCACAGCTTCACTTGGCCCCGTGTGAAGATACGTGTCCACCTTCTCAGCGCAAGGAGCTCCCTCAGCCTCGACAAGTCATGCCGCTTCTTGGGGGAGCGCGGAGGGTTGGCGGGACAAGGTGCAGCCCTGAGTGTTCCTCTGGGTTTATGCTCACAATCGTTGGGAGATCTTTTCACAGGGACGCAGCTCTTAATATTATGGTTTCTCAATGGGAAGAGCCACAATTGCATTATCTGGGCATAAGTCCTTGATAAATATGTTCCCGTGATTCGGTTGTTATTTATTATTCAATAACTGTCCTATTAAACTTAAATGAATGGGGTATTTGGGAGACATCCCTGGATGCCTCTTCCACTTGTTCCTGTCAAGGGAACTTTGCCAGACCTTTAACAACACCCAGCTTGCCGACCATGGTGCAGCCCACGGCTTCCCTCGGGGGGCCGGGGCAGGGGGGGGCTCGCAGCTGTAAACAGAGTCAGGGACCGCTGGCCCCCGGTCACAAGCCATCCGTCACGCGGGTACACGTGGCCACCCTTGCTCCCCTTCCTCGCTGCGTCCCCTCCGCAGGGAGAGCCTTGAAAGATTACAGCCCAGAAGCAGCCGGGGTGGGAAAGCGAGAGGGATTAGAGAGAAAATAGATTCATGAGAAGACAGATAACAGAGTTGTTGGGGCTCCGTTAATTAAAAAGCAGCAATTTGTCTGAATTCTGAATGCGGAGATGCCCCTGGGAGACCTTAGCCGGGCTTCCTCCGAGGACCGGACGAGCCCGTTCTCCGGGTGTGCCTCGCTGCGGCCGGGCAACCGTGGGGGGCTTCCCGCCCCGGCAGGCTGTCCTGTGTGGAACCCCAAACGCCCTCCGGAGCAGGGCAGCCTGTCTCCCTGCATTGGCGCGGGGCTGGAGACCCCAGGCTTCCTGACGAGCCTCTGCCTCACCTCTGCTCCCGATCCTGAGACCTGCCAAGTCTAAGGCTGCCAACCACTAGCCAACAGCACCAGCAATACAGAGAACGTAGCCAGGCCAGGCTCCGTTCTGGGTGCTTTCCATGATTAACTCGTTTTAATGCTCCCGATTCTGAGAGGCAAATACTCTTACGATCCCCATTTTACCAGAGAAGTGAACTAACTTAGAAATTAGTACTCAGAGGCACCTGAGTGGCGCATTCGGTTAAGGGGCCAACCCTTGATTTCGGCTCAGTTCATGATGCCAGGGCCCTGAGATGGAGCCCTGCACCAGGCTCTACACTCAGTGGGGAGTCTGCTTGAGACTGTCTCCTTCTGCCCTCACCCCTGTTCTCTCTCTCTCTCTCTCAAGATAAATAGACACATCTTTAAAAAGAAATGAGTGTTCGAAGGCAAGCAGGGCGATGGCCGAGCAGTGCCCGTCCATCTCTGCTCACTACTGGCCATCGCAAGGACTGTTTGCCACTTGTGAGAGGTTTCTAAGCTCCCGTAAAGGAAAGCAGTGAACACATACCACGTGGAGCCAAAAACCACATACTCTAAACAAACGGAAAGTGCCTGCTGGATGAAAGCAGTTCTTAGTTTATGGCAGGTTAATGATCTTGTGACTTCGTGTTGCCTTCAGAAGAAGTAAAATTCCTCTTTGTAGCATATACTTATTTCGGAAAAAAAAAAATCATCTTTCTTAAGGGCTCCTGGTTGGTTCCTACCAACAAGATACTCCAGAAAAAAAGGATTATTGGGTCCTAGGAGATGCAGCTGACACCAAGAGAGGCTTTGCTGTTGTGCCCCAGACGGACATTATCTTTCAAGATTAAGATAGGGAGCTCTGGATGACTGGATGACTCTAGGACCTGGCTCTTTGAAGACGTCTAGAACTCAGGCCCCATCATGCCCAGCATGCAAGGGGTGCGTTCTGACCATGAAGCGACACGTTAAGTTAGTACTGTTAACTAACACAGTATATTAAAAGTCTGGATGATCCTACTTTACAAAAACTCAATAACACATAAATATTCCCCATCAATTCAGGATTCATAGCTTCATAAACTTTAATCTTTGTACAAAAATATTCACTGGAAGTCTGGTGCGTGACAGTCTTTGCTCTGAGCTCAGTGGGTACAACAGTGAATGGCACAGATAAGACGGCTGGCCCGACGGGGCGTACGATCTAACAGCTATACTTGGGTTATGGGGCTTCCTAGGAGTATAACATAGGATTCTGTGTGGGCTTTACTCTTCGGAGACTATCTGTTACCTAACATAGGGATCCATAGGCAAGGATCTTCCAGAGTTATTATTTGGACCTTGGATCCATCTCAGAGCATCTCCTATTCTTTTAAAGACTCAAAGAGTAATGGAAAGTGTTGTCTGCATAGATCAATGGAGCAGAACAGAGAATCCAGAAGTGGACCCTCAACTTTATGGTCAACTAATATTCGACAAAAGAGGAAAGACTATCCACTGGAAAAAAGATCATCTCTTGAATAAATGGTGCTGGGAATATTGGACATCCACATGCAGAAGAATGAAACTAGACCACTCTCTTACACCAGACACGAAGATAAACTCAAAATGAGTGAAAGATCTAAATGTGAGACAAGATTCCATCAAAATCCTAGAGGAGAACACAGGCAACACCCTTTTTGAACTCGGCCACAGCAACTTCTTGCAAGATACATCCACGAAGGCAAAAGAAACAAAAGCAAAAATGAACTATTGGGACTTCATCAAGATAAGAAGCTTTTGCACAGCAAAGGATACAGTCAACAAAACTAAAAGACAACCTACAGAATGGGAGAAGATATTTGCAAATGATGTATCAGATAAAAGGCTAGTTTCCAAGTTCTATAAAGAACGTAATAAACTCAACACCATAGAAACAAACAATCCAATCATGAAATGGGCAAAAGACATGAACGGAAATCTCACAGAGGAAGACCTAGACACGGCCAACACGCACATGAGAAAATGCTCTGCATCACTTGCCATCAGGGAAATACAAATCAAAACCACAATGAGATACCACCTCACACCAGTGAGAATGGGGAAAATTAACAAGGCAGGAAACCACAAATGTTGGAGAGGATGCGGAGAAAAGGGAACCCTCTTACACTGTTGGTGGGAATGTGAATTGGTGCAGCCACTCTGGAAAACTGTGTGGAGGTTCCTCAAAGAGTTAAAAATAGACCTGCCCTATGACCCAGTACTTGCACTGTTGGGGATTTACCCCAAAGATACAGATGCAATGAAACCCCAGGACACCTGCACCCCAATGTTTCTAGCAGCAATGTCCACAATAGCCAAACTGTGGAAGGAGCCTCAGTGTGCATCAAAAGATGATGGATAAAGAAGATGTGGTTTTTGTATACAATGGAATATTCCTCAGCCATTAGAAATGACAAATACCCACCATTTGCTTCAACATGGATGGAACTGGAGGGTATTATGCTGAGTGAAGTAAGTCAATCGGAGAAGGACAAACATTATCTGGTCTCATTCATTTGGGGAATATAAATAATAGTGAAAGGGAATAAAGGGAAAAGCAGAAAAAATGAGTGGAAATATCAGAAAGGGAGACAGAACATGGAAGACTCCTAACTCTGGGAAACGAACTAGGGGTGGTGGAAGGGGAGGTGGGCAGGGGGTGGGGGTGACTGGGTGACGGGCACTGAGGGGGGCACTTGATGGGATGAGCACTGGGTGTTATTCTATATGTTGGCAAATTGAACGCCAATAAAAAATAAATTTATAAAAAAAAAAAAAAACAAAAAGAAAGTGTATGGAGAGAGAGAGTGCTCAAGACACCAGGAAAATCCTGGGCGGTCTCGGGCATGGCCTGCGCCCCGGATCTGAAGTCAGAAGATCTCACACTGATGGTGTGACTTACTCTCTGGCCCTCAGCTGCTCTACCTGTAAGGTGAAGGCGAGTGAATCATCCACAGCACCTGTTTGCAAGGGGTGTCCAAAGCACAAAGCCAAACATAGTTCGTGGAGATGGATTGCCGACGGGAGCAAGTCGGGATCTGCGGGGTGGCACAGACGTGAGGTGTCGCCATCCACACAACAACGCATAAACTGGGTGAACACGGCCTCAGAACCTGATCCGCTTCCTCCCCAGCACGCAGGTCAAAGTTCCCTTCGGGGCTGCTTTCACCCCGGTCCTTCGTGTTAGCTTCTTGATCTGTTGGCTTGGAGAGGCTGCACTCCAGCCCCCGGAATCTCTTCCCCGTGTGTTTCCCATCAGCTGGGACAATGGGAGGACAGAGGGGAGCAGCTGCCATCTTGCAGCACCCATCCATCTTCTCCACACAGTAATCTGGGTGCCACCGTGGAGGGATTTGAAGTCCTTAGTTGGTGACTTTAAGTCAATCAAAGGAAGAATATGCTCTATGGGCCCAGCTTGTCCACTGGAAGGCTCAGACCCTCCGTGAGGGAGACCCGACACCTGCATCAGCAGCTGTCCTTCCTTCCCCTAGACCTCCCTTCCTGATTGTCACCTGGGGACAATCATGTCGCCCTATAGCTCATGCCAGTAAAGTTCTAGCCTGTTCACGATTTTCCTTTCCTGGCCGCCCACCCAAGACCTTTGGAAGCACTTAGCCCACATTTATGTGCAAGTATGTGTCTCCCTGGCCCCACTGCTCTGGTTGGACCCTGACGGAAGCACCGTCCTCGCCCGCTCAGCCGGTGGTCCGCCTGTAACAGTGACACCCACTCTCACCGTGAATGTTCTTACCCTCAAAGCAAAGCTGGCATCAGTGAGCCTGGGAGGCACGTTGCTGGCACCTTATACGCTGGAGGATTGAGCTGAGCACCTAAACCTGACTTCACATAAACACTGATAAAGCATAAGATGAAACCTAGAAATGACTTGCTTGGGAATCTTTACAGCTCAAAATCATCCCATAGGCTCACGAGTTCCTGGGTGTAGCACCCCCTTCCTACATTCTTGGGGTTTTCAGTATGAAATTAGGTGGTCTAAAAAATAATAATAATAAAATAATACAAATAAAGAGTAGAAATTAGGTGGTCTACCATTTTTTTAAAATTTATATTTTATTTATTTTGTTGCCGGTGCAGTTGTTTCCGGGCAATCAAGATAGATGGCCAGTTCAGGTAAGTTTGTGCAACAATCCCAGCAGGAGAAACACTAAATCAATCTATTGAGGAAATATTAATGTTCTCATTAGGAGGCTTAATTATTCACATCAGCCTCTGGTTCTTTCCATGACATTAATTCCATTTCTGACTTCAGAGCAATTGCTCTTAAACTTGTGAAACACCCAACAGGTGCTTGCAGTTTCTAGAAGGTTGAAATATTTTGCCAACAGCCAGATGAGATCAGTCTCAAAATGAGCCTTTTCTCCTCCTCCTCCTCCTTCTCCTCCTCCACACACACACACACACACACACACACACACACACTTGGACCAAAGCTCATAGTTTCTTTTATGCACACTCTTATTTACATTCCTATCTTTTCACCATTCAAAATAATGAAAGTAGAAACAGACCCACATATATTGACTTCTAGGGGCCCAGCACTGCTTTAAACGCCTCAAAGCGTTAAAAATAGACCTGCCCTATGACCCAGCAATTGCACTGCTGGGGATTTACCCCAAAGATACAGATGCAGTGAAACGCCGGGACACCTGCACCCACCCCGATGTTTCTAGCAGCAATGTCCGCAATAGCCAAAATGTGGAAGGAGCCTCGGTGGCCTCAGACACATGATGGATAAAGAAGCTGTGGTCTCTGTATACAGTGGGATATCACTCAGCCATTAGAAACGACAAATACCCACCATTTGCTTCCATGTGGATAGAACTGGAGGGTATTATTCTGAGTGAAATAAGTCAATCGGAGAAGGACAAACATTATATGGTCTCATTCATTTGGGGAATATAAAAAATAGTGAAAGAGAATAGAGGGGAAGGGAGAAGAAATGAAATATCAGAGAGGGAGACAGACCATGAGAGACTCCTAACTCTGGGAAATGAACTAGGGGGGGTGGAAAGGGTGGTGGGCAGGGGGTGGGGGTGACTGGGTGACGGGCACTGGGGGGGCACTTGACGGGATGAGCACTGGGTGTTATTCTATATGCTGGCAAATTGAACACCAATAAAAAATAAATTTACAAGAAAAAAAGAAAAAAAAAGAAATGCTTTAAATATGTTAATTGATGTCTAGCATCTCTGAGGTGGCACTTTTTTATCATCCGTATCTTACCAATAGGGGAACTGAGATGCAGAGGATTAGCATCTGGCCGGAAGTCAGCTAATTAAAGAAAAAGGGAGTCAGCTTTTGAAGCAGGGCAGTCGCTCTGGAGCCTGTGCCCTCTATCTTCATGCTAAATTGTCCCTTCCTGTCCAGACATCCTGCCCTGCTTCTCTTCCGAATACCTCCCCATAAGCCTTCGCTATGGGGAAAAAGAGTCTCGAATGTCATAGAAGAAAGCACCTGGCTTATGTAGGACAGGATCAACCTTCCTGATTTTTTATTATAAGCTCCCCATCCCCCCAGTCGCTACACAAAATTCAAAATTTTTTTCTATGATTAGAGGGACTTCAGCATCCTCACATTGACACTCCACACAATGCAAAACTTCACACCACCTACGAGGATAGTGCCGCGTTCGCCTCTCCGCCCACTTGAGAGGTTTCCAGATGGATAGTTCTGCCACAGGCACTCGAGTGTCAGGAGCAAATACACCCAAACAAGCTTTTTGTCATGTTCCTGTCTTTCCCTAGAGCTCCGCCTCACCTTACGGAGTCAGGGGGGAGGAAATAAACCCCCAGGGGTGACACAAAGCAAAGCTTCATTAGAATTTGTGGGGGATTTCAAGCCTGGCTAAGCCTTTGGGTTCTCACCTTCAGGGGACATCACAGTGAGAACTGGGGGTTTTGCACCCAGTTTTGCATAAAATAACATCAAAAACACTATTCTGAAGACTAGGATATTAACTGAATATACAATTTCCAAATCAACTAAGGGTTTTGGAAAGTTGGAAGACTTCAGGTAGGAAAAACAATAATGTGTTTCCAATACATGACGAGATGCCCACCTAGAGGTAAGTAAATAGCTCCCGTGAAACGGGCGGCATAGTGGGAGAATCCCACTAGATCACGCATCCATTACAAAGTACACGTTTCAGCCTGAGCCGGGACGTGCCATTCAGGTGCCAAGAGACTATTCCTGATAAGTAAGACTGGAAGGCCTCTGTCCTCTTGGAATTTATATTTCAGGAATCTTTGTAAGAGAGGAAATATCTGAATGCATGGTGTCTAGCGGGCATCTGCCCCCTTTGTGCTGCCCCGGAGTCCTTTTTGGGTTAATAGTGCCTGGATCTTTCCTTCGGAGAGCAACCTCTGCATGCCCATCAGCCCTGTGGCCCTGGAGGCAGGCCTGGGACGGGCTATCCCAGGAGGCCATACTGTGCCCCTGGGGTGAGCAACTGGTTCAGCAGAGAGGAGGTGACACGACCTCTGTCCCCCCCGGAGGGGGGGGGACCGCAGGGACTCTGGCCCCGGGGTTTCCGAGGGGTTGGAAGTAGCCCAGGAGCAGCGAGAGACCACCGCATGGGGAAAGCATCCCTGGAACAACGGCAGCCGCGTACAAAGCAGAGCCCAGTGGGGCAGAGATAGACACTAAATCCTAATGACACTGTTTGAGCCCAGGAACCCTGTTATACCTGAAATCAGATCTACTTCTGGATTTTTGAGATACATGAATTACATTTCTCTCACTTTTTTTTTTTTCTTAAGCCAGTCTGAGCTGGGATTCTATCCCTTGCAACCAAAATAGGTCTCGACCAAGTGCAGTGAGGGATCTCACTCATTTTCAGCCAGCTGCTCTTTTAAAGGGACCATGTCCATCTGCTACGTTTAAGAGACAGATTAACCTGGGTTGAGCGCCCAGTTCTATCACCTGCCAGGTTTAGGACCCCGGGTCCTCGGCTCTCACACCTCTAACCTGGTAACATCAGAGCCTTCTTTCTAGGTTTGCTGCAAGGTGCAATGAGATCATGTATGGAGAGTGCCTGGCACGGTGCCTGGCACACGGTAAGCCACTCAATAAATGGTAGTCGTTACGACTGTGATGACAATGGTTATTATGATAATATTCATCATCAACATTAAATCCTTTCCTTGGCTCCATGCCCTCCCCTCCGACAACTGCCCTGTTTCCCTGCCCCCCCCTTCACAATAAAACTCTTTTTAAAAAATCACGTATGTTCTCTGTTTTGCACTTTTCACTTTTTATCCCCTGATTTCCATCCACTCCAATCAGGCTTTGTTCCCACTATGCTATTGAAATTGCTATTGTCAAGGTCGCCTGTGAACTCTTTCCTGCCAAAAACAATGATTAAAATTTCTCTCATTGTGCTCAGCCCTCCAGTGGCATTGATCACAGCGGATGCATTCTTTCCCCGGAAGCATTTTCCTTACTTGATTCTGGGAAACCTCTCACTTGGCTTTTCTTCTCCTTTCTGTCCACCTCCTCTCTCGTTCTTCGCTGACTCATCGCCCCTTTTCCGACCACCTCTCTCTCTCTACACCCAGTCCTGGGTCTTCTCATTGAGGCCATGGCTAGGCCCCCTCTTCATCTCGCCATCAGGACAGGCCCGCTCGGGCGGCCAGGAGGGCTGGAACATCAACGCAGCTGGAACCAAACTGACCTTCTCCTTCCACCAAGTCTGCTCCTCCTCGTGCAGTTTCCACTTTGGAAAACGGAACCACTATTCCTACCTTCTCAGGCCAAACCCTAAACGCCACCTTTGGTTTCTTCCTTCTTCCTCTTTGTCATGTCTGATCCATCAGCAGGCTGAGGCTCTAAGTGAATTTTCTCGACTCTGATTCCCTCCCATTTGCTCCACTCCTTCCCCAGCCCAAGCACAGGAGTCTGCAGCAGCCTTCCGCTCCTCCCGGTGCCTCAATCTGCTGCCTAGTGCCGATAGGTCAGATCATGCCTCTGCTGACTCAAAACCTCCAGTGGCTTCCTGTTACCCCCATTATAAAACCCAAACATCTTAAAAATGCCTCCTAGGCCCTGTTTTGCCTGGCCACGCAGGCTGCCCTCACCCCTCTTGCCTACTTCTATCTGCTTGCGCCATGTGGTGCGGCCACGTGAGGCCCCAGGTGTCCTCACCAACCACTTCCAGGTCTCCTCCCAGCTGGCTTCTGATGATCCAGTTCTTTGTTCCAAGTCCACCACCCCAGAGAGGCCTTGCCTGACCAGGGCACCCAGAAAAAGTCTCTTTCCCATCTCCACCCACTGTCTTTCTTGTGTTCTCTTCTACTTTCTTCAGATTATTTATTATTCATTTTCACCTATTTGCTGACCACCTTCCTTGGTTGGGCTCACTATCACGTAAGGGTAGATGAAAGACACGCAAGGGTTTTTGAGATCACCTGGCAAGGCCTGTTCTGATCTATCAGTGAGCAGCAGGGGAACGTCTGAGTCTTCTCTCTACTCACAATACCACGGAGAGCTGAGCTGCCTCCTTTTAGCCTACTCTGCAAACTTGGAGTTGAGAAACACGCTTTCAAGTGGTGACTTACCCCCTGGGTGAGCTGCCTTTGTTGTAAAAGAAATAATAATTTTAAAAACTTAACACTCAAAGTACTCAATGAGACCAACTATCATGGACTGGCGGTGGGGTGGGGGGAGGATGTGGGAGGTGAGGGGAACAGAGAATAAGTTATAAATGATTTTCATGCCGTATTTAGCATCTACTAGAAAGTCATCAGTGGTCATTCCTGAACACCTGATATAAAATTGATTGCGATTTCATAAACTATCTCATACTCTAATAGGAAAAAGACGGGTGCAGGGAATATGAGTACAGAATGATTAGCTGCATAAACATCCCAATCAATAACTGTTTAGAGTCTCTGGAGAATTGGAAATCTATAAGGTAAGCCAGATCAATGCTAAGTCTCTCCCAAGATTCAGTAAATCAGTTAAGAGAATGTCTCTTTCTATGAAAATGGAAGTAAACCAGGACACATGAAGGAACAGATCTACTATGAAAATAACCGGTAATTGCAAGGTTCCCCCACATTAAATGTCTGGAGAAAACGTCTGTTCCTACGGCCGGGGCAGCATTCCTTAAACTCAGAGTGACTGGACGTTATCCTAACCTCTTGAGCCATTGTTGCCTGATTATTTCAACCTGATTCTGATCACGCTGAATCTCCGCCAAGCCCTCAAGCATGTGCAGTGTTCAGATGATTCTATATTAATGTTTAATTGTTATATATGGCTTCGTAAGAGTGAAATCTCGTTCATGGACATTGTTTTCTTCATAAAACAGGTTGACAACTCCTGCAGGGGAGAGGTATTACTACGCCTCTCAGTCTCTATCATCCATAATTTTACCCAAGCAGGGTCTGTATCCTGTGCACAGGTAGCCAGAGTCCTACGTCAAGTGCTCGGCTCCAGAGCCTACGGCGATACGCCCTATAGAAACTCCATCGCCAGGTGGGGCAGTGTAGACCTCAGGTTGGCGTGGAGTGTGATTCAGATCAATACGAGGCTGAAGGCGCGATAGATTTGATGCAAACGCTTGATCACGTGTGCTGGTTCCTCAGCTTCTGGGTGGGTTGCTTTTCCAGTCCTGTTCCCCACCCTTGCTGCCCTGTCCTGTGCCCTCGGAGACTGACTCCAGGCACCATCAGCCAGGCTCCCTTGCCCTCAGCTTGTGGTTGGCTTTGGCCGACGGTTTCCTCCAGCGGGAGATGGCGGGTGGGGGGAGAGAGGAGTCGAGGACGCGTAGCCCAGTGCTGCAGGACAACGTCTTGCTCAAAGCCCACACCAGCACTTCCCCATCACAGCGGCTTCCTAAATTCTGTCCACACCTCTGTCACAGTCCCTTTACTACACATCCTTCCACAGACCTGCCGACTTCCCTACAGAGTCCTCTCTGGTCTTCGTGTGCCCATCAAGGGTACACTCACAGCCAAAAATACTTTGAATTTCTACAACATATGACATTCTAAGGGTCTGTAATACACAGAACTATAAAACACTCTACCTTCTCCAGCACTCTATGCCTATTTTCAAAATATAATATATCACACTATACTTTATCTCTGCTGGGTTGTTGTCTGCCTTCCTCACCAGACTGGGAATATCTGGAGTCCAACCACCCCGTGCCTAGCCAGCACCTGCCTCTCGGCTCATTTACATTTGTGAGCACTCAAAAATTTTAACCTGATGAGTAGAGCTTGGTGAAAACGTAACAATAACATAGCAAATGTTTAAATGTATCATGACCGAAGTTATCACCACCTACAGGAGGCAGAGCTTGATTCTGACCGGTCAGAATCGAAACATGAGAACAGAGATCTTGGGGAGAACGTGGCATGAGATTTATTTTTTTTTAATTTATTTTTTTAAATTTTTTTTATTTATTTATGATAGTCACACAGAGAGAGAGAGAGAGAGAGGCAGAGACACAGGCAGAGGGAGAAGCAGGCTCCATGCACCGGGAGCCCGACGTGGGATTCGATCCCCGGTCTCCAGGATCACGCCCTGGGCCAAAGGCAGGCGCTAAACTGCTGCGCCACCCAGGGATCCGGTGGCATGAGATTTAAAGAATGAATAGAAGCTTCTCGGAAAGAAAGGGGACCACGGGGGAGTGTTCCCGACAGAGGAAACAGATGGAACACAGGGCAATGAGACGCAGAGGAGCACAATGTACGTGTGGGGTGCCGGTGAGCATCCCGGGCACCTGATATACTGAAACATGGGGGTTCCTGGGAGGAGTAGAGGCAATGCAACGAGACACGTGACCCTGAGAATGCAGGACGGCAGGGAATCGGTTAGAGCGTCTCCTCTTGCTGCAGTTTCTACATTACGGTACCATTTCAGCAAAAAGAAGCAACATCTCCCACCATGTGGCATCATCTTGAAAGGATTCTACTGCAGAGGTCAAGGGCCTTGTCTACTGGTAACACCCCAACCGCCCCCACCCCTCCTTTGCGCTTCTCAGCACCTCCCAGGAGGGTTCAGCTTTTCACCTACGTTTCTGCTGATTGCAGAGAGTCTACATATAACCTAAGTATTTTAAAGATAAAGACAAATATAAAACGCCAAGATGTTTCTGCATTCGAGATACAGAAATAATTGCGCCTCAGGAGACAAAAGAGGCCTGGGTTCTGAAGATACCCACACAGGAGGCTCTGAGTCAGTTGTGGCCTCGGGAACCGAAGTCAGCTCCGGTGGGGCCAAGGCTAAACCAGGAAACGACAGGGCCAGGGAAACGCACGTCACTGTCCTCTTCAGACTTACTTTGCAAAGACCTGTAGTGCTGGTCATCGGAACGAACCAGATTTTCCTCCAAGAAAATTGTGGATTTCTGGCCTAGCAACTCAATCGTAGGAATTGTTGATTCTATTTTATATCATTCAGAGATCAATGCAGCGATGTCACAGATCAACATTATGGACCCGTCTGGAAGTCGTATCTTCCCCGCCCTTGATACTTTTTATCTCACAGATCAAATGTGCCTACAAAGTTTTCGGGCCCAGGGCCTTGCTATTCAAAGGACCTGCTGTTTCTTTAATTTAATGGTTCCCAAAGTATTATCCATAGATCTTTGAGGGTCTCCAAGACCTTTCAGGGTGTTGGGGAGGGCAGAGTTATTTTCACAAAAATATTAAGACATTATTTACCTTTCTATTGCATTGATATTTGCACTCATTTTGCAAAGACCAATTTGCTTTCTGCAAAAGCAAGACCGCCAGAGCCCCTTTGCACCAACCAAAGGATCAGCAGCAAACTGTGCTGGCTGTCGTTGTGTTCTTCACCGCCACCCACCGCAACACCCCCAAGCTGGTTTTGCTTATGAATGTCCTTCACTAAACAGTAAAAAATAAAAATAAAAAAAAAATAAAAATAATAATAATAATAATTTTATTAGATCTCAGCTTTTGAGTATAAATGGTTTTAATATTCTTTGTGATGAAATGGGAAGTTCACCCAAAGCACGCGTGCTGCACACTGAAATGCTATGTGGTCTCAAGGCAATGCATGCGTGTTTGAGTTGCAAGCTGAACTAGCTGCTGTTTTCACAGAGTATGATATTTACCTGAAAAAAGGACAGCCAGTCCTTTTTTGGACTGAAAACATCCTTTCAGTCCATGGGTATTTAGACTTGGGTACTTGCCAGCCTTTTTTTTTTCAAAAGTAAAGGAAGGAGGCCAATCACTTCATGGAAAAAAACAAACCAAACCAAACAACAACAACAACAAAAACCCCTTCCGGTATCTATTGTCAATTACAAAAACCCCTTCCGGTATCTATTGTCAATTCTAAAATTTCCAGGTGATAATCAGAATGTTGGAAAACTTTCATCAGCCGCCACTGTGTTTACAGCTCCCAACACTCAGACCTCATGAATGTGATCTGTAGTCATAGTCACAGTCAAGGGACATGATTCTGATTTTAGATCTGCCACCAACTATCTACACAAGCTCTTTCATTGCACTCCCCTCTCTGGCTCTCACATTCTAAATTCAAAAAAAAAAAAAAATTAAGAGGATAAAGCATTTTTTGAAGTTCCTTGTAATTCTTACATTTGTATTCTCTCCTTCTCTGACCTGTCCTGTCCTTTCTTTCTTCCTTCTCTCCTGCTCAGGTTTCACAGCTTCTAAGCTTCTCAGAAAGAAGAAAAGACGTTTGCTACCAAAGGTCAAGAGAGGGACCACAAGGCTTCTAGAGGGGCATCCTTTCTCTCCCTCATTATCCCTGGACCCTGCACCATCAGGGTCTGGAAACAAAGATTCCGACCCTCCACGGTACCTGCATGCTAATCTACAGCCAGCCACATGCAGGACGGCAGTTCTCATCCACTCTGGAAATAGAATTTAGCACCTGCGTGCAGGTTTGTGTTCAGACCTGTCTGCTCCCTGCTGAGGGCAGAGTCACACCGAGGGCTAGAGGGAGATGTTAGGCGAGAGCAGGTGTGGAGGGGAGGAGAGGGCCTCGCGTCTTAGGTGTGCCAGGCCCACGAGGCCAAGACACCTGCAGCCACCCCATAGTGCAGCCTGACGGGACCTGCCCGGTGAGAAAAACAGGCATCCTGCCGGGGAGGAAGCCTCACCATTCAAGAGTTTGCGTGAAGGACGCTGCTGACGCCGGCCCACATTTCAAAGGCACCTGGAGGTCTGGAGAGGTTGCGCCCCGGGGTTCCCCACTAAACGCGTGCTGAGTGCGGGAGCGCCCTCATGCGGGGATGATGGCCTTGCCCATCTCTGCCTGCACCCGCGTTTGCATCAGCCAGGGGACCGCTGCCTCCGGGGGCTGCAGAGGCTGCGTTCACCAAGCTAGTTCTACCCTCAGGGCCAGCCTTGCCCCCACTCTTCCTTCAGGCCTGAATTCCCTCAAAGCATGCGCACGCGGGATAAAAGCGGAGGGAAGAGAGGAGGAAGAGCTTGCTTGGGGCCGGGCTCTTTGGTTGACTGTCTACGAGGAAACCGTCCTCTCTGTATCGATTTCTCTGTTGAAAATGGTCTGATCAAGTCTCCGCGAGCCTAGAGAGGTAGAGGGTGGTCGGGGATGTCCTAGCATCCTTCCTCCTCCTCCTCCTCCTCCTCCTCCTCCTCCTCCTCCTCCTCCTCCTCTGGCAGCCAAGGTGCACAGGTCTTCGTTCCTCATATGTGGATATGGGGAGAAAGGGAGGCGACAAGTGGGGACGGCTTAGGGCAGGGATGGGGAGAGTCCGAGGGACGGCAAGCACACAGCCTTGTGGAGTGAAAGGCATCAACACAACAAACCATCGTCTCGGCATGAGTGTTCCGATTGAGGTCTGATGTAAACACGACTATGCCCCGCGCGTTCCGCCCGCCCGACAGCCTCATGTGTATTTCCCCGCGTGTCCCTCCTACTATTACACTCATACATCAAAGCATCTGAGGACAAGGAACCTGATTTGGAAAACATTATTCTTTTAAAGATTTATCCTCTCATCTTGACCACCTCCTTAGCCGGAAGGGAGAGGGTCTCCATAAATTATTTTAATGCGCCACGCAGAAGGGAGCTTCTCACCTACTCTACTGGTAACTTCTCTGCAAGTATAATTAGGCAGGGCCCTTGATTTCATTCCTTTTCTTCTTTCCATCCATGAACATCAGGCACATCCATAAACGGCACCAAAATAAATAAATAAATAAGTAAATAAATAAATAAATAAATAAATAAAGCAAAAGGGAAGGTGGGGATTTAAAAATGAGAATTTCAATGAAACTTTAGAGGAAGACCCATGGAAGGAGGGCACGGGGTGTCACTATTTAGCTTCAAGAAGGGATGCTAACGATAGTTTCACATACGAAAAATCTTACGAATAGGCATCGAGAACCCCTTTGGAAGGGGTCTCTAGTCTGGTCCATGGTCAAGGTCATTTCCAAGGTTACGTTGGGCTAATCCCAGTGGTGCCCGAGTCCCAGATGTCCACCAACAACGGGACACAGGCGGCTTCTCACACCTGCCCGTACCCCAGGCAGGTGTGTTTCCGCACGTGTCACCCCCACTGGCTGTCCCCTGCTCCTCCGCCTGAGTGCAGAGAGGCTCACGACGACCAGCTGAACCCCAATGTCTCACGCTTCACGGGTCCTCACCATCCATGCACGGGTGAAACCCGCACCGGCGCCTTCTCCTTACACTCTGAACGGCGCACCTCAAATTGCACATGGGCTTGGGACATTTTCCCACAAATGTTTAATTTGCAAATAATAGGATCTAACAAAATGGGGGCTCAGAATCTTCCTTTCTTGTAACGTATTGCTTTCCAGTCTAGGCTTTCCACGTCAACGATTCGCATAAAACCCCTGGCCCCCAAAACAGGCCTGGCCTGGTGCCCGGTGCCTGGTGCCCCCACTGCTCTCCTGACCCTTTTTATGCAGTCAGCGTGTGTAGAAGGACTGGCTGAGCCGCCTCCTGGGGACACAGGAGGACACACATCAGTCCCAGCTCTACCTGGGGCGTCACCTCCCCTCGCGGTCCGCCTGGGGTAGTCTCGGCAGCCCCGCCGTTGGCGTGAATTCGGATCCGTGTACAGAGGCAGCATTCCTGAGCCTCGGATGCTGCTGCATAGACTGGGTCCACCCGGGTCTCTCTACAAGCGGGTCCCGACCTGCTTGTGTCATCGCGGCACAGCCAGCCGCAGGGAGGGCACCGTGGGCAGCCCTGGTGGAGCGGCTCCCGATGCCCCCGCGGGACCCCAGCATCTGGGGGGACTCTCGCCCCGACCTTGCATCAGCCTAGCGTCTGTCGCCACGGTGAACCCGCCTGGGTCCCTTCCAGATCCTGCTATCCTCCGGCTACAGCCCATTGCTCTGGCACCACACGCTGGACAGCTCCTTCTGTCTGTCCAGACCCAGCGAGGCCAGGCAGCGGGTGCAGCCACCCTCCTGCCCCTTTCACCAACGTGGGGGGCCCCGACTTAGAGCCTGTGGTTGGTGTCACCCAAAGGGCGAGAGAGGCCCAGCGGCTGGTCCTCGGGGCGCCGGGCACTCTCCGCAGGTCCCTTTTCTACCGCCAGCCCCTTTCTGTGGAGCCCGGAAGGGCCAGGCTGGCCCTCAGGGACATGCGTGCCACCCGCTGTGCAGCAGGTCTGGGCTAGCGCTCCTTTGACTAGGATTTGAATGATGACTCTGGGTCCTATTTATATGCTGTAAGGTTTTCATCAGCCTCATTCTCAAGAAAGGTCATTTACAGAGCAGTTTGTGATCATTAATATGAGACAGATCTTCAAAGCAGCTTCTGAATTGAGAAAAATTTCCTGGATGTTTTTGTCAAACGGGCCCACCGCAAGCGGGACGCGATCACTTGAACCTGTCAGCGGTCGACGGGCCGGGAGGACGTGCGCTGGAGCTTTAGTCACAAAATGGTTTCCCGAAGCCCCTTTATTTGGGCCTATTTGTAGAGAAGGGGCTGGAGGCAAAAAATGTAAGAGGCCCTGATCCAAAAGAGGGGAAGAATGCTGGAGAGACTCAGGGGTGGGGGGGCGGGGAGGGGCAGGGGAGGGTCACACAGGGCACAGGGGGGACAGGGAGGGAACAGGTGAGGGTCACACAAGGCGGGGGGGCAGGGAAGGAACAGGTGAGGGTCACACAAGGCGGGGGGGGCAGGGAAGGAACAGGTGGGGGTCACACAGGGCACGGGCGGGGTGGGGGGGAGGCAGGCCCGCAGGGAAGCGAGGGCAGGTGCCCCGCAGTGCGAAGGCGAAGGCAGAGGAGCTAGGCGAGGCAGTGCTGGGAGCTGGGCATCCCGCGCTTTCCTGGAGGTTTGTCTCCACTTGGTGGCCAGGCCACGGCACTGCACGTCCTCCCTGCCTCCCTCCCTGGCCGCGTGGCAGAGGCCCAGCTGGAAGGGGCCACCCTTCCCCTCAGGACAGCAGGTGGGGGCGGCCTGGGGGCGCAGGGTCCTGTCCACAGCCCTGGGGGACAGGGATGGGGATGCGCTCATGGCGGTGGCCGTGCAGAGGCCAGAGGTGGAGGGCACGCCGGGAGGCCACCTCTACCGGAGCCCAGGGCCTGCAGACTAGGTGGGGGGGTCGGTGGGAGCCCAAGGCCTGTGGACTCGGGGGGTGGGAGCACAGGGCCGCAGGTCCAGGAGCGCCGACATGGGCCTGGGGGCAGGTGCACCTGCAGGGTCGGCAGGGGTGCGGCGGTGCGGCCAGGTGGTTAGGGGCAGGCTCCTGAGCTGCTGGGGACCCGCCACCCGCCCCCAGCCAGGCCCCCACCCCGAGGCGGCCAGCTCCCAGCACATGGGCCGGAGAGCCAAGGGGAAAACCTGGGGGGGTGGCCTACATGACCCCCCCGGTGGCCTCGTGCGGTGTCTCCAGGCCCGAAACGCGTCGCAAAGGCCCTCAGTCAGCCTCCCCCGTCCCCGGGAGCCCCTCAGGGTGCACAGGGGCCTCCAGTGGACGCAGGCAGGGTGCACACAGTTACGGAGCTGAAACTTAGACACCGCCTGGGCCGTGTAGACCTGGCTCCCGGGGAGCCCCAGGTCCTGCAGGCTCACTGCGGCCAGGGTGCTCCCCACGAGCTCAGCCCCTGAGCGGCCACGGCCCCGCGCCCTCCCCCCACCCCCTAAGCCCTCCCTCCCTCCTTCCTTGAGCTTCCCCTTCCCACAGGCTCACAGGGCACCGCACCCACAGCCCGGCGCTGTCCTGTCTCAGCACCCTCCGCACACCGGGTGCAGCCTGGTTGTGGGTCCTCAGCCCCCACAGGAGGCTAGCATCCCCTGGGGGCAAGAGCAGAGCGGGCGCCCCGTCCTTCCAGGACCCGGTGCTGCAGCCCCCCGTCCCCTGGGCACCACTCACCAAGGCTGGGAGGTGTCCCCAAGGTGGGGACCGTGTCCCGGGGAAATGGGACCGTGAGTGAGACCCTGGCTCATCTCACCTGCATGCGTCCCTTGGAGGGAAACCAGCCTTACAGCCCACGAGCAAACTGAAACTTTGACCCCTGGCCATTCCCCAAACACTAGAAATGCTCTGTGAACGCTCGAGATAACGGGGGACAGTTCTGGAAAGAGCCTGTACAGGTGGCCGGTACCCACCCCAGCCCGGCCTTCCACAGAAGCTGTCACTTGGCTCAGGGAGGGTCCGGGATCTGATAGAGGTTCCTTGGTGGTTCAAGGAACCAGCCTCGAGCGACTGACCTACGTGCCACCATCCCTCAGTGCGTGGGGCTGGATCCTGCCAGGGCCTGGTGACGTCCGGCAGCGAGGAGGCCGCTGCGAGTCTGGGGCGCCAGGCTCCATCCGCCCATCAGGCCGTGCTGCTGCCCCAGCCCCGGGTCTCCCCCACACCCTTGTAAAGCTGGATTGAGAAAGTACAGATGAAAGTCTATCTGAAAAGTAAAACCATTAAACCTATAAAATCGGAAAAAAAAAACAAAAAAAAAAACCTGTCGGTGACGAACCACACGACTCCTTCTCCAGAGTCACCCAGAGGCTGCCGAGTGCTCAGTGGGACCAGGTTAAGACTCCGGCTCAGGGATCCCTGGGTGGTGCAGCGGTTTGGCGCCTGCCTTTGGCCCAGGGCACGATCCTGGAGACCCGGGATCGAATCCCACATCGGACTCCCGGTGCATGGAGCCTGCTTCTCTCTCTGCCTGTGTCTCTGCCTCTCTCTCTCTGTAACTATCATAAATAAATAAAAATTAAAAAAAAAAAAAAAGAAAGACTCCTGTTCAGAGCGATCCAAGGCCGTGGCTGCCACGGGCAGACCGACGGGAAAGGATAGAGCTTGAACCCGAAGGCAGACCTCCGGACCCAGATTCCAGGAAGGTCACTGCTGGCTGCCCTCCCCCCCCCCCCAGCCTCCCCCCCCCCGACCCGGGAGCTCTGACTCTGGGCTCCGCCTGCAGCCTCGGGAGACACCGGGGTCGGCAGAGCTGCAGGTCCCCCTGCCAGTGAGCAGACCCGAGGAGAGCGTCAGAGCTGAGCTGGTCCTACTTTCTTATCTCAGCCAGGCGCTCCATGAGCCAGAGATGCAGGCGGACCTGAGCCAGCTGCACACCCACGTGCACCTTGGCAAAAATGGTGCGGTGGCCAGAGGTGTGTTTTGCAGCCTCCCGCTGCGCCCTGTCCTGCTGTCCTGTCCTCCTGCCCCCAGGGACCCGCAGGCTCAGGCCCTCAGGTATGAGGTGGCTCATACCCAGGTCTGCCCATTTCCGGAGCGAGGGGCCGCCCGTCCTTGCCCCTCAAGATCTGCTCTTCTTTGGGAAAATGCTCGTGATACATTTATACAGTGTCTTAGCGACTTTCGTCCGGTGGTCCACAGAGAGCTTTGAGAGATGGCTATTTTTTTTTATTTTATTTATTTATGATAGTCATCACAGAGAGAGAGGCAGAGACATAGGCAGAGGGAGAAGCAGGCTCCATGCAGGGAACCTGATGTGGGATTCTATCCTGGGTCTCCAGGATCACGCCCTGGGCCAAAGGCAGGCGCCAAACCGCTGCGCCACCCAGGGATCCCAAGAGATGGCTATTTTTGAGGGTGGAGTTGTAGATAATTATTACCCTCTTCTCTATATTGTTCACTATTTTCACTGTCGGGGGGACTTTTACTAAAGAAAATGCCTTTGCTTTCTAAACGGGAAATAATACGCGTCTTTTTAAAGCCTTTTCTCAGCACAGTGTCGCAGCCAAAATTGATCTGATAAACTTATTTATATTAAAGAAGCAAAGATTGATGCTGACAGCCTCTGTTTCGATTCTAAGTCGGCATTAGAGCCTAGTGTAGTTCCTGAAGTTCCTGAAGCCAAACTGGAACTCTAGTGTGGATTCAAGACATTCTGGTTTATTGGGAAAAGAGCTTAGGGTTGGGGCAGGATGCGCACGGGTACGGGAAGGTGAAGAAGCTCTTAAAACGCTACTTGGGTTATTTGCCCAAAATGACCACAAAATGATTTTTTTCCTTAATAGATCTGAGAAAAAAAAAATCTGATGAGTTTTTTTTTTTTTTTAAAGATTCCATTTATTTACTCATGAGAGACACAAAGAGAGAAAGAGAGGCAGAGGGAGAAGCAGGCTCCATGCGGGGAGCCCGACGCGGGACTCGATCCTGGGTCTCCAGGATCACGCCCTGGGCCGAAGGCAGGTGCTCAACCACTGAACCACCCAGGGATCCCCTGATTATTTGGATTTTTATTTACAGAGGAAAGATTTATACCAGCAATAGTCTTGCTTCGTGTTGAAACACTCATGGAGAAAGCCAATTCTCAGCCCGTTTCTTCACCAAAATTCCCGTCTCTATGCTCTCAGCGCTTCCTATTTCGGTTCTGATGTCTGATAAACACGTGCTCATGGATTACCTGGCAACAAACAGTTGTTATGTTGTCCCTGCGTGTCGTGTGGGTCTACGTGCTCCAGAGGGGGCCTGCAGGCTAGCTTCATTCAGAGGAGTGACGGTGACGAAGAAAATGCCGGGCACCTGACACCCAGGTGCTAGAGACGGTTCCCAGCAGGTGGATACTCGGCATTCTCTGAATATACGTGCACATAAATGAACACATCTGGTTGACATCTGACTATGTTGGTGCATCCAGATTCCTTATAGGCTTATTTCCCATGCAGGTGTCAGAACACCTGAGGGTCAAGGTGCCCTAGAAGAAGCCTCCACGTCCGTAAAGAGGAGGCCGACGGCCGTCCAGAATCTTTAAAGCAAGTAACCGGCTTACGCGTAGGTCGCGATGAAAGAAGAGGAGAGCTGATCAGAATGAGGAGAGAATTACTCACATTATCAGAGGATAGCATCTCTGGGAACCAGAGGGATCAAAGAACTTTTGAGATCATCAAATCCAATCTTAAATTGTGGACACAGATGAAGCCTAACCATACGGAGATGTTAGCTGAGACACCGAATGGTGCAGTGACAAGAACGTGAGCTTTGGAGCCGGACAACGAATGCGAGGTCGAGTCTGCCCTCCGTGGGGAGCCTTGCGAAGGTTACTTAGACCCACGGAGCCTCGTCTTCCCACCTCCAAGATGGGCATCCTAACAGCTAAGTGAAAGGTCACTGTACGGCACGAATACGTCACAGGGAGGAAAGGTAGGGCGCAGAGACCGTGGCCCAGGGGACTCTAACTGCGCACCCCGGGGACCCAGCTAGCTGGCCCGAGGGGACGGAGCTGCCCGGGACCCGTCCGCTCACCCTGCTGCGCACCTGAAACTACTGTGCCACTCTCTGTCAACTGTAGTCCGATTTAAAAAAAAAAAAAACCTACTGTAAGGGAAAATGCCAGTAAAACGTCTGACATTATGAGCGACACACGGTAACCACCTGATGTTTTAAAAAGGGACAGAGAAAAAAATAAAAAATAAAAATAAAAATAAAAAGGGACAGAAGCAGAAGTCGAGGAGAGTTACTCTGAGGGTAGCGCTCTTTCTTCGCCCAGCCACGGGGTTCACGCCAGAATTACTTGTGGGAGCTCCTCCAAGCCTACATGCCGCCCCCCGACTGCTAACCATCGGGGCGGCCCTCCCACGGGCACAGCTGATGGTGCACGGGGATGGGTGGTGGGTGTTGGACACGCTGAAGACACCAAGGGAGCATGTGCACGAGACTATCAGAAAGGGGTACAGGAGCAGGAGTGAGCATGCACAGGGGAATGGGGGGGGGCTAACAGGTAGAGAGGAGCATGCGTGTGTGTGTGTGTGCATGCATGTGCGTGTCCGACACACGCGTGAGCTTCTGAAGGGGACAGATGTTGCCTCCACCACACTCCCTTTCCGGGGCAGGAGCGGGTGGAACTGCAAACACAGAGGTAGAGGAGCAAAGACTAACAACTCGCAGGCACGCCCTGTAATAATTAGCAGCACGGGCCGCTGGCTCCCGGCAGGGCCCGGTGACAGCGCCCGGTGCCAGCAAGCTCAGAGGACGATGCAGCACGGACCGACCACTGGCTCAACGGAGGCACGGCTGGACGCACCACCGAGCTGACCCTGGGGCCCCGGCTCCTGCTGGGGACACGGAAAACCCAACCACCTCCTGATGAACAAGTGCCAATCCCCAGCTTTCTGCTAAATTCCACTTCTAACAAGTAGTGGGGGCTGTTTAGTTGGTGTCCTTAGTACATATTAACAATAAATAAAGCTTCAATAAATATGCAAAGCAAAAACTAATTTAAATTGACATTTGTGTCGGGCGGGGTGAGGGGGGGGAGTCCGTTACACCGTAAAGTGATTTAGGATATATTACCTCGGGCATCTGCATTACAAATTTACCTCTCATTACGGCTATGTTAACGGGAAAAGGCAGCTTCTCAACAACATTCAAGGCAGAGTTTATTAGCATATATTTGCATAATAATTAGCTCTGCAGCAAGCGAAGGCTGTCGTGTCTTTCAAACAGGCAACTTTCAATGTCAATTTTCTGTGCTTCGGTGCTCGCCCCTGTTCTGACTAAAGCCCCCGGAACCCCTTGGCCCTGCTTCTGCCAGTTGCTAAATTCTCTCCTATTGGTCAATTTGGGCTCACGATTTCACAATCTCTGTCCAAGCCCTGGCTGTCCCCAACCTGGGGACGTGGGTGACCAGCAGCCCAGACCAAGTTCTCCTGCAGGTGCACAAAGGGACATAGTTACACATGCTCAGTCTCCACCCCCAGATGTTAGGACGCTACGGGGAGAGCTAGCCATGTGGTTAATTCCTAAAGAGGGTACAACCCAAGGTAATATTCAGTTGATTTTTGGGACGCATAAATCCATGTTGTTTGTCGTAGTTTCCTTTATAATTATGTTGTGTCTAAGCTGATGTTATAATTAGCTCCCATCGCCTGGGCTCATGCTGGCTGGGTGGTCAGGGCAGGCAGCGGAAAGCACGAGGATGAAGCTGTGCCAGGCATAACTCAGAGGGCACGAGCTCAGGGCTGACTGGTGTTGGGCCTCAGGACTCCGTCGGGACCGGGAGGTGGGCAGGCGAAGTCACGCCCGAGCTCCCATCTGTTTCTGCAAAAACTGTGGCAGCCACCGATCTCCTGAGAGGCGCTACGCATCCTCCCCAACAAGCCAGGCTCCTTTCTCCCCAACCAGGTGAATCTGGACGCTCGCTGCAAAGGGAACGAGGAGAGAACAGTGGTTCTGCGGGCGCACGCTCTCAAAAGGCCAAATGGAGAGGATGTTTTTAGACTTACCCAGATATGTTTCGCCAGAAAAAAGAAAATATTTCACTCTGGCGTGTGTGAAGTACTAGGCAAGACAGGCGGCATGTTCATCGCTCCTCAGATCCTACCAGAGAGGATGGCTTTGCCCCATCCAAGCACAGCAAGATGGACTGAGACAATCAAAAGTTTTACTGTGCTTCAAGGGAACCAACGCAGAGCTTAGACTTCCAGGCATTTCCACAACTCAGCCAGGAAAAGAAAAAAGAAAAAAAATATATATATGTAACCATATGTATTTATGGTTCTTAGTAGCTCAGAAAAGGATTTTGCAATGTGCGTGTGTGTATGTGTGTTGCAGGGGTATTTTGTAAAACACGTAGCCATGATCCCTTCTCCCAGTGGAATGAGAATAAAATGTGATTTATTGAGTGTTTACTACATTGAGAAGCTCTTTTGTAAAATCCTCATATTGTCTCTACGAGGGGCACCTGTAGCGACTCCTGGTAGATGAGTAGTATTAGTTGCATATTCCGATGTATAAAGAGAGACCTGGAGACCTTTCTGATTCTGAAGCACAAAGTTTATCAAAGGAATAGCAACGGCCTCAAGGAATTCCTGGCCCGGGCCTCGGCTGTGTGCTGTGCGCCCGTGTTCCCCGCCATGTAACGTGGGCAAGTCACCACCCCCTGGAACTCCACTTTCTGAAATGTAAACTACAGACAGTCCTGAGGTCTTGGGGCTGCAACAGGTGCTTTACTGACAAATCCATTAGCTGTTCATTTAAGTGGTGGTGAGGGTGCCAGACGCTTTCAAAGTTTTGCTTAACGTCTGGATTCCAGAAAAATGCATCTGTCAACATTTATTAAAAATTATGGAGACTTTGAGCTCACCGGACTCCTATAAAATCATCTATTCTTGAGATCCTGCGAATCCAAAAGTAAATCTTCATTATAAAGCCCAATCCTCTCCTCTTATACGTGGGAAATGGGCTCAGAAAGGATAAAACACTTGTCCAAAGTCGCAGAGTTAGTAAGTAGTTAGGTCGAGATCGTGCATCCAGTCCAGCTCTCTGTCACCGATCACTCTGCGTTCCTAAAACAACATTTTGCACTGATTCATGAAGCTCCTTCTGGAACACGCAAAATAAAGTTACGCGGTGGGGAGACAGCGACCCTCTGGCGGGGTGTGTGTGACTATGAACGTGCATGGGTTTCTTATATGAAGACAGGAACCTTCTAGAATCAACTAATGGTAATGGGTGTATAGCCTTGTGAATATGCTAAAAACTGCCAAACTGTATAAACTTCAAAATGGTAAATTTTTTGGGGGGGGGGGTGAATTGATCTTAATTTTTAAGAACCTACTATGACAATCATTCAAAATGCTATTAAAAAAATCTTTGTATTTAAGGAAATATATGTCCTGCTGAAGCAAGCACAGTATTTAAGGAAACACCTGGGAGACGAAACATGTCTTGTAATTGAAAAGCTAAGTCAGCATTATGCTCCTGTCGACTTTCGGGAAGAGCGAAAACATGTAGGAAAGGAAAGTAGAAAAAGTGGGTGCGATTCACTACACCCAAAGGACCGTACGGTGAGCTCTACCTGCGGGATGTCCCCCAAAAGAGAATTCATTCATGAACTTCCTCTACTTATGTCTAGGAACTGCTTAGTGGTCAAAGGTGGGACAAGTTCATCATAAACTCTATTTTGGAACCGCTATATTATTATGAATTAGGAAAGTCGAACTCACTGCACATTAGAGAAGAATTAAATGCTAAGTTAAGTGCTAAGGGAGTGAGATAACTCTGAGCATAGTACTGGTACTTTTTTTTTTTTTTTAGGTTTTTTGTGTTTTTGTTTTTAAAGTGAGGCTCTGTGGGGGATCCCCTGGTGGCTCAGCGGTTTAGCGCCTGCCTTTGGCCCAGGGCACAATCCTGGAGTCCTGGGATCAAGTACTGCGTCGGGCTCCCAACACGGAGCCTGCTTATTCCTCTGCCTGTGTCACTGCCCCCCACCCCAGGTCTATCATAAATAAATTAATCTTTAAAAAAATTAAAAATAAATAAAAAATAAATTAAATAAATAAAAAATAAATAAAGTGAGGCTCTGTCAAGTCTCCCCCTTCAACAATTCTTTTGAATTCCCCTCCCTCCCAAACGTGGTAGACCTAAGAACGGAAACACACCCAGTACAAACAAAGTTAAAAAGCTATTTTTTTTTCAGTATATATGTTTCTTAGCGACAACTTCCATATAACATGAAAAAAGTGAAAAACTAGAAACTAATTTGTGTGTGTGTGTGTGTGTTTAAATTTAAATGGTATGTGTACTTGCTTCACATTGTCTTTCTAGGTTGGCGTTCATGATTCAAGTATTTCAAGAGTGATACGTTCTCTTTTTGGATTCATATTCCAAACGAAAAAACTGAAGTTATAAGGGAGGCAACTATGTGCTCAGACAGTCTGTCAATGACCCACCTTTTTTTTTCTCTCTCTCCGTTTTCTTTTTTCCTTTGTATTTATTGCAAAAACAAAAAAATGTATTTATTGCAAGTTGGAAAAAAAAAAAAAAAAACGAAAAGGTCAGGTTAGTGCTGCTGCTGTTCCAAAAAAGGTCACGAGGTCAGAGTCGAAAGTTCTAAGTTCAGATTGAATACGACCCTCCTCCCAGAAGGTCACCAGGTAGTAAGGGAGCAGGGCTGCCCATCCTATGGGGATCTTCCACAGCTGGGACTCCCCACAAGCTGGAAGAATAGTTTGGGGGCCCCCACAACGAAGCACCAGCAAGATCGGCCCTGCTGCTACCACCAGCACTGCTGCTCCATTGCCCGAGCCCTGTGGACCTACTCGGCTCGAATAATCCGACGAGTCTCCACGGTGGGCCCCCAGGGCCGCACGCTATGACACACCCTTGTCCTCAGAAAACATTTGGGTTCTAAGTACCAAAGAAGCGTATTTATTTTTTTTATTTTTTAGTAATCTTCACATCCACTATGAGGCTTGAACTCATAACCCCAAGGTCAGGAGTCACAGGCTCTTCTGACTGAGCCAGCCAGGCGCCCCAAAGAGTGAGTTACAGAGATTTCATGGACACCTTGACTTCGTGTTGGGATCCGGACCTCACCGACGTGGGAGAGCAGGGGCGGGGACAAGGGTTTGTGTGAGGGCAGATTGTGGAAGCCACCCCAGGTAAGAAGTCAGGCGACTGGGAAGGGTCAAACTCAGAAGGAGAAGAAGCCAACGCAGAAGAGAGATCTTGACTTAGTCTCTACACGTGAACTGAGGTTCCGGTGAGGTTCAGTCCTGCAGAATTGCTCTAAGGAGCCATGGGAACGCAGCTCAGAGTTACTGGCGTGAGGCCTCCACCTGTGCCTCCTCTTTTGTCACAGGCTGCTCCGTGGCTCCTTAACTTGCTCGCCCTCATGCTACGGAGTGCCTAGAAGGTTCCTGAAGGCACCACTGAGCCCTGGGGCAGAAAAGCAAGGTGCGGCTGAAGTTGACATCTGTGGGACACTTCTCGTGCAGCACTGGCTGAAATAAAAGGTGGACGGGAAGAAGGGGACGCGGGTGGCAGCCCGTGTCAGGTACAGTCTCCAGAGACTGGGGCCAAAGAAGAGCAATGTCAAGTGACTTCCTCAGCAAGATTCTAACAAGGGGACCCCAAGACGTCACAGGAAGCGTATGAGGTGAGGGGGGCTCTCAGCACCAGTCACGGCACTGCTCCCAGAACTGCAGCAGGCGCTCCTCCTGCCACGCACGCCCACAAGCCACCGCCGAACCTGGACCTCACGCTCCGCGAGACGGACGATCAAGCCAACGTCAGGGACCCAGGGAGCTCAGCGTGCGTCTCCTGGTGCCATCCACGCAACAAATGCTCAGCCAACGGCTAGTGGGAGTGAAATCCTAGATTGGGAGGGAAGTGAACTCTCTTCTGGTCTTGGCGGCCGAATCCCCAACCGAGGTTTTGCCAGCCAATTATAAACAATAGCAATAAAAAGTCACTGTTTATCGATCCAAGTACGATGCTACGTCCTTTATATATGGCATTTCATTGAAAACTCACAAAACCCCTTAAAAGAAGAGCAACGAATAACCATGCCGGCTTCGTGGATAAAGGAACAGGCTCAGAATAGTGGCCCAAGGTCACACAGACCGTATCTAGCACAGCCGGAATTCAAAACCAGTTAGACTTATTCCAAAACGTATATTCTTAAATATTAATCTATCCTCCATCCCATGCCATCTATTCTCTACATGAATGACTCCAGTAATGGGAATCTCATTCATTATTTGCCGAGATAGCTTGTTCAATCTTTACAGAGCCCTCGGGGCCCTACAGAATAAGTCAATCCACATTCTTTCTCTCAATATGCAAATCCACTTGAAACGTCTATATCTTTCTAGAACTCATTCCAAATGATAATCTTTCATTTTTCTAAGACCACCGAGTAACAGATCTACACGGCTTCCCTGACATCTGGCCTCAGATGTTACCTGAGGGATTTGTGCATCGTGTTTGAGCTAGACTACAGGACCTCTGAATTCCTTCCTGACTCAGACATCTCCTCCTGGTGTTAGTACGATGGTCCCCCCTGTCTTACTTCGGCTAGACGGAGGCTCAGAGATCTAGAAACTCTACCTAAACATATTTCCGGCATTAGGACTAGTCCACTAGAATAGGTTGCTTTGTGTTCCACCTCCTTTTAGGTGGAAAAGAAAACGTGAGCCCTTACTTAGCTCCAGGGAGTCATAACAGACTGCACACCTAGCTCACGAGACCCTCTAGTAAAGCTCCCAGGAGCGGGAAGCTGAGGGCTGGGGAGAGAAGTCCTAACCGACACTGAGTGGGGCTCGAGCCCAGGACGCCTGATAAAGCCGGCCAGGTCAGGGGGTGAGGGATAGAACACTCCTGTGGCCTATTTTGTTTATTTACTCTTAGAAAAATATGAGTAACAAGGAATCTGGCTATATCCATCCCTGATCGTTCATCATTAACCAACCTCCTTGCAACCGAAGCGTCTAAGTGCTTTAAATGCTGATGCAAAAATAAATAAATAAATAAATAAATAAATAAATAAATAAATAAATAAAAATAAATAAATAAACAAACAAATGCTGATGCAGTTGGAAAGAGAGCTATTGGAAACCGTATCTCTCAGTTCCTTTTCAAACATTATCACAGTGAAGGACAGAGTTAATAATCACACAGAACCAGCCTCATCCCCAGGCACCGGGCTACACGTTCTCACAGCCATATGGTGTCTGATACTATGTGAAGCGAATCTTTTAAGCGAATATTTGGGGCAAGAGAGTCGAGAGAGAGGGGAAGAGAGCAGAGACGGGACCTCCCAAATTCTCCGGCTCCTTCCTGCCAGCCTCCGAAGCGTTTTGTCAGACAGAAGAGAGGAAGACAGCATGCATCCCTCTATCTCTCTCTCTCTCTCTCTCTCTCCAAGTAGCCACGAGGATGCAAAATGTGGACACTGACAGATATCAGAGGTGACTGTAGGATCAATATTTCTATGACACTGTCAGGATTGGTTTGGCAATCTGCTGTATGCTCATCAGACTTTTATTACTAGGTCATAGAAAAGCCAACTTCCTCCAAAGACTGGGCCTGAGAACAGGTTCGCTGGGTCTCAGAGCTTTGCCTTAATAGAAACACAGAAGTGGGCAAGGCTGTGTGGCAGGCGAAGCCCTCCATTCCTTCTAGGCCTCTCTAAAGAACAGATAACATTTCTAAAATGTGCCGGGAGGGGGGCATTTAGAGAAAACCGCGGGGGTATCGTTGAATCATGTTGGGGTGCAAGGTTCCATGGAAGGCCTGGGTTTGCACTATTTGCTGCAGAGGGTTCTTCTCCGAAGCTGACACCTTCACCTGCTTTAGGGGCTGTGCTGCCTCGCACACCTGAGGCCCTAAAAGGCTTGGCCAAGGGAAAACACAACCCAATTTCTCTGGAGGTTCCGAGCACTTAATCGGGAGGAGGAGATTCTTTAGGGCAAGTCCAGGACGCAGAAGACTCATTTCCTCTTGACTTGGAGGAGCAACAGAAAGTAGGAGATAAGGCCCAGGAGAGCAGAGCCCTCTCAAGGCATGGTTCCTCCAGGATGTGGAAATCCCTGTGGGAACTGGAAGGAGGTGACAGCAATCGAATCTGCCTTCAAAATCCAACCATCCTGTAGCTCCTTTTGTTACTTGAATTAAAACCTAATGCATTTTCATTGAAATACTCTAAAAATTATGATCAATTTAATGTAAACTCCATAATCTCTGCCTCTCCCATCTATACTGATATTACTATTTTTTTAGAATTTTAGAAAAATGTTGTGTATTCTTCCCATAATTTATTCTTTGCGTGTAAAAACAGATTTAAAAGTCTGTGCACCTTTCTCTAAATATATATATATATATATATATATGCCTTAAATATATAGATAATATATATTATTAACATAATATATATAGATAGATATATTATCTATATATTAAGAAAGAGAGAGACAGGGGAATGGAATACTACAGTATTTTATGCTTTATTTATCTAATATTTTGTGGCTGTCCTTTCAAGTCAATACATGTATATCTTTGGAGAACAGATGGGCTACTTCTACCTAATTCTACATTTACTTATCCAAATAGTTTGCCCCAGTCTCCTATTCCATAACCGTTTCCACCTTAATGACTCAGGTTTTCGAGGAGAGGGTGGGACTAATCTCGGGGCCTCTCCACCTCTCTGCCCCCCAAAGCCATCCCCTTCCCCGGCTCCCCCCCAGGAAAGCAGGCGTGAGGACAAGCTCCCATACCGTGGTCACCGCGGTCGCCAACATGAAAACACTGACGCCCAGGGGCACCGCGCGGCCTGGCGCCGGTGCTCAGGTGGGTAACGGCGGGATGAAGGCTGGATCTCCCACCTCTCGCCTCCTAATCCATTCTGAAACACGAATTTCACCCAGTTCTCTTCCTTCAAGCAGGTGAAACCCAAACAAAATAGATTTCAAGTCTCAGGTCAGCTCTGAATGGTCACTAGCCACGCAATATGTAAAAAATACGTGGGGAGGGACGCCTGGAGGCCTCTTGGGTGGAGCGGCTGCCTTCGGCTCAAGTCATGATCCTGGGGTCCTGGGATCAAGCCCCACATTGGGCTCCCTCACTGGGGAGCCTGCCGCTCCCCCTGTTTGTGCTCGCTCTCCCTCTTCCTCTCTCTCCCGATCTCTGATAAATAAATAAATAAATAAATAAATAAATAAATAAATAAATAAAATCTTGAAAGAATATATATATACATAAGAGAGCGTAGTGTAGGGAGATACCTGGTGTGACAGTGATGGTCGCCCGGCGCCCATGGGAGGTGGCCCACGCAGCTTATTCTGCTCTTCCCTAGGGATCCACCTACCGCGGTCCTGTGAGGACCCGAGAACCCTGCAACAGGCAGATCCTGGGTTCCGAGCCCAAGGAGCCAGTTTCTGTGCTGGGTTCCCTGGGGTGACGGTGAGATCAGACCTGGTCAACTCCTGAGCTTCTACAGCAATGTGAGCCTGAGGGACGCGCCCCCGTCTGGGTGGAGGAGGGAGCCTGGGAATGCCTGCGGGCGTCTCAAGGGGATCCAGGCTTCTGCTCATCTTGCCCCAAAGCTTCTGGGATTGCCTCATCCTCGTAGGGAGCTGAGCACCCAGAAGGGGGTGGAAGCCTGTGGTCCGCCTGGGGTCTCCTCGTGGCCTTGGGGCCCTACCGCGTGTAAGGGGGGAGAGGTGGGAAGCGCTGTGAAATCAAGCATGAGCAGAGCAGGACCTCTCTCTACCTGCTGCCACCTGCAGAGCTGGATCCTGTGTTACGTAAAAACTGAAATGTGAAGTGAAATTATGTAATCAATAGCGGGAAATGTTGGAGCCCGCCTTTACGAGCGAGGACTGGGGGATAGTCTTCAGAATTTCTATAAATAACTTCAAAAGCAAAAGCACAAGGAGAACCGATGATTCCGGGTGTGTCAGAATTGAGGATTTCTGGTCAATGAAGGAAATGTCTTAAAAATAATCGACTTATTAGAAGATATTTGTAATGAATTGGAGAAACCCGGGGAATTTTTACTTTGTTTCTACAAAGAAATTCAGCAAATCATTAATAAAAACAAAAAAGGGAAAAAATAAGAAAAAAATTTAAAAAAGGACAGAATTATAATGGAATACAGGCAAAAGACATGAACAATTTAAAGATGAAATCCACATGGCTGTCGCTGCAGGAAGCGATCTTCCCCTCGTTGGTGATCAGATAAATAGAGATGAAAATGATGAGCAAAGAAATGAAATCAGTTTACACATAACTGACCGGCAAAAACTGGGAGGCTGGATGATGTCAAGTGTTGTAGGGAAAGGGGACCTTATGGAGCCCGTTATTCCGAAGAGAGGCCCAGAAGCGCTTGGCTTAAATAAGCAATATGCTGTGGCCCCCAACGTCCCGTCTGGGTGCGTGTCCCTAAGGGGGGTGCCCACGGCGTGCTGGTGGGGCGGGGGCAGCCAGCCGGGAAGAGGCTGGAGGTGCGCACAACCTGGAAGCAATGAAGTCGGTACACGCAGCGCAACCGCCGGACGCTGGTGGCAACGTGGAGACCAGAGGCCCAGCAGCGCCTGTCACCTAATCGCCAACAGCGGACTGCCTCCCTGTGTTTTTACCCTGGAGGTGCGAGCAGAAGCAACGTGCATGCAGTGATTGGAGTGGAAGGTGAGGACCAGGGGACACGGAGGGAGGGCGGGAATGAGAGGGCCCGCGGCAAGGCCCCCAGCACCCACCCGGGTGGACGCGGTCGCGTTCCCGTACTGGTCTGTGCCCAAGTCAAGAAGAGAGGCTGTGAATGAGAGGCGCCAGGGTGCGGAAGCTTGCAGACCTCCACTCCGCTCCATCCGTGCCCTGCCCCCTGCCCCCTGCCCTCCCGGCGTTCCCTTTCCGCACACCCTGGCAGTGCCCGGGCCCACGTTCCCACTTCGTGGAGCCCTCAGCGCCGTGGCCTCCAGTATTGATTCCCGCGCGACACAAGAGGGCGCTCCCTGCCCGCGGTCCCGGCTGTCACTCCGCATCCAAGCTATAAAACCAGAAATCACAGATTCAGCCCTCATTCTGTGCCACCCTTTCCCTGCTGGGCAAATGCAAAGCGCACACTTACGACGGGGTAGTGAATGACAGGTCCTGAGAAGCCCTGAGCCCCGAAAGCCTGGGGACGGGGTGGGCCGCTCTCCCCGGGTTCCCCAGAGGGGCCCCGCTGGCTCTCCGGCTTGTCACCTGGCTCGTCCGCCGCAGCGGTCCTGCCCGCCGCCCTCAGTCCCCAGCTCACCTCCTCTTCGTGTTCTGCATCCCCACCTGCCTCGATTGCTCTCCTGGCCCAGCCTCACCATGAAGACTCTGGTCGTTGGCAAGGCTATTAGCCACGTCATTGTCGGCACTGCGGGTACACGTTGTGCTGGTGTAAGTCAAGGGAGACACACTTCAGCTCAAAAGAAGGAAAAAGTGACGGCAATGGGGCGGGAATGCGTGGGGAGCGCCCGTGTTTCCGATGGGCAGCTGGGCACGCGGCGTTCATCGTTCTTTCCAGCCATTAATTTGTTCTTGGTCTTAGTGGAAACGACGAACGATCCCCAGTCTGATTTCACTTAAAATAGATTTAAATCCTCTCGGTGAAGAGGGAGAAAGTAAAAAATGTTCCCGAAGTGCGCTGAACTTGTCCTCGGGTAGAGGGAAGGTGAAAACCCTCCAAAGAGCACAGGCAGGGGAGGCCCCGCGGCCCCGCTCCCTTCCCACGCAGCCCCGTGCCCCGCTCACCCAGGGAGCTCACCGGTTCCCTAAACACCCTCTGTTTGGAATAAAGGGCGACGTCTCCCAGCTGCCGTGGGCCCCTCGCATCCCGCCCTCCTCCGGGAGGGGGCCGCGGCAGGCTGCGAGCCCGGCTCTGCTGTTCCCGCACCGGGACGCCCTCCGCCCAGCAACCACGCTAGCAAACCACCTTCAGGGGATGAACTGGCGTGAAGGCGGCATCCCACCAGCAGCTGCAGAGCCCGGGCCGGGCGAGTGGGGGCAGCGGCCCACCGTGGGCCATGTGGGGGTCCCCATGCACTGGGACCCACCGACCCACCTGCAGGTAGAGCTGCAGCAGCCCAGCCAGGCGCACAGACAGTGGGACGCCAGAAGGGGCCCTGGGTCGACAGGAGGGGCCCATCGCGCCATGACTCCCGCGCCGCAGGTGCACACCATTGCCCACCTGGCAGGCCGGGCCTCGGGAGGCCTGGTGGGGCCAGACCTTCGTCCCTGAGGCCCCAGGGAGGCTACTGCAGCCGCTGGGTGGCCACGACGGAAGATGGGATTGTTGTGTGCAGTGGACCCGCGTGTCATTTCCATTTCCTTGTGGAAATGGGTTTCCCCAAAACAGACCGTCCTCTCCTCTACAGAAGGTTTTAGTGGTGACACTGCTGACACCCCCAGGGTTCGGCTGGGAGGACACCCGCAGGCCAGCCGGGGTCCCTATGCGTGCATCTCATCAAATGAGCTCTGACCTGCCCCAAAGGCAGCAAAGTTCCCGGGCCCACGGGGCTCCCGTCTTTTCAGGTGGGAGAGCCACCGGGCGCCTCGACGGTGGAGAGGAGCTTGCCTAGTCCGAGGGAGCTGGGCGGCCTCGGGGCTCCTGTCCTTGGGACCCCTCGCCCGAGTCTGGGTCTTCGCGGGCTTTCTGTTCGGTACTTGCTCTTCCGGGGCTCGTGCGGGGGCCGGGCTCGGGCCCAGTTGCTGGGGCTTCAGCCCGTCATTCGCGGGCCTCACCGGCCGGTGGAGCTGAACAAGCTGCACGGACGGTGGGTGCCCAGGGCGCGGGGAGACGGGGCGCAAGCGAGGACCCCAGCCTTGGGTGCCAGGGGGTCGGCAGCTGTGGACTTGACAACGTAAACTGGGAGACCCGGAATCGGAGAGGCCCCCGCGTACTCAGGCCCTTCCCAGCTCATCAGCCTGCAACGTGGTGGCACCTGGAGCCGGGCCTCCGGGCGGTGGTTCAGTTTAGACAAGGCCTCGGGGGAGGGTGCGGGGCCTCAGGGCGAGGGTTCGGGGGCCTCGGGCGAGGGTGCGGGGGCCTCGCACCTGGAAATGTGCCCACGCCCCACCCCGGAGCTCCGACCCAGGCCTGTGAGAAACAACCACGTGTTTAACCCCCAGGGCGAGGGCCGCCTCCAACAGACCTGGGGACCTAAGTCCAGATGGGACGGCCCGGGCCCCGGGCTGTGTCAGGAGAGCCCCTGTCCCTGGGTGGGGGGGACACGGGGGGCACACTAGAGCTCCTGTCGGCAAATGGGCCTACCCGGTGATCTTTCCTTAGGTGGAAGCTTCTCTCCGCGCCCGCATCCGGTGGAGAGTGATCCTTCCCACTTCCTCGGGGATGTCCCGACCTGCATAGACGGCGCTCAGGCGGCTCCCTGGCCGCTGCGTCCCACCACCTCCGGGAAGCGAACGGCTCCGAGGATCGCAGCTGCCCAGACCTCGCAGCCGAGTCCGCGTCCCTCATCCCTCGGACGCACCTGTGCTGTGAGGCGAGGTCCGCTGAGCTCAGTGAGCGAACCACGGAAGGCAGCGCGCTGCCCGCGGGGACGCACTCGGGGCTCACAGCCCGTCACCTGACTCTTACACGCGGGTGGGCGCACATTTACTTCTTGAGGTGACACATGGCAGCTTCTGTCAGAATCTCCCAGTGAGACTGTGAAAGGATCCTGCTGTGAGTCCTGCTGTGGGGTCCTGCTGTGGGTCCTGCTGTGGATCCTCTTGTGGGGTCCTGCTGTGGGTCCTGCTGTGGATCCTGCTGTGGATCCTGCTGTGGGGTCCTGCTGCGGGTCCTGCTGTGGATCCTGCTGTGGATCCTGCTGTGGGGTCCTGCTGTGGATCCTGCTGTGAGTCCTACTGTAGGTCCTGCTGTGGATCCTCTTGTGGGGTCCTGCTGTGGATCCTGCTGTGGGGTCCTGCTGTGGATCCTGCTGTGGGGTCCTGCTGTGGGATCCTGCTGTGGATCCTGCTGTGGATCCTGCTGTAGGGTCCTGCTATGGGATCTTGCTGTGGATCCTGCTGTGAATCCTGCTGTGGGGCCCTGCTTTGAGCTCTGCCCTCAAAGGGTCATCTGTAGGTCCCTGCCATGGGATTCCTGCTCTGAGGTCCCACTGTGGGGCTCTGTTGTGGATTCCTGCTGTGGGGCCTCTAGGAACCCTCTCAGCCTCAAAGGGAGGCTGAGAAATTTGGACGGCCCAGGTTTTGAAGCATATTTTAATGGTGCTTATCACCCAGTCAAGAATCTCACTTCTAGGAAGAGAAGCTGAGGTTGAAGGATGAGTCTGGATCCAGCCATTAGCATAGCGTGTGAAGTCCCAGACAGTCTCTTACACTCCCACTCACGTCTGAGTCCTTCCCCTGCACACGTCCTACCTACCATCCAGCTGAGCCCACCACTCACCAGCCTCGGACAGCCTTCTGTGCCTTTGCAGACGTCATTCTCTCGGGCTGGAATGTTCTGCTCTGTCCAGCAAAAGTCCTCCCATCGTTCAAGCCCCCCCCGCCCCCACTGGCAGTACAACATCCCCTGGGAGGCACCCCTTAGGGGCCCCAAGGAGTTTGGCTCTGTCCTCTAGGGTCTGCACGTGTGCTTCCGTTTTACTTCTACCACACTGTGCTCAGCTGTTTGCTGGAGCTCATCCCTCGGCTGAGAGCTCCTTGGAACCCAGGGTTATGCCCGTTTGGTCCCGGAAAGGCTAGCATCCGGCACCCAGCACCCAGCACCCAGCACCCAGCACAGTTGCCTTCCGCTTCAGTTCCCAATGCAGCCCCTGGAGGGAGCCCTGCAACTAAATGAGCTCCGCCTGCAGCTTCCCGCGTTGCTTCAGCCCCCAGGAAGCACCAGGTTCTTGGGGCAGGCGGACAGGGCCCCGCGGAGCCGGGGAAGCAGCCGGCAGGCGGGCTCTCGGCCTGTGGAGTCTGAGAGGAGGATCCTCAGGAGGATCCGTGATGCGGCACTGCCTAGAAAGCCCTTCCTCCCTCAGTGCCAGCTCATTCCCTTGGAAGGCGTTTCCAAGTGCGGGGCCCTCGCAGCCTCCTGCCCGCCCTCCCTGCGGGGGAGCCGCCCTCCTGCCCCAGGCTGGCAGCTGCGCAGCTCACCTTCCCAGAGAGCTACGGCTAATCCAGCCAGGCGGGCGGGGGCGGGGGCCGCCTTGCACCTGCGAGCCCCTTGGGGTGCGGGCCCCCCAGCAGCCCTGCACCCCGGCGCTGGGACCCAGCACGGGCTGAGCCAGCCACCCACGTCGCCGCCCCCCGCCGGCCCTGCTCCCGGGGCCTCACCTGCCTGCCCCGGCCCGGCCCACTGACCCAGAAAGCCGTTAAGCCTGCCTGGAGCTGCGCAGCTCATTACAGACCAGGCTTCCATTTTAAAAACAAGGGCTCCAGCCAAAAGCAAAACAGGACCGTGGCCAAGGAATTTAACGACAGCGTGGCCTGGACAGACACCAGCAAGTCAATCGAGCAGATGCCCAAGGGCTGAGCATGGCACAGGGCGGGGACAGCCCACTCCCTCCAAGGCTCTGCTGGTGTCGCCTGGGGATCTGCTCCACTGCTCCCCCCCCCCCCCCAGCGTAGCTGGCCAGGGCCGGGGCCTAATGGACACTTGGGAATCCATAGAGACCTCTCCTGGGCCTGGGGAGGTTCAAGCTTGGCATTTCCTGGCCACACGGCAGGGGAGCAGAGAAACGTAAGAGGACACGGCAGTGGCTTTATGGCATCCTTCCCCCTTCAGGACTTGGAACCCGAGGTGAGCCTTGTGTGAAGGGGCAGGTCGAGCAGCCCTTCGGCCCGCCGCCTGCTGCTTGCCACGCACCCTGGCACACACGCTCATATGCACCAGCGGGGTGGCATGCATGCTCATCAGTGCAGGACTTTCTTTGAGGCTCCTCTTCCACCTCTAATGACAACGGAAAATACTGACAAGCATAGACTTTACCACGAATTAGCCTTGTACCACTATTTTTTGCCAGCTCTGAAGCTCCTCCTTTGGAGAGCACCCTTCTCTGAAGGAATGGTGTTTGCATGTCCCTGTGCACCCTGTCACACTGTCCTGGAGGGGACAGGTCCTGAGCCTGGAGCGACGGCTGGTGCTCTTTTCTCTGTGGCTAACAGCTGTTAGGACGATGGGCATGAGGGTCCCTCTGCTTCGTGGAGAGAGCCTGCCTGGGGGGCAGCTACCCTCTCCCCATTCCTGCTCTGTGCAGGGCAGGCCAAATGGATGCAGAGAGGCAGGGTCCTGATGAGGACACCCGGCACCAGGGCTCCAGGGGTGCCTGCAGCTAGGGGTTGCACCCTCTATTTTGTCAGCCGCTGAGCCAATAAACTCACATTTTATTATTTTTTTTAATTTTTATTTATTTATGATAGTCACACACAGAGAGAGAGAGAGAGAGAGGCAGAGACACAGGCAGAGACACAGGCAGAGGCTCCATGCACCGGGAGCTCGACGTGGGATTCGATCCCGGGTCTCCAAGATCGCGCCCTGGGCCAAAGGCAGACGCCAAACCGCTGCGCCACCCAGGGATCCCTAAACTCACATTTTAAAAAGCTGGATTGACTTACTTGTATTTTTGCCACTTGCAATCCAAAAAGACCTGGTAATGCATTATTAATGGACTCTCTCATGTTCCGGGTGCCCTAGGGAAAATCAGCAGGAACGGGGGCTTGGCATTAGGTGAGATGAGGTCACGTACCCAACTCAGGGGAAGACCAGGCCAGGTGCTCTGGAGATCAGGCTAGAGTCCCACACGGGCTCTGAGTAGCCAGGGCCGTTCATGCCGAGCGTGAGAACATCCCACCCACCCACCCCCCGAACCGCAAGAGTAGTGAAGGAGGGGTTGATGAAATTGGTAGACTTCCTAATCTTAAATGATTCACTCTTTCTTTGGATTCTTATTGTGTAAAAGATTCATTTGGCAATTAATCTTGTACAGCCTTGTGACATCTTTCCCATTGTTGTCTGGGACTGTTATTTTAATCTTTTGTTGCTAATTAACTTTTTGCATGCTCCAGCCTTGTCTCCCTAACTAGAGGCAAATTCTCTGAGTGTGGAGACCTGTCTTGGCTATTTTTAACTGGCTAGCGAAGACCAAATTCCATACTGCATCTAATCACAGAAGAGACCTGGGAAGCAGGCTTCATATTCTCCTGCTACAGACAAGGAGAGTGACGCACGACAACCGCTATGTCAGAGCAGCTAGTAATGTCAGAACCAGGATCCGTACCCGGAAGGTTCCAGTCCGGCCCACCCCACAGATCCTGGCACGCTGCCTGGCTCGGGCGATGCGCTCCATAAACACTGTTTGACTCGTATTCTTGACCATCAATGTTTTAAGATGTAAAATTAAAGTTTGATGAAGGTCAGTTTTCAAATTCAAGTTTTAGTTTCTCATAAATTGGTCTTAAGCTTCAGCAGCGAGACACGGCTGAGACCTAGAGAGCTTCATACCTGGGAGGCAAATATTGACCCGGGCACCTCTTGAGAGAGGCTGAGTTTGAAACTTGAAGCCCTCCATGGTTTCAAATGGAATCGGAGGAGATGGGGCTCTGCTCAGAAGCCCCTGTGGGTGTGGGTAGTTCCCTTCGGGAGCCTAAGGCCGCGGGAGGAAGGCACTTGGCCCAGAGGAAGAAGACCTGGGTGTGAGGGGAGCACTCGCCGAGGCTCCCGGGGCTCCCGCGGCCTTCTCTACAGTGACCGTGAGATCGCCTCCGAGACCAGCGTATTCCTTATAAACGTGACCCCCTCATTTTCCGTTTAAAATGTTGCTATTTCTTTATTAGAACTCGAAACAATAATTCAAGCATCAGTGAGCACCTACCGTGTGATATGCACTTATTATAAGAATCCTAATATTAGAGCAGGTAAGTTCAGGAACACGTATCAGTCCTCTGGCATACACGTCAGTCCTCTGCTCCAAGCTCACCTGTCTTTTCACTACGTTCGGAATGAGAGTAAACCACAGATGGTGCAGGTGAGCAGGCCAAGGCCTTGCTGCTCCCCACGTTCCCAGTGCATCTCCTTTACCTTTGCTTCATGTAACAGCCAGTAAAACAGACTCCTTTTACCCAATGTTCGTGTGTGTCCTTCCTGTTAAAACTCGTTTCCTTCCCGTCTTCCCTCATCCCTGCAACCAAACATACCTCCTGAGTGTGGTATGCACCAGGCATTGTGGCACGTAGTAGGGCTGTTAATCTGCCCGCCTGCCTGCTGCTCCCCCTCATTTCCTCCCAGAAAATGCCTCCTGCACCCAGGTCCCGGCTACTCGGTGTTCTGAGCGGCGGCCCGCTTGCCACTCCCCACCTGACGCGCAGCCCTTGAGCTCCGGGACGGGGCTTTCAGGATCTCTGAGATCCCATCAGTACCCAGCACAGGAGCAGACGTGTTGAAGGGATCTGCAAGGCGTTCGGTACATTGGGCAAGACAAGCCGCACAGAGCAATCGCTAATCATGCGTCGGTGTGCGGCCCACCTACCACGGGGCACGCACCCCTACAGTCGAGGGCCAGAGCTTGAGTTCTTGAGGAGGAGAGGAAACAGCCACACGCAGTGGAGTGGTACATGAGCAAAGAACCACCTCAATGAACACACACACAAAAAAAGCCAAAAAAAACAAAAAACAAAAAACAAAACAAAAAAAAACCCAAAACCAAAAACAGAAAGCTCTGCATGTATCTCAAAGAATTATCAGTAGTTGGGCAAAGACCTAAATAGTTATTCCAGGTTGGCAAGGAAGTAGAAGAGTAAAAAGCCTCTCTGGGTCCTCTTGCAAACCCTACCTGAGAGTGAATTATAGACGTAGAAGGCAACCTAGAGCATGCTCATGTTTATCTAGTTGTATCATTTAATCAGCCTGTCGGTTCATCCAATATCTAGCTCAGCTCCTCCCTGCTGCTGTTAAAATCTCTCCTCCTTTTATTCAGTTCTCAGAGAAAATAGAGGACAGTTAATGATCCCCCCCCCTCACCCCGTACATTTCAGAACATGGTATAAAACAGCACTGGAGAAAGGCTTTTAATAATATATTTCAAATACGCAGATCCAAAGGTGATAATTCAAGTGCAGCTTTAAGGCTTTTCAAATACCTTATTCCATCTGCCTTGCTCTGATGGTTCCTATGAACACATTTTCATTTTCTAAATCTGGAATTAGTAGACTCTACTTGAAAAGAGATATTACAGTCAAACAATGTTCTCAATTCGAGGTGTAATTATTTTTTCCCCATTTTAAAAGCCTAACATAAAATGTGATGTGATTTTTTTTTTTAATTTTGCAAGGGACATCAACTTTTTTTATGTTATTCTATTTTTTTTTTAGCCCCCCTCTGAGCTTCCTACAACTTGGAGAACATTACAAATAGGAAGAGAAATATGGATAAGTCCAATTTCCAATTTGCAATAAAAAAGTCCATTTATTATCTGACAGATACCCTCCTCTTGACTCCATCTGCTTCTTGCAGCCGAAACCTCTGCCACAGGACGTGTGCTTGCCTCTTCATTAGGGAGAGGGAAGATTCTGTGCCGCTCCTTGCACCACTTCTTCCCTCTTCCCCATTCCTGTCCCATAACTGGGCCATGATAGGCTTCCTGTGTGTCTTTGAAGTGCCGCCCTAATGTATCTTGATGAATTAGAACTTTACTATTTTGAGCTTATTCCTGAATCAAAACTCCTCTGGATGCTACACTCAACCCTCAAACCTAAGTATACACTTGAACCTGCCTCAGATGAGATTGCACTTGGAGTCAGACATCAAAAATGTTAGCACTGAGAGGCACATTCGAGGGCATCTGGTTCAAACCTATAATTTAACACAGGATGATCTTACGACCTAAGGAGGTTAAGTGACTGAATGAAGGTCGCGCTGCTGGTTAGCAGAGAGCTCCGCCTAACATCTAGTTGCTGCTTATATTTCTCTTTGACATTTTTATTCCATTTACCAACATTTTCCAAGCTGTGTTTTAAAAATAGCAATTCCCAGAAAGATGTTAATAGAAATTTTAAATGAAAAGGAAAAAAAAAAAGGTTCTGGGCTAAATAAACTTTAAAAATACCAGTTTGACCCAGTAGTTTATAAATTTACTTACCGATTTATTTATTACTGGGCTTCATAGAAAATTTAGAATGTTCTTTTTTTTTTTTGCAACCCCCCCAAAAGAGAGATGGTATACACATTTTTGCCCAACGTATCTGATCACAGGCCTTTCGAAAATTATTTTTGATAAGCATCTATTGCTACATCTCAGACCCTAGTGGCAGAGAACAGTGTTGGGGAGATGCTCCCCTCTACCCCAATGCTGCCGGAGTAAGGCCAGCTTTGTCAGGGGCTCTTCCCCATACTTTATAGCTGAGTGATCTTGCGTGTGCGGATTCTACTCTAGGAACCTGAATTCCCATCTGTAAAATGGGAACTCCCCTATCTTACTAGATCGCTACATGGTACAGGGGAGTAAAATACATAAACTGTGATCATCACATTGGATCTGTGACCGTGCGCAAAGGTATCTACTATATAGCACAACGAAATTAATATATGAAAAAAATGTGTGTGAAGAGAAGATAAGGGTAAGAAAGGAAATACAAGTATACCGGAAGTCGGCCCAAAAATATATTTTAGAGTCTTACACACATGTGAACAGTGGGTGGCAAACTTGACTCTGTGCTATCAAGCTCAGAAAAGAGAAACACACTCTTACTAGATTGACAAGTGGTTGGTAAAGTAAAAGTGAACTCATTTCTCAGAAGAAATACAGCTTTTTTTTTTCTTTTTTCTTTTTCCCTCCAGTACTGACCCATCAGAACACTCCATGGTCATCAACTCTTCAGAACACAGACTCCAAAGTCATGTAGACTCGGGCGTGAGCAACCTCGGCCTCTTCCTCGGTGACATTAGCGAGATCTTCCAACCAGTGGGAAGATGCAAGTGCCCACGGATGGAGCCCCCCACCCACCAAGTGGGAGAATGTGTGCCATTGACAACACCGAGTGAAAGTCACAGCAGGCACTTTCCTCCACAACACCCCTCGCGGGAAAACAACTTTTATCATCTGTTTCTTTTGCCCTTGGTATGCAGTGAGTTAGGTAATAGTATCAAAGAGGATTACAGTAAGAATAATTCGATAATAAGCTAAAACATGCTGTTGTCTTAATTTAATTCGAGGAATGGATTCATTACACAACCTGGAGAAAGAACCCTTTCTGCAGCTGAATTTCAATGGGAGTGGAACAGTAATTAAAAAAAAAAAAAGACAAGGTGGTAGGTTTACTGCCAAACACTAGAAGGCAGGTGGCTCTGTTACCAACACAGAGTGATCCAGATGCTTGAACCACCATTTGAGTGAAGGATAAGGTTGGAACTTTCAGAAAACAGGGATATTAGGTGTTCGGGTCCCTGTATTTTAATATACAAAGCTGAGTGACTATAATTTTATCCCAGAAAGATTTCAAAGCAAGTTATATCAATCATCCATCACAGCAATAAAAAACATCTCCAAAAGTTCTCACAGGAAGGCCAGTCTTAAGTAATGCAGTTTCTGGGTGAACCTGCTGATGTACACTGATCACCAAATGTATCCAAATGTAATAGAAGGATTGGACCCACTATCAAGAGTTGTTGGATGTAAGCCAATTAGATTTTGAAGGACAAGTGCCAAGAAAAAAAAAAGTGAACAGCTAATCTTGAGCCATTCTTTCTGATAATAGTACATGAACAGGACCAAGTGCCTTGCTGTGATCATTGCTACCGTGTGACAAGCATAGATACACACGTAGCATCTGGAAATATGTCAAACAGGCATATATTATGCCAAAAAAGGAATTCTGAGTACATTCTGAGCAACGAATATATTTTAACAACAGTGGTATTATCTCCCCAAGGTGGTTTCTTTGAAGGCAAATTTACCTAATGAGACAAATAAGCTATATTTTTTTTGTAGGAAAACTGATAAGTATTTATCCCATGCTCCTTATTAATTATAAACTTCTTTAGGGCTAAGCATTAATTGTGTTAATTAATGAAGTCACTTAGTTGTTTGGAGATAGTGACTGAGCACAACCAGGTGATAGCAACATTCTCCGTGCTAAAGTTAAAGCAAAAGCCTTCTGACAAGTCTCTGACTCTAAGGGCACATAATCTAGTTGTGGGATTCACAGCTGAATTCATTAAGAAATGAGGAAGAACATGATTAAGCGTTTGATAAATGAAATAAACAATAAGGACTCAATGAAGTTCATACAAATAGGATACAATCGAACGAAAGCGGGGGCTTCAACTAAACCCTAAAAAAAGCCGGATGTGTTACGATTGGGTAGAGACGCTGGATGGGGGTGGAGTGGGGTGGGGTGACTGAAGCAGAAGGAATAGTGTGTAGAAAGCTGTGACTGAGACCTAAAATTTGACATCTACTTTTCATGATTTAATAAAAAGATATTTATTGAGCACATGCCAAGGGCCAGACCTTGTTCCAAGGGTTGGGAATAAAATAATGAGCAGAAGTTGATGAGATCTCTATTCTTATGGAGCTTAACATTCTTTTTTCTTTTTCTTAAGGTTTTATTTATTTATTCATGAGAGACACAGAGAGAGGCAGAGACACAGGCAGAGGGAGAAGCAGGCTCCATGCGGGGAGCCTGATGCAGGACTGGATCCCAGGACCCCAGGGTCACGCCCTGAGCAGAAGGCAGAGGTTCAACCACTGAGCCACCCAGGTGGCCCTAGGTCCTGTTCAGTTATTAATTAATTAATTAATTAAAAATATTTTATGTATTTATTCATGAGAGACACACAGAGAGAGGCAGAGACACACGCAGAGGGAGAAGCAGGCTCCATGCGGGGAGACTGATGCAGGACTGGATCCCAGGACCCCGGGGTCACGCCCTGAGCAGAAGGCAGAAGTTCAACCACTGAGCCACCCAGGCGTCCCCTGTGGAGCTTACATTCTAATGGGAAACACAATAGTCCTCAAAACAATCACCCATATAAATTGGCAAGAGCTCCCTCTTTGACTAAAATTTTAGTCAAAATTTCTCTGCGATGTCTTCTTGACTAGGTCTCATCCCTGGCCCTGCCCTTGGCCTGCTGAGGCAGTGTGTCAAGAACTCCCCAACCTTGATATCTAATTTGCCTCCTCTTCCTCTAACCTTATACTTTCACCAAGTTCCTCGCAGTCATTTTCAATCTACTTGTTGGCCGCAAATCTCCACTCGTTCTGGTCAGAGGTGAGTTCGGTCTCCCCCCTCTGCTCTAATAGTATTGACTCTCACTGCAATTGTCTTGAAAGAAGTATTTTTTGCTATTTCTAACAAATATCTGGTGTAATTTTTCTCTCCAGCAAAATGTAAAACTATAACCATGAGTTATCTTGTGAAGAAGAGATACCCAAGGCCGTGATACCATAGGAGGAGAACCAAGAAAGGACACACAGAGAAAATAAATATTCAATTGCATGTGGCGATGGGTTGTACTTAGGTTGGTGAGAAACTGTGGGAAGAGCACTGCAGTCAGAGGAAGCAGTGGAAGTACCGGTCCTGTGTTGAAGTCTGGAGAACCAGGAGAGAGACGGCACTGGTGACAGCAAGGGAAGTGGTGGGCGGGTGGAAGCCATAAGCACCTCAGACTCGGTGTATCCAAATAGGAGCTCAGTGTCTTTCTGCCCTAAATCTGGCCTCTCCTTTCCATTTGCTATTCTGCAGGCCTTATCACGTCTGCCTCACTACTATCTCTTCATCGCTATTGCTCTTCATAGTTCAGATTACCATTGTATTACATGAGTGATAAGATTCTCTTAGGCCACTCTGCGTGCTCCTCCCTACATCCTATCCTTTATACTCTCACTTTTTAAGTAACTTTGATTATATCGTTTTCCTGATTTAAATCCTTGAACGGAGCCCACCACCTATAACCATCATCCAACCAGTCACACCTCATAACAGGCATTTCAAGGGGTGCATTCTCCTGCTAAGATTCCTTCATGTCCACTGGGCCTAACTGGCCCTATACATAGCCCTAATAAACTGCCCGGAAGTTTCCAAAGACAGAAAGCTCACTCAGGTTTATGTACTTTCGTAAATGATGCTCATTTTGTTTGGGATATCGTCACTTACAACATACCTCCTTCCTGTCCAGGTGTTTGTGCTCCCATGTGTGCACATACACGCACACACCGTAGATTTTAGCATTCAGCTCACTTCCCACATAAATCATGACCCTCCCTACCTCCCCATGCAGCCCCCCCAAGTTAGGCACTCTTGTCTATACGTTCATCTTTTTGCTTTTCTCTAATATAACTCTCAACACACAACTTTAACTAATTTGAGAATAGGGATTTAATTTTGCTATCTTTACATGCCCAGATTCTAAAATAATTATAATGGATAATCCTTAGCATTTCTCATTTGATAACAATCCTTTGCGCTCTGGGATGGACCTCGGATACACAGTTGTATGATCCTTGTGCCCAGGTGTGTACTATGTGAGTCTGCCAGCTAGCCCTATTAACTGGTGCGGGGGTGGACATCTACAACCAGGTGGACAAAACCGAAACCTTCCCTGAAACTTTTGGACTGAGAACCACAGAGAATGGGAACCAATCTTATCCTTTCCGTGCAGAGGAGTTTAGTCTACAACATAAAATTTAAAAAGAAATCTACTTATAGGAAGGAGCAAAGGGAAGAAAAAGTGAGAGAGTGAAGGAGAGAGAGAGAGAGAGAGAGAGAGGAGAGAAGATGAATTATGGAAACCTCACTTGAATTCGTAATGTCCATTATCTCTGAGTCCTAGCTCCACACTTTCCAAACCCACAGTTTGCTTATCAGAGATATCTGGTGTTCTTCTAATAAATCCCATTATTTTCCTAAGATAGTTTGACTGGATTCTGTAACCTGCAACCAAAATCTTTGATGAATGCATAGTAACTGTAATGACTATAATTTATTAATCACCTGTTATGCATCCAGCACAACCTTCAGTAATTTACGGTTTGAATCCTATTTAATTTTCACAATGATCTATGAGATTGTTATTATTCTCAGGAAATGATGGGCCTGAATTCAAACACAATTCCATCTGTCTTAAAAGCCAATAACAAGCAAGTAGTATCCATGCATTAAAAATAGCTTTTAAAAAATACAGATTTACTGGAGTAGAGGGCTTATTTCCAGGAAAAGTGGCAGACCAATACTGATTAGGGTCTTTTATGCCAAAGTTAGGAATCTACACTTAACTTTCTTAATGACCACCATTAGAGCTCTTGAATGTGGTGGTCAAAGGACTCAATGAAAATGCTATCCTGCATTAATTTCAGTCAGTTCAATTCACCTAAAAAAAATAGACAAATCTTAATTTTTCTCTTATAGGAAATATAAAATTAAGTCAAAGTCAAGAATAGAGTGGATAAATAAGTCCAGGGGCTACATTGGCCAGGTGATCTTCATTTCTGCAAGTTGTGATCTTCCGAGTGCTAGAAATTGGGAGCCCTTGTGTGTTTAGATACCAGCCTTATTTTAATAACATTATTCTACTTGCCTGGATCTGCGCTAAACTGTTTCTGAAAAAAAAAAATATAGGTGTGGCTATAATTACCTACCTGTACTGAGAGATATGAGAATAGCTGCTAATTACTTTGCTTTTGAGGCTTTTAGATCAAAGTTTCTTTAGACAGAGAAGTGGTTTTTGTTTCCATCTAGAAGGCTAGTTACAAGAGAAGAGAAAGCACCCATGCAACAATGAATGCATTTGGTCAAAGTCTGTTTGCTTATAGGTCAGATTTACCAGACAAGGTTTAGGATGCTGAAAACTCCAGAAAAAAAAAAAAAATTGCAAGGCTAGGGGCAAATGTTCAGACATTACTTTCAAGTCTCCAACCCATGATAATTCCCTGAAAGAGCCCAAGGCAACCTCTACAAATCACTGTCCTTTGTTAGCTCTTTGCAATACTCCCCTTAGAATGACCTACAGCAGGTGACACAGGGCGTTATTAACGCTTCTACACTCAAGTCACTCAGAAGAACATTTTGAGTTTTTATCTTATTAGTAGACAATAATCTGCTACTTCTGTAAAGATGCAAGGGTCTGGATGAACGCTCAAATCACCAGAACTAAGGACGATTTCTTGTTTATTCAAGGAATAGCAGGAGAGAGCAAGACGGTACCAAATGACAACTTATTAGGGACTCAATGTCTGGAATGAACTATATGCTTACACATTAAAACACCTGCCTTAAAGTTCTCTTGAGATGCTGGAAATGAGTTAGCCGCAGCAGGGTCTTGAAGCATGTATCTAGCAGATGTTTGAGCCTGGGAAGGAGATTTCATGAAAACATGAATATAAAGAGAGTATTGGGATATAACATTAAATTTTCACCTTAGTGATGCTGGGCATTCAAATACCAGCAGCTCTGTGCAGATATTTCATCTGGTTGCTGGTATTTAGTACAAAGCTCAATTATGTATGCACCAACACCAATGCAGCCTGTCATATACTATATCTCCAAGGGAGAATCAACGTTGTTATTAGATATTGGAGATCTACACATTACCGTTGTGTCAAAGTTCAACATTGGGACACAGTCTATCTAGGTGTTCTATTGGTGCCAAGCAGTATCTCACTGTATCAATATATAATGAGCTGTATGCATTTCCTCATCTGGTGAGTAAGAGGTTTTCTAGCCATATATTCTCCTAAAACAACTCTCTTGGCCTGATTTGCTGAGGCTAAAGTGATTTTAATGTAAATGCTTTTTGTGCCTGCACATCTGTTTCTGGCCAGGGGAAATAGGGCAGAAGAAAGACCATGGGACCTAAGAAGGCAAAGAGAAGGAGGGAGATCATCTCAGAACTGGCTCATGGGGAGGAATTAGAGGGAACCCATGATATTTATATCATTAATGTCTTGAAAATCACCTAATAATTAATAGGCATTTTTAGGGCAAGAATAAGTGAACAGTTGTGTGGTGAAGGAAGGACTTAATAGCTTCAGAGCAGAATTCAGAAAGCTTATCTGTTTATGGATCTGACCCTTACCCTGAGTCTTCTAAGGTAGAGACAAGTTCACAGTTTACTTCCTAGATCCAAGTGAGAAGAGAAAATAAATGTATGTGGCATGGGAATGAAAAAGATTTAATTAGTAACTACTGATGCAGTGGCCTTGAGTCATAGACACAAAGGCTAGCCCATTCCATCAAAGCTCAGAGAATTGTTCAGAGCACGAGAAAGCTCTGAAGTATGCATTATATGGAGAAGTACATGCCCCACGACGAAACCAACTTTGATTTTGAATATCCAAGGTGAACGCCTTCATGATGGAAAATCTGAAATCTCACTAAATGAGATAGGTGTATGAGCCATGAACTATGAAGCCGGAGTAAAGCCCAGGTGCCATATCAAGTTCTAAGCAGATAGCCAGCATCCCCTCTCTGGGGGTTAGAAGAGAGTTTGGTCAGTGGCTACTGGGGAAAGCGTCCCTGTAAAATTGCCTTAATCATTGTCATGAACTTTTCATCCTAGATACAAAAATAAGGACATAACGCAAATCATCGCTATGTCTAAAATTAATAATAAAACTACAACACTACTTTATTCTAATAGTGATCTGAGGATTTCTATTTTGAGGCAGACATTTTTTGTTTATGCTTCTGTTTATGCTAATATCGGGTAATTGTGAAACTATAGTTTTATGACCTATTCCACTTTGATCTACTTTACACATCTATTGTTTTTCACACAGATTTCTCAAGAAAACGGAGGGTCTTTTGTTTATAGAAGGGAAAATGTGGTCAACAAAATCCACATTGTATTTTGAGATTGAGTCAAGAACACATGTTTCCACATAAAAAATTGCACCCTATACGGGGAAACCTAAAGATCAATTGGCTTTGCAATGTTTGCATTCAATTTCCCCAACTTGCAGCAGACTTTGTGCGAGTGGGGATCAAAGGAGAAGAGCCAGGTAGGGAGGTGTGGATTAGAATAAAACAAAATGTGATGGGGAAAAATTACAAGATGAAAAAGGCTTTCATTCATACAATGGGACATAATTTTGTGGTAGATGTTTTTTAAGCTTGTATTGTATCACGCAGTGTTCCTTTGCAAGATTTCATGTGTTGTTGTGTTAAAATGAATTTCATTTTGTCCCAATCAATGAATCTCCCCACTTGCTATTACCTACAGCCTTCTCTAGCAGCCAGGGTTCTGGCTATCCTCCAGTAATAGGCTGGCATTAAAGTAAGTAAAGTTACTGGTGTCTGTCCAAATGTTCAATCGAGGTAGCCGGAAAATGTCACCTAGACCCAGATAATTTTTAAATTTCTTTTTCTCTTTTCTCTCTCTGTCTCTCTCTCTTTCTCTCTCCCCGTGCTCTGAAATTACCTCCAGTTTATTTGTCTGGCTAGAGGTTAATGGAACACTAATGATGTTAATGAGCCTTTCACAGTGCAAGTTTTTTCAAGAAAGAGATATAATAGCTGTTTTCCTTCCCTTTTAATCTTTTTCATCATTCAAGAGTTACAGGCTGAGACAATTAGCAACTTGTGCAGCTCTGTCTCCCTGCTCAGTCACAGCCCAGTGGGGCAAAAAGCAGGAGCCCATTAGATAGCTTCACATGTCCACAGGTGAGATCTTGTGGATGGATGCAACATGCTGCTTCTTGCCAGAAGGCATAATGCTATTCAGGGAGAAAGGAGGGAAATTAGCAATCTGTTGATGAAGCTTTTCCATGGCAGGCTGGCAGCAGGAGCTGTCCAACGTACTGAAGAGTCATCATAAATTCTTCCCCTTTCCTTTCATTAGACAGAGGGCTGGGCCTGCCTGAGAGCCACAAACCTCAAGGAGCTCACAGTCTAGCTCACCAAAGCCTCTAAATGTTTAGTTACTTAGTGTAAATGTATTCTAACCTCATAGGATCCTGGCAAAAGGGAGAAATGTTCATAAAACAAATTCTTTAGCAATACTCACCAATTTCTCGGGCATTTGTCCATTTGGTGGCAGTTTGGCATTCTCCCTCCCTATGCTTTGGAAAGTATACATCCTAGATACATATGGTAATTAAAATATGTTCTCATAATGCTGCTAAGATGGAAAAACATTGAAATTAAAACATGTCCAAGATTTGAACTAATCTTGATTCTGACTCAGCTGGTGTTAGGTTTTATTTCTGGTGAAAAGGGCCTATAAATGCCTTCAGCAAATGCTTCAAGAAAAAATTCAGAGCACTCAAGGGAGAGGGTTGAAGAATGTGACATTTCACTTTTCTTCAGATTGTTGATTTCTTTTGTATCTAAAAGTGGATTTTAATTAAATGAAACATGGTTCACAACCAAGCTATAGAGAAAAATATTAAAGACCCAAATCAAAATCAGGAACTGTGGGAATAATTTTCCTATAAAGGTCAACCTCAGTCAGAATTCAGCCATTAATGCCAGCTAACCCAAGAGGTAATGTAAAGCAAAATATTAATAGGCCAAAACAATTTTGAACAAATTATATGCTATAGGTATATAATGGGTTGTTAGACACATTAAGAATTTTCTATGTGTCTTTAAACTTTATGGTTTAGAGATATGGCTTAGAGATATGGTTTAGGAAAAACAATCAAGGTTGCCTGTCCACCTACTACATGTGTTCAATCAACTTTGTGCTTCATGAGGTGGTAACTAAAAGTGAAATTCCCCTTACAGCTAAAATATAGGGGGAAATGCATACGTGAAATCTTTAGGAAAGCAATTAACCATGTAACTGTGGTTCTGACTAAAAGCACAAATTTCAAGGCAGAGAGAAAGTTTTACTCAGACTAAACGTAGATGCTGAGAGTTTCATTGATGAGGTCATGAAGGATAAGTAAGATTTGTGTAACTGAATGGTACAAAAAGGGATTTCCAGGCTCAGGAAATGAAGAAAAGATGTGGATATGTATAATCATTGGTGATACATGCATGTCAGAGCCATTGTTTAGTTTCAGTGGACAGATATATTGAAATGAGCAGAAACCAAGAGTAAGGAGATCTCCTGAGGGATAGCTGCCAAAATTCAGGAATAGATATAAAATAGAGACGGAAACAATGTGAATGTTAAGACACATTCTGAATGAAAAGACTTGATGACAGATTTGATTTAGTAGAAGAAAAAGAAGAACGACTCAAAGAGGATTTGGAGCTTTTTTAGCCAGGGCAGCCGGAATTATTGGGTCATAAATAGAAAAAGAATGGTTTTGTAGAAAAATCATGCCCAGTGGCACTATTTTCAAATAACAATATTTTATCTAGATCCAACATGGCTCTTGCTAAACTGAGCTATTTTAATGTTTTAAATTCCTCATTTTCTCAAACAGTTGCTCTACTTGCTAAATAGCACATGTACCCTCTTACACCAGTTTAATGATAGTTTTACCAACTTACATCAGACAAAAAAACTCACTGGTGAAAAAGACATTTTGTGCACTGTGTAGCTGTGTATCTTTACCGACATTTGTTCATACCGTCTTTTCGAGGCTGCAGGTTTCTGGAACACAAGCATTGCGCCCATTTTGCAAAATCTGCCATAGTCTGTAGAGCACCATGCAGATACATAAATGCAGACTTTCTGCAAGAAATGATGATGGCAACTAGAAATAGTCTCAAAGAATTTATCAAATGCTTTAGATGGTAAAATCAGAGCTAAAGCTTTTATGCACATCACATCCTTGTTTTCTAAAGAAATAACGAACCCCCCAGCAGTGTAAGGAACTACATAATTGTGTATATGGGGCTGCAGTGCTTATAGCAATGTGCTCCATCCAGATGGCAAATGGGATGATGGTAAAGCCAGGATGAGGAAGCAACTAATGATACTTCAAATAGCAAACCGCAAAGCAAATGTAAGCACAAATGACATATCCAGGACCAGACAATGGAGCACATGTCAAAGTCAGCTGCTTGGGATGGGGGAGGAGGAGACAAAAATAAAAAGTAAATATACACTACATAAACATAAATACAAATGCATGATACTACTTCAAAAGCACTCTGTGCTTTTCGGATCGGTCATCGTTCCCCACCCTTGCCTCCAAGCCTCCTTTGGCCTAACCTCACTCAACACGAAAGAGACTATCAACCACCTACTGCACTAGAGGAAGAGATGGGCTCTTTATCAAATTGCCCCACAGAGAAGACTCTCCCCAAAACAGTTACCTTTAACTCAGGTACTGAAATTGTCGGTGATATATTCCAGTCCCAGGCATCCGGCATCCGCCTTTTGGAAATGGTGGGAAACAAGGCCAAGGGTCTGTAGGTAAATATTGCCTGGATCAAGACCGAAAACTCTCTCTGACATCAAGAGATGTTTCCTCCGATCAAGAGGAGGCGTGCAAATGGCATCCACCCCATGGTAAAATTGTGGCCACTTTTGGTGTAGTACACAAATGACCCTATAGCTACATAGGAATGCCAACGTATGTGCGAGTAAGTTATTAACCAGAATTTGCAAGGATTGAAGACTTCTGCTTGCGTTTTTATTAGACGGTGTGTATCTGCATTTAAAGCTGTTGCTCTCTGATAAGAGGGAGGGAGGGAGCCTTTCAAAATTGCCCAGATGGATGCTGAGATAATACTTTTGAAAAAGACAAAATGCCCTCCCTGATTTATAGACCCATTGCTGTCCTTGTCAGTGCCTCTGGAACTCCCGATACAGGCTGTAAGAAGAAACTTCTCATCACAAATGAATACTTCTGGCTCCAACCTATTTATCCAGACAACCTGTCAGCCTAACAGAACCAGATTTTTTTGTTGACACGGACAAGACAGCAATACAATAACGAGAACTTCTTTTCTTCGTCGTTTTTGTTCACCTTTCCCTCTTCATAGTCACAGATGCTTTGTCTTAATGGTAATAAAGAGCCTCGGTGACTCAGTTTCCAGTTCCCTGTTATCACGTCTTTCACTGACTGCTTATTTACGACTGACTGCCACGAGGTGCTTTCAGGAAAAGATGCCATTATAGCAGAATGATGCTCTCTTGACACTGAAGATTGGAATCTACACAAATGTTCTGTAACAACTCATTTTAATGTTTGCCTACTTGTCTTAATTTATTTTTTATTTCTGATTCTCAATGTACTTGAGACAGAGGGAGGTTTGCTTCAGCTCAGGGAGACATGCCACAAATCTAGCTGAGACCACAGATGGTGTGGGTTGGGTTGACTACCTCTTTTTCAGGCTTGGAGTGGCTATTGGTATGCAGCACACAACCCCACATGCTCATCAAGATTGTTAAAGGAAAGGGTTCAGGACTCACAAAGCACAGCAGCCAAATTATTCTTGTTTATAGCAGGAGAGGGTTCACTTTAGATCAAGACAGGAGTATATTAACAAAGAAATAAGCCTTGAAAAGTACTTTTTTTTTCCTTTTAATTTCAGAGTAAAGGCTGGCATACATTTGCTGATCAGTGTCAAGGTATATTTTCAGATTGGGCCAACAGACAAATTTTCTCTGAATTAGAATGCAACTCTATTTCTAGACTCAGTCCTTAGAAAGTTGTTGGTCTTCTAAGTGGCCATATATTACTAAGTTATAGAATTAAAGGTACACAGACAGTTGGCTATCTATTTACTTGGTGGAGCTATTGTTAGATCTTTGGTCTAAGAAGACGTATTAAAAATTGAGTCTTTCCTAATAAAATTACAGTCAACAATTCATTATATTTCAAGGAAGAAAGATCCTTGTAGCCTACTATCAATGCACAAAACCCCCTCTACTCTACTATGTAGAGGGAGTTAAAATGTTCTGCACTAGAGCTTTCCAGTAGAGTAACTGTGGTTTTTTTTGTTTGTTTGTTTGTTTTTGTTTTTGTTTTTGTTTTTGTTTTTTGGAGAAAGAGAAAGAGCATATAACCTGGGGTGGGTGACTCAGTGGAGAGGCTGAAGCAGAGGGAGAGAGAGAATCTCAAGCAAGTTCCATGCTCAGCACAGAGCCCAACATGGGGCTCAATTTCACAACCTTGAGATCATGACCTGAACCAAAATTGAGAGTCAGACTCTTAACTGGCTGAGCCAGCCAGGCACCCCAATCCAGTGGGGTAAAATGGAAATGTTGGTGTTATAGCAAAGAAGTCACTTTATACATATGACTGGCTCTTCCATAATGAGCCTATACTGAGCGTCTGCCTGCTTTCCTCTGATTACCGTCTTCTATGTATTGAATACAAATGTACCCACTTCACTAGATTTTAAGTCCTTTGAGACAAAGAGCGAATTTAATTAATCTCCATATTCTCTTGTTATCAAAGGCAGCACTTTGCAAGCTATAGGTGATCAAAAATATGTGTTAAGTACACAACGAAACACATTCCACTAAATATACCAGACGGGGAAAGTCTCACTGAGTGTTTCCTACATGTGTATCTTTGCATGCAGGAAGTCTCGTGGTTTTCCTGCTTTAGGCCCTTTCCAAGCTTCCAGGCCTCAGGAAGACTCACATCCAAGCCGACTGCTTTAGAAGGCTGCAACTTGCCTGCTCTTTTCTCTGACTTCTGGTTGCTCTTCCTATCTTCTATCTGGGTTAATTGGTTTTCTTTAGCTCACAAAATTTCCCTTCTGTGTTCTCTAGTCAAATCCTTATCGCTCACCTTTGAGCCCCTAAAGAGTGCTCTTTGTTAGTACAACTAGTAAATTGACCTTGGCATTGCCCCAAAACTTATCCGTGACTTTGCCCCACCAGGAAACATTGTTGAACACTAGATTATCAGATCCCAAGAGAGATGAATCATTGTGTTTGAAAATGGGAAAGTAAGTTAGAATTTATATCATCCAATCCAATTTTGCAACTGAAGAAAGTGAAACAGAAATAGAAAGCAAATAGAATGCATGGAACTTAACCTCAGGAAGCCTGTGGCCCAGTGGTTCTCAACCAAGGGCGTTTTTGCCCTCCACAGAGCATGTGGCAATGTCTGGAGATACCTCTGATTGGCACAACTTGGGCAGGAGGTACTGCTGCCCTCTAGTAAGTAGAGGCTGGAGAGGCAAAACATTCTGTAGCGCACAGGATAGCCCACACATGTAAAGAATTATTAGGTCCAAGAAGTCAATAGTTCAAAGGTGGAAAAATCCCATTCTAGTCTATTAAGGTACAGAAGGCCCACAGACAAGGATACAATGAAAAAGGTACAATTTACATTTTGGGTTCTGGAGTACATTCTCCCCAAAGCAGGAACTTCAAGATAATGGGTGTCCTACGTGGTGAAGATTATGTGACTCTGCTTCAATAGTAATGAGTCAATGTGATACCAAAAAACCTCATATTCATCAGGTCCAGAAAAGACATGGCCTCCAGAGTCTTGTCTCAGCCTGGTGTTCCCACAGCATGAGTTTTGTGCATTGTTAGGTCACTCGGGTCCTGAATAAGTAGCAGATGTGGCAGGTCTTTGTGAGTGATCTTACATTTGCTTTGAGACCATGAACTGAGTTCCCAAATCAGGGAAGGAAGTATAGTGTTTGGTGTTTTGAAACAGGTTTCAACCTTAAAGTTAAGGGGTGTGGCTCCTCAGCTCTGCTGTAGGGTTTTTGTTTGTTTGTTTGTTTGTTTGTTTGTTTTTTTACATTACCTAGAGCAACCTATGTCTTCTGCATTCTAGGATTCAGGTTCCTCTTCATCTGCTCCATGTGATGGTGACCTTGCACTTCAAGGGTAGAAGTTTCCAGCTCCGATAATCTATAGGGCTATTTTTCCTCACCCAACACCTCTCTCTTACCTCTGAGAGCCAGATGGGAAGTAAGCTGTGTAACAGCATTTCCCTTTACGAACTGGGAACTAGCAGCAGTACTAAGTGAGGAGGGCAGAGGTGGTGTGGAACACAGAAACCAACTGGGGAAAATCTGGTGCAGCGGTTGAGATCATGGACTCTGAAGTCATATTAGGACAACGTTTTGACTCTTGCCATTTATTAACTCTATGCTCTCAAGCTGTTATTTAACTTTTCTACATCCCAGTTCCCTCATGTATGAGGTGGGAATAATAATAATAACACCAAGTCACGTGGTTCTTGGTAGGAAAATCTGATATATATGCAAAAAGTGTTGAAGACAACCCCACCTGGGGCACCTGGGTGACTCAGTAGGTTAAGTGTCTGCCTTTGGCTCAGGTCATGATCTCAGTGTCCTGAGACTGAGCCCCTCATCAGGCTCCCTGCTTCGCAAGGAGTCTGCTTCTCTCTCTCCCTCTGCCCCTCCCCCTGTGACTTCTCTCTCTCTTTCCCTCTCTCTCAAATAAATAAGTAAAATATTAAAAAAAAAAGAAAAAGAAAAAGATAAAAAAGACAGCCCCCAGTAAGGAGCTAAGTAAATGAGACCAGCCATTGTGATTTGGTTTCTGAGTCAATGTTTAGGAATATTATTTTCATCCTCTAAGTCAGTCTGATATGTGAAAAAAGAGTACGCTGAACATGGTTTTGGGTAACATATTTAATTCCATGTGAGGAAGGAAAAAACACACAAAAGAGTCTTGGGCCATTTACAATATAATAGTAAAAAGCAAATCCTTTACTGGCGCTAGCTGGTTCCTCTGTCTATTCTGGTTGCATATGTCCCTTCATGGCGATGTAGATGGAAGCTCGAGTGTCCCTGAGCAAATAGTGATCCCTTTCTTTTGCTTATGGCTGGGGAGAGAGGCTTTCCAAGGTCATACTCCCTCTGCCCCCATCGTCCATGAGCTCACTGGGTGCGCTCCTCAGTGCTAGTTGGTGCAAGCCTTCTTGGATACCAGCTCTGTCGTCCGCCCTATTGGTTTCAAAGCTCCGTGACACAGTAATGCACTATTTAACACCCAGGAGGGATGTGTTTCACTTGGTTGATTCTTTCATCATCTCTGCCCATCTGGAGCCCCCTTTAAACTCATGGAGCACCACCTGTCTAGGCAAACAATGAACTTGGGTGACTTTTCTTTCCTAAGCGGGCAGGGCCCCCACAAAACACAGTTAGTGCCAGGAAAGGTTTTTTTTGTTTGTTTGTTTGTTTGTTTCTGTTTTCATTTTTTTTTTTTTTTTGGAAGGGGGCTGGGGGATGAGCTGATCCTTCATAGTTGATATTGGTCCTATCATTGCCTAGGGAATTACACTGATATTTGATTAGATTCCCACCTGTGATTGACACCTGCTAATAACCTGCAAGATGGGTAGAGGATGCTTATATTGTCAGCCAGAGTTATCTATGACTTTATTTTTCATCAGCTTTGTCACTCAAGGGCAGCAGTGAAGGATATTATTTTTTTTCTTAAGATGTTGTTATAGATCTACAGACACTGGACTGGGGAAATTGTCCTGTACACCCACCTTCATGCTGGTTCTTAGGAAATATATTGCCAAGCTTGTGCATAATATTCAAATAATGCATTTATGCACTTTCATTACCCTGGTTTTGATATGGTGATAGACAGCTTGGTGACAAACCTATTTATTCCTTATATTAATCCTGAGAGTATGGGTTCATCCAAGTCTTTTTTTTTTTTTTAATTAGACTTTGTACTTTATAAGAATTTTGAATAGGACTCAGACTTTTCGAAGTTCAAGTTTATTTACTTTTGGTCAAAAAAGAAAAATAAGTTGTTAAAAGAAACAACATATCTTGGAAGTCCTAGTCGAATATAAATACATAAAAATGAATGTCGATCTTAAAAATCAGTTACTATGATACTGAATGTATAACAGAAAGTTAAGAAGTAATTAATAAAAAGTACATCTAGATTAATCTTGTTTTTCCCCATATCAGGATATCTTCAAACAATTTTCTGGACATGGGTAAAAAGAGCTGCCCTTTACATTTTTTATTTTTTCAGAGGAAAAAAATGACATTGGATTTTTTTTTTTAGAATGACAAGTGTCCTAATAGCAGACCTGAGACAACAGATATTTGCCTCATATTTTTTGGATAGGTCCACGTCCCCAGGTTTAGCAAGTCTTGGCTGAGGGAGAGATAAATTGCATCTTTCTCTTCAGTAGCATCTGCATCCCTGTCTGTGAAATAGAGTCAGGAGAAGTGTAAGGATCTCTGTGAGCCTGGCGCAAGCCAGTGAAAGGACGCTTAGGAGCTCATTTATTACACAAGATTCAAGAAGAGATGGTCACCCTCCTGCCCTTTGGGGGATGTCACTAGGTCTGCTCAGCCAGCAGCCTCCGAAGGAAGACGCTGAGACGTATGTTGTCCCTCGCTCCACCCAGATCTGGGCAGTTCCTGGTATTTATAATTCCCACCTGTGATGGATCTGCAATTACGGTATATATGTGCCCCTTCCACCTTCTAGCTCTCTCAGCTAACTTGAAAATAAACCAAATGTATTTTTAAATGCCTTATCGAAAGTCCAATGACAGTGGTGAGTCTTCTCTCTGTCACCACGTGGAAACAAAGGCTTTTTTACTCTATATGCTCAGAGCTAAACTGCATGGGTATAAAACAATTATTTTTCCAGCTCTTTCCCTTTGCTTTATTTTGTTATCTGTTTTGCCATTTTTCCATGGTTTGGTTTTGTCTTTTTGAATTACTCTTTAAGGGGAATGGAGATTTTTCAGAAATGCAATTCATTAATACAAAACAAAACACTTCCAAATCAATCAAAGTGGTCGCTCTCTCTTTTATTTCCCTAGAGCACGGTTTCAGGCCTGAGGATCTTGAAACTTGAACAAGAGAGGGAGCAACAAGGAAGAAGAAGAGAAAAATACCAGAATTGCTTTCATTCTTATACTAGTTTCATGCATGGAGAAGTATTCAATTCTTTCCAAACCATTAAGGGATACGTACGTCAGATTTTATCGTACCCAGGAAACTAATGCTCAGAGGTCACACAGAGCTAGACAGACATACACCTAGATTTTCTGATTCAAAGTCCACTGCTCTTTTCACAATAGAATGGAAACATAGCTCAAGAAGAAGCAGGAAACTTGACGCTGAAGCCAAATGCTGGCAAGAGCTAACTGATTTCCTGTTCTGTGAAAGGATAAGGCAATTTTACTAATGACTAAGGCCTGAAGAATAAACCAGTCCTAAAGAAATTTTAGGATTTTTCTTAGTTGCCCCTCCATAGATAAGGAAGCCTTTATGCCTCTCTCCCCAAGAGCGTGAAGAAGGCAGCTCATTTTTATTATCCAGTTCAGTGCTCTGACTTCTGAGCTTCAAGCACAAATTGGATTCTTTCCTCATTAGCATAAAACTAAACGCATTGTCCCTTACTGAAAGACTCATTTTTATAAAAACCAGGGTGAGCATTTAGACCAAATTTTGATCTTTGTGGGATTGTGGACCATGCTTGGGAAGAGGCCATGATACACATCAGTGTCTATATAAGCTTCTGTCTGTCTTCATCAGAAATGGGACATAAGCATAAGATTTTTAAAAAAGAATTCCTGATATTTACCGTTGTTAAAGGATTCCCCCCGCTTTATCATCTTGTTCACAAAAAGCTTATGTGACAGACTTATCGTGCTTATGCACACAGTGACACCTCCAGCACCAACTACGCCCCTGAGCCGCTTTCTCAGTGTGTGTGTCTATCTAGGAGGGGCCCAGGATGAACTCTGAGCGTCTCCCAGCACGTTCCTCTCACTATCTTCCCAGCCTCCGGAAGTGCTAATAGCATCTTTCCAGTTGCAAAGGCCAAAACCTTGTGGTCATTCGGACGACTTTTCACATCCCATTCCCTATCCTGCCAAATACTGCAAGCTCCACCTTCAAGACCCAGACCCCTATCATCACGTTAGCTTCACTGCTAGCATACCGGACCAAACCCTGGTCTCCTGTTCCCCTCTTCCATCGCCTTGAAGCCTGTTCTTTACCCACAGCCAGAGAGATATCTTAGAGGTCTAAGCCAGAGCATGTTCAAAACTTGCAACAGTTCCTCATTTAATTCTCGGTAATACATGGTCTTCCTTATCACTACCTACTGCCTGTCTTTTTATCAGACGCCAAATCCGCAAAGACAGAAAATTATATCTATTTCTATTTCTTTCGCTACTGTACCTCCATGGCAAGGAATCAAACTTTGCAAAAAAAAAAAAAAAAAAAAAAAGGTGCTAAGTAAACACTTGTTGGATGAAGAATAAGGAGGCTGACTTAAGAGCCTCAAAGCCTCGATTGGGAGTTGCAGAGAGAGTGGTGGTTAGGGGTCAAGGATGCTTAAGGTGTTTTGTTGTACGTTCAAAAGACACTCCCTCCCTTTTCATGTTTTCTTAAAACCGAATGAAACTTGAAATTGCTTTCAGTTCTGCTTTTTTTCTGTCGGTATTCTATGCCTTTGACTTGACACTCTGCAAAGGCCAGATCGTGTAGGGCCCCAGTTAAATTCGGTTTACAAATTATTTGTATATGGCCGAGTGGGAGGTTGAAGAACATAATAGCACAAGCTGACGCTGACATTTGCCTGCATACCAGTCACTTCCTTGTTTGCAGCTCTTCAGTCTACACTCCAGTTCTGAGGCCCCCCGATGTGGGTCCTTACCGTCCTGACACTATTCACAAAGGGTGAATTGGTCTACGCGCATGGAAGCACATTGCATGGAAGCACATTGCCGGCCAGGTTACAGGGCTGGGAGGGCAGTTGCACGCTTGCCTGCCTTGCAGCGGGGCCTGCAAATTATTTTTCTAAGTGTATGTTTATATAATTTTGAATTTAGAGAAAAAAAATCACAAAATCTCTCATATGTTTGCCCCGATTCACCAGTTGAGATTTTGCCTAATTTTCTTTAGTATTTGTGCTCACATGTTTGCTTTCTTACATTTTTATTGACAATAGACCATACATTTGAGCCATCACACCCATTTGTCCCTGAAATACTTGTGTTTATTTCTTAAAATTCAGAATGTTCTTTACATAACCTTAGCACAAGTTTCAAAATCAGGGAATTTGAGCATTAACACAGTTCTATATCTAATGCATCCTTTATACACAAATTTTAATCCGTGTTCTCCGTTTTCTCTCCTCCTGGTCCAGAAGCCAGTCTGAAAAGATGCATAACATCCAACTGTCCAGTGTCTGTAATCTGCTGTGGTCTGGAACCGTTCTGCAAACTTTCCTTCTTTCAAACCTTCCCAGTTTTGAACATGCTGGCCAGGAAACTTTTGGAATTGTCCCGAATGTAGGTGTGCTGCATATTTTCTCATTTTAGATCCCGGTTATATATTTTTGACAGGAACACACGAAGTAATAGCATTTTCTTCTTAATGCCTCTCATTATGAAGCTATGTGAGACAGGTCCGACCCCTTCCTGGTAATAACGTTCTGATTACTTGGTAAGGGTTGTGTCTGGCAGGCTTCTATTATGTCGGATGAGTGTTCTTTTTCTTAAATTATAAGTAAATTATAAGTAATTCTGGGAGGATGCTTTAAAACTATATCCGTATCTTGTTCCTCATCAAACTTTCATCTGCTAGTTTTAGTACCACTGTTGATTACTACCTGTATCAATTATTTCTGTGGATGTTGCAAATGGTGCTGTTCTAATTTCTTCTTTTATTCTGCATGATGAGTTGGAATTATACTGCCAGAAAGATAGTTCTCATTCATTCACTCATGCATGCATGCACTCATCCCTCTATTTAAATCCATACAGATTCTTTGATTCTGTTTTATCCAGTGGATTAAAATCTTTTATTTATGTTATAATCTAGTAAACACCATTTGGGAGTTTGTTCTGTTTTGGGTTTTTTGCTCCAATTGCCTCTTGTGTCCTTTTAAATGTTCCAATTGTTCTTTGAGCATTTCTTTATGTTGTGGTACATGAAAATGTTCTAGACTCATTTTATAGAACCTTTTCCTCAGCCCTGGATCCATCCACAACAGCAAGGAGTTTAGACTACTCCTGAGTAGACTGTATAGATTTTTCCCCACCTCATATATCTCATTAACTTAAAAGTTTTAGAGTTTTGGCTACTTTTAAAAAGAGCCTGTGATGAATCAGAGCTTTCACTGATCTTTATCATTAACCATGGTCCTACAGGATTCCCACAGACTTTTGAAAGACAATTATTGACTGTTGGGATCTCAAGGACCAAAGAGAATTGGCCCTATCACAGATGGCAGGCCCTGTCTTTCTCTCTCCCTGTTTTTTTTTCTTTTTTCTTTCTTTCTTTCTTTCTTTCTTTTTCTTTCTTTCTTTCTTTCTTTCTTTCTTTCTTCTTTCTTTCTTTCTTTTCTTTCTTTCTTTCTTCTCTTTCTTTCTTTCTTCTCTTTCTTTCTTTCTTTCTTTCTTTCTTTCTTTCTTCTCTTCTTTCTTTCTTCTTTCTTTCTTCTCCTTCTAAAAATTAGAACATAGTCTGCTTCTGATCTAAGCAATTTCTCTAGCTTAGTATCCCATTGCAGCTGTTCATCACCTCTCTTTTTATGTTTTTCCTTTTTCTTCCCCTCTCCCTCTATGACTCCTTCTCTCCTTCCATTTCTTCCTCCCTGCCTCCCTTCCTCCCTACACCTATTTCTAACACAGATTGCTTTTTGATGATATGCTCACATGAGAAGTTGTTTAACCAGACAATTGTTCAGGTGAGAACCTAATTTTATACCTAGTTTGTTGGCATTTACCTTGTCTTGGGGCTCAGAGTGACCAGTCTGATAATCACTTTCAAAGTAAAAAGCGACTATTATTAACTGCAGAAGATAAAAATGAAAGTAAGGCACACCTGTAATGGAAGATGAAGCTGGAGAAATCACGTAGATCACAAGCAGACTATGCTCTAACGCCTGAGTGGTTGCAATAATAGCAATACCAATGGATTGTAAGAGCATCACTGGAACATTCTCCAGGACCTTCTCAAGTCAAGTCTTCAGTAATATGAAAACAGGTATTTCCAGGAGAGAATTGGTGCTAAGACCCCCTGTCCTTGGAGAACTGGAGGTGGAAGGATCATCAAATAACAGCCTTTGTTTTCTACTCAAGCCTATAAGGGCACACGGTTTCTCCAGCAGGTAAAAACAGTCCTCGGGAGAAAACAAAAACCAAAAACCAAGACATGTTACAGTGTGAGTCCCAACTCCCCTGTTAACTAACTGTAACACAGGCAAAATCCTGAACTACACTAACTGCCTTTGAATATGTCTCTCTACATGGTGGTGAGGCATCTGTCTCCATAGATTAGATGCTTCATTCTTTGGGAGACTACATCTGACATACCTGAGACATGTCTATGTCCTGGGCTGTGCTCACACCATCAAAGCTGTCGAGAGGCCTTTCTGAAGGAAAGTTTATCCTTTCAGAGCTCGGGGCCCAGTGCTGGACTAATGACATTTAATTTGCTTAATAGCGAGAGTAATAAACTAGAGTGTTTATCAGCATCAGGGGGGGCTTTCCTTTCATGATGTTTACCCAATGGCCCTGATTAAAGTGGACAGGGAACCGGAAAGGAGATTGAAAGGGTTTCCCTTTATATCATCTTTTGGTCAAAGAGACGGAATGAAGAGAGACGAGCTCAGTAGCAAGAATCACAAAGGCATGAAAAGCAAGGGGGATGCAAGGTGGAGAAGTGGCCTCCTAGAGGCTGCCTTCATGACCATCTGTCTTCACGAGAAAATCTCTTCTCACATAAAATGTAATTTTATCATATCAAAAATACAATTCTTCATCTCCATTCCACTCACAGTATCTGTGCATGGAACTCCTACTCGCCTGAGCAAGCAGGGTCTGCTGCTGGAGAGACGAGGTGGGGGGAAGCAGGCAGCTAGCTGGCAGTCTTCCTGGCTTTGCCTCTTCTCTCCACAAAGTGCTCTCTGGCAACCAGGAAAATAGCAAAGTGCCCTTCTGCACAGACCCCAGGCATGGATATGGTCCAGTAAGACCTCCCACTGAGCAAATGGCTGGTCTTGTTTTTAATTCAAGTATTAAAATAGCGGTAATTTGGCACCGATTAGCAATGTTAGCCCCGAAGGCCAGAGGAAGACTGGAATTCAGTGTGAGGCTCTAAGCAATTCCTTCCTTTAGATAATCACTTTTTTAGAGGCCAACTGGGCATATAAATATCACACTATGCCATGGCTTGGCGAGTTTTTATCGGGATCAACTCAGACACCTCACACCATTATGCCCCGGGCACTGGGCTGGATCGTCACTCCAGCCAAGCCTGAGATGAACGAACTGGACAGGAGACCACCAGAGAAGAGGCGCAGGTGGCTCAGGTATGGCCTCTCCTTGGAAATCCATATTCCTATACTCAGCTGCCAGGGGTCAAAATCTCTGTATCTGTTTCCCCTTAAAGAAACATTTGCAATTGTATACTATGCCGGACTGGCCCTTTGCCCCGATCTGCAGGAAACTATGCCAAGAACTCCTGAGTGGCCAATCACCCCTTCACTCGAATGTTCCTTCAGCAAAGCTGCACCAAGTACTTCTCGGTACCAAGCCCAGCATGAAGCATCAGAATGGCCAGGTCAGTAATATACTTGAACATATGTGAGAAACTCATGTGAACCTGGAAACAGATAGAGCTCAAAATACCATAGGGCACGTTAAAAGTATAGATAGAATCCTGCAGGACACTTTCTAAGATGGAATTCACACCAAGGATGGGAGGGGAGGAAAATGTAAGCAAGCAATGGTGTTGGATCGCAAATGGGGAGGAATTTGCCCGCAGACACAGAGAAGGAGAGGAACAGCTTGCTCAAGGGCCAGGAGTCAGGCGGGAGAAGCTGAGTCCACCTTCACCTCACACATCACACGAGGTGCGCAGGGGCAGTGAGGGCAGTGGGGAGGTGAGCTGGGCAGGTAGGCAGGGCTGGAGGGGAGGGCGGTGGGTGCTGTCCTGGGGGATGCAGACTTCAGTGGGAAACCAGGGGAGGTGCGTCAACAATCCTGTGGCACCCTAAGAAGTGACAGCTCTGGGCCTCGCTCAGGCCGTTCGTTCATGACTTTGGACTTAACCTGGGTGTTGTGTTTCTTGAAATAGGCCTGCTCAAACGCTTATTCGAAGATCCATAGTGTCAAGGTTCCTTAAATCCTCATATTTATCAGTATAACATTTGTGAAAGCAATTTGGGAATAGCAAACCTACTACTCCTGTTAATGACAGAAATAATCCTTATGGATTACAGGGTGGTCTCCTGCTCATTGCAATGCACTTTTGAAAAGAGCATGTATGGTGGTCATCGTAGAAGCGTTAATGGAGCTGGAGCATCCTGAGCTCTAGTTCCAGTTCGGCTAACTGGGTGCCTGACCTTGAGAGGTAGCAGATGAAGGAGTGGGGAATCCTCCTGGGACTTCAGTTTCCTTGAAATGGGTTTTTGCAACATCATCCTGCTGGTTATTAAGAATATGGTACTAAACAATAGGTGCCCTGACTTCTGATTCACTTCCAAAGTATTTAAACTGAGTTCCTCCTACATTTCTGGGCAGGAAGCTTCTTATTCTTATTGACTTACTAGGTTTATCACATGCCTGTGCATTTAGCATAATTCGATGGTAGTTCCTCAGAGTACAGGTGGGATGTGCAGAGAGCACATTAGAATCACCCAGGGATCTTTGAGTCAACATATACTTGCCCTCCTCCCACTTTTCCCCTTTTCTCCATCATCTCAGCCTTGATTCACCCCGCTAGCTGGTCACCTGACCAGTTTTCAGGTGATTTGGGCATGCACCTCAATCACACTTGGAAGAAGCCCAGCTAGGCCATTCAACATACCTGCTTCCAAAGGTACGTTGGAGCCTATAGTGTCTTTCTCAATAACAGTTTGGCAAAAGGCTCACTGACGCTACCACGGCATTTTATCCAAGGACCAGCATGTAATTCTTCCCTTCTCCAGCTGCTTTCTTCCCTATAAGGTATTTAAAGCATCTTTTCATTTGTAAATTACTACCAAAGTGTGTCTAAAATGCTGTGAAGAAGATGTTCTACAGTTTTATCAGAGGCTTCTTAGAGCAAAAATTATGTTTCTCTATGTCTTCTCCCTAAGAAGTCACCTGGAAAAAAATATTTCAATCCATAGAATCAATTCCCTCTCAAACCAGTATATGCACCATGACAACCAACCCCAAGGACATGGGTGTGAAGAACCGTCACCTATGACATCACTCGGTAAGAAAATTCCCTCAATTCCAGACATTATTGATTATATGGTTTTGGATCAGCTAGCCCGTTTAGGTGACAGCTAATTCTCGCCCTTGTATTGCCCTTGTATTTCACAGGCTTAAACTATTTTGAAAAGATCATGCATATTAAACAGAAGCCCTGAGTGGAAAAATTCTCATGCTGGAGACCATATCCTTGTTTTTTTAGGATCTGATTGTGTTTTACTCAGATGTGTATTTCCTGGGCAGTCTTTTTATTGTTTGCCCTGGCGGAAATGACAACATATACGAGCAAAACAAACAAGCAAACACACAACCTTTGCTTTTAAGATGTATTTTTAAAATTTATTTTTATTTTATTTATATTTTGGCTTTTAAGATTTAAACAAGGGATATGCCTGAGCCAAGGACAGCATGCCTTGAGAATGACAAGCTCTTCTGGATGGGTTCCCTGCCTCCCTCTCCCGTAGCTGCTTTATCAAGGGCCATCTGGTCAGCTCTGCATGCTTGGAGGAGCAGCACAGGGGTCCAGATGGATGGGTTCTTAGAGAGTTCTTTAAAAACCAATGCACCCAACCCCTGAGTCACCATATGCCAAAAGGTCACCTCGACCGAAGTAGCATCCTTCCTGTTTCTCTCTGTGGTTTTTCATTTGGAGTCAGCACCCTGGTGATTTCGGGGGTTGTGGGGTTTTAATTAATGCATTATTATTATTATCTTAAGTACTAACATCATTGATATCAACCTTGCTACCTCATCTAAGGCTTCAGAAAACAAATCTGGAGGGAGGACATGGAGTACGCTGAGTGGTCTTTGCCAGAGGAAAGCAGAGAAGCTCTCAATGCAAGCACACGCCGTTCAGGCTGGAGCTCCTCAGTGTGGCTGCTGTCCCTCCACAGTGATGGAGCAGGGGCTAGCACGCCTTTGAGGCACAGAGAGGGTCTTATCTCCCTTCTGCAGGTGGGTAGCCCAAAGGCTTACCGGTCTCAGAGGGAAGAAAATGCAGAAGAGTGCCAGTGAGAGGGAGAATTGGTCCGTTTCTCCCCAGAACTTAAGTCATGCCCTCAAGGAATAAAAAATACATGCTAAGGAAGTGCATGCATTCTCTGATTATCTTAAAGTACAGCATTTCTTGAAGGTAGGAGGCAAAGCCGTGTGACATTTCTCCGTTCTCTCTGCCCCAGAGTTCCCCATCCCTGGGCTCCGTGCAAAGCATTCAGCAGACTCAGGGACAGCCTAAGATGGAAGCATAGAGTCCTGGACATCTCTGCCCAGGGGCCCTGGGCCCCTCTCTATGGCTTATCTGCTTCATCACAGGTTCAGTGGACCTTTCCCAGAGTGGCAGGTCGATGTAACCTCCGGCTTGGTGACTTGCTGTGAGTGGCACACACTTCACAAGAGCCCCTCGACAGAGTGGGAAATCTCATTAAAGCCTGACATTTGCTGAGCATCCCCAGAGGCCAAAGGTTCCCGTTCCAATCACAGAGCCCCACCGCAGGGCCCAGCAGGCAGCGTGGTGGTGTTGAAACTGAGCTGTCATCTTCAGTGTCCACCGGCCCCACCCCTGCAGCCCTGAAGAGCTCGTGTACCTCTGAGGAACCCTTCCCATGTGGGACCCTAAAATACTCTCCGCACCTCTATCTTTCCCATCACCTTCCTCCCTGACATCTCCTTGCAAACAGTAACTTTGCCTGAGGTCTGTTCCAAACTAGCATGGAAACCTGAGTAATCCTTACTCATTCCTTTTGATCTAGCCTTTTGCAGGAGACAGGAGAGATCAGAAGGAGCAAGGTCTTCCCTGAGGGCACCCAGCGAAGGCCATTTCACACCTGTGCACATCAGCATGTTCTGGTCAGTGGGCTGTAGGCTGGGAGTTGACACAAATAAGAACAAAAGGGCCCAATGCTCTGAGTTCTCTGTTGTCTAAGCAACCTCTTCAACTGGAAGGTGCAACCACTGGGGATGCACCCGTTGGTTGTATTCATGGTTACTAGGAGTACAGTCGGGGAGCAGCTCCTTTCTTGATGTGAAGGATGCATATAGGGAGTAGCTAACTCCAGGGGGTCTAAGGGCTCACCCCTGAACAACATTGATATATAAACACTATATATTTTTTAAATCCATGACAGATTTGTTTTCCATAAACAAAATAATCCCTTCCCTGGATTAATCTGTGGTTAATGGATCAAGGCCATTCCCAGTGTCTATGTTCGAGTTCTACCTCCCTGACCTCTGTAACTCTCTCTCTCTCTCCCTTACCACCCACCTTCGCTGTGTCAGCTATGTATTCATGTTTTACATACAGAATCCCTAATTTCCCCCCATACTCCACAAGATACTTATATTATCATCCTATTGCCACCCCCTTAATGATTTTATGTGAACTACATACAGAAAACACAGAGGACGATGGACAAATACCCACGTACCCACCAAGGAAAAATAAGAAGTATTACATTTTGCCACTTTGATCTCATAATTTTTTAAGAATGAAAAAATCTTACAGATGGGGTTGAAATCTCCTTTGAATCTCACTCACCCCCTGATCTTACAGAGACAGCCACTCTCCTGAAGGTGCCACTTCTCCTTCTTCCCCATGTTCTTATAATTTCTCTGTGGAGAACAATGAGGCTGAGGGAGGGTGAGTAAATTGTTCGCTGCTACCCAACCAAGTGGGGGAACTGGGACCGGACGCCAGCTCCCTTCTGGATTTCTGCACCCTGGGCATGCGCATGCAGGAGGTTGACAGAAGGGTAGGGATGGAAAAGATGCAAAATCAGAAAAGAGAGCACCTGGAAGAGTGGCCGGTGAGGAAAGATGTGGTTCTTTTGAAGTCAGTGCTCTGAAAAAGTGCCCGGATTAGTGCTTTGGGGCGGCTTCTATGTTTCCACTGTACTTCCGACTCTAGTGGCATGTTCCCTTTTCCCGTCTTCAAACTTTCAAATGAATATGGTAATATCTGTGAAACTAGAAAGGAAGGGTGACCCTGAGCTGTCCTTACATGTGGCTCCTTTCTCTCTTTTGATTCATCATCTTGTACCTCTAAGTTCAAAGGGGTCTTGCCATGGCCTGGGGTGAACATTCTTCAAGATCCTCAGGAATTTGAAATGTTATTATTCTAAGGTTTTAAGACCCAACTATTTTGGGCCTCGTTTGCATATCTGTCAAGTGATGATAATTACAGGTCCTCCTCCTATCTCATAGATTCACTTGAAGGGGAGAAAATGAGTCAACACTCATTTATTCAAGGAATATTTACCAACTATCTGCCATGTGCACAGACCTGTGCTAGCAGTGGGGCTACAGCTATGAACTAGACAAATTGCTGCTTCCTGAAGCTTATAATTTATTTGGGGGGAAAATGAATAGGGAAACATTAAAGTGTATTTTCCTACAAAGGAAATATAAGGGTCTCTGCAAGCATCAAGGACAGGCACCTAAGCTAGACATAAGAGACAGAAGAAGCTTCCAGACAGTCCTCAGAGACAGGTGGAGTCAGCCAAGGGAGAGGGGTGACCATGTGCCTTGCTCCATACCTGAAGACACTGTGATGTTTAGGACACGCTGGTTCTACAGTGTAAATGACCATCAGTCCATATTCACACAGCAAGAGTAACTCGGCTTGAATTTTCCCAACAACTCCATAAACCCTTCCTTTGTGCCACAATTCCTTACATTTCCCTTTACACTGGACTTTCCCATTCATTTATCTCCAGTATCTCACCGTGGCTGGCGCATGTAAAGGCACAGCACAAATTAACAGAAGGAAGGAATTAATGAAGAATGCCAACTGGCACCCCCCCAACTTGTGCACAATGGATTCTCCAGACACCCCTCTGGAGGTGGAATCCAGATTTATTGCAGCTTTTACACACAGCCCACTCTGGCTTTGCAGAATCAGCTGAAAGGATCTGGCAGGTAGGTTCTCAGCCTACCCAACCCTTTCAAATGTAAAAAATAGAAGAGAGAAAAGGGGAGGGACATAATCCTTGGAGAATGGTTCCTTTTGTTCCTTTTAAAGTCAATTTTTTTTAATGTATAGTTCTCTAAACTAAACTCTTTGCTCCACAAAATGAGGTTTTCCCCCCTGTGGAGGGGAAGGCTCTGACTTTTAAATGGAGTAATCCCTGGCAGTGAAAAGAACCACCGGAGGTATCTCAGAAAAGTAAATCAGAGGAAGAGCCTCACCACAGCTCAGGCTTCAAGGCAGGCTTCCCATGGGTGGGGGGCTTTTTGCTGACTGACTACAAACTCCAGGGTGGGGAACGTCTATCAGCAGAGCTCCTTAGAGAATCTGCATTTTTGGAAACAGCTTTTCGGGGACCCTAGGAGAGGGAGGGCCATCCTGAGGGCCAAGAGGGTGCAAAAGCAATGCCAGCCAGAATGAAAAGGTGCAGCCCTCTTTCTCTCAAGGGCCCTGGGAAGTCTTCTCTGTATCAAAGGGCTCTGCTTCCAGCCACATGGGAGTAACAGGGACCAGTTTTTCCCTCCTGACTGAAACAACCAAAACACAGATATGAAACAATGATTTCCAAGACCCTGAACATCAGGCAGTAAGAGACACTGATCCATGGGAGATCGAAAATAAAGTAACCCCCACAGGGACTTAGAAGGGTATGCAGGCTATGGAAATAGCTGGAGCCTTGAGATGTCTCTGACATGAAGAGACTACGTTGAGATTCTGGGGAGACCAAAGTGGCTAAAGTTTGCAGAACAGAGTGCTGGAGAGGAGAGAGGGATTTCAAAGACCTTCAAAGAGGTCCCCCCAAGTTCCTCACTGAGTACACCCAAGGCTAGGAAAAAGATTACTCAAAGTGATTAGCAGTAGCAGCACAGACTGGAAAAGCACAGGATTCCCAGGACTTTGCGTAGAGCACACAGAACCATCTTCAGTAATAGGAAGAAATTACCCGCAGAGGGCGCATGACTCCCGTTCAGCCTAACACATTTTGAAAGCAAGATTGGACCAAATTCCAATCGATCAGAGAATAACAGGAGAGAGAGAGACAACACAAATCATAAGAAGTGACATCACTACAGTTTCTACAGAGACTTAAAAGATAGTAAGGGCATATTATTCACAAGTTTTAATATAATAAGTATTAATAGGGATCCCTGGGTGGCGCTGGGATCCGTGGGTGGCGCAGCGGTTTGGCGCCTGCCTTTGGCCCAGGGCGCGATCCTGGAGACCCAGGATCGAATCCCACGTCGGGCTCCCGGTGCATGGAGCCTGCTTCTCCCTCTGCCTGTGTCTCTGCCTCTCTCTCTCTCTCTCTCTGTGTGACTATCATAAATAAATAAAGAAAAAATATTTAAAAAAAAACAAGTATTAATAAATCTGACAACTTGAAAAAATATTTAAAAGAGGCAAACTGCAGTAAGTCATTCATGAATAGGTAACTTGAATACTATTTTATCTATTATGGAAATTAAAATTGTAGTCAAAGATCTCTCCACAAAAAAAAAAAAAAAAAGATCTCTCCACAAAGAAAATTCCAGTCCCAGATTACTTCAATGGTAAATTCTATCAAATACTGGACAAAGAAATAATACCAATGCGTCACAAATTCTTTCAGAAATTAGAAAAAGAGAGAATATTTCCCAAGTCAATTTATGAGATAAGCCTAACACTAACAGTAATCGAAGATGCCAATTCACCCCAAATTGTTTTATAAATTCCATGCATTTCCAATGAAAATCCCAGCAGATGGTTCGTTTTTTTTTTTTTTTATTAGAAACCGACAAACTGATTTTACAATGTGTGTGGAAATGTTAGACCTAGCATGAACAAGTGATGTGGGAAACAAAGGCAGAGGAGAAATTGTTAAATTTCCTTATTACTCGCCCGTTGACAAGTCCCTGAAACAGACAGAGGGACCTTCCTCTAGGAGCTCCACTGCCTCGATGTCCATACTTTGTTGGGGGCAGAAGGCAATCCTTGCCTGCCCCCTCCCCTGCCCCCCACCTGGGAGTCTACTTTAGCATATAAAATTCCTTTGGAAACTTCCTTTATCTCTAACCCCCCAAGATCGGTGTTGGCCATCATCCTCCTAGCACATGGCCCACCGATGCACCTCTGAAGGGTCTCGTGACTCAGGTCTTATTAGATGGTAATAAATGACCTTTTCCCAACAACAGAAACCCCTCAAGGTCCTGGGAACCTTGCTTCCAAATTCCTTAGAGACTCACGTTATCCCTAACCCCCTCCCCACTTCAAAGTATATAATCAGCCGCTCCTCAGGACCAGGTGCAGCTCTTCCTGCCCTCGGGTCCTGTCCCCGTGCTTTAATAAAATCACCTTTTTTGCACCAAAGACAAAAAAAAGTATACGTGCTCCACAATTCCATCTATTAAACTAAATGAAATATTTTAACATATTGAAAATGTAAACTAATTTAGTGTGATCAGGGGTCTCTAGGGGGGAGAAGGGGGTTACAAAGGAAATGACTAAAGTTGTGGGGTCTCTGAGGGCATCATCTTGATGGTGATGGTTTCATGGATATGTATATATATATTTGCTGTAGCTAATCAAATTGTACTTTTTAATATATACATGTTTCTTGTATGTCAATTATAATCTCAATAAAACTTATTTATTTATTAAAGATTTTATTTATTTATACACGAGAGACACACAGAGAGAGGCAGAGACACAGGCAGAGGGAGAAGCAGGCTCCATGCGGGGAGCCCGATGTGGGATCCGATCCCTGGATCCCAGGATCATGCCCTGAGCGGAAGCCACCCAGGCATCCCTAAAACTGTTTTTTAAAGATTTATTTATTCACTTTTAAAAGATTTATTTATTCACTTTAGAGAGAGAGGGGGAGAGCACATGCAGGGGAGAGGGGCAGAGGGAGAGGGAGAGAGAGAATCTTTGAGCAGACTCTCCACAGAGCGAGGAGCCCAAGGTGGGGCTCCATCCCAGGACCCTGAGATCATAACCCAGGCAGAAACCAAGAGTCAGCTGCTGAACCGACTGTGCCACCCAGGTGCCCCTCAATAAAACTGTTAAAAACTACCACCAACAAACAAACAGCAAACAGACCATGAAGCAAGTCTGTGGATTTTACACTAGGCTACATGTGCTGGGATGGGACTGGGGAGGAAGGAAACATGGCCCAATGCAATCAGACTCCGGGGTCCTCAGTAGGTCAAGGATATGAGGGAGTGGGGCCAGTGGCTTTAGGGCCAGCACAAAGCATAGTTGACCCTTGAGCAACATGAGGGTTGGGCGCAAGGACCCTCCGTGTAGTCGAAACTTTGCGCATAACTTTTGACGTCCCCAATAATCTGCTATTGACCAGAAGCCTTTCTGATAACATAGACAGTCGATCGGGACATTTTGTATATGTATTATATACCATATATATATATATATATATATATATATATATATTTTTTTTTTTTTTTTTTTTTGCCATAAAGCCAGTTAGAGAAAAGAAACGCTATTAAGAAAATCCTAAGGAAGGAGCGCCTGGCTGGCTTAGTCAGTGCAGTGGAGCATGATCTTGATCTCAGGGCTTGAGCCCCACACTGGGTGTGAAATTACTTAAAAATAAAATCTTAAAAAAAAAGAAAAAGAAAAAGAAAATCATAAGGAAGAGAAAATACATTTGTAGTACCGTAAAAGACCCGCTTATAAGTGAGCCTGCGCATTTCAAAACTGTGTTGTTTAAGGGACCGCTGTACCGCACCTCTGAGGAGGCTCTGAGGGCTTAGGACAAAAAGTCAGGGAAATCAGAACATTTATTTTGGATTGTTTGGTGGCTAACGACTCAGAAATAGAAAATCTGCCAACAAAGTAGTTGTGAGAACTGCCAGGAAATTCTCTGCTTTGTTAGAACTCAGGAGGCATGGCCCCCAAATGTCGCCTAGTGCTAATCCAGGCTTAAGGAAATAGGATGGAGCAGTTCCTGGGATCTGACATCATTCTCAGGTGGCCCCAGGCCCCTGGGTGGCGGTGGGGCTAGCGCCTGGCTGGAAGCAGGGTCCTGATTGTGCAATCAGAGATAATTGGTTTCTAACTCTGATCCCATTTATTCTTTCCATCCCCAGCCAGGAAAAGCTGCCTTGGCTCCTTTGTTTTTAGCTTCCAAATTTTCTTACTGTCAGCTGCTAAAGCATTTTTGTCTCTTTCTTCCGTCCTCTGGAGACTCCATCCCTCCCTTCCCATAGTCCTTCCTTTACCTTAGGGCTGCTCGCCACTCCGCGTCCGCACCTTGGCCTCCGTCTGGAGGGTTCCTGGTCGCCCTCAGCCAACAGGCGTCCCTCTATGCTGTCCTCTGGGCGGTGCGGTGGCGGCCCTTCCATTGCCCTTGAGGGGCAGCTCCAGAACATCTGCTCCAAGCTCCCGCTTCAAAAATCTCTCTACCCGTTGTCTCCTGCACCAGACTGCCGGCTTCCCGGGGGGCCTGCCCTACAGCATCCCTCTCTGGTCCACAAGATCCTTGAACCATGGGGAGTGTCACTTAGGCTTTCTGCAAAACCTGGAGTAAAGTCGAATTCACTCATTCAGAGGGAAAAATAAAAAAAGCAAGCAAGCAAGAAAAAAAAAGCCTCGGTTGCAATGACTTTACACATCAATAAGACATATGTATGAAGCTGTTCAAGTTGCTAATGATTCAGCATGAGACATCCCCCAGCCCCCGGACAAAGCACCTTACCAAGCGCTAATGAATAGGCACCCGCACCCTGTGAGATCGCTGCCGCGGCCTCTCAGCTCCGGAGAACGCGGAGCTCAGCCTGAAGGGGATCAGAGCAGATGCCCGCAGCTGCGGGCGAGCTCGCGCCTCATAACCCATCCGCTGGGACAACAGGCAGGGAGCCCGCTATCGCCCCAGCCACTAACTGCCCCCTCGGGCCCCCGTTGCCCCCACTGCCCCGGCCGCTCCCGGGCACCTCGAAGCCCGCCTAACGCCCCCCTGCAGACTCGACTGGAGACAGGTGTGCGGCTGGACCTCAGGCTCTACACAGCGAAACGCACAGGAAACCGAGAAGCAGGCTCTGGGGACGGAGGGGCACCCGAGAGGCGCCGGGTGGGGGGCCCTAGCTTCTGGGGCCGGGGAGGTGGAGGCCAGGGCTGGATGGGGACCACCCGGGCTGTCTCCCCCTGTCCCGTCCTAGCAGCCCAGAAGCTCCTGTGTGGACACTGTGTCCCCCAAGCGTTGCCACCCTGGTCCTTCCATTGCGCGGCTCCCCTGGTCACCTGCGGGATGTCCCTGCCCGCTAAGGTGGCACAGGTGAGGCTGCACGAGGCTCGGCAGCAGGTGCTTCCCTCCCTGCGGCCCGCGGCTCGGGCCAGGCGGCAGGTGCTTCCTCAAGCTTCCTCCTTAGCTGTAGTCACTTGCTCTTCCTGTATTTTCTGGATTGTTTGTCCTCTGTTTCCAGATCTGCCTCTCTTTGTGTCTCAACTAACAGTCTCCTGCTCAATCCTCTTTCCCAAATTTACTGATTCCTTTTTTTTTTTTTAATTGGGCAGCAGCCTCACGTTCATTTAAAATCTAGCAGAGTATACAGAATGGTACAACCGCCAAGAAACTTCTGGAAAAAATGCCCTGAAAGGGATGGCGCTGGCCAGTTGCCTAACGTGCTAAGGCTGGCCTTCCTCTGCTCGGGGGCCACACGGGACTGAGGTGTGACAGTCATTCACAAGCCTGCATGGGTGCCTCTGGCCCTCACGACATTCCCACTGCAAGGAACACTGAAGTGTGACTCAGCCCTGCTCGTCGGGGGGGAACCCGAAGGGCTTGTGGCCCCGGGTGCTGATCTGCCCCCATGATGTGCTGCTGTGCAAGCCCCGCCGCCACCGCCACCGCCACTGGCCGAGCACAGGGACTGCTACAGTGACCCGCCCTGCCCGCCGTGGGTGCGCTCTGCTGAACCCTTGGTACGGACGAGACGCAAACTTCAGACCAAAGGAGGATCTCCTCGCCTGCAGGACATGCCCCACTCACCCCCTTCCTACCACGTCCGAGCCTCCTCAAGCTGGCCGCTTGCTTTATCCTCGGGAGTCCGGGCAACACCCCGGGAGAGAACAAGCAATATGCCCAGAGTACGGACGCCAGGCCGAGGCTCTGCAGCCTGGGGCCCGTGGGCATGCATGGTGGGGCCTGTGCCCCCGACTGCAAGGTGCTTCTCTTCTCCACTCTGCACCTCTCTCAGCCCCGCTGCCCTGCAAATAGCACCACCGCAAGGAGGCTTCTTTGTTTTATTGAGGCAAGGACATGAAAAATAAGTTATCTTTGAACCACAAGAGAAACAGAGGCAAGCAGAATGTAATTACCCAAGCTGGAAACTTGCCATGTACCACAGCTGCAGAAATCCACGGCGGGACAAAAAAGCAATATTGACCAAGAAATATCATATTACCCTTCATGGACCCATCCTGAGGGTTTGCTCCTCACCCACCTTTATTCAGGGGACCTACGGGTCTCTCTGCTTACGTTGAGAAACTCATTACTGGCACTTGCAGATGCTCGGGGGTGTAGACAAGTAAGAAAAATTCATAAAGCATACAGGAAAGCCCATCTGGTCTCTGTGAAGAGGGTCTCTTGTGAGGCCACGTAGGGTGGTAAGAGTTTGGGACTGTTGTGCATGTGAGGAAGGGGGAAGCACGTGGCTGCGAGCGTGAAGCCTCTAAGGCCAGACCCTAAGTCAGCACCATCCAAGGAGGTGGGAGGACCTCCCCTGGGCAAGCCTGGGGCGCTTTCCCCATGGCCTTGAGGATGGGGAGTCTGTGGGCACTGCAGAGGTGGACTGGGATAAAGGCCCCAGAAACTTCCAGATCAATACAGAAGCCTTAGCAGCAAGCCAGGAGGTGATGATGGCAGCGTAGAATCTTCCATCGCTAAAAATAGAGCGGTTTCCTTGCGGGTTGGATGAGCTTCCGAGGGGTGGAGGTGGAAGGAAGGTCCTGCCAGGGAGAGGGGCTGCAGTCTGGGAGAGCCGGAGATCTGAGGGGTCGGGGTGGAGAGTAGGGAGGGACAGGGTTGGTGGGGCCATGCTGCACTGAAGAATAACCCAGAAATTTAGGACACGACTGGATTTTAAAGGACCTGGAATGTGTGTGTCTTTTATTTGTACATTAAAGAAAGCCACTGAGGGCGTGGGTATGTGCGAGTGTTTGCTGCAGAGGGTTAATATGTTCTTGGGGTGTTTTAGAGGATATTTTTAAGCAAAAGAGAATGGTTATCAGAAACCTGCCTTTAAAAATGTAGACTGCTTTGGAGAAACAATTATGACCAATGTCCTCAAAAGAATTTGCAAATTTCAGGACCGAAAAGGCCAAAAGTACCATTAACGTGAAAGATGGTTTTGTCATCACTGGTTTAGGGCCCATTTAACAACAGGAAGCTTTAGGTACTTGTGGAAATGTTCCAAAAAAAAAAAAAAAAGAGAGAGAGAGAGAGAGAGAGAGAAATATTTTTACAGAATATTAGGATGAACCTCACTTGGAAAACTTTTCTAATCCTGGCTCTTCCTAAGAATTCAAGCTTGATCAATTATTTTGCCGAGAAAAGGCAATTACCCTCTTGGGAAGATATGGAATCTTCTTGGAGACCTACAAATGGTGTTCTTAATTTTTTTATTCATTTATTTTTTAAACTCTGCTTAAAATCGAGGTTCAGGGGATCCCTGGGTAGCTCAGCGGTTTAGCGCCTGCCTTCGGCCCAGGGTGTGACCCCGGGGTCCCGGGATGGAGTCCCACGTCGGGCTCCCTGCAGGGAGCCTGCTTCTCCCTCTGCCTGTGTCTCTGCCTCTCTCTCTCTCTCTCTCTCTCTGTGTCTCTCATGAATAAATAAATAAAAATCTTTAAAAAATAAAAATAAAAATAAATAAATAAAATCGAGGTTCATATTACTCTGGAATTTTACTTAACCATAAAGGACAATATAGATCCAACAATTTTACTCCTAACTACATTGATATTCTTTGCTTTTTTGTTTTGTTTTGTTTTAAATTGGGAGAACAGGGGCACGTGGGTGGCTCAGTGGTTGAGCATCTGCCTTGGGCCCAGGGCATGACCCTGGGTCCCGGGATCAAGTCCCGCATCGGGCTCCCTGCATGGAGCCTACTTCTCCCTCTGCCTGTGTCTCTGCCTCTCTCTCTGTCTCTCATGAATAAATAAATAAAAATCTTTTAAAAATTAATTAATCAATTAACTAATTAATTAATTAATTAGGAGAACTGACTGATGAGAAAAGGAATGTCAGAGACTTCAGGTAGGTGCGCACCCATTCGATGCTTCCTAGGACCTCATGCGACGCCGGCCGTATTGCTTCTATCTGTCAGACTCCTAGCGCGGAGTGCGGTGTATCCTCACGATCACGTCACGCTGCTCTTGTAAACCCACTTGGAATGTCAAGAGTACATGAAACAGGCCAGTGTCCTGGTCTGCAGGGAGGCTCACGGCAGCTTAACATTCTATCTCTGGCCTGAGAAAGAGAACCTAAATGTTGGGGCCGTTTCATATTCCTCCCCTTTCCATTTTAGCAGCAAATGACACTTTCTAGCAATAGCAGGGGCTGGTGAGCATGCCGAAAAATCAACCTCTCGGTAAGAGAGGTTTGCAAATAGCAAATTACATGCACCAAGAAGCTAAAACACAGTTCTTTTTAAGAGTCCTTTGTAGGAAAGGAAGGATGCCTCTGCTCCATCACGGTAGCCACGTAGGGGAAGGAGAATCTTTGTAAGCTTATTGTTTGTCCCTCCCCCAAACGCTGATCTTTTCTATGGTGGCCCGACAGCCAGGATTTGCTTCTTATTTGAAGAGACGTTCCTAACTTCTTAAAATCAAGTTCCTTCATCCGAAAAGTGGGGCAACCTGCTCAGGTCTCTGCTTTTGGCACACACCGTGTTCCATGATACACAACTCACAGCCACTCCCCTGCCCTGGACTACAAAATCCTATGTATACCTTAAAGAGGGCCTTCCCCTCCATGGGAAGAACGTCGTCCAGCCCCCCAAGCCCCCGCCCCCATAGACGCTTTTGGTTGTGATGACTCCACAGCCACATCTTAGAGGGAATCCCTGAGGCCTCCTCCCAGACAGCATTCCCGGAGATGACTATGCGATGACTTGCTTTTCCACAGGAAATTGCCAGGGATGCTTGAAAGCTAAGCAAGCCTCTTCCTATTCACAAACCCACAAGGAGAGTCACTCTGGCATAGGAGTCTCCTCTCTGGCCAAAGGAACAGACCCCGACGTACAACAGGATGAGCCCTGTAGGTCCTTGTACCTTGGTTGTCCGAGTCCAGTATGCACTTGTCTAGATACAACGCTGCGAGTGATGGTCAGGCTCTTCCACTGGCTCAACAAAAATGGCTTTAATTCTTAACGTTGCTGAAATACTCTCATTATGGCCCGGCTACACTAATCACTAAGCAAAATGTGAAAATAAACTAAAGAAGTCGGCCTTCTTTCTCTGGGAGTTCATCGGGGATAGAAACCACATCATATGCATCTCCGCATAGCTCAACAGTAGCAGTAATTGCTAGCACTGATGTGGTGCTTCCTGGCGCCCAATAGTCTTCTAAGTGTTTAAATATATTAATCAATACAATCCTTACAGCAACCTAATGAGGTAGGCTCTCTTATCCCCACCGTACAGCTGAAGAAACCAAGACCAGAAAGATTGCTCGGTGTTAACTAGTTAGTAAATGGTGGAGCTGGAATTTGAGCTCAATCTGTCGCCTCCAGATCGTATGCTCTTCTGTAGGAGGCAACAAAGGGCTCCCTAGTGAATATATAGATAAGAGGAATAGCTTTTTATTATTTTGGGGTCTGATGCTTGGACATTGGGATGCTTAATTAGAAGAAGTGAGGCAGGTTAGACTGTACTCTTAATGGGAACGTCTTATACTTTGGAGGCTATGGGAACTGGGAACACCACCGCCATTGTGTCTAATTTTCCAACTGGATTCAGGGTTTGAGTTTTTTTTTTTCCTGCAGTAGATGCAACACGGAGGCTCTTCACACTTGGATCAGCCATGCTTAGTCTTTTGCATTTTCCCTTCACCAATGAAAGTAAAAGAGAGCAAGTGTGATTTTCCTGAGGTGACTGGGGAGTCTTTAGCAAGAAGTAGGGAAGGAAGAAAAAAAAATGAGTTGAAAGCGAGAGTGTGTGAACTGGGGAGAGATTGCCTCATGAAGTAGCACTACCCGACCTCGGAGTGTGGAGATGGAGGGGCAGCGGGGAGAGCACGCGTGCGCCTCGTCTGCGTGCCCGCTGGGGCCTTGCTCTTAAGTCTCACCCACCCCTGGCACGTCTCTCCAGTGGCATCCTTCGCTCTCGCTCCTAGACCATCCCCCCATATGCGCACATTTCTTTCTCCGTCTCGGTCTGCCTCTCCCTGTGACCTAGACTCCTGTATGTTCAGAGCTGGTTTCAGCAAGTATCTGAACATCACTGGACAAAATACCCTTCGTCTCTGTGGGTTCACTAGCTTTTCCAACCCTCCTGAAGCCCTAATCCTCTCTCTCCCACATGATCCCTGGAGATCACTGGACTTTGTAACTGTCACCTGCATGCAAATGACTCCCATAGTTCTACCGATCCCACATTTCCATGGCCTCCTGGGCACCGTACTTGAGTGTTCCCAGCCAAGAGCTGTTTTTTTTTTTGTTTGTTTGTTTGTTTTGTTTTGTTTTGTTTTCCTGGATGAGGATCATTTATTGCACGGAACCGCCAACACTGCTATGATCCACATCCACTCCCATCTGAAGCTCAACATACCTAAAGCTTAAATTGCCTTCTCCTTCCCTCTCAAAATGCTTTCCTCCTCATTGCCTTCATACTTTTTGTTCTCCTGGACTCATTCGGGATGAAAATGTGGATAAATATAAACCTTTCCTGTATCCCCTAAATCCAGTCTATCCACACATCTGATCCACTCTTCCTTTACAATCTCTGCCTCATTCGTCTTTCCTTGTGTTCTCATTACCACCACCTCGACTTTCAAGCTGTCCTGATTACTCTGCCAAGTTCCTAGCATTTAGGGGCATGAACTAGCTGGGCTAGAGCCCAAACTCTGACTTTGTTGGGCTATTAAATAAAATAACAATAGTACATACCCCATAAAGTAGTTGATGGGATTCAACAGTCATATGTTGAATGAATTCTTAGTAAGTAGTTATTTTATTATTTACCTTTCCTTAGTCTTGCCTCTATTCCAAGCATCATGTTCCCTACCAAAAGAATAATCTTCTTAACACGGTGTTCTGACAATGCAACTTCACTAATCTAAAACCCCAGTAGGTTCCCAAATGCATAAATAAATAAAATAAGACACTGAGGGTGAGGTAGCTTGACCCTCAGTGTCTTCTTCAGCAGTTCCGTGGAAGTCTAACTATCTTTATTCTAGTCTGGTCAGAGTGATTGATTTGTAATCTTGGCTGTTTCAGAGTCTATACGGCTTCTGATTGGAGCCAAAACCCCACTTAAAACATTGCACCGATAGCCTGTTTGTCACTTCCTAAACTTCCTCTGACCCTGTTTTGAATTTTCGTCGATATTAATGACTCAGTACTATCACATACTGTCTTGTGTTTATTGTTTTTATTCCTAAACTGTGAGGCCACAGATGTCTGAAATCTGATCTTACATCTGTAGTCCCGGCAGTAATGTGGCACACGGTAGATTGTCAATGGTTTTTATATTTATTTATTTATTTATTTATTTATTTATTTATTTATTTATTTTTTATTTTTTCTCAATGATTTTTAAAAAATGGATGTAAATGAGGTGTCTATCTCTACTGAAACACTAAGGGGGTGATAAATAAGGCAAAGATGTGAGAAGACATGAAAGTGAGAAAGCAGGGGCGTACACGTGAGTGGGTGAGCATGGTGTGGAGATAACTGTTGATAACGGGAATCCAATGGCTTCAGGACAAGGTCCACGCCTTTTGTCCACAGCTGCCTGTATGACACAGTCTGGACAGAGGGCCCTTGTCACACTCCTGAGCCATATACCCTTCAATATGAACGTAATTGTCCAGCCCAGCCAGAGGCCATGTTGCTGCTGGTGTTATCCTCAGATGTGGTCAGAGTGCACCTGTCCCACGAGCAGTCAGCCGCAGCACGTACCGAGTGTCTGCTCCATGCGAGTGGCCCTGGGGAATCTGACCACAGAGCACAGTTGATCTTGGACGGATGCCGTGAGGAGGAGGCACTTAAATCATAGCCTATCCGCCTGTAATGGCGAGCACTGGGTATTGTATGTAAGTGATGGATCACTAAATTCTACTCCTGAATCTAATAGTACACCACAGGTTGACTAACTGGAATTTAAATTAAAAATTAATTAGAAATAATAATTAACAAGTAAGTAAATAAATAAATAAATCCTGAAAAAAAAAAAAAAACCTATAGCTACTGGGCCAGGGACTGGGCAGGATGGTCACCAAACCCATTTTTCCTTCTGGGGCCCCACACAAACTATCTCAAAGCGGCCTTGCACTTAGCTAGAACACTAGCATCTGTCTTCTTAAATGAAACGGGAGGAGAGCGTGGCAATTTCTGGCCAAGGGCATGCTGTCTCTCCTATCCTGCAGTGGGAACGGCCAGCGTGGTGTTGAGGTGCGGTATCGCCTCACGTGAGGGAGCCCGAGGCCCAGGCTGACCACATGAAGCAGAGCTCCCTCGCTGACTCCCAAGGTACTGTGACATTATTATTTTGTTTTATATAAATTTATTTTTTATTGGTGTTCAATGTGCCAACATATGGAATAACACCCAGTGTTCATCCCGTCAAGTGCCCCCCTCAGTGCCCGTCACCCAGTCACCCATTCATCCCCACCCCCCGCCCACCTCCCCTTCCACCATCCCTACTTCGTTTCCCAGAGTTAGGAGTCTCTCATGTTCTGTCTCCCTTTCTGATGTGACATTATTTTGTATGAAGTACTAAGGTCTGTGGGTTATTTACCGTAGCACTCAGAATGAGACTAAGTCTCTTCAAAGCACCTTCCCATTTCTTATCTCAACCAAACCCAAGAGCAAACCCGGGATAAAGGAAAGAGAAGTCTGATCATGTCATTTTCTTTTTGGGGTTCTGTTTACTCGGCCTGTCCCGAATCCCTCATTTAGGAGCCAGCTGCCTACTCCTCTCTCTACTTGACTTCCCTATGTGTCCTAAGTATAAAAACTATTGTTCGATGCCACTGTTTTCTCCCTCAGACCGACACATTCTATTTCTGTGGTAGGAACTGCAATCCAGGTTTATAACCACATCGCTCTTTTTAGAGGCAGGAAGAGGGAGGAGAGAAGGAAGGCAGAGGGCTCTTGAGATCTGCTACATGAAGGTGGAGGAGAGCTCGTGCTGGCCCTTGAGCACACGCTGTTTTGTCTGGTTCTTGTTTTATATCTGAACGTTAAGAAATGCCACTTAGTCAGAGTCTGCTTGCCTCCTTGTACCCTGCCCTCCTCTCTCTCTCTTGTGATGAGAGGACTTCGAGGAGAATTTCAAGAAGGGAGCGTAAGGAGGGGTAACTTCCCTTTCCCTACACGGTGGATATTTCAGTGGCTGGAAGAAAAGGGCAAGAGCAGCAGCCCTTCTCTGCTTCCCTGTGCCCAGTTCCCTGGGCTGACTGCCAGGGATTAATGGGGACATAGCTCCCACCCCTGACCATCTCTCTCCCTGCCACCTGCCTGCCACAAATCCGCAGTAGAGCCTGGTGCATGCCCGAAGGGAGGACCATGGCGGTGCCATCAAGCAACATGGGGTCCTTCTTTCTTGGTGGGTTACCTTTTTACTTTTCTCAGCGATTATGATTTTTCTACTTCTGCTGGCTAGCATGTCAGTTTCAAATACCTCGAAATCCAGAAGTGATGGCAAGTAGGAACAGATTTGATATGAGTGGACTTGCCAGGAGTATCCTACCTATTAGCTCAGGGAAGCTCTCAGCTGTGCTTTCCTACACCCAAATAGCACTTAACACAGTGACTGGCACATAGTCAGAGCTTAATAAATGTCTGTTGCGTGAAAAAGTGAATGCGTGATTTTGACTACAGTCTTCCCTTCTATAGTGCATGTATACTTATCCATTGATAAACAATCCTATTTCAAGGGGATTGAGACAAATGATCAAATGTCTATATCCTAACGGCTACAGCTAATTTTTACATGTTCCCTGTTAATAGGTAGGGAAGAGATATGTCTGTCATTTTCTAGCAGGGAAAAATAGGAGTTGTGGATCCAAATTCAAGCAATAAATCAAAAACAATACCCAGACATCTGGGTGGGAGACAAAAGGAAGTTAGCAAAACAGAGAAGTGAATTAATTCAAGTTTCTGAGAAGCAAGAAACAGCTACTTCTTGGGTATCCAGGCAAGAAAAATCCTGAGCTCTTAGCAACCACAGGGGACCAGATGGGAACTGAATCTTCAGGTGGCCTATGGGAATTGGCAGGAAATAGAGGTGAGCTAGGTGAGGACTCATGTCAGCAAATATGCTTTGGGCTCCTAAACTCTGCTTGCCTGATTCTTTGGGGGAAACAGAGAGAACTTAGTTCACCAGAGTCTGTGAAAGAAACAAAAAAGATAGGGATCTACTGCTAATTAATCTAAGGCTGACCATGATTGATGATGAGTAGTATACTAGAATTACAACGTGCTATGGGAATGGAAGCAAAAGACATATTTTGTCAAGGTCAGAGGTGGTGGACGCTTAAGAGAAATGAAATTTGCTTAAGCTTTGTCAGTTAGATACGCTGTTGGCTGGCAATTATAGAAGGAGAAGACAGGAAAGGAGATTATGGCAGGAAGGATTGTCTTAGGTAATTATTAAATTGGTCAGCAGGAAAATTAGGTATAGGAGTGGCGAGAAAACGTTTTGTTGGAAAGAAGACTGGAAAAGCTTGGTAGATCCACAAAGTTGAGGGTTTTAAACGTGAAGCTTACGCATTTATGCTTTGTTCTGAATGTAGTAAGGAGCCATTGAACGCTTGTTAGCATAAGAGTGATGGACAAAAATTGTATTTTAGGAAAGTTGCTCTGAAGCAATGCCCAAGATACACTGCATATGGAAGGGACTGGAAGTAGGAGGACTAATTTGAAAGTGGAAGTGTGGCCATGAGGCTATGAGCTGGTGCAGTGCTGTTGGCAGGATATTGGAAGGGGGTTGAGCTCAAAGGCAGTACCAGATGGGCAGGCTGTGATTGTTGACTGAATGTGGGGATGAAAGAAAAGAAGAAGTACATGGAAATTCTAGGATGTGGAACCACAGTGACCAGGAGGGGAAAGATGCCATTAAGAAAGTGGGGGGTTGGGGGGGATGGGGCAAAGACAGTAAGTCGATTTTGATGGATTCAATTTTTTTCCTCTTGCGTAATGGCAGGGGTCTTGAGCTGGAAAGGGGGGACAGAGATGGGTTTGGGAGTTTTAAGGAATGGCAAATATTTAAAGGAGCTATTATGGATTAATTAGGGGATTATAGAAGACAAAATAATTCGTTTTCCTCTATTCTAAATACCTGGTTAAGTCTGAATGCTACTAATTGACAGTAATCCACACGTGTTGAAGAACTTTCCCTTCAAGGGTTGGAGAAGGCTCCCGTCTTCCCTGGAGATATGCCCTGGTCTCCTCTGCCATCTGTGCACATCGTAGCCCATTGGCCAACTGGACTAGGAAGAAACTCTCGCGGGGTACAACGCCCCAGATTTAACAGCTTCCCATATAACTCCTTGCTACAAAGTGCTAGGTTTGGGATACTGATGACCGAAAGGAACCAATGGAGTCAGTACTAAGTTCAACACCGAAAGTTCTGACCATTACAAATGTCAACACTGTCGGTTTTCCCAGATTCCGAGAAGTCAGAGGCCTCTGCCTTGAACTTCAGTATATATTAAAAGCCTAAACACAACACGACAACCAAGAACCCCCGAGACCCTGCGACAAGTGTGACATTAGCAAATACTTTACGAGTTTAAGGATATTCATACACAATTCCAATAATGGCAGCTCTGCAAGACTACTTCAGAGGCTACTCTCATTTCAAGATGCTGGCAGGGACCCATGACTGAAGCAGTGAAGTGGATTCTCCGAATGGGCAGTTTTGCTCCTGGCTGACCACTCACTGCTGCGTCCCACCAGAGACATCACTCAGCTTTGCTGGGACTCCGGCTGCATGACGGAGAAATGGGGCTAATGATGCCCAATCATGGCCTGCTTGATAAGGCCGAGGGGATGATGAATGGCCAGACCTCTAGATGAGACGCTCTGAGCCCTGGGAGCAAGAAGCCGTGATCAATTAGCGTGCAGAGATGCTCACTGCTGAAGCTCTGTCTCCCTGCTTGTCCGTCTCCTGCGAAACCCGACGACTCGCTGCCCGGCCTAGTAACATGACAGGGCTAGAGCAAGTGTTCAGTGTAGACAAGGGGGGAAAAATCACATTTGAGACTAAACTTCTAAAAAGAGCTGTCCAATTTGTCAGCCGTTCCCCTCCTGACCCCCGCTGAGCGCTGAGGAGCAGCGGTGCCTGCCCCAGAGGGTTTCTCCTCTGTAGGAGCTCGACGGATGGACGGAGCATCCTTAAATAAACGTCTCCAAGGCAGCCCCATCAAATAAGAGAAGACGGGAACTGGCGCAGTCGGCAGTAGGGCGGGGGACCCAATCCCCGAGTGTCGGGGCTCCTGGCTCCCTGCCCCCCTGAATGGTAAGTTTTGGCCACCTGGGCAGTATTGGCTTCAACGAGGAGCACCGCACCTTCTGCCCCTGAGGATGGAGGTGCCCTGACATCGGGGAGCTGCCAACGGTGACAGCTGGAGAGGGGAGGAGCCCACGCAGGGAGCACCCCCGGGCTGCAGGAGTTAGGGTCCTGACTCACCAAGCACCCCAGTGCCTTACGTCTTGGGATGGAGCTGGGGTCCTGCGGGCGGGCCGGGGGAGGAGAAAATTCCCTCACCCACCGGCAGCCTCTTCTCCTTTCCCAAACACCACAGTTTACCTGCTCTCTGAACTGGGAAAAGCCATAAACCCGGGCAGCCTCCTCTACTCTGTTTAGCAGCTTAAAAATCTAAATTGATGGTTCGCCCCTTCTCCCCGAAGGTCTGTCACTTGGGCCTTTGTGGTTTGTGCTCCTAAGTCACCCACTGTGATCCTTGCACATGGGGAAACGTAAACTCAGAATTGGGGATGTCGCTTGGAGCAGGTCCCTCGGGGGACGCGGGGTGAACCCCGACTTGGGGATGCGAGAAAATCTTCCAGTTCGTCACCGCAGAATGAACCGCGCACAGTCGCCCCGCGAATGCCATTTCTGCACCGTCCCAGCCGCCCTCCCTGAGGCGGGCACAGACGCGGCCCGGGCACTGCTGCCCTCCCCGCTTCAGGGGCAGCCGCGTCAATTTGGTTGCAAAAAATAGACATAAAATTTAAGTGTCCTCTCTTTCATCTTCTCTGCTCCTCGGGTAGCAAACCCATAAGCCACCTGCCCCCTCAAACTGCCTCGGCCCCGACCCCGACCCCACATTTGCTCCTGCCTCGAGGAACTAACTCCCAGTTTTCGGTCTAATGATCAACGGTGCCCACCTTGCCCAGGTAGCTTCTCGCAGGTGCGCCTGGTGCTGGGCTCACGGCTGCCCCCCGCCCGCTGCCCCCTGCCCGCTGACCCTCTGCCTGTTGCCCCTGACCCCCCCCCCCCTGCTGCCCCGGGGCTGTGCAGGGCCCTCCCACCTGCCGAGCGCACACCCCGCCAGCCGGTTGTCCCTCAGTCTGAATAGCAGACATCCAATCCGGATTCCAAGCCTGAGTATTGGAGAGGGGGCTTGTCTGGTGATCCAAGTAGAACCACCTGGGGGGGTTAACCCCGAGACACCTCAGGTTACCCCACCCCCAGGTTAACCCCTCCCCCAGGTTATCCCGCCCCCAGGCTAACCCCGCCCCCAGGCTAACGCCGCCCCCAGGTCAACCCCGCCCCCGTTTAACGGGGCTCTAAGGGTGCGGCCCGCTGTGCTGCGGGCCCCTGCGCCGAGCCCCAGGAGGTACTAGGGCGGCAGGAGGCTGCGGCCACGGCGGGGCCCCACGTCCACGCGGCCGAGCTCCGGCCCCGAGTCCCCGACGTGCGGTGCGCTGCTTGCGGAATTCTCCTCCGGACGCTGCCGGGGCGTCGACCCCCCAGTGCCGCATGCACCCCCGCAGAGGCTCCCTCGGACGCCGCCGGCCCCCGCTCACCCCAGCTCAGCCCGCTCACCCCCGCTCACCCCTCCTCACCCCGCTCACCCCCGCTCACCCCCGCTCACCCCCGCTCACCCCCTCACTCCTGCTCATCCTGCTCACCCCTGCTCACCCCTGCTCACCCTGCTCACTCCCGCTCACCTCTGCTCACCCCTGCTCACCCAGCTCACCCCGCTCACCCCCGCTCACCCCCTCACTCCTGCTCATCCTGCTCACCCCGCTCAGCCTGCTCACCCCTGCTCACCCCGCTCACCCAGCTCACCCGGCTCACCCCCGCTCACCCCCTCACTCCTGCTCACCCCTGCTCACCCCGCTCACCCAGCTCACCCGGCTCACCCCCGCTCACCCCCTCACTCCTGCTCATCCTGCTCACCCCGCTCACCCCCGCTCACCCCTGCTCACCCTGCTTACCCCTGCTCACCCCTGCTCACTCCCGCTCACCTCTGCTCACCCCTGCTCACCCAGCTCACCCCCGCTCACCCCGCTCACACCCTCACCCCTGCTCACCCCGCTCACCCCTACTCACCCCTGCTCACCCCCGCTCACCCCTGCTCTGCTCACCCTGCTCACCCCTGCTCATCCCTGCTCACCCCCGCTCACCCCGCTCACCTCGCGCCCTCCTGCAAGCCTCCCCAACGCCATCCCAGGAGGCCGCCCCCTCCAGGTCTGCGGGAACCCCAACCGGGCGGGTCCTCGCGGGGACGCGGGTGCCCCAGGCATCTCAGAAGCTGCCAGGCCGCCCCGCCCGCGGCCTTTGGCGGGGGGCGGGGGGGGTTCCAGAGGATTTCCAAGACGTGAATAATTCATCAACACTTTTTAAATTTTTTTTTTTTTTTTTTTTTTTTATTTATGATAGGCACACAGTGAGAGAGAGAGGCAGAGACACAGGCAGAGGGAGAAGCAGGCTCCATGCACCGGGAGCCCGACGTGGGACTCGATCCCGGGTCTCCAGGATCGCGCCCTGGGCCAAAGGCAGGCGCTAAACCGCTGCGCCACCCTTTTTAAAAGGCGAAAACAATCCAATGGGCCTCAGAGACCCCCCACGCAATTGGCAAAGGCTGTTTTCGGATTCAGCACCCCCCCCCCCCAGAACAGGCAGGTGGGGGACGAGGAGGTAGGAAGGGGGGCATTTGCTTAAAAAAAAAAAAAAAAAGCACACTGTTTAAGGCGTCTACTAAGGAGGCTTGAACCTGTGCGGCTCCTGGGACTTCATGGGAAGGTTCCACGTGCTCGTGTGGCTCCTTAAAACAGTGAGAAGGATGTGATTTGATTAGCCTGGTGTTTTGAGATGAGAGCCGAAGGGCAGGCTGAGCACCAGCCTGGGCCTGCGGAAGCCAGGTGCCCGGAGAGCTCGGCTCAGAGAAGGGGCTGGGGGCCAGCGGGGACTCTGGCCTGGAGTCGGGGTCGCGGCCTGACCCCAGCCTGGCTCCCAGGGCCAAGACCCCAGACCCCATGGGCTGCATTCCCTGCCCAGCACCTGCGGGGAGGAGGCCCCAGGGCCCTGCACCCGGCGCCCACGAGACACAGCCCTCCACCCTGACCTTCTGGAAGGTGCCAGTGATTCCTGTGTGCAGCAAAACGCCACCCTTGTTCCAGGTCGTTACAAGCAGAGACAATGATTTGAAGCCTAACCCGGGAGCCAGCTGACTTCCTCCCCACGGGCTGCCTCCACCTTGGTGTCCACGACCCGACGTCCCAGAACTTTCTGCAGGCTCCACTGCCACCCACCAAATTGAGGGACTGCTTAAAGGGGAGGGGGACTCAGACACCCTCTCTAATTCCCTTCCAGATCTTCTGGGGAGCCCCCCCCCAACATCCCTCACCACTCAGTGTCTCAGAGCAAGAGGAAGCTGGACGTTTGTCTTTCTGTCCAGTTCTTCCTGGGTCCTTCACAGCACCAGCAACCCTACCTCCACCAGAGTGGCCCGGCATCGCCACCTGCGGACGCCCACTCGGTCATCGAAGAGCACGGGGCTGTGGCACAGGTTGCTCCATCCTAGGTCCCCCGGGGAGGCCTCGGCGTCAACAGGCGCCAGGAAGATGCTAACTGGCCGCATCCCTACCCGTCTGTGCCTCCCCACCCCTGGGCTCTGGCTGTGGACCCAGGCTCACCCCTTCCCTCCCGACCCCCCACTCCCCAGAATGCTCTGTTTTGACTCCCTTCCCGGTGCAGAGACATTCCTTCAGTAATCCGGGAGTGCTCCTGTGCTAATGCACGTAAATTGTAATTAATTTCTCTCTAATTGATGCGTGGGACTACCTAGGCCCTTCATTTTCTTCCCTTCAAACCTTTATAAATATATGATTTGACAGGTTAATTTGAAAGCAAAAGTTAGATTCTTTACAGCCATCTAAGCAGAAGCCCCAGAACGCAATTTGCTGTCTAGTTGTGTGAAGCATAATAAAAGGGTTGAAGTCGGGTTATCCGTTTTTTTTTATCGTCATTTTGCTAATTTAATCTTTTTCCCCTTCATAAGGTAATAAAATATTCATTTCACAGCCCGAAAGCCTTGGCAGCGACAGGCGAGGGGGCAGTGTCCTGCAGTGTCCCACCCGAGGGGCCCGGCCAGGGCTGGGTGGGTGGGTTGGTGGGTGCCCCCCCCGCGACCCCGCTTTGGCATTCCAATCCGGACTGAGGCCGGCCTCCTTCATCCTGCTGCGGCCCAGGGAAAAGCACTGGAAACTCCTGGGGCTTCTGGGGCCACGGAGGGAGCGAGAGAGCCACAGCCAGGTACCCGGAGCTCCTTTCTGAAGAGGGGCAGGGAAAGGCCACTTCCGTCACCTGGGCAGCTACCGCAGGGGGCCTTGGGGAGCCAGAGCCGCAGTCCCAGGCCTCTCCACAGGGGAGCCGGCCCCCAGAGGGGACGAGGGAGCCCAGCCGCCCAGATGGAGGCTCCGGCATCCCCAGTTCTTGGCGGCCACACTGAAGCCAGGGCGGGGGCTCCCCATTAGTGAGCCAGCGTCGCTCGAGCTCAGATCACATTCTAAATGCCCGGTGGTGGTGGTTCCTGGGGGAGAGGGGGTTGCTAAAAAGCCCTCCACCCCCAGGCCTGGCGGCTTGAAGAGTCTCTTCTTCCCTACAGAGCCAGCCCCCTCCCACTAGCCCAGTTATTTGAGGGATCCAAGACTCCCTGACTCACTTTTTCTTCCCAAAGACAGGGTTTAACAGTGGAGGGCAGAGCATGATGAGAGCACCTCCAGCCTGAGCCCAGGTAGTGTTCCCCGTAGGCTTTCATGTCTCCTCTTACCGTCCAGGTTAAAAGCAGGAAGGAAAGGAAAGAAGGTTGCCTTCCCCTACAGGGTGGGTAGGGTGACTGCCCCGTGCACGTCCAGCCCACGCACCTTGCTTGCCTCTAGATACTGAAGTTTTACGGTCCCTTAAGTTAGACACTCATGTAAGAAAGTCTTCTCGACACATTTCCACCAGCTGACACCTCTTCCTGCTCCTTGAAGAAACCGTGGAAGGGCCTCCCCTTTGGTCAGGGGACCCCAGGGGAGAAGGAGCAAGTCAAGGGGGGCAGGGGGACCAGACCTTGGGGGCCCCGTAGTCACCATGCTGGCCCTGCAGAGATGACGCCTAGAGTCACCTCGTCCAGAGAGCTCAACCCTGACCCATCTGTCAGGTTCCTCAGGTCACACGGACCCGAAAGGACACGGCTGCCAGGGTCACCATCTTCACAAATGTGTTCGTGCCCCATAGAGTTCATTTTTACTTTCTTTAAAGAAGATGTTGTCATGAACGTGTTGCAAAAAAAATCTGACAAAATAAGTGGTCTGATACATGCCTCCTAATCATTTTTTTTCTCTAAATTTTATAAAAGTGTGTGTTTCAGTGGCTTTAGCCCTTCTCCACTTTCTCATGTCACTGGGAACTTTTATTTTTATAACACATTATGCAGTTATGACTATTCTTCCTCATAGAATTGAGTCTCATTTTTGTCTGTCCAAATATTTGGGAAACCTCATTCACTGGGGAAAAGGTGTCTTTCACCTACTGTTATTTTTAATTATCAGCATTAAAATCTCTTAAAAAGCTGCCTGAAAATTAAAGAGAAAAACCATTCATCGGAGAAACAACTCCAGCACATCAGAAGAAAAATACTATTGAAAATGTAATGAGTGGATTGATGGGACATTAGAATTGGGAATGAATCTAGACTGAAAGGTGGCCAATGGTTACAAAAAAAAAAAAAAAAAGGAAGAAAGAAAAGAGAAGAAAAGAAAACAAAGAAAAAAGAGAAAAGAAAACAAAAGAAAAGAGAAGAAAAGCAGGTAAGTGTGAAGAATAGTAAGAAAAATAGTAAAATGCTAAATTTGGGAGTGGAAGTATCTAGGCTTCTGGAAGCAGAAGACATAGACGTTGCATTGTCTTGAATTGCCATCTTTTTGGTGCACAGAACTTTGCATTAGGGCTGTTTCCTGTGTCTTTCTAGAAGAGTGACGCAAGAAAGGATCAGATTTTACTCTGTGTATCTCATTATTTGGTAATATAGGTTGCTAAGGGTTTCCTCCAAAAAAGGCACGTTGTGAATGTGCACTTAAGGGAAATTAGCCTCTGACTCTCCGGGAAAGGCCACTCACAGCCAGAGGAGAGAGCTGGAGGAGAATGAGGAAATCCGGACTCCTGCAGGAAAGACTGAGAGGCTGAGAGGGGCAGGACTCTGATGGGCTCCAACCCTGCTCCTGCCCTCCGTGGGCACGTGCCATAAGGGTGCTCTGCACCCAGTGTCATATTTCCATACTTTCTCACCTCCCTTCGTCCTTCATTCCATCCCACTGTCGATCGGTGTCCATTCTGACACAACATGAACCCCCGAGGAGCTCCGGGTTACAAAGTTTCAAGGACACATCTTTACAGCCCGTCTTCCTTCTTCCTCTCACTGGTCGTTTTGACCACTCCGTCCTTGAAACACTTCCCTCCTTTGGTTTCCAGGAAATCATCTCCCAGAACCTCCCATTTCTTGGCCAGAGCCTTCCCTGCGTCTTTCTGGGACTTCTCCAATCCTTGCTGGGCGTGCTCCCCGGCGCTCTACCTGCAGCTCTTGGGTGTGACCCGTGCGGTTCATCCTCCACTGCACACCCCGGGCCTTCCTACGGGCATCAGTCTACTATGTATAACCTATACGTCTGCACGTCTGTATCCATATCTATATCCAGGCCAGAATCCTTTTCTGGACGCAAATTTATTCAAGTGCCTGCTATTCATCTCTACAGATCCAAATTTAAACCCATGTCTTCCCCCATGCCTGCTCTCAGCTTGTTCCTCCTACTCCAGTCCCCATTTTCAACACGGCTCTTCGTATTCCCAGTTTCTAGAATGACAACCCTGAGGACCATCTCTGCCTGCTTCTCCCCCTCATCACCCAAGTGTCCAGAACAACAGATCCCAACTTTTCTACCTACCGAGTATCTCTTGAACCTCCTTCTCCTGTAATCCCATGGCCTTTGTCCAAGGTCTGCATTCCCTACTTAATCTACCAACATGTCTACTAAACCAGACACTGTGCCTCCAGCGTTAATTTTTTTTTTTTTGCCAGTCCCTTTTCTCAGCTGTCAGAGCATTGTTACAAAATGCAAATCTGATCATATCACTTTCCTGCTTAAATTATTTTAAAGTCTCCTTTTGTTCTTGAGGACAAAACTCCACTTCCTTAGTATAGTGGACAGAGCTTTCTTTTTTTTTTTAATTTATTGATTCATGAGCGAGAGAGGGAGAGAGGCAGAGAGGGAGAGATACAGGCCAAGGAAGAAGCAGGCTCCATGCAGGGAGCCTGATGTGGGACTCGATCCCGGGTCTCCAGGATCACACCCTGGGCTGAAGGCGGCGCTAAACTGCTGCGCCACCAGGGCTGCCCAAGAGCTTTCATTTTTATATGATCCTCACCTCAAGGACGTCCTCCTCTTTGAGTCCCTCTGTCCTACACCCTTCACTCTACCCCTCTCGGGATTCCAGCGGCCACCAGAAGACACACATTCCCAGGGGAACTCCCTTCTCTACCCAGCGGTCTATTCCTCAGCCTGCAGGAGTCCGCTCTCACATCGCTGTCCGCAGAAAGGGTCGCTCCTTGGGTGCTCCTCCTCCATGTCCTATCAGTCTCTGGGTGGGAGTCTACCTCTAGGAGAACACTTGTCGTATGCATTCAAGGCATCTCTCTTTGCTCATCTCATTGTCCCACTGCGTTGAGAGGAGCATGACCACATTTCTGTATCACCTCTTAGTAGAGTGTCTGTCGCTTTATAGGAATAGTGAAAAGTTGTTGAATTGTTTATAAAACTAATATATATTAATATATACAACATACACTTGTAAATAAAATTTATAGATGTATATACATACATAATTTACCATAAGGCTACCTACAAAGAATTATGAAGAAAAACCAAAGTTTATTTAAAAAGATGTCTTCCAGGGTGCCTGGGTGGCTCAGTGGATTAAGTGCCTTCGGCTCAGGTCATGATCCCAGGGCCCTGGGATTGAGCCCCAATTCGGGCTCTGGGATCAGCAGGAAGTCTGTTTCTCCCTCTCTGACCTGCTCATGCTCTCTCTCTTGCGATCTCTCTCAAATAAATAAATAAAATCTTTAAAAAACATATCTTCCAAACAATGTCCCTTTGGTAAATGGTTTTAATCCCTAAGGCAGGAAAACCTACTTTCTAATTAGCACACACAGACCACAGAACAAAACCAAAACTGGAGTGAGCTTTACTTTGTCATCGTTATAAATATTTTGCTCAAAAAAAATGTGAAATAGACACCAAAAACGTGTATCTCCTGCTGGATCCCAGAGTCAGCAGATGGGGAAGCCTGGTGGTCCCAGGGCCTCCCAGCAGGGCTCCCGTCAGCCCGCCCCCCTTCCACTGCGGGTCTCAGGCCCTGAACTGACCTAGCGACAGCCTAGCACCAGGTAGGGGCTGGCCTCAGACATGTGGGCGCTGGGCTGTGGCTACATCTGTGCATTTGCCTTCTGCTCATCACATCGCCCAAAGGCAGCATCTTAAGAGAGAGCCTGCAATTCCTCCCTCATCCCAAAGCTAAGGAGCAAAATAGCTCTTGCTGAAGGACCAGAGTCCCAGCAGGCGGGGCCCAGCAGACGCATGGGCAGGCTGGCACAATCGTGAGAAACCACCACAGACCCTACACGTTCAAAGGCATGGAGAAAACTTTCACCCTATCAGGCTCATGGGGAAGCATCTGGCAGTTCATCGGGGCAGGGCAACCGGCAGCCAGGAGCCTCCCACAGGTGCCCATGGGTACCCACAGGTGCCCACCGGGGACACAACACCAGCTGTCAATTTCTCCACAAAGGGAGCTTGTTCTCAACCAGCGCAAGGAGGCTTCACTTCCAGGCGGCCTCGCAGGGCTGACGTCTATCCCCAGGTCAATCACCAGCAGGCTCAGCTGGGCAGCAGCAAGCCACACCCCGAACCTCTCACTTTTCCCTGACCCCCTTCTCCGGGTCCCCCCTCACTGTCCCCGTCCCTTCTCCTCAGCAGACCTCCTTTGGCTGCTGCTGGATGCGCCTTCTCAACCCGCTCACGCAGGGAATGAAGGAAGCTCATTTCAGAGCCAGTAATCAACTCCTCCTTTGGATCAAACTGCAAACTAAAATTGTACCAATCTGTCTAAACAACCCAAGGAAAATGGGACCTAAATTGTCCAATTTTGATTTGTCCACCTAGCTTGCTAATTTAATTTTACTTTCCAAAAACCTGAGACCCAGTACTGCCTCTTCCTCTGCGTTGATCCAAGAAAATGAGAAAGGAGAAAAAGCACATCTCCAAAAACAAATCATCCTGCCAGCCCCGTGGGACCCCAGTGATGCAAGAGGCTCCACCTCCACATGGAGGCGGGTCTGTGTTCGGGTCCCCAGCAAGGGCCAGCAGGAAGTGCAGGGTCACGGGAAATTGGAAAATAATGGGGGAAAGGTGGAACGAACATTTCAGCTTTGTTTTGAATGTGCATTCGGAACTTGGCTCTGGAGGAAAATAAAGGTTGAGACAAGTGTTGTCAAGCAGGGCCAGGGTGCTTGGCCTGAAGTGGGGACCTAGCAGCGGATCTGGATTATCAGGTCCTTGGGTCCCACGCCCTTAGTTCAGAATGGTGGGCAAGTCTCTTCTCACGTTTCAAAGTCTTGATTCCTGAAACAGAGTCTCTCCCCGATACCCGGAGATGATCTGTGTTTCAAAACAAAATATAAACGAGAGGCTTAGATGAGGCGCCAAAAACCAAAACCAAAACCTCATCAGCATATGATGATTATGAGGAAGGTGTCAAGAATACGAGTACTGCCTTCCTAAGTGTCTCTCATTTATTTCCCCAGGGTAATAACCGGGAGGTGCGAAAGCCCCTCGTTATGAAGGGGGGAAAACTCTAAGGAACGTGGCACAGGCAGGGCTGCCCGTCCACTGTCGCCTGGAAGGCAGGCTCTCCCTACCCGAGAGTGGGCCGCAGCCAATACTCCATCTCCTGCCCCTGATTCGCACCAGGCGAGATGGTGACACCACATTGCACACTCAGGCGTCGCGGTGCATGGATTTGTTAAGAAGAGTTGTGTTATCCCCAATTTCTGGAGGGCTCCAGGAAGTCTCCTTGCCTTTTCCTCTCTCTCTCTCTCTCTTCTGCAAAACACTCCCAGGCTAACTGAAAGTGAATTTAGGTTAATTCTGATCCTGATCCTGATTGAGACTGATGCCACAGGGGATATTTAAAAAAAACTCATCACGTATCCAGGCATTTGGAAACAAACCCAGCACATTCATTGTGTTCTGAATGTGATGCTTTATTCCCACGAATGCTCCCAACCGTGGAATCGGGAGAGGCCAGAGGTCTCTGGGGTACGCTGTATACCTCCGTCAGGACAGGCTAAGTTATGCCGCGATAACAAATGAGCCCGAATCTTAGACAATGTTGTAAGCAGCTTGGTTATTTTTGCTCATGAGTACACAGGTGCTTACTCTGGACCAAGGCTGCCTGGCCTCTAGATGGTCTGTGGCCAGGGCCACGTTAGAGAAGGCAGAAGGCCCCAGGAGCCCCGAGGCTCCCCTGGAGCCCAGCACGCTTTATCTCACTGTGTCTCTCTGGTTCTGATCCTTGTTAGGGACCCGGGCTTCATGCTGCCTTGGTCTCCCAACTTGGTGGGCAGCCTTCCAGTCTCCTGTTCTGCGACAGCGTCTCCAGGGCCAACAGACTCGTATAGAAAGATGCCCTCCCAGAATTGGCTTAGGACTGCAGGAGCCTACATGGCCTTGACTGGCTCATCGCTCCTTGGCAGATTGCACTGAGGCCATGGAAAGCAGGGCTTGCCTTCACTCCTGGAAGGGTCTGGAGAGGTCAGATGAAGTACTGGAAGCGGACAGAGCCAGGGAGCATATGGAGTGCTCTGGTGCCACATGGCTCGGCTCACTAAGCCAGCAGTCTGCCCTGTTCTGCACGGCATGGGCCTGCCCTGGAAACACCCCGGCCCAGGTACATCAAGCCTAACAGAAATTAGGCAGCAGGCCCAACAAGGACCGGGTTGTGGGCTGAATGGAAATATCATAGCCCCGTCTTACATTCCCCTTCATTTTTTTTTTTTTCAATTTAACTAAAGGGAATCCACAGGAGGAGATTTAGACAAGCACGGGGAACACCATTTACCGGGTTTCTCCAGGTCTCTGTGGCCTCCAGATACGGAGGAAGTCAGCGGCAGAAAGCCTGGCTAATTGCACAGGCAAGACATAAAATACGAAGAAAAAAAAATCAAATAATTTATTTTAAAATAGAGGTTCAAGAATTCAGTAGAAAAGTTGTCAAATGGCATGCCTGTTGTTGGAATTTGGAGGGAGAGATGTTTTGTTTCTTTGTTTTGTTTTGTTTTACTCAAATGGCCACTGAAAAGATTCACAGTGGAGGTGAAGCTAAGTCCCAGAGGATAAGAATCGTCTCTCACATAAAAAAAATAAAATAAAATAAAATAAAAAGTAAAAAAAAAAAAAAAAAAAAAAAAGAATCGTCTCGCACAGAGAGGAGTGGGACACTGAGCGCCAGTGTGGGCAGCGGGAATAGCTGCCCTGGACGGCCGTGTGCCCAAAGTGGGAAGCAAGGCTGGTAAGACAACTTAGGGGATAGTTACGGAGGATCGCCAGCAGTTCTCTGCCACTTAAAACATAAGGGGGGGGGGCACCTGGGTGGCTCAGTCGGTTAAGCCCCCAAATCTTGATCTCAACTCAAGCCCCCATTGGGCTCCACACTGGGTGTGGAGTCAAAACTAAAACAGTTCTCTGCTTACCCAAACTTGAGAGTTCACCACGTAACAGGAATAGCATTTCACATAAGTGGTACCCAACTAAGAGGCTCGACGTGTACGCTGTATCGCAATTTAATTTTTATTGATGTAATGAGTATGTTCTATATGCAGCTTGTCTTGAAGGAAGGAGTCTCATCCTTCTTTGTAGCCTCCACCCTCGATAAGCCCACGTCGATGCATACCGTGGGATTTCAGCACGTGCATAGCAAATGCCAAGGATATCTACAAATACTGTCTCAACAGAAAAGGACATAGAGCTGAAAAACAGGACCACCAAAACTCGAAAAACATTTTCCAAACCCAGCACAGCGCCCGCCTGGCCCTCCAGTGACACGTTTTTCTAGCCCCATTGGGGAAAACAACAAATAGACAAGCATGCCTATTTTCAGCCCCGGGACAGGGGGTCTCTCTGTGTTTTTGGCATAGAATTGTACTACATGCATATCCGATGCGTCCATACATTGGGCTTTCTCTAAATCGTCGAGCATCCACATTTTACCAGTTTTTTTTTTTCTTTTTTCTACCACTTTAAACTTCAATTCCCTTCAGGATGCATTTTACTTAGATCTTGCCAGAGGAGGAGTAGAAGGAGGAGGAGGGAAACTGCATGCAAACCAACTCAACTGAGGGACTAAGCAGAAGTAGAGCACAGAGACCCCGTCCTGTAGCGTGAGGCCTGAGAGGGGAGCAGCTGGCCAGTCCAACCAGGAGCTAGCCCTGACCACCTGAGGACCGCAGGTGCTCTCCACGTCCCATAAGGAAGCACTCCCGGGGGGGTGAGCTGGCCCCTGACTTTGCCCTCTACTACTGGAGCGTTTTCCTGCGAGATTATTGATACAAAGACAAAATGGAACATTGCTGATGTATATAGAGCAGTTCTGGTTCATGTTTGCCAAAAAAAAAAAAAAAAAAGCAAGAAAAAAAGAAAAGAACAAGCCCCTGTCTTAATCCATCTTGCCTTGGCTGGAAGACTGAAGGCACCCCTCATTAATCAGTGCTGGTGGGGTCCAGCCAGAGAGTCTGCGGATCTGGGGACCGCCACTGCGGCTTATTTAGGAACTCACCCGCTATGAGCTGTACCAAACCGGATTTGATGGTAAATAAACAGCTGTGACATTCATTTCAACAGTATTCACGTGTGGGGAATTTTATAGTTAACAGCCAAAAGGGAAGAGGGAGAAAGAATCGTGGTCAGGACAGCTGGAAAGACGTCCCAGAGGCTGGCGTATCTTTCCAAATCTGCCCTGGACTTAATTTGCTTAATGCACATGTCCCTGTTTCCTTTCTGAAAATCAGGAATCAGTCTATTTCACTGACATGTATACTGAAAGCCAAGAAGCATCTCACAGTAGTGGAAGTATTTTATTTTATTTTATTTTATTTTATTTTATTTTATTTTATTTTTGTGGAAGCATTTTAGACTTAGAAAAAGAAAGCTGGAGTTTGCATCTGGACCCACAGGAACCAGTGTTACTGACTTCACTCCGTTGAATCTCTGTTTACCGTTCTATAAAATGGGTTGTGTTAGCAAAGAAGGATCTCCTAAATCACGAGATCTTCGTGAAGACAAAAGGATTACATGAGCTACGGAGATGAAAACTTCTCAAAAATTGCTCTCCAAATGTGACGTGAACTTGGTGCCGTAATACTAATTATTTTTATTTGTGTACTGGTACTTGGCCTGTTCCTTGTGTTCCCTTTTATTTTGTGTGTCTTGCTACTTTGGTTACTATTTTAGACGGCAAGCAACCCGGCCCAAAGCCACCCTTTCTTTAATGTGGGGGTCAGTTCATCATTTTGTGACACGGGAAACACACGTCAGGACACGTTCCTAGAAGACTGGTTGACCAGCTACCCCGGGACCATTAAGTCATGACTAAGGTTAAGTGTGTTGTGATGACAACGGGGTAAATGTTGGGTAGATAGAAAAATGTAATAAACTCAAAAGTTACTGTTCCTGGAGCACATGGGATAGGATGAGGGACTCAGGAGTGAAAATCCTCTCTTCGGTCCCATGAGGGAAGCCAAAGGCTCACAAGGCAGGTGCGATTCTGGAATAATAGTTTGAAGGTCACAGACCATTGCAATTTCTCTCAAATGAACTTCTTCCCCTGGATTTCAATATGCGGGGTGCGCGGCCTCCGCATCTCCTTGGCCGTTTGGACGGCACCCTCTAGTGGCTACAGTTCCCCGAAACACGGAGGCCCGGGTGTTGAAGGAGAGACTCCATTTACTGCCAGAGCGCTCTTCTGCCCAATTTTTTTCATCCTTACTGGTACAGAGATGGGCCCTGGTTTCCTCTAACGCTGTTCTGATTATAGTAGATAAATGACAACTCCAGTTCCAACGAGTAGGCACTGTTACCTCCACCCAAATTTCATTTTGCTTTTGCTGTCACAGCCACCCCGGCCAGACGTTCAATTAAGACCCTGCCACGCGGCCTGCAACGTAGTGTCTGTGTGAACGTAGTGTCTGTGTGATGCGAATAATGAGCCCGGCAAGGCTGCTCTCCCCCTGTAGAGGTAAGGGATCGATGTCCTAGCCCCACCAGTTCTATTTAAAACACAGCAGCCATTCTGCCCGTCGCCACGAAGGGCAGGGCTTTGAGGCCACCCAGCCGCAGGAGCAGAGGCCCCCCTTTATCAGGTGACTTCACACCAACGGGTTACTAAGAAGAGGCCGTCCAAATCGGAGCAGCTATAGTGTGGCAACACCACGTGACCTTTCACCTGAGATACCTCTGTCTTTTCTTTCTTTTTTAAGATTTTATTTATGTGTGAGAGAGAGAGAGCATGAGCGGGGAGGAGAGGGAGAAGCAGGCTGTCTGCTGAGCAGGGAGCCTGGCCGGGCTCCACCCCAGGACCCTGGGATGAGGACCCAGCCCAAGGCAGACGCTTCACTCACTGAGCCCCCAGGCGCCCTGAGACACATCTGTCTTAAAAAAGGCAGTGGCACAGAGTGACAAAGGATTTTCAGGTTCGACAGGTGGCGTTGGACAAGCCACTAACCCTGAGCCTTGTTTCCCATGCCTTTAAGCCCCCTGCCCCATTTGTGCAGTGGGAGCCGTAGTGCCTACGTCGCAGGTTACCCTAAGGATTAACCTAGTGTCGGGAACTGAGTGAGGCCTGTAACAAGTACTTCTAGAACAAATACCGATCCAATGGGTTGTTGGGTAAATTTAAGGGCTTTTGGGAAGGTGGATCTCAGGGCCAGCACCTTGAGGTCTCAGGCAACAGAATCCATTTCTCTCCGTCTCCTCTGAATAATGGGGGCGGCTTGCTCCTTGCGGTGCTGCCGGGTGAGGGACACCCAGGCACAGAGCCCGGGGGCGCCCGTAGTCCGTGCTCGGGGATCCTTATCACCTGTCGGGCTTCTTCCCGAGAATTCCAGGGGGTAAACAGAAGACTCCCCTAGACTCGCCGGTTGGTGGAAGCAGCAGAACTATTTTTGTTCCCTCCCTTTCTTGAGAGGAGGTGGCTTTCCCCGGGGTTGGGGCCCTGGCCTTACACACGACACTGACTCCGGATTCCAAAGCAAACGTGCATCCACGTGCATTTGCTCCAGGGAAGCCGCGGCTGAGGCGCGAAGGGGAAGAGTCTTTCCGATGCTCGCTGGGATGGCTGGCAAAGCTCCTCGGATGCCTAATGTTCTTAAACGGCATTTTAATGATTTAAGGGTAAATGAACTAGAAACCCACGGATTTAATTTCCCTTGAAATACATATACATTCAAAAATTAGGGGGGAGCACACTCAGAGCAAAACCTATCTGCGGTTTGGTGGCAGCGGGACCACTCACCGTGAACTGGGCCACGGGCCCGCGGACCCACTGCCGCGCGGGGGCCTGGGTCTCCGCAGAGCTGGTGGCAGCTGTGGCCACAGGCAGTCCATTCTCCAGCCGCTGGACCACAGTGATTTCCTGCCCCATGGCCGTGGCGTTGAAGCTCTGAGGGAGGGTGTCCTGGGGGTAATCTGCTGGTGTGAGCCGCAAGGATGAGGGCCGTGAGCCCCGGAGAGGCCCTGCCCTGCGCCCCAAACCTCCGACTTCCAGGCCAGGAGCCTGCGTGGGGAGCCTCCTTCCACCGGACTCGAGCCATCGCAGCTCCCGGGGCTCACTTGGGTTTTGAGACGTACTCATTCCTTCTTGGTCTCTGAACCTACAGCTTCATACTTATTTGCATTTTACAATGCTTTCTCATTTTTCATTTTTGAAGAGTCCAGTGGAATAAATTTCTTTCGTTCCCATCTAATGGATACAATGGTCTTTCCCCTGAGGGTGCAGATTGTGCCTTCAGGTGCTTGTTTCGTGTGTTTCGTGCTTGTTGTACCACCCAGCACCAAGCAAGAGAGCATGGAAGCTGCCCATTCTGCTGGACCCTCCCCTCCTGCTATTCTCTAATACTTGTCTCTTCCTCAAGGATCACCTTAAGAATTTTCTCCAGGATGCTTCTTTGATAGCTGTAGACCTTCCTGTCTCCAGTGCCTGAAATCCAACACCACCGGAGTCCTCTGACCCAGGATACCCCGGCTTGTGCTATCTAGAGAAAACAGTTGGGAGACTTAAGGGAACCCACCCAAAGAGGGGGTAGATGCCTTCCTTGGTGATGGAGATAAAAATGTACCGAATGCCCACTCTGCCATCAGCTCTCATTCCAAAGATTTTATGTTCATCCAGTCATCATCCCCCCAACTCAATCCACTAATCAGACACCGCTTTAGCTACTCTAACTTGAGAGCCATTTGTTCTCCTTTTCCAGCCAGTAGTAACCGAACATCTTCTCTATTTCGGATGATGCAATGGGGGAAACTATAAAATAATTAAGAAATGACCATTGCCTATAGTTTCATGGAATAGGTAGTGTTAAAAGAAACTAATAATACTGACTACCGTTTATTTTTTATTATTTTTAATTTTTTAAAAAGATTTTATTTATTTAGTCATGAGAGACACAGAGAGAGGCAGAGACACAGGAAGTGGGAGAAGCAGGCTCCCTGCAGGAGCCCGATGCAGGACTAGATCCTGGGACTCCAGGGTCACACCCTGAGCCAAAGGCAGACGCTCAACCACTGAGCCGCTACCCAGGTGCCCTAATGACTAATGTTTAAATAGTAATTCCTAGGTCCTAGGATCTCTCCCGTGCTCCTTACATGTATTAACTCATTTCATCCACACTAGACCTATATTCCATTTTACGAATAATGGAGCTGGGACAGAAAGACTATATGACCTGCCCAAGCCATACAGCTAATAATGGCTGATCTGGGTCACACCCAGGAAGTGTTTATACTCTTAACACTCCTGTGTGTGATCCAGTTAGTGTTAGAATGTTGGCGCATGCAGGAGGAACACACGGGAAGGAACAATTACTTCTGCTGCTGTAGAGATGGCGTGGCAGGGGATTTGCAGAGAAAAATCATATCTGAGTTATGTGGCTAGGTGTGCAATATGTATCGGCTGGATGAGCGGGCTGGCTCCAAGCCATGCTCTGCTCTTCATCAGACCTCCTTCTCCCTTGACAAAGGAGAGTGTGCAGGAGATCGACCTGACAAACTTGAGAAGCAAGCCAATTTGGATACTAAGCCCAGGATAATTCAGATGTGAAACAGATTAAACTCATTTGCAATTACCAGACCTGTCCTCTTTGGGGGGAGCATTGAAACCTCTTAGCAATTCCATTCAGAGAGTATTGGCATTGTTTTGGATCACTGCCTCTGCGTCTCTTGCATGTTATCTAGAAGAAAAGTGTGTGATTACTGGCAAATAGGCTGGCCTTTTTCTCCCTAGTGTTTTGTTGTCCCCATCCTCTCATTATCAGTCTAGGGTTCTTATCAGAATAGTAAAATATCAGCACATAAAAGCAAGAGGTAAAAAGAGTTAGACTAAAGAGCCACAAAATGATTTCAGAAGAGTAGGTCCTGTAAAAGCATAAAATTGCACAGTGTTTTCTTTAAAAATGATAGGATTGAGAGTGGGCTGGTTAGGGCTGGCAGCAAGCTCTAGCACTAACTTGGTGTGTCACTTGGGCATGTGTCCTCACCCACTGAGTTTTCATTTGTTTGTTTCCCTTATCTCCAATAATTGATGAGTAATACCTAAACTGTACAGTTGCTGAGAAACACCAAGTAAGTAATGAAACCACTGGAACCATATTGGTTATTATGGGTAAACACAATCTTGTCTAACTCAGTTGAATTCCAAGCAGATCTAAAAGCCGGTGGCCTTTGAATTTGGACCAAAGGGCTGACTACAGTGGTCCTTGTGGAATGCCCATCCATCAGGTGAGCAATGTCTGGGAATGTCTTACAAGTTTCTCTGCTGTTTTCCTCAGGTTATCCAGATGCCCAGGTTTTTTCATTCCTGAAGAGATCCCAGTTCAATGTTAGCATTTTCCTAGATTTCACTTTGAGTGCTTTATCTCCTCCTTTATAACCTCCAGGATGATGGTATCCAGTTTTGGGTTTTCAACCATCACCCACATGCTAGAGATTCCCAAACCACAGACTTCTCTGCAACAGTTAACTCAAATGCAATGTGTTTATCATATAACCCCTCATACTGTGACTTTTCCAGTTTTCTCTATCTTGGTTACTGCCTACACCATGCATCTAGGCACCTCAACCAGAAGCTTGCATGTGTTTTGACCCATCCTTTTCCTTCACACCCCATCAGTGTGTCAGTTCACTCATCCACTCATTTTTCTCTTCTTCCTTCTCTCAAGGGAACTGAAGAAGACAGTTTGCCCCTGGCATATTAGGTTCACTTATTTTTCTGTGTTTTTAAAAGAATCTATTAAAACAAAAGGCATGTTAACAAATTCCCATGGAAAATTCCATGGACAAAAGGCAAGCTAGACTGGCTGTCCCAATAAGAAAAATAGGAAGAGATTTCAGTTGACTCTGGGTGGGAGCCAGAACATTCTGTCTCACTTTCCATGTGCTTGGGCCAGCCAGGTGAAATCTTTCCTGACCTGTGTAACAGCAGCAATGACCTCAGGGAGAAATGCCAGGATATCTTTCCTCCCACAGCAGGAGTGCTTTGCTGTTGGAGAAAAAGGTATCAGTGAAACAGCCTCCAAAAGGTCAGAGGCAGGGCAACTGGGAGTAGAAGAGGCTGTAAGTGAAGAGGAAAGTGGGAGAGATGGTTCTGGTGATAGAGTCCTCCCTTTTCTGACAAGATGATTAAGAAGAGGATAGAGTCCTGCCTTTTCTGACAAGATGATTAAGAAGAGCCAGGCATGAATAATCGCATGAGGGCCAAACCCCTAGAACATGGTGTCTGGGTAAGTAGTGGTCAACAATGAGTGACCAAAAATGGTATCCTGAGAACAAAGAAAGCTGAAAGCCTAGGGAACAACACTGAAGTCAAGCTGACAGAAGACTTGAAGCAATAAAACAAGCAATATGAAATATTGCACAATTTAGAAAATGTATGGTGAATTGCTTGACAGCAAGCTTTGGTTTGCTCTATCTTGCACAAGAGCACATGTGCCACGAGTTACTAGAGGCCCCGAGAAACCAACAGCTCTTCCAGAAGTAAAAATGCTTCAGAAAAGAGCTGGGCCACGTAGACCAGCACGCCCTCATCGCATACAGCATGCTCATCATTGTGTCCTAGGAGTTGTGTGATTTCCTTATGCAGGTTAATCCACCTACAGTTGCCAGAACCCCACGAGAAAGTACTTATTCCCAACCCATCTTTGTAGATAAGAAACTGAGGCTCAGAGACTACTTTTCCCAAGTTGTCCAGCTAGAAAATGATAGACTCTAAGCTTGAACCTAATCAGTCTGCTTCCAAGTCTGGGTTCAGATGTTAATTTTCCACCCAGTCTGTCATAACCATTCATAAAAACTACATGAGGAAGGAGTAGTCTTTTCCCAATTCATGCTCTTTTCCCAATTTTAAAACTTGAAGAAAATAATATGACAACCACAGATGAAAGAAACACAGCTAACTATTTGGCACTAATTTCTGACAATTTTCAGACAAAAATTGAACATTGGGGAGCTGATTGTTTTTCACTTGGGATACAAGTTTTGCTGTTCTAATATCACTCTTCATGATTCTTGTAATCATTTACTAGTAAGGCCATTGAACAGTATATTTGTTGAAATTGCAAAGGGCTGGAACTATAGAAGCGAAACTAAAAAATTCTATCGTGAGCACCTCAGTGTTCAATGGGTACACAAATACACAGGCAAAGTGTTCAATAGGGATTGACGGGTGGATCCGAAGGGGCACTCTGGCCCAGAGGAGGGAGTAGTGAACTCTCCCTGAGAGAGCCCAGGAGGGTTTCTTGGAGAAGGGCAGTTAAGATTCATTTTAAAGGGGATCCCTGGGTGGCGCAGCGGTTTAGTGCCTGCCTTTGGCCCAGGGCGCGATCCTGGAGATCCAGGATCGAATCCCACGTCAGGCTCCCGGTGCATGGAGCCTGCTTCTCCCTCTGCCTGTGTCTCTGCCTCGCTCTCTCTCACTGTGTGCCTATCATAAATAAATAAAAATTAAAAAAAAATTCATTTTAAAGAAAATATTCGAGACTCATCTTGTTAGAAGAAATATAGATATTTGAAGAAAAATGTCTTATCATAAATTTATATTTGAAAAGAAAAACAGTCATTATTTTTATATGAGCACCAAACATTAAAACTAATGGATATATCTATTACTTTATTTACCCTTTATGAAGAAGATCAAGAGACATCATGTGAGTTTTTCTGTTTATAAAAGAGAGACAGGGTTATATATTTTGAGAAACACTTTTTTTTTTAAATTAAGCAGACTTCTCATCAAAGTGGTACATGCTGTGGCCATTACTCTATTTTTTAAAACCAGCAGTAATAAATTATATATATATGTATATATTATTATATTATTATACATATATAATATGTAATATTTTACATATAATATACACATATAATATAAATATATTATATATAGTATATATACATATATAATAATATAATAATATATGCATATATAATATATAATATGTAATATACATATATATCTGTGTATATAATTTAAGAGTATATATACATGTATATACATTATAATATATATAATTATATATTATACATGATAATATGTATACATACATGTATAATGTATGTAATGCATACATAATGTATACATTATACATATATACTCTTAAATTATATATATACACAGATATATATGTATATATACAAATACATACAGAATAAAAGGATATAGCCACTCTTGAAAGCAAAGCAAATATCTCATGGATCAGAAAAGGAATACAAACACACCAGTGAATAGGGAGCAGGGACTCCCAGCATTGCAAATGAAAATATAGAACATACAGTTAAACCTGAGTTTCAGATTAAATGCATGGTACATAGTACACTAAAAAAATGATCCATTTTCTATCTGAAATTCAATTTTAAACAGGTGTTCTGTATTTTACCTTGCAGCTCTAAAGAAGGTAAAAGCTGCAGGCCTATGAGGTTGTGAGACTGGAGACAGGGGCAACCTGTAGCCATAAGCCCCCTGCATCTAGCAGGAGCTAGATCCTGGTGAAAACCTGGAGGTTTAGGCTGCCAGCTTAGCCCCAAAAGAGCAAAAATTAGCTGCCTCCTCATGAGCATTGACTGTTGACAAGGAGAAATCTGGATGCAGACTCTCCTTGGTGTGATCCTGGTACCGTCACTGGATAGCTGAGTGACCCTGGATAATTAGCTCAACATCTCTCTGTTCAGTGTCTTCATCCTCATCTGTACCTACTACCTTTAGGCATTGGGCTTACGAAGTGCTCAGTCAGGCTGATGAAGCCCTGGTTCCCTTGGAGCCTACATTTCAATGGAAAGAGGTAGTTCAAAAATAAATAACTAGGGATCCCTGGGTGGCACAGCGGATCTTTGGCCACTGCCTTTGGCCCAGGGCGCGTTCCAGGAAACCCGGGATCGAATCCCACATCGGGCTCCCGGTGAATGGAGCCTGCTTCTCCTTCTGCCTGTGTCTCTGCCTCTCTCTCTCTCTCTCTCTCTCTCTCTCTCTCTGTGACTATCATAAATAAATAAAAATTAAAAAATTAAAATAAATAAATAAATAACAAGATATTTTCAGAAAGAAATACACTCTAAAAAGAAAATAAAATAGGGTGCTGTGAACGAGGGCAAAACAAAGATATCAGTTAGGAGGTTACTTGAGGAGTCCGGGTCATATCGATCGTTGGGTTCAGACTACAGCAGTGAAGATGGCTAGAAGTGGACAGTTTCTAGGTATAGTCAGGTGGAGAATCCAGAGGATTTGCTGATGGATTAGATGTGGGCAAGAGGGGTATTTTTTAAAAAGGAGGAATTAAAGCTAACATGAGAATTTGGCTCTAAGCACCAAGGTGATGCCATCTGCTAAGATGGGAGAAGACCATGAGGACTGCAGACTCCTATTGGGGTCAGGCAGTAAGTGTTCTGCTTTGAGTATGTTAAGTTTGAGATGCCTGTTAGATAGATAGACAAGTCAGGTATGGAGCATCAAAGGAGACACACACACACACACACACACACACATACTCACATACAGTCTTTTTCATTGTGTTTTGAATCTCACCAAAATATGGGTAGTACTTAAAGCTGTAGGATTAGATGAGCTTGCTCATGCAGGGAGAATGCATAGATATGAGTAGAGAACCTAGGGGATAGGTCATGGAGGGACGAGTTGACGTCTTAAGTTTCTGGCTTGAGTCAAATGGACAGGTGGTGATTTCATGAACCAAAAGAGGATAGGGAAGGGGAAGCTGAGTTTGAAGGACAGTGATACGTTCGGGCTTGCCAAACACTGAGTTAGAGCTACCCATAATAGAGGCAGGTAGAGATGTACACTGGACAGTTTAAAATGTAGATCAGAAGATAATACACAGGTCTTTTATGTAACTAGACTAAAGGATCAGTTTGAAAGGCAGAGAAGACAAGTGTCAAATGTCTAGGCACCCGTTAGTTACAGTGAGGAGAGGAATAAAATCTAAGATTAAATCCTTCCACTAAAGTGATCCTGTACTAGCTGGGCATCTGGTATGACATGAAGACAAAGTATCTAAGGAACAAAACTGCAAAAAAAATAGTTGGCTTAGGCATGTCGTAGGCAGCGTGGTTGGGGGAAAAAAGACTCCAAGAAGTAATAAAAAAAAATTCAACCAATAGAGAATGCACAACCCTTAGGGATGTAGAAACTAGGAGGGAACTAAGGTATTAGGAAAGGTGTTAATACAGGGAATTCAGCTGCCAAAAGAAAGAACTCGATTTAGTATTCCGAGCTGGAGGGCAAGGTGAGAAACACATATCTGGAACAAGCATTCCCCTTGTTAATTGAACGTGGGCGCTAAATTAAAGCCAGTTAGGCAGCAAGTGCGATTGAAAATAGAATCCCTGAGCATGAGGCAAGAGCCTCTCGGGTCTTTCCTTCTGTAAGAAAGGATTCAGCACAGACTGTGGGAATGGGGCTGACCTACAGGCACAGTCGGTTAGCCTTGCAGAGGCTAGTAGGACCCCCAGGAGACTCACCAGTGGGAGAGCTGAGGGGTACCCAGCGACAGAGTTGAACTGGTGGTGAGATTTTCAGGGAACAAGGTGGCCATCTACCTCAGAGCCTTACTTAAGAATCAGTCATCCAGACTCCCATTTTCCACCTGTCTGCAGTTACCTAGTCTGTTGCTACCAGAGGAACTCGGGAAGGCATTTCCTGTTTGCTTTGTGAGGCCATTACCTCTGTCTTCCATTATCTCCTCAGATTTGCTTCTTGATGCTCTTCTAGCCCACTTTTCCAAAAGGCTTTTATCTTGCCATTCCTAATACCTATTATTTATCTCAATCTTCTCCCCGGTCTAAAAGTCCCCTCGATGACCCCTGAAGGGCAGTAGTGTGCTCCATCAGTCCCCTCGCAGCTGGAATTCTCACGTATCCCTTGATGCCAGAATAACCTGTCACTTTCAGTATTTTTAGTTTTTCAAATCTCATGTTTCATTTTTGCAGAGGATGCCAAGAGGATGAGGAAAATGCTGTAGCAGAGAGGGAAAATCAATATCCCACAGGAAGCCAGAAGCCCTAACTGTTTGCTCTTCTGTGTGATGCCAGGTTGTGTAAGGAAAAATTTGCAAAGTCTAAGACTGTTTATCTTTTCCCTCAGGTTTAGTGAAGAATCCTTCTGAAGACCTGGTCTCCCCGGAAAAGAGGTCAAAACTTTGAAAGTGCTCTTTAACACTGAAATTCTTGAACAATGTCGAAGAAATTGCAAAGGTTGGGGAACTTGGGATGATCTTTGCTTTTTTCCGCAGGATATAAGAACTGCCTCCGGGAAGAAAAGAGGTGCAGAAAATGTAATTTTGAGAAGGCCAGTGGCTAGAATCTAGTTACTACAAGTGTAGTTGGCTTATCTTATATAGTTCTTCGAAAAATTCATGGAAATTGATTTAGTATTGATCTGTTCCTGCTGTAAAATGTGAATCCTGGTACTTATTTGAATGCATTGCATAAGCCCCCTGTGTGAGTATGCAGATGCTTTAAACTCAATTGGAAGGTTACCTCTCCTTTAATTTAAAATGCCATTTAAATTATTTTTGAGACTCCTCCGTATTGGAATTGACTTCGAACATAGACTCATTCATTCAGTAGTACAGTTTCAAGCACCTACTCCTTGATGTATGAATGGGGATAAAGGTGATGCCTACGGCTGTTACTGACTAACGATCATGGATCAGTAACAAAAAATAAAGGGTTATTTTTTCATATAACAAGTTAAGTGCTATCATAAGATTGTACAAGATTCCATGGAATACTTAGAAGGCGTCCATAATAGGTAGGAAGGGTTAAGAAAGCTTCTTGGAAGAAGTGACTTCTACTTGAAACCTGAAGGATGCATAGTAGATACGTAGTTGAAATGAAGGAAGACGGAGTGTTTCAGGAAGAGGGAACTATAAGGGTAAAGACCCAGAGGAAGAAAAGTGGCAGAGTGGAGGAAATGAAAAAGTTGAATGTGGCTAGAACCTTGCTGCTGGGTATGGTGTGAGGGTAAGACTGCACCAGACTTCTGACGTGAGCATCCATGTTTTTGGTGATGGCTGTTCATCGATCTAGGGCAAGTAGAGGGCTAGCAGGTTTAAATGAGAAGACAATCACTCCAATTTTTTTTTATTCTGAATTTGAGGTTTCTATAGGATATCCAGTTGGTGATATCCAATAGACAATATGTAACTTTAAGAATTACTTAGGAGAAATATTTGTGCTAGAAAAAATAAACCAATAAAATAATAATAGACATTTGTCAAATATCTACTAGATGCCAGTACTGTTGTGCTAAATGTATTAAACAAGCTATCTTGTTTCATCTTAATAACAACTTTATGAGGCAGATACTATTTAGAGATGAGAAAAATGAGTTTTAGAGATGTTGACTGTTTTGCCTGGGATATAGGTTTGGAAATTATAATCATGCCACTTAAGGACTAATAACAAGAAAGAATCTCACGCCTTGGTAATGATACATCATTTAGATAATTCTGAACTGAAGTTAATATTAGTGAACTTGATCCTTCACCTTTTCAATAAGGCTTGTTTTCAAGTAACTTGAGCCATTTCCAACAACTAAATCTGTATTTAGAAAAACAAAAATAAAAACAGCACCACCTACTCTTAATGTATTTAAAAGAATATTTCATATGAATTCCAAAGATGTTAACTTTCCATGTTCACTTAAAAAATTAGAAATACTCTGTATAACTTTGAATTCACTTATCAGAATTATTATCATTAGCATTATACATCTACAATCATCAGAATTATTTATTTAATAATAATATATTTTATACCTACCTCCCCCTGTAGCCCATAAAATCCTTGAAGACTAGGACTCAGAGAATACAAACAAGAGTAGGGGAATCAGTATATGGCACATAGCAAGGTCTTTGAAAGAAAATGAGCAAATGAATGAATGAATATCCAGTAAGCTACTGACAGATTTCTAGAATGAGCAGCCATGTGCTCCCAATAATTTTTTTTCCTATAAAGAAGTGCTGCAGTGGTAAATCGATTCCCTGAAGGGAAAAGCCCCCAGCATCCAACCCACATCATCTTACAAATCACCCCCCAGGTGCCTCTCATTACAAAAATTAGCAATACCTTAAGGAGGCTAACAACATGCGAGCAACTCTCTGCAGGTAATAACATGAAACATCAGCATGGACTTAGCTTTAATCCTGTCCAGGTTTAAGAATCTAAGAATACAGAAGTCAAAAAGAAAAAAAAAGGGGGGGGGGAATTTTTTTCCCTTTATCACCATCCTGGCTTCCATGGCAATATAACAGAGCCTAAAGATGCAGACACCGAGTTTATGAGGCAAATAATGAAGTTGATAGATGGGCTGCACTCTGAGGGTGGAATGAAGATTGGACCAGGGACGGCCAGTATTGGAGCAGCCCTCTCCCTTCCATCCATCCTGCAAGGGTCCCTAGTCAGCCAATGCACTGAGACTCCGACATAAATCAGAGGCAACAACGGATGAGCATGAAGAAATGGCCTGGCAGCCGCGGCACTGCAACCATAAATCAGGAACTAATTCAATCCTGTGAGATGCCTCGTTTGATTAATTTATGTCAGCATTTTCTGTGTTGTCAGGCTGTCCCTTGTGTCTTCCCTTATCCCCCCTTTCCCGCCTTCTCTGGCACAAAGAAGTGCCGCTCCCCACCACCATGAGAGGAAGAAGGAAGAGGAGCATCAGATTAGATTCTAGAAGGCTGACAGGATTAGCACCATTTCTTCCCAAACTTAGAGACATGAAGAAAAGATGGGACTTCACAGCAAACCCAGGTTCCAGGTTGGATGAAATTACTAGCTTCGAGTTTCTCAAAAGCACTGTTCTCTGTACTTCATAGTGAAAGAAGGTCACCAGGCCCCTACCTCCAACTATAGAAGACAAAATAATTTTCTTGGCAGAATTAGAAAAAATAATGGATGTTTAATTCTCATGATGCAAAGGTGATTGTGATCATTACCATTTATACTAGTGGAGACTTAGGAACAACCCAGGTAAGATACGCAACAATAGCAAAAGTAATTGTGCTATTTCTTTATAGTGAATATATATAAATTTACTTGTATGCAAAATAATTCATTTGTGTGGAAAGGTCCTCCTGGAATTCTGTTTAGTGGGGAAAAAAAGAGAGCTAAATAACAACGTATAGCGTGGTGTTGTTTTCTGGGAAAAAAATATGTCTATATTTCTATTTTTGTTAATTTATTCAACTCTGTATTCTACTTCTTTATGATGACTGTCTATTTCTTGTGCACTAGAAAAAAAGTACCTTAGGAGTAGTCTTTGGGTGCCTGGGTGGTCCAGTCGGTTAAGCATCTGCTTTTGGCTCAGGTCATGATCTAAGGGTCCTGGGAACGAGCCCCACATGAGGCTCCCTGCTCAGTGGGGAGTCTGCTTCTCCCTCTCCTTCTGCCCCTCCTCCCCATTCATTCTCTCTCCCTCTTAAATAAATAAATTCTTAAAAAAAAAAAAAAGAATAGTCTTAGCAAAGACTAGAAGATAGAATTCCTAAATCCTGGAGGAAGAATATAGATCTGTTTATCATGAGCTTGCTAGCATTCTACAAGATTTACTTGGTGTTAGAGGAGCAGCCTGAGCAGATGTAAAAAAGGAGACTATGTTGTATTCGAAAGGACCATCATATATGTGGGCAGACGGAAGACCACAGCTCGATTCAAATGGAAGACGCAACGATCGGAAAGGATGTGGCTAAGAGGAAGGACTTAGAGCTGCTAAGAGTCTGCTGGAGTCATGAGCAGTAACAGTGCATTCTATTTTAGGCCTGATAGTGATAAAGTTCACTCAAAGTCATCTCCTCTGTTGCCTATTTATTCTTGTTATTAGACATGTTTATACCTTACTTACTATGGTATAGGCTTACAAGTATAACAGAAGGAGAAAAAAAAAAAAAAAAAAAGAACAACTAGGTTTTCCATTATGGACTACAACCCATGACAGGTTACATCTATCAAGAACACAGTTTCTCTGTTCACACATCTAATTAAGAAACTTGAAATTGAAAAGAAAGGGCAGGAAAAGATGATGAGTCCTAAAAGGAAATACTCTAATTCACTGACTATGTCTCTCTCTCTCTCTCTTTTTTTAAGACAGTCTGGATTTAAAGTGTCCCTAGATGATCAGCATTAGGTAAGACCAACCCACCCTGGGCAGGGATGCATGGTGTAAATGGTTATACTCAGAATCTAAATTTTCTTCCTTCATAGATGAGGGCCATGCACCTACATGGAAGGCAATGAGTATGTGCATTTAATGAGACCTGTATATTGGGAGCCTGGTTTTTAGGTTACAAAAAAAAAAAATGTCCAATTAACCTAAAAGAGTTAGCTACCAGCTAAAGATTGTAAGAGATGAGTATTCCTCAAATGAGGCTATCCATCAGCAGTACCCATGAAGCTTAATAAAAATAAGGATCTCCTGGGCCACTACTGAGCAGAATTATGGGGGCTGGAGTCTTTGAGTCCATACGTTAGAGTGGGTTCCCATAGGATTCAGTGTACAGCAGTTTTGGTAAACACCGAGTTTGATGTGTTTATTTCTATTCCAAAAACAAAACATAAACACTTGAGCGGAAGTTATAGAGAGCTAGATTTTAGGTTGGCATAAGCAAATATTTTTAATATAGACTGTACAAAACTGAAGCTGAACAAAACTAGAATAGACTGCTTTATGAGGTAATGAGCCTCCATCGTGAAAAAGGAGCAGTGCGGGAGTCTTGAATCATTCTGTATTCATGGCACTATTTTAACACGAAATCTTCTCGGCAAGTCAGCAATAATTGCCTCACAATCTTTCCCATTGTCTAAAAATAAGTCGCCCTGTTCACAAGAGCCTGCACAGTTGTCCCACAACCCTTTGGCCAACTTTGAGCACCACCCTGCAGCGTGAACAGACACATCTGCCTCCAGCCCGCCACCCACAGAACACACATCTTCCCAGGTGAAGTTCCCAGGTGAGGCACGCAACTGTGTTTAGCACCAGCTTCCGCTTCCCCTGTGCTATCACTCCAACAAACCCTGATCCTCTCAATGGCAGGTCACATGACATCAAGTGTCAGGCATCACCGTAACACTGCATGTGTTAATTTCATAAAAATAAAGTTTAGTCCTTCATTAATATTTAGGAGCACACCTGTGAAGGGCTCAAGGAACACAGATGTATCTCCAGGCACCTGTTGAGAGCCACTGATCCAAGCAGCGGCTGGATGCATGCCTAATAGAGATCTAATAAGGGGTGGGGAGTGGGGCTGCGTGACTTCCAAGGTCTCTTTAAGATTTTATAATTTGAAAGAAGGAAGTGAAGATGGCTATAAATCCTGCCAGAACCCTGAGGAAATCAGTTTTCTTGAATCACTGATGCTAATTTATGAATTTGGACAGGTTGCTTGAACTTTATTAAGCTTAGCTAATCCACTGAAATGATTGAGCGTATAAATAAACAAATCAAAATCCTGCTACCCCCTGGACATGAAAGATCGCACCAGGCCAAGTTTTCCCAGAGAGAGAAACTCCAGAAGCTACTTAGTGAGGCGGTAAAGGAAAACGTGAATACAACTCCGGTGCTGTCCCTGCCCCTGCCCTGCCCTCCCCACCACTTGCTTCCCACGGAGCACGCGACTTCTCCGAACTGTTGCTTGAAATCCCAACAGTGGTGCTAGCCTGACGTCCACAGATTTTTCCAGCTGCTGCAGCAAATGCGGGATCTCATTATGGAATCGGTGCCACACATTCACAGAAATGGCTCCAAATTTTGATATCAAAGCATCGAATTAAACATTCAGAATCACTTACAGCAGACTTTCATTTACTTTGTGAGGAAGAAAGAGAGAAAGGGAGACTGACACGTGGGGCCATCTGGCCATTTTCAAGATGCCTCTGTTCTTTGAGCCACACTGAATAAATGAGGGCTCACAGGAGGCGATTCTAAGGTTTAAGGCCAATTTAAGATAGCTTTTGATACATATATTTTAGGATTCATTTGGATCAGTCAATGGGTATTATTTTCCAAGGACAATAAATGAACAAATTTGTTAGTACTTCAAAGCCAGGAGCTCTCACCATGACGAATCCTAATACTAATCCACTGAGGCCATGAGATGTCCCTGGGCCTTATTGACCTCAGGCATAAAATGGGAATTACAGCCTGGATTGTGAGAAACCGCCTAGTTTCTCTGTTTTTTGTTCAGGCAGACGATGGGGGGTGTCAACACTAGTATGTTGTGTGCTAGTCCTCAGATGTGAAGACGGACCCATGGCTCACCATCTGCAGCCACCTGCTCTGAGTGCCCAGGTCCTGGCGACCTTTCCAAATCACCTGACCAGCCTCTGGGACCTTCTGCAACTGGAAGGCTGTTCTTTTACCACAAATATGTATTCTTATCCATTCATATGAGCATGTATTTATATATATTTACATGAATATATAACATATAAATGTTAAAAATATTGAGATGTACCATAATATTCATAGATGATGAATATGACTATATATACATATATATTTAGATACTTACTAGTGCAAAGTACATAGTAGAATCATATTTTTTTATCTTCTAGAGACTGTGCACTAGTTGAGGGAAATAAGATATGCTCACCTGAAAGCAAGGAAATAGATTGAAAGAGACAATGTTTTGGAATGGAGACAACCACTATGTGGCAAAATTCATAAACACAGAACAGCATGTGCTCTGAGCAAAAGCTTGAGTGTACAAATGAGCAAGGCGAAGGCAAAGAGGCCGAGAGTTTCAGAGAGAGAGATCAAGTAAGAGAATAGTCAACCAAGGTAGATTTTTCCACAGAGTCTTTAATTAATAATTTGGGGGAGCTTAATAAGCATAATTGGCATAATTATTACTCAAATTCTGTGACAAGGAGACTAATTTAGACATGCAAGGCTCACACAAACACACGTACAGTATGCAGATACGTCAGAGAAAAATTACTTCTATTTTGGGTTTTTAAATTATTTCTCCTCACTGTCTCTAAAGAGGGGTAAAAACTCTGACTTTAAAAACTCTTAGGTAGGCAGAGGGTGTGTTTCTAAATGGCTGTCCAATCTACTTCTGCTTCTTTTCCTCTGGACCATAACCATTTTATTTATCAACCTTTTGGTGATCGGGTGTAAGGCTCCTCTGTCCCTCACATAGACAGAAACCCAGGAGGAAACGTCTGATTTCTGTCTTGGGAATGTGTTTGGGAAATACATAGGCACCTGAAGGATACAAATGAGAGGTTAAGATAAATAATAAATAAGATAATTAATTTAAAAAGCAGAGGGAGGCAGAGTAATGTTTCCTAAAGGCATTCCCAGAAAGGGAAATCATTTTACTAACACGACTCCTAACAGACACTACAGAACTCAATTGGAACTTCAGGGGTGGGTGGGTGCCAGTGAATTTATTCCCACGGGATGGGACAAAGACTCTTCCAGACTGATGCCCAAGGATACTGCACAGTACTTGAGGGGAAGGGGACTCCCTGCTGCTGTACAGAGGGAGGGAAATGGTGAGCAGCGGGAGCAGCTCTGAGTCCAAGGAGTCACCAGGTGGACATTGCCCTCCTTCTCTTCCATCCCTCATGCAGCAGACATGTATTCGGTGGCTATAACCTACCAGATGCCATGAGGTCAAAGGAGAATACAATTCAGTCATCAAAGAGCTTGGAGTCCACGGGGATTTAGAAACAGGAGAGATGCTGTGATTACTGATATATGCCAAAAGCAGAGGGTGTGGGCAAGTCAGGAAACGGGATGCTGGAACCCTGCCTTGGAAGTGAACTAGAGATTTGCTAGGAAGAGTAGAGTAAAGGATATTCCAGGTGAGAAGAACAGTAAGGTGTGATGAAATGATTGTGGGAAGTTCAGTGGCTGGAGAACAAGGTGGTTCCTGATAGCAGTGGGGGCAGAGGAGCAGTGAGAAGGTGATGGAGGGCCTTGGACAACAGGACCTCTGTTTGAGGCCAACAGAAGCCCACAGAAGGTAAGCAGAGGACCAAAACATGGTCTGTGTCCCTGTTTAGGAAAGAGGCTAAAAGCCTAGGATGGCAGTGATGAGCAACCTAACCCCATGCTTATCAGAGAGTGGGACTAAGAACGGCCCCTCACACATAAGTCCCTTACCTTCCCACCACTACCTTTAGCAAGAAGGGGTTGGATGAACCAGGGGCCCAGTGCCAGGGTTATTGTAGCCTCTGCCCAGGTGGGTCCTCACAGGGTTCATTCAGACCTAGGCTACCCATTAGTGAGTGACTAAAATGCCTTTTGGCCACTGATGGGAGTGAGAAAAAGATAATTCCTGTCCTGTGGAGATGAGCATATAACCTCAGAAGGTGATTACAAATGCATAGTAATCAATGAAGTGCTGTTGCTTCTTCCCAGAACCTCCCTCCCTTTCACCGCTCCACATCCCTGCTCAGTGTCAGACCAATTAAAATCACAACAAATGTGGGCTTCATGCAAATCATCTGCAAGTGGGGCAAGGTCATTGCAAGGACATGAGAACCACAACTCCTCTGCTTTCTCTGCAGGGTATGCTCCTTTCAACCTGAGGTAAGGGAAATGAGAGGGACCTTGAAAGGAGGGCAGGGGTCTTCTAAGAAAGACGGAGCTCAGGCTAGAGGTGATGACCATGGGTCAGGAGGAGAGGCTGTGAGCCCATGCACTTCTTGCCTCAGTTTCCCACTTATGCCGTAGGCATGACCTTGCTCACTGCCATTATGGCAGGAAAGTGGCGAAGACCCCATGATATCCATGTATTATGCATAATCTAGGAAGATGCATGTGCTGTGTCCATGAGCTATAATTATGGAGACAGGTAGTAAAGGAAAAGCAAAAATGTGTGAGGGAAATTGGGATTTAAAAATCTTTCTTTCTCAGAGGTTACCAAATCCACACATGAATATTTATACCAGCTGTATTCATGTTACCCAAACTGGAAACGACCCAGATGTCCTTCCATAAGAAAATGGTTGAATAAACTGTGTCACATCTACATCAAGGAATATTACTCAGCAAGAGAAGGAATAAACTATTAATGTCCACACAACCTGGGTGAATCCAGATAAACTGTGCTGTGAGAAAAATCCAATCTCAAAAGATTACATATTGTATGATTTCATTCTCAAGATGACAAAATTATAGAATTGGAGTAGTGACTGGCAGGGATTAGGGATGGAGGGTGGGGAGTTGGGATGGTTATGAAAAGCACCCAGGGTGGTCAGTAAGGTGTTGGAACTGTTCATTATCTTGGCTGTCATGGTGGATACAGGTACCTACAGGTATAATAAAAATACATAAAGATAAACACACACACGCACATGTGCACACACACACATATAACAGGGTGCAAGTAAAACTTGGAGAAATTTGAATAGGATGGTGGATTAAATGTTTGACCCTGGTCGTGATATTGTACTACAGTTTCATAAAATGTTACCTACCACTGGGAGAAACTAAGTAAAAGTCACACAGGGTATCTATATTATCTCTTAGAACAGCATCTGAGTTTATAATTAAAAAAGTTTTAATAAAAAATGATACAGTGGAAAAAGCAAACTTTACCCATCATTTATACCATTGTCCTGGAGAAGAAGTGTTCATTTGTGCCTTCAATCATGAGTCCCTAAATTAACCCTAGGGTGGTCCTTTCTCCTCAGGAATCACTCAGTTCTGGATTGGGTATCAGCTGCTGACACCGGATCTCCCTCCGCTGGTCAATGTGTCTCGAATACTCAGTCTGGACAACAGATATGACTGGCAAAAAGCTGCCATCAGACATTTCCCTAAGCCATGTGCTCAGGTGTATGGTGAGGATTTACATAAATCAGGCATATTTTGTACTCTCATTACTGGCCAGTTTCTCAAAGCCCCATCTTCAAAAAGCAACAGGCTGGTGCTGATGCCTCGGCAAAGTAATTGGAGGGCAGCCTTCATGCTGACTCTCCCCTTCATTTCTGGCACTACACTCTCCCTTACAACATCCCCCTCCATGGCATGGCTTTTCTTCCAATCTACCTTCAATAGGGCCTGGCATGAGGAAACACGTTTTCCCAGTGGAGAAGCTCTAAATACATCCTCTTTGAAAAGTGCTGTTATTGCTGTTCTGTTTCTTCCCTTTAGGTGTTTAACACTTTGAGACTTTCAAGACAAAATGTGATGCCACCTCTAATGCTAAATAATTTCACTGCTTTCAGCTGATGGCACATCTTCAATGTTTCACAGAGGAAAACCCATGTAACAGGAATAAAAGAAATCTTCCTTTGCAAGATGTCTATCTTCTGAGAGATGGCTCATCTCCTGTAGCTGAAATCCATGCTAAAGCGGGACCAAAAGATTAGCCATTCCCTTGATTTCTTATTATTTTGGTGCTAGAAAAACATCTTAACCTTTTTAAAATGTTGAGGAAAGATGCAGCAACGCATTTTGTGTGGTTATCTAAGCTGAACAGATTTCTTATTCTTTCTTATTAATATCAACCCAAGGCTTGCACAGCTGCCAGCTGACTACCATCATGCCCTGCAAGGATGACACAGCAAGGAAAGAAAGAAAGAGGCACTCTTCTTGCAAAAGAAGGCCACCAACCAGCTGCTCAACTCAGAAGAATACTGCTTCATCCTACCTCTGAAGGGGTGTCATAAACCTCCAGCAAGAGGTGCCAGGTGTTAGGAATCTCCCAGGACTGCCAAGAGTGGTAAGGCCACCTGTCAGAAAGTGAGGAAGCCAGAGCCAAGAAGCCAAAGTATGGCTCACCTTCAGGAAAAGCAACATGAAATGAAAAACTGAGTTCCTGTTTAAGTGGGTATAAAACTCTGTAGTTAATAAAGGTTTATGCTACAAGAGTGTCAAGGAACTTGGCGGAACTGAAGTAAAAGAATGTGCATATGGTGCATATTGAGAATGGTCATAAATCCCTGTCCTCTCAAAGAAGAAAGAAACTCTTTCTTCCTAGATAGCCATGCGGGAGCCTACCCCAAATCAATTGACTAGTCTACAATGCTAGCCCACAAACAACCAAGGTGATTACCCAAGTGTGCCAAGGAAATTGAAAAGATGCTAAATTTGTCAACACCACTGTATAAGGTAGGCTGGCAAAGAGGCTGTATGGTGCCATTTTTAGCTCACAATAAAATCTCATTATTATAACATTCTGTGGGTCCATGTCTCTGATTATAAGTATCTATTGAAAAGAAATTTTCATGAATCTCAATCTCATAGGAACGGTAGGTGGACAGGAAACTCGAGGAAATAAAATCTGTTTTCAGCTAAATCCGTTTGGACTCTGCCAAAATATGCACTGGCTGTACCGTGTCTACTGGATAAAGCAGAGAGAGGAAAAACTGTTAATAATCTCAAACCACGAGAATCCAATTTCATTCTGCAAAGTCACATCTCACCATCTAGGATGAACTTTTACTCCACACAGGAGTCCCTAAACTCATAGAATTTCCTAAAGTAAAAACATTCTGGTTGGTGGCAGACTTCTGAGTTGAGAAATAAGATAGTATAAATAAATTGCATTGCTGAATCATAATCTCGTGACTATAAAATAATTTCTTCTAACTGCCATGAGATAAGTATCAGCCCCATTAAAACATCTATTCCAACCACTTCCACTCAGTTACTAACACTCCACCATCCAGGCAAAATCCTACCTAAACTCCTAAACTCTTGAGAATGTGTGATGTGTGATACCATGGCTATGTTATTTTAAGAGATGCAAAGAATTGTCAGGCGTGAGTTTTTGCCTTCCAGGTGCTCATAATGTATTTGGAGATATTAGGCAAACACTCAAAATACATAAGTAGAAGTAAAAGGCAGCATATGAGTTAGGGCCAAACCAAGTATTCAGCTCATGAGCCTGAAAGAAACCCATACCCTGACAGAAAACCAACTCGTACAGAATTCCAAAGAGCTGCAGGGTACTTCCTGCGTATCCACTCTCTATACACACACTTTGCTTTTCAATTATGTTCAAGCCTACACTCATTCACATTGAGATATGATTAACCGGTTCTCACCAGAGGCCCACTTAATTTATGCAGCACAAACCCATCGCTGTGTTTGATAAAATTCACTCTAGTTGTAAAGCCCGTCAGAGATGATCTGAGATTGAATAAATAAGGGGAGGAACTGAGGCCTCAGCTCTGGACCCTGACCCTGGAGCAGAAAAAGAGGTCATTTCAGGTCAAGTGACCAGAATCTCCAGTCTGAGATTCATTCATTAAGGTGTTTGCTTACTCACTCAACCCTCACCTCACTGAGTGCTACTCTGTAATAAGACACCACTAGGTGTTTGGGGAGATGCCCTGATGGATATGATGCAAAAATGGAAAGAAGTGATGGCTGCTGTAACAAAGGAAAAAGAGAAGAGAAAGAAAAAGAGAATAGAAGAGAGAGAAGAGAAGAGAAGAGAAGAGAAGAGAAGAGAAGAGAAGAGAAGAGAAGAGAAGAGAAGATGGGGGAATTGACTTCTTATAAAGACCAGAGGAGGCTTCCTAGATGAGGGGGCCTTTGCGCTCTCAGCCTTTTAGGATAAGGAGGTTGTGGGTGAGATATAGCCTAAAAGGGCTGGGGAAGGGGATACCTGAAGGAGAAAGAGGACTTTCTGTGAGGAGGTTAAGAAAATGAGCAAAGGCATCATGGCTGAGTAGGAAGATTGGACTTGGCAGTTAACACCTGTCCCTTAGATGGAAGTGTAAGTCTGTTGGCCCTTTATTATGTACACATAAAAATCACCATTGGCAGATCTATAAAACCCAGGTCCATTAAATTAACTATCTAGTTAAAATAATTAAGACAGGGAGCTTCAGTTCAGTTCAGTAGGACAGTAGATCTTTGTTACCAACTAGGCAGCTGTTCACAGAAGACATTGATTGCAGGATTATTAAATCTCAACAAATATGTTTTAACCGTATGTTATTTAACGTAGAGCAATGACATTTTCCAGGGCGAGTGGAAATCTTTTTCTAGGCAGGTAATTTATTCTCTACTGACAAACAGTAGAGAATTGTTTCCCACAGGACATTTGTGTTTCATCCTACATATTTCCTCCCTTCATTTGTCTTGGGAGGTCAGCAAGTGATGAACACACTTTGTATAGAGAAACTTTGTTTGATAACCACCTTGACTACCCCCCCAATCTTGATTCTATCATATTTCATTGCTAAAAATTTCTAGAAATTTCTACAAAACCAATACTACAGAGCCATCAAAATTCATCCTTGAAAAATTCTTAGTTACAGAGAAGCCAAATGTAAGAAATGCAGCATATTAATGATCAACTCCACACCTTTCAGAGTGTCAATCTATCAATCACTAGATTAGCCCTACAATACCTTAAAAAAGGCAAGAACTGACACCCGTAATCAGAGTTCATTCTCCAATTACATTAGGATAATCATTGTCCAGACCCACTTATGTTTGTATAAGATTATTTGATTTCCCACACTAAAAGGTCTTTTATTACCAACCATCAACATCATAATAGCAGTCCCAAATGTGAAGAAAAGCCACTTAAATTAATGCAGCTTTCTGACTTTATTTCACGGTGTCAGCAGGGCCTCTCTGAGAGCTGCTGTGGGCTCTAGCCAATCGCAGGGAAGGCAGACGGCCATCTACAATGGATTCCAACAGGAAGGACAAAATGGTGGCACAGTGGGGATGTGGTGGGTGTGGGGAATTAGAGAACAATTGTGCATAGGGAATAATCCAAAAGGATAAAGCTACTAAGAAAACTCAATGACAAAGGAGGAGGTGGGGGGATGGACAGAAAAATGAAAAGCAAGAAAAATAGTGCATTTTGGTTCTCCGACTTCATAACTATTTTATTTCAGGATAAAAAACAATGATTCATGGTTGACATGGTTACCTTTCTTTGGTGGAACTATGACAGGTATACCTTCTGTTCCTCATACTCCTATTTTCCTAGCATGATGTGGAAAGAAATCTTTCTTCCCATTCCACAAATGCAGAAACTTAAATTCAGATGGCTTGTGAGTTCTATAAAATGCAGAAGTTATGATGGTACAATAATGATTTTTTTTTTTTGAAATTCAATTCTCAGAAGACACCCCTGAGTACCATTTGTCAAAGTAGTCACCTTAAGGGCATATGTACTTATTCCAGTGATGGCACAACCACAGTTCTAGGCATCTATAGCTCCCTTTGAGTATTGCCATAGTAGGCTTCAGACCAGAAATCTAGCCTCAAGCCTTTATAGTTATTTCAGCTCTGATCCAAATAGGTCTTATCAGCTTGATCCTTTAGCTTGTGCATCAGACTTGAATTTCTGTGACATTTAACTGCTTCTCAAAAGTGGTCCCACTCTGAAGGAAATCAGATTTGTTACTTCTGATGATGTGCTAAAGGATGAGCTGCAGGCTGTGCATGTAATTCCAAAAAGTTAAGTTTTCTGCAAGTGGTGCAATAGGGAGGAATGGACACCATAGGGGAGAAGCACCTGGTCTCCCGAAGTATAGATTTCGAGGGCACATGACTCATTTGCTTGTGCCATTTTGGGATGTGCATTTATTTGTGAGCATATCTGTGACCTAACAGTGAAAAGTCACTCCAGTTTGGGCCCCTTGTCTGCTTCAGCAGGCCTCTGAGGTGGATGCTCACACCAGGTGGGGCGAAGCTGGCCACAGGAGAGGTGAGAGGGAGCCGAGAAAAGAGGGAAAGAGGAAATAGGGAAAATGGAGATTGGGGAAGGGAGCAATAAAGGAAAAAGTCCTTGCCTGTCATATACCTCTTCACTATCCTTAGGTCGCTCCTGGGTTACTCTGTGACTCTGCTCTCCATCATTCAACAAATGATAGTTTATTGTGTCTACAATGTCCAGGTGTTCTAAATGCCTTGGTTACACCCATGAACAAAACAGGCAAATATCTTTGTCCTCATAAATTCTGTTTTAGAAGGTGCAGGCAAGCCACAATCGATAACATAATAAATAAGCCAATCAGACAGCCTTTTAAATGGTATTAAATATTATAGAAAACTTTTCAACTAGAGAAAGGTAAGGGGACAGGGGCTGGAGGGAAGTCCATAATTTTAAATATGATCATCAGGGTAGACTTCATTGAGAAGGTGAATATTAAACAAAGATTTAAGGCAGCTGAAGAGGCTATCCATGCACATATTTAGGGGAAAAGTATTCTAGAAAAAAGGCAAAGCATACGCCTGAGACCAGATTATGCCTTGGGTACCCATAGGATACCAAGGCGATCAGTGTGACTGGGACAGTGAAGAAAGGGGGACTACAGAGAGAAGTAAGGAGGAATTAGTTGTGTGGGGGTGGAGGTGGGGGGATTCTAGGATATACAGAGCCCATTAGGATTTGGGCATTTACGGAGTGGAATGGGGAGCCATTGCAACACTATCAGCGGGGAAACGATACAATCTGATTGTTATCACAAAGGATGCTATATTGAGAACAGATTGTAGGGGACAGGGGTAGCAGCCAGGAGGACAGTCAGGAAGCAACTGCGGAAATCCCCGCCTGACAGAGTGGTTGTAGCGGAGGTGGGGAGTGCTGCTCAGGTACTGCCCTCCCCCTTGTCCCTAAAACCACATTTACATACTGGTGCTCATGCTCTCACCTAAAATACACTTCCCTGATCTCCCCACTTGGGTGTACCTCTCCTCAAGGCTTCCCCTGCTCAGATATCTGCTCCGGGTCTGGCAGGAATCCAAAAGAAAATTCCTGGCTAGACCAGAGCCCAGCTTCAAGAATCAGCTCTGCAGTTCATTGGCTTCAGCCCTGAGGATTTGTATGGAGAGTTCTACTAGCCAGACACTGGACCAGCGAGCTGTCTGCCCCAAACCCACATGCCCACCCAGTCTCTAAACTGTGCCTGATCTGTTTCTCTCTCTTCAGATTCTCCAAACCACACCCTCCCTTCTGCTCACCAGGAGAGGGGTATGAGCAGATGCCAAGAGCAGCAAACAGAGTTAAGATAAATTGGGACTTTAAGCTCTTTCACAAAAATGGGCCATTGGCAGCTGCACAATGTAGTCTACTATAGCTAGCGTGTTTAGGTAGCGTGATAGCTCATCTCCTTCCCCAGTGTCAGGTATACTGTTATGCATATGTTGTGTAGAACCTTCTCTAAGGGTTAGCATATCCTTTATTTCTCATGATCTTTCTAGTATCCCTGTGGCGCAAGTCACACAGATGCAACTGTCACGTAGGTTTTTGTATTTCCCAACTGATAAAGAGGTAAAACTGGAGATAGGATGGTAAAATAAACTGCCCCACGCCACGTAGCTGACAAGTGATGGAGTCAAGACACACTTCCAAGTCATTTTACTTCTGAGGCACGAGATGCTCCAGAAAACTGAGTCCGCTCTGAGTGACAAAAGGAAACCGGTTTTGAAAACTTCTGTCCCAGTTGAAGGCCCAGGAATATTTTCCCTAGCTTCCAACCTTTAAAATCTTACTAGGCTTTTGCTCTCAAGAGGAAATGACACCAGTCAACAAAGAGGTTCATTTCTGGCCAGGATGAGCTGAATGGCACAGAATGAAATTATGTCCTAAGACACAGACATCACAATTACCATTAGGAACTGACTGAGCTCTCGTCAGGGTACCTTCGTACGGAGAAGGGCTTCCCTACCTTCAGGAGAAGATATTTGGGCAAGTCTCTTCACTTGTGTGCTTACCATTGATTCTTTGTGTGAAAGTCATTATTCAGGATAAAATAACGTCTGTGAGGAACAGTGGGAAAAGACATCTATGTCTGCCTTCATATTATCAAGTCTATAACTATCCACATCGCCACAAGGTTAATTTGGGAAGAAAAAGAAAGAAAGAAACAAAAAGAAGAATAGGGGAAAACCTTTATTTCTTCTTCATAGACAATAAGAGATTGAATTAAAAAAAGAGATAGCTCGAGATTTGTCTTGGGTATAAGATAAGAGGAAAGTGTCATAGAAACAGGGGATAGAAAAAATTTTTTATTATTTTAAAATGTGCTTATACGAAAACATTTTTAAAATACAGGAGGCTCAGCATCCAGACATTGGGCAAGAAATTTAATAATTGGAAATTGATGAGCATCTTCCCTTCTACTATTTTTAATCATAAGTACTCTCCGTTCCCCAAAATTATAGGTTGAGGGTCTCTAAATGATGCCCACTAGTGAGGTCCTGCTGCTGAGTACACTGCCTTTTCACCTCTCCCTCCTTGTCCAGGCCAGATTTCGGTGCTTTGACAGAGTCAAAAGCCACTTCAGCAGCAGACTTGCATGTATTTCTGATGGTTACCCTGCACAAGCTTAGTACGTCCAAGCCAAACCCTTGGCCTTTGTCCTCCACCTGTCCCCAACCTTCAGAAATGCTTTTCTCAGCTCTTCTCCATCTGGCCAATGGTACCAGCTTTCTACCCACATGCTCAGCCTTTCTTCCTTCTATTCCCTCACCCCAACTTCCCATCCATCACCACGTTTTATTTATTCTCCTTCCAACATGCCTTTAATATTTGCCTCCTCTTCTCCAGCTCTGCTATTGCCCCTTTGTCCAAGCCACCACCCCCTGTCACCTTGATGAGTGCAATAGCCTCCTGGCTGGCCTCTCTGCTTCTGGTTTCACCTCCCAAATTCATCTTCCACAAAATAGCTAGTGATCATTCTTAAATGTAAGTCAGGTTAAAAATATCTATTCTCCTAGAATAAATATTAATCTGCCTGCTATGGTTTCCAAGGCCTTCCACAGTCTAACGACTGCCTACATCTCCAGCCTCCCCTCTGACTCTGACTTGCTGACCAGACTCTGACTTGGTGACCAGACTCCCATCCCATGTCTTCTGTCTCTTCCTCTGAGGGCCTGTGGACTTGCTGCCCTCCACCTTTGGAGCTCTCAAAGCTTCAAATGACTGACATATTTCCTCTCTCCAGCCCCTCAGTCAGGCATCACCTCCCCAGAGAAGCCTTCCCTTACAAGCCCATCCTAAAGTAAAGCTTTACCTACATCTCTGTTCCCCTCTGTCATATCACCTGTTTATTCCCGTTGGTATAATCAGGAGACTCTATAAATTGTGTATTTGCTTGCTTATTTTCTTGTCCCCACTCCATGAAGGCAGGGACTTGACCTCCGTGGTCCCAGGTCTTGGCATTGTGGCCAACATATAACAAGTGCTTGTTGAGTACTGCTATATAATGAATAAATCAAGTCTTGGATAAAGAAACAAAACACTATGGTTTCTCATGGGCTTACATAACTTCTGAATAGTAGGCTTGTAATTGCCCTTAAAGCTCATCTGGCCTAAATACTCACTTTTTAATAGATGAGAAAACCGAAGATCAAGGCAGAGAGCTCTAGAGTATATCCGTACTGGCAATTTTTTGGCATTTAATGTTCCCTTCAATATTCATCTCCTATATTTTCAACACTTACTGAAAACTGACTCTTAATTAGGAAGTTTTGTATATATTATATTAGCTAAATTTTACCTGATACGTAAACGCAGAATGCATTGTTACCAGTACTGAAATATTGGGGAGCCCTGTGGTCCCATTCTCTTCTGGCTTACAAACAGAAGTCCTTTACAATATCCCAGCCTATCAGCTGTCTGGGCTACTCTGAGGCTGCACAGAGTCTCACAATCCCATGCCTCATCCCCTTCCCTACCCATTATTTCCTTTTGCCATTTTATTATACAGTGTACTATCAACTTCTTAATATAAATCAGAGGATACTCATCAGGTATGGCTGCACTCAATTCATGGTTGATTCCCAAATGAACCAGTTGTCTAAGCAACTGGGAGAAAGCCATATTTATCCCGGGGGGCTGCTTACAGCTAAGACCACTGAGCATTTTTCTAATTGAACAGGGAAAACAAGGAATAGCTGTTGTCTTATATTGAACAGACTCCACACAGATGCTTCATCCTCCCCTAGTGGGACTTGGTTATGTTTTCACCAGATTCTGAATTTTCTTTCCAAAGGGCTTTATCGTTTCCACATAGTTCCCATTGGTCACAGACAGGCAGGATCAATAAAGATATAATCCTACAGACAGCAGCAAACACAAAAGTTCCTGATGAATTCCAATCCTGAAAGCCAGAGTCCAAACATGCTGTGACCAGCTGGGAATTTGCTCTAAGCTATTATCAGTCCCCAACATCTAAAATTTCCCCATGGAGACAAGAGATGAAAAACCCGTATATAAGCTTGCTCCCATCTTGCACGGCAGCATGTACAAACATAATTGCTGCCTTTTCCGAGCCAGTCTAAGGGATTAATGAAAGAGGAAGGAAGAAGGGAACCAATACGCATCACAAATGTTTTGGTGATCTCTTAGGATGACCATTGTCCATGAATTCCAGTTGCTTTCCGGTTGTTTTGTATATTCATATAATATATTCATCCATTTAAAGCGTATAATTCAATGGATTTTAGTATGTTCACAAAGTTGCACAACCATCACCACAATCCATTAGAACATTATAATCACCCGAAAAAGAAACTCTGTGTCTTTTAGCAATGATCCCCAATCTCCCAACCTATCCTTTAGCCCTAGGGAATCACTAATCTACTTTTTTTTTTCTTAGAGATATGCCTATTCTGAACATTTCATATAGATGAAATCGTACAGTATGTGGTCTTTTGTAACTGTCTCCGTTCATTTGGTTTTCCTTTCTAAGGCTCATCCATGTTGTAAGACATATCAGTAGTTCATTTCTTTTTATAGCTGAATAATATTCCCCTATAGGGTATTATTATTATTATTATTATTATTATTAAATTTTGCCACATTTTACCTGTCAGTTCATCCACTTATCCATGTATCCCTTCATCAATTGTACATTTGGGCAGTTTCCACTTTTTTAGACATTATGCACAATTTTTCTATAAACTGACATTTAAATGTGGGTGTGTATGTATGTTTTTATTACTCTTGGGCGTGTGAACAGGGGTGAAACTGCTAGTTCATAAAGTAATTGTGTTTAAACCTTTGAGGACCTACCAAGCTTTTTTTGAAAGCGGCTGCACCATTTTACATTTACATAAGGGCTCCAATGTCTCTACTTCCTCCTCAACATTTGTTATTATCTCTCCTTTTTATGATAGCCATGCTAGTGGGTGTAAAGTGGTATCTCATTATGGTTTGAGTTTGTATTTCCCTAATGATTAGTGATGCTGAGCATATTTCATATGCTTATTTGCCACTTGTATATCTTCTTTGGAGAAATGTGTATTCAGATACTTTGGTCCTTTTAAAATTGGGTTATTGGCCTTTTTATTAGTGAGCTGTAAGAGCTTTTCCCTGTTGCTTTCTTGCTAATGATTTTCAATGCCAATTTAGAAAGTTAAATGTATATTTCGCAACAGTGGAAATCATTAGAACAAAATAAATTCTGATTTCTACCAAAGAATGAACGTATTTCTGTAAAACTCTTCTCATGTCCTAAATTCTCACAGATTCTCACTGACATGCCCGTGGGTATTGCATGTTGAAACTTGTGTACGGTTATTGGTAGAAAACCTTAGAGCTACACAGAAACACCTGAATTGCCCACTATTTTATCCTGAGGCAAACTCGAAGTCACATTCATTTGAGACAGCTGGAGTAAAAAAGAACAATGCAACATCAATGCACAGAGTAAGTGCTCATTAAATGTCGGTTGGACGGATGCAATGCACATAAGGCCCCTCTGAAGCATTTGGTTTTAAATATTCGCTCTTTTAGAAAAGCAGATGAAAGGGCAGGATTATTTCCTTCTTGGTCAGAGAGTTGTTGCTTTTCCAAAGCCAGAGCCAATAATGCTAATGTCTTGAGGATCCTGAACGCTTTTCCAAATTTCAATAGGGAGAGAAGCTCGTTTGCAGATGGATGGCCCTATCTACATACCGACAGGGCCATTTCCCGGTGTCGGTCACCATATACAGATGAGACGGTTTATATCTAGTTCTGGGAAGATAAACAGATCTAAGTCATATGTGATTATCAGACCAACGGCTTACTCATAGACCCAGGAGGATGTTGAAAAGTCATTTATTAAGCATTTCCATAGTCCTTACCCTTAACATGTACTCTCTGAAGATCAACTACAAATTCCTTGTATTTCCCTTGTTTCTCCTCCTGGTTGCCTGTTCTTTGGTCCTTATTTGGTCATATTTGATATAATTAATAAAAAGGGATAGGACTTCCATTTCTGCAACATATTAGCTATTTAACTGGAGGCAAGTCACTTAACTTCTCTGAGTCTCAGTTTCCTCTTCTATGGATTTGAGATGCTTAAGTATCACATGGTTTACTCTCCCTTCCAGGACTGTTGTGAATATAAGTTGAGGTAATAAGGGAGAGTAACTTGCCAGATGCCAAACTCATGACAAATGTTAGCCATGCTTGCTATTAGGTCTGGCAACCTCAGATCCACCCATTAGTTGATTCTGCTTTTTCCTTTTCTTTATTTCTCTTACAGCTTTGTTCATATTACATTTGGAAATAGTTAAAAACAAATGACTAAAATAAAAATTAGAGATAAAAGGCTAATTTTTGTGGCCTTGCGTTTCTTTCTGCTAACACAGATCGTAAGGGAGTTTGAGGGAAAATGGCTTAATGGACACATAGATACTGCATAAATCTGACCCAACAGAATGACAAGAAATGTTCTTGATTGTAGTCCTTGAGGTGGTGGCAAGAGAGGGGGGGAGCTACTACAGGATTATTCTAGGTTGTAAATGACAGAACTTGTCTCTTTCCAACTCACAGTGAAATCAGAATAATTCTGGACCTGTATCGCCCAGCCTGTAATCCCTCCTCTTGTTAACCATCATGAATGGCATAAAAGAAGACAACTCCTGGATAGGCTTCCTTTTCACTAGCCAAGGGGAGAAAGCGAATGTGTAAGTGAAAGCTTCTCCCCTGAAGAAGTGAGCTGGGCTTTAAGTCACTAATGAAGAGAAAATCTTAGAAGGTATCAAGCCAAAACTAATCCAATTAAATTAAGGATGACTTTCAAAAAGCAAGAGGTAATTCCCAACTTGGCAATGAGCCAGAATTGAGAGATTGCCCCCATTTATTCTACTTGAAATGCCACAGGAGTTGAATGACCACAAAGACAATATTTTCCAGGAAATGAAAACCACTAATGGACATTATTTTGGTAATTCAAATACTTTTTTTTTACATGATAAACACCTGCTCCTTTTGGAAACAAATTTAATGATGATGTTTATCCATTTATATTTGTATACTGCTGAGCTCACTGACAGCACTCAATAAATAATAAATAATGATAATAATAATCCTGATCCAAATGTCTTCAGGAGGAAAAAACAAGGCCCAAAGATTTATTGTTGGCATATCCTGTAAAAATCGATCTGGCTCTTTAAATAGACGAAGTGCCTTGAGGGAAGATAATCCATTGATTTATGATTCAAAGAAAATGTAATTTTAAGAATTACAATAATAACAACAATAATCAATGTCTTGTGTGGACCATAATAGTACAAAAATAAAGGAAAAGAAAACAACACCCGGAATAATACAAGTTATCATTTTAGAAAAAGAGGAAGAGTTTACAAGCACTTTTAAATTACTGGATTCAGGAACAAGATCTGTCCCAGATATAAATGCACTTTTGTTTGCTCCTTAAGGAGGTAGGCTGCCTAGCTGGAGGGAGGGGTGAGCCAGTATAGCTCCAAGGGCCTCTTTCAGCCTCGCCAGACTTCACTTACTCACAGGTGAAGCTCATGTCCATCATTTCAGTCATCAAGAGCGACCACCCTAGCTGTGCTTCAGGCTGTATCTTCTCAGAATGACGAGGTTACAATGACCTTACAATGACCTATCCCAACTACTCCCATGCCGAGGCTCTTCCACACCAGCCTTCTTCTTGCCTGTAGGAGGACCTTCATAAAACACAGAAGGCCCCTTTCTCAACATCCTAAATGATTATGTACTGAAGGAATGAAATTCAACATCTGTGCTGATGGCCTATCCTCCCTTAGCTCTTCAGCCCCGCATCCCACCATATTCTCTCTTCAGAACCTTCTTCTACTGGCATTGTCGTAATGACCCTCCTACTTGATGCACTTACCTGTGACTAAGGATTTATTCAGGTTGATTCCTACATGGAATTCACTTCACTGTTTGCTGAGAGTCTTCTGTAAGGTGTAGCTCAAATGTCAACACTTTCATGTAGCCTTTCAGGGTCCTTTCTTTTTTAGTGTTGATCCTTGACTCCCTATACTCCAGTGGAATTATAATTGTAGCATTTTTATAACATTCCTTTGGTTCTTCTTCGTATAAAATTAAATGTATACACAATTCTCCCCTAGGTTGTAGGATTTCAGAGTACATGAGTTTTGCATGTAGTAGTTGTTTAATATATACTTAGAATTCTATTGCTACAGTGGGGAGGACATCCATGGGGAAAATATCCATATCCCAAAATTTTATGATCTATGACTTTTAGAAAAACCATGTCCATGTTTTTATTTAGCTGCATCCTAATATTGACAACCATTTCTCTAATATGTAAAAATCTCCTCAGGTGTTGTGTGTGGTACACAGTAGGCATTCAATAAATGCTCATTGACCATCCATTGCCAAAGTAGGGTGAAAACTCATGGGAAAAAATGCTGGTATCTTCAACATGTATAATATGTGCTTTTCTTTTTTCTTCTTTTTTAAAGATTTTATTTATTCATGAGAGACAGAGAAAGAGAGAGAGAGAGAGAGGCAGAGACACAGGCAGAGGGAGAAGTGGGTTCCCTGAGGGGATCCTGATGAGGGACTCGATCTCAGGACCCCAGAGTCACACCCTGAGCCGAAGGCAGATGCTCAACCACTGAGCCCTCTAGGCGCCCAATCTGTGCCTTTCTGTAAAATTCCAACTTGCTCTTGCTGACTTTGATAAACATTTCTTTGACACAATGAAGTTCTTTTGGATTGTATTTCCAGCATTCATTATGATACCCAATCAAGTGCCATTAACAAGAATGAATTATTATGTTCTGTCCTCAGTCACATCATGCTATCTGTACAGAATTAAATTAGCATAGGAAGGAGAAGTATGAGATTAAAAGTTATCATGAAAATGGTCTTTATCTCCAAAAGGATCACATCTACTATTACATATTAAAATTCCCTGCTTATTTGTCTTTGCCTTCCTATTAGATTATAAATTCTATAAAAACAGGGATCATATCTGTCTTTTTCATGGTCATGATCTTTAGCACCAAATCAAGTATTTACTTATTAATTTGAGAGAGAGAGAGAGAGAGGGAGGGAGAAAGAGAGAGAGAAAGAGAGAGAACAAGTGGGGGAAGAGGCAAAGGAGGAGAGAAAGAGAAGAATCAAAGCAGTCTCTTCCCTAAGCACCAAGCCAGATGTGGTGCTCCATTGGGGGGCTCAACTTGGGGCTCGATCTCATGACCCTGAGATCATGACCTGAGCTGAGACCAAGAGTTGGATGCTCAACAGACTGAGCCACTCAGATATTAAAAGATAGTATACACTTAATAAACAAATACCTATGACATGGATGAACTCTATTGTCATAGTAAATCAGCAATGGCCCTGAGGAGGAACATAATTATGGACCAGAATATGTCTACCTTTTCTCTCTCTAAATTGAAGCAATCCCAAAGGCTTCCTTGAGCTTAAGTGATCAGACAATACAAATTTAAGGTAGTGATTTGGGACAAGAAAGTTTAGTTTTCAAATATTCATGGGCTGCTGAGATCAGTGTACACCTGCGTCTTAGCAAATTGAAGAAAGAACTAAATAGGATCAAGGAAAATAAACGTGTAAGGAACAAGGGGGCTTAACTAATTCTTCATAATGACTTTGGGGTTTACTGCACCAAGCCAGGTGTGGAATTTCCTGAACTCCCTAAGTCGATTCTGCCCCTGAGCCTTGCAAGGTGTTATTAGTGGATTTCTTAACCACTTTGGTGATTTTAATATCAGCTTAATGCATCCATTCATGCAGCTGCTCACTCTGACTCCTTATCTCTTCTCCATGGGGACAATGACTGGGTTTCCATCCTTTATCCAACAATTATTCCATAGAATCTTGGGAAATATTCATGCATATTAATCTTTGCAAAGATGACAAAGCAAAATCTAATCTCCTTGGTGAAGGTTATTTTCTGACTTTCTTACCAGGCAGACTGCTTCTTGACACCAGAGGGGATAGCTTGGTAATCTAAGCACCAATTCTGAAATGTCTCCGTTGCCTGGAACCAGACTTCTAAGTAAAAATACTTTGCCCCTTAATAGCACTGCACACTGAGAGATTTATTGATGATCAAATATATTTCTTCCATTTTATGCAAAGGCCAGAAGAGAATAATGGGAGAAAGGGCAATGTTAGGAAGGAGAGTGGGGAACAATTGGAACTCTATCAGGGCTAGAGCAAATAAAAGAAAAACCAGTCTGTGAGCCAAGACACATGGTCAAATGCCCAGTTGCACTGGAGTGGGACACTTATAAATTGATGAGCAACTGAAATACTAACGGGCTATTTATTTACATGTCTGAGGCATAAGGACTTGTTCCTGTAACTGTGGTGACCCCAAAGGCTTACTGGAAGCAGTTGTGATTCTGTGTACAAGTTGACATTACTCAAAGAGAGGGCACTCGCCATTTCCGATAAAGACAGGGTGCAGGGACCACACAGCTAAGGAAGCCAGTCAACTGGGATTGACTTGCCTTGAGTGTGTCATCTTGATCCAAATAAGTATGCTACCAGAAACGGGCTGTCTTAAATTAAATTGAGTTACATTTTCCCATGCTGGAATATGGAATTCATCATCTCTACAATATTTTATACTCACTACAAACAATACAGAAAGATTAGCAGAAAGATTTTCCACCACTAGATTCTTCTTTCTCTTTTAGCATCTTAAGTGATGCCATAGGGTATAATGGATTTTGCTCTACAATATCTTAAAGGGTTTGATAGGTGTAAATAAAGTATAATTTCACATCTAGAATAATATACCGCCCTTCATCCACAAAAGGATCAGCGTTTTGGTAAAAGATCATTAAAACTTAATATGCTCCCTCAATAAAGGCAGAAGCCATGCCATTTCAAAGTTCTGTACCAAATGAAGCTCATAGACAAGTGTCTAAAGCATGTGACAATAGCAGAACTGCCACAATCCCAAGCACACTTCTGTGGACTCATTTCCACACCTGTTTCTCACAAGAGAGTAAGGTCTGGAAATACTGAGATAATCAGCCATTCGCTGCAATTAGGGGGGGGGATGACTAATCGCAGGAGTGAGCCAGTCTTTAGGTTCATCATGGAACTCTTCTTTCTGGAAGGCTGACGAACTGCATTTATGGCCATGAATTTCGAGTCAATAGCTGCACTACTACAGTGAGTATTGATCCAGCAAGAGTGGGATCCTGAGAGTCTGAGCTATCAGCTCTTTCACAAGTGCCTGTGTGTGATCGACTTTACTGATCCCTTGCTTAACTGGGGCAGGCATGATCTGACTGGAACATCTCCCACATCAGCTTTTAGTCAAAGAGCAGGTGAGTAAGGGAGAAAACAGGTATCTTTTCTGGGAAGCTTAGGCCTTGGCATAGCCTGAAAAGGAGTGCCAGACACTGAAATTATTTCTTCCAGGAGGCTCCACTGCACAACCGCCAGGACCACCTCAAAAACAGTCATCAATCCAGACAGACGACCTATTTTTAAGTTACTCATTCCCAACATAAGGTAGCCACACTTTTTATACTAGTAGAAAAATGAATGAAATTGTCATTTTTCAGCTTTCCTGGAACAAACACTCACTTGTGTATCCTTCCAAAATCAGTTCAAAAGATTTCTGTCCCATCTAATGATTTGTATATGGATGACGACAAGACTATATGCAAAACCCTATTCCATTTTGATTCTTACAGGTTCTTGTATGATCATTTAAAAATTCAGTGAGGAGGTGTGTTTTAACAGCAATATGTGTGAAAGATTCTCATGAGCTTTGTAGTATTCTTAAAGCCCTGAGTGGAAAAGCAAAATGATGAAATGACTACTTAAAATGCAAATTTTATCATAGATTTTCATGTGGTTTTCAGTAGGCATATTAAACAAGTAAAGAATAAAAACAAAAGAAATAAGACCCTTGCCCCATCGATCAGACTGTATCTGGTAACACCACATAATAAAGGCCTGTACAAACCTACAAACCAAGAACCCTTCCTGAAGATAACCAGAACTGAGAAGGGCCCCACATCAGGCTCTTGATGGGGATGAGGAAGGACAATGTCAAGAGAGACAACATAGGTCCCTGGGAATAGGTGGAGAGTTGCTGTGGATCACATTTATTTTATATGTTCCCAGGGGCTGAACAAATAGCAGTGGGAGGAATTTACTGGGAGACCATGACTGCAATGGGAAGAGGCCCCATCTAAAAGCCACGGCTATGTGGAGTAGCAAGATTGTAAGTAGCAGTGATGTTCAAGAACAGGGATGTTCAAAAGAGTACTCAACGGGCGGATTGTAAAAGACATGCGTATTAGATGGAGGGCATATCAAAAGATGAGCTGTAAGCTTTATTCTTATAATAGCACTATGTGAATCTGTGAAATCAATCTTTTTGTATCTCATAATAGTTTATATGGGAAGGTACATCGCACAAAGCACTTAAACAAAGAACATACTCCCCCATACACAAAGTACAAACAACACGATGGATAAGAGAACAATAAGATTTCTTTCTCAGAGAGAAAAATGTACATAAAAAAAGGAGAAGAAAAGTCTTAAACTGGCTAATTGAAAAGAACAGAAAACTCTAGTTTATACAGAGTTTTTGGGCACACTCAGTCCTCAAGAGCTGAAGAATTTCAGGAAAAGAATAAGATTAGCCTGACTTTATGCAAGAAGTGGGGGAGAGGGTGAGCAGGGTTATTCAAAGTGAAGATCTTTAGAGGATCTGAGAACAGTTTCTTGCTTTAAATTAGCTTTAGGGGAAAACAGAGAAAATATTTCTTTGGAAATTATCTTTGCTTTTACTACTACTTTACAAGTAACCAAGTTTTCCTTTTCTGTTTTTCTGTCTTTTTTTTTTTTTTTTTTTTTTAGTTATGAGAGAATTCTTTAGAAAAAATAAGGTTCACAGTTTAGTGAGCCAACATAGACCCATGCATCTCTAGTCACCTAGTGATGGAAATACAATAACACGGAGAGGGAAATAACCAGCTAGAAAGATGAGCTAAACAAATTGTCTCTCTATTCTCAAGACAACTGAGAGAAGAATAAATGCTGCAGCTATTTCAATTTTTTTTTAAATTCCATTTCGTTAACATAGTGTTGTGTTAGTCTTGGGTGTACAGCACACTGATTCAACACTTCCATTCATCACTCAGTGCTCATCACAACAAGTGCATCCCCATCACCTGTTTCACTCATTCCCCCACCCACCTCCCCTCTGGCAACCATCAGTTTGTTCTCTTTAGTTAAGAATCTGTTTCTTGGTTTCTATCTCTCTTTTTCCCCCTTTGGTCAATTGTTTTGTTTCTGAAATTCCACATATGATTGAAATCGTATGGTATTTGTCTTTCTCTGACTTATTTTGCTTAGCATTATACTCTCTAGCTCCATCCATATCATTGCAATTGGCAAGATCACATTCTTTTTATGGCTGAATAACATTCCACTGTATAGATATACCATGTCTTTTTTATTCATTCATCTATCATGGACACTTGGGCTGCTTCCACATCTTGGCTATTGCAAATAATGCTGCTGTAAACATAAGGGTGCATGTACCCCTTTGAATTTGTGTCCTGGTATTCTTTGTGTAAATACCTAGGAGTGGGATTATTGGATCATGGTGCACTTTTATTTTTAATTTGAGTAACCTCCATACTGTTTTCCACAACAGTGTAAAGGGTTCCTTTTTCTCCACATCCTTGCCAACATCTGTTGTTTCTTGTGTTGTTGCTTTTAGACATTCTAACAAATATGAAGTGATAGCTCATTGTAATTTGGGCTTGCATGTCCTTGATGACAAGTGACATTGAGCATCTTTTCATGTGACTGTTGGCCATCTGGATGACTTCTTTGGAGAAATGTCTGTTCATGTCTTCTGCCCATTTTTAATTGGATTATTTGGGTTTCTTTGGATATTGAGTTGTATAAATTATTTTTATATTTTGGATACTAGCCTTTTATCAGTTATGTCATTTGCAAATACCTTCTCCCATTCAGTAGGTTGCCTTTTAGATTTTTTAAATCATTGTTTCCTTTGCTGTGGAGAAGTTGTTATTTTGATATAGTCCCAATAGTTCATTTTTGCTCTTATTTCTCTGCCTCAGGAGACATATCTAGAAAGAAGTAGTTATGGTTGATGTCAAAGAAGTTACTACTTATGTTCTTCTGTAGGATTTTTATGGTTTAAGGTCTCACATTTAGGTCTTTAATCCATTTTGAATTTATTTTTGTGTATGGTGTAAGAAAATGGTTCAGTTTCATTCTTTTGCACGTTGCTGTCCAGTTTTCCCAACACTATCTGTTGAAGAGATGTCTTTTTTTCCCCCCCACTGGATATTCTTCCCTGGTTTGTCAGATTATTGACCATATAAATGTGGTTTTATTTCTGAGTTTCCTATTCTGTTTCATGAGTTGAGTTCAAGAGACATTGGCTCTATCTATATATTTTCATCCTTCTAAAGTATTCTCCAAAATATGGAATGTCCAAGCTGCTCTTAACTGTAGATTTGAATCACTGGTCCTTTAGCAATACTTGATTTCACTAATTCTTAATTAATGCTAACTACCTACAAATCATACTATAGTTTGTTATCTCTTGTTTTTCTTGGGAAGAAAGAAAAACATTCTCTAAGACTACTAGAATCAAGCTTCCAAAAAGGCAAGGTCTCTGTATTTCTTGTTTATTAATAAATCTCCACACTTAGTAAAAACCTTAAACCCAGTGGATACTCAAAAAATATTTCTGAAATTCAATAATAAAGCAAATCAGTCTCTGCACTGACTTCAGGGAGCTCTCTGAATAGGTAAATCTTTAACAGTCTGGACTCAGCCTATCTTTTTGGCCTTCTTCAAGCTCTTGCTTAGTCACACCCTGCCATCCATCCATGTTGAATCACTTCTTATTGCTCAGAAAAACTCCACCCCCACCCCCACCCCCAGCCTATATGCATGCTTCCTTCTGTGTGGAAAGCCCTTTGTGCCTGCAGAACTCCTACTTAGGCCTTAAGAACCAGCTCAAGAATCATCTGAGAAACCATCCATGACTGCTGCTAAAACAGCTCCCCCTTCCTTTGTAATCCCATATGATCTTATGCACCTCAGATGTGCAGTGGTTTGCACACTGGCTTACAATTATTTATATGTGTCTGTCTCCCTTAAGAAGAGTCCATGGCTTATCTGGGGAGATATAAGGGAGCAGTTTTATAGACACTGATTGTACAACCATTTTTGTTGTTGTTACCTCTTGTTTTAAAATTATAAATGTTATTCTTATTACATAAAAAGACTGGAAACATACCAAAGTGCCTAAAGCAAAACTCTACTATCATCAATCCCATTATTTTAGAGGTGGCTACTAGTATCAAATTGTTGTGCTGTTTTAGAGGTATTTTTCTGTAGATATTATCACTAAAAAAATCTCTGGGTGTATATCTAATCTATAGATGTAGATGAGATATGGACATGGGCATAGACATACAGATATGGAAATAGATTCTCTGTGATATTTTAAAAACAAGTTCTTAATGTATGTATACCAAACTGTAATTTATTTTATCCACTCAACAATATGTCCTGGATATCACCCATGTCAATACATATGGAAAGTAAGGCATGTTTTTTTTTTTACAGTTGAATATTATTCCATAGCATGGAAGTATATTTTGTATCATTTAATCTACTGTAAATTCCTAGGATTTTGCACGATGCTCGACATCTCATAAGTGATCAGGTCCTATCTACAATTCAAGGTGGTCAAACATTTTGATGGATATTTTCTCTTCATATACTCTAAGCCTTTTTTTTTTTTTTTTTAGATAAAAAGTAGCTTGCTCCAGACCTCAAAGCTGGGGGTGGGTGGGAGAGGGGGGCAGATGGGTGGTGGAGTTGGAATTCAAACCAAGAACTCCAACTTCAAATCCAAAGCTTCCCATTACACACCTTTGGAGCAAGTTACTCAGTCTTTTTGGACTTCAGTTTCCTTATCTGTAGAGCAGGATAATGATACCTTGTAGTACTGTTCCCTTTGCTACTGTGTCCTCCCTGGGCCACTGCCTTGGAGTATCTACATGGCCAGGGGTGAGCATTGTTGCCTTCCGGGTAAAAGCCACAAGTGACCTGGAAGGCTAGCTAGGAAGAAGGATATTAGTGCTCAGTTCAGAGCCTTTCCATGAATGACTTTTCTGTCTCAAAATAAAGCCAATAGGTAGCTGTGAGTTATTTATATAAAGATGTGGAACTAGGAAATGAATTATCAGGAAAGGTAAGTAATTTCCAATCTCTGGTCAGTCCCATCTGTGACTTGTTATAAAATTCTGAATTTATGGAGGCCAAGTTAATAAGACTCTACTGTATCTTTAGTCAGATGACTCTAAGTGTTTTTGAACAACAATTTCTCTTCTTTGCAAGATCATTTTAAAAAGATGCAATGGAAAGGGACTTCTTTTATCTTTTTAATAAAGATTGATTGATTGATTGATTGATTGATTGATTTAGAGAAAGAGCATGAGCAGGAGGGACAGAGGGAGGGGAGAGAATCCTAAGCAGACTTCAAGCTGAGGGCAGAGCCTGATGTGCGGCTCAATCTCACAACCCTGACATCGTGACTTGACCAAAACCAAGAGTCTAAAGCTTACCGGGAGCCACCCAGGTGCCCCAGGACTCCTTTCACCTTAACAGGTAACTGGCATTATGAGTTAGGAAGTATTTAAACTATGTGAAATACACATTCTGATAATAAAAAGGCAAGAGAGAATTAAGGCAAAATTATTATTATATGCCAAATTAGAAGAGAAACACTAAACTGGTCATTTGACGTATCATGAAAATTATTTGTAAACCCAAATTTGACATTTCTATTTTGATATTCACATGACTGGTTGGTTTCTCCCTGACCTCTTAAGCCTACCCTTACTCTCCATTCTCTGTTACTCTAAACATGAAAAAGGATTGGATTATATGGCATTCATCATGTAATGCACAGAAAATCTTTCTATAGAAGGACATTATGATAGCTGGCCACCAAGGAAGATGTAAAGACTGTCAACGGGCTGATACTTCATGACTCCTCTGGGGCCTGACCCACACCCTATAGCAGGGCCTTCACCAAACATCCCAAACCCACCCACAAACACGAAACAGAACTAAGCAAATAGGAAGTTTTATATATGTTTGTTTGTTTTAGGGGGGTCATGTTGAGAGGTGGGAGTACAATGGTATAGCTAGCTACCTGATTCTTCAGGATTATATGCACTTTATGAAAAAAAAATCAATTTTAGTTTTCCAAAGGGCAGGAAAGTGACAGGTTAGGGCAGAGAGAATGTTTGATTCCCTGTAGCTGTAGTTTCTCAGAAGTGTGAAGATCAGAGTTCATCAGTTGGTACTGACCTTAAATAAGTTTGCAATAAATGATTACTGTTTGAATTACCCCTTGTCACTAAGAATCCCAAGAAGATGCCATTTGGTGTAAGTTGTAGTTTGTGTTTATAAACTTAGAAAGAATAAAAGCACAGTGAGAAAGAGCAAAGGTTCTGGATTCTGACAGATGCAGATTCACATCCTGCTTCATGAAGATGTAATGGTGGAGAGAGATTTAGTGAGGGCTCCAGTACAGATCTCGCCTCCAAATACTTGCTAGCTAGGGGCCCCTGGGTGGCTCAGTGTGAGCATCTGCCTTCGGCTCAGGGCGTGACCCCGGGGTCCTTGGATCAAGTCCCGCATCAGGCTCCATACGGGGAGCCTGCTTCTCCCTCTGCCTGTGTCTCTGCCTCTCTCTGTGTCTCATGAATAAATAAATAAAATCTTTAAAAAATACATGCTAGTTTTATGATTTTGGACACCTTTGCACCTTTGCTTTGCCTCACTTTCCTATCTGTGAGATGGGGATTTCTAGCAGTACTGTTACAAATACTGCAAGAGCTAATGCACATAAAGGATTTTGAGCAGTGTCCAGTGCCCACAGTGAGTACTTAATAACTATTAACTCTTACTCTGTAAAACAGGGATGATGATGATGATGACACTTGCAATACTTCATAACGTTATTTTAAGGCTTGAAAGAGACAATAGACAAAAAAAATGCTTCATGTAGTGTCTAACACAACACAAATACTCAATGAACGGGAGCTTTTGCTGTTAAAAAAGATTAATTAGACAGTGAGTAAAACTTACCGTATTTATGTCTGTGTGCGCTATCCTTTCTTAGAGACATTGATACACTCAGTTCTATGTTACCACTAGCTAGGGAACTTTCAGGAAATTGTGTAGCTTCTGGGTCCTCAGTTTCCTGAGCTATAAAATATAAAAACTAGATAATCAAAGGCTCTTTCAGCTGTAAAACTGCTGGATTCCATGATTCCTCAGTAAGAGTACAAAGAATGTGTTAGAGAGGAAGGGAACAAAGCGAATCACTGTTCTCTATCACTCCGTCTGTAACATCCTGTGCTCCTGGAAACATTTGCAATTCTAAGACATTAAGTACATAAAGGCGAGTGGGTTTGAAAGGCCATTTATAGGCTAGCCCAATAAGCAAGTGCCCAGTATTACTCTGAGAGATTACCGGGGGGCCGACCAAAGATTGCATTGTCTCACCTTATGCACCTTCTGTTCCTGTATTACAGGTACGCTTGTTTGCCAACTGTTATCCCTGGGGCAAAAATGAAAACAAGAAGTGCCCTAATTCAGCAGATGCCTTCTGGTCAGCAAATTTGTGAATGAATAGAGCACACATTTTTGCCTTCTCCCCTCCCACTTATGTACTTGGAGCTGCAGCAACTCATTGACAGAGTCTTAAGACTGGAAGGTTAAGACCCAAAGTAGAGGGGTGCTGAGTGAAGCTCAGACCAAGCAGTGCATTCACGTGACCTTCCAGAGGAATGCCGTAAGAAAATCTCAGCTGAACAGATGAAGTCTTTAAAGTCAGAATATTAACAGAATATTAACCAGAGTTTATAGACACTTCTCCTAACACTGAATAATGATAATGATAACCCAGTTTAAAGGCTTTGGACTGTACAATCTCGAGTGTAACTTTAGACGTACTGTAGCTCTGTGACCTTGGACAGTTCACCATCTATCACTAGACCTCTTTTTTTTTTTTTTTTTCATCAGCAGGAGTTGGGGTAGGGTCAGTAGAACTAAAGAGCTTCTGAGATTTCTTCAAATTCTATTTTTGATCGTATATTCATTCAAGAAAACCTACTGCTGAGTTGGACATTGACCATTAGATGCTAAGGCACCGTAAGGCTGTAGACACTCAGAAAACAATCTCAACTGAGGAAGAAGGCAGACGGTCACCTGTAATTTTCAGGCCCAGGCTTCCGGATGCATTGCTGTCACTATGATTATCTTTTAATATGAGAAAACCAGACGACCCTTATGATGTCCTTACCTCTTGCCACTCTCCCCCTCTTGCTTTACTGCAGCCATATTGCCCTGCAACACGCTCCGTTCTAGCCAGCATGGGATCGCCACTCAGGCTGTCCTTTCACTTTGGAAAACATTTCCTTCCCTTTTCCCCCGCATCTGCTTAGCACCTCTAAGCCATGCAATTAACACTTAAGACTGCATTTAACCACCTGGGCAAGGTGAAGTGTCCCCCACTCCGAGTTACCATGGCATCTTATACTTTCTCTATGTAGGGGGTACCTGTCACCCTTTATTGAAGAGTTATTGCTTTTCCTAACTTGATTATAAACTCTATTGGGGCAAGAATCCCATCCAGCCTGCTCCCTATTGTATCCCAAGTGCTTGGCACATTGTTGGGCACCTAGGAAGTACTCATCAAGACTTACTGTATTGTATTGTTGTGTTATATTGTGTTGTGTAGCATTGTGTTGCATGATGTCATGTTGTGTTGTATTGTTTTGCACCATATGGTGTTTTTTTTGTCGAATATAAATACCTGAGTGGGTGAATTGATGCAGGGAAGAAGTCTGTGCTGCACGTGTTTTGCTATAGTCAGAATCATTGTGGAGAAGCTATTAAAATAAAAAATAACAGAAACTAGCCTTGAAATTCCCTAAGTGGATAAAATCAGTTTACAAACAAAACTTAATTTAGTTTATCTTGTAAGACTTAACCTGTCAGTTCTTGCTTACGCCTCTGGGAATCGCAAGCAAAACTTTAGCTGTTTCCCAAGGTTGATACGATATAACTACTAATCAATTCTCTATCATTTAAGAAAAGTCTAATATCGTAACCAATCACTGTGGAGAATAGTCACTGCCTTCTCACAATATATGCTGCTTTATGACAACACAACCCTGATCTTCATTCCATGTTTTGCTTTGAGTGGTCCCAGTTTGCAAACTGTCTTTTTTGGCATGTGCACAATAAACTTTTACTAATTCCTACTTCAGTGATTCACTGTTTTGGCTTCAGCCATTTATGAACTCATGACAGGGCAACTGGGCCAGAGTAGAAAGAACAGTAGATCGGAACTTTGAATCTCTTGAGTGAACTCTGGGCACAGAATGTGGCACAGAGTAACTCATTAAATTACTCAACTTTTGCATGAATAGTTTGAACTGATAAACTTAAATGAAGTACGTTGGTAGGGCATCATAAAGATGACACCAGCACTGGCCACCCATATATTGATACTAATGAACACAGGGCAGGAAAAGGTGGTCTTTGTTACACATTTGACACACATCTCACCCACTATTTACACTTTCTCTGCTGTTAAGCCTCATATACCTTTTATTCTTTTACTGCAAGAATTTACAAATTGTGGCTATCCCAGAAGAACGCCCATGTTGAATAAAGGATGCTCGAAGACTGAAAAAAATTTTGTCTACATCAGTGGTCTTCAGGACCAGAGGAATATACCAAGGGCTAGAGCAGGTTATAGCTCAGGATATGGGGCTTCTCCTTCCCAATGCATCCTGCCACCTCATGGCTCCCTGTTCTAACTGCTCCCAAGGTAGCCCTACTTTCACATCCTCCACCGATGTCTCAGAACCAAACCCACCTACTCCTGGAAAAAAGACGTACTTCTATGGGAACAACAATAAAAGAAATTGGCCTGAAAAGATGTAGTATGCCCTCTCCATGTGACCAACTCATATTATAGATTGCATTTATCATGAATGCATTTCTTGAACTCTGCTTCTCTTCCCTCAAACTATGTCAGGTCCTCATTATACATTCTTAAAGCATCTGTCCTTTTCCATCATATCACTTAATTACAGCCGTAATTAAATAATTATGGTGCAATTATTTGTTTAATATCTATTTCCCTTGATAGATTAAGAACTACATAAGGGTAGGGACTGCATGAGCCATGTTTGCTTCTAGGATCCCAGATTCTAGTATGATACCTGGAGTGGAAGAGATACCCGATAATTATTTGTTGAGTAGATGATAAAGAAGTGACATTTTTTTTCAGTATTAAGAAGTTTATGAATGAAAGACTCTGATCACACATAGGAAAAGGCACACTTGTCAGCTGTCCTATTGCCAAAGTTAGAGTTGAAAATAGAAATGCAAGTGTGTATACTCTGAGACAATTTGACAAATAGCATACCCATCATAATAAATATATAGGAGCGAGTACTACCAATCTGAATTTCAAAGACACTATATCATTCCTCAAAGAAAATATTCTATCATAATATATCACACATTATAATTTAGATATTTGGTTTTTGATGTGTCTGTCTCCCTTACCAGTTAAGACATTCTTACAGAGAAATATTGTTTAATCAACTTTGTAGTCACCCTGCACCTGTTACAGTCACAGGCAGACAGGAGACTTCCATAAAGTAGCTGTTGAATGAATGAATGAATGAATGAACCAAAAATATCTAAAGGTATAACTAAAAAAAATGAGGCTAGACTATAAGGTAGAAGTAAGTTACCCATTATTGCTTTCACACTCGTTATGGGGAAACAAAATATTTCTGTTTCTGAGTTTCACCTCTATTTATTATTCATAAATGACTTCCATAATAAACATGACTTTTCTCAGAAACTTACTAGATTTTCAAGAGGGAGCAACTGCTATGATGAATTGGGAAGAAAAAAATAGCAGCTCTCCCAGGAGCAGGTGCCTTTCAATTTAGTTTAAGTATGCATGTGTACACACCACACACACACACACACACACACACACACACATGTGCTGCCCCAACAATCCGTAAAGTCTCTGCCTGTGCCTGACAGATGAAGCCAGAGCTGGGACGTGCCTCATTTGGCCAGGCTGTCACTCACTATTTTGTTCATTACGGGGAAATGAAGTCCATTTCTAAGCAACAGGGGGACACAGAGTAATTCGGCTCTCCAAAGCCTTTTCACTTAATTTGCTCAAGTTGTATTTATTTTTTAGAGAATTAGGTGTTAGCAGCTGATGGACAGAACATCAGGAAAATGAAGGCAAGTGGACAGGATAATAAGGAAAATGATGTGGCTCTCCCTCCCTCTGCTCCCCTGTCTCCCTGTCCTGCCAGCCCCTCCTTTCTCTCTCTGTCCAGGTTTGCCCACCGTGGGATTTCGCAGCTCTACCATTACTGACACAACAGAGTCCCATGGATGAGATTCCTTCTGCTGGCCTGTGTTCTCTCTGACGAGCTTCCCTTTGAGCTTCACATTAAGAAAGCCCATATGCCTTGTGTGCTTCTTTCACTGAACCTCTTTTCCTTTTGACTAGCGAAGCCATGGAAACTAAGCTCAAAGGGACGAATCCTCTTTGCTGCCTTCTTTATCCCTAGTTCTTCTGTAGTGGAAGTGACTGAGGAAATGGTGTTAGAGGGGCTAGGGGCTCCTGTGTGTATTACAATTTATTTGTCTTTGGGGGGAGATGTTGGACGGAATGAAGCTGTTTTCTAGTGAAAATCAACCTGGATCCTAATTCAGAAAGACACAAACTCCAATTCCCCTTCTACTTCCTAATAGATGTATGATCTTGGGAAGTTCACCTAACGTCTCTGAATCTGCTTTACTGAGCACGTTATTTTTATGAGACTACCAAGGATTCCCTACGGTGCTAGGTCCTGAACACATGTGCAGTAAGAATAACTTGGGTCTCTTGCACCCATTGGTGCCCTCTGGTAACATGTCTCTATCTCGGGATCCCTGGGTGGTGCAGCGGTTTAGCGCCTGCCTTGGCCCAGGGCACGATCCTGGAGACCCGGGATCGAATCCCACGTCGGGCTTCCGGTGCATGGAGCCTGCTTCTCCCTCTGCCTATGTCTCTGCCTCTCTCTCTCTCTCTCTCTCTCTGTGACTATCATAAATAAATAAAAATTTAAAAAACAAAACAAAACAAAAAAACATGTCCCTATCTCAGGCTTCCAATCACTGCCGTGATCCCCTGACTCTCCGAAGAGGAGAGAATCTAGCAAAATAGAAGAAGATATACAGGGAAATATCTCTATGAACTACAACTACCTACTAATAGAGATAAAATGAAGCATCATTCCAAATGGAGCCTTGCCCCCTGCAACCTCAACTTTCCGATCATCATCTGGTTGACGAGCCTCTCAAGAGGACTCAAATATTTCTATACATTTGGTGAAGATTCCTTCAAATTCTGCCTTCTGATGATGCTTTTCCGGAGCCCAGGGAGCAGGTGGGTTGTTATTCATCATTTTGAGGACTTCTAAATAAGACCACAGCCCCAGTGCCCCAAAGTCCATTCTCCAAGCAAAGTGTCCTTGTGATTTCTTCAGTGATTTAACCCTTGGAAGTCCCGAGTCCTCTCTGTCACGCACCTGGAACAATGGGACTTCGAAGCTTTGCACCTGTGATAAATGTGTTTGCCATATTGTAATGGGACATTATCAATAAACAGCCTTGATCCCCTAGAGATTTTTTTTTCTATACACAATCTGCATATAAGCCAGAGGTGATGGGAGTATATGTGTGTGTCAGAGGCTGTGAAAATCTTGAACTCTTTCAAGGATTTTGTGAACATTCTCTGATTGGGCATCAATAGAGTGAGAAGGAGTTTCTCAGGAGGAAGCCAAGAGACTTAGAAGCCTTTCCTACAGCTACAACTACGAATCTTATGGCAGAAGACATTCCCAGGACAGAGAACCACCCAGCTTTGTGGCAAAGCAGAGTATATGGATTAAATCATCACCGTCATCATCCTCAGCAGCAGCAGCATTTCATGCTCTTCACACAATCTCTCTCTTAAGTCTCACAAAACCCCTACAAAGTAGACAAATCTAAGGCTTTAAAAAAAAGATTTTATTTATTTATTCATAAGAGACACACAGAGAGAGGCAGTGACACAGAGAGAGGGAGAAGCAGGCTCCATGCAGGGAGCCCGATGCAGGACTCGATCCCGGGACCCCAGGATCATGCCCTGAAACAAAGACAGGCACTCAACAACTGAACCACAAGCATTTGACCCAAACTCCCTGACCTATGGAGTGAAAGAATGCAGAATGGAAGCAATGATATTGACTCTGGGACTTGTGATCACAAGTACTATGAAGTAGTCTACGACCTCAAACAGAGCCATGTACTCCAGTGACACCAGCCTGGCCATGCCCGCTGTCACCTGAACTATTAATATTTTTCACTGCGAGCAGAGCCTTTCTAAGGTGTACAGTGTACTAAGATAGTGATACAGGGAGTCAGGATTTTTCACGTGTGTGAACCTGAACACTCACATACCCTCCATTCACAATAAGATGACAACGACCTATCCAACTGACCAAACTAGCAAAGACAACAATAAAACCAATCTGAGAGCTGAGTAAAGTTCTTCCAGCAGCCTATAAGGCTGGATAATAATCCTCCCGTCATGTCCTGGGTCTGACCTCCTACAACACTCCTTCATTGCTCCTTCATCCCAGTCACACTGACTGCTTTTGCCGTTCATCAAATACGCCGGGTGCATTTCTGTATCAAGACTTTTGCGCCCTCTGCTTCCTTTCCCTGAAAGCTTCACTCACTCTTAGCCAATCCCTTACCTTTGAGTCTTTGCTCATCTGTCTCCTTCTCCAGGAAGCCTACCCTGCACACCCTATTAAAATTGCAGTCTACTTTCCCCACTCCACTGCACTCTTGACTCCACTTACTCTATTCTATTTGTTTAGTTTTCCCCAAACATTTGTCATCCAACAGTCTCTATCATTTACTTCGTTGCTAAGAGTGTTGTTATTCTCTGTCTCCTTCTAGTCCAGTCGCTCCATGACTGTATGGCTCTGTGCTTATGTTACTCAGGTGCCTAGAATAGTATTTGTGTGAATGACTGAACTAAATAATCTTGCTTAACCTTTTTGTTTTTTGGAAACACTCACATAATAATAAATATTATAAATAATAAAATGAAATATCCAGCTACAGCTTGGAATGAGTCAGATTGTGGCTAAGAAAGCATTTTAATGTTTTAATAAATAGAGACAGATGACAAGGAGGAGCTTGGAAAGAATTAGGTTATTAGAATCTATAGTCTAGAGAGCATCCAGGTCTTGATTTAATTGTGTGCATCTTCTAAAGCACACCTCTCAAAAGAAAAGCAAGCTTAATTTTTATAGTTAATTTGCAAAGGATGGCTGGAAAATAAAACACCTTAGAAAGTAAGAAGACAAAGTTCCTTTTCCAAAAAGATATTTAATTTTCATTTGGGTTGAGAGAAAATCTAAAATTGAAAAAAATACCATAATAATAAAAGTATCAAGAACAATACAGTACTTTAGGTATAATTTCAGGACATGGTTACAGCCCAGCCTTATCCTCTAGCGAGGGCAGTGGGATCTGATTACCTCTCTGATGACTCCTTGATTCTCTGTATCTGTCGTTCCTGGCTCTAGTTCTCCTCATCAGATTTCTTAAACTCAAAGAGCTTCCATTTGTCCTCCAAAATCTCATGCACAGGTCATCAACTCTGCAAAGTCTTCCTTAATACATCAACTCTGATTCCTTTTTTTAGCTCCTTATACCGATTTCTACTCTGGTTATGATAAAAGATGTATTATGTGGTAATGTGATGTGGTCCATTACAGAAGTGGCCACAAGTTCCTTACATTCTTGTATGAAAACAACTTTATGATGTTGCTGCCACTCCTGTCAAAAGGTGTAGTCTACTTCTTTTCCCCTAAAGCTGAGCTTGACCATGGGACTTGGTTTAGCCAATGAGGCAAACTTGCCCTAAGAGACACTCACATAACACTGACTCATGGGACTTTTCTAACTGCCCTTGGAACACCTGTGACTACCACCATGGGGATAAGCCTGTTAGCCCATGGGATGAAGACAGATGGAGGGCCAAGCCTCCCAGTTACTCCAGCTGACATCAAGCCAGTGTCACAAGTGAGATCGTCCAGCCCCACTGAGCCTCTAGTGGACCTCAGAGATCAGTCGGGCTGGCCCACACTAGAACCAGCTCTCAGTTCACTCATCCATTCCTTGAAAAACAAAATATTTGCTTGAAACCAGTAAGCTTTGGAGGTGATGTGTCATGCAGCAAAAGTGATGCATGTGTGTTTCTATCAGAATATAAGGAATCAATGAGCATCTCAAATACAGGAAATTGGTATTTTTCACCCTTGAATCCCAAAGGCTACCGAGATCTTGGCACACAGCAGGCCAATGTCTGTTGAATGTAATTGGATTTAATCAAAGATATTCCATCAGGCCAATTGGCTAGACCAGTGTTTCAGAAACTAGGGGGTGCACAACATGCACAGTGGGTTTAGATGGTATTCGGGTGGAAATGTGAACAAAATCATATACTGAGTATTTTTAAAGGGGTAATTTTTAAATTAAATCTGTGATTTTACAGAAATTATGATTTAGAGTCGGGTTTCAATTACTGCCATGGTAATTGAGGTCGGCCACGTTAGCCATTGGTGTGAAATTCAAGGAGACTCTAGCATGTGTCAGATCCTTTGGGACCGAACCTGGCCTCATAACTGTTAAGAGATTGAAGGATCTTATGACACAGCATTGTCAGTGTGGATTTCCAGATGCTAAAATTCCCGGTATGTATCTGTACCATTCTTCTGAGCCCTACATTCATCAAACTGTTACTCTGATGGCACTTCAAAAACTCTAAAAATCACATCAATGATACTGGGCTAGTCACCTTAAATTTCTGTTGTATCCTGCAATGGGACCCTGGAAATTGAAAGAACGGTAAATCCTTCATTAGCCTAATACCTCCACTGGCTGCACGGTAACCTAGGGCAAGGTCACGGCATTTCTGTGCCCCAATTTTCTCATCTCTCAAGCTGGGGTCCCTTCCTTGTGAACCCGCAACACCCTGATGAGTTAAGAAGAGAGAAAAGGCAACGTATTCCAAAAAGAAAACAGGGCAATAGAGAGTGCGGGATATGTGAAATGGAATTTTTGCCAAATGTTGCACCTAATATTTAAATCCTAAAGAAAACCATGTTAGAATTAAGCAAAAGTATGGCCTTAATAGAACAATAATGATAATAATGATGAGGAATAATTAAAAAGATGTTTTTTCATGAATAATTTCATTGCATAAGGCACACAGTGTAGAAAGACAGCTCTGTAGGTTACAACTAAAGTTGAAAACTTGTATTTTAGGGTAACACTATTTCAAATGTGACTATTCTTGGGAGGAAGCACAGAAATTCTTCATATATTAATTTTGCATAAAAGAGATACCTTAGTAATAATTTGGGGGCAAAATATATAATGAAAGTATGATTTTCCAATAATAATAATAATAATAATAATAATAATAAAGAGAGTACCCAAAAGGATGAAATAAACAACTATATTAAATTGTAAAGGTTTTTCTAATCAACATTTTCAGATTTGCAGGCTAAACTTTTCTATGTATGTATGTGAGTGTGTGTGTATATGTATACATATATACATATATTTATATATATATATTTATGATAGAAAAGGTTTTAAAAGCTTAGTCTAAATTCATACACTTTATGTGGTGTGTGTATAAACACATGTACTTATTTTAATGTGGGTATAATTATTACTGAATTGTAGCTTTTAATGGGGAGATCATTAGGGACAGTTAAATCTGACTGCATTTAAGCTTTCATTGAGACTCTGAAATTATTTTTTCAAAGCATTCGGGTTTTCAAAAAAGGCAAACTGTGTTTGTCTCAAATAGTCTTTCTTTAATTTTTCAGACTGGCATTTTAAGGCAAATTTAATCCATATAGTTCATACTCATTTACACCTAAATTATCCAACTAGAGCTTTTAACAGCTATTTAATGTCCCAGACACCTTTTGAGCTTTTAAAGTGAGCTCCTAAAAGCCTTTTCCATCTCTTCTACCCTCCGCTCATCAGCTTAAGAGGTTGCATTTTGCTCAGAGTAAACAAATTGAATACTGAAACTTTTGGTTATTTTTTCTCTTGGTTTATGACCTATGAATGTAAAGTTGCTTTCAGATGTGACATAACTAATTTCCCCATCCCTGTGAACCAATATGGGGTGTGTGTCACATTACACTTACTTATGAACAGCTATATAGCCAGCAAATGAGGCAATCTCTGGACTCCTCATTGGGCATCCATAGCATATAAATAGATAATTACGGAATCTCAAACTTCTATGACATTTTTCATCTGAAAATTGCCGAGGCTGCCTTTGGAATGGCATGAGCATATATCTTTGAATGCGCCATAGACACAAAAATACCTAGTTCTCTCTTTAAATATTTCTACCTTTTTACAGACAGGAAAGGCTTAAGCAGCTATAAACCAGGGAACCAAAGGTTCTCCTCCCAGGCTTACGGTCCTATAAATCACAAAGGAGTCCAGGGAAAAGTGGTATCTTGAGCAAGTGTGTGTGACGGAGAGATCCAGAGAGAGAGCGGGGCAGAGAACTAGACAGAGACAGAGAGGTGGAGTGCGAGAGGAGAGCCCAAAGATTAAAAGAAATGCAGATACATCCATCTTTGGGGGCTTGGGAGCTTACTAAGAACCGGGGTGGGAATCCTATGAACCCCATTGATCCTTTTTAGCAAGATGAACCTGCGTAGCTGCTGCCTGAGTGGCGACCTCGTGTCCTCGGTCGCTGCCTGTCCTCCGGGGCCCAGGCTGCCTTCGCCGCTATTCCAAATGTACTTCACACCCCATTTTCTAGTTTCCCTTCCTGACTGCCGCGATCACCATACCCCACGTGGCCTACGTCCTGTCCCCAGGGGCCACTGCAATGTGTCGTGCACCTGCACACTGCTGGAGAGAAACGGGCACCAGCGATGGCCCGGGCCCAGGCAGCGAGGGAAGAGATGCCCCTGGCGGGAGCTCGCAGGGAGCAGGCGGGGCAGGGGGGCCGAACCCCATCCACTCGGAGCCCAGGACAGCTGACCTGGCGGGGAGCCAGCGGACGGGGCCAGAGCTGCTGTTCTGGATCGCTGCATTTTCCTAATAGGACTGCACTTGCCGCTAAATGAAGCTGGCTGCCCGATTGAGTTCAATCCCAGCCCCATTTCGGTTTACCCATTTCCTCAGAATGTAATCTCACCTCCTCACTATTGGATTCCTTCAGGGCCTTGTAACTGATGAACAGAGGCCACCAGGAGGGAGGGGGGTGGGCGTCGGGGTGCAGGTAATACAGAAATCACAGCACACCGCCTTCAGAAGGCACCGTCTAAAAAGCCAGGGGATATGCGGAGTTCTTGTTCCAAAGGGCCCTCAAAAAATATGGGGTGCAACCCTCATCTGATATTTAAATTCCCACATAGATTGCTCTGGCTCCATTGAGGCATCTTATATGACACGCAACTCCCTCCCTCCAGAAGCAACTTTCTTAGAAAGTTCTCCTTTGCATGGAGTTGACATTTACCTCCCTGAAACTGGATTTACAAGCTGTCACCTGCACCCTTGTGTTTTATGAACCCCAACAGGGAACTCCTCTAATAAATCTCATAGTTGTAAAATAGAAATGAGTCATTCTTGCAATAGAGGCAACTTGATTAAAAGAAAAGAAGAAGAAGAAGATGTCCCCTAGGAGCCCTCTGGATGGTACATAATGGATGAATTTGTTTGGAACACCTCACACAGAAATGCCACCAACCCTGCCCTATTTTCACTACCCACCCAAGAGAATAAGAGAGTCATCCTTCAGCCGGATGCTGTAGCGGGAAAGGTGGGAGCATAGCTACATCGACCATTCGTCGCCGGCTCCGTATGTTTCTTATTCATTGTATTATTCCTTATAACATCTGTATGAAATTTATATGTGCCATTACGCCTACTTTCAGAACAGGAAATTAGGCTCAATTAAATAATCCACCCAAGGGAACACCTTCCCTAAGTGACAGAACTAGGACTCAAAATTGAAGCTATCTGAATGCAAAGACTATGCTTTTTTGATTATCGTGTCATAATTTGCACATATGCTCATTTATATGAACAAATATGTAAATACATACACATTTTGCAGTCAAACCTTTTTATTGTGGTGCATATATATGTATTCTGGTGCATGTATCTGTGGTGCAGGGATATGTGTTGTGGTGCAGGGATATGTGTTGTGGTACAGGGATATGTACTGTGGTGCATGTGTCTCTACTGTGGTGCAGGGATAAGTACTGTGCTGCAGGGATATGTGTTGTGCTGCAGGGATATGTGCTGTGGTGCATATATATATATATATATATTTATATGTATATATATTTATACATACATGTACAGATAAGTATCTGTGTTCCTATAGATGTATGTGTATATAGGTAATTTCTATACAAACAACATATATAGTCTATGTATCAATACATATGGTATAAATCAATAATTGTATAAATACGTATGCAGCCATAAGCAAATACTGTTTGTGTGTGTCTCAGAAATAGAGCTCGTCAGAGCATGCAGCTGGGTCTGGTGCAATTTGTAGCTTGTATTCAAGAATTCGATTTTCATCTGTCAACTGACTACACTCATCTCTCTTTGTAGGAACTTGATCATTCCCTTGCAGAGAATGGGGACAGCCCCTCACCTTCGGATCTGTGGCCCATTTCCAGCAGGCATACCTGTCCTTCTGGTTTCCAGTCACCCTTCCCCAGCACCATGGTCGGCCACTGCAGCCCCTTTGCTGTCCCCCTGCGCTCCGCCCCCAGCAGATCGCCAGGGATGAACCCTCACCAGTCTTGCCCCTCCCCATGGGTAGAACTGGAGGCCTGCTGTCTTGTTTAGCTCTTGGATTCTTGGGGCCCCCGGAAAAGGAACGTACCCAGGAGCTCACTTCCTGTTTTTATGCTTTAAAGTATTTCTGATATAAGCACAGTGGGGGGGGGGACAGGCGTGGGGTCCAGAAGAGGACACTTTCACTGGATCACGGCACTCAAGACGATGACCAGAGGAGTGAGCCAGCCAGAGAGCCGATGGCAGCGGGAGGAACCGCCGCCTAGGTGGCAGGTGCTTGGCCGCTGTAGCCAGGCCGAGGGGGTCAGTGCCTTTTACATTTTCTTGTTCAGTGAAGCCCTTTCCCAGCCCGTCTCGGGGGGAGCTGAGTGAGGCTGGAGACAAACAACACTGGGCCCACCCGGCTGTCTGGCGGAGGTTTAAGAGCTTTTCCTCACGGAGCAGATTTCACTCAAGACTGGGTTCCTGGGGAGAAGGTCTTGCTGAAACTGTTGCAGACTGAGCTGGGAATGTCCTCTGCAATTTTTATAGGACTTATTTTATTTCATTTGTAGTTGAGAATAAATCGTAGAGCACTCCGGGGCTTGGTATAACCCAACCTGGAATCAACCAGCCCCACAGTACCTTGGCTGTGGACTTACATCCGGGCAGCTGGGGTGGGGGCTGGGGGGGCGGCAGCCTTCTGTGGGACAGGAAGTCACAGTCTGTGCTGAAATACACGGTGTGTCCCCAGAGAAGGCCTGAGCGCCTAATCACTAAGTGGCCGCCTTCTAGAAGCCAAGAGACGCATCCCTGGCCACTGAAGGAGAAAGGCAGTGGAGCACCCTCCGGGGCAGGCCGGTTGTGTTCGGGTTTTCCAAACGGAAAGGAAAGCAAATAAGAGTGTGACGTACAGGACAATCCTGGGACCCGGCGGCGTCCTGTGCGGGCCGCGTGGACGGGGAGGGGTGCCCAAGCTCCAGCTCCCGGGCCGCACAGGCCTTGCCCGCAGCTTGGCGCCAGGAGAGTCAGGGAGCCTCACCCCGATCTCGCTGGGCTCCCCTTACGGGTCTGCTAGTCGGGGCGCACACCACTATCTCCGAAGCCTCGGGGGCCATCCGTGGGTCCGCGGTAGAAGCACCAGGAGGACCTCGCAGTCATCCCGCCATAAAGCCCCAGCAAAGGCCAACACCATTTACTGGTGTCCTTTGTTATTCAGGTAGTAGAATTTCTCATTGTTCTTATCACCCCCCCCCCCCCCCCCGGCCCCAGGGTGTCTGCCTCAAGGTAAGGTTTAGGGCTGCTCTGCATTATGTAGCTCACCCCGAGCTTTAGTTCCAGCGGCCAGCTGCCTTGACCGGCACCACGGACGGGCCCGCTCTACCCATCTTCTGTGCAAATACAGGGATGGAGGAAACGTGCCTTCTCTGTGCGCTTCTCCACCCATGTGGTGCCCCCCCCACCCCCCCCAACCCCCCCCCCCCCCCCCCCCGGCCAAAGCCCAGCCCATAGCAAAAGCGACAGTCCGATGGTCCTCGATGGTTCTCGGTGGATGGTTCTCCGAGGCATCCACGTTCCGGCAGCAACTTCCTTAGGGTGGAGAACAGTGCATTGCAATAGAACTTCCTGCAGTGATGAAAATGTCCCGTAACCATCCTCGCCAGGTTCGGAGGCCACCAGTTGCACGTGGCTGCTGAGCATCTGAAATGTGGCTGGAGCAACTGAGAAATTGACTTTTGAGTTCTAGTTAATTTAATTAAAACAATTCCAACCGCCACAGATGGCAGGTGGCTACCTTGCAGCACTATTTCTCCAATTTTTCACGAGTAAGAATTACCTGGAAGGCTTGTTGAGAGTAAACCCCCAAGTCCCAGAGCCAGAACTTCCGATACGGGAGGTCTGGGTGTGATGTGAAAATCTGCATTTCTGACGCGCCCACTGCTCCATGGCTCAGGACCTCATTCCATCGGGCTCTGATGGAGAGGCCTGAGGCTGCTCCCCCCGGTTCCCAACCAGGGACGGCTTTGCTTCCTGGAGGGCATCTGACCATGTCTGGAGACGCTCTGGGCTCTAACGGCTGGGGGCAGGAGATGATGCAGGCATCTGCCTGGCAGACACAGGGGCAACGGTAAGTACCCCGCCCGGGGTTGCACAGCCCCAAAGGTCAGCCATGCCCAGGTGAGAAGTCCTGTAAGCGCCCCCGCGGCTCAGATTCTGACTACAGAGTGGCCACAGTAGCCCCACGTCTACTCGGCGCTGCCCTGTAGCCTTCACAGCACTGTCCGCCCCAGCAGCCCTGAGACTCCTCCGAACCTGGGGTTCAGCGCGGAGCCCAGCAGGTGAGGTTTCCCCAGGCTCTGCCATGCAGAGGGACACGCATGCCCTAGGCAACTGGGTCCCAGCGGGAGCCCGGGTTGACAGAGGAGACGCAGCCAGATAAGAGGGGCAAATGGTTCCCTCACCCTGTCTGGGAGCAGCGTGGTATCCGGGCGTCTAATTTGTGCGTGTGAATCATGGGAGACTTAGTCACCCTCTGGGAGGGGCGTGGCACCACCCCCCAAACCCTCCCATCCCCACCCTCACTCCCCACCCGCGACTAATTTGTGCATGTGAATCACAGGAGACTCAGTCACCGGCCGAGGCATTAACCTGGGAGGCGCTGGGAAATCCAAGGGGAGTGATGGTCACAGGAATGCAGGGGGTCAGCCCAGGTTGCCCTTGCGGTCCTGGGGTTGGCGGGGTCAGACAGGAGGGCGCCGCCCGGGAGGCGGGGTCACAGCAGGAGGGGCTCCCCTTGGCCATGGGCCTTCCAGAGTCCCTGAGCCTCAGGCCCTTCAAGTCGGTGGAGGGTGGGGGTGGGGGGATGGGGGTGTGGGTGGGGGATGGGAATTGGGGTGGGAGTGTGGGTGGGGAATGGGGGTGGGGGCTGTGGGTGGGGGATGGGAATGGGGGTGTGGGTGGGGGGTGGGGGGTGTGGATGGGGTTGTGGGGGGGATGGGGGTGTGGGTGGGGGGTGTGGGTGTGGGATGGGAATGGGGGTGGGGGGATGTGGGTGTGGGTTGTGAGTAGGGGATGGGAATGGGGGTGTGGGGTGTGGGTGAGGGGATGGGGGTGTGGATGGGGTTGGGGGGATGGGGTGTGGGTGTGGGATGGGAATGGGGGTGGGGGTGGGGGGCGGCAGCAAGCCCTTAGGGGTCCGAGAAGCCGAGTCCCCGTCCACCCCATCCCCCCATCCTTCCCATCCCCCCTTCTCCCCATCCCCCCATCCCGGGCCAACCGCGTGGGGCACTCACGGGGTGGGGGGGGTCACACGTGCTGGGGCTGCGGACCGCTGGGTAACGCGCTCTGGCCCGGGGGGATGTGCTCCGCCGGGGGCCCCGGGGGCAGTGGCCCGGGCTACCCCGCAGGCCTCAGGGGTCAGCGGCAGGTGTGCGGGGCCGAAGGACACCTGTCCTGCCGCCGGGCAGCCGCAGCCATGTCCTGGGTCGCGCCCGCATCTCCGGGGGGCACACGGGAGGGGCGCACATCCCCCGTGGCCCGGGGTCGGCAGGTGCCGCAGGGACCCGGGCACGCCCCCGACAGAGAAGACGGCACCTGGGGAAGTGCAGAGGCCCCCCAGTGACCCCACTGCGTGCAAGGGCGAGTGCAAGGGCGCATGAGAGGCGGAGATGGCACGGAGGCCGGGGCGACGAGGTCCCAGGGACGGGGGCACAGGTGCAGGGGTAGTGCCAGGTCAAGAGGGCACCCCTGAGAGGCCCGGGGGGCTGGGAGAGCCAGGCTGAGGGGCTGGGTGGTGGCACCCGCTCTTTCTAGGAGTGCGCAGGGCCAGACACACCGTCCAGGAGGGTCTGCACCCCAGGCTGCAGACCCCCCCCACTAAGCAGCTGAGGAGGGGGGCCACCCAGCACAGCCTGCCCCGTCTGGCCTCTAGCCTTATAAATGATGTGGCGTCTTTGCCTATTATTCAGCATGATCTATTTCGGACATCTGCATCAGCGGCTTATATACAAAATAAACCTGATGCCAAAGGAAGGAGGAGAGGATTAAAACGGACATGCGTGGGAGCATACAGGGTGGCGTCAGGGCCCCAGGGCCCCAGCACCATCACACATGGGCTGTGCGGCGACACGAGGAGCCCAAGGGGCAGGTGGGAAAGCACCTGGGAAAGCAAGCGCACCTGCTCAGCCCTCCCCGGGCCCCAGATTCAGGTACATCGGCCGTCGGGGTTTGCTTGGAGGAACGCCGAATCTCGGGGCCACAAGCATGGGACCAAGGGCCGCATCCTGCCAAGAGCTGGGCCGCCAAGCCCTGAGTGGTCCAGGCCGCAGCAGCGGTGCCTCCCGGGCCGAGGGCGTCTGTGTGCGCTCCTCCTGGAGCCCAGACCAGGCCCGGAGTCTGGAAGCCCTCCTGGACTTCCGGAGCAGCCCCCTAGGGAGTTCAGTGTCTCCACCACCCACCCGGCCCACTGCCTGGTGCGGGGTTTCAGCCGTGGAAATGGCCTCCAGCTGGGAGGAGGGAAGGGAGGACAAAAGATTCTTTCTGGGTCCCAAGCAATTGTAGTATGTGGTGGAGATGATCAAGCACGTACAGTGTTTTTGTTCTGTTTTTCTCATTTCTTTTTCCTGTTCAAAGCCTCTGATCCCCCCACCACGACCAACCCCCCCTACACACATTCATATCTTGTAGCAGAGGAAAAACTGGAAGGGAGGCAGAGGCAGAGTCGGGCAAACTACGGAGACAGGGGTCACAGGGAAGAAACTGCGTCGGGGGATCACTTAGAGAAAGAAACTACGCTTATTTTTCGGCAGAATCAATAAAAGGTTTTGTTTTGTGTTTCTGAAACCTGCAGGGTACGATTGCAGACAGTTATGAAGTACAAGTTTTTCTGTAGCAGAAAGAAAGATGTTTCCACTGTTTATAAAAAAGATGCATCCCCACCGTACCTTACTTATGGATCCACGCGCTAGTTTAAAACTGAGGCTCCATGACGCGCAGCTCTTGCCATTTTGATTTCGAGGCCTATCCCTCCGCCGCCTCTGACCCACCAGCTCCTGTCGTCAGCATCCAAGTGTTAAGCCAGAGGAGCTCAATCTGGGAACATCACCAACGTAGCCAGTAAGCTGCAATTTAGTTAACGTGCACCACTTGTAGGTCCTGGTTTTGGCCGCGGCATATTTGCGTGGAGTGTGGGGTGGAAGTGGGGGGGCGGGGGTTAGAGAGGAAGGGAGGCTGAAGAGCTCATTTGCAAGAACTGCCCAGCTGAGATAACATTTAAAATGAAAACGAGAAGGTCCAGTGCTTTGTAATCCTCCAGCAGCTGCTCACTTTGGGTCGGGATCGGGAGGCAGCATGGTGCCATCAGTCCCCGAGCCAAGAGTGGCCGGAGGTGGTTTCTCATCTCCCTAAGCCACCTCCAAGGGGGCCACTCGGCTGTGTCCTAGGGAAGCTGAACAAGAGAAAAAGAACCAGAGGGCTTGTAGGCTCCATCCATGTGTGTGGCCCCTGGGATGCCCCGCAGATGGGCCTGGCTGGAGGCAGTGATATTTTGGACTGGCTCACTGTAGCTCGGTGCCCGGGAAGGGCAGCTGGTGGGCTTGTTCTGCTGCTCTTCAACCTGTCATTGCGCAACTCTTAACAAGTTATCCACATTGCAGAGATACAGATTATCCCTCAGCTCAGAGCACCTTCCTCCCTCCAAGTGATCAAGCCAGAGTCAAAAAGCTGCCAGGACCTCCAAACCCGCCCAGATCCCACCCAGAGGGAGCCCAAGGAGCCTCTTTATCCATCATCCATCACTGTTTCAGCCAAGGCCACACCCGTGTCGGCCACCTTCCTCCCCAGGCCTGTGGTTTCCCCCACTTGAGGAAGAGAGAGCTTTTTCTTTCGCTGTAAAATTACAAATAAAACTAAACTGACTTTGAGCATATTAATGATACCAGATGGTTTCATAAAATGTAAATAGAGCAATAAAAATACAAATGGGGTCCTCCCAGTAATTAACTTTTGATTTACGCAGCCCAAAGGGAATTGGATCAAGTATCGCATTTCTAACATATTAGGTCGGATCCTTATCCGTCATTCTTCGGGGCTCAGCCTTGCTGGCTCTCCCATACCTCTTCCCCCCCCTCCATCCTAAGCTGAGAGGTACTTCTAAGTTTCCTGGCACCGAAGCATTGAAATAAACGTTTGCAGACATCTCCTGGGAACGTGTCAACAGGCTGCCTAATTAGGACGGCCATGAAGTACGTGGGGGACATAAAGTGTTCCATAAATGCACATTATTCTTGTTATAATCATGACACAGTAGTAATAACTCAGCTTGTTGGGACATTTTCACAGTAGCAAATATTCTCTCGTTTATTTGGCAACGATGTGCTCTGCTATTTATGGATGGAAAATATTCTTTGATGCCAACCAAGGTCAGGTCACTGTATAAAGCCAACAGAGTAGAGAGATTCTGATTTCTAGATTCTTCCAGAGTTGAGGAAGTTTCACAAAACCATAGTAACAGAAAACCCTAGAAGCACTGATTCTATTACATACGCTCACTGACTCTCATCCTTGATCCGAATTTTGGCTCCTCCACGTACCGTCTGGGGGACGGTGGCAAGTTAGGTGACCTCTCTGTGCCTCAGCTCTCCTCCCACATCTTTAGGATGAAGATACAGCTTGAAATTCCTTAGTGGGATTGTTGTATGAATTAAATGAGCTAATGCCAGGACAGCGCTTACAACAGCGCCCAGGTACATGGTTGAAGTGTAGCTGCTGCTCCGACGGCCTAGAATCCCTGCAGTGCAGCTGGAGGAGGCCTCCGGGGTCTACCTAGCTTGGCCTCCACGTCATACAAAGCAAAGCAAAACGGAGGCCCACGGAGACCAGGGCCTTCTCCGCGGTCACCCAGGTAGCTTTGATGGAGGATTTGCATTACCTCTGTGAGCCCAGTGTAAGACAGAGAGCTTTAAGTCATAGCAAAACGGATCGAAAAAAAATTCCGGTAAGTTGGAATCTCCTATCTTAATTAGGCATAAGGACAGATGAACGAAAAGCACGTTGGAAGCACCACGTAGTAATAATAGCAGCTGACACGAACATGATTCTCAGGGGCACTACCGAAGTATTTTAATCCGCAAAAAGACCTATGCCGTGTGTGTGTCCACAGGAAAGGCATTTTACAGATGAGGAAACTGCACAGAGAGGATGGGGGACTTGCAGCAGGATGCACAGCACTTACGTGGCAAAGCTGGGATTTGGAAGGAGTCAGATTGGCCGCAGAGCCCTCTACGGGTAGGAGATTCTTTTTTTTTTTTTTTTTTACATAAAACTGGCATGATTTGTTTTATTTTTAAAAGATTTTATTTATTTATTCATGAGAGACACAGAGAGAGAGAGACAGAGACAAAGGCAGAGGGAGAAGCAGGCTCCATGCAGGGAGCCCGATGCGGGGCTTGATCCTGGGACTCCAGGATCACGCCCTGCGCTGAAGGCGGCGCTAAACTGCTGAGCCACCATAGCCAAACTATGGAAGGAGCCTCGGTGTCCATTGAAAGATGATGGATAAAGAAGCTGTGGTCTCTGTATACAGTGGGATATTCCTCAGCCATTAGAAACGACAAATACCCACCATTTGCTTCGACGTGGATGGACCTGGAGGGTATTATGCTGAGTGAAGTAAGTCAATCGGAGAAGGACAAACATGATATGGTCTCATTTATTTGGGGAATATAGATAATAGTGAAAGGGAATAAAGGGGAAAGGAGAGAAAATAAATGGGAAATATCAGAAAGGGAGACAGACCTTGAGAGACTCCTAACTCTGGGAAACGAACTAGGGGTGATGGAAGGGGAGGAGGGAGGGGGGTGGGGGTGACTGGGTGACGGGCACTGAGGGGGGCACTTGACGGGATGAGCACTGGGTGTTATGCTATATGTTGGCAAACTGAACTCAAATAATAATAAAAAAAAAGAATAAGATTCAGCTGAGGACTTCGTTGGATGTACCCCAAATTATCTACCAACCCTGTGGTTCCCTCAACAAATACGTTCCAAATCTTCACACCCCTGCTCCCTCCGGCCCACGCCCACCCCACTCAGGCTCAGGACAGGCCTTGCGGCCGTGGCAGCGAACTGCCAGCACGGTTCCCGCCCTCATGGAGCTGCGGTCCACGGTTCTGAAACCCTGCAGTTTGTGCAGGAGTTGGGGGGTGGGGGGAGCGGGGTGCTTCGCTCTATTCCCACCAGGACAGAGCCCGCTTCTTTTCCACCCACTTCAGATGGTGCTGGTGGAGATGACGAGCGCCAGCGATGACCAGTTCTCTCCCCAACATCCTTCCTTAATCCCCAAGGGGGTTCAATTCGGTGACCATCTTCGCTTAATTAACTAGATATTTCGCAAATGGGGTCACTGATGACCTACAAGGGCTGACGATACCGCCTCCTGCGCGCTTCCGACACTCTACGCTCTACGGCGGCCGCGGTGATGTATCTGGGTCAATCACATGCGAGATTTTAACATCTAAATTAAATGGCAAGCGAGCCTGGAATCCATTACCTTCTCCATGGCTACTAAAATCAAGCTAATGGGACCAATTCAATTTTTCTCTTACAGATGGAGCTTGCGAGGGCATAAAAGCCAATAAAGATCTAGGGAACTCTCTGCTCTGGGGGAAGACGGAGGGAGAATGGGTTGGATAAACAGTCAACACAGCCACGGGAGCCGAAATCAGGCAATTAATAGCAGCGAGGTCCATGTCCAATGGGCGGCGGGAGAGAGTCCCTCGGCGGCCACGTGTAGACATCCGTGACTCAATACATTCTTGTCATGATCCGGTCTCACGGGGGTGGTGATCCCAAAATATATTTCATTTTATCAATTCCAGTTAAATTATTACATCCGAGGAGGAGAAACCTACCTTGGCTCATCTGCCTGTGGCAGCTCCAACCGGTTTCAAGGAGACGGGTGCACGAGCAACGGGCGCTGAGCTCACACGCTGCCCCCCACCCCGGGGTGGGGACGCCCCTCTGGGTCACTGCCAGAGCCCCGAGGTTCCGAGTGTCCCGGAGGGGCCCCGTGCCACGATGATGGGAACCCTGCGCCCCCGGCCGCCTCTCCTCAAGGGCCCCTTTGGGGACACACTCTACAGCCTCGTGATGTCTGAGCACATAAATCATCTGTCAGCTGTACACCCAAATATCTCCATTCTGATTTTGTCAGATGATCACCGCTAATAGGATGTTGAAATTCATAAATGCATCTATTTCCAGTAACAGGCCCGTGCCCTGCCGTCTCCCAGTTTGAAGAGAGAGAGGTTTCTGCTGGGGACACGAGTCGCACACGACTCCGGGGGGCACCTGGCTTACTTGAACCGGGCAGGTGATTTCCTGGGAGAGGCTTCTGAGATCCGCAATCCTGAACTTTTAAATATATTGCGGCTGAGCAGCTCAGCCGGCAAGCCAAGAACTGCTCAGAAAAATCACAGGATTTTAAAGCGAGGGGAGAAAGAAAGGCAGTTCATCCCTCCCCACGCCTTAGGCTGGTTCCCCGTGGCTGTCGGGCAGCACGGCCCTCCCGCACCGAGGGCGTCTGCGAGCCCAGCCCCAGGGTGGCACGGGGTGCCCGCCGCCCCCAGACGGCTTTCTTCGCGGCCCAGGACGCGTGGGGGCAGCTCCGTGGGATCCCGGCAAATGAGAAGCGGACTTGGCGCCTCCATCTGACACCCCCTGGGGTCGGGAGCTGGGCTCGGGGCCGCTCTCACAGGGGACGCTGCTCGGGCTCTGACCCAGAGGGCACGGCCCTGAGGGCGATGGCGGGCCCAGCCCGGGGACCCTGCCTGGACAGCTGGGCCTACGGTTGCTCCGGGGTGGCGAGGCTGGGCGGGCAGCAGTGCTCCCGAGAGGCCGAGAGGCCAGCGCTTGCCTGGATGCCTGGAAGGCCGAGCGCTTGGCAGGTGCTCCAGGCCCGCCCATTCCCGGGAGGAGCCCGAGGGAGGCGAGTGTGGCAGGTGTCGTCACCCCCAGTGCACAGCTGACCCCCCCCCCCCCCCCCCCCCGCCCAGATCTGGAAGCTGCGGTTTAGAAAGGTTAGAACCTACCGCAGGTCAACACAGCCTAAGCCCTTCAACACAGGGCTCGGCGCCAAGCTTTCTGCTTCGAATTCCGGCTCCAGCCCTGGGAGCAGAGGAGGCTCAAATCCACGTACCCCGTCCACCCGCACCTCGGCTGGGCCACCCTGAGTTGCCCCAGGGCACCCGCAGGGCCCCCCACGGCATTGCGCCCGGAGGCCCGAGGCCCAGGGCCCTGCTGCCTTAGGCAGCGCCTCCCCACCCCCGCTGCAGCTCGAGGGGGATCCGATCCCGCAGGGCCCCTCAGCATGAGCCCAGGAGGCTGCTCCTGACAAATGATTGCACCGCACTCGCGGTGGCTGTTTAAACCCATCACTTTAAAATATCCCTTCGCCTCTGCCTCAGGCTGGGCCAGGGGAGCGGGCCCAGGGAGAGGAAATCCGTTTAAAGTGACAGCCCTTAATTTCTGAAGCCAAACCTCTGTGTTTGCAGCCGAGTTTTCATGGGCTGAGGTCTCAATTTAAGACCAAAGCGTCCCGACGGCACCCCATAATTCTCCGTAAGTTTTCGTACCTCGTCCCCAGATTTCTCCAGATGAGAAAAAAAAAATCCAGAAAGCCAGGAGGAGGCTGCACTTAGGGGCCGGGCTTGGAGCAGGCCAGCACAGAGGCAGGTGCAGGGCCTGCAAGGGACGGCAAAGGATTGGCCAGGAACCCCAGTGGGGCTGCTTCGCGGCTCTTCTCTGTTACAGTCGCTGTTACCGGGACGCCTGGGGCAAGGACAGGAGGCTCGGCACTCGGTCCCAGTGTATTTTATTATTGGAGGACAGTTTTAACCCCAAGCCTGGACAAGGTGAATACAAGTTTTTAGCACCTCCCAGTCTCTCCCTTGTTCTTGCCTCTTCCGTGAAGCCTTCCCAGCCCAACCCACCTAGAACTCTCAGTCGTTTCAATAAATCCCCACAGCCCTTTGCGGAGAGCGGGCGACGTTGGTTTCATGATGTGACTGTACGATCCCCTCACCTCCTAAACCCTACTACGTGTATGTGTTCTCACCTGAGTGCCTAAGGCAGTGCCTTGATTGCATCGGATGTTTCATTCAATGCCCTGCTAAGATTTTTATCCAGAATGGAAAAAAGCGATCAATGCACAGGATTCGAAAAATGCCTCCTAACGCGTCTCACGTGCAGTTCTGTCCACCACGATTCTAGGGCCTTAAGGTATCGCTAAGCACACAGTCAGCTGCTTGCAGGGATGTGCATGCGTTTTAGAAGTACAGAAACCGTGACTTTCCAAATCGAGTGGAAAGGCAACCTCTCCTCCTGTTGTAGTGGCCGCGTGGTGGGGGGATTGCGGGCAGTCGGATGAACCAGAAGTGGTTTCCCTGCCTGAGATGTCGGTGATACAAAGGCCTTCACGCTCCACGCCGGCTGATGGTCAGGGCAAGGCGCTGGAGAGCCAGCAGCTGTCCTACCTCCTTCCTCCCCCTCCCACCCCGTTGACATCCCTGTAGACACAGAGGGAGGGATGCTGAGCTAAGGAACAGAACACAGGCCTTGAACCAGAACTGGAGCGAGAAGCTTTCCCAAGGGGCCTTCCCTGTGGGCACCCACCACAGACAAACCTGCTTAGTTTATGAGATTATTACTTTTAACAAGCCCTTATCCAGCACTTTGCTTTTCTAGAATGTTTGGCAATCATAACTCCGTTAATTAATTCCATACAATCAAGGGCATCCTAAAAGGAGACAGTATGTACACAGTCACCCCGTCGTAGCCCATCTGGGGTGGGGTGGAGCCTGCCTGCTGCACTGAAGGGTGAGCCTTTCTCACCCAGCTGTCCACTTCTTCCAAGTGCTGTGTCCCTATGTTGCCGGCTGCTGCCCGATGGCTCCGACGGCCCGCCATTATTACCATTACTGTTTCTGAAATGTTGACAATCTGATTTAAGGAAAGGGAGAAGGCAAGTGCTTCTAGAAGCCTATGATTCATATCCACGACCTGCCACCACTCATAACGAGGGTGGGTGTGCAGGGCACTTTCCACACATTTGCAAACAGATTTAATAATAAGGGGCTGTCTGACTCAATGTGTCAAACTCCCTGCTAGCTGCACAAGAGCGTACCAGGGAAGGCGACATAATACAAAGCAATGCAAGGTCATGAGTTCTCCTCTTCACTGTTCTAACACATGATACAATTTTCCTTCAAATGGAGATTTCATAGAAGTATAATCAACCACCTGAAGAGCAGCTAGGCTTGAAACATTTGAGAATAAAAATTAAGCTCCGGGGAGATGGGTACCGCAGGCTGTTCTCCTCTCTTGCCCCTCGGTGAGGTGCAGGAAAGTGGACAGAGGCCCCCGAACCTGGGATCGATCCCTGCACTGCCACCAACCACCAACCGACACACAAATCAAAGCTGCTTAACCTTTACGGGCTTCAAGGACTAAAGAAGGTATGAGAGCGGCTCAGAACACTCCACGCTCAGGCTGAGCTGGGTGGATCCTCCGAGGTGAAAACGTGTGACGCCTTGACATAGGCTTTAAATACTAATTTAGAGAAATGTCCTCCTTGTGGGATCCCAGGTCAAGAGTTGTGGGCTATTGCTCCTACGGTGCCTCTCACAGCCTCGGACTCGGCGTAAAGCACATCGGATTCCTACTGGCAAGGCACTGATTCGCAGAGGCACCAGTGGGGACCTCAGGCAATGACGTCACCCTGGCAGCCCCTGCACCACCTGCTCTGTGACCTCGGGCAAGATGACCTCGGGAGGTGGTGCCGCGGCGACCTTACATGTAGACCGAGTGAGCTGACACATGTAGAAAACACGCAAGGACAAGAGGAATTGGGAGAGGGGACCGGACGCGGTAGCTCAAGGGGGCTTCTCGATGGATGCCTGAGACTCCAGATCCTGAGTGGAGGAGACCGGCCTGCACCCTCAGGAAGGATGGGACGGACAAGAGCAGGAGGGAAGAGAGGCAAAGTAGGGTTCCCGTGGGCTCCTGGGTCTACCCCGAAGCCTGGACTTGCGGCTACCTTAAACATGACACTAGGCATCCACAGCAAGAAATGGGATCCAGAAGGCCCAGAATCGTGACTGTGCCCAGCCACTGGCTCCCCGGGTGTCCTCTAGCAACCATTACCAGTGTGGATCGGCCTCAGCTTTCATCTTCAATGAAAAAAGAGAAAACCATTCCTTGGAGAGAAGCATATGGTGTGGCCGAGAAAGCCTGGGACAGGTTTTGAATTCTTGATTTACTGACTGGGTCCCCGAGACAGGTGCTAGCATCTCTGACTTGCTTCTCCTCCTTCGGAAGCACAACCATCTCATGGGTTTATTGCGAGAGGAAAACAAAATAAAAGAACATGGGATCAATTTGTAAAATGCGATGAGCTATGAAGTTATGTCAATTATTTGGACTTCAAGTGAAGAGAATGTTAGGCTGGAAAAGAAGAGATTCCAGGTATGGACCCCAATGGGAAATCAGAAAAATCACACTTCGGTTTACCCCATTACCTACCCGGCAAACACACACACACACACACACACACACACACACACACAGGCTAGCGCTGAGGAGACATTGTGACTTTGCTTTGTAGGTTTATTTATTTACTTATCAGATAGTTTTGGACATCCCAACTTTATAAATGTTTTGAACAGGAGAGAAAAGGTGGAGGAAGAGGAGGGGAAAGAGACCCAAACAGGTCTGGCTGCCACCAAGTAGATAAAATTACCTTCTAATCAAATGCATCATTAAAAGTACAGACATTAGGGCCCAGTACTGGCAGGTTTACGAGCAACGCATTTGCAGTTAATTAGGATATACTGCTTTTGTAGTTGGGACTCCTGCTAAACAACACCTGCCTCCACGGCCACAGTACCTGGGCTCTTGGGCCATCCTTTGGGTCTCCTCCCAGCCCGATCTTGCAGGTAACCACGGGCCAACCCGCGTTGGACTGCCTAACAGACGAGCTTCTTTTACGGAGGTCATCGGCCACTTTTGTGGAAACATATCCAGAGAAATGATGGGCCACTAAAGGTGCTGAGCTCCCTTTTGGACTGGAGAGAAGGGTCACGGAGGATAAAGATGCAGCTGCATTTCCCAGCTGCTGCACCATCCTTTGTAGAAAGGATGTGAAGGGGTTCAGAACATGCCACCCCAAAATATACCACTTTGTCATATTGATTATTTTGGGCCGAAGGCCCTTGAGAAACAGCAGGTGCACCGAGGGCTCTCGGCCCTCCCCCGTTCTACCTAAAAGCAGGACATGAAATTTCCCATTAGAAAATGTCTCTGTACTAGAAAGAGAAGAACATTCCTATCACCAGAGACCAAAATGGATCTGCACAAAATCTACTAAAATAACCCTGATTTCTTTCATTAGTTTCCCTGGTGTCTTAGTGACCATGTGCGTAGTCACCATGGGAGAATTCACCGTCCTTCACCCAAGCCCATCTTTGCTGGGTCTTGTCCTGTGTCCACAACGTATCACTCTTTGTTAAAGTGGTCTATTAGGCCACCACCACCCCCGGCCCCAGTCTAACCACATTTTTGAGATTTTAGCTTCTTTCTCTGAAGCCCCCAGGGTCATGTAAACATATTGACATCACAGGAAACTTGCATGTTTTTCTCCGATCAAGCTGTATCTTGTCAGCTCGAGTCATAGGTCCGAGGTCCGAGTCCTAGAACTCGAGAGGGGAAAGAAAAAAGTTGTTCCTCCTCAGACCCAGCTCTTCTTCAAAAGAGTCCAATCCCTCAATCTCCTCAAAAATACCCCAGTTTCCATTTTTTAAATAACTAACGAAACTCATTGAAAATTGCCTTAAAGACCTCTTGAAGGGTTACTTAGCAGGTTCTTTGTTTCTAGACCGTACTCTATCAGCCACTGAAAGCTTGCCATTTTTCAATCTAACCACTATTTTAACCTAATGACTCATAGAATCATGAAAAATGCAGGAAATAAAGCAGGCCATCTAGTGTGAAGCCCGGAAAGCGAAGGGACATACCCAAAGTCACAAAGATGACTTCTAATGGAAGGGACAGGACAGGGAATAGGTCTCCCAACCGTCCAATCCAACGCTTGTCTGCCGTGCTCCGTAAGGACTCAATTCCTCTTATTTTGGCTTCGGGATACGGTTCAGAGATCCCGTGGCCTCCCAACTCGTGAGCCTTTTCTGCACGTTTGAAGATAACGAATCACCCTCAGCCTCTCTCCACCACGTTAAATGATGCTAGTTCTTTAGCCTTTCTCTGGAGGCTTTTCATCCTCCAAACTCCCTAACCACCTTGGAATCTCTCCAGACCACGCTAAAGTATCGGAGCCGAGGAGGGAGTCCGCAAAGCCTTAAAAAGCAGAAGAAAGCAATCATTTGGTAGACGTGCTGCAGAGTGACCATGTCAGGCCCGCGCCATCCCTGGCTCGCCCGTTTCCAAGGGGCGGATGGTGTCCTGCCCCTTCAGAGGCGGGCGGGCCCACGCGGGGAAGGCGGCCTGGGCCCCCCAATGCCTATCACCCGCTGCCTCAGACGTTTGTTGGATAATTGAACGGCTGACGGCAGTTATCAGGAGCTGGGCCCCGAGATAAGAATAATCAAATTTCATGCTTCGGGGGCTCCGTAGCTTTAGCTGGCCACCTCGGGGGTCGCAAAGAATTCCTTTCCCCACCCGACCACACTATCTTTCCCTCCAAATAGTTCTGCACAGTTGGTCAGTTGTGTTTTGTGCTTTTGTGTCTTGCTCTGAAGAGCCCCCCCCCACACACACCCCCCCCCCCCGAGGAAATTCCTGGAGGCGAGGAACCCTCGGTAAGACACGGACTTGGGCCAGCTGGTCTCCTGAAAATGAATTCCTATTTTTCCCACTCCCTGTCCTGGCAGGTAGTGGATTATTCGGAGAGCCCCAGCACCAGACATCTACGTGGGGGGCAGGTGCGAGGGAAACCAGAACGAAGGCGGGGAGATGAAGTGCAAGGAGGAAAAAGAGGGGAAGGGAGGGAAAGGAAAAGGCCAGGAGGAAGGAGCCCAGCCTACGCAGCCCAGGCACGGGGCGGAGCAAGGGAGCCTGTGTCAGCTCCAGCCGTCCAGCCGCTTGGCAGGGCGCGGCCGCCTGTCAGTGCCGGGGGGACGGGCCCGTGAGCAAACGGAACCCCAGCCCATCAGCCCCACAAAGCGACCCCGCTGGCCATGCACAGATAGAGACACCCGTTAGGGACCTCAGAGGAACATCTTCCCTCGTTGACGGCGACTGGATGCTGGGGTCACGTTCAGTTTACCGACCCAGGGCGCTGGGGACGGGGGGCCCGGGGTTCAGTCACCAGCTCTGACTGCAGGCAGACGAGTGGCCGCCTCCTCGTTTGTTGGGGGGCCGGGGGGGGTGCAGACAAGGCTCACGCGAAGGCATGTCCTGTATGAGGACATCCAGGACCGCGAGCGAGGGAGCCAGTTCCCAAGATGAGAAGCCTTGGGAGATGCTGCAGAGAGCAAGAGCTTCCCGCTGAAGCGATGTCTCTGCAAGGGACGCTTTCAGAAACAGGACAGCTCGTCCCTGCGTCGCCGTTTCTTATCTTAAAGCGGTTTAAACCCAAGGCAGTGTCGGTTACACAAGGTTGGGCCCACGGGGTGCGGCTGAGAGCACGGAGCGCCCCCGGCACGGCAGGCGCAGCACGGGGTGGAGGCCAGGTGCCCCGGCGCTGTGTCCCCTGCCGCCAGGTGCCATCTCTGCGACCCAGCAGAGGCTGAGGAGAAGCTCCGTGCTCCAGCTGCGCCGCGGACATGGTTGGCGCCGGGATTAAATTAACACAAGATCTGCCGGGCCAGGTGCAAGGACTGTTCTAGACAGAAGGGGTGCAGGGAACAGAGGCAAGGAGAAGCAAGGCTGCTGACATGCGGGGGGGGGGGGCGCCCGTGGGACGGGGACGGGCAAGCTAACCGCGGGAAAGAGTCCCGGAGGAGCTGCATTTCTCCTTAGGAGGCAGAGAGCGGGAAGAACGGGAGGTGCCTAGACACTTGCAGAGATGTCCTTCGGGTCCCAGCCCCGTGGGTCCTTCCTCTCTTTGAGTCCCGTGCCCCGACTAGGGCTCCTCGCCCTGGCCATGCAGGGTGTGAGTGTGCATCCACGCGGAGCACGATGACACACGGGTTGAGGCTGAGGGAGCGCACCTGCCTGCCCCGGGTGCCGGGCGGCAACGGGGCGCGTCCGCCACCAGTGGGGAAGGGCACAGGGGCAGGGCCTGGAAGGAGGAGCTCGCGGGGTTCGGAAGGCGACAGCTACCGCCCGTCGCACATTACGCCGCGCCAGTTACCGCACCACGTGTTTGACGACAACGGTCTCATTTAACCCTCACAAACACCGTGACATCGGATGTGCTACTGCTCTTAGGTCGGACCTCAGGAAGCTCAAGCTCGGCGTCACACAGCCAATCGGGGCGAGATCTGGGGTCTGTCCGACTGTGGCCCGCACTTGACCCCGCGGTGTGACGTGCGGCCCTGGATGACCCGGCCAGGCGTTCCGGGCTTTCCGTCTCTGTCCCTACACGGGAGCCGCCGTGCACGTGGCACCTGGGCTCGGGAGATGTCAGCACAGCGCGCCCAAACGCAAGGGAGCTCGCCCCTAGATCTGTGGTGTTGAGGTCACAGCCTCACGGGCGTGTTGTGTGCTACGACTCCCAAGGCCAGCTCCGCCGCTTTAGTGTACTAGGAGAATCGGGCCTAGAGAATCGGGATCGCATGCGTGGCTCGCGTGGCCCAGGTCCGGGTGGCGCCGGTGGGGCGAGCGCTCAGTGCCAGACACAGTGAGGACGCCCGCGGCAGGTGGGTGCCAGCAGGGCTCCCCGTGCCATCCTGGGGGAAGGACCATCCTCCGCCTTCAGCAGTTAGTGTCGGCCCAGGGCTTTGCAGGAGCCGCGGGGACAGCCAGTGCTCGGGCCTCCGCGTGGGCCTTCCAGCTGCAGGTTTCAAGGTCCCACTCCGGCCGCCACTGCTGTTCCGTTCCTCGGTATCGATTGGGGCTGCTGGGGGGTGGCGCACTCATCTTTCCGGGCCCCGGGGCTGGCCGAAGCTGGCCAGGGACACAGCGCCGGCAGCTGGCGACAGCCCCTGGGCCAGGCTTGGGGGATGTGTGTGGGGGGCCTGGACTCACAGGCGCAGGAAGGACCCCTGAGCTCTCAGGCTGAGCAGTCGCCCCTGGTGGTCTCTGCTGTCCCTGCACAGTTTCGGAGAGCGCAGCCCCCCCGCCCCCCCGCGCGTGAGACCGCTCACCAGCCCACAGAGCTGTTGGGGGGTGCTCACGGCCGGAGCACGTACCTCACGCGGTGTTCAGTCCGATCTGGACCAGCCTCTCCGGGCCCCCTCCCGTCCCCTGCACCCACGGCAGGAGGACACGAGGGATGCGACCTCTGACGCTGCACTTAAGCAGGCAGGGCAGGACACATGCAAAACCAGAAAGGGGCAAACTGGGTGCTCGCCCCGCAGCCCGGCCCCAGCCCTCAGGGGGACAGGTGAGCCATACCTGAGCCACAGCCAGGGCCCCCCAGGCGGCCTGCAGTGGACACCCCAGCCCTGCCTGCCAAGCGTCACCCACACGAGCGCAGGGCTGCCCACCGGGCGTGGAGCCACCATGTGACATCCCCTCCTTTAAGAGGCTCCTTTATGCTAATGAGAGCCACCAGGAAGGCAAACCGCACAGCTGGATCCCCCACCAGCACAGGAAGAGCTGCCAGAGAGGCCTAATCTCTCACCAAGGGAGGAAGTCGGCGAAGGGGGGACGCACGAGGGACAAGTACTCGGCCACTGGGCGGGAGCTGGGTGCGGGCACGCAAGCTTTTATGAAAAGGAATAAACCTCGAGAGGCTGAACATCACTAATTAAGAAATTGCTTAATTATGGAGAAGAAAATAAAAGGAAGGTATTTTGCCCTTGACGGGGGAACAAAATCTTTGCTTTGCTAAATCAAGGAAATGATTAGATTCAGACAGAACCTAATTGGAAATGGCTCCAACAAACACCTGAGATGAGGGGCAGCCCGGGGGCCTCAGCGGTTTAGGGCCGTCTTCAGCCCAGGGCGTGATCCTGGAAACCAGGGATCGAGTCCCACATGGGGCTCCCTGCATGGAGCCTGCTTCTCCCTCTGCCTGTGTCTCTGCCTCTCTCTGTGTCTCTCATGAATAAATAAATAAAAATCTTAAAAAAAAAATAAAAACACCTGAGATGTGCATGCAGTCAGGCTGCAGTCAGGCCTCGGGAGAAGCCCTGCCTCCCCTGCGGATGCTCCAGCTCCCGCGCTCCCTTCCTGTCCACCAAGGCCTGACCCTCCTCCTCCTCTAGGTGGGGTAGGTGACTGCCTCACGCTCGGGGAATCTGTGCACAGTGTGTTATGCATCATCCCTCCACTGATCCTGACTCCTGCCCACCAGGTGCGGGCTTTCCCCACGGCCCAACCAATGCCTTTCTTCCCACCCACATTCTATAGCCCGGAGATGACCCAGCCTGACCTGGTGGCCCCCGGGCCCTCTGCCCGCCCGCCCTCGGCCCGCCCCGCAGGCCTTCCTCCTGCAGCCAGAAGTCCCGTCACAGAGCAGAGCAGAGCAGCCAGCCCGCTGGGCTTCGTGTTGCAGACACGCCACTCCGGGGCTCCGGCATCTCTTTATCTAAACACGGCCCTGCTGCAGACCTCACCTTTATCCTGCTGATCCCTTTGTCTCTGGCGGAGCCCAACCTGTGTCAGCTGCGACCACCATCTGTTGGTAGACCACTCTCACTGCCCTCCCTTCTCCTCAGCCCACAAAGTGTTTCTTGTCGCACCATCACTCTTAGTTGCAGAGAATTCGGAAATATCCCAAACCTTTCATTGCTCCAGGTTGAAAACTACAGCCTGCTTTGCCCATGCTTTTTCCGTTCCGCCATATGCAACCAGCCATGAGGATCTGCCAATCATTTCCTTAAAGCGTAGGACCCTATACTGACTTAGCCTTTGGAGCTTTTGAATATTTCCCACACGTTCATCTTACTTGTACTCGTAGGAAACTGATGAAACGTGGGCATAAGACCCTGCCTCCCTCCTCTTCGTCTTCAGTTGGTAGGGGACTGGGGGCCCATGACATCGCTTTCCTAGGAAGCTTTAATCTCACCTCCTTGAACCTGGAAGACTAGTTTTGTGCCTCTGTTAACCCCTTTATCATTCAATACCTCCTCCGTCACTGAGCCCAGGTGCTGCTTGGATGTGAGCACCCCACTTCATCCTTCAGCAGCGTGCCTGGAAGATGGAAAAGCACGTACAGAATCATTCCCCAGTGAGTCAACTGCATACATGAAAATAAAATAAGCGAATGAAATCATATTCCTAGCATCACTCAGGTAGTAAATGGTAGAGCCAGAGGCAAGACTGGCTCTCCATGCTGCTGTGTGGCGGACAGGCCCCCTCACAGACGCTTCCGGCGCACCATCAGGTGGATTCCTAGAGCACGTTTTATCATCACAGACCAGATCATAACACAAGAAGTTCTTTACTTGCTTCCAATCACCTAATAGTGAAGTGTATCAATGTATCAAACTAGCCCTCACTAACTTTTCAGCCGTTTTAGGGAATTTCAGGGTCGCAGGAAGTCACAGACAGAGTAAGAACGACTTCTTTCCCAACAGAAGACTATCTTCTGGGGCCCACTTCTCCCAAAGTCTAAAGAGAAGATCGTGGCTCTCCCCACTGGCCTTCGGGAGCATGCCTTCATCTCCCAGGGCCGCACGCGGACCTGCAGACCCCCTCGCTGCCCCAGCTTACTCGCCTCCACGCATGCATTTCCCACCGTACGTTCTCCAATCCCACCTATGGCACGGGGTCAAGCTCATGGCTCATCCTCAGGAAGTCTTTCCCTGGTGCCCAGGGAACATCCTAAACCAGCATCCCTTCTTGCAATCTTTTAAGATCTATTTATCTCCACGTTCACACATAAGCCATATATTTCAGTTAGCCCTCATAAATGTTTGTGACTTATGTGGCAGCTAAGTCGTAAAAAAAAAAAAAAAAAAAAAAAAAAAAAAAAAAATTCGGATCCTGTCTCCTCCTCCGACACCCAGAAAATAAATCACTAAATATGTATTAAGCACCCATGTGAAAACCCTGTGTGCTGGGTAGGTACCTTCAGACACGTTTTGTAAATATGTCATTCCACCAAGCTTTAGAGAATAATATAATTACATTATCAGAGGGAGAAGCCGAGCTGGCGAGAGACAAAGCGATATTCTAAAGATCAAAGAGTGATTCTAATCCAGGTGCCCCGATTCACAATAGAGGATTTATATTATTTTGCTGGGGCTGCCATAATAAAATACCATGGACTGAGAGGCTTGAACAACAGAGATTTACTCCCTCCCGGGTCTGGAGGCTGGAAGTCCAAAGTTAGAGGTTTGCTTTCTTCGGAGGCCTGTCTCGTTGGCTTGGGGACGGCTGCTTTCTCCCTGTGGCATCACACGGTCTTTCCTCGGTGTGCGTCCCCGGTGTTTCTCCCTCTTCATCTGAGGGCATCAGTGAGATTGGATGAGGCCTGCCCCAAAGATCTCCTTTTAACTCACCCACCTCCTTACAGGCCCTATAACCAAACGCAGTCACATTCTGAAGTACCGGAGACTAGGGCTGCAGCATAGGCCTTGTGGAGGGGACAGTCTGCTTCTAACATGATTCTTACTGTGCTTTGTACATGATCGCTCTATATGTACAGCAAATGCCAGCTGAGCTTAGTTGAGAAGCTGACCTAAAATATAAAAAAAAGAAAAAGAAAAAAAGAAGCTGACCTATTACTTTCAGACAGGGAATATCGTTCGCACGTTTGTGATGTGCTCTCTATTTTTGTTTGTTTTCATCTTTTTTGCTCAAGCTTAACGTGACGACAGACATTTGAACTTCTCCCAATCTCCAGATTCAAAAGAAGTAAGGGTACATTTTTTTTTTTTTTTTTTTTTTTTAGAGTAAAACAGAAGTCCAACAAAACCCGACTGTACAATCAAAACAAGTTTCGGTCCGTTGCTTCTGCTTTCTTTTCTCTTGGTTTTTATTTGTCCCCGGAATCTCTGTGCCAGGGGGATGGGGAGCACATCTTGTGTTGGCTGCAGGTGATTGCTTGGAGCAAGGAGATTCTTGTGAAATTCCAGAATCTAGTAAAAACTTTCAGGAGCCCTGGGCTTGGGGCAAACAAGATCTTCTTGAAAGCAACTGTTTTCGAACACAAGGTACAAGCCTGAGAGAATGTCTGGTACAGTTCCCAAAACCCAGAGGCGCTCAGTCACTCTGCTAAATGAGGTGAATTGAGCAGGGTTTCTGCTGCGGGGATGCAGAGAGCTTTTCCTGGAAATGTGTGGGCTGGGCCTCCAGGCGAGCTGCACCGAGCAGAGCTGGGCTGGTTTGCCACTTTCACCTGCAGTTATATTTGTTGCAATAACCAGCCGCCAAATAACTTGATCCAGGGGACAAGAGGTGAGAACCATTTATCCTTCCAGGTGCAATGGAGCGAGGTGCAGTGGCTTATTGCAAATGTGTTCACAGCAAGGTGAGGAGGCCCTGTAGAGGGACCAGACAGCTGCTTTGAGAAAGGGAGAAAAGTAGATAATGTTGAGAGGCAGAGAAAGGCAGAGCCAGGGCTCTGGATAGACAGAGAAGCCAGACACTCCCACAGGCTTCAAAGGCCCCGTGTCAGTGTCTGCTTTGCTCTATTTAGGGCATTGAGAGGCCTTGCAGGGGACCTGGGAGTGGTTAACACAGCAAGTCATTTGCTTTGGTTTGGATTCTCCTAGAAGCAGTCACTGAGATAAGGGCGTAAGGACAGACTGCTTATTTGAGAGGTCAAGGAAAACACCTGTGGGGGAGCAGGGCCTTGAGACAAGGAAAGGAAGGCGACCACTGCCAGCAGATGAGGCTTCAGCCCATTTGGGGAACTTGAGGGCCAGTGTAAAACCCACACCTCAGGTACCCCACCGAAGGCAGGGGAGGGCTGCAGTGATGAGTACACACCCACAGTGGCCATCATCAGTGGGGGGGGGGGGGGGGGTTATCACATTAGCTCCCAGCCCTTCTGACCTGCCTCCTGGGGACAGAGTGGGCTCCATCAATGAAAGGGTGGGCTTCATATTTAGGCAGAGACACCCAGGTGCTGACAGTAGGAATTCAGAGGACACAGGTGTGGTACACACAGCATCTGGAGAGTAAAGACAGACTTTGGAATCAGACTGCTTGGCTTGGAGTTCCAGCTCACCATTTAGCAGTGGAGTGCCCTCAGCCAAGCTACTTAATCTTTTTATATCTCAATTTATCCATTTGAAAAAGCAGAAATAACAATGCACGGACATGCTTGAAAGGGCTCAGGTAGGACAGAAGGAGAGCATTTATGCATTGCTCTGGGTATTTGCCAAGCACTCAGCAATGTTAGTTATCGGTACCGTTAACCACCAACACGATCACAGCCAATGAGTTAACCTACCAAAATAGCAAAGAAGGTGTTTTTGAACGCATGAGGCCCAGAGCAGGAAAGTTCTGGGGTAAATATAGATTGTGAGGCTGTCAGGGAGATGAGTGCTTCCCAGAGACCCTGCAGCCTGTCAGGCAACAAGCAATCACGGTCCCACTGCCTGGGAACTCTGTGCTTTTGCAGTAACTCAGAAGGATGTGAGGCACTGCCCCGGGTGCATCTCTTCCTTACGATTTTACTTAGTTGATACTAAAGTAAGTCCATCATTGTAGAAGATGTGACTTTCTGAAAAGTTGTGGTCAGATCTTAGGTTCATGCCCCTCCTCTAGTTCTCTGGAGTATGTGGCTGTACAGAACAAGATGTCGCTTTAATGATAGTCTGTGCTCAACTGTCTGCATGACTGAGAAAGAGTAAAGGTAGGAATGTGCAATTTCTGGATAGTTCAGAATTCTTGAGGGTTATTTCTTAGGTACTTTTAGGCACAGCAGATTTTCTTAAAGCAGTATTAAAATGGGTCTCTATTCCCTAAGCACACACCAGCTGGCTGTTGGAGAAGGCAGGTCAAAGCCTTCCAAAGCTTGAATGGTAAGAGAAACCAGCTGAGAATTACACTTGGCCATTAATATGGAAGATCACATGGGCACCCAGTGTGGCTTGTGGGTCCCCGGAAAGAATAAGAGTCTTGGAGTCTCTGAGTTAAAACCTTGACACCAATGTATTGGAATTTCCAACACATTTTTCCCACAGCCCAATCATGATAGAGCATGCATTCTTTCTGTTGCCCCAAACAACTGCAGTTCTTTCCCCCAAAATTAAGAGGCTTGAGGGAAAATGGCCCAATTATTTCACACAAATATGGAACAAATATGAAGAATTTAAAATTCATTTAATGTAGATTTATTAAACTCTTATTATATAATGGATACCATGTATGTTAGGCATGGGGGGGCATGTAGTCTCTGCCTTCAAATTGTTCACAGTTTAGTAGAAGAATAGAGGTAAACACAGGTTACATAGAAAATAACATGATAATCACTAAAATAGTAGGGGAGGAAGGAATCTATGGAAGTACAAAGGAGGGCTCTTTCAGAAAAGTCTTTCCTGAGGTGATGATGTGCATAATGCAAATTATGAAGCAAGAGAAATTTTCTAGGAAGGAAGCTGGTGGAGGTCAGTAGTGAAGGGAAGCATGAGAGTACATGAAGGCCTTCAGCAGTCCCGCACGGGGTGAGGACAGGGCATCGATTCTGGTGGAGGCAAATTTATGCTGGACTTGAATGCTATCAAGGGTTTTGTATTTCTCACAGGAAGTACTCAGAAGTCTTTCAATTTTTTTTTCAATCTTTCAAAGCAAGGAATTATAGAATTATAATTTTATTACAGAAAAAAAATCACATTTGATGGCACTATAGACAAGAGATTGACAGTAGCAAGTTTGGAGACCAATTAGGAAACCATCTTCCAGCCAAGAAATCCTAACAACGAAAAGAAAATGGAGCACTGGGAGTGGTGAAGAGAGGACAAATTTAAAATCTAAGTAGGTAGATTTGCCAGGGTGTGGTGGTAGTAGTAGGAACAGCAGTAGTAGTCGTCGTAGTGACATGGAGGACAAGAACAGGTAGTAATCTAAAGTGACTGCCAGGCCTCTTGGGCTGTGGCATTGCCCATTATGTCAACAGCCATGATCTGGACTATAAGATTGGAATGAAAATAGAGGGAGATGAAGACATCAAGTTTGGTGGAGATCCAGTCAATGTATCTATGGAAATCCAAATGAAATATCTAGTAGGAAGATAGCTCTCTAAGGTTAAAGCACAGGAAAAAGTGAGCACTTCCAACCATGGCCACAGAATACATTGTTTAAACATGCGATCAGGAGTAAGAAAGAGTAGGCTGAATGATACCCTTAAAAACACTAACATACAAAAGGAACGAAATTGAGAAGGAGAGCCCAGAAAAGCAAGAGAAACACTAGGAAAAAGAATGATGGTACATCTTCCATGAAAGCATCCAGTCCATCAATTAAACATAAATTATAAAGCTAATATGTGTGCTCAGCAGTAGGTTCAAATTGTGTAGCAAGAAAGACATGATGTCTCCCTCTACGGAGTACACACTACAATTGGGGAGATGGATATTTATCCAGAAATGTACAATTTTTCGAAAACAGTGTCAAAAGAATCTTAAAGGAGACTGAGTTTTGAAGAGAAAAGAGAAGGAATAGTTGATCACGTTAATGCCAGAGAAACACATAAAATCAGAGGAGTATGAGCTTGGGCATTGGAAGACCATTCTGATTTTCGTGAAAGGAACGTGAGCAGACAAGGACATAGGGACGTTAAACTTCTGTAGCCTGAGGAGTATCCAGGAAGTGAGAAAACAGAAATAATGAATGTAGTTTTATCCAGTCAAAGAGCAAGAGAAGTACAGTTGAGGGAGATTTCTGCAAAGATGGGAGAGACTTGAGCATACCGTTGTTTTGTTTTTTAAGACAATGGCTAAATAAATGATTTTGAAAATAAAAATAGAGCATATGCGTTCATTAATGGAGTGGGGTCCACATGAAGTAGAGCTTACCTGTAAGCAGAACAAGTGCTACCCCTTCAACCAAGGTGGAAGGGAAGAAGGCAGTGGGGTGGGGATAAGGATGCAGATACATTTTTCAATGTGAGGCAGGTGCAAAACTTGAGAGGAGTGATACATGATTGAGTGCTTCATCAGTGAACTTGGGGCAAGGCCATCTGCTGAGAGTGGAAAAAAGTGTGTAGGAAGCTGGAGGGGACCGGTAGAGATGAAATAGTCAAGGTAGAGGAGTACCAAGAAATGCCAAGGGCACAGCTTAGCCTCCAGCTATAACTTCATAAGGATACCAGTCTACACAGCTAAATAATTTCCCTGCAGCAGTACTTAGGATCCTCAAGGTAAAGAAGATAGGGTGGTGTAAGGGCTCAGCAATGCGGTTGTTTGAGGCACTTGTGGCAAAAGGAAATGGTGGTAGGTAAGTTGAGTGTGTCCTAAGATGGATAAAGAAGTTAGGTGGAACAAAGAGGAAGCCAGTAGATTTGGACAAAAGGGAATAATCAGAGGACTTTTAGATCTGATAGAAGAGTTGTAAATAGGATAGAAGATCAAGGGCCTCGGAAAGACGGAATGACAGTGTCCGAGGGTGGAGTTTGAAGTTACAGAAGTTTCAAGTAGTTTCCAATTCCAGGAGGTGGCCAGCAGAGCGGCCTAATGAAAGGGACTACTGAAGGGGCATGAAGGTGAAGGTCTGTAGAATTCAAGAGAAATTATGGGATTAAGGTGCTATAATGTGTCATCTCCCCGGATGTGAACATGTTTTGGGAAAATGGCAGGATTTCATTACCCAACACTGTAGAGACGTTTGGGCTGATCATAAAATCAATGATCCCTTCTAGTTCCTTTCTCCAAACCACCCAGAGCCTATGCAAGCAAAACTGCAACAGGAATAGCTAGTGACCTGTCCCCACTTGACTCTTGAACAGACTTTCTGATGCATTCTCTGCTCTAGAAGAGATTTTACAATAGGGTTGAGGCAATCCAGACAAAGGCAATGGAGGGAAAGCTGACAATGTCACCACCCATTTTTGATCTTTTTGACAGTTCATATATTTTAAACCTCACCTACCAAAACTGTCAATTCAATCTAGGATCCCTCTGAAGATGTGATTGGAACCAGACAGCTCTATGGTAATTCTATCATCATTAAGCAGTTCTATAGCACTTTAGAATGTCAAAGCACTTTATGACTGCGCTTATTAATTTTTCCGCATAACAATGCCAGAAGGCAGTCCAACAGTCTGAGCAAGACTGTCAGAAGCGTGATGAAGAGAAAATGGACCCTGAGGAGAAGCTAGATCAGGACTTAGCCAAGAAGAAGCAACACAGGTCAGATTACCAACCCTGAGCTTGGGAAATGGCATCCTATAACTCCCAGAGATGCAACTTCCCTGGCCAGGGGCAATGAAGGAAGTCAACCAAGTCACCAACTCAGCTTTAGCCTCATACAGCACACGTCATCAACGCTCAAAATGTAATAAAGCAAACACATCCATGCCACCCCAAGCTCCTCTTTGGTCGTAATATAGGTATGTCTAGCTTTAAATTTTTTCTTTAAGTTTAATATTTATAATCTGTGTCCTCTTGTACACTTAGGACATAATTCAATAAACCACTTACTTTAAAAAGGAAGAGGTTTACAAAAGAGTGAATCTTTCATTATTTTTTGAACAATGACTATAATTCTATATTAGTCAAACTACCAATCCAGGGTTTGGGTGAAATAGGTTTTCAGTCCTTAAAAGTAGGAAAGAAGAAAGTAATGGAACGGAAAGGGAAGGGAAGGGAAGGAAAAGAAGCAGTAAGGAGAGAAGGAGAAAAGAAAAGAACAAGGAAATCAAACAAAAAGTCTTTTTGGAAAACGCGATTTTTAACATAGTTCATTGTGACAGTAAACGGAGAGAGCAAACAAAAACATCGCCCTAGTCCTATCTCGATTAGACTGAAAGAATACAGTGTTTACTAAGAACCAAATCAGGAGAGATTTCCTTAATTACGATTTTTTTGAGCTCATAAATAGGGCACCTGAAAGGGAAGAAAACATTTTTTTTTTAAAGAGCAAAGAAAGAACTGTAGTTGACAGCTCTTCTTTAATTTAATCACCGTGACTATCATTAGCAATGGACCTCTAGAATTCAACATGATTGCTGGTCCTGCAATTACTCTCTTTCCACTTCTCATCTCTGCTGCACCTGCCAGCACAATACTGCATGAGCAGGAGAGGACTGGCTTCCTGCAACACACCTACTGGGCCTGAAGGGCCCTAGCATGCCTTTGGGGAAAAGGTAGGTGTCCACTGGAAATAAGGGATGCCTTTGTCCTTTGAGTAAAGAACCCACGTTAGAGACTCTATCAGTTCTTTCTGGGAAATTCCATACTCACGTGCTTATTGTTAACAGATTATTGGAAAAGGAAATTCCTCACCAAAGACAGGAAACCTCAAGGATGCTCAATAAAACATGCTCCTGGAGAGTGGGCTTCAACGAAAGACTCTGTATAGAGATCATTTAAAACATGTCGGCTTTGAACATGGACCATTTTACAGGACAAAATAAAAGAGGATTGGAAGGCAGGACTGGGGCTAGAGCAGAGGGCGTGCCACCCCACACAGACAAGAATCTATAGGGACGGAAATAGAGCCAATTGTGCGCCCCAGTGGCAGATGACATGGCATTCTTGTCACCAGCTCTCTCCTGGCACTTATTAGAAGAACTGAGAGGACCAAGGCCTCTCTGAATCTGTTAGAAAACACCAGGACAGTCTTGATGAGGCTAAAATAGCCAGACACCCTCTCTGTGAGACGGCAAGTGACAGGTGAAGCTGAGGGACTCTCAACTTTGTTCCTTCACCTTCTGCCCTTCAAGTGCCCATGCGAACCAGCTCTTCTCTTGTATTTTTGGAAACCCCGGAAGAGTTTTCTCAGGTTTGTGTAAAGGGGGAAATATGATTGATGGAATCACCATTTCTCAGAAAAGTCAGCATCAAAGAGTTTGCTAAAACCATTTCTCAGAGAACCAAGATGCACTAGGCTTTAGGAGGAGCTAGGTTCTTGGTCCTGTGAGCCATCCTTAACATGGAGGCTGATGCTTGTCTGTCTTTCTAGAATACCAAAATGGCTCTTGGTTGCCCAGGGAGGGTGGGCAGCGAAGGTATGCAAAGGCTCATGTTATTAAAAAACAAACAAACAAACAAACAAAAACAAGTTATTTCAGACTGCTCAAAATGCTCATGTAGTCGTGAGTCCCATCTTTTGTCTGAGAGTGATTCTATTGAGAAGTACTGGTCGGATTTCACAGCTGTTGTGCAGGCGAGCTTCCACTGGAATCTGCAGGGAGGGAGCCTTTTAGGAAAACTGCAGCCTCGGGCAGGGAGATTTCTGGAAGGATACCAAAAAAGCCTACCCATTAAAACCTTTGCAGTGGTAGAATTCCATTTTTTAAAATAAATTATACTAGGTACCAGCAAGGTTAATCTTTTTTAAGACATCAGAAATAATTCCTAATGGAAATTCTAAAGTACATACACACATCCACGCACAGATATTCTCTACTAATGTAAGAGAGACAAGTTAGACCAGAAATATAAATAGGGGTATAGCACAATCTCCAATAAATTTCTCATAATATTTAATATGAACGTTTCATCCAGTTTAGGTATCATCTAATTATAAGGTTGGTAAAGCTTCAGGGAAACTATGAGATGGAGTTCAGAATCACATTTCCTTTTCCTTATAAAGTGTGTATTTGGTTTATTTTCAAATTTGCTGTTGCTCGGCATTCTTGTAAATTAAGCTGTCACCCATCAGCAACTGAAGTCACCTGATAGGTGCTGTAATGTTTAGCTGGGAGATAGGCAAACCTCTGGAGGTCCCATTTCTGATTAACTCTCTTAGTTCAGGCAGTTCTCAGCATTGCCCTAAATGTTTTTTAATTCTGGCTATCTTCCCTAGGAATCTCATTAGTATTAGCTATCGGGCTTTGCTCCATGAAACCTGTCTGGCCTCTGCCCATTCCCCTGTGCTCCTCATCAAAAGTGCCAGCATCATTGCCTTTTCTTCTTTCCCTGTTTGCTGAGTAGGGGAGTGGGTAGAAGGGATAGGGATCAGGTCTTTTTTTTTTTTTTTAAGATTTCATTTATTTATTCATGAGAGACACAGAGAGAGAGAGAGGCAGAGACACAGGCAGAGGGAGAAACAGGCTCCCTATGGGGAGCCCCATGTGGGACTCGATCCCAGGACCCCAGGGTCACGCCCTGAGCTGAAGGCAGACGCTCCACCGCTGAGCCCCCAGGTGTCCCCGGGACCAGTTTCTTAATAAGCTACAGCAAAGCACACAGACCACAGTAACCCAGGGTTCCATGCAAATACCCTTCTTTGCTCTTACACTTAGTATGCATTAGAATCAGAACTGGAATTACTAAAAATCAAAATGATCGTGTGATTAGTGATGAAGATAATGATAAGCAACCTTTTACTTTTACAAATAGTATCATGTTCGATACAGTGCAAAGTCACTTTTAAAATCCTCACAACAAGCAAAACTTGAATTTCCGCAGTTAGTAGTGCTCATTTTATCAATTTAAATAAATAAGAAAATAAAGAAGTAAAGCAAGCAAGCAAGAAGCAAACAAGCTATGTGTATTCCAGGGAAGTATTTGTGTAAGGATAAATGCATTCCTTCCTTGCTTTTCTTCTCTTCCTCTCTCACTCCTTCTCTACCTCCTCCCTTCCACATACTTGTATTGAGGAACAACTACACTCGATGGTGCTATGGGCGAAATCTGCAGAGATGACCGTGGTGTTGGCTCTCCCTTCAAAGATGTGCAATCAGTTGAGTGACAACGCCTCAGCGCACCAAGATACAACACATGATGCTAGCATAAGGGTATTAGAAATTGTCAAGGAGCACCAAAGGAGGGGGACTTCATTTTCACTGGGGTATTGGGAAAGCTTCAGAGAGGAGGTGACACTTGAGTTGGGCTTTAAACGCCAACTAGAATTTAATCTGCCAGAGGGAAAAAAAAGGACATTCCAGGCAGCAGGAAAAGCAAGAGCAGCCCCGTTAAGAAATCACCAGAGGTGTGGATTTGCTGTTTCACACCTCAATCTACACTCATACCAGGGATTTGTTTACAGGACAGTCAACGAGGGTGAGATGGTTTAGGTTAAGTTGGGATCAGATCAGGTTAGCATTTGGGAACCGCACCAAGGAACCTGGCTTCTATCCTCCACGCACCTCTAGGTTCTTCAAAGAAGCATGGCAAAAGATGCGCGCTCTAGAAGCCCAGCTCTGGCAGCAGATGGAGACTGGCGCGGCGCACTGGCTGAGCTCTGATGCTATTATGCTAGTCCAGGCCCGGGAAGCCGAGGGTTAGCCCAAGAGAGCCTGACCAGAGAAGAGAGGAGAGGAGCCAGCGAGAACACAGGTCTCCGTAGACTGCATCGGACTCCTACACGGTTGAGGTGAAGGAAGGGGAGTCAGGTGAACCCATGGCTTCAAGCTTGGGCATGTGTTTGTGCAGGGATAGCTGGAGGGAGACTGAGCTATGCGGAAGTGTACTGGAGATGGCAAAAGCAGAGGGGAGCCGGAGAACCACCGCTTCCCACCCCTTCATGAGGCCCCAGAGAATCTTCATAGGGAACACTAGATTAACTCTATGTTTGACAAGCCCATTAAATACAGCACTGAGTTCAAAAAGTAGGAAGAATCTGGCAAGCAGACAAAATAATAGGCGAGGAAGCCAAATTAAGAATCTACCTTGATTCAAAGCCATGTTGGATTTTTAAAAATCCACAATAGTAATAGGATATAATGAAGATTTAAGCTTTAAATATAACCTAATACCCATCTAATTAGGGTAATAAAACACAAGGAGTGCTGTGCCATCAATATGCTAATGTAACTCAACCTATCACCTTCCTTTCTCATGCTATTTGGAAGCTTGTCCAGTGATGGGACAGGCTAGTGGGGAGACTGGAATGGAAGTGCACAGCTGGGGCATGAGAATGCTTAAGTTGGAACGTCGTCACCCCTCTTGCCAGCAAAGGGGATTTGATGGTGTTTTATAGGGCAGGTTAGAGTATGGCACGGAAAGGGGATTCCTTCATTCCTTCCTGGTCTCGTTAGGAAAGAGAGGCTCCCTCCAGCCAAGGTTTCATTTGCGTCTCTTTGATTATCCTTTTCTCTACTTTTAACCTGAGATGGAAAACATTTTTTTTTTAAAAGAAGATAAACAGGTGGGACTAGATGAAAATCTGAAACTTTTGTAACAAAGTCAAAAGACAAATAAAAGATCTGTTGGAAAAAGAGAGAGACTTACAAAGAAGAGGCCATACATGAAAAAAAAAAAAAAAAAGAATAGAACTCTTGCAACTCAAAAAAGAAGTGATTAATAAACGAATAAAAATGTGCGACGGATTATTCACAGAACAAGTACAAATGGCGAGGTGACAGGAAACCGTGTTCATACTCAGCAGTGGTGGGAAACAGAAATCGCACAGCTTGCTGCTCCCCGCTTAGCGACGGGGCGGACACTTTCAAGGCGGAGACCACCTAGGGCCGCAAGGAAAGAACACTCCCAGTGTGTATTTTATAAAACTGAGATGCCCGTACAGTTTTTGTCTACATCCTGCTTTTCTTATTCCGCGGTGCCCCTTGGAAATCCCTCCAAATTATCTGGCCTAGTTTGAGCTTATTCTCTTAGAAGCTGCATACGTTCTAGGCTGTAAGTATAACCTCATTCATCCTTCCGCTTCCTGTTGGGCAGGAGGCTGGGCACGGGTGACAGGAGGATGGACCTCAGCCGTCCTGAGGGGGAGCCACCCCCGGGGACCACCCCACGCCCCCCATCCAGCAGTGGGTCGGCGCGTACGGCACCCCCAGCAGAGGATCAGCTCGGTTGTTGTGTTTGTTACACATGTGTAGAAAGCAGAGCGTGTTTTTATTTGTCCCATGTCTACAAGAGAAATGATGGTGTGGTTTCCTACCCGCTGCAGGTATTTTGAATCCATCTTGGGAAACAACATGTCTAGTTGGCTAATTATTGAATAATCCAGGCCTGTCACTCGAATGCTGTGATCCTAGGCCCCACCGGGCAGAACAACTGATGTAAGCCCACAGTCCAGAGTTTCCAGGGCCGCTGTCTCTCTGGACCGGCCTGCCCTCCCTCGGAGGACACCTTAATAAGGCTTTGCTCTGCTTCACCTTCATGTCGCTGCCCTGTAATTCTTCACAGTGAAAAGAACAGAGGCTTCTCTCCGTTTCCATCTCACTTTCCATAACATACCTACTGGTGGACATTATTATTATTCTTTTGCTAGCAAAGCTATAAAGCCTAAATCATAAATATATATTGTTAATCATATTGCTTTTATTTTTAATGGGACAGCTTTCTCGGTCTTCCAAGATTCAGGATTACTGGGAGCAATCCTAGTATTATACATGTATTTTCAGATTTATTTATTTATTTATTTATTTATTTATTGTATTTTCAGTTTTAAAAGAAGTTGCTGAGTACAGCACGAGGTGAAAAGCACAAGCCAAAGAGCTCGGCTGCCCGGGCTCCATCCTGGCTTAGCCATGAACTTCGGGCAAGTTATTGAAACTCTCCGTGGTCAGCTTCCTCATCTGTAACTCTGGAGTATGACAATACTGTCCTCATAGAATTTTTTACAGTGATTAAGTGAGTTCATATCTACAACTAATGCACTTGGATTAACGTATATTTAACTATAGGTGCATAATGTATATATAATATCCATTGACATATGTACCGTGACCTTAGCCGTGATCATTCCTTAGAGAAAAGACACTGGAGACTATAATAGAAACTCATTTTACGATCTTATTTTTCATTGTGTACGCCTCTGGTGGCGTGTGGGATGATTTTATGTGGTATATATCTGAGTTTATTTTCTTTTGCTTTTCTATGATGTTGTCTTAGTGTCATTCATTTATTACAATTAGAACACAGATACTGTTTTATTCGCTTACAGCAGTAAGAAAAATTCCTTTAAAAATAAATGTTCAAAAAAATAAATAAAAAAAATGTGAAAAAAATTAAAATAAATGTGAAAAAAATTTAAAAATGTGAAAAAATTAATAGCTCTCAATTAGCGAATAGCAAGCATGTTGAGAAAGGTCACGTATCGATATGGAAGAGTGGGAGGCTCGGGAATGGCTGAGGTTTGGGAACGACTGGTATTCTATAGGATTAGTTTGCATTGCTTCAACTCTTCCCCATACCTTGGTTGTGAAATAGTCCTGTGGGTAAATCCTATTAACTAGCACCTACATGAAGTGGGTTCTATCCAGTGGTAGGCTGGTAAACCAGTGCTCTGAAAAAAAGAAAAAAAAAAAAAGAAAAAGAAAAAGAAAAAGGGAAGGAAGCTCTGATTTGTACTGTTTGCTGATTTTTCTCCGAGTAAATACTCCCACTAGGGCCAATTTGAAGTTGCCAAAGATTTAAACCGGGCCACACAATCCCTGAATATCTAACAATCAGCTCCTCGCACGCTGATCTGTGACGGCTCCGAACCACCACCGTCCTACTTAACTCCTCAAGTGGAGATTCTGGTAACCCAAGTGGACAGAGCCAGGCACTAAAATAGCATCCGACGTTGTGTCCCTGTGGGTTGTATTTCTGTGTCGAGGATGGACGATCTGAAACGTGTGCGAGAGGCGGCGGGTCTGAGCGGGGCCCAGCGGCCTAGGAACAAGCCAGGCGCCCAGAGGGACGGGCACGAGCCCTGGGACAGGAAACGGGGGCGACGGGCCACGGCTGCCAAGGGGCACCTCTCTGCTGTGTGGCACCTGCGACCTGCCCCGCGAGCGCGCTCCGGTCCCCGGAGCCCCCCCAAACCCGCTGCCCCTGGGCCAGGCCGGAGCTCCTTCCACGCCTACCGGCCTCCCTGCTCATGCCCAGGCTAGGAGAGCTGCCCGCCCCCACCATCGGGGAATGGGCGACTGCACAAGCAGCTTCTAGAACGAGCAGGATTAAGGTCCCCTCTTGTTTGAGGACAGAGCAGAAACTGCAGTTCTGTTGCTGCGAGTGCTTTTCCCAGAGGCCACCCCCCGCCACCCAGACGGCAAGAGAACTGGGCTTGGAACCCGGGTCCCCCTCGGGGTCCCCTCTTCCCCGGGACCACCCTCTGCTGGTGACCGTGCCTCCCACCCCTCACGGCCCGGAGGCTGTCGCGGAGCGCAAACTCAGGGCGGGGGCTCCTCCTCCTGTCTTCTTCCTACCTGCCTCACTCTTTCCTCCTTCCCCTTCCTCCGGGAGATCGGTGCCGCCAAACACCTCTGGGGTAGCTTCTGGAACATACGAGGCCGGGCCTCTCCAGCCCACTGATCCCTGGACGAGCCCACTGGCCCTCAGGGTCGCTCCAGGTGTGAATCGGGGGCGACTGAGAAAGCCCGCGGTCGAAAGCCGCTGGTGGCCCAGGTGGCTCAGCTGGCCCCGCTGCCCTGGTGTCTCGGGGGCAGGCCCGCCACCAGCAGCCTCTCCCCGGGTCCTCATGCCTTAGCTCACACTAGCGGGGACCCGGGCACCCAGGGTAAAGACGATGAGAACCTGGCACGGCCCGCTGGCCCCGGGCCCTGCCGTTTGAACAACATCCAGCTTTGAAAGGCCACACACGTCACAGTCCGTATAGAACGACAAAGATCCTCTTATTTCCGTGAATGGGGCCCAGAGGAAATGAGCGAGCGAGCGATCTGAGGAGGGGAACTGGCTCCCTACGGCGGGCCCTACACACAGGCATCTTGTTCCAGGCCTTGAGAACCGGCGGCTCCGGGGTGAGGGTGGGAACTGGGGTTCTCGCCTGCGGGCCTACGAGTCACAGGCACAACTCCCTTTTCTTCACGGCCGGCAGCGACAGTAAACTCATTGTCACTTTTTTTTTTTTTAAGATTTTATTTATTTATTAGAGAGAGAGCGAGAGAGCACAGCGAGAAGAGCACACAGGAGAGGGAGAAGCAGACAGCCAGACATGGGGCTCGACCCGAGGACCCTGGGGCCGTAACCCGAGCACACAGCAGACGCGTCCCCGACCAAGCCGCCCTGGTGCCCCCGTCATTGCCACTTGGGGTGAGAAGGCCCAGCAGGTGCACAAGGATCCAGCTTCTGCAGGCCGTCCCGAGAAGGTAACAGGGGCCCAGTGAGCATGAACCTTGGGGTGTAGTTGCTTCATCACCCCCGTCGGAGATTAGGGTTGCCAGACACTGCTCTGGAGATGCGCTGGACAGGGTGGGTGGAGATTTCTGGAAAGATTTCCACTGAGTCCTTCTGAGGCACACGCACCCCTCGCCCGGCCCACGCCCCTCACGCACACAGTTCTGGGGATCTGGGGTCTGCCCGATGCGGCCCAGTGATGCCAGGAGCCCCAGCAGCAGAGGGACCCCCGTGCCGCGAGACCCCGTGGCCCTGCCCCGCCAGCCCGGCTCCCCAGGGGCTTCCGGGAATGCTCACTAGGCATCTACTCTGCATGTCAGGAAAAAGCTGCCGGGGAACCAGGAGGGCCTGCCAGGCTTTGGATTTGAAATCAGGCTAATCCATTGGAAACCTCCAAGGCCTGGGCAGAAGTAATGTAAAAATTAAATTAAAATAGCACAAAATCTGTCTCCCTGGCTCTCAGACAACCTCACCTTGGGCTTCAAATGTTAGAGCGGATAAAATCACAATTAGACATGATCCAATCTTTCCCATCCCTCTCTTCTTTATCAATAGGGAAACTGAGGCCCAGTGTGATGGGAAAACCCATTCAGGGTCCCAGGGACAGGAAAAAGAAGCGCCCCGCTATGTCTCTGCTCTTTAAACAGTCTTGTACGCTAGACCTGGTTCCAAGTCCTTTTCAAGTACTCCCATATTTAATTCTCAATGCAGATTTGTGGGATCACATAATTAATGTCATCATCACCTTCTCTAAGTTTCCAAAAGTAGAAACTGACACAGAGAGGAGAGAGATGCAGGCATTTCCTCAAGGTCACAGAGGGTGTGACTGAAACAGGCTTGGAGCTGAACCCCAGGGGCTTCCGCCCGGAGGGGCTCCCCCCGGCTGCTGGCTAGACAAGGCTACAGAGCCGGGGTTTCTCACCGCGACCAGGCTGCCAGGCCGGAACTCCGAATTTCCTCCTAGGATACCCTACCGTTCAGTCAAGGTGAGCTTTTAGGGTCTGAGACGCGAGAACACCGAAGGGAATAAAAACCCATGCATTTCCGTCCCAGCGCAAGTGTCTCTCTCTGTCGTTGACCCCTGAGCAGCACGGGGCTGGGGCACCGGCGCATCCCCACCCCCCGTCCAAACCTTGCCCTCCCCAGGAACCTAAGTATGAGAGCCTCCCGTCCACTGTAGGCCTTGCTGATGAGAGACGCCACCGAGTAACAGGATTAACACCTACTTTGTATGTTTATATTCCACGCTGTAGTCTTTTTTTTTTAAGATTTTATTTATTTATTCATGAGAGACACACGGAGAGAGGCAGAGACACAGGCAGAGGGAGAAGCAGGCTCCATGCAGGGAGCCCAACGTGGGACTCGATCCCAGGACCCCGGGGTCACACCCTGGGCTAAAGGCAGGCACTCCCCTCCACACTCTAGTCTTACAACAAAGTAAATTACTGAAAAGAAAATGGTATTTTTCTTAATCTCTTATGATTTTTCTTAAAATCATAAGAGAGCGGAGCCGAGGTTAAGCGTCTGCCTGCAGCTCAGGTCAGGTCATGACCCAGGAATCCTGGGATCGAGCCCTGCATCAGGCTCCTGCTCATCGGGGCGTCTGCTTCTCCCTCATCCTGGCCCCTCCTGTTGTGCGCTCGCTTTCTCTCGCTCTCTTTCAAATTAATAAATAGAATCTTCAGAAAAAGAAGATCATAAGAGAAAACACATTTATAGCACTCTACTGCATTTTTTGAAAAAAAAAAAAAAAAACACCCGTATACAAGTGAATCTGCACAGTACAAACCTGTGTTGCTCAAGGGTCAATTGTATTTGGTAGAAACACGCTGATTCGCCTCGATTTTTGATGTAGAAGTGAGATAAGAAAGTACAAAGGGAATAATGCTTTTTTTTAAATGAGAATTACATTTAAAAATTAGAATATTAATTATTAAGCCACATTTATGTTGCCTGAGAGGAAACCGTAATATAAGGGCAGTTGGGGACGAGATGGCCAAGTCAATTCTTTATGCCCTGGGAACTTTCCCTGAATGCATACTAATAAATTAGTTATTAGTCACTAATTAAACATTTAATCAACTTATTATTATTTATTAAGCACCTTCTTAGTTCTAGAAAGACAGTTGTGAACCTAACAAAGTCCCTATCTTCATAGAGCTTACATTTTAATTAAAAAGATAACAGCCAACGAGCAAAAAAGAGAAGAGGTCATATGTTGGCCAATGACAGATCCAGGGAAAGGCCACGGGGCAGAGGGTACGGATCCACCAGGTGCGCCGGCGGGAGCTCGAGTCGTCTGCAGGAGAGGGTCCAGGGCAGGACTTCCGAGGCCCAGCGTGGACGCGCACGAGCCCGGGCGCAGGAGGCCGGCCAGTGGGGCCAGGGCCGCGTGGGTGAAGGCGCAGGCGAAGGCACAGGCGGCCCCACGGGAAAGCTCGTGCGGTGCGGACGGAGCGACGGCCTGGAGCTCGCATCTCGGGCTTTTGCTCGGGCTGACACGGGAGGCCGAGGATTGGGACGGCCCAGCTTCCACCTGGACGGGCTGGAGGCTGGGGACGGGCAGGGGCAACCGAGGCATGGGAGGCCTGGGCCAGGTGGTCACAGTGGGGACAGTGACGAGGGATCACGGTCGAAATAGGCGCTGCCGCTGGGCCACGAGGGTCTGCTCCAGGAGCGGCGTGGGGTCGGACTGAGCCAGAGGCGGGGCGACTGGGAGCCGGGTCTGCGGCCACTCGGGCCCAGATCCAGGTGCCAAGAGCGCACCTGGAGCGGGGATGCTCTGCTCCCCTGAACTCCCCTGCCTCACCGACCGGAAGGTTTCCTTGCTCCTCCACGATTCAGTGCGCGGTCTCTTCCACGACAGACTAAGAAGGAAAGAGGAGGAATAGAGAAGACGGAGCGCAGAGTCGGGAGGCCTTCCCGCCAGGTGACTTGTTACCTTTCACGGCTGACGCCCAGCCGCAGGGGCCCTGGCGCCCAGCACACTCGGCTTAGCGTTCGGCCCTTGGGCCGCTCTCACCTGCTGCCGGCAAGGCAAGGGCGCCGACAGGTCACCGGGGGGAGCCGTAGGCCGGAGCGGCTAAATGTGCTGCAGGACGCAGGATGCGGGGCCCCGCTCTAGGGTGAGGTCAGCCCAGCTCTGACTGCCCGTGGCCCTCTGAACGCAAAAGGAATGTTCCTTCCCATTCCTGAAACGCCCTCCCTGGGCCCCTCCATGGTGGGGGCTTCCCGCAGCTCTCCCTTGCTTGACAATCTGTGAGGTCTGACCTTGCCCTACGTCTTCTGCGCTGTTTTCTTGTTGGAAACATTTTGGCAACTGGATACGAGCTCGAAGCGTGGCATCTCGGTCTATGCTCAGGCTAGTAACATCCCCGCAAAAAGTCATGGGGGCTACAGCATGGGCCGCATCGGTCTCCACCTGTTCGGAAGCCTCTAGGCACAAGCACTGCCTCCCCGGTGGTGCCTTCTGGGAGAGCTGCACTCTCACTGCTTGTGCACTGTCGCATCTTCAATGTCTGGAGAGTAGGATGCAACAGGTGCACAATACATGAGAGGGATGATGATGGAGGGACGGATGGGAAGTGCGGGGAGGAAGAGCAGGAGAGAATACGTTTTTCTGGGTCTCGTCTGTAGCAGTCGTATACCCCCAGCGGCCCCATGAAGTCCCGGGACCCCAGGATCACGCCCTGAGCCACAGGCAGACGCTCCACCACTGAGCCACCTGGTGCCCCACCGTCATGCATTTTAAATGCTTAGAAACATTCTTGGGCATGGACGCACCCACCAAACATTAGCAATCATTCTCAGCTTGCAGAGCACAGCATCCTGGCTAGTACAGGGGAGAAAAGGAACAGGAAACCTGGAGATGCCCAGAAACCTGGTGAGATACACTTAGCATCTCGCAGGCAGTCCTTTGACTCCCGTCACGCATGGGAATCAGATACTAGGTCCATTCTACAGAGGGAAGAACTGAGGCTCCATGAGGCAAGTCGTCCTGCCTGAAATCACACACCTGCCGAGCGGGCACGGATGTACACCTGGAAATCCTTTCACCATGGGCACTGCCTCATTTGCCAACTTCTGAATATCTTTACAAATGTTCCGGGGATTCCCATCCAGTTCTTAGCAGCACGCTCCCTTGATGTACTTCCAGCTGAGGATTATATGGGGATATCTTGACTACAGAGTAGCAACAGGGTCATTCCAGCCAAGGGACCCTACTGTGGAGCCCCTGAGAAGCGCATTTCATGCTCAAAGGCAGACTTGCCCCAAAGGAGGGTGTCTAGCAGCAGAAAGTGGCTCGTCGTTAGCCGACACCACCTGTAGTTCAACGACGTCTCGGAGAAATGCCTTGATACAGACCTGGGGAGGACACCTTGAGATCCTAGTGTAAGAGAGAGAGGGGATGCCCGGTTTATAGTTCCCACAAACCAATAATCCAACTGGGGAGGTGGTCGCGTGGTGCAGGATGCATGGAGTCTGAAATGAAGGGGGCACCTTGTTGGGTCTTAGAAACGTCCCCCGATGTAAGTGACTCCACCCCGGAAAGGGACTTCTTGGAAATGTAAATGTTAGGAGACAAAGCCACCTATTTGACAGAGACTTCTTCAGGGATTTAAAGATTCATATAAGGCAGAAGACGCTCCCGTCGTTACTGCCGCCCTGGATCATGACCCGTATTTCTGTGAGGGGCGGGGGTGGAGGCTTTATGTCTAATGACCGATGAGGCTCACGTCGCTAATGCACAAGGAGCTGACGACGCGCTTGAGGACAGAGTAGGGGCTTTCGGGTCTTCATGAGGCACAAGAGAGAAAGATCTCCCCGGGGAAGAGAAGCCAGAAATACATAAAAGCGCATATTTCCTTTTTATTTCTCACACGGATACCAAAATCGGACTTGCATTCTAGACTTGGTGCTCCCCAAAGTGCACGTGGAGTCACTTTGTGAAAGTTCTACACGATTCGGCCTGGGCAGACGCGGCCACAGTTCCATCACACGGCTGTCCTCAAACACGCAAGATGCCCTGACACAGAACAGAGACATTGTCTTATCTCATTCTCTCCCCCAGAATCTGAAGGCGACAACAGTGAAAGAAAAATTCCGCTGAAAATTAGTATTTATTTATACTGAAGAATAGAGTGAAAAATTCACGGCTGGGGCTGTTGAGAATGGAAGGTGGGGGACGCTGGAAGTTAGGGTAGTAAGAGGAATAGGGGTCAATGTAAAGACCACGGCCAGGCGACAGCTGAAGGGAAGTAGCCCCCCAAGGAAGCACCGAGGCTGAGGAAGAAGAACTCCCCAGGGATGGAAACACCGCCTTGCAAATGCTCGCACGCGGGACGACGGGAGGCTATCGTTTCACGAACAAAGGCGCGTTCTCACCTCCCGGACTTGATGAGGCTGACAAACAATCAGAACCATTCTCAGTGAATTCTCAGGAGGGAGGTGTTCTGAAGGCTTCCGATGTCTCCTAGGCGAGCACCTGAGAGCCCCCATACCCCACCCCGCCCCCGCGCACACAGCACAGGTGTGTGGGTCCCCGGCACGGAGGGCTTTCCCCTGCTCGGTGTCGACCGAACCAAGAGCTACCCCCCCGACGCCCCCGACGCCCCTCCCGCCCCAGCCCACCCGCAGCCCCTCCACCCCCCTGCCCCGGGCACTGCGGGCGAACCCCCCCGCTAGAGCTGACCACTAACCAAGGCCCAGACAGCAAGTGTGGAACCACACTCGGGGACAAGTGCCGGCCTCAGATTTCCCGACTCTGAAATCAAGGTGATAGGAACTCCTTCCTAACCTAATTCACAGGCCCTTTGCAAATCAACAGAAAAAAAGAAAAAATGCAGGCGGCAGCTCTTTATAAACATGTGCGCGACTCTACCACTGTCATCCATACATCATGATTAATTATTAAAGAGTGCATAGAAATCCAGTGACCGGAGAACTCTGAGGAGGTAGGATTCCAATGTTCGCTTCGAGTAATAGACCCTTTAGGCTAATTAGACGTCAGAATGCTTTTGCTTCCTTTGTAGGTTTAAGCGCTTATCTTCGTTTCACGCGGGAGGGGAGTAGAGCTTGGGGATACGCACCTGCCCGGGATCCCAGCCCCCCCCCCCCGGAGCTCCAAGGCTCCAGCCCAGGCCTGCTCTTTGCCACCGTCCGCTGGAGGAAGCCCACAAGGGCAATGCAGCGGCAGACGAGTGACGGGACGTCAGAGAACTCTCTGGAAGAGATACGGAGCACGGGCGGTCCTGTAGCCGGGAGTAGCGAAGGTAGAGAGGATGCTCCTGAGGTGGAGGAAAGGAGGGCGGCCCAGCTCCCCAACGTCCTCATCTTGCTGCTGCTGCTACCCAACCCCCCACCGCCACCCCCCACCCGGGTCGCAGGCCGCAGTAGGCCTGGGCGTCCGTTTGCCCTTCTCCATCTCTGCCACCGCCGCCTTCTGTCTCCTGTCTTTCTAGAAAATGCAACATCAGGGGACAGGGCTGGATATTTACTGTTACTTTCTTCTCTGAAAACAAGCAGGGGGAGCAAAGCCCTCACCATTAATTGCTTCTGACAAGTACTGAGGTCGTCAGAGCCTGGAGAGCTGGTGACAGCAGGGCCTGATCATCCAAGGAACCCAGGTGGGGAGGAGGGAAGCTGCCTCCGGTCCTGCACAGGGACCCAACTGCCAGGCAGTGGGGTGAGCGCCCCTCCTCCGCGGGAGGGAAGCAGGCTGCACACCAGGGAGCTGCCGGCACCCAGCCTGGAGGGCAGAGGGTGTGCGAGGGCCAGACTGTGGGCCGGGCACCGGGACAAGCTGCTGCTGCAGAGCCACAGAACCGGGGGGAATGTGCCGGAAGCAATCAGGGCTGTTGAGAAGCAAGAGACTTAGTGGCACATCCCTCTGCCAATCGGCTCACAGGGCTTCGCAGGCATCAGATAATTAGTCCCAACAAGTTCACTGTGAATAAAGTATTAATAGACCTCCACTTACCAACCGGGTAGGGAGTGGGGCAGCATGAGGCGGCCCGGCCAGGGATCAAAATAGCAACCTCACAGCAGCGCCAGCAAGAAAAAGAGAGCCAAGAAATGAGACATCAAATCCCAAGTGGGAGTAACCGGTCCAAAGCCTTTCAGTCCAAACCAACAGAACCAACATACAAACAGATGTACGAACCTTCATGCAAGCCCTACAGGGCTTAGGGGGGCAGCCATGGGCCCCCAGCGATCCCCGGCTGCTGCGCCCCGGCCCCCCGGCCCCACTCACCTAAACTGAGCTTCCAACTATTTGAAGGCCTCGTTCTCTTGCTCGTTTCACTCTTTCAAACCAACGGCTCCTTCCTGGATGAGCCCTCACCAACCTCCGTGACCCTAAGTTTCTATGACCAATTTTGGCCTATCCTCTGGGGCTTCCCTTGGATGCTCCCTCCATCTGGGTCATAGGCGCCCCCCAACACGCCGCTCTTTCCCACCACGCTCCGTCTCACCGTGTTGCCACTGTCTACTGGTACCTCCCACTAAAATGGGCGAGCAGGAGCCCTCGTCTGTGGGGCCCAACAGTTTATCCTGAGAACAATGCCTGGCCCATACCGGGATCTCGATAAATGCGTGTTGAGTATCTCACTGGAGACACACTCCTTGCCTTAAGGAAGCCTTCAGCGGAGTGAGACAGACACACACAGTCCAAGGGAAGGAGAAGGGGTTGAGCATCAAGTAGGAACAGAGTCAGCAAGCTCTGACACGGCAAACCCGGGCGTTGCGGTGAAGGCCCTGCACATGCCACCGCTTCGGAGTTGAGTCCAGTTCCAACAGATTCTTTCGTGCTAGAGAGCTTCCCCAGGTGTCGGGGTGGGCGACATGCATCCATGGGGAGCCCCCTTTCCACCCCCATCCCAGAGATTTGCTCGTCAGTTTGGGGCAGATAAAGACCATCCGGATTCATCTACCCCGTCCTCTGTCTTGAAGGCGGAACTATGACTCTGCACCTCGCGCAGATAAAGAATGGTTTGTTTCCCCAGAGAGACTGCTCCGTGTGACGGAGAGGACGTCCGCGGCGATGGAATGCAGTATGCTGGAGAGAGCATACGTTTTGGAATGAAAATGACCTTGGCTCCAGTCCCAGCTCTGCGATTTCCTAGCGGTGTGATTTGGACCAAGCTGGAGTCTCTCTGAGCCCTACCCTTAGCATCGCCGGCAAGCTGTGTAGACAGTATCGCATTGTAGGCTTGGGCCTCACTGATTCTTGTCCGTGGCATATGAAGAAGGATTCCATACCCTGTGTCCACCACCTTCTAGCTGTGCGCTCCTAAGAAGGTTGTCTGGTCACTCTGAGCGTCAGGTCACTCTGTCGTCATCTGTAAGATGGGACCATCGAATCTCCTTGCGCACACGGCGTAGAGGCTCAAGGAGGTCATATACTAAGGTTAGTTGGTACGTGCATCATAACAGAAGACAAGCAGAAGCCTTTACCATTTCTTTGTTATATCGGTTATAGAAAATTGTCAGATATTTTTTGGCCCTGATCATGGTAAAATGTAACTTTTTTTTAAGAGAGATTTTATTTATTTATTCATGAGAGACAGAGACAGAGGCAGAGACACAGGCGGAGGGAGAAGCAGGCTCCATGCAGGGAGCCCGATGCAGGCCTCGATCCCAGGACCCCGGGGTCACGCCCTGGGCTGAAGGCAGACGCTCAACTGCTGAGCCACCCAGACGTCCCAAAACATAACTGTTTCCTGCCTTTTATCTTCCTCTCTAGTCCATCCGATAGATATATTTTCTTTTGCACAATCTGCAGCATCTACGCCCACGAATTCAATAATGCTGTGGCATTTCCCTTGATTATGTCCCGTCCTGCCTCTCTTTCCTAGTCCAACCAAGAATTTCCAACAAACCCTTTAGGCTGGAGTAGGGCTCCGGCCTAAAGACCATCCTATATTTAAGGGCACTTCTTAAACTGATTTTTCTGTCTTGAAATTAAGTTAGAAATGCAATCACCAAGCAGTTCGATAAAAACACTTCTCTTTCCAGTCAACCGATTGTGTTCTGATGCAGAACCTCTCATAAACTGAAAGGGGCATTTCCCTAAACATTCAGACTTTGTTCCGTACGAGAATATTAGGTCGTTAACATAAAATTGGTCTATTCAGCCTTCTGAGGCTTCTTTACAGAGGAGACGGCTGATTTCCTTTTTTAGATCCAAGTACATTAAAGTTCACAATTAATTTAGATAACACCATATGAGCTGATAGTAAAATGTCTAGCAATTAAATAATGAATGTGAGGCAGCCACAGTCATCAGAGATATCAGAATACACCTTTATTATAATGATGTAAAATCAGTGTGTTTTCAGATGATTTAATTATAGATCGACAGGAAAAAGTGCAAAACCGTAGATTAACAATTTTTAGGTACCGCATATATTAAAAACTGTTTCCAAAACTATGATTAGTATTGAGGTTAAATTCACCATCTCTGTAACAGAGGATTTGTAGATTCCAAATATAATAACTTAGCATGAATGGAGATAGAGGAGCTAGGAGTACGATATGGGTAGATAATCGCTCCTTTCGCACGAAATGAGGTGAAGCTGGCTAAGCAGTGCATGCATTTCTCGAAAGGCAGATTTTACCACCAAGCTGTTTAGGCCTTGGGGTAGAAAATGTTGGTCCCAAGGACTTGCATCGAATGAAAATGCAGAATCAACTGGCACCGTGTTTTGTTCGTACAATCTAGGGGGCACCCCTTAGGCACCTCTCACGTGTGCTCTGGGCCAGCTGGCGGCTCCCGGGAACCCACAACGCCCTGCCTTTTCCTAGAGACACTGAGATCCACAGGCTCAGATGCAAGTCTGAAACCAATAAAGACCCATGAGTTCCTCGGCTTGGAAACTCCTCTTTGTGTCTCATTTACCGGGGAAGAGAGACAGCGTTGAACAAGAACACTCACGAACGTGGCATTTTCAGTGATCCCATAAAATCCCATGGGGATTGGTCTATCCCAAACTGGAATTCCCTGGGTGGGAGGAGAGGGAGGTGGGACGAAACTGGGACACACACATTCTGCAGACAGTAGCTGTATGTGATTCTCAACAGGGAGGAGAGACGCTTTGCAGAAAACGTCAGAGCCACAGGCGTTTTCGCCCAGAGGAAGATAGCGCAGTTGGCTTGGGAGCTCCTGGCCTTCACGCTCACCGACGTGCTAACACTCCATTTCCCACAGGCCAGTGCGGTTTGTCACATTGCTATCGACGTGATTCTCTTTAATCGTTTTTTTCCCTTAATGATAGTTTAAAAAAACACACACACAAAGAAACTGAATTTCTTGTAAGCCCACCTGCTATCAGTTTTAGGCAGTGGCAAAAACTCACATGAACAGGCTAAACATGGAGCACGTGGGGGCTGAATTCCGTATCAGAAGTAGACGCCACCGTCCATATGCACAAAGAACAGCAAATCATCCCTCTAACGAGGGAAGCTTGGTTGGTGAGATTACCTCTTTGTAAGAGGAAGAAGAATATCCTATCATTTACCAAGGAGGAGAGCATTGTACAAGGGTCTGGGTAAACCTTAGCAGCCCTGCAGGAAAGTTCTGCATGAGAATGAAAGGAAGGAACAAAAGGAAAATACCTCCAAGAGGTGTGATCTTATACATTCTATTTTGGTAGCTAGATAACGAGGAGGCATAACAAAAATACGGGAAAGCTTAAGTAAAAGATGAGGCTCGGGAGCTCCTGCATGCAGACATTCAAATCTAATTCTCACATCTTAGTCTGTGGTCCTTTCAATGTAGAGGCGCTAAGAATGACAGCAAAGACAGCAAGAACAGAATTCTTGTTACCTTGTGATTTTTGTGCTTAATTTCAGGGTTTTGTTTGTTTGTTTGGTTGGTTGGTTTTGTTTTTCGGTGAGCTCTTTTGGTCGGATTGATTAATTGATCAGCAGAAAATAGAAAGCAAACCGGTTCTCTTAGACCCGTTTGGCGTGTTGTGGGAGGTGTGATGTTCTCAAGGCGTTTTCCACGCGGCCTCGCACTATGAGCATTAGCTAGATGGGGACTTGGGCCACTGGAGAACTTAAAAATATTACATAGTCAATGAAAAGAAAAGAATTTTTCCTTATCTTAAAAATGAGAGGCCTAGACCAATGTTACCGCAAGTCCCTCCAGGGTCTGAAATTCTATGTCTCTCTGATTCCTGGAGACAGATTGTAAGGAGCATTTCAGGAGGGAAATACCAAATACCAATGACATACTTTTGTCTCCCACTTAGCACAGACACCTGGTATTTGTTTGTTTATTGTGCGCATTTCCACAACACTTTCTGATTTAATTCAATACGGAGTTTTCCTGACTGAGAGGCTGAGGACACTCCAAGCAGCTAGTTTAATGGTTCGCATTTCATCTAGGAGGGGCAGGGGCGCACAGAATTTCAGACAGCCAAGGAAAGGAAGGAGAACACCACCCCCAATTCAAAGGGTCCCGTTTATCCTGACATTGTCAAAAGTGTGATGCATTCCAAGTGTGGGGTCATAGGTCTGAGGTTGTGTCCAGGACGTCCCAAGTGCCCTTGGCACAGGCCCCATGGTGCCACCACCTTTGCAGGGGAAGCCGAGGAGGCCCAGATTGATCACCAGAGGAAAGCGCCGGGAGGAAGCGTCGGGCCTGCGGGATCCTAGGGCACATCCGTGTGTTCAAGGCCGGGCTACCTGTTGAAGCTGACACCCCGATGTGGCACACAGCCCGGGTCTGGAAGTGGGGTGCCCTGCTCCAACGTGGTAGATGGGGAACGGCGCTTGCAGCCTGCAATGCCTGAACCTGCCACTTTCTTACCACGAGACTTTAAGCGAGTTGAATATGTTTTCTGCGTTGAAACTTCCTAACGTGTGAAACAAGGGAGTGATGATGGGCACCTCAAGATGTTTTGGGGAGACTAGAGAGGACGATAGATGTATGGTCACTTGGCATCCCTGAGCCTGGGACAGAGTCTGAGCTCCCAGTGAATAGCAGTCCTCCCGAACCATCCTTAAGGTTTTATGGAATGACACACACAGACACACACATGCACACGCACACACACATACAGGGCAGACTCTGCAGGTCTCAACACCTGGAGCTTCCACGTTGACGGCCACTGCCTGCACGTGAACTGAAAACACGAAGGTCGGTGGGCCCTCAACATGCTAGAGAAAAACTTTTAGGAGGACTGGATGGTAGGCAGATAGGATGTCATCAGAAATTGAACCTTCGGGGTTGTTGCCGCTAGGACTAACATTCTCCGCCCTGCGCAGTATGACCACACTACGGAAATGTTCCAGAAACTCTTACGGATGTAAGATGGCCATCGGGGCTACACCTCACGTGAGGCGAGTGCACACTGATATACTTTCTGGAATCCGGAATGGCTTCCTCAGTCATTGGCTTGTGTATGATCCACTCTACTGAACTAGGTGAGCGCTCCCCATGCGCCGGGCAGCCCCCTGCCCGCGGGGGATGTCGGGAGGAAAGCACAAACCTAGCTCCATAGTGTGACGTGTTTGGGTTGGACCCCCCCACCGCCCCGCCCCGTGCACCCCCAGCTGCCTGCAGACTGTGATGTTCATCTGGGGACAGGGTCTTTGAGCCCAGGGCCCCTCCCAAGGGCAGAGTGCTGCTTCCTAGCAAGTCCCTCCCTGCATTAACACTCCGATCTATTGCTTCACCTCTTCTTAGATGCTCTTGTCTCTCAGCTCTTACACCGCTTGCTGGGATATTTAGGATCAGTGATAAATGGCAAGTTGAAATGCTCTATAAAGCAGCTGTAGGGCATCTGAACTGAAAAAGAAAAGGTGGAAGATAAAGCAATTTGCTAGTAGAGTAACAAGAAAAGATCTAACAGCCCAGAACATCATGCAAATTGCAGTTATTTCTTATCAGACAGTATTGTATAGGATTATTGACTAACTGAAATATGTCGCTTCCAGCTCCATGAAGTGGTATAGTGATGAGGCGTACATCAGAATGTGGGTTTTCCATATACAGAACTCTGCTTTTATCCAGAACTCCTGGGGGCACCCGGGAGGCCCTGTCGATTGAGCGTCCAACTCTTGATTTCGGCTCAGGTCATGATCTCAGGGTTGTGGGATCCAGCCCTGCGCCCGGCTTGGTGCTCAGTGCAGAGGCTGCTTGAGAAATTCTCTCTCCCTCTCCCTCTGCCCCTCCCTGCTGTGCGTTCTCTCTCTCTCTCTCAAGAAAAGAAGAAACAAAAAAAGAAAGAAAAAGAAAGAAAGAAGGAAAGTCTTTAAACAGTACTCCCTGTCGTGGAATTGTCTGTGTGCTTCTGACTCCGCCCCCAGGGTCACACGACAGGCTGGGCCATCTCTCTTCAGCCAAGCAGGGAAATGCTGGGGTGCAGAGTGGAAGTCGAGAGAAAGGATGCCGGGAGCTGGGGGTGGCTTGCAGGAGTGGCAGGTAAGCCAGGTCTGAACATGCAGGATCACACGCCCAGAACACACATTTCTTATTTTACCAAACTCACAAATATACATCGATTTGTTCCCTTCCACGGCCTCAATGCATTTCTTGTTAAAAAACAAAACAAAACAAAACAAAACATCTCCTCGTGAAAGCCTTTGACAAAATAGCCAGGCACAAAGGAACGAGTGGGACACGGAGAAGCCAAGTCTCGATAAAGTGGTGAGTTGGCAGGGGGTGGAGGAAATGTTATCGCTTCCACTCCTTGTTGGAAAATTAAGGGCCTTCCTTTAAATCAAAATTTCCCTTTGCTCTTAATACGACGACAGTCTAGAACACTCGGTCTGCTGCTGAGATAGTGGCTTCTCACTGGGCTAGGATTATTCAAGAGCCCTGCGTTTAAGCTCAGACAGCTGCCAGGGGTTTCAAGGAGGGCTCGACGGAGCAAGAGCTGCAAGCGGCTATTGCCACGCAAGGAAATCAAGTTTGTTGACTTTTGTGACCATCCTTTTTATGTTACTCTAGGTGTTGTCACCGAGCAGACTCAAGCCAGCACCTTCTCTCAGGCAACTAAGTGAACAGGAAGATTGGGGAGGGGTTAAAAGGGAAGAAAGAGTCCTAAGAACAAGCTGGAAAAACGAACAGGCCTCTGGACTCTGGAGGGACTTGGAAGGTGGTACGAGTGGTGCAGGTGAGCAAGCGTAGACACCCGAGAGCAAGCCCGGGCGGCGGGGACCTGCGGGTCAGCCCCCCACCTACCAAACCCGACCTGCAGGTCCTTCCGAGGCCTCAGGAGCTGAGAACTGCTCCTCACACGCGCCTCAGTGTTCCGTCTCATGAAGCCTCTCCATGCAAGGCCGAGATTGTAGTAACGTGAGGACTTATGTTTTTTCCCTTGCAGACCTGGAGTTCGGAAGACAGAATTGGGGTCTGTGTGTGTGCGTCTGTGTGTGTGTATTTTGCAGAAACTTAAAAAAAAATTAATTAGTAAAAGTTCTTCTTGGGCTTTAAATAATTCCTCAAGGGAGCTGCTAAGGCAGAAGCCAGAGAGAGATGGTCTCCCTCCTTCTGTAGGAAGAGGGATCCCGTTTCCATAAAAATAGGACCACTTACCCTTCCTGGAGGCCCTGACAGCCTCAGGAGTACTGGGTTGTGTAGGGGGAAATGGGCAGTCCCACTGCAAGCTGAGCTTTCTCAGCATAAATGGAATATTCCGAGAAGGGACAATCTTATGAGTGTGAAATTGTAAGACCACGGGTGAGATCCACAATACACGTAAGTACCATCTTTACTTCTTCCACGTATCAGGTCTTCAAAAAGCACACACTAAAATTAATAGGATTTTAACTGCTACCTACGTGATATCCAAACACCTATAAGACACTCTTATACGCAGAAAGACACACTCAAAGCCATATTCAGATCCAAAGAAAGTTTACGCTCCCCTATGCGCTATCTGCGATGTCCACAGCTACAGGCCTAGCTAGTAAGAGCTCCCAGAATCATCCGTTCATATGTTCATTGCTGGGAAATTTTCATGGGTTGAAGTGTATCTTCCAAAAAGGTATGTTAAAGCCTTAGCCCCCAGTACCTGTGAATGTGACCTTATTTGGCTTTCGGGTTGTGGCAGATACAGTTAGTCCAGATGAGGCCATTTGGGAGTAGGGCGGGTCCCCAATACGAGCAGCCTGGTGCCCTTAGAAGAAGAGAAGAAACGCAGAGACAGAGTTGCAGAGATTGAAGTGAAGCATCTGTGAGCCCAGAAACACCAAAAATCTTTGATCTAACACTAGGAAACTAGATACAGACAGGGAAAAGGATCTGCCCTACAGGTTTCAGAGGCAGCAGGGCCTTGCCAACACCATGATTCTGAATTTCTAGCATCCAAAACTGTGAGATAATAAAGGTGTGTGGTTTTAAGGCACACAGCTAGTGGCGCTTTGTTATGGCGGACGGAGGAAATGGATCCAACCCAGAAATGCCCGTTTGATTAAGGTGAGTAGCCCCCGTGTTCCAGAAGCACGGACTCCAGCTGACGGTGGCCCCCACACTGCTGCTCCACATGGAGTCACGGAGCTTTTGAAAAGAATTAGTCAAGTTGAACCCCAACTTTACGGTTTCTCTTGGAATTCCCACCTCAAATCCTACACAATACAGCTGGAGAGATAAAAAGGAAAACACAATTCAGCTGGAAAGCTTAAGACCTCCTCTTTGGCAGAAGCTCTGGGCATGATTTATTTTAATTCTCCTTGGGACACCTGACTTAGGTTTTTGTCTTTCAGAGTTGTATCTCCTGCCCCGATGGTCAGAGAGGCAGCTATGATTTTAGTTGTCCCAAGACCATGTCTGGGTCGGGCCACGGTGGGTAATTAAATTGATTTCCTGACAAAGCACCCTTCAGCCTCAGAGCGAGCTCCTTGACATAATGCACACCCTGTCCAGGCAAGGAGGCCCAGGGAAATTGGACCAACTCTCAGCAGTCAACCTGGATTTTCCCAACTGAGGAGTTCTTTCTTTTTTTTCTCAAAAAATATACATTCCTTGCACAACCGGGATCATTTGGAACAGAAGTTCTCAGACTTTGGGATTCAATAGGCCAGTAAAATTTAAAAGGAACAAAAAAGGTAGAATTAGGCGGCAAATCTTTTATTTCACCGAGTAAAATGTCTATGATCTCTTATCATTAATCCTTAAAAATAAAGGGAGCATTTTTTTACGTCACAATGATGCGGGGGGTAAAACCTCAGTTTGAAGGAGAGTTGTTCACATGACGGGACGTCAGGGCTATTCCTCTACAGGTTGGGGCTTCGTTAGGGACCAGCAGCAGTGCCTGCATTGGCGTTTAGAAACCAGTGACCTCGAGAACGTTACCACTACCCACTTGCTCTGCCCACACGAACACCGATAGGAGCTCCAGCCCCACCAGGAGAACGACAACTTGAGATTAATAAACCATGGTCGAAAACATTTTTTCTCTCTGCTGGACACCAGTGTGTTGGGAGCTGAAGATGTGCTCATTTGCCAAGTATGACTTGCACCAAGCAAAGCGCCCACCACAGGGTGATTAATATATATCTCTTGATCAAAAGAAGAAAGGAACTGTGTGAATAATTGTTGACCGTGTTCTCATTTCCTACCTTGACATCCATGTCATTAAACTACCCAAGCTATTACTTTTTTTTTTTTTAATCTCTCGGTCACATCTGTCATTCTGAGATGTGTAGGTTGTCCACATCCCCGCTAAAGTACGGCCAAACAGAAAACAAAAAAGAAGAGGTATGGTTAGAGAATGAATAGTGGCCAAAGGCTCAGAGATAAGATTAAGCCCAAGATTCAGTGTAAAGAATGACTCCCAAAAATGAGAAACAATTTTTTTGGAAGAATACACATCTTGGAATCAAGAATCTGTTACAGCAGAAGTGTTATAAATGACAATTATGTTAGAAAACTTACCCAGAAACGTCAACATGATTAGGAGGGTATTTATTAATAAAATATAGGTGGCTCTTGATGCCTCCCACAATGCAGGCCTGAAGAACAAATTCTGACCCTGGCAAGTCTAACATACTACACAAATATTCATTTTGAAGCGAGGAGGAGAAATAACTTGGCGGTGATGTTCGCTGTGTTTCCAGTGTCAGCTGAGAGCTCACTGCTGGAGTTCCCTCTACAGTTTGCAGGAAATTCCTACTGCGTGCCGCTCATGGCTGTTGCAAACCGTACCCTTCATCATCTATCCTGCCCACGTCTTACTAGTAAGAGTGAAGTCATTTCAGGGGACCTCATTCCATCTCTGTCCCCAGGGCCCCTCCTCCATTCCTCCCTTGCTCATGGCCCATCCTTCTAGATCTTACAGGATCTTGGTCCTTTCCCACTTGTAGACCTTCAGTTTCTCCCACTCACCTTTATTTCTACCTCTAAACATGCTCATGTCCAATTCCTTCTTCACAAAGAAAAAACAACAACAGATGAAGAACACCAGAGACTTTCTTTCCTTCATTTTTCTACCTTAGTTTTCTTAAAAGAATATTAATGCCTTTACCCTCACTCCCATTCACCCCTTAATCCCTAGCATCCTGGCCTGTGGAACCATTCTAAATCCATGAGGACTTCCTAATTATCAAATCAAGAAAGCTTTCCCTTATATCCCATTATTCTTAATCCCTACATTGCCTGACCTTGATCATTCCCTTTCTTGAGATACTCTTCTCCCAAGATCCTGAGGCCATTAGACCATCTAGTTTATTTATTTTTCTGGCTTCTTTAACACATCTCTCCATCCACCTCTTCCCAGTTGTCATTGATTTTTAGCCATAACCCAAGATTTTTGAATGACCCCATTTCAGTAGCTTTACTTACTTCCTTTGAACAGAAGAATTCAAATCTCATGTTTTAGATGTTTCCAATTCTATCATCTATCTATCTATCTGCCTACCTATCTTCTATTTATATATTTATCATCTGTCATCTCCTGTAGGTATTTTAAATTCATCCACTCCTTTACTTAATCAGAAACAAATTCTACTTCCTGGCATCCTTAATTCTGTTCATTGCAACATGCTCCAGAACCATCTTCTCCTTGCCCCAGGCCAAGCCACACAGACTAAAAGCATATTACCTGGTCATCTTTGACTCCTCTCTATGCTTGGCCACTTCTCATCTTCAAATTCTTGTCAAGTCCAGCCATCAACTTTAACTCACTACTAACTCCCTAACCAGGACTGCACAGTTGCAAGCAACTTGTTCCCCCATCCAAAAGTCCCACTTTCATACTACTTTGCTTATTTTAAAAGAAATAAAATGTTCAGATAGATCAACAGGAGGAATGGACAATCATACATATTTATAGCCAATAAAATGTCATTTTTTTCTGATATAAAAGGACAAAAAATTCTCTTTCCTTTAAAAAGTGTTTAATGAATCCATTTCTTTAGAGAGGAGTGAAAAGCTACACCAACAAAATACTACTACTATAAATATGAGGGGCCAGTGATTATTGGATTCACCTTTCTCAGTGTCAGTCTGGACTCGTATTCTCTTCTCTCTGTCCCTATGGGGAACCTCTGCTTCCTGAAGGAAACACCTGCTGTGTGTGCATGTGTGTGCACATGTGTGTGCACGTGTGTGTGCATGTGTGTGCACACGAAGAGAGGACAGAGATGGGGGCCTGCCTTCCTGGACACGTGAGTTCCTTCTGAGATTATTAGAAAGCCCCGATTTTAGTGGTGGATCCAAGCCTGTTCTCTAATGTATCTCTGGTAGCAAGAAACATAATTTTTTTGTTTGTTTCTTAAAAAAATCCTGCCTATCTTCTGCTTGACTGATTCCCCAATTCAGCGGTGAGGAATAAAGGGGCACGTTGACTTTCACATCCCAAACCCACCACTCACAGCGATTCCCTGAGGTATTATCTTCATTTCACAAATGAGAAAACCGAGACTCACAGCCTTTAGGTAAGTTCGTGGCCCACCTCGTCAACAGCAGATGGGGCATCACAATCCAAGCCTACTGGGCCCCGACGCCTGCGCGCTCACCCACTGAACTCCAGCGAGGGCGCTCAACCCTGGCTGACTCCACAGGGTCCCGGTCCTGATCTTCTGACCCTGCCCCTGGCAGCCCAGGGCTGGAGGAAGGGACTGAAGCGAGAACCCCCCCAACCCCCAACCTGAGCCCCCAGTTGTCGGGCAGGGAATAAGCAAGCAACAGTGTCCCTCCTTAAATCCATTCACCTAGAGCATTGCTGTGCCATGAGAGTACGGTGTGACCCACTGGGAGCGGGTCCTTCCTCCTCGGGCCTAAGTTCTTGCCCCCGAATGCCTGGCGCAGCTCTCTGTACACACGGAGGGGCGGCCAGGACCCAGGGCCTGTGAGCTTCTCCTAAGCAACCGTGGGTGGTTTAGCACAAACGACCCTCCAATCCAGCATTAATTTCCTGTCTTCTAGTCTGAGGGCTCCTGATAAGCAGTTGTCTGGCTAAGGAGCCGAAGGAAAAGCAGGTTCCGGTCCTAGCAGAGTCCCTACTTGGTTCCCCACCGCCGCTGCGGCCCAGAGCTTAGGAGGAGGCTGCAGGCAGGCTGGGGGGTGGGGGGTGGAGGGGTGGGGGCAGCTCCTCCTTCCTCCACTTCACCCCCAGCCCGCTTTCTGCTGGTGCCTCCGTCCGCCTGGCCAGACCCCACTTCAGAGAATCTCAACCATGATTGAAAAATGTCTTTCCACAGCAGGCAGAGAAATGAAATTTTCCCCTATTTCAATTATTTCCCCTTCTCAAGCAAAGAAATGAAAAACAACTCGGCTCATAAAGAATGAAAAAGAAATCCAGGTTTTTTTGAATTAGGTTTTTCTCTCAAGACTTGGAGAAGCCGAAGGTATCTGTGCCAATACTGGTTCATAAGGAGTTAACTGCTTCTTTTTCTTTTCTTTTCTTTTCTTTTTTTTTTTTTTTTTTTTTTTTTTTGGAGGGAACAGCAGCAGTCAGATGAGCATTGTCCCCGCCTTTGCCTCTCCTCCAGACACTCTCGCCATCCCTCAATCCAGATGCAATAAAAAAGGCAGGACTAGAAGGGAGAGACCAGAACAAGAAGTGGGTTGTGACACGGTAGGTATACTGAGTGACCCTCAGGAGTCGACGGGCACTGGGGACACAGGACAAAGACAGACTACAGCCTCTGTTTTCAGGGAGTTTATACTTAATTGGGCAAACAGTTTGGGGCGCCTGCATTTGCCTATGAACCACTCACTCTGTGCGTCATGGTGTCTTTCCGTTTACTGAGGCCTTGCAACTAAATTTCATCTTTTTTCCCAGTCTCTTCTTTTCCCTTCTTAGAAATAGCATATTCAGGACTTTGCATGATTTTAGGAGTATCCAGGGCAGGGATTTAAAGAATACAGATTTCATCTGATGTTACAGGAGGAAAAAAAGATTGTTGAGCAGCAACTGGTCTAAAACACTCTTCACCTGTGGGAAGCGAGAGAGCGGCTTCAATGAACTAACAGATCTTGTTAGCTCAGCTAAAATATGAATTACCAGATGGCTTTGGAGGAGCACTTCATTTGGGAAGTCTACTCGGCTCCCTCTTCCCACTACATCCCAGACAAAATTAGATCCCCTGATGTTTATGCCTTCCTCTAGAATAGCACTTCGCAGTTGCTCCGATGACCAACCGTTGCTCCAAGACCCACGTTGGCATAACGGCAATCTCTGTCCCTTGCACGTAGTAAGGGACGGATTTGTATCTCAGGAAGGAGAAAGGGGGGGGTGCCCTTAGGGGGTGGTTGTTGGCTACGTTGTCAGCCTCGCTGCATGAAAACAACGAGGCCTCCGAGATTATTCGTGAACCACTTCATGTGCCGGTGATGCGGTGCTGAGAGTGTCAAGTATTTCAAGAGAGTGAGGAATGCCTGTGACAAGGGATCCACTGCTAATCAGAACGGCAGTGGGTGAAAAAGCAAGGGTTCTCATCAAGAGCATAGAGGGAGCAGGGGTTAGGCCCTGCCCCCCGCCCGCCGCCCCAAATTCCACTCCCTATCGTAAACATCTTGGGCCCTGTTCTAACGCATTAGGGAAGACTATCCCAGCCTCGTAGCTGAAGAGTTTCCACAGACGCAGTAGAGCAATTGTCAGAAGAAGACCATTCCACGGTGGGCTCATTTCTCCTGTAGACCCTCCCCCTTACTGGGGCTTAGTCCCAGTTCCCCAGACATCTCCCAGAAGGTGTGGGGTGGGGGACACCCTACACAGAAAGATAAGGTCATCATCCCAGCTCTTCCTGGGAACAGGGGATTTTGAACTTTAGTATAGATCAAAGGAGAGCACTGAGCCCCGGGCCTCAAGTAGCTCCACCCAATACATTCTAAAACTAAAAGTGAGAGGGAAATATCAGGGAGGGAGACAGAACATGAGAGACTCCTAGCTTTGGGAAAGGAACTAGGGGTGGTGGAAAGGGAGCTGGGCGGGGGGTGGGGGTGATTGGGTGATGGGCACAGAAGGTGGCACTTGATGGGATGAGCACTGGGTGTTATTCTATATGTTGGCAAATTGAACTCCAATTTAAAAAAATTAAAAAAATAATAAAACTCTCAAAGGACAAAGCTACCATGGATGAGGTTCATTTTGCTCGGGGCAGAGGTTTGGGATAGCGCCCTGAATCATGCCCCTGCCTTAGGAATTCCGTCCTGATCTGAGCTCAGCTCTAAATACCTGGGGGCCCTGAGAAATCTCACCGGCGTCACAGAGCGCTTATGTTCAGCTCCGAAGTGAGGAGTCGGGCCTGACACTTGGGCAGACCCTTCCTACCTTCTCATCCCCAGAAGTCAATGTCAAAAGAAACTTCTCACTGCTTTGCCTCCTGCCATTAGTAATCAGCAAAACTCTTTTACCAAAACGAAAAATCACTGGAAATATTAATAGGAGAGGTCAATATATTGAGCTGTGTGGCCTTTTCCTGTTCTGAAAATATTTCATGTCTTTATGTTCTTACACTGAGAAAAACCTGGTCTGTGCCAATCAACATCGAATGGCAAGGGGAGGCCAGGAGGGAGGGGGAACCAAACAGAACCTGTGCTGCAGGACTTTCAAATGGCAAACTCATTACGCCCCAGTGTCCTGGCGGGCGTAGTGACGGCATGTCCTGTCAGAGGCCCTTCCGGCTGTCTCACGCTCACACACACACCACACACAGCTACGTGTCACAGGGATCACAGCGGGTCCTGGCAACAGATGCTGGAAATGTCAGACTGCAAAGGGGGTGTATGGGGGACGGCACTGAGGGCTGGGGGAGTAGTTGTAGCCTCCAGAGGACAAACGGAACAAACAACACACTGGAAAGTGGCCCTCGTGCTTAGCAAGATGGAGGCAGGGTTGGGGGGAGCAGAAGGAGGGAAGAGGACAAGCAAGAGCAGAACCAGGACAAGTCGGGAGTCAGACCTCCCGTCAAGGGCCACAGGACCTGGAAATCTGTCCTCGTTCATTAGCCGTCGTTCTATGTACTACCAGCTGTGCACTGGGAATCACGCGAGGCACGGACGGACAACTGCCAGTTAGGAAAGCTAACAACCGCCGGGTGAGAGTCATTGGCTTTAGTGTAGACACACCTGGACTCAAATCCCACCTTCACTCATGATTTGGGGAAATGACAAAAATCTCAGAGCTTTGGTTTGATTGTGTCTAAAATAAGGATAATAATGTGACACTATAAGTTTAAGATTTACGTGAAACATTAAGAGTAAAACACCCGCCACAGAGCTGGCGCACAGCTAGCAGGAGCTAGTAGGCAGGCCTCCTGCCCCGGGAGCGAGGAGTCTCTGGGGAGGGAGGCGAGAACCACGGTGACCTGTAAGTTCATGTGCTCGAAGCTCTGTGAACAGATGGGTCAGAACACGAGGAGTGGCGCAACTAATTCTATCTGGAGTCGTGAAAAATAAGTAATGAGCAACGAGTGGAATAAAGAGGGAGTTCCAGAGGAGGATCTAGGAAATGGAAGAGTGAGTTTGACGTCAGAGAGGCAAGTCAAGCGAGATGCGTTTGTCCAACTGAGATGTTTGTGGCTGAGCAGGGGGTGTGTGGGGAGGACGGACAGGCAGCAGGAAAGACACAGGGTCAGCTGTGCTCATTTGCACTGTCTGGGTATCCCCTCACACAGGCAGGACATGAGGGACCACTGATGTCTTTCTACACCTTGGAGCAACTTTAGAAATATCACCGTGCCAGTAGTTTGAGGACCAATCTGAAGGAGGGAGGGAGGGCTTGGGAGACTCGTGAGCATGAGATCCTCATCACACAGGAGCACTGTAGTTGCTGTCAGCTGTGAAAATGCTTCCTGTGGAATAGAGTCAGAAGGAAGGGACAGGGACAGTGACAGGAGAGGCAGGGTCATATCAAAGGAGCAGTCTTCAGCTGCTAAAGGGAGTCAGCTAGAGGAGAGGGCGCTATTTCTGCTCAGTCAGGTCCATTTGTGATAACCACTTTTCACAAACCTACCTTTATTTGCCTAATTAATTTTATCCAATTTATAAACTTTAAGAAACTTTGGCATAGTTGGCTAAGGATTTGACTCCTTACAGAAGGTGTATGAAATTATGCCACTTCCCAAATCTCTCTTAATATACATAAGCCTATTGCCAGGCCACAGTCTCACCCCTCACAGGCCCCGCACCTGTGCAGGTCTGCGTGCAAAGATGTGGACAGCGTGCCGCAGGGTCCCGCCCTGTAGGAGTTGACTGCCTCACTGGGGAAACACAGCACTGCCTGTGCACTGCCTGTGCAGAGCAGATCAAAAGATGCCGACCGCTCAAAATCATAGTATAAATAGCACCCAAGACATATATTTGCCAAATGAGTGTATCGCAGGACTCCGTGGCAGAGAAAGGACGTGGGGGGCCTGGAAAGGGTAGGCTTCCCTGAGGGGGAGATGGTAGGAAGGGAAACATGGGTATATTCATCTACTTGAAGAGCATATCTGCCCTGCCCCAAGCACCCGGTTTCTAAATCCATATCCTCAAAGGAACCTGAGAACCAGATACTGTATCCAAGACAATCTCCATTTCATTTGACTTTTTTTTTTTTTAAGATTTTGTTTATTTGACAGAGGGAGAAACAGCAAGAGAGAGAGCACAAGCAGCGGGAACAGAGGGAGAAGAAGCAGGCTGCCTGTCAGGAGCCCGATGTGGGGCCTGATCCCATGACCCCAGGACCACGACCTGAGCTAAAGGCAGATGCTCAACCGACTGAACCACCCAGGTGCCCCTTCATTTGACTTTTCAGTGATTAGTTTCCAAATATTGGATATTTTGTCCACCAACTAAACAAGGCAGTGCATTGTAATGTAAGGGTCTGTAGCAGATCCCAGCACCAGCTAACTTGTTCTCCGGATGATTCAATTGCCCACCAATAAAATCAGCCTATCCACCCCTTCCCTAACCTTGAGGGTGTTGAGGAGATAAATGCATTTATAAATGAAATAAATGAGAAAGACTGTAAACTCCATGAAAAAAGGGACCATTTAAATTATAAAAGAGCTGGGCAGCCTGGGTGTCTCAGCCATTTAGCACGGCCTTCCTGGAGACCTGGGATCAAGTCCCATGTCGGGCTCCCTGCATGGAGCCTGCTTCTCCCTCTGCCTGTGTCTCTGCCTCTCTCTCTCGCTCTGTGTCTCTCGTGAATAAATAAATAAATAATCTTTAAAAATAAATAAATAAATAAATAAATAAATAAATAAATAAATAAATTCTAAAAGAGCTACATAAAAGCATGGTTGATAATTTTTGATAAAATAACAATTGTTTGAATGAACTGACCAGTAACTTCCTGTTGAGCACCGACTCTAGTGTAGGCACAATGCAGAGGAAGTTCAGAGGATTTGCAAAAAGTAAAATACGTCTCTCTGAAAAATAATGGGTTCGGGGCAAGGTCTTATTCCTCTTTTTATCTCCAAGTCACTGCCTGGAAGGAGGAGGAGGTTGGAGGATGAGGACGAAGGAAGGATAAGATAAGACAGAAGCAGAAAGAGTGTGAAGAGCAACGGCTGACATTTTATTTCATACTATAGACCAAAGCTATCCAATAGAAATAGAAATAGAACATGAGCCACATATAAAATTTTTTGCCACAAATATGATTGAAAATATTCTAGTAGCACATAGTAAAAAGCAAAAAAAAAAAAAAAAAAAAAAAAAGATACAGTGAAGAACGCCTGGCTGGCTCAGGGGTAGGGCACGCAACTCCTGATCTCGAGATTGTGAGTTCAAGCCTCACGCTGCACAGAGATTACTTAGAAAAAAAATAAAATTAAATAAAAAAATTTTTAAAAATATGCAGTGAAATTATTCTACCATAGTTTACTTAACTCAGCATATTCAGAATATTGCCTTTCCAGCATGGACACTAGCCATACTAAGAGCGTTCAAGAGCCACGTGAGGCTAGTGGGCACCACGCTGGCCAGCATAGCTGTAGTGACGGGCGGAAGGGCGAATAAGAAAAGCAACAAAGAAGCGGACAGAATTGGAAGTGAGATTTCCCGGGGACGGAGTGCCCACGGGGAGCTGAGGTAACCCGGCGGGGGGACGAGGGGGCTCTGTAGGCTGGAGGGCCAGCGGGGCCCTTCTGAGGGAGAACAGCGAGCAGACCCCAGGGCAGGGGGCGGCCCTGGGGAAGGGAGCAGAAGGCGGCGGGTCTGCAGGACACGTGGTGGGAGGCGGCGCAGGGGCAGCCTCGGCGTGCGGGGGGCAGAGGCAACGGACTCCGGCACCCCAAGGACCCACCGGTGGTGCAGGGCCCCGCGGGCAGGCTGGGATTCAGGCTGCACCCCGCGCAGGAGGTGAGGCCTCCGCTAGGTTAGGGGCCCTCCAGGACAGGCGTTCAGCCTGCAGGCCGTCCTTCCGTCGGGCTGACTTCTGGAAGCCGCGTGCCCTTTCCTGAGTGAGTTCCCTCTGCTGGCGGCCGGCGTCCTGGGCGCCAGGGGAGCAGCTTCCCCACGCTCTGCTCCCTGCCTTCTTCCCTGGCCACGGCTCCGTGGGAAGGGGGTGCTCAGAAGGTGCCGGAAGGCTCTGGCCGGGCTCCTGTTCTCTCTCCAGACTCTTGCTTCCTAGGGCTGGTGAGGCTCAGAGGCCAGGAAATGGCCGAGTCGGGGCGCTCCCGCCGGGACACCCCGAGTCCAGCGGCTGTCGCCTCTCCCGAGCACGGGGCAGCCTCCACGGCCTGCGAGCCTCCGAGCGCCTCAGTGCCGTGCCCCCCGAGCGCTGGTCTCCTCTCGGGGCAAGCTCTTAGAGGAGGTGCGTGGGTGACCCAGGCTGTGCGGCCCAGCCAGGCCGTGTCCCCGCAGACGGCTCCCCGCCCCACACTTCTCCCCCGCAGCTCAGCCCTCACCCGGAGACTCCTAGGGCGCCGATTCCCAGGCTCTGGCGGGGCCACTTAACCCCGGATCCTGTGACAAGGGCCCTGAGCGCCACGGCCCTCCTTTGTCTTCGATGTCCGAGTCTCCCAGGAGGTCCCCGGGGACACCAAAGGGGAGGCTCTGCCCTGACCACCAGCCACGGGGCGGGGCCTCCCTGAGCCGAACCTGCGCCCCCGCCCGGCCTTCCCCGACCGCTTCCCTTGGGACGTCGGAGGGGGACCGTGGGGGCTGAGGCCTGCGCAGCCTGCAGGCGTCCTGCACCCAGAGGACGCGGCTCCCACAGGCAGGCCCGACACCGTGCCGGCCTCCCCCTGACTCCTGGGCTTCAGGAGCCACTAACCAGCCTCATCCCCGGCGCGGGCCACGCTCCGAAGGCGCTGGGGATGAGCCAGGGCACCGGGAACCAGGGTGGCCCCCGATGCTGTTTGCTTCTGCTGAAATGACGGCGTCGTCAATAATGGATTAAGTTGATTCTACTTGTTTGTTTTGGGTGATAAACACTGACTTAGAGAACTTCCCCATGAGGGATGAGACAAATCTTTACGGTTCTAGTTTCCTTCTTTATATATATTTTTAAAGATTTTATTTATTTATTCATGAGAAACAGAGAGAGAGAGAAAGCAGAGACACAGGCAGAGGGAGGAGCAGTCCCCATGCAGGGAGCCTGAAGTGGGACTTGATCTTGGGTCCCAGGATCACACCCCGGGCTGCAGGGGGCGCTAAACCGCTGGGCCACCCGGGCTGCCCCTCCTTTATATTTTGATGGCGATTTAATTCGGTTCTGCTCGGTGATATTTATCCACAGGTCTTTACCATGAGTTGAGTGCCGGTGGGGGAGCCGTCCTTGCTAGTCCCTCTCCACGGTTCAAGGGGGACGCCTGTGGTGGCGACTGAGGTCGCACAGTCAGTTAAGGGGCGAGCGGCCGAGGCTCTCATTGCTGCCTCCTCTCCGTGGTCCTTCCAAACCTCCAGGGCTGCTGAGTGCTGTGAAGAGGCCAGGTCCTCGCAGGCTGTGGGTCGGCCTCCCACGGCCACTCTGCCTGGCCGCCGGGGGCTGGAGGCTGCAGGGCGACCGGGGCCAACACAGAGCCCCTCCCCGGGGCCCAGCTTCCAGAGCCTGCCCTTTCCAAGCTACTGAGAGATGCACTCACCCATCCCAGGGACCCGGGCTGCACCTGGAAAGCCCCCCACCCCCCCGGGAGCCCTCGGGAAAGCCTGCTGCCCACAGCCTCCCGGGGTCCCCGTAGGTGGCTGTCCCGCGTTGGGGCCTCCTTGAGCCCCTTGGGGGACCCCGAGAGCCAGGCACCGTGGGCGGGGTGCTGGGTCACACCCTGGGCTGCAACAGGAACCTGGGGTTGCAGCTGCGTCCACCAAAAATGTTGCCAGCGGTCCAGGGGGCTGATGCCAGGGCCTGGGCCCCCCGCGCCCTGTGGCTTCGTGGGGGAACACAGGGAACCGGGGTGAGCGGCTTCCCGTGCTATGCTGGGCCGGGAGGGCCCAGCAGTGGCGGTGCAGCTGCAGCCCTGCTGGGTGCAGGAGGTACACGAGGCCCCCGCGCCCCCACCCAGGGGCCCTTCCCAGGTCCCGGCCCCAGGACTCGCGGCCTCATGGGGGGCACCAGGGAGCCCCATGGCCCAGGACTGCGGGGAGGGCCTTCCAGGAGCTTCCATTCCCACGGCGGGGGGAGGGATCGGTGGAGACTCGTGCACCGTCCTGCTCCCTGGGGCCACACAGGAGGCGGACAACGACCAGCTGCTCATGCTCTGTCCTGGGGCCGCGGGAACCTCAGGACGTCGGGAATCCTCCAGTGACAGGCGTGTTTCCCGACGGGTCCCCTGAACGGCTCGGGCCACGGAGCAGTGGGGGCCCCTGGGCGCCAGCCTCGCCCCAAGTCCTCACAGGCACAAGTCATGTCACAGCCTGGAGCCCGGCCTTGCTCGCACCGCGGGGAGGCCCATGCCTGGGGCGGGGCTCGGGGCTCAGGGAAGGGGTCTGGAGTCGGGATCCACAGTCGGGGCGGCGCTCGGGGTGCAGGGTCGGGGTACAGGGTCGGGGTCCATGGTCGGGGCAGCGCTTGGGGCACAGGGTCAGGGTGGCGGTCGGGGCCCAGGGTCAGCGCTGCGCTCAGATGGAAACCCGGGTCAGTAGGGGCCTGCTGCTCATGAGCCGCACTGGGATGTGCGCTGTCATGGTGCCTACTGTTCTTCTGTGAGTAGGTTCCTGTTTTCTGACCCTCCCTGTGCCCCTCCATGTGCCCCTCTCTCTGACCCTCCCTGTGCCCCTCCCTGTGACCCCCTCTGAAGCACTTCCTCATCTCCAAAACTACGGCTCCAGGGTCATCTATTGAGCAGACGATGCAGGCCAAACCGGCGCAGGCTGCGGTCCTGTGGCAGGTGCTTCCCGGGTCGGCAGGGAGCATCCCCCCAGCTGCTGCCCTGGGCCTGTGTGGGCCCCCACCTGGTCCCCGGCTGTCGAGCACCACCATCAGGTGTCCCGGTGGGCACGGTCCCTGTCCTTCCGCAGGGCGGGCCATGTGGCTCACCTCCTGCCGGCCCGAGCCTTGCACCTCCACACCTCTACACCTCTGCACCTCTGCACACCTCTGCACCTCCATGCAACTCCACACCTCTGCAACTCCGTGCACCTCTGCACACCTCCGCGCACCTCTGCACCTCTGCACGCCTGTGCACCTCTGCGCACCTCTGCATCTGCACACCTCCTCACCTCTGCACCTCTGCACACCTCATCTCTGCCCTCTTTCCCTGGGGCCACGGGGCGAGTCACATCCTCCTCCACCATCGCACGGCCCCCAGCTCCCTCCTGGTTTGGGGGCAAAGACCGAGATCATGAGGCCTCGGGCAGCTGGGCAGGATTTCTGCTTCCCCGTGGCCACGACTCAGAAGCTAGGAGCAAGCAACACCCACGCACACCCCCTGCGTGTGCCCCACCCGCCGCCCTCCTGAAGTGCTTGCAGGGAGCTGAGGCCGCATTGGTAGGCAGGCGCATGTGCCACACTCCCCGATCCCTGATCCCTGCCGCGGCCGATGCCGCCAGGAGCCAGCTCGCTGGGCCCGAGGTCCCAGGGCGGCCGGGTGGGTCACCCAGGAGAACGGCTCCCACGCAGTGTATCAGGCCGGGCGGTAGGGGAGCTGCCCTGATGGGGCGGCGGCGAAGCAGAGCAGGGGCTATAAAAATACCATCTATCCCAAACCAGCTCGGTAATCAAACAGCCCCGTGCCGGCGGGACAGGCTTATGTGCTGACACAGAAGGGCCCTTTCCATCTTTAAAACAGACCATTAAAACACCACAACGCCTCGCAGCACAAAAACCTAAATCAAAAGGGAGGGGAAAAAAGAGTGCTCTCTTCTCCAGGAGTCCTACTGCCGTTTCCAGCCCCTAGACAAGCTCGTTGCGATATAGATGCAGTATTGCTTTTTTGATCGTGGCTTTTTAGATTCTTTCCAACACCCAGGAAATTTCCTAGAGGTTCCAGAAATGGCCCTTTTCTCTCCTGCAGGAATCTCTCTTTTGTTCCACTCTAATGCAGCGCCTGTGCTGTGATCACTGCAATATTATTTTGTTGTTTGCCCAATAAGTAGAAAGACACAGGAAGATACATATGCCAGAAAGGAGCCATAATCCTAATTATAACTCGAGTTAGAATGACGCTGTCTGGGCGCCCTGTTTGCACTCCCCAAGGCAGAGGAGAACAGCAAGCAGGTCCATGTACCAGTGGTTACTACGTGTGATTAACGCTTCCAGCCGCTGCCCCTCCAACTGGCTCCGAAACATGTCTTAATAAAGTGCATTCCAAATACCCCATATTTCTGCCTTATTGCATCTGCTAGAGTGAGATAATATGTGGACTTGAGAAATAGTGACATTCGGTGACTGAGCTGCAGAGGGTTATATAAGGAAGCTAGATCACACTCCCCTCCACCTGGCATATTGCTTGTGGTGTCGCATCATGATTCTAGAAATCAATCTGCAATGAAAATTCGCACATGGGGCTGCTCTACTCTGGACTGCTGGATGGGGCAGGAGGGGTATGAGACCATCCTGAGAGAACTAAAGGGAAAGGAAGAGAAGTCACAGGGGGATGGTCACTCAGACTTGTGCTCCAATGACTGTTTGCTCTGTAAAGAAGGGTGAGAAGACAGATATGCACAGCTCACCAGGCCACAGCCACCCTGATAACCCTGCCTCTCTCTATATGCCAGATGTCCTCCTTGAAGTCTCAGGCGTGTTTAGATCCAGGGAGAGTTTGTGAATGGGGACGGGGAAGGGAGGACACAGCAGGCCATGCAAACCTGCACAAAAGACAGGTCCCCACACCCCAGGCCTTTGGTCTTTTGCACTTTTACTTTTAACCTCCCTTCCTATCGTCCTGGAGACACATCCCTTCTGTGACTTCTGTGGGCACCTAGGGGGTGACATCATATGTTTGTTTACTTACAAAACACATCTGTTCTTTAGGAGTTAAAGCCAGAAGAAGGATTATCTCAGAACCCCATGAGCCGTTAGGAAAAGTGAATAGATTTCAGGCTGATGGGTAGCCTCATCCTGAGGATATGTCTGATAGGTAATTTGTAGAGATCCAGGGGCCCTTCGTGAAACTGGCAGTAAAAATCAGCCACTGAACAATAAAAACTCAACGTTTAGACTCTACCCTTCACATCACACATGCCGTGGAGAATCAAAGAAATAACAAAGAGTTAACAGATTGGAGTTCTGGACTCCGTTGCACCAACGGCCATCTTTATTGCCTTAATCAAGTCAAAATTTCTGTTTCCAATTTACTCCAAAAAATCAAAGTTCGAGGCTGAGATATTTCATGGCGGTTGATCTTGAGCACTCTAAGAGGAATCTATACAGTAAATCCAGTAGCACAGAGGTTCCCATCAGAGTTTGATCAAATCAGTGGGAAGTCTTGGCTGAGGAGTCTGTTCTCTTTGGGAGCTTCCTCTTTATACCCTTAAAAAAAGAACCTCAGAAGGGAAAAAAAAAAAAAAACCCATCCAGATGGTTTATGAGGAAGAAAAATACTGAAACAGGTCTTTCACTTTCACTTCTCTCAGCAGCACAGCTGGATCTTCTATGTGAGAGGAGTCAGGGAAATCTCAGCAAGAGCTGCTAACAGTGAAAATGATATGATTTTCTGGGAACTGGTAGAAGGAAGCGCCGCCTCTCCTGAAAAAGTCATCACTGTGGGTCCATGTGGCACCATAGCCTTAGCCCACTGAGAGGGATTTTCATCAGTGACAACAGCGTGAGGCAGAGTTCTGCAGAGGCAAATGGGCATGCATAGCAACAACTCCCGCACATCTGCTGGGAGGCAATCACACCCACAGCCTAGAGCAGACCCACAGACTCCCCTGCTGCATGAGATTAGGAGCTGAAATCACAATGCTACCCCACGGGACATCCTACCATGCCTCCACGATGCCCACTTTTGCCTCCCCTTCAGCATGGGCTGCCTCTTTCCTCTCTGGTTCGTACTCATTGGGGAAGTGGCCTCAGATTGGTGAATGAGACATCTTGATGCACAACCACATTTGAAAAAGAGCCATCAAAAACGAAGATCTATGCTATAGCCATATCATAATCTCCCTGATACGAAATAGACATGAGATCTGCAAAATGCCACCCCATTCAGGAAGATGAATTAAGAGGAACAAAATGTATTCAAGGGCAAAGGTACTGCAAACAGAAGATTTCAAATCCAACTTTTTCCAACGGAGGGATACTTTAATAATGCCACTTAATAAATAACCAAAGAATAAAGACCATCTAGCTAATGCAGAGCCTTAGAGTTTTCATTCATTGAACAAACATTTCTTAAGCATCTATACTTTCTCAGTGAAATGCCAAGAACTTCTTTTATAACAGCAGTAAAACCAGGCATTCTGGAAAACTAAGGCATAAATGTTTACAGAATCAAAAGAAGTCTGTACTACCTGAAGTCCCACACTTGGCACAGAGATAAACTTTAAAAAAACAGGAACACAGATCATTGGAATCTGAAAATATGGTAGATGGTGACTTCCTATTTTAAAACTGACACTGTGAGTATGTCAGAGAATTCAAAACAAGCCAATGAGATGACTGGGTGTCTGATGGAAAATGGCGCGTTGTTTAGAGCACACCCTACTGGCTCTCATGCTAGTCTTTCATTGCCTTTGAGCTATTTTACAACAATATAAATTATAGATAATTGATAGCTATGCAAAACAATTCTGTATGCCGAAATGGAAATAGGTTCTGTCTTGTGCAGGTTCAAACAACTTCTTTTCCTTCCTTGGAAAAAGCCAGTTTCATGTCCATCAGCAAATTGATTTCCATATTCCTTTATTCCCCACACATTTGTACTTCTTTGACTTCTCTCTTGGAACATGTATGCCAATTGCCTGGTTTCCCCATTCATAACAGTTTGAAAAACATATTGTTCATTTTTTTATCTGTATGTGAATCATCATTTTACCTTTCCTGAAAATTATCTTTTAACAAGAAGATAGGGATACTCCATGTATTTAGCCTAATAAAGGAAATAACATAGACTATGATAGGATGTATGTTAAGCATCAGTGAATGACAGAACCACACTGATGAAGGAAGAGTACATCTTCCACCTGAATCAGAATGAGAAATTTCCTTTAGCCACACCCGGTTAAAGTTTCCATCAACTTAGCCGACAGAGGAGATTTCTAGTAGAAATACTCCCACTACATTAGAATCCCATCTGTGTTTTAGATTGAGGTCTGCAGTTAACTGTTTATTACACCATCATGATTTGGTCTTGCTACAGATGTCTGTCATTGTCACTTAGCTCACCTTCGACTTCCACAACCTCCTGAATTAGAAGACACTCTTCGGGTGCTGTGGGGTGAGATTCATGAATCTGATGGTCCTCTCGGCAATTCCATTACAGATTCTGATCCGAGAGTTGATAGAACAGCTCTGCAGCAAATTTTATGGGACGATGACTCAATGTGCTCCAAGTGAGAGACATAAGGTATATGCACAATTCTAGCCCTTGGGACTGACTCCTCCATCTCTCTGTACTTGCATTTTCCTAATGTTTTTGATTGTCCAAGCATACTGGACTTCGTCATCTGGGAATAAAGGTATTAATTGACTTTTCTCAGACTGACATGTACCAACTGGTATATAAGCAAAATATATTTAAACATGTTTTTTCCTTTTAAAAAGAGGCAAAAATTATGTGTGAAATCCTTGGAAGGAACGAAATTGTTATAGTTCACTTAGCTGTTTCACCAAACTGTTTTCATTGTTAGACTCACCTAGAATTCATGAGAATCCATACAATCGGTTGATGGGCAGATATAAAATGACTGTCTTCTGGCACTCGGTTCTTAGCAATTTCTTTTAATTGTATAATTGACACCAATCCAACACTCACATTCATTTTACCACGAACAGATGCAAAACCATTAACAGTGAACAGCCATACCTCCATGTGCCCAGCCGTGCTGGAGGAGCCAAGAGATGTAATGGAACCACTGAGCAGAATAAATAGCAACTGGCCAAAGACTTCCTTCCAAAAGGACTGAGAACTGGGCAGGCCTCTGAGCCGACTCTTGAAGAAGCTCAAAACAATAATCAAATAGCACTTACCTAGGGAAAGACAAAAGAGAAGAGGCAAAGAAAAGAAGGGTTAGAGTTTACCACAACGACGTATGTTCAGTAGACATGATCTATTTTAAGATAATCTATTGTTTAATGCAATTCAAGTTCTCCACAAGCTCCAAGCAAAATTCAAGTTTTAAATACACCCAAGTAAAGGTCAAGTGGGGAAAATGGCATATTATTGCAAAGGCCATACAGCTCACTGTTTTTCTTTTCCGGTCTGGCATTCTTATACAGGTGCATTTAGCTACCGGAACATGGGCCTAGTAACAAGAGACTGGCTGGGGACTCTGCTATGTGCCAAAAAAGGGGAAAAATGCATACGACCCAGCTGCCTTAATGATTATGGAGGTTCTGTAGCTATGTGGTTCAGATGCTGAGAAGATTGAACTAATAAAAAAGAAATGAGAGAACTGTCATCACAGATTACATGGTATTTATTCCAAAATCTGTTCATTATAGAAATTTGCAAGACAAATGGCTTTTTAGCAAGGAATGGCAGCATTTTCCTCCTGGTAAGTGCATAACGAGGCACCCAATTTGTCTAGAGCATGGTCTGTCTTTTTTTTTCCCCCCCAAATATGCCTGGCTCTAAATCCTAGCAAAGATTCCTGAAAATATTTATTAGGAGGTTAGCAAAAACAAGTGGATTTTGTAGAATTCTATACAATTTACAGAGGGCTTTCATAAATACTATTTCTTGATTTTCATGGCAACCTTTTATTGTAGGTAAAACAATGTTCCCTCCTCCTCTTGATCCCTCCTCTCCTTCTTCTTCTTCTTCTCCCTCCTTTTTTGAAGTAAGTGACCTGGGACTCCATATAATCGGTCAGCTTGCCTAAAGTCACACTCAGGGAGAACGATAGTTCTAGAACTTGAAAATAGTTCCCCTGGCTTCCCATTGTTCATTCTTGATCATATCTCAGACATGCTATAAAGGTAGCCAGGAAGGAACCCGGAGAAGGAGAGCAAGAGGAAGGAGAAGGGAGGGATGGACAAACTGAGGACGAGAGAGATAGTAAAAGGGATAAAGAAGCAGGAGAGGCAGAAAGAGATAAAGTTAACGAAATATTGTGCTGCAAGTTCTTCACTGAATACATTTGTACAAGTTGAGAGAATAGAAAAGTAACCGACATTAGGAACCCCCAGAAAGCTAGCTGTTATCATTCATTCCTTTATGTCTATTGATTCAGGGAAAATTTGACTAGAATAGAGTCTATCAGCCCAACATGGCTGTTGTTGATGTATCTGCCTGAATGTCTAAATAACATTGGTCAGAGGAGTAAATGTGTCAGAGAAATGACATTTTACAGGGAAAAAAATAAAACTCTCTAAAAGGAATATTTTCTGGTTATGCTTTAATCCCAGGCATTGATGAATGGTTAATTCCTGGCCTGCTCACAACCAAAAAAGCACTCAGCATTTTGTTGTATCCCGGTACTTCTAATGACATCTTGGCTTTCTTCCCAGATAATTCCAAGAGTCTAAAGCTTACCCGACATCTGCAGTGCATGTCTGACTACTTGTGTGATAACAAATGCAGCCATAATAAATGGTATAAAACAAGCTATGCATTGGAGGTTCAGAAAGGCCATGACATATTAGAGAGAGGAAGCTGTCAACTCTCATGCATGTCTACAAGTTTCACAGCACCATAGCTAGCATTTGACTAGGGACAGGAATTCTCAGACCCACATCAGCAGAAAAAAAGTGAAAGGAGACCTTGGGGTAGTATCATGGGATCATCATGTTTGTAGCTTTTTACTGGAAGGTAATTATAGCCTTACTCAATTTATGACCCAGAATGCACCTAATCCCCTTATAAATGCTTCTTATTCACCACCCAGCACTTTTTGATGCTGCTGGCCAAATAAATGGTGGCTGTTTCTACCTGGGTGATGGCAAGGCTGTTAATTGTAACACTCCATGAAACTTAATTATGCAAAGCAGAGAGGCAACTCTGGAGCTATTAATCAGAGGTTTGGTTCAGAAGTAATTTGTTGTTGGGACCCAAGGAGCCGTTCTTCTAGTCTCTTCCATTGTGCTGCACCGATAGTTAATCCCCTGCTTTAATGGAAAGCTGTTGGGGTTGGATTTAGGAGCTTGACGGTGGCAAAGCTGCTTATGAACATAACCTTGCTTATTAATGAGCAGATTCCTAATTTCTTCTACTTAAGTCACCTTTAATTACAGCGACCGGAAACCAATATCATTTGTGGGTTATCAAGGGCAGATAGCCAATCACTTATTTCCTAACTGCCTGAAGGCAGAGCAAGACAACCCGTGTAGATCATGAAAGTGGGTAACGTGAAGAAGGAAGTGAGATAAAACACACTTGAAATTGACAGAAGAACATCCTTGACATCACCTCCAGATATCTGTAGAAAGGACATACTGTATATAGCGTCTAAGAAGGATGATGTGGTATTTGCCTCTAAGTAGATTAAGGGTGAAATTATTGGGCTGACCCAGACGGCGCCTAAGTAGTTCTAAACTCATTTTTGATGGGAAGGAAGGGATCACTACCTGACAACAAATACCATCACCGCCACCACTATTACAATGAAGACCTTCAACAGAGTCTCAGTTCCTTGGTATGAACCTGTATATCCATCGACTCAGAAAGCCTTCATTGAGCACCTCCTATAAATTAGCCCCTGTGCTAATTAAGCGCTGGAGAGAACGAGGCACACATGACACAGCCCAGTCCCAGACAGAAGGTTTGCAACGCAAAGTAGTAAGAACAGTGGGGCTGAGGTGTAGAAATCATCCTGGCAGGCAGACCAGGGTGAGGGGGACTCAGGATGCGGAAGGGAAGTTACAAAAATCATGAAAGAGGAAAGAAAAGATGAATCATGGAGATTCTAAAGAGGATGAGATGACTGGGAGGCTGAAGAGGAGTGCTAGAATAAATAAGGGAGGAGGATGTGGGGGGGCTTGCTTGGCACAGGCTCTCAAACTCATCCTACTGCTCCTAACTTGACCTCTGCTTTTATTTTTTTTTAATTTATTTTTTATTGGTGTTCAATTTACCAACATACAGAATAACCCCCAGTGTCTGTCACCCATTCACTCCCACCCCCTGCCCTCCTCCCCTTCTACCACCCTTAGTTCGTTTCCCAGAGTTAGCAGTCTTTATGTTCTGTCTCCCTTTGCTTTTAAGGCATGTCTCCCAAATCTCTCTGCTCCTCTCTGCCCTCCACCCTCTGCTCAGGCGGTGTCTGCCTGCAATTGTTCTCCCACATTTTCCAAATCCTGTCCATTCTTTAAGGGTGAGACTACCCTGTTTCTGTTTTTCCTACAGCACAACACCATCCACACCATTCATGTGGCGATGAGTCCTGAGGACTCTCCGAAATGTTTCCTAATTCCTTAAGTGTGTACTTTAATTCTTGGTGACGCCAGAAACACTTCAAGGGCAGAGATGATGTAGTAAGCAGACTAATGGCTTCCAGAGTTGTCAGGTCCTGATCCCTGCAATTTATAAACATGTCTTTCTTTATAAGGAAGAACTGTCTTCACAGGTGTGATGAAGGATGTTGAGATGGAATGATGATCTTGAATTATCCTGGTGGGCCCTAACTGCCCTCCCAAGTTTCCTGTGAAGGGGAGATTTCATAAAGATGGAAGAGGAGGAAGCTGTGTGACTCCAGAGGCAGAGAGTGAAGCGATACAGTCACAAGCCCTGGGCTGCTGGCAGTCACCAGAAGCTGGAGGAGGCAACAAACAGACCTTCCCCTAGAGTCTCTGGAGAGCACAGCCCCGCCAACATGAAGATCTCAGCTCAGCATTACCCATCTTGAACATCTCTTCTCTGGAATTATGAAAGAATACATTTCTGTTGTTTCAGTCCACCAGGTTTATGGTAATTTTTTACAGCAGCCGTAAGAAATACAGAGCATCAGGTGACCATAGAGCAAAATCTCTTTGGATGGCCTCAATTTATGCCTATCATCCTGGTGTAATTATAATAACTCCTCTTTCACTCCCCAAACTGTTCTAGTTTGGAGATAAATTATATGATCGCCCCGGACACAGTCAGTGCTTTTAGTCTTTTTTTGCATCATCTGCAGTACATGTAACACAATGCCATGCAGAGAGTCGGCAGGCAGGGTATAGTTTTTGAAGTAAGGAAGAAAAATGCTCTGTCGTTTTAGAAATAATTTGCTCACAAAATTTTTTTCTATAGGAATTTTAGAAACAAGGAACTATTTTGGTTGATTGAGGTGGAGAACATGCTCATAGATATTTGTTGCTTAAAGATGAGGTTTTCAAGTTGGCCCTCACTCAAAACCAGAGGTTTGTTCTGAAAACGACTAACAATCTTAACCCCAGACTAGATTTTCAAAATTGGTAACAGTTCTGATAGGTCTCAGGGGTCTGTTCTATATGTTTAGGTAAATGTGGTTTTGAGTCTTTTGTGAGTTTATTTCAGAGGAAATATCCGCATAAACTTATTTGATGAGAATGGAAGAGGGAAGCTGGAAAGTCCACTTAAAATGAACCTTGACACATTGCTAAGATAATGTACATGGACTCCTTCAGAGTAAATATCTGCTTGTTTGTGCATATTTATGTGTGTGTGTGTGCTGGGGGGTGGCAATCAATCAGGCAGCAGTTTAATCTGGGCACTGAGTATATACAAAATAACATGAGTATGCATTTTTTTAAAGAAATAAGTTAATATAATTCCAGCCAATAAAATCCTTAGTATCCACAGCCAGCAGTTGCATGAATCAAGTAACAAATATGCATGAGTATAAATCACGACATACTAAGCACTAGAACAAAGCAAAAAGCATAAAATCTATTCTGCACTTTTAGATCTATATACAATTTTGTTTGGGGACATGGAAGGCTTGGAAACACATGGAAGACTTTAACCCATCAAAGGGCAATGCCAGGCTTCACTGTGCTAAATTACATGACATTGACAATAGGGATCAGAAGCATTAAGAAAAAAGACAGTTCACTGTGTGCTAAGATAATTATTAATAGCTTCGTAAAGAGTCGGGCTTTGTGCTGGAGTCTGGATACAGTATGGGATTCACATAGGTATTAAAGGGTGCAGGATGGGAGGATATGCCAGGCTAATCTGGGTGATCAGTGTATGGCAGGAATTTGACGTGTCACATGGAAAAAAGTCACATGTCACCTTTGTCTTACTCAATATTAAGTGCTAAATTTGGTCTAAAAATATGTGTTATAATATTTCTGAAATTCCATGGAATGTAGAGCCACTTACTCTCTAGTCCTCGGGCTAATATGAAGATCTCAACCTATCCTCTGAATCTAAATTATTGTGAATTGAGCTGATTAGATGATATTCTCAAAAGTTGAAGGGATGCAATGTTACACATTGGAATGAAGAAATAAAAATTCACTTATATAAATTTAATTAGGAAAGATCACCCAAAGCACTTTCTGTCTCTAATACTACTGAACCATAAGCAGCTTAGGAATGATTAGATAATTTGCCAACATACTAGAATTTCCAGCTCTTCCACTGAATGACACCTCTCACGAAAGGGGGAATGTTTGGATATTGATTATTGTTGGTGGAGAGGCCTAGATATTAGATGGCCTGGTCTGGATTTTGGTTATGAAGCATTCACAAATAAATAAATACTTAGAAGTTAGCAAAAGAAAAAGAAGGAAGGAAAATGCAACCGAAAAGTAAATACACCGACGTCTGTTTTTGGATAATGAAATTGGAGCAAAAGAGGGAAAATGTGAGGCCCTCCGGTGCACAGGAAAGACAATTAAGACACAGAAATGGAAGTTGGCATAAGGGGAAAGCGGCACTTGGAAAGTATTTAAGCATGTAGAACCAATTTTGTTACCAGGAGGCAATCATACATATGGCACGAGAAGAGAAAACTCTAACAGAAATGTGCCTTATCACACGGTCTCCACCTTCAACTACCTACTGCACAACAGAATGCAAATGATAAGCTGGATGGTTTCATGATTGCTGATTGCTGAGTCTGCTATTCATTGCAGTTAGCCTGTTGGTTCTTTAGTGTTTCACTAAATAATAGAACTAGAAAGTCTAGCAAGAAAACAATCAACACTTGGATCCTATTAATAACTGGCATCACAATGGATATTTGAATCCTGTATGGTATTGAATGAGGCTCCTAGGAAATGTGCCACCCCCTGTGTTCCGAGATTGACCTTGATGTGTTATTGACAGCATGTTATCAATAAGCTGACATCAATCATTTACAATTTGGCTAAATTATTGAGATCAGATTGAGATACACAGAAGAGAACTCTAGAAAAAATGCAGAAACAAAAACAAAAACAAAACAAAACAAAACAAAAAAACAAAAGAAAGAAAAGGAAGAGAACACTGCTGAGATGGAGAAAAGTTACAGAATAGAGTCACCGGAGAAAATAATGCTCGCAGCAAGTTTCTTTGTGCTATCTTTGTAACCAGAATGAGCAATGGGAGACTGCAAACTTTATAGCTCTCGTCCTATGTTCTTGGTCGTGGATCGAAATTTTAAGAAGTACCAGAAAAACTTAGTGTGAAGACGACTCTTTCTCAGTCAGGTTTCTGTATAAAATTTTTCACTGATAGAGTTGCTCAATGTTTGAGTACCGTCATTTCTAGGTTACGAAGCTCTTTGAACATTAGACATATCCACACGAAGAAGCACAGCGTGCCGAGGGAAGGAATCCACGAGCGAGGGGAGTCTGCAGCCCCAGGTCCGCCACGTGCACGTGTAGACTTGGGAACACGGCAGGGCCAGTTGTGCAGTAGAGCTTGTGTTCACTACAGTCCAACCCCTCAACCAGTGAGATGGCAAGAGGAAGGAAGCAGAGCACCTGAACAATAAGTGATAGTCACCAACTCTGTCTGTGGCCCTCTCCTCAGAAGAATATCAAAGACCTGACGGGCCACTAAATTAAGAGAATAAACTCCGCAAACAACTAATATTAGACTAAGCCCTTTATGAGAGGCCGTGCACCTCAAACTGGGGTGATTCCTGTTTTCCGGATGCAGAAACAATGCCTGGAGAGCTAAGCGCCACAACTGGCCCTTGGATTCCAGAACATTCACTTAGCTGAGGCTTTCTTGAAAGAGGAATTGTGAAAACATGGGTTCTCCGAGCCTGCGGGCTGAGATGAGGCAAGGCCGGCTAAGGGCCCCGAACCCAACAGCAGAATGATTAAGGGTCACACATGTTGCCGCAGAGAGAGGAAGACTGATAAACAGCTTGCGGCATGTAGCTGACCACCGCCCAACTCCTTCCTCACCAAAAATACCTTTGAGGAGATTTTCCTAATCTAAATGAATCTCAAATTATGTAACAAGAATTGATAGAAAATAGCATTCATTTATGGCAATTTGCTTTCTAGCCAGATTACCTGAGCTGTCTTCTGCACAAGGAGACCCATTGCGCCAGGATCCAGGCTATAAATTGCCAGGCAGACACCACCTCAGGGCTCTGTGGCTCAGGCGTAAGCGCCCCCTCCTCCCCCCAGGATCTGTGCAGAGAGATGAGCAGGGTCTGATGCCTAATTCTGTTCTCGCTTATCACAATCATTGTCTCTCCTGTTCCCATCAAAAGAGAAAAGTCCCCCTTCTCTTCGTACGTGTCTCATAGATGCTGAGGGGTCCGTGAAAGCCACAAAGCAAGGGGCACAGTGACAGTCTTAGAAGAACTCAAGGGGAGATCGGTGTTCGGGCCTTCTCCAGCCTGTGGGCTCCCCACTCTCCCCCCACGGACGGCCACAGCAACCCGAGGTGCCAAACTTGGAAAAGGAGGATTGGCCCACACTCACGTCCATCACGTGTAGAAATGGGCAAAGCCTGTGGGAGACCGAGAGCCTTCCCTCCGGCTAAGGAGGCAGAGAACTCAAATAGAAAGACCATGGTGTGTAGGAGGTCCGCCCACAAGAATCATTTACGTGCCCTGCACACAGGTATGTAGTTACTTTTAATTAAATCAATAGTTTTAAGTGATTGTACAGTACAGCCACGTGCATCATTTTCCCTAATGCCCCCTCGAAGGCCAGATCTCGCCGCTCTCTCCGCTCAGATTTCCTGAGGGACAGGACCTCGTGGTGCCTCTGCCCCATGCAGGTGCACAGGCGGCTGCCTCCCCTACTCTCTGAATGGCTGGCACCCACGCGTGTCCACAGGGCATCCTGGGGACTCCGACTGCAGGCCTTCCCCTCAGAGTGGCAGTCTTTTTCTGTTCATCATAAGCAGTTCATCTCAGAATTACACGAGCGGGAGCCAAGATCAATGGCAACCTGATTTATGGCAGCTCTTACCAACAGCTTGTGGAAATTAGAAATAAATATGGGGTCAAACGACTCACCAGTAATTTGACATTGGTAAATCTGGCTTATTTAAAAGTCTTAAATAATAAGGACCTTCACATCTTCATTTCAACTGAGAGAGCATCAGTGCATTGCCTGAAGAGCCTTTTAGAGCTGAAAAGGTGCTTTAAAGTGTATCACCATTAGTAGTATTTTTCCACTCTCTTAAATACTGCAACATAACTGAATTGGCAGCACAATGGTGTAGGCCGTTCACAGCCTTAACTGGCGTATAGCAGTGGAGCGATCCAGAGGCGGACTGCTCTTGGTGCTAAAATCATGTCTGCGTGTTCACTTGCAGGCTCTATTATGAGTCAATAAAACAGGTATCTGTACGTCTGAGTACACTGGGAAGGCTTTGAATACCACAATGACATAACTCAGAAGTTTCATGATCTAGATGAAATAGAAGCATTAGCAAAACACCAAAAGCAATGACAACTGCATAACTGTACATACTTATTTTAAGAAAATGATCATGCTTAAGTCTTATTGATGATTTGATTCAGTCCACAGTTGACTTTGGCTTCAGTTTACAAGGGACAATTTCTTGTCATGGAATTGCTATGAAATATGTTTTGAGTACACAGAACAGCTTGCCAGAAGCAGTAGTGTATACCTGTGAGCTGTAGGCCCCGTCTTCTGGGAACGTTGTAAGAGATTTTATTAACAGACAATGGCAAAAATGCAAATGTTACGTAACTGTAGAAAAATCTGATATTATGAATGGGGTAACGGGCCTCAAGGGGGTGATCTGGTCTGTCTTACTTCTCAGCAGTTCAGCTAAATGTGAAAGGTATAAAAGGAAAGGACATTCTACAACTGGATGCTTGCTCATGATTTGCCTGACACCAGGATTTCTCCTCAGGGCTAGCATGAATTTTTCATGCTGTAATTTCATTCCATTTCTTCTGGTTATCCTTAATAGGGACACATACAACTGGCTACATAATAGGCTGTCCTACAATGCAAAATTGTCTAGTCAACTTTGGGGCAATCCTTTTGTGGTCAGCGGATAACCCTGCATCACTCATACAGTGGACACACTGGGGAATCTTTAAGAACACTTGATAGCTTGGGAATGATACAGACTTGGAGCTGGGGACTGTCGGTCGCGGTCACCTAGTGGCTACAACTCTTCTGCCTCCTAACTCTTGCCACCGCCCTTTACTTCCTCCAGCTCTTAAATTCACAGGCACAGCATCTCACAGCATTTATAAGTCCATTTTGCAAGTAAAGATACATGAGTGTCAGAGGCAGCAAAGCAGGATGAGCAGAAGTAGTTAAGACTGGGGGAATGAGTAATATTCTAAAAGCAGAGAGAAGGAAGGGGTGTGAGAGGCCATAAATCCAAGTCGTAGGATTTCAGATGGGAAGAATTTGAGATCCAAGGAGATGCAGTGGCATGATGGAGATCACACAGCTCGTCAGGGATACAGAATGGAACTTCCGATTTTGACTCTCTTATCCTTTCCACTACTCTATGCTGCAGAGCCTCACTTCCACAGTGAGCATGTGTGTAACACAGACACAAAAGAGTAGCCAGGGAGAAGACTGAAATACACAGGTGGTTGTTTTAGGTAATCCGTTTGCCCTTTCTCAAGCATTTCTTTAGGCTGCTCATATGCCCAGGGGGAATGCTGTGCTTTCCTCCCTGATTCATGCCAAACGTCACCTTCCCTGACCCTCCATCTCAACCCCTTCAGAGAAAGAGCATGGTGTCAGGGCAACAGCACCAAGTCCGGTTCCAGGTGTGGTTAGCAAGTGGCAAACTGGGGTTGAACTCAGATCTGTTTGGTTCCTAGTACCTGCACCTTTTAACTGTGCCACATCCGGAGTGACAGAGAGGGCTAAGGGAGATGACCTTTCTAACGTGCTGGATCCACCATCTTATTTCTCTCTTCTCTCATTTCCAAGTTCCCTTTTCTATTTTTACCTCCCAGAAAAACTATCATGGACTTATTGCTCTCAGAACATTTTTATAAATCAAAAGACTTGATATTTTCTCTTTTTCAGTCACGGAACATGCAGAGAGTTTTGAATCAGGTTCAGTGCAAGGAGCTAGAGAACTAATAACCAAATGATGAGATAAGAGCCATATTGGGAAGGGCTTTATATGCAATACTCAAACCTTGAGCCTTTATCTTATGGGCTAAAGGGAGATATTGGAAAATTTTAAGCAGAAGAGCAAGTTAATCTGATTTTTATTTTAGCTGAATCAATCTGATTGCCATGTGGAGAATGGATCAGAGATGGAAAAAAACTCACTAGGAATTCCAGTTCCAGTGGGCTAGCCACAGAGAAATGAGGAAAGCTTAATGTAGGCAGTAAGCTATTGTAAGAATAAAAACAAAAGAACCAAAACCAAACACTGTACTCTAGCAGCTAGATTTTTTTTTTCTCATAGGGGCATGAATTAGCAATTCTGAACCAAGTTTATTTGCATACTAGGGTTAAACAAATAAGCCAATATATTGTAGATAATGAGAGCCAGGTTTCTCACTATTGGAGAAAGAAATTTCAAATAAGGAAAGAAAGAGACCAAGATAAACCCTATGGTGCTCATTAGAGTTAGAGGTATCAATGTGGAGTCAGGGGATTTAAATATATCTAAAGATACACAGAGAGACAGATTGGGGGGGGCTTTGCTTAGTACACATTCCTATATTCCCCAACCCCACCCACTGAGACAGGCTCCAAGCAGTCACCCCATAGCAGCAACGAGCACACCTAGCCTGAGACCTTGGTTTCTAAATACCATTGTCCAGTAAAAAGTAACCAGGACTCCTTAGAAAACTGGTAGATTCAGGGAGGGAGGAGAGAGAATATAATAAGAGGCTGGAGCATTTTCTAGTGCCAGAAAATAAGAAAGTACTTAAAAGGAGAGAAAGGAATGTGTCCATAGTGAAAAGCTCCAGCAGCCAACTTGAAAGAGCTCCCAATGACTAAAGTTGGAACAACTTAAGAAACAAAATAAATAACAAAGATTAAAATAAATAGCCATGAGTCTCTACTGACATAAATAACTAGCCAAATATATACATAAATAGAGGAGGAGACCGCTCTTTCTTGCTGAAGGATTCCAATTAACAAATGTAGAAAGTAAATGAGAGAAACAGAAAATCAACATTAAAAGCCTACAGTAATAATTGCTTCCACAAGAACCACCAATCAATGCTAAAATTAATGGGCAAAAGTTTAAGCAAAAATAGGAGATATTTCTCCCCTCAAATATTTATAAAGAGAACAAAGCAACTTTACACTAGAGATTTCTGGCAGACGCTACCTTAACACCCTCAGGAATAACATCAATGACGAGTGATGTTATATCAATATCATGTACCTACTGATATTGTGGATTGTGAGCAGCACATAACTGCTGTGGCACCTTTCCCGGTAATTCATAACCTCATACTAATCATGAGAAAATATCAGTGAAACCTAAGTTGTAGCATATTGTACAAAGTCCTGAACAGTGCTCTTTGAAAGTGTTGATGTTGCAAAAGACAAGGAAAGACTGAAAACCTGTCACAGGGTGGAGGAGATTAAGAAGATAACTAAGTGCATCGGATCCTGGATTGAATCCTGAAACAGGAAAATGACATTAGTGGGGAAATTACTGAAATGTGAGGATGTTCTGTGTATTAGTTAATAGATTTGTACCAAGCTTAATTTCTTATCTAATAATTTGATAAACACCCTATGATTATGCAGGAAGTTCGCATAAGGTGAAACTAGGTAAGGAGTCCCTGGGGCCCCCTACACCACTTTTGTGACTTTTCTGCATGTCTAACTTTCTTTCAAGAAGAAAAGGTAAGTAACTCTGTAGTCAGTGGAACTAGAGATCAATGGACGAGTAGCAGAATCTATAAGACCACTGATCAGTTAGATGTAGAGTATCGAGGAAAACGGTGGCCACTCCATGGGGAAGTCAGTCAGGCGACAGTGCAGGCGTGGGAGGGCAATGAGGGCATGATGAGTTTGGGGTGCTTCTGGAACCTCAGATGGACACGTGATTCAGGCAGTTTGATTCATGTCTCTAGAGTCCATGAGAGAGGGATGATAAATAAACATAGTGAAAATGTCAGCATCTAGATGTTGTCTGGAGGTGTGAGAATGGATGGAATCATAGAAAAAGAACATGAATGATGAAGAGAAGGAGTCTCAAAGATGAAACTCAAATTTAACTCTTGTTTACATTCACTTTGTTTTCCAAGCCTTTGTGGAACTGGGGATACAGCTTATTCATACCTGGGTTTTACCACTTCCTGTGGTGTCTGGCAAATAACGTATGCCCACAACATGTTTGCATACACGCGTGGAGGAAGAAATAAACCCATCTTCTTGGACACCTGGGTCACATAGATGTTTAAATCTGTTCTTAAGCATATTTCATTCTATGAGTTCATCATCCCTGCATCCTGGATTTTATTCCACAGGCATTTTCTAGAGTGCCGGGGTAGCTCAGTCGGTTAAGCGTCTGCCTTCGGCTCAGGTTATGATCCCGGGATCCTGGGATCGAGCCCTGTGTTGCACTCCCTGCTCAGAGGGGAGCCTGCTTCTCCCTCTCCTCCTTGTTTGTGCGCTCTCTCTCATAAATAAATAAATAAAATATTTTTAAAAATAAAAGGCATTTTCCCTAAATTAAAAAAAAAATCTAGGTAATAGAGCTGATACCTCAAAGCAAATTGTACTGTAAAAATATAACATCAGATTATATGTGACCTATTTATTCCTCTCACCACTTCTAAGAGAATGGTAAAACAATCAACAAGTAGTTTTAGAACTAAAAACAAAATGTAGGAAATGATTTGCCTGGGACCCCGCACGCTGTCAATGGGCCTTGTCTATAACAGGAGAGCTGGCTTCATCCCTACTGCTCCTGTTGATGCCCAAAAGTCATTCTTCCCTGAGAAGACTGTTTCTAGCCAGGATTCAGGTAAATGAGTCAACCCATCTCAGATGAGAATTCTCAACCTAAACTCTTGGCTCAGACAGCAAACAGAACACTTCGTTTTATGCAGGAGTCCTCTCTCTACATGGAGACACTGCCTAGAGTTCCCCAGTTATGCTTTGACATAACTCTGCGTGCTACGCAAATATCCTGCTAACATGGTTTGTTTTGTTCTGGAAAACAGTAAAATATAATGATATTTAAAAAGACAAGTGGCTGCTGAAATCCCCATAACACCACTCTATTTGGGAAAATAGAGCTTACCTGAATATTTTAGGCTTAAGAATTGCTGACCAGATGGCAGGCAGCAATATAAAAGGTATTACAAAGCTCCATCTCCTTCTGTGTGTCATTTAGGAGGATATTGTGTTCAGAATCCTGTACTGTCACTGTTGGATTAGTTATCCACCCTCCCTTTCCAGTTTTATTTTCTCATGTTAACACTTTAAGAAAAAAAATTTTTAAGAATCGCTGTGAATTATTAATTTATAGTGTTTGTACTTCCTGGCATTTCCCTTGAAGCACTTCTAGGGGTAGACATTGAAAGGGAAGGGTGGTTAACTGGGAGGAGGAAAGACACAAAACTAGAAGAAGGGATACAGGACATGGTTTGGTTCTTCCTGTTATATACTATGCTGCTTTTCCTTCAATTCATTGGAAGCATGGAGAATTTGGCCCAGACTTTCTAGAAATTTTAAGCAAGAACACTGCATCATTAGTGGTGGAGCCTTAGGATTCTAAAAGCAAAAGGCCCAGCTGGTGTTCAAATGGAAGCTCAGGGATGGTGGGATGGGGTGTTTGGGCCAAACCCAGCTGTATGAGATGAAATAAGCTCTAAGTAGGAAGACAGGACATGGTGTTAAAAAACAAAAACAAAAACATAACCTCCCCCACCCTATGATTCAGAAGGGTCCAGAAAGAGAAATTTCACAGCTTAGTAGGCTAAGATGAGATTTGGAACATGGCCTGGCAATATGGCCTGGAATGTGGCCACACCGTGGACACCGGAGTCCAGCATCTGGGAGCAAGTCAAAGCATAGACCAAGTTCTAGATCAATTGAGGCATAAGAGAAATGATGAGGGTGGGCACGCAGGCCTCCCAGTAAGGCGGTGACAGATGAGCGAGACGATTACAGCTGGACGGTGTGAGAGAAGCATCCCAGTGCCTCTCCCCCGAGAGCTGGGCAGAAGATAGAGCAGAAGTGACTCAGAGGTAGACTTTATGCTGAGACGCGTATTCACGGCAGGGGGATTCATTAACTCCCTCGCCCAGAACTGGTCTCGGTGCTCACAGCCAGACCTGGCAAAGGGACCTCTGTTCAGGTTGGTAAAGGCAGAGAGTTCAGGATTATGTTCTGTTACATTATGTTATAACATGTCATATTATATACGTACCATCACCTTATAGGAGGAGATATATTAAAGAAGGAAGGCAGTTGGAGACTAAATATCTTCTTCTATAAAGCGGACATGGAAAATGCATGTATAGCCAAGTTCTTGCAAAAATAGTTTATGGCAAATGTGTTCAATCAATACATATATGTAGCTCATAAGCACACCTAATTAAGCAAGGGAAGAAAATCCTCCCCCAAGCACACGCACCATCACCACCACCACCACCACCTCCACCACCACCGACCTCAACAGCAAAACACTTCGTGAAAGCCTCTCATCATGTGCAATGTCTCCTCTCTCTCCTCTCCCTCATTTCACCCAATCTGTGTGTACTCAGCAGCTGTGTCTGAGCAGAGAATGCAATAATAGAGGATGAGCTGAAGCCCTGAATAGGCTGTTTAGATTAGTTCCAAGGCATGGGTAATTGTCTTACTCTTCCCTTTTCCCCGGCCTGTGTAAACACAGATTTAAATGATTGATCAAAGATAGAATAGTCACATAATGATCAAAAGGAAATTAGGGGAAGCTCAAAGAAATCATATTATCTCAGGTTTGGAGGCAAATAAAGCATTTCACATGCCAGCCCAGGCTCTCCTCTCCCAACTACAATCTATAAGGGGGTCGTTCCTTGCTTAGGTAGAGAACAACAGAATCAACACAAACACACTTCAAGCTGGTTCATCGCATTGCTCTACCACAGGATAAAAAGTCACTTAGTGGGCAGCCCCTGTGGCGCAGCGGTTTAGCGCTGCCTTCAGCCCAGGGCCTGATCCTGGAGACCCGGGATTGAGTCCCGCATCAGGCTCCCTGCATGGAGCCTGCTTCTCCCTCTGCCTGTGTCTCTGCCTCTCTCTCTCTCTCTGTCTCTCATGAATAAATAAAATCTTTTTAAAAAGTCACTTAGCTTCATTGGCCCTCAGTTTTTTCCATCAACTAAGTCAGAAAATACCAACAACCTCCCAGGTTTATCCTGCATATAAAAAAGTGAAACGTGCACTAAAACTCCTGTCTGATGCCTAATACAGTGACTCCATGAAAAGTCTGAGGGTGACGTAAATGAATGAAGGGACATATGACTATAGTCACTGAGTGCTTTTTATACATGAACAGCATAAGCCTGTTTCACTATGTACAGTACGTATCACTATCTGACATTAAATGATGGGATTTTTGTTTTGTTTTGTTCTGTTTTACTTATTTGTGATCTACGATCCCTACTACAGTATAAATACATCATGGCCAGCAAATTCGTCTTATTCACTGCTACATCCCCAGTGACCAGAACAAAGCTTGGCATTTAGTAGACATTCAGTAAAATGCATTGAACGAATGAATGTGGCAAGTGCGAATGCAGACCCGCCTGACTCCAAAGCCTGTGCCCTTGACCAAATAAGCTAGGCTAACTCTTCATAAATGAATGAACTCTACGCACGATGGACCGATGGACGTCGGCTTTTCCTGACACCATGTTGGTCTTGCCCACATAGCTTTGGAAGGTAGAAGAATGTCCTCCAAACAGGTCTACACTCTAATTCCCAGAACCTGTGCCTGTGTTACTTTACGTGGCAAAACGGGTTTTGCAGAGGCAACTGAGTTAAGGGAGAGTATCCTGACTTATCAGTGGGCCCAACTTGTTGACATGGATCCTTAGAAGCGGAGGACTTTTCCAGGCCGTGGCCAGGGAGACCCGAGAGGTGGGCAGGCTCAGGAAGATTGTATGATGCTTGCTTTGAAGAGGGAGGAAGGGGACCACGAGCCAGGGAACATAGGTGGCCTCAAGGAGCAGGAAGAGACAAGGAAATGGATTCTCTTCCAGGACCCAGGAGGAGAGGCAGCCCCACGCATGCCCTGATTTCAGCCGAGTGAGACCCAAGTCCTGGCTCTCGTGTCATACGATAACAAATTTGTGTTGTGTTGAGCCATGACTTCCATGATAAGCCCAGTGCTTAATTGCTACCAGAATGGGATTTTAGACATCATCAGTAAGTTTCACTCTCATTTAAAAAAATAATAACTGGATTCAATAAACTACCTTATAAACAGCACACCAAACTTAGGGCCAACACGAGACAATTTAAAACTTGGGGGCAACTGTGAAAGTAGTTTCTCTCTAGGTGAGCTTAGAAGGAAACCTTGAAACCTCCTCTGATTTCTTTGTTCCAGAAATGCGGGCTGGCTTCCGTGCAGGTGGCGCAGTAGGTCTTGAGCCGAAACCCTCCATTGCCCCAACCCTCTGGCCCCCCAGCCCCCCTGATCCCCGATCCCCACAGCCCCCTGACCCCGTGACCCCCCATCCCCAATCCCCCAGGCCCCCTGACCCACCGGCCCCTGACCCCCCCACCCCCGGCCCTCCCGACCCCCGATCCCCACAGTCCCCTGACCCCCCGACCCCCGATCCCCAATCCCCCAGGCCTCCCGACCCCCACCTCGCTCCCCACTCCGGCCCAGTAAGGGCCTCACTGCGGGACCCGCGAGCATCGGCTGGTCACCGCCGCCGGCGGAGCAGGCTGCAGTCCCAGCTCCTGTCCCCGGGCAGCTGGCTCGCTGCGATCCTGGCAATCAGCGAGACACATGGACATATCGTTTCACGCGAAATATTTGCTAAACACGACAGGACCTTGACAACCACACCTCAGCGTGAGTCTGTGTGCGCATGTCTGTGTGAGCATGTGTGCGTACTGAAAGAAAGACCGTGGCCGCACAGTGGTGTGTGGAATTAAAAAGTGAACCAGGTAAAAACGAACTGAATAAGGTAAAATAGGGAACCTTGAACATGCATTAAAAATCAATCAGACGCAGGGTACCTAGGGGGGCTCAGGAGGCTAAGCCACTGCCGCTGGGCTCCGGCTCAGGTGGCGGCCCCAGGGTGGTGAGATGGGCCCACGCGGGTCTCCGTGCTGCTGAGTCTGCTCCTGATTCTTTGCCCTCTCTCCCTCCCTGGCCGCTTCTCCCCCTACCTACACTTGAACGTGCATGTTCTCTCATTCGCTCCTTCTCCCAGATAAATAAAATCTTTAAAAAAATATTTAGATGCTGGTCTCCTAGCCCTTTTTAGCACCATTAACTTAGTATGAAGGCTTCTGGGATGCCCAGGGGCTCAGCGGTTGAGCGTCTGCCTTGGGCCCAGGTCGTGACCCCGGGGTCCCGGGATGGAGTCCCTCATCTGGCTCCCCGCAGGGAGCCTGCTTCTCCTTCTGCCTGTGTCTCTGCCTCTCTCTCTGTGTCTCTCATGAATAAATACATAAAATCTTTAAAAAAAAAAAAATGAAGACTTCAAACAGGTCCAGAAAAGCCATGCATCTACCTTTCCTTTTAAATATGAAAGTTAATGCATGCACAGTTTCTAAAATAGAATCTAACGGCAATTCAAAGTCAGTTGGACACATTCCCCTCATGATACCATGTTAACTCGGGTGCTGGGACACTCCTTTGCTTAAAAAGTGGTCCTGACCACTGAAAGGACTCCTCATCTTCAGAGTGAACACACTGGCTACATGTTGCCTTGATACTTGAGCAAACCCCCACCAACACTGAACTAGCAGAACTCTCTTTCTCCCCCAAAGTCATCCCAAGGTGAAACTCACAGCCCTGGCCATGGCAAGAGCAGAGACCCCAAAACCATTTCATGTCTCGCCTCTCGTTCCTCTATAAGTAGCCTCAGCATCAATATCTCCATCATCAATGAACTAATCCAACAAGCATTTGTTGAGTTTCTACTACGCACGTGGAACTGTCTTGGATTTGGAGGAGACAGCAAGAGTAAGGTAGTCAAACTCTCTTGCTTTCATTTCAGCCCTCCTCTGATAGGGGAGCCTAATGAGCAGAGTTAATATGGTGTTCCAAAAGCCAATAAATGCTAAATGGGAAAAATGAAGTGGGGATGGGATGGGGTGAGGGTCATGAAAGATGGAGATGGGAAGCATAGGGCGAGAGTGAAAACTTGACTGTCTGGACAAAAGTCTTCTAGGAAGGGGAACCAAACACAAGGTTGTGAGCAGGGCCATATTCCATGTGCTTGGAGAGGAGCAAGAAGACCAGGAGGCTGGAGGGGAGAGAAAGAACAGGTAAGAGATAGTCAGAGAGGCAACAAGGGTGTTGTTCAATGTACAAGCCCTCAAGCATGAGCAATATACAGGCTCATGGAAGGAATACAGGCGTCAGCCCTTTTTATTTTGATCAAAGGATAAAAGAACAGGAATTAGAAACTGCGTTTTATGATCTTTACACTTTGGTCTTAAACACCTCGCTTTCTATTTGTGCTTATATCAATATGTGTGGGCACATGATATAGTAACACAGTGTGTCTGTGTTACAAACACGAGGATATGAGTCCTAGTAGAATGTGACACGTGTTAAAGGTATTCTCTCTTCATCAAACCCATGTGGACATTTTTCAATGACAACGCATCCCAAATCCAGTTCAATCGCTATATTTAATTGAATCTATAATGTCATTATTTATAAGGACACCCTTGGTTTATGATCCTTCTTAGGGAAGAACCAAAGAGAGGTCCAATTAAGCGACAACACGCTACCAAAGGCAGAGATTTGGAAAGCTATATATTGAAGAACGAACGTGTTCCGTGAACATGTATATTGTCTATGCTTGAGGGCTTGTACATTGAACAACACCCTTGTTGCCTCTCTGACTATCTCTGACCCGTTCTTTCCCTCCCCTCCAAGCCCACAACACCCCAACGCAGAGATCCGGAAAGCTATATATCAAAGAACAAATGAAATAAGAGTATATGCACCCCTATCCTGACTGCAAAATGCATACATTTTGACTTATTTTGATGTACAAGTTTTGCAAACCAGCTTTCTTAAGCTGGACTTAAAGCAGGAAATTGTATTTCCTTTGCTTTGGACCTACTTGCTGGGAGAGGAAAAGCTTTCCTCCCAGGGCATAGTTCAGTCTCTGTTGTCTTTATTATCATCAGCAGAAGTGGTATTTGCAGGAGTGGCAATGAGCTCGAAATGAGCATCACGGTGATATTCTCCGTCACATATTTATGGGGTGTTCGTGGAGTACGGGCTGCCGTGTCTTCGCCTCGTACCTCTGCCGACCGCACTCCACGAGTAAATTTAAAACTGGATGAGAGAGGTTGGCACCAATCGGCCTGGTAAGCGATGTACCTACGCCGTCGCCTTTATTTTATATCCACACTAGCGGCTTCTAGCCGTAGGTCCCAGTCCCACTTCTTAAGCTTCTCTTGAGGGTGCTGTGGGCCCAAACTCAAGCTCACGGTGATGCCAGAGAGTTCTATATGGCTTGTAGTTATGATGACAATTGCTAATGCTTGTGTGCCCGTTGTCATGGGCAGTTACGCTTCAGAGCTAGCCCATGTGGCAGAGAGTAGTACTGTCATTATTATTATTTCCAGCGACAGAGGGGATGAGGAAACGGAAGCACAGACAGCTTAGGTTATTTGTCAACAGCCAAAAACCCAAAGAAGCAGCCTGCGTATCGTGGTGGTCGGCAGTTCCGAAGCTTCACACTAGCCGCTCCGGGACACTCCAAGGGCTGCTCTGGGACACACCCACGTCCCGCGTGCTGGGCTGCCCCGTGCCATCCAGTGCGGTCATGACCACGATCGTGTTTGTGCTCTGTCCCAGCCAAGCCCAAAAGCTACAAAGACTTGGAAAGCTGAGCCCAAGATGATGTCGATATCCAGACTTGCTTTGCTCACAGCCTCCCTGCTTCCGTCGGTCTAAGATGCTGAGCCTTCTTTACTTCCAACCTGATCTCTGCAACCAGGACAGTAATTACTCTGTCCTTCTCAGGGCCTTCTCTTTAAAATTCAGGTCACATCATGTTGACAAGTCAAGACATTCCAGCAGCCCGGTCTGCACACCCAGGTGAGATGCATGTGAATGGAAAGTCAGAGCAGGGTCCTCACCGTCCCTGCACCAGAATGGACTGCACGGGGGCTCCGTCACAGCACCCCAGCTGCTCCAAACCCCTCCCTTAACTACAGCAAGAGGCTTCCTTCCAGCTCCAGACACGGTGAAATCCTTTGTTCAAATTCTTTGCTCAGAGCTGCTTGGAATTTGCTGCATTTGGTGGTGACCCCGCTGTGATCCCCCAAATGGGACAATTACCCATTGAATTAAAACATCACCAGCAGCTGGTATCACCCCCAAAGCTTATTGCTTATTTCCTGGCTCCTCGAAGTCACCTGAGCAAAACCAACCAAACAAACAAAAAACAAAATGACCAGGAAAGAAAAGACTTGTGTTTGGCTTTCACTCCTGACGCTGCCACATCTTCCATGACTCTAAGTCTGAGGCTGCCTGAGCACAGCCGCCACCTCCCCAGCGAGCTCAAAATCATGGTGCACGGTAAGAAACGCAGAGATGCTGGGGTCAGAAAGGTCCCCAGACCAGGGGACGGCCCGGAGGAAGGCCTCGGACCAATGCACCAGACAGGACCTCGACCTCTGTGCTGATAAATATCTTCCACCAAATGTACTTAAGGGAGTAATTCAGAGAAAACTGCATTTTCTGAAATTTCCAAGGCATTTCCCAAGGAACCATATTCTTTTACATGCAAAGCTTTTCCAGGAAATATCCCAGAAAAATTGGTTTGGGTTTGGTTTGGCCTTGACACGGAGTGAAGGTCAGTGGTGAGGTGGCTTGTGCTCCTCGCGGGCCGTGCTGGAGGGACGCATCCTTCACACCAGCTTCCCATTTCACCGGCTTCTTGTCTTGTCTTTAACACTATACACTTCGTGCTGCCTCCTAACATGTCCCGAAACTCACTGGGTTACACCCTAGATTTTTACAACCTGACCAATTACATGATTAACCTAATCAATAGAGACAATCTACTTGAAAAGAGAATTGGGGCTATTTCCTTTATTCTCTCCTCTTCCCCTCCCTTCCCCCTCCTCACCCCCTCTTCCTCCTCTTTCTTTCTTTCTTTTCTTTGGTTAGAGCTATCTTTCTTCATCCCATGAACTTGGAGTCAGGTTGATGGAACTGGGTTAGAGTCCTGGTTTTGCCTCTCATTCTACATGAACATTTTTGAGACATTCTCTAACTATCTAATCCTTTGACATAAAATGAGAATAATAACCCCACCCAGAGGCACATGGGTAGCATAGCTGGCAAGGCATTGGACTCTTGGTTTCCACCTTGATCTCAGGGTCCTGAGATCCAGCCCCCAGTGGGCTCCACGCTGAGCACCGAGGAGCCTACTTAAGACTCTCTCTCTCCCTGCTCCTCCCTCATCATCCCCACCCCCACCACTGTGCGCACGCGCTCTCTCTCTCAAATAAATAAATTCCTAAAAAAATAACCCCACCCAACTCAGTTTCTCACTTTAATAAATGAGATAATTTGCATGAAGCACATAATAAGCATCTAATAAATGTGAGTTCTCATCAGCTTCTCCCTTTACAAAGTGAAAAGTTATGTATTTTCACCAATTTCAGAATGCTAACATCTTATAAATATCTTTTTGTTTGCTTATGAAGTATTGATTTGGTAACTTAAAAGCTCTGAAAAAATTATGCTCTTCTCCAGAAAACAATCAATTAACTTTGCCAATGTGTAAATAAAGGGCATCGGCCAGCCTGAGACTTAGGATCAGATGCTCAGACCCCGTGCCATCTCTTCCTTTCCCGCTGGGCGTCAAGTGAGCAAAGCTGAGCATTTTAGGGAACCCACCAGTCTGCCCAGATACACAGAATACTGGGACAGACGTGCTAGGCTGGCTCGGGACTGGGGAGGAGAAAACATTTCATAAAAAATGAAACCTAATTGATTCCATTTCTGCCCATCCCCTAATTATTCTGCAGCTCCTGACACGGAGGTGCTGGGCCACCTGACCCGGGAGGATTCCACGGGCGCCTGCAGCCATCAAAAGCTCAGTAAGTGCTGCATTTACGGAGGGAAGGCAGCTTCAAAGGTTTCACTTCCACTTAGATTTTAGGCAGCTCTACAAAAGAACATCGATTTTGGTTAAATTGATTTTATTCATAGTTGGTTTGGATGGTGTATTCAAAAGATAGATTGTATCAGGCTGTCAGCACGTAGGAGACGGGGAGCAGACCCCCTCCTCAGTGTGTGTGGACCTAAATATTTCCTCCGTGATGGTCTGGTGGGATTTAGGGGCTGAAAAGACATTTTCGCAGTATGGGCCACTCTGGTTGGAAGTAGTCTACTGTGATCTTGGTTGTGTCCGAAACATAAAACCAGGTTTCTCAGCAATGTTTCGGATTTTTCTTGCACAGCAAATTCCCATTTGTCTCATTAGGATAAATCAATGCCGATAAGCTGTTGACTATAATGTAGTGAAATATATAACGATAGGCATACGTACTACGTGCCAACCAGTTATTAGAAACTCAAGCTTGATGCCATGGATTCAGCGCAATGGCTATTGTGGAAAAATACCTGTGTTGCTATTTTAAACATGGGAAGAGACATGAGCGTCATGACCACTTCTGAGTGCAAACCCCAAGCAGCATGGCCTTTAGAAAGCATAAGGTCTTAAAAAGTGTGGCACCAAACAGAAGCCTTCTGCTGAAAAATAATAAAAATTATGCATGCGATTTACATTAACGCATGCCATCAACTTTCAATTATTTATTCAAATGCGAGGCAGAGATTAATTAAAGACAGGTATTTGGAGAACTCAGTCTGAGATTAAAAACATATCATAGTTGGATTATACAGATTCATGTGAACACTGATACACAAACACATAATTCCCACGTGTGTTTGTGAGGACGCTTTTCAGCAATAACTTTTTAAACCAGAGATATGCAAACAATCATCTAGGGACCTTTTTCAAACACAGATGCTTAGGTCCCACCATCTAAATAATCTGATTCAATAGGGCTGGGGTAGGTCCCATTCAGTTATATTAAAAACAAAACGAAACAACCAACCTTAACAGTTAATTTCGATACACCCTGATTAAGCTACTGTATTAAAGACGTTTTAGGATGTCAGCTGTTTGGGCACTTGATAGGCGTTGTCGGTCTTTCCCCAAACCTCCCGGGTGTGTCCGTGGGTACCACCATTGGCTTACTTGCTACCACCGGCACTACAGAAATGGTCCTTGATCACCCACCGTCCTCATCCAGCTCACCAGTCCGTGCCCCTGGCTCCATCTTGAAAACACTCTCAGATGGGCCCATGTTCCGGCAACTTCACAGATGCCAGAATCGTCCAAGCCGTCATCTCCCCGCCCACCCACTGCTCTGTTCCTAGAGATTAGCACAGCGCCAGCCCCATACCACCTGAACAAACAATTTGGTACGAGAATAACTAGACAATTGAGCCATTATAAATGATGCATTTTTCAACAACTACTTGCACAAGACCTGGTATATATAAAATTGAATTACTACCAATAGACGCTGAATGAAAAAGGTGGATAACATGTCTAAGGATAGGACCCACGACAACGGTTGGACTAAATAGCAGGAAAGAGCAACACCCTAATGGCACAGTGGTCCCCAGGAGCACCCGTGGGCCGAGCCGGACAGGCTCCTGTTTCATTTTACCCACAATGACCAGCTGGGAATGGAGGCACCACAGCTCCACCAGCTTCACGGTCCACGCAGGGGGGCGCCTGGTGGCAAGATATCAATTAGCACCTCCTCATCTGAGAAGCACAAGACAGGATTTCTGGAGGGGCTCCCCGGCCCACGGGTGCTTCATCTAATCCAAATGCTTTCTCAAATACCCTTGCTCCTCACAGGGGGCAAAGGTGGCCCAGTCACTGCTTGAAATGAAATACGTAGAAACATAAATGGAAAGATAATATGGTCTCGACGGAAAAGGCAGACACTGTGTAAATGGGCACCTCAAGTTTACATGCTCCCAAGTGGCACCCCAAGAAAAGCAACCTTCATAACCACTATGGAAGGAGAATGTCCTGGGGCTGAGGACAAGCCTTTGGAGAGGAACTCACAGAAAGAACTTCCCCAAATGGGCCGGGACACCAGCAGGCCATTAACACCCTATTCCAGATATTCCTGGGTTATTATGGGTGGATACCTCCTCTATCCAACTGCCAGGCCTATGGGTGGGAGACACACAGAGACACCAAGGAAGGAAGGAGAGGGTGAGGGGCCCCCGAAGAGTGGTCCTGACCCAGCAGGTGGCGGCCCACACTCCCGGCTTTGTCCCCTACCCTGACAGGGACCCAAATTCTAACCCAAACTGGCGTGGATCTCTCCAATTCAGTTAAAATGTGTGTTGCTCGTTGTCCAGGATTCTAAATCACTCAGAAGGGAGTTTATTTGTTCTCTCAAGTTCTCCATTACCCCTGTGGGGGCCTGGGAGATTGCTTTGAACTGAGGAAAACCCTGGCAGTAATTAAATACAAAAGGCCTCCCAGCGCCTTCCTTGTGCCTGGGTTTTGGCAGACGGCTCTAGCGGAGCAGAAGGGGGAAGATTTGATTTTAATCACACAGATTTCATATTTTATTTTGCTCATTAAAATTCCTGATAAGGATTTACTTCAGCATTTTGTGGCTCTCCCTGAATATTTGAAGAGGTTGTTTTTTTTTTTTTCCCCTTCCTTTCTGCTGCAGATATTGTCTGATCCCTGCCTGTTCCACTGTCTGAAGAGATTGCCTCCACATTGCTGAAATCCAAGGTGTGAGCCATTTCTGGGAGAATTAAAAAAAAAAAAAAAAGAATTTAGGGATGGCATGCCACTACTCTGTAATTATAGCCATGCTGCCTCTGCTCAGCCAAAGTGAAAAAATCAATTATCTAAGAATGCAGGGCTGGAATCAAGATGAAGAAAAAGTTTGCTGTCTGAAGTTACCTAGAACTTCTAAGAAAATGAAAAATTCTGGGTCTGTACAAATCACTCTTGCTAGGGAAAGGAAAGGAATCATTTCTGGAAGGAGCTGCTCAGAAGGCTCCACCATCTGACGGCCCCTCTCTGCAGGCTTCTCAGCTACTCTACTCAGCACACCGCTCGCTCGGCAGGTGCTGGTCTTGCTCCCCGGCTTCTGTGATGTTAAATTGTCACCAAGCGGGCCCAAAATAGAGCAAAGCCCAGATCGCTTTATTCTTCATCAGGGCACTGGATGCTAACCCTTTCTTGCCCACAGACAATTAAATTTTAGTTTAGATACATATTTGCGCACATTTGCATATTTATATCTGTATATGAGTGCATATTCATATGTTCAAGGCACATGGAATTATGTCTGTCGTATAATGGATGTATAGAGAAGAGAATATAGGATCGCAGACACTGGTTTTCTCTACGGATAGTCCACACATAGTATTAGACACACTCTCCAGCTCCACCTCGACACACCCTAGAATTTCTGTTGCTGCATCTATGATGAAGATTTGCGATACTTCATTCTCCATTCCAGACCCTTGACACTGTGCACGTGTCCTCTGCGTGAGCCTGTCCTCCCAGAGAGCTAGGGACAGTCGTGGAGAGCAGGGGAGGCTCCCGGCCTAAGCGGCAGAGGGCTGGGAGCATCGAGCCACAGGGCTCCAGACTCACTGGCTCGTCAAGGCTCTAGTAGCAAAAGCCCCATTAATTTCCCACCATATACTGTTGCAGGAGCGCTGTGCTCCGATGGGAAATATGAGAAGGGCTGGTTTAAAATAAATACAGACCAAGGCATCCTTTTAGATTATATGACATTGCGAGGGTGCATTATTTTGGGGAAATCATTCCTAACCCCCCCACCCGTCTTTCACTAATCAATTCTGCTGAAACACCTACAAAGGTAATTATTCTGCTTATTGTTCACTTGAACTAGCAAGTGGAGAAAAAAGTGCCTTTTTGTCTCTTACGCCGACAAAACTTCCTTCCCACTGAAGTCATTTTAGCACCTATCAAAATGCAGAAATAGCCCCCAAAGAGTGATATATGTGATGATATGTATATATCCTACTTTTATTATATTAGAATATATAAGTTTATATGTATGAATTTTTAATTCTATTAATAGGCAATAAATGGTAATGAGATTTTTGAGATATCCCAGCAGCCTGTAATTGGGAAATCTGATCAAGTTTCTCTAGGGAAGAGAGACAAATCCTCGCCAAGATATGCAGCATCTTTTGCATGTTCAAAGCACTCGTATGGAGAAAAAATAGGAATTACAGAGTGAGAAAGGCATATCCTTAATCGACCTCCACAGAGCTCTCATCTGGGAAGAAAGTGGGCCCCTCCGTGCCTGCATTGCAGACGTCTGTTCTGTGCTCTCCACCCAGCGTTTTCTGTTTTCCGTCTTTTGTGTGCTAAGGCTGCTTCTTCGAGAACAAAATCGTGTCCGTCACAATAGAACGCAAGGCCCTGCTCTCCTCTGAGGCCCAGGCACCCCCACTTCCTGCAATCTCTTTACTTAGCAGCAAATTTCCCTTCATTAAAATTAAGTCTCATTTCTTGCTCATCTTTTCCTGTTTTCCTCAGCAGAACTGAGTGCAGTACTGAACCTATTTTTCTCGCTGCTTTATTTTCCTGTCACTTCATAACGCTCCATAGCTTGTCACTCCATAAATCTTTTCCCTCTAAAAACAATCAAGAAAGTTTATTCCACCCAACTTTACCCCTCCTTTGTAGAGGAAATAGAAGAGAAGAAATTGGGGTGTGTGTGTGTTGGCAGAAGAGAGAATGGAATGTGTTTTTACTTCACTAAGCCCCCACTTTGTACTAGAAGGGTCCATTTGGTCTATTTTGGCAGGAGGGCCTTGCCCAGACTCTGGGATTAATAGCTATGCTCCAGTTTATGCTAAGTGCAGGGATAAAATGGCCTTATGTTTCCATCTGGAGTGGTGACAGCGCAAGGTAATTCTTCAGGGTCAGACTCAGGTCTCACCTCCCAGTGAGAGAGGTGAGAAATCCTTGCGGGTGAGCGCTGGACCTGGACCGCCGCACACGGAGCCCTCAGCCCGATACAGCCGCCCCTCCTCCGACTCATTAGCTGATGCTCACTTTCTCTTCTAACTCTCTCATTCAGTTTATTATTTTCTCCTTCAGGACCAAGTGGCTATGGGGAAGTCTAGGGACGCAAATTTCCTGGCTCCAGACCCTCTGAGCAGCACTGAGGCCCTGGTACTGGCCTGTAGGGTGTGGCCAAGACCCAAGGCACAGCGCCCACGTGGAGGCCCGTGGGGTCTCCCTGAGGCAGGATTAACACGCCCACGGGGCCCGTAAGAGCGACAGGACACGGGGCTCCCCTGAGATGCTCAGGGATTTCTCCGGGGGAATCAGGAAGACACTTTGAAGTACCGGGGCCAAGTGCTGGAGAGCACTGTCTACGGTCAGAGTGGGCTAGCTTCTAGCTCTCCTGCAGACCCTGCTTCACCGATCTCAACCCCCGTGCTTACCAGAAACCTGGATACTCATTACATTGCGGTTAAAAACTCCAAACCAGCTGGACCTTGGGCAAGTTATTTAACTTCTGGGCCCAATCCGTAGAAAGGGATAGTGATACTATCAACCTCGTGTCTGTATGTTATAAAGATCAATTAATATAATCAGAGTAGAATACATAATCGTAATTCCTGGCATGGAGTAATACATGACTTTAAAAAAATGGGCTTTTATTATTGTCAGAGGAGGAGCACTGAACACTTAACATATACGGGGCACTTGGCTAAGTACTGAGGACATGAATGAAGGCAAATAAATAGGTCACAGCCTTGCCTAGCTCACAATCTAGAAGATACTTCACCTCCATAACTAAGAGAGGTAGACTTTTCATTCTCCCTCTTTATTACATGAAGCAACTAAAGTTCAAAGAAGTAAATAAAATTGTTTAAAAGTCACACAGCTATAAATGGACACAGCACAACTTGAACCCAAGGGCAAGTTATTGCAAAGGGTACCCCTCTACCTACTTCCCATAGCAGTTCATATAGAGGGATCCAGGAATATAATTGAAAGAGAAAGGAGATTTGGTTACTCATGAGCCTACTATGTTGCCTTATTCCTAAAGAAGTTTCAAGAACGAACAAGACAGATGATAGGAGTAGACTTCATGGGCTCAAACACGGGAAATCCTATTCACTGTATTGTCCCTTAGGAAGCTAGTGAATTTCATCAGAGGAGGTGGCTGTGGGGTCTGGTTTTCCCCATCTGCCCAGGGTCCCCCGTGTTTCAGATCTGTAGCGGTGGGGCCAACAGGGGTAAGTGACCTGGAGTACGCCGCTGCAGGCATGCATGTGCGAGCTGGGGCATGCACGGCCTCCACCCTGGGTCTCTCCACCCAGTAGTGATGCTGCCCCGCCTACCAGACTCCATGGGGGATTCAGAGATGCCCAGGACCTCACTCAGGGCATTGGCCTCCTGTCTACTTCTAAACTAAAGCTTTTTGTTTTGTTTTTCCTTCTCATTCTCTATAATTTTCAAATACTAGCTTACTTCCTTAAAAACAAAAAAGGTGGGAACTAAAACAAACAAAACCAAAAGGTTCTTTTTTTAAAAAGGACTACAATATTTTCTATATATTTTTTAAAGGGGAAGAAGGGGCAGAGGGTGAGGGAGAGAGAGAATCTCAAGTAGGCTCCAAGCCCAGTATGGAGCCAGATGTGGGGCGCAGTCTCATAATCCTGAGATCATGACCTGAGCCAAAATCAAGGGTCAGACGTTGAACCAACTGAGCCACCCAGGCACCCCAGTTTCAAAAAATTTTCAATTTTATTTCTTCCTTAGTTGTTTCCTCTTCTTAAATCCCATATACTTCTTTGTTTTTGACTTTCTACATTATGGGTTTAGCCTTCTGCCTTAATCTTTTAATCTCACATTTTATTGGCTTTTAAAGGCTTTTTATCTTATATATCTTCAAATCTCATACATAGCACGTTACTTTGTAACTTTAACCTTCTATCTTTCTTGTGATGTCACCCCTGTTATTTTTAAATTCTGCTTTATTTCTATTTGCAATTTTAGCAATTGTAAAGAATCCCTTCCTATCTTCCTATTTTTACTATAGTTCATATATATGTATATGTAAAATGGCTTCCCATTATTTCCTGAACTTATCCAATATTTTATTTGTATTTATAATAACCAATAAAAAGTATGATCATAGCAGTAAAATTTTCATTTAAAAGTTTTGATCAGGCTCTTTTCAGATGTCTGGGCTCTTTTCAGAATGAGCTCTGCTCTCATGGAGCCTACCAGGAGCTAAGGGCAGAGAGTGAGCTCCATGACCAACAGAATTGTTCTCTCTCAGGGTCTACCCCACGGCCACCCCAAGCCAGTGAAGAGCAATCCCCACAAACCTCTGCCATGGATACTTGGAGATCCACAAATTAATCCTTACATAAGGTCTGAGCCTCTATAGAGGGCATTTTTAATTTACTGAACATGTGACTTCAGACCACCCGCAAATTAAATAAACTGATAAGCATGAAGTAATTTAATCTATAAAGCACTGTACACATGAACTATCTTGTTAGTAAATGATGGTAATCACCAGCTACTAAGACGGACTCGAGCTTACAAATGACAGATGCTCAAGACCTCTTCTTCTACTTTGATCTGCTCATGTTTTCCTCTAGTGACAGGAAGCTGCCAGGAGGAGCCACACGCAGAATGGGTCTTCCTAAAATCTTGCCGAGGAAGGAGGCAGCCATCCTAGACTATCTGCTAAAGACAATAATACAGAACAAGTCCACGAGTTTGAATAGACCTCTACCCTGCCTGTTTCCAATTGCCTAGAGAACATTCAGTACCACCCGTGTCCCCAGCAAGGTTAGGTCAAGGACATTGTGTAAAACCATAGGTTTTCAATTCTGGTTACTTATTAGAATTACCTGGGGAGCTTTGCTAGAAAAGCAAAAACAACCCATATGTAGGCCTGTCCTCTAGAGAAATCAAGTGAGTGGGCACGGGGTGGGGTCCAAGCATCAATATTTTTACGTTATCTATTTTTCTATTTATCTATCTATCTATCTATCTATCTATCTATCATCTATCTACTTGGCTCCATGCCTAGCATGGAGCCCAATGCAGGGCCTGAATCCATGACCTTGAGATTGAGACCTGAGCCAAGATTAAGAGTCAGACACTTAAGGTACTCAACCATCCAGGCACCCCTAACCTTCAACACTTTTAACAAGATATTCAGTTGACTAGTAGCTGTCCAAGGCAGCGAATCACTGGGATGTAAGGTCTTCCTTCGAGCGGGTGAAAAGATCTCAGTCACAGCACATCAATAAAAATAATGATATTAGTATTACCAACAGTAATGATAATAATATAATCCATTACTGCAACAGCAACTACTACTACTATCATTCAGCTCTCAGTTTATCCGGAATCATGCTAAGTAAGTGATCTTCTGAGTTACCAGTCAGAACAATAGGCCTCAAATAAATCAATTTGTCCACATTCAGTTAGTTTGTTAAGTGGCGTAACCGGGGCTCAGGCTCAAGTCTGAGGGGTTCTAAATCTAACCTTTTCACCACCAGTGAAAGGCGCTTTCTCCCAATCCAGTGGTTATGGGAGTCAGAGACCGGGGGTGGTCTGCAGTCTCATGCTCCAGTAGGTCAAAAGTGCCTGTTGTACAGAGGCTCAGTGCTCTGGTAGGGATTCACCTGTAGCCTTCGAGTCTTCATGGCAGAGATCTGGGAAGGCCAGTCTTCGGTCATTTGGAGGTGGCCTTTCAGTAGAGCCTGGAGGGCGCAGCAGGAAGAAGGCCTATTCGTTATACGGCACTCTCTGCTCTCACATCCTTGTAGGCTCCATGGGAGTTAGGAGTGGTTATGGGACATGACATCTGAAACATCAGCTTGAACTCTTGACATGTTGGGATGGATACTTCTTTGCTGTGGGAGGCTCTCCTATACCTGTGTTTATAGCAGCCCCGACCTCTACCCTCTAGAGATGCCAGTAGCGACTCCTGAGTCCAGCTGTGACAACCACACATGTCTCCTGTAGACATTGTGAAATGTCCCCTGGGCAGTAAAATCACCCCTGTTGAGAAACACTGGTTTATTTAATCTACAGCCACTTTCATGATAGACAAGACTGCTATTATCACTCTTCATTTCATCAAAAAGGATGCTTAGGCCAAGAGGCTGTGAACTCCTCAAAGTCACACTGAGTGGCAGAGTGGGACCTCGATTTCCTGATTCCACATCCAGCGCTCTATCTGGTGCTTTATGCCAAGATACTCATACCTGACAGGCGACCAGGACTTCACCTCAAAGCAAGAATAGGCAGATTGTTCTCTGCACCATTCACTGCAGCCTGCATCACCAGTTAGGGGCTTTCCAATGAGGTAAAAGCCTCTGTCTGAGAGGCTGCTGCTGGGCTTGACCCATCGAGCTGGGCCACGGTGTCCTGTGACTACAGGAGGCTACAGGTTCACAGCCTCGCTAACATCTAGTTTTCAATGATGGCCCCTGGACTGGAGGACAAGTTGACTTCCAATCAATAAAGCAGCTAATTCAACCCCCGAGGAGTGTCCTGTAAGTCTGTAAGGTTCTCTCCTTTCTCACTTCCGAATCTCCTCAAGACAGAGCACCTTGGACAGTTACCCAGGCCAGGCTGCAGCGAAGCTGGTCCTCTGGCAGCAGCCAGCAGTAGAGGCTCATGGTAATGGCAAGTGCACCTCTCAGGAATCAATCTAAGGAGCTGCAGACATCCCAGCAGAAAATTGAAGGCTGGAGGTGTTGAATAAAGATGCAGATGTCCTATCAAGTGAAGAGAACAACATGGAAACCCTGAAAGAAAGGCGTCTCCATCTAGGGGCTCTGTTTAAAAGTAGAGGACCCCAGCCAGGGAGAGCTCCCAGTTCTTGGAGGGGACCCCCTAAGACGCCGGACCCAGAATGGGATGAGGCGCCAGCTGGGGAAATGGAGACAATATTTTCACGGGAACGGACTTCAGAACGGAAAGGAGACCCATGAGCAGGACCAAGTTACCAATCAAAGTCAGATAAAAAGCAACGGTCACTTGTCCCTTGATGGAGAACCCACACAGTGCGGGGCCAGAGTGAGCATATCTCCTACGTCAGAGCGGTGTGGACCATGGGGACGAGGGGGATGGGGGAGGCGAGGAGGCCCGTCAGCTGTGAGATGCAGAGGCCAGGAGGCCCAGCCGACTTTGGGCAAGTGTTTTAGCCTCTTTGGGTCTCACAGAATTTTTAATTCTTCCTGATGGAACAATAGCAGCAACAACAACAGACCCCCACGAAGTAGGACCTGGTGGCTAAGAACATGGGACCAGGCAAAGCTGAGCCAAAGTCTGAAGGCCAAGCGACTGGATGGCCTTGGAAAGTCACGTGGTATCACTAGCACGTGGTGTCCTCACTTCTAAGGTGGGAGTCAATGCAGAATGTCTCTCATAGAATTGAGAAAGCCCCAGAGCCTGGAACACGGGGAAAATTCAGCAACAGAATCTGAAAAAACAATTTGTTTCTCAGCCTCAACTTGATATTCTACTTGGAGTGGGAGGAGAAGGTGTGTCCCTGTTGCTGTCAGAGGTTCTAAGTTTAGTGACTCTGAGCATCTCTCCCTTCTCCCTTCTGCATCCCCACATATGTTATTAAAAGGCAGAAAGGCTTCCCCCCCCCTTTTTTGTGACATCCAAGGATTTCCTACACCCAGAGATATTTAATATTCTCCAGATGCTCAAGGCTAGGCTGTGAGTCAGCACAGCTACACCTGGATTTGGATCTGGAGACAAATTGCTACTTCATTATAGAACCGGTGAGAAGCATCCAATTTTTAAGGTTGTTAAACTTGCAAGGGCAACAGAGAACCAAATGAATGTATAATGAAGAATTGCCCGACGCGGGCTGCGGCATCGTGGGGGCAGAAGAGAAGCAAGCGCGTGCGCACACACCCCTCACGCCTCGGAAAGCTATTTTATGACGACAGAAATAGATGGTTGGGCAGGACTGTCCTTTTTAGGTACGATGAGCAAGACGCGTCATGCCAATAAGGCCTGCGCTTGCCTGCCGGCCGGGGTGCCAAGGAGCGCGCCCCTGTGGAGAGCTCCTTTCCCTGCACCTGCCGCCCGGGCAGGCCCCTCTGCAAGGCTGGGAGGTACAGACCCCTTAGTTTCTAGGCACTGTCCTCGCCTGGCCACTCACCCGTTGTGCTGCTGCTGATCAGCCCACTCGGAACCCGTCTGGGCTTACGAGGCCCCAGAAACAATAATCCAGTTGCCTGGGGAACCAGGGATTCGCGCGCAGGAGGCTTGCGGGGTCCGCCTCCGGGCCAGGGCGCCGCCAGGAATGGAAAGCTCCGTTGCCCTAAGCCTCTGACACCCGTCGTGGATTCCTGAGCTATTTGGGGAAATCGGCAGCCACTTTAGTGCCTTTATCTGCTCCGGGAAGGAGCCGTACATGCTGCACAGCGGACGGACTTCTGAGAAAGGGAATCCACCCCCAGTTTCTGGCAACCCTCGGCCCCGCTTCCCCAGGCCACAGTCACCGCTGCTCTTCGTCAACATCCGTGTCAAAGTGGCTCCGTGGTGAATGGAAGGGACCCCCACCCCCGGGGGGAAAACTGGGACCCAGAAATCCCGAAAGTTGCTTGGGAATTTTGCAAACACCAAGCTTAAATAGAAAGGAAAGGACGTTACATTGGGGTAAGGTGACCGGCCCTCGAGGTGTTCTTCTGAAATCTCCATCCTGCAGATGTTCCCCGCGAGTCGCTCCCGGGCACTCAGCTGTCTGGGGTCCTCGGTTCCCAGGGGCGAGGCTGCTGCTCCCTCGCCCGGCCCTGCCCCTGCCCACCACGCAGAGGTCATCAGCTGCAGGGGGGAAGCTCGAAGCCCCTCCATGAGCCCAGCCGCTGTTTCTATGGAACCCCGAGGTGACGGCCAGCAGATGGGGGGGGGGGGTGGGGGTCCCTCCTCCAAAGGCCGCTGCTTAGGTGGCAGCCCGTGACAGCTGCAGTTGTGCAGACACTTAATTCATCTGAGACGTCATATGGAAAACAGCACAGCAGGCACTTGCCCGCCACCAGCCTCTTCTAACAAGGCCCCTGTGCGGGCCGGCCCGGGCCCTGGGGACTAACCCGGCTGCGAGGTGCCTCACCCACTGGGCGGGAGGGCAGGGGCCGTGATCGCGGGGGTTTCGTGCCACAGAGGGGAGAGACTCGGGGGTAGGGGCGTTGGCGCCCTCCGGGGCCCCCTGGCCACCCCAGTCCCTGACCCCGGTTTGCTCTTCTTCCGTAACGAGGGCCGGCAGTACCACCTGCCACCTGCCACCCGCCAGCCCCTCGGCCCCCAACCTGCTACAGGGCTGCTCCGTCCTGAGCTTGCAGAGGGAACGCATCTGTGGTGACATCTGCCGTCGGGTTAGGGCTAAAGTAGGTGACACGGGTCAAACATCGGCGAGAAGCTCAAAATGGTGCCGCGCTGGCGTCTCCTCACCTCCAGCCTTCCCTATGATCTTCAGGTTGATGGAAACAGCTGCGGAAAAAGGCACCGCGTGCGCACGGGTGGGGCGGCCACCCCGGGACGAGCGCCCGCCGCCCGGCCGACCCCTGCCTCTGGCCGCCGGCAGGTGTTCAGGGAAGTGACGTCACAGGACAAGCGTTGCCCGTGCCCTCCTCACGTGCGGCGGGGCTCGTCCCCCTCCGCCCGACCTTGCCCCAGCTGAGCGCGGCCGGCCTCCACCCCCAACGGGGGGCCACCTCCCCCCTCACCCCCTGTTAAGCTGCAACTCCGCCCAACCATCTGTGGTGCCCGGCCGCCCGGCCGGCGTCACCAAACCAAAGCAGGACATTTTATGAACGTCGAGGACCCTTTATCGAGCGCTTACGAGACGCTAGGGAGTCTCCTATAGCTTTCCACGTATCAATTTATCTAGTTCCCCCAGTAGCCCCCAAACTCAGTCGTATTACCCTCTGCCCTCTAAAAGGGAAGGAAACCGGTTCTCTGAGAGGTTCCGGAACTTGGCAAGACCGTCCAGCTTGTACGTCAGGAGTCGGGGTCTAAACCAGGTAGTCGATTCCGTAGCTCACGTTCTTCACCGTTAAGCTCTCTCCTTGGCCTGGAAGGACAGGGCCTGCTCCCGGTTCTCTCCCCCCCCGTGCCAGAGAGAGCCTCTGCTCAGCCCTTCGCCGTCTACACCACGAGTGTGCACACCTCCCCCTTCTCCTATCGGGCCTGCTCTCCCTCCCCTGATTTGGGTCTTAGCATTTCTCACAACCCGGCTCAAGTCCCCGACTCCGCAACATTCCCTAAGGGACCCCTGCCCCCATCCCCGGGACCGCAGGCCTTGGGCCCGGCATGAGGCGCAGCCTTGTGATCACACTGAGCCACCGGAGAGAAAGAAAACCGTCGCGTATTATTTTGTAGCCCTTGTAAAACCTCGCCAACACAGACACATCACAAACACTCAACTGAATTAGATCAGCATGGTCTGGGCTCCAGAGAACCTTCCAAACCTCAAGTCTTACAAAAACTCTGGAAGGGAAAGCGAGGGGGTCAGCCTCTGGGCGCCCTGAAGGCCGCGCCCAGGCTGCCCCCTCGCCCCACTCCCCGGGACCCCAGGATTGGCTGCACACGGAGGCTGCTCCCCTCCCTGCACCGAAGAATCCCCGGCGCCCGCTGACCCTGCTTTGGTTACGCGACACCCAGGACTCTGTGACTTGAAATGGGACATCGGCCCCTGTGTGCTGGCTCCGGTCTCTGGGCGTATGAGAAACAGCAAATGAGAACCACCAGCCAAGCTCCAAAGAGCATCGCTTTACTCGCGGATAATCCAGATGCTCGCAGCGTGCTCCGGGCCACTCGAGCTCTCGGAACGCACATCTCGGGCTCCCTACCAGCCCTCGCACAGACTGGGGGAGGCTAAGCCGTAGGGGCAGGAGTCAGCTTCCCTGGGGCCATCGACAGTCTCCAGATGGAACCTCTCCCCCTACCCCTCATCTTTTTTTCTTTTTCTTAAAGAAATCTTAATATCTCATTTTTTTAAAGACTTTTTATTTATTTATTCATGAGAGACAGAGAGAGAGAGAGAGAGAGAAGCAGAGACACAGGCAGAGGGAGAAGCAGGCTCCATGCAGGGAGCCCGACCTGGGACTCGATCCCATGACCCTGGGGTCACGCCCTGGACTGAGCCACCCGGGCGTCCCCACCCTCGTCTTTTTTTCTCTTCTCTCTTCTCTTCTTTCTCTTTCCTTACAGCTGAACTCTGTGTAACCCCTGTAGCCCACTAATGTGTGTGCAGGAGGGAAGAGAGGGGCTGAACTGTATGTAGACAAAGATATGAATTAATACCAAGTTCTGTGATGAAGGGTAAACCTTAAAAATGATGAATCCAGGACTTGTGCAACTGCCGTCCCCTCTATCTAGAGTGGACTCCTCTCCAGGGGCCACACAGCTGCTCCCTACCCCCCATGTCTCTCTGCATGTACTGCTGGAGACGACTCCCTAATGCGTCCTATGCAGGGGTCCCCCCAGTACTTCAATCCCCCACCCCCGTTTTTTCATGGCACTGAGGCTGCTAAAACTCTGCATCCGCCTCCCTGTCTGCCTTCATACACCCCAGGGGCGGGGGGTGCTCCATGACAGCAGGAGTCCTCTCTAGTCCATTCATTTCTGGATCCCCAGGACCCAGAAGCCTGCCTGCTGGGCATATCATGGGAGCTTAATAAATAGTCAATTAAAAATGGTTAGATAGGGACACCTGGGGGCTCAATGGTTTAGCGCCTGCCTTTGGCCCAGGGCGTGACCCTAGAGACCCGGGATCGAGTCCCACGTCGGGCTCCCTGCATGGAGCCTGCTTCTCCCTCTGCCTCTCTCTCTCTCTCTCTCTGTCTCTCATGAATAAATAAGTAAAATCCTTAAAAAATAATAAAAATAAGAATGGTTAGATAAACATAAAAATAAGAATGGTTAGATAAACAAGTAAATTTCGAAGAAAAGAAAAGGTCCTGAATCTAATTCTAATTTAATCCTAACCAAATCTGGGACCTCAAAATATGGCTTCATCTCTGTGCATCTCGCCCTTCTCATCTGGAAAATGAGATCCTAGACACGATCAGCAACGTGTTACTGCCTGTTTCCAAGTTTCCCTGAATCCCCGGGATGTGAATAAGTGAGGCAAGGCTGGGCGGGGGGGGGGGGGGGGGGGGGGGGGGGGGGGGGGGGCTATCTCTAAATGACTTTCAGGTGACCTTGGCGATGCTCTTTCCCCTCCATCCACAGAGCCTGGTAAAAGACCCTGCCTTCGGTGGGGCATCAGTAGGAAGGCCCGCTGGCCCCTCGCTCACAGACAATCCCAAACCACATCCTCTGCTTTGCAGGAGAAGGAGGACTGAGCTTCCCTTACAATCCCTCTGCAAAGTCATTCCTGTGATTAGAACTGGGGGTTAGCGCCGTGAAGCCAAAGCCGCACCCTTTACTGGGTCCCTCCGAGGAGAACCACGACAAGTCGCCCAAGTTGTGTCTAAAGAGGGAGAGCGCGTTTCCAGGGGAGGCAGGAGGACAGCGGGGCCCCGTATGACACGTCCTGGCTAAGCGCGAGCCTCCTGATGTATGGGAACTACTGAGGGCAGCTCTGCGGTCGCCCTTTTAACCAGCCCTAGAGGCCCTCTGTATTCCAGGGCCCCCGGAGGGAAGAGGGGAACTAATAACACTCTAGCAACAGCTGTGCCTCGGCCACGACGCACACGAGCAGACAGGGCTGGGGGGCGCAGCGCCGCTCGGGTGGAGCGCCCGCGGCCGGCGTGGGCACCGCAGCACCTGCCTGGCGCGGCGCAGGGTGGAAGCCGTCCACTCCCACCTGCACGGACAGCACGGAAGACCACTGCCAGCTCACGGACAGGCTTCGACAGCAGGGTTGACCGAGCCCTGCGGACCAAACGCCTCTGCTGCCTGCTGATGCCAGACTCATCAGCAAGGCCGCCCCCGGACAAGCTGGTACTGGGGCCGGGGAGGAGGTGTGGCCCTCGGGGAGCAGGGCAGGGATGCAGGGTGGCCACCGAGGGGCAGAGGGCAGCTCGGGGGCCCAGGACCAGGCCTACAAGGCAACTGGCGTTGAGAGAGGGCAAGAGCTTAGGCCCAAGTTGGCGAGGCTGGGAGAGGGGCCACTCGGTGCCTTAGGCTTTTGTGGAGCTTCTGCTAAGCATCACCATTCTGGGGACCGTCGAGGAGGAAGCAATGGGCTTCTGAACTCTGGTATCACAGGGAATATCAGACCCCGAGCCCCCTTCCATGAGGGTTGCAAAAAGCCCTAAGAACAGGAGGCTTGGCTTGCTCAGCGGTGTAGCGGCCTGACTGTTCCTAAGGACGTCTACGTATCGCCCCCTTAGCTCCTCGCAGGGTCTAGGTCATCCTTACTCCCCCCCCTTAAGCCATGGGCCCAGCGCTTGTCATCTTGCCATCTACCCACGTCACACCCAAGTCTCCCTCATTAGATAAAAAATTGAATTTTGTTAATTAAAGTAATGGAAATCAATTACCCTTATCAGGCCACATGGCCTACTGAAACAGAGCCAGGCCCTCATTCGTAGGGAGAGGGCTGCAAAGTGGGCTCTCCGAGGCGGGGGGGGGGGGGTGGGGGGGGAGGGAGGCTTCAGTCCTGGGAGCAGAGGGGCTTTCTCCCCTAGAGCCAGAGCAGGTTCCAAACCGGAGTATTCCCCTCAAAACGATGAGTAGGTTAAATTTCACTCACATGCTAAGACTCAATTTCTTCTCAGCTCTCTGCCTAGCACCGGCCTGGATTTAACAAAAATCATGCACGTTTAAAACAAAACTCAATCACTTTTGGAAGGGAATGCAGGACTGATGCAGGGCAGTCGTTGGGGTTTTCTCGCCCTTCCCTTCTCCTGTACTACATGTCCTCAGAACAGCTTGAAAATTCATCACTCTTCTAAATATCGCTGTACAATTTAAACACAGTCATTATTTCACTTTAAAAAAAAATGCTGTAAATGCAAAGCCTCCTCAGCAATGCCCCTGCAGTTTTCTCAGTTTATTCTGAGCTAATTGCCGAAGCAGCGTGTGATGAGATCCCTAATAGCCTTCACAATAAAAGATTAAAGCCCGTAAGGAAGCACATTTAAAAGGTGAGCTGCAGACCCTGAGATCCCACCCACCTCGGCAACATATGATGAAGGTGCTCTGTCAGTCGGCAGCAAGCCCGCTCCCCAGCTCGGGTCACTCACAGCCCCCAAGGGCGGCCGGGCTCAGGGCCGCGGTGAGGGACGGGGTCTGGTGGTCCAGCCTACACCGCTCCTACTGACTCACTGTTGAAAACATGAATCCCCTGACATCCCTCCGAGCTTCGCCCCTGGAGCCAGTTTCTTCTTAAGAAGGAGTGCGTGACCCCTTGCAATGCTCCTGCTTGCAACTGGTTCTTGACCTCATCTTGTCTACCCGATGCCTGGGATGAGCTTCCCCACTGTACTTTGAACGTTTCATTCCAGTGCCCTCTCCTAAAACAATAGGACAAATCCTAAACAAATAGGACAATCTGCATCACCCAAAGTCACTATCCACAATCCCCATTATGCTTCAGAAACCAGGCTGCTCAGATCGAGCAAACGCATCCGTCGCCCTCACGGGGAGCATGCTAGCCCTCACCCTAGACTGAATCAACTCAAGAAAGTTGACTTCTCCACCTCTCTCTTCTTGAAAACCTCCTTCTGTCTCTGACCGTAGCAAAAGGCGAAATTCTGCAAATCAGGACCGACTACAAAATAGGGAGTTTTCTTGTCATTTGCTTTATTCAAAGTATGGAGGGTCTAGCTAAGAGAAAAGCCGCAAAATGACTCCGCCGCCATTCATGAGAGTCACATAAAAGTCTTCAGTTGCAAACCTCAGCGCCTGGAGACTTGCACTCTGTGCTCTTTGCTTTGCTTCTCTGGGAATTGTAAAACCTCAAAGAAGTGGGGTAACAAGTGAGTGAACTTGAGTGAACTCGCCCATGATGTCCCCTACAGGAGCTTCCTCCAGCAGATCGATTGCTGCCGCAGCCTTCCATTCTTCCTCACCATCACAATCTGCATGGCTCCCATTATCTCCTTTTAGCATTAATCTAGGCAATCACATTTATCTCACAGAACATAAACAAGCTGACCCTACATCAATCACAGAGCCCCAGAATAACACTCTCGTCACTGGAAATAGCGGAGTGTCTACAAGTGCTGCCATTCCATCAAAGTCATGACTGTTTTAAGGAATTTGGAATTTCTCAATATATAAAATCTCAGAGTAGGGAGAGAACTTATAGGGAGCTATTTTTCAATGTTCAAAGGGTAAAAATAAGCATTACATAAAAACAGGCAGTCGTGATGGCCAAATGCATTTGGGAAAACCTACATTAAGCTAATGTAAACAAATTTATTTACCGCTTTTTAGAAGATATTTATTTATTTGAGAGAGAGAAAGAGACAGCACAAGTGGGAGGGAGAGGGAGAGAGAATCCCAAGCAGACTTTGCACTGAGTATGGGGCCTAACGTGGGGCTTAATCCCAACACCCTGAGATCATGACCTGAGCCAAAACCAAGAGTTGGATTCTCAATTGACTGCCATCAATCACTACCTCTAATCACTGCTTTTGCTTATTTTATTTTATTTTATTTTATTTTAAGATTTTACTCATTTATTTGAAAGAGAGAAAGAGCACGAGTGGGGGGGAGGGCAAGAGAGAGAAGGAGAAGCAAACTCCTCACTTAGCAGGGAGCCCAATGTGGGATTTGATCTCAGGACCCTGGGATCATGACTTGAGCCAAAGGCAGATGCTTGACTAAGTCACCCAGGCGTCCCTATTTAATGCTTTTAATATTAATGATGTGTCTCCAGAAATCCAGTGTATTTATTCCCCAAACATATTTACCTTGCCATCTACTCTCTGTAGTGAGTGACCTCCTCATAGTAATGTCCCATGAAACACACTGCTCTACAACGACCTGGGCCGATCCTTCATTAAATGAATCCTTCACTCCCTTCTACATCACTCCTGGGCTCATAATTGATTTGAGAACTTACTGCTTGTGCCACTTCCCTACCACAACATTCTTTTTTTTTTTTTTTTTTTTTTTTTTAAAACTCAAAAAACATTTTTTTTTTTCATTTAAAAAAGTATTTAGAACACATAAAACAAGGCAACATTTATTCTTTCTTCTCATCTTCTGGTGTGGGGTCTGTCGGTGGCTCCTCCACTGTTGCACTGTTGCTCTCTGAGCCAGTGTTACTATCACTGGTCCCTTCCTCGGCCATACTGTCCACCCCCTCCTGCCCGCTCTCCTTGTCCTCAGGAGTAGATGTGCCTTCTTCACCGTTCTGTTGGCTTTCCGTTGCTTCTTCAAGGTGTGTCTCCTCTGTCTCCATAGGGATGCTTTCGTCGTCCTTCTTCTCCTGGGTCTTACTAGCAGCTGGCTCTTCCTCGGGAACCATGCTGCTCTGACTACGTTCAGCTTGCTCTGCTGCTTCTTTCTCCCTCTCCTCTTGCCTTTTGCGAGCCTGTTCTTCTGCCTGTGCAATTTCAGCGGCAATCTTTTCCATATCCACTTCTACTTTCAAACCGCACAACCTTTTAAGTTCATTGTTAAATGAATCTGTGCTTTCTAGGAACTTCCTCTTCTTTTCCTGGTGTCGCTCCTCTATCTGAAGAAGTTCAGCTTCTAGTTTTCGCTGATGAACCATTAAGGACTGGACCTGTCGTTTGAGGACCTGCATTCTAGCTGTTGTGACAACTGACCGAACGTCTGGCACCACACTCTCACTAAGGATTTCACTGATGAGGCGGTGGTTTCTCTGGAAACGGGCAGTGGCTGTATGCTTCATTGAAAAGCCATCATCATAATCATCTGGATCTTCAGCAGGCTGAATGCTCATGTAAGGTTCTCCTTTCTCCATGCGAGACTGTCTCTGTCGACTTTCTTCCTCTAAAGCAGCTTCTGCACGACTTTTCGCATTTATGTAAGCAAGGTATGCGGGGGAATTATGATAGGCCTTCATAGATTCATTGTACTCTATCTTTTCTGCTTCGTATTCGTTTAAATATTCTTGTTTTTCTTCATCAGTGAGATCTCGCCACATGCCACCAATAATCTTGCCAATCTCCCACAACTTTAGGTCAGGGTTGGAAGCTTTTACTTGGTCCCAGACCTTTCTGCTGTACCTCATGTAGGGCATCAGCGGCTTATCTGGTGGCTTTGGGGGTTTTGGAATCGTAATACCAGAGGATGCCGTGACCCGGCTGTTGGTGCCCGGGTTCCCTCCCAGCCTGTAGTTGTTGTAGGCGAGATGACTGTATGGATTGTATCCCACAAACCCTGGTGTGCTGGGCATTTGTGTTGCAGGAGCTGGGGTGGGAGGTGGGGCATAAGATGGTCTTTTTGACATTTTGGAAGATTAAGTTCTCAGTTCCTTAAGAATGAATCTGAGACACCGCGGGCAGAAAAAGCGCCCGCAGCTCCGGCCTCGTTTCTCTTTGTCCCTACCACAACATTCTTTGTGGCATTGAACCAAAGTGTGATTCTTTAAAGCTTCCTTCTTGTACTTTCAGATTTGACCTCTAGGGCTATATGGAGCAAGCCTAATCAATCTTCAAATACATGAAGAAAGTTCTCATGGTTCTTCTGATTACATCCTGCAGGCTAAAATCCATGTGAGCCTCCAATGATTACTCTGGTGACATTTCACATTATAGTAACAGCCTGGTCCCTTCGGCTTGATTCTCTTCAATTATCAATATACCTCATAAAGTAAGGTGGCTGCAGGGAACACAGACGCTCTGCATCTGGTCAAACCAATTTAAAGTAAGACTTTGACTTTTGTAGCTCTGGACACTGGTATGCCAGTAAGAAGCCAGGAGATTTTACTGGAATAATCGAGAATTTTATCAACTAGAAAGTAGCTCTATGACTCAACACTGAGGTTATGAAGGCTCATCCAGATAGATAAAAAGTGGTTATTTCCATGAGAATGAGGACCTGTGTTGAGAGTTTGGATAACTTGGTATAGGCCCTGACAGGGAACTAGACTATGATTTAGGCTCCCCTGGCTGCAATGGACTTCAGTTATCAACAACACCATTGTTGTGGGCAGGAAGTCAGAGTCCCTAAGTGGGGATGACAAGCCTGGCTCAGGCTGATTCCTCCTCCAACCCCTCAGCAGGTACAGCATCCCCAAATGCTAAGCAGGATGCTCGTGAGTCAGCCAAATTCCTGCTGAAAAGTAAGCCTCAGCATGTGAGAGGCAATTCTTATTCTTTTGCTAGGTAATTCTTGCTTCCAAAAGCAGAAGAGAGAACAGAGGCCAATATTTAGAGATGTGAATGGTACTAGAGGGCTGCAGAAGAATAGAAATGCAAATGCAATTTTTGAAATGCACCCTACTGAACAATTCACTGAAAATATGAAGGCATGTAGAAGGAAATGCAGCCACCAGGGTATCTAGTCTCTGCAGGACCATATCAGCTTCTGGAATGGTCCACGTGGATTAGACAGGTACTTTAGCCATATCCATTTTCAAGCAGGCTTTAAAGAAAATTCAAAACAAAATGGTGGCAATAGAAAGAACACGGAATTGTACATCAGAAAACCTGGCTTCAGGCTGTGTTTTGCCACTTACAAGCTGTATGAGGTCTGGTTATTTACTTAACCTCTCTAAAAACTCATCCATAAAATCAAAGTTCTGAACTAGACTGCTAGCTGTGGTCTTTTTGGTGCAAATCCTCTACTATTATAATAGTATTATTATATAATTATAATTATTATATTATTATAATAGGTCCTACAGAAGACCATCTTTCCCAACTTTTGGAAGCCCTCCAGAAAATGGTTTCACATTATTTTAAAAGGAAATGGGGTGCATAGTATTTGGAAGTGAGGGAGAGAACAAATGTATTCAAATTTCTATATAAGGTTGAGCACAAAGTTGTGTTCTTGTTTATTTACTTTTGTTATTATTGCTGCCAGAGAACTAATTACTTATACCATTTTGTTTGTCCTTCAGAAATTAGTTGCTGATTTGTGCTTTAGCTTTGGTTTTAAGCCACTTGGAAAGAACCCGTGGCCAGAGAATGGCATGCTGTTGCTATATCTCTCCATGTCTGCCCTAATTGTTTCCTCGCCCTGGAGGGCAGCCCAATACAACTGCAATAATTCTCTTGGGAGTTGCACCTACTTTGTTCTGACATGCAAGAATTATAAAGATGGTTTTTTGGAGGTCATTAAAACTGGTGGCATTTCCTTGGACACATCCTTGGAAGATCATGGAACCAACAGGATCCCCAGTTGAGATTATGGTAATTGGAAACCAAAAGTAGGCTTAGATTAAGGGCAGCAAAACAATATAAAGACATTCAATTGCTTTTATGAAAATTATGTTCTACATCCAATACGTGACTCACTATCATCTACTGAAGCAGCATGTAGCTTCTTTAGCCTCTGAAATTAAGGCTAAAGATGGAACCAGGAACATCTAGCAGGTGAAGGTCTCATTTGCATTTGGACACCGCAAAAAGCTATTAATTTCATTTCCAAATAAACAGAGAGAGATTATCTTGACCTGGAAAGGAAGCTCCTGCTAGCCAAATTTCTCTTTGCCTGATGGGACTGCATGAGTTGCATATCATTCACTTCAACATTAAATGTACCTGGGGGAGAAATCCAGGATAACACAAGAAAGAATGACCCTCAAATCACCTGAATTATTATAATCCCAGTATGTGTGGGTATCCATAAAAGACGATGTTGAGCCGAGAGGAAAGGCAGAAAGAGGAGAGCCCTTAGAAATACAGTGGAGGATGAAGGACAGGGAAATTTATTTTAAAAGCCAAATGCATAGAGCTTGATAACACACAAAGAAATGTTACTCCACCGCATTTGACCCAGTAGCCAGTTGTACATGTGCTCTATTGCCCAGTGGACAAAAGCTGTCTTTTTGCTCTGGAAGGGAGAAAGGGCTCAGGGCACGAAGAGCCATAGAATTTGTCTTCTTTGATTAATCACTTTGACTAAAGCCTCTGTTACTGAAATGGGTGTGCTCAATGACCATTCACTAAGTGTTCCATGATTGTGATGAATAAGATCTACTGCAGATGAGAGCCATTGATTCACCAGAGCCCAGATGCCCACTGAATCCCATCTAGCACATCTCAGCCGTGAGCTGCTCGGGGGCAAGGACTCTGCCTTATTCCCCTCTGAGTCCCACAACACCCAGGACAATGCCTTGCATAGGTGCTGGTAACTGACAGGAGACTGCTTTCATAAATGAAGAGCAATGTTTGACAATATAACCTATGAGGTAAGTACATGGAAACATTTAGAAGGGATTTTTCAGGAGGTGCTCAATCCCTTGGAGAGGCGTCTACTTCCCCCAGTCCCCTCACTGCTGCTATTCAGAGAAGCCATTCACAAACAGATGGGCACACGGTTTCTGAGAGTCCTTTGAACCTCAGTACCGAGTTTGATTAAGCATTAATAGCAACAACAACTGACAGAAAATGCTATTTAAAATCTGATCTATGTGCACATTCCAGATAAAGAAATCATGAATTCATTTTAGTTAGTATAAAAACCTTGATACAAGGGTATAAGTCAAACCATGTCAAGGGGAAGTGGACCATGTGGGACAGATTCAATCAAGGTTGAAACCATAATTAGAAAGCGCCTACCATGAGCTAGATGCAAAGTTGAAGAAGCCATGGCCTTGACCTTCAAAGAATTCACAGTCTAGTGGGAGAGAGTAGGCACCACGAGCTGAGACACCAGGGAGCAGAAAGAATTGACATGTGGACCTTGACAGCAAATGGCTCAGGTTCGAATCCCTGGCTGTGTGGCTCGGTAACTCACTTTGGCAAGTGGCCTGGCTTTTCTAAGTCTCACTTTGTAGATAGCATTAATCATATCCACTTCTGAGCCCTTATGCAGTGCATGTATATGGTTACCACCCAATAAATGTAAGCTCCCGCTTTAATGAGAGGATAAGAACATAACAAAAGTGCAAGACAGAGACCATTCCCTCAGCCAAAATTAATTATTAAATAGTTCCTCCTCGAGTACGGGTTGGAAATGAACAACATTATATCTGCAAACTGTGCTATAAATCTGTATTTGTTATCTGTTTACTTAACTGTCTTCAGTTTTGGGGGGAAATGTTAATGGTTTATGTGCTAGTTCCTTCTGTGGTGTTGTATACATTCTCCGCTCTCGGTTCTGAAGAAGGAACTCCTTTAGATACTGCAACGGAAGGTACTTAAACCAGGTGGTTCTGTTTCAAAAACTGCAAATGGTATTCAGAGGTGTAGGCAAACAGAACTCATCACAAAAATGGGCTCTGCTAGGTCAACCCTGAGTGAGAATCCCCCTTCTTACAAACAGAGAGTTGGTGCCAGCCAGAGGTACACGAGTAATCCCTTCTTATTCTGAGACTGACCTAGATCTCCATGACCTTTATAGGATCTATTTTAAATGCCTTGCCAACCACAAACATGGTACCTTTCTTCCCTACAGATTTTGTGCAGTCTGTGGCCACTTTCCCTTTGGAGGATTTTCTTTCTGAAGGTGAGGTGTGAGACAGGAAGAACACAGCTGTGCTTTAGATCCCAGATGGAAATAGTGGAACATGCTAAGCAGTCAAAAAAAATATTTTGACTTATGAACAGAGCAAGCTTTCTCAAGAAGCTATCAGATAGAAAGAACAATTTTCTGCATGAAATCCATGCCTTCCTTACCCCCTGGCCTTCTTGTACAAACCAACTTTTCATGGAAACATGAGTGGTGCCCAAATGGTGGGTTGGAAAAATGTGAGATGACCAGTCTGCTCAGTTCTGGAACAGATGTGAGGCCACTAACACCACGGCAAGACTGTAGTAGAGCCACAGAATTCCATGATGATCTGGATGGAAAAGCCAACCCTGCTGTCTTGATGTCTTCTTTCTTTTCCTCAGTCACCGCAGCAATGACGCTTCTAAAAAGGGGCCGCCTCCCTCCTCTGTGGAACCAACTGCATTGGAATTCTACTGAATGGCACTAAATGTCTTCAAAATCAAAGGGAGAATATAATTTAAGTGCCACTCGGATCTTCCCACAGTTTCTCTGTACCCACACGCGAGAACGCTGCCTGGTGACAGGTCTATAGTTTAGGGTAACGTACAGTGGGGGGGAAATGATGGTTTTGCAACCATGTAGTTCAGGAAATTGACAATTTTAATAGCACACTTCTAATGGGGAATCATCCAGATTTGTGTCCCTCCCCCACCCTTAGACCGAAAACATCAGTAGGATGTGAGAAAGCCAAGTATTAGTAAAGAAATTCACATCTATCTTCTTTCCAGAAATGGAGAGTCACAATGTGAAGGTAGAACAAATAATAGCATGAGAGTATTACTCCACCAGAATAAGAGCTGAGTTAAGAAATTTTGGATGGAAATGGGGAGAAAACTCACACTCTCCTCCTCAAACTACTGTTTTTATAGGAAGTATCTCATACTCCATAGATAGTGAGTGGCCTAGGGTACCATTATTCTAACTTAAGAAGAACCAGGAGATAGATGTAGATTTTAAACCTTACTAGAAAACAGTTCCTTACCCAAAAAAGAAAAGAAAAAAAAAGTGAGTATCTAATATGTAGCAGGTATGCATGTTTGCTAGCAGGCACTTCTTCATTCTGGGAACTCACATGTCAGTGAAACGGTTCGACATACAAATGAATACGCCCAGCACAATCTGGAAACTGTAAGGAGCTCATGTGGAGCTATCAGTCATGAAGAGCTGGGGGCAGCCCAGTGGAGAAAGGTGGAAAGCTGTGGAAACATGGGTGTAAGGCAGTACGTGAATGTATTACTCAGTATGTCTCTATCTCCGTAAAATCAAATGGATACAACTCTCTGAGGTCAACAGATGGAATAACTTGCTGATGGTGAGAGTTGTTTAAAAATGGACTTGAGTTACAGAGAGGTACCACAAAAGTGGCTTTCCCCTATTTGCCATGGTTATTTTAGGAGCAGCAAATGGCCTTTCAAAGTTTTGTCAATATCTAGCTTTTGTGGTATGGAACTAGGTGTAATTAGGAGTGGATTGAGGACAGTGTTGTCTATATTTTCCATCTCACCCCTTTCTCACCTTCCATTCCCTTCTCAACCCACTACAATTGAGCTTTCAGATCCATGCATTCCAACAAAACAGCTGTTATCAAGGTCATCAACAACTCCATCTTCCCAAATTGCCAAGACTCACTTCAGTCTTCCCACTGTACTTCTCTCTTCTCAGCAACCTTTAAAGGAAATACTTTCCAAGCTTCTGTGACACCACACTCTCCTGTTTGTTTGTCCATGTACTTCTTATCTACTATGTAGTTGTTCCTTCTTGGTCATCTTTGCCTCTCCTCCTTTTCCTGAGCTCTAAAAAGAATACCCTAGGGTTCCATCCTCAGTTTCCAATTCTCCTGTCTCTACACTCTCTGCTAGGATGGCCTCATGCCAGCCCATGGTTTTAAATGCGATCTATATCCCACTCACTCCCAAGCCTAACATCCGCAATCCAGTCCATTTTCCAGAGAACAAAGTTCATACATCTAAAGGCTCACTTGACTCCAACAGGCTTCCCAAAATTAATGTGCACACACAGCGGAATTTCAAGGTGTGCCACACCCTGTCACACGTACATTTCCTTCCTTGAGATGCTTCCATCTTAGCAAATGGCACCACCATCTACCAATTTCTTTATACTAAAACAAGGAATCATCTTTAATTTCTTTCTTTCCTTCTTACTTTATATTTAATCCACTGGCCAGTCTTCTCTGTTCCACTTCCAATGAATATCTCGGCTTTTCATTTCCTTCTATTTCCATTGTTACCACCCTAGTTTATACAACTGTCTTTCACCTGTATTATCGAGATAGCCTTCTAATCCATTTCCCTCTTTCTCTCCTGGAGTCCCTTCTCTAACTATCAGTCAGGGTAATTTTAACATTCAGATCAGATCACTTCACTCCAATGGGTGGAGGCTTTAATGCCTTACTACTGAACCGAGAATAAACTTCAAATTTCTTACCATTCCAAGGAGGCCATAGGGTATCTGAGTCAGGTAAATTTTGTGACCCCATTTCCTGAAATGTTCTCATTGTCACTATGCTTCCACCACAACAGTCCATGCTCACTGCTATCATTGCCTTTTGTGCCTGCCTTCTTCTCTATCAAGAATGACCTTCTCATAGATAATGAAGTAGTTGTCCTATTCTAATAGTAGCTTTCACTGAGCCTGCGCTGACTTCCTGAGCTGAAGTACCTCACACCCATTACCAGTGAGTTTTTCTACCACCGTCTATGTCGTAGAAGAAATCTACTTATGGATTCTACATGTTTATTCTGTATTATGTATGAATAAAATTGGGGTATCTCTGGGAGGGTAAGAACTTTGTCTCCTGCATTTTTATATCCTTATATAAAAGGATATAAATGTTATATCCTTATATGTAGTATACCCATGGAATAGAAGATGATAAAAATAACTATTGGATGAATAAATTAATGAAAGAATGGATGAGCGAGGTTTCCCTGGACACAAGAATACTTAGAGCTGAAAAGTCAGTTTCCATTTCTATTTCTCAAAAGTAACATTTGCAAGGGCTTAGACACATATCACTGAAGCAGTGGACTTGGAATCAGTGAATCCAGTTTCCTGTCCAACTGTTGGTCTTGAGGAAATTATGGGCTTCAGTTTCCTAATCTACTAAGTGAGAATAATAATCCCTATAGCTACCATAAAAATTAAGTAATCATTGCCACAGTCTCTAAGTTACCTTTGGTGCTTAATAGTTTTTGTCTCACTTATGGGCCGGATGTCTAAATATCTATCCCCATATTGAAACAACTCCAATGATGGAGTCCTCATCCTCTTCCCTAAGATCTGCCTCAGAGTCATATCTATCCAAAAGATTTTGTCTTTTTACTGTAAGCCCCCATTTTGGCCAGTTCTCATTAGAGATGGAAGGGAGCATCTGGTTTGATTGCATATTTTAAGTGCTTAGTCTTCATGCTGATGGGGGCTGAAAAAACAGACGATGGGAAGAAATCAGTCTGTGCAAATCCTCTGGTCCCTTTTCTCCAAGGAAATCAGCGAGCTCACTGTCATCTGCTTTGCCACCACCGCCTAACTGGTAAGATCCTCACTTGGCAGGCAGGAGCCTGCTCTCTGTTTCCAGCCACTCTACCGCCAGGCCAGATTCTTTCTAGATTGACTCTATCCCAGGGTATCACAGGGATTCAGAGTTTTGGATGATGTAGATAAAACAAAATTAGAGGTTTCATGCCTGCTGTTTCCTCAACTTTCCAGGAAGAAGCCTGATCAGGGCTTAAGCTATAGGAAGTGTATCCTTCTGATGGGCCTGGCTAACCTAGATGATGTTCTTTATCCCTACCCCAGTCCAAAAAAAGAAAAAGAAAAAAATACACTTTTTTTTCACATTTCTGTGCATTTACTGTAGGCTGTGGAACCAGATTATCTTTTTTTTCCCCCGAGTGTTAAGCAAAGCCTCTTCCTACTGCAGCCCAAAACATGTTTTTAAGATCTGCATCTGCTTTGTCTTTTTGGTCCTGGATTTAAGTTTGTAAGACTCATGGGCCATTTTCCCAAAATGTAAATAGTTATATATATGGTGGTGATGGTGGTCCTGATGGTGGTGGTAGTTGTGGCGGAAATGATGATGGTGATGATGGGAGGAGGTGGCGGTGGTGGTAGTGATGGTGGTAAAGGGAAGAAGAAAACAAGAATGGACATATACAGAATGCTCACTATAAAATGTTATTCTTATAACACTGCTCTGAGGAAGGGATTATTATCCCCATTTTAGGAACACAATACGGGGTCCACGGAAATGTTGTTCTATAACTCGCTTGTCCAGAAAGCAGCAGAACTGGGTTCCAGTTCTAGTTGATTCTGATCCAAGCAGTCTAACTCCAGAACACCAGCTCTTGATGAACAGACTATTTTAACTTTAGTGAACTCTGAAAAGTACCTTTATTTTGCCATTTGTTAACTGGGAGATGTAATCATTGTCACCTCCTATTTGCAATATCTTGCTGTTCGAGAGCTATTGGAGACAGACGGCTGGTGTAGTGAAGAGTTATCAGAGTTCAACATACTTTTCTAACCCCAGGACCAGTGGTTGCAGAGCGACACGGCATGTGTATTCACAAAAAGAACAGTACTCCATTCATGAGCTTGGCTTTGCAAATGCCTCAGCAATCAGAACGACAAGACAGGCATGTGGAACGTGAAATTATGGAAAGATAACTTCTCCTCGAATTAATTTGTTAAAAAAGTGGATAATCTTCTAGGCATTCTTGAACAGAACTAAAAACAACCCCAATGTGAGTTAGAAAAGGACAGTAATGGGATGGAGTTGGGAGAGAATGACCAGCTACTAAATTGCACAAATATCTTACCCGTCTCTTGATTCCATTTACCTATAAGGGAAAGGTCATCAGGTCTGCCTTGCCTAACAAAGGTAATAAGTGCTTAACAAGGTTAAGAACCTTGAGTTAACTGACTGAGCAGAGTTCTTCAAATTCAAAGTCGATGCCAATGACTTTTCAAATGAGGTCTAATAGCAGCTGCCCACATGGAATAGATTTGGAACCCTCAAGTCTGTTTTCTAATTGACCGAACAAAATGAGGTCTCTGTTGCAGTGCATCCTCCTAGCACATTCTATTTCTCTGTTCCACAATAACTGTTGCTGGAGTCAACCAATCTTAACAACGTATACTGAGCCACACATACTCCAAGTCTATCTTGTAGAATGCACAGGGCATTGAGTTAGGAGTCAGAAACCCAGGATTCTAAATCCAAGTCGTGCATAAACTACGTTGGTCACCATGGACTAGAGTTACAGAAACAATGTAGAGTTGGAAAGAAAATTCTAGGTCATTTAGAGCAAAGCCAACACTTAGATGAAGGGCTGATATTCTGAGAAAGTATTTAGCCTAAGGACCTATTGCTATATAAGTGGTACAGTTGAGTCTGGGATGTCCAGTGCTCTTCACACCACACCATATGATTTCTGTGGTTACTCTCAGCTCCAGGAGTCTCAGAAATACTTGAAGTGATTCAATCTAACTCCTAAAAACAAGATGGCAATGAATAAAATAATCTTAAGAGGTTATGTCTTCTGTCATTTAAGGTAGATTTCAGTCAAATCCACACAGGTCCTTAAAGGTTATAGACATTTGCTGCAGAAGTAAGTCTGTAATTTACATAATCCCGGGTTGTGCAGATAGGGCCTGTGTTTCTCACGGCCACGCTAACCGGCTTTCCTATCTCTTAGTATTAAAAGAAAGCCCACAGGGATTTAAATAGAGTGGGCATTCAGTATAACCTAGTTTACTTTGCCAACAAATAAAGAAAATCTCTGAAGGCTTCCAAAAGCTGGTGGGGTGGGGGGTGGCAGGTACAGTTGTAGAACTAGGCAAAAAAACAAGCAATTAGTAATGACAGATTTGATTGGGAGCAAGCTGGAATTTCTGCTCTCGCCAGTATCTTAAAAATATTTTATAGCCTGACTCTTTAGGGAGCTGTCTCTGTCTCTATCATCACCATTAAGTTTATTTCCCCAAGAAACATAATTGGACACCTTCAAATGCTGGGGTTGGGACACGGAACTAACATCCAATTATAGGTGAAGGGTGTTTTGTATTTTGTGGTTACATTCCACAGTTCATATTCTAAGCTTCCAAGTTTCAGAATCTTAACAAAAAGTTGTGTTTCAGCAGGGCTGGATCACACACTGAAACAAAGTAAATGTATTGCAATGACTGTCCGCTGTCATGTCCCCGCACCCAGATTCACGCCTGCCTCTCTGGTCCTCTGCTCACCTGGGGAAGTAGACCACAATGGGCTTTCAGGGGACTTGTCACCATGTGGACAGAGGGTCCTGTCAGCTTATGCTCTCCCTCGATTGCTTTTTCCTTGTTTAACTCGAGCCAATTAAGCCCTGCGCTATCATTAATCGTCAAACTAGCACTTTTAGACTTGAGAAAACCCATCTGGCAATCACCTTTAAATTAGCCTTCAGCCCCTCCAAATAGCTTTAATTAAAGTCACGGCTGGCATGGAATCTGTCCAGATTTTGTTTGTGGTTACAAATTCACAGTGTCACAGGTGTGGCAGGAACAGGACATATATTAATTCTGGAACCTCAAGGTCTCATCCAGGTCAGGTCCAGATTTTTTTTTTTTTTTAAATAAATGCTCATGCAAACAGTCTGCTGGCCAAGCTTGGCATACACTTCATTTCAAAGGACCTCCCTGCAAAGGAATCAACAAACTTCCCTGTAATCTTAGAAGCTGATTTTATCAGCACTAGACCACCCACTAATCCAACGTAAGACAAAGAGCACCCTGTTGTCATCCAGAGATGTATTGAGAAATCCAGGTTTGTGCTCCAATTGTCATCGGACAGTTTGTTCTATGAGAGGGATACAAACTCGTGGCCATTTCTTAAAATGCTCCTAAAACAGGCTCAGACTTTGGGACCCTAAACAATACCTATGTACTATACACTATCCCAGATGAGGCCATTGCGAGGAAAACAACCGTCTCAGATGGGGCCCTTCGGAGAAAGCGTAACCTAATAAGTTGGATGCACTGATGTGTGCTTTGATCTGGATTCAAACCTGGCTCTTTTTAGTAGCTGTCTAACTCTGATAAAGTTACTCTCAGATTTCTTTGTCCACCCGTCAAATGTAGATAATAACCCTTATCTCCATTGGGTCGTGGTGAGAATTACCGGCAATAATACATAGAAAGTCCATGGTAGATGCCTGGCATAAGGAAGTGGATGATAAACCACAGCTTTTTAAAGAACTGTGTGTGGAGTTGGGGGAGGTTTTCTCCCTGGCTGGGCTCACTTCAGTTGCTCACCTGTGGTCTTAAGGACCCTGCTGGATCTACTGCCCAGCCTCAAGTACCACCTCTAGATTTCTCTTCAAATCCAATCTTCTGAAACCTCATCTTTCAACCTTTGACAAGAGGAACACTGAGAATATCTCACAAAGCCCCATAACTTCTCCAAATCAAAATGTGTCCACTACTGAAATCATCTTCTGTTTTGATTTTGAGAAATACTTTTCCTCCTCCTTTGGAAGGAGGAAATACTTTTCTTCCTCCTCCTCTGCTCTTAACCCTCACCTGTTTGTCTCCTCCATGATCTTCCTCCATCAAGTCTAGTGACTCGCTGGGACCTTCTTTATGTTCACTCCTCTCTTGCCAAATTACAAACACGTTCAATCCCCCCAAATAACAAACTACCAAATTCAAGCTAAGCCAAAACCTCCCCGCTGGGATGGCTCTTCTTCACTCTCCATGCCCTCACACTGACAACCTCTTAGAAAAGAAATCTACACCCACTACTTCTTCTCACGTCCAGCCCACCCACTGCACACCATCAACACTTGAAGCTAGGACCCTTCCCTCTAGTCCCTGCCTCCCCCTGCATCATTCTCATTCAGATAATGCAATAGCCTCTTCATAGTCAACCCAAGTGGAAGCAGATTTGACTTGCTCTTCTTCATTGCCTGATTGGTGGATTCAATGATTAAACTATGAATGAACTGATGAAAATGCTTACTATGTTAATCTATCCTGTACTCTAACACCCCCCAAATTCTCCGAATCTCTTATTGTACATTCTTGTAATCACCTATTCGATTGTTTTTGTCTTTCCTAGGGAACTCTAAGTTCAGGGAAGGCAAAAATCCCATCTATCTTGTATTCTCAAGACTAACTATAGGGCTTTGACTAGATACTCAGTATCATAAATTTAATGTCTGACTAATCAACACATTTACTGCTTTTCTTTCCCATCATTGCCTTGGTTGGGCCTCATCGTTTCTCATCTGTACTACTTGGTAAAACTCTTATTTATTCATCATTATTTAGGTGATTCATTTATTCAACAAATATTGAGCATCTTGCTTTGTTGGGCTCTGTTCTGGTCTCATGTGGCTTCTAATTTAGGGAAGTAAAAGCCAAGTAAGATCTAATTATGCATGAGGTGTTGATAAGGGCTGAGGATGGTAACACAGGTGAGCATGCACAAATTGCTGGGCAGTGCTATTTACACAATGGATTGGGAAAGGCCTTCCTGGTTCATTGGCTTTTGAGCAGAGATCTGACTGGAGGAAATGTGCCATCTAGAATCCTCCTGGGAAAGCACCCTATGTGGAAGGAATGAAAGGGGCAAAGGCTCTAAGGCTGAGGCTTGATGGGCCTCTGGAAAGCAAGGAGACCAGTATGGCAAGGGTACAGAGGTGTGGGGGACCAGGAAGTGATACGACATGGGGGATGATATGGGGAGGCAGGCCTGGTAGGCCATGGCAAGGATGCTGGAATTTGTTCTAAATTATATGGGAAGCCATCAGAAGAATTTGAATAGGGACCTTAACTTATGGTCCCTAAACAACAGCTCTGATCACATTTCTCCTATATTAAATTTTTTATTTGCTTATTTCCTATAAAATAAATTCCAAATGCCTTTGCTTGACCTTTAAGCTCCTCTATGATTCAGACTTATGTTTTCTTCCCCATCACTTTCTCATCTCCTTGCTTGTTTCTCAAGATGAATTTTTTGGTGTCTCTGCCTGTAGCTGCTGAACTGATGTAGATACTTCCATCATCAGGAATACCTTTTCTTTTCCTTCTTAATTGTTCATGACTCATTAGGACTCCATACACCGAGTGATACCTTCTTGAAACTCGAGCCCCTAGAACATGGTACTGATGAGTATATCTAGCTTTCATCATATCAGTTACTGTTTATTTAGCATCTACAATGGGCCAGGCACTCTGCTGGGCACATCTCATTAAAAAATTGAATATATCTCTACCTCAGTCTTGCAGACAAGAAAACAAAGGCTTAGTCAGATATGTGAGTAAGTTCCCAAGATTGCACTGCAAGTAACAGCCAAAATTAGAGCCCGTTCTCCCAGACACCTGTGCTCTTTCAAATACTTGCAGGATAGTTGTTTTTGAACATCTCCTCCATTTCACTGTAAGCTCCTTCATGGCATAGAACATATGTAATTCATCTTGTTATCCTCAGTATTTATCAGAATAGTTCCTTAATAAATACTTGCTAAAGTAAGTACAACTTTGAGAATGACCACAAGGTGAAGATCTCAGAGGCTTCATCCATGAAAAAACTTTCCAGTTACTCATTTTTAAAAAATTTATTCACTAATTTCTGTATCTACTTATTTCACAGAACTATGTGAGTCCAGTATGTAGAGGTAGATACTTGCACTGTGGAAGATTCAAAGCTAAACGCAATGGGCACTGATCCCAAAAAGCTTAAAATCCAATCAGAAAAGAGAAATGGGGATTAACATTTCTTGTACACCCATAATGTGCCAGGTACTGTGCTAGAAGCTTGATGTCTACTTTCTTATTTATTTACCCATCAGAATGAATTTTCAACACTAGGATACTGAATCTCAAAGAAGATAAATATATTTTTTGAAATCATATGGTAGTTAAGTATCAGAGCTGAGATGCCATTCTATATCTGGCCAATTCTAAACCTCTTCTCTTTCCAGCTCCATCAAACCAGGACCTAATATTATCATTATACCTACATAATCATAACAGAAGCCTCAAAAAAGTGCTTGCACAAGGTTCCATGCAGTTACTCTGCCTGTGGGGCACACAAAAACTCCACCGAATGCCCACTATCGCAGGGCTTAGGAATAAAGATGATTTTAGCACTGAGCATAGAAGCAGAGAGAAAGCTGAGGCAGCTTTGATGCTATGAGTTAGAGAGATGAGCCTCTATACCTAGGAGCACATGATTTTTTTTTTTTTTTTTGGAGCACATGATTTTTGACAGTAATTGTGGAACGCATACAGATAGGAGGCTTTTAATAAATGTTGATGGAGAGGAAGAAAAGAAGGAAGGAATGAGCGAACTCATGATGCTTAATTTTGATTAACAATGTCTGTCCAGCCCAGATGTCTTTGTTCCTGTTATTCGTTGTATTTGTTTTATCCACACTCCTTATAGGGGAATATTTAAGGACAGGAGCATTGGAATCAGACTCACCTTGATTCGAATACCATATCCAGCTCCTATCTAACTTGGTCAAGACGCTGAACATCTCTGTGCCCCCATTTCTTCCTCTGTAGAATGGGGATCATAATAGACTACCCTGAAGGGCTATTGTGAAGGTCAAATGGTTTGCCACAGAGTCTGCAACAAGGAAAGTGCTCAAACAATGATGGCCTTGAAATCATATAGCTCTGACTGAAGAGCTGCTGCTCCAATGCTCTTCCTTTTCTGTCCTGATTGATTTTATTCCATTTACCTTGCTAGCCTCAGTGGGTATTCTTTATGGCCCCTGCTTATCAGAGGGCTGGAGCCTGTGGCTTTTAGCCATCTGGTCCAGCAGGCTGCTGGCACCTATGAGCTCCCCCAGATGGATGGTCTTATCTCAGCCTGGAAATGCTGGGGGGTTGCCTGAGCCAGGCAGGGCATGGTGCCCCTTGGGTGATGGTTATTCAGAAGAGAAGCCCTTTCAGGGTGAAGCCCCATGACTGGAGGTGGCTTTGGCAGCACAAGGCTCATTGGCTCACTGGAACCAAGGGTGATGTGGCTCAGCTTCCAGACGAAGTAGGAAGAGAGCAGGCTGGTGGGTATTCCAGGGCTGTAATCATCATGCTGGCACTCACTCCAGTTCGGACCCTGAATGAGGCATGGGGGATTTGGTGAAAGAGGGATGAGGAGCCAAGAACAAGTCCCCTGCCTACCCATTGTTTGTGACTGGAAGAGAAAGGACTGATATGTTAGAGGCTTAAGACCTTGAGTCAATATACACATGCATGTGTTCTTATGGGGAAAAGGCACATATGCTGTGAACAGAGAAGGATGTCAGGCTAGGATTAGACCAAGTCGGTCCAATAAGTCATTCAGGGCTCCTTTGCACACCTGGATCAACGTGCACATTCCATTTCCTTGGGGTGACATTATTCATGAGCATGTTCAGCTCCCTCATTGACCAAACATTTGGAGAGGGATCACCATGTCTTACTCACTTTTGCAGTCCGATGGCACCTTGTTCTGACATAGTCGCTGCTCCACAGAAGGCCACCAGGTGCATTTTATTCATCTTGCGAGGCCTTCTCAATTGTCAAAATGAATTCAGTGCAAGAAGGTATGCTTCATGTAGGAGATAGGAGGCTCAGCCCTGACTCTCAAGGAGTCCATAAGATAGCCCCAGAGGCCCCCACAAGGCAGTCATCTCTGTGAGGGCCGGGGTACTGCCGTGGTAACAGTCCTCTGAGCAGTGTAGAGAAGGCGCTTTCACACGAGACCTAAGTGGGTGGTGTCATTTCTCTGGTAGTTTTAGGCATTAAACAAGGCACGGGCACGGGAGCTGAGTCTTGCACTTAGATCACCCAGTCTCTACTAAGTGCATTTTCCTCTCACTGTTGCACAAATATCTCCCCCCACCCCCCCAGTAAAGCCCATCTAACAGGCTTTCTTGAATAAAGCCTAGTTTCTTGGGATTTTGAAAAGGACGGTGATTCATGGAGAGAAAGGGATGCGGTGTGAAGAATGAACGTGAAATGGCCTGGGCTCCGTAAGCCAACCGGCCGCTCTGCCATGAGACTGTGCTGCAAACAGGCACAGAGCTGGAAGAAAGAGCCCCCAGCTCCCTCCCCACTAGAAATGTGCCTCCCCCCACCCCCCAGGCTGTCCCCTCCCTTCCCAGGTCCCCTCAGAGGCCTCCTGTCATCAGACGGGACCGGGTTCCCATTCACATCAAGGAAGGTTCAGACTTGGGGGCTTGTCTTCTGGGATTATTCGCTCAGAAAAACAGAACCTTGTCAAGCTGCCCTAATCACAAGGAAAGATTTTGTCTCTCTCTGATGGAAATAAATGTAACAGGAGATGAGGGGCCAGAGCCCAGAGGCTGGCTGAAGGGAATGAGGTGAGAAACATCTTGGGTGGATATGATATTAGTCACACATGTTAGCCCTGCCTTGGGCTGGGGATCCAGAAATGAGAAATAAAGTAGGCCAAGAAATAAGGATTACAGGAGCACAGTTCCAAACTCCCACAGGATCCAACGGCGTTAAACCTGAGGACCCAAGGTGAAACAATCAGCCCTTCATCCCACCCTGTAATTCCTCCGTTTACCTTCCACCTCACCCAGGGCCCATCCACAAGGCAAAGCCATTTATCCTAAGAAGGAGAGTGAAACAACGCTACAGCCCCCCCACCCCGACCCTGACCCCGTGCTCTCAAGCTGCTCGGAAGAAGAGAGAAGACAGGCGTGCTCTTGCGTCTTTATGTGAGACTGAATTATCGAGCGGCAGCTTCATCCCCCAGGGAGGATTCTGAGGCCGCTCCCCCAGGCCAGCCGGGCGTCCTGAGACGGATGCCACATGGAGGGACCACGGGGGAGACACTGCGGGGAAAGCCTTGAGCAACGCCTTTCTCTAGGGCTGACAGGGGACAGGGGGGACCCAAGGGCCACGGAGAATCCTGTCATGGGAATGGGAATGAGCACAGGGCGAGACCGCTCTTCTCGCATGTAGTTTGGGAGGCCTCCTGGGCTGGACAGAACATGCTAATGGAGAACAGATGTCCCTAAACAGCATGAAGGGTCAAGGGTTGGGGCTGAATGACGGCATACTGGGAAGTTTTATCATTAAATGGTTCCAGGTGTTTGGGATAAATTCTCCTTGTAGGAGAGGATAGCACCTGCTCCCAACCAGAGACGTAGGGTATTGACTCCTCTTCTCTCTGCCTTTTTATTCCTTGTAAGTGAGGCCTCTGGCCATGACTGTGGTAGAGATGCCGCCGAGCCAGCGCCCTCCTTGGGGACACCCCTGGAGAGGGGGGTGCAGGGGCAAGGCCTTCCCCCCACCCCCGGACTGTTCCCACGCTCCCTGGAAGGGCAGGGGCACTGCACATGGGCGGTGAGGGACGAGGTGGCAGCGAGGAGGGCAGGGAGGAGAAGGACACGGCCCTCGCCACCCCAAGTGCCACCCTCCTGATTCCCCAGCCTCGCCATCTGGCCACCGGCACCTGGGCGCCGTGGTCTAGGCCAAGCAGAAGAAGTCTCTCGTCCTCCCTTAGGGACAAGCTGATCCCCAGGCTCAGCGTCTCCGCCTAGCGAGGCGCCAGGAACCTTCAAGGCTGACCTTGAGCACATTTTTCTAACCGCACCTCCCTGTCTCCCCCTCCTTGGGCCACCCCACGGTCTCCCACACGTCGTGACTCTCACACAGGACACGTATCTCCTGCCCAGCTTTGTGCCCAGGCTCTCTGCTCAGAGGGCCTCCTGTCCCAGCTCTCGCTGCTCCGACTAGAGAGATGTGCTCATCCCGTATCCCGCGCAAACGTCCCCAGGAAAGCTGCGATGTTGTCGTTGATTTGCCTCAGTTAGTGGGTACCTACTTCTCCTTGTAGATGCCAGGGCTTTAGAAACGCAGGTAAGACGGCTCTCACGCTGTACTTCAGTCATGGGAAGCTGTTTCTCTCCCTCCCTCCCCCACACCAGACACGCCATACACACCCCCTATATCACCGGCTATCACATATTCAATATGTGATCAATACTTACTAAATTCTGGCCATTAGTATTTCCCATTTTCCATATCAAAGAGCAAAGACTACACTATGCTAATAAACATAACTAGTTAGCAGTGGAGCTGGACTCCAAGGTTGTTCCCTTTGACTCCAGAGCCATGCTCCTCACTAGCATATCTCCTATGGTCTCCACCCCATTAGACCGGGGGCCCCTCAAAGGCAGAAATTCATAGCTCAGCACAAAGCAAGCAGACTCTGCACTTAGATACGGTCGCAAATGCTGCCTACGGCAGTGACCTGCTGTGTGACCTGGGGGGAGTTACTTAACCTCAAACTAAACCTCAGTTTTTCCATCTGTAAAATGGTGGGGGGAAAAGCTCTACTTAATTCACTATATTATCCTAGGCATTAAGTAGAATTCCGTATGTGCAATATTGCCAAATAAACGGGCCCAGCCAAAAAGTGAGCTCTAGCCCTTGTCTGTATGTTTGTCCCCTCAATCCTTAGATTGAGTGAGTGAGTTCACCGAGTGGAGACTCTGTATGTCCATAGAACACATTTTTTTTTTTTTAAGTATATCAGGCCTCCTGAAAGGGGAATAGGGCTGACAGAGAGCTGAGCTGAGGGTTGGGAGGGTGGATTCTACTGCACCTGGGTAGCTACTCCCAGGACTGGACTCCTTCCTCACTGTGATGCTGCTGCCCCCCACCTGCCCCCAGCCCGTTCTCCTCCCGCCCGCCCCCCCCCACACACACACACTCACACCCTCACCCCCAGGAAGCACGTCTGTACGTCCGCTGGCCGCGTCCAGGTGCGAAGTCAGCAGGATCCGTGCAGGCCCCAGAGGCCCCTCAGAGGGTCTCACCGGATGACGGCTGATTGGTGACTTTTGTCATCAAATGGTACCAGACGAGCAGGCTTCCGATTGGAAGTAAGTGCCCGGGGCCAGTGGGGTCAAGGAGCAGAGCCCCTCCGGCTGGGACATGTGTCTGGAGCAGGCAGCTATAGCATGGGGACACTCGGTGGGGTCCTCTGGGGGCCAGGCCCCCCTTCCAGCCCTCTGCCCCCGGCGTGTGGGCTGTGGCCTTCGCGCTTGCCTCCTGGGCCCACCAAGTGACCGCCAACACTTAGGGCAAGAGCAGGGGGAAAGGCTGGTGCTAGGGCGGCAGAGCTTTTGTTGCTTATGGGGAAGCCTTCCTGGAAGCCCAGTCTGCTTGCACCCCGTGGCCTGCACAGAGGCTCGGGAGGGGGCCATCAGGGAAGCGCTGGGCCCCTGGTTCGGGGCCGGGGTGCTGGGGAGTTGGGGTCCCGGGCGCCCCACACGCCCTCTACCTTTCCCTCTCGCCTTGGAGCGGGCTGGTCTTTGAGACACGGAGGCTAACGGCCGGGGAAACACGCCCCCACCTTCCTCACCTTCCCCTTCTCAGCAAATGCTTCCCAAACTGTTGGCAGGAATTAAAAATAGAGTGTGGACCAGGCCACGAATACAAATCCTGAGGGGAGGGGCAGGAAGGGCAGGAGGGGCTGGGAGTCCAGCCCCGGGGCTGTCCACTGTCGCCGGGAGGGGAGCAGCCCCAGCCGAGGCCGCATGACTAAGTGCCACCTGACTTAGTCGCGAGCGTCGCGACTCTTCAGGAGACCAGAGAAAGGAAGGGCAGGCGGCCTGAGCCGAAGCTGAACTTTTCACCCCTTCCCTACGGGGAAGAACAGAACTCAGCGCGCCTGCAGAACATGACAGAGAGAGGCAAGACAGAGGCTGAAATTGCACGGAGCTGGGCCTTGAGGTCTGGAAGCAAACTAGGGGTTCCTTCCCCTCCTCATCCTCACAGCCACACCTGCACTGTTGGGAGAAGGAGCCAGGGAGGCATCAGGGCGCATGAAGCATGGTAACTCCAGAATGGGTGTCACGTCGTCCAGCCCAAGTCTGGAATAAAATTACCCGCCCCCGCAAGGAAGACCCAGATTCCTATTCCTTAGCATTAGTGACAACGGGTTCTGTGCTCATATTTGCGATGTTTAATTTCTAGAGTGATTTGATGTTGAGACCTACTTAGTCCTTTCACCATTCACCTGTAAGAGCGCTGCATTTACGAGAGGAGCGTAAAGCTATGATCCTGTGTCCCAAATTCCACCCACTACACGTCAACGCCTAACACCCAGGGTGTGCCAGCTGAAGGCACAGAGGAGCAGTGCAGAGGATCCCCAACGCGGTGAGCGAGCTCTTCATTCACGCACCTCTTCGCATCATCCACATCGCGAAATGCACCTTCCAAGGGAGGAGCAAAGGTCTTCATGTAGCTACACATACATGCTACCCTATTCTCTGGCTCCATTCCCTGCTCCCCATCCCAACACGCACACACCATCAGCTCCTCAAGGGAAGCTGAGGGTGGAGATGATTCTTCAAGAGCCAGAAATCCATTGACTCGAACTGTAAATGAAAACGAAAAAAAAAAAAAATCCCCACTGTCAGCGTCCACTTCTGTCTCTTTGAGGATGGCACCTCTTTCAGCAGCTGACATAAGGGAGAAAAAGACAATTAAATTTCGACATCTTTGCTCATTCAGTTTACCTTTGCCAAAAACCACAGAAACACAATCAGGGCTTTTTGAGTAAATCGGTAATTGGGGGGAAGGTGGCACGGTTAAGAGTGGTACAAATTTAGCATCTAATAATAGCTCAATTAAGACTTAGATCCCATCTGTTTCTACTTGAGTTTCACAAAACCCAAAGACTAGTTATTTTCTTTTCCTTTTCTTTTAACTTGTATACACCGACCCTTCTTCCACCACCCTCACAAACACCCACGGAGAACTTGCTGTTCCCTTCAGGAAGCTGACCTCTGCTCCCTGATTTAGCTCCCCATTAGCCACTTCTCTGGCACAGAGCAGCCCAGCGTCCAAGCACAAACGTGGGGATGTTTGAGTGCAAACTGGACCTGTTTCCTGACTCAGTACAATCCTCTACGGTGCCTGCAACTTGTGTCTCTGTCTAGCTACAAAGATGGGAAATTGCACTATCTGTTTCTCACGCCCTCCAAAAACTGGTGAGAAATGCTGCAAACGGCCTTGGGAGTCCTTGGAGGAAGGCGCCCCTCCAGGGCTGTTCACTGAGCTTCTGGGATGTTACTGCAGGTCCTGAATTGGTGTTACAAGCCCTCACACTTTCACTCCCTTTGGTTCTTATTAGTCCAACGTGAAAGCAGGAAAGGAAGGAGGAGGGAGAGAAACATCTGTGGGTTTTCTGTGTGAGTGTGTTGAGGGATGGCCACGGCGGGGACGGGGGCGGGGGTGGGGGGAGATCAGATTCAACTGCTCAGTTCAAAGGGAGCCTAGTGCAATAGTAGTGTAACAAGATTTGTTGCCCAGCCTCTTTGGCCCAAGGTAAGTATACCCCTGTCTCCCCAAGCCTGCAATAGAGTAGAAACAAATGATCCTTAGAGTTTACTAACCATGTCAAACACTTTGAGCAGACCACAAAGAATTTATTCTCCCTACAATAGCACCACGGGGCTTCTCGCTGGACCGTTTCTCTTCTCTACCCATTTGTTCCAATAAACATCCCATTTCTATCAAAGCAAATGATTGTCTTCCCAAATGTCCTGTGACCCTGCATCCAGATTCTAGGTTCTTGCCTTGGCAGTTGTGTTCTCACTCTCCCGGAGTCATGGGAGCAGGAGGGTCTCTACCAATAGATTTTATCACATGGACTCCAAGCTGTTGTTCTCTGGTTTCAAAGAGAAGAAGTAAGTGAGGCCTAAGAAACTGAGACCTGGGAATTGAACTCATTCATTGTCTCTCAGTTGACACCAATAGCCTCTGATTATTTACTGTCATATTTATTTTTGGTGTTGGTTTTAAGGCCACATTCAGGCTGCTGACAAGTTCTGATTAATGACGAATGAGCACTAATAAAAATTGCCATTATTTTTTTTTAAAAAGCCGAGTAAGACAATGGACAAACTGAGACTACCCAATCAATTACTAGACCCCACCATATCTCCAAAGGGTATTTAAGGAAGCACAAGAGAGAGGAGGGATACAAGATAAAGTCAGATAATGTCTATAATCTTTTAAATATCCTGAACTTTTATGATACTCACTTAAAAACTCAATGTTCAGATATAGAAACAGTAATGAGGTACCCATTTTGGAGGTGACTCATGCCCTTAGAAAGATGCTATTACTACCCAGCTTATTACGCAGCTTAGCAGAGTAAAGGACGGGATTCAAAGTCTCAAGACTTTGTCCTAGATACTCGATTCCTCACTTGACTTCTCTATGTCAGATAAACATAGCTATACAATTAAATGAATTTAAAACTTCTGTAAGAATGCCCTCTAGATTTTCAAAAGGATGGTGATGCTAAAAATTAAAAGCATTCTTGATCTTGGGCAAAGGGCCAGGAAATCCCATCAACCAACATTCAGACCAATCAGATCTGGTGCAACCAAGTCTCAATTGATTGAAAAAGCTAAATCAACCCCAAGGGCATTAGTCTGCCCTCTTGTTTCCAAGAAAAGGAAAAGCTTGGGTCCTGACTTAGTTTGCAACAAACGTAATAATTTGTTATGCGATAACTGAAATGAATTATCATATTAGCATAGAGATTTCTTGTCCTTATTAAAAAACACGTAGGAGCAAAAACACATGAGAAATGTATTACTAAACGATGTTAAACCAATCATTTCCCTCTGAGTAGGCAATGCTACGATGAATATCATCCTCAAACTCGTCCATGTGGAGAAGCTTCCCCCCCCAAAAAAAAATTTTTTTTTCAAAAGAAGAGGCCAAGTCATTAGCTTTATTGAGAAATGCTACAGAAGAAGAAAGCTTTTTAGCAGGATAAGAGTAGTAGCAGTAAATAATTGAATCAAAGCACAGGGCCAGTTGGCATATCTGCACTTTCCTAACCACACACACCATATTTCATCATGACATAAGATATTGTCACAAAGTACAGGGAGTCATGAGCTGTAATGGAACAATATATCATTCTGCAACCCCATGCCATGCACTCCATGGGTTTGAAAAGAATCCCTAATTCTATACCATTCAACACACACACACACACATACACACACACACACACACACAATCAACTTCTTCAACTTTCTATTGTGGTAAACAGAACAATAACGAGAGGTAAAGAACACATGTGCTAAAACCTACCTGACCATGCAGTATTCGATAAGAAGCATTAAATTCAGTCAGAAGACTGAAGTTCAGCCCTAGCTCCATTATTCACCAGCTTGTGATCTTGTGATTTCAGGTACATCATTGTTAGAGAGCAAATGAGAGAACATTGGCTTTGGAACCCAAGTCTAGAGCTGAAATCTTTTATCAAACAGCCTACCATGTAGGCCTTCATTCAAGTTATAATTTAGCTCAATTTCTTCATCCGAGAAATGAGGTGGGGGAGAAAGCCACACATTTACTTCCTCCTAAGGAGCCATGAGGATTAAATGAGAAAGTGCAAAAGGAAGCTCTTGGCAAGTCTTTAAGGAGCTATCCCAACATTTGTTACTATACTTACGTTCCGTGGACCCTACTCTTCTCCTTTATCTAATGGGGGTTAAAATGCAAGCCCTCTCCTGCTTCCTTCCAGGATTTTCACAGGACTAAGCAAGCTCATGTATATGGATGTATTTGTGAAATAATATACCGCTTCGTAAATGATTGTCATTATATTAGGTTAACCTTGAAATTCCCAGTATCCTCCTACCGCAACAAGCTGGGCTCTCTCAGAGCTCAATGTCCTTCATTCCTCATTCTGGTGGCCTTGTACCAGAGAACTTGCCATATTAACAATCCAGCAAATATTGCCATTCTCTCGTATTCCATCCTTCCTTTCCCAATTTAAATAATTGTTTGCATAGATCTGCATAAGTTATACATCAGTTGTTACTTTACTTAGGCATTTGAGTTGAAAATAATCAAGCTATTATTAACACTCATTCCTTTTTTTTTCTTCCTGTATACTGAAAAGTAAAATGTTCTTTTCTTTCAGAGAGAAGCATATAGTTCATAATAAAAAGTAAAGAACAAAAACAAAACCCCAAAAGACCAAAAACAAAAACCATACAAAGTGGTTATGGTTCATTTCCCATCCCACAAGCTCCCACATTCCAAAAACTGCCATTACTACGTACGACAATTTAGTTAGTTGAAGCTATCGAAGCTTTTTTTCCACTTCCAATGTTAAAATAGCCTTATTAGATTTTTTTGCAGATTGTAAACATGTTTTATTATAAAAACAAATTAAATAATACCTAAAAGTACACGCACATCTTATATATGTATATATTCACCAAAATATAAATAGACACAAGAGTCTATAACCTGTCATATTTCCCATCATATTTCTGCCAAATACAAATCCATAAGCATTTTTAAGGTCTTAATAGTTTTCCATCATATGTATGTATCATAATATACTTAACCACTTAATTTAGATTGCTTCTGATTTTCACTAATACGAAAGGCCGTGAAGGTAACGTAAAAAACTAAACATACGCCCACTATACGATGCAGCCATTCTACTCTAGGTCAATAACCCAGAGAAATGAAGGTGTATGTCTACTAAAAGACAGATGTGTGGAGCAACTTTATTTATTATGTCCCAAACTGTCAGCAACCCAACAGTCCCTCCAATGGGTGAATGGATGAACAAATTGTGGTACACCCATACAATAGAATGAAAAATAATGGGCACAGTAATATGAATGAATCTCACAATAATTAAGTTCAGCCATAAAAGTCAAAGAAGAATTTGTACTGTAGAATTCCACTTATATAAAAGTCAAGAAAATGTAATCTAATCTAGGGAAATAGAAATAAGATTAGTGGTTGCCCTAGAGTGAGGGAGTAGGGAGGGCCGGAAGGGAGGCATTACCAAAGGACGTGAGACATTTGGGATGAGGGATAGGTTTACTATATTAACTGTGGTGATTGTGTCCATATATCAAAACTTATCATCTTGTACAGTTTAAATATGTGTAGGTATTGTGTGTCAATTATATCGCAGTAAAGCCATTAAAAATGGTGAGACGTGTCTCTGTGAACTGCTGGAATTGCCTCCGTGGAGTCTTTTTGCCTTGGGCACCAGTTACAGACATAACTTCTTAACAGATTGCCCTGCTACCAATCCGACCTTCCATCAGACCATTTCTCTCGCTGGGTTAATCTTCCTCAAGCTCAGTTCTGATCAAAACTTTTCATTTGCTCCTCATTTCTCATTGAGTGGATTCTCCATACAAACTGCTTATTTTGGCATCCAAGGGCCACCAGCACTCAGACCCTATCTCCCTCTCTACACTCCTTCTCCCACTACCCACTTTCATGGAAGCCATGTACCAAACGGAGTGACCAACTGGTAATGGCACTGAAGTGAGACACTCCATGTAGAAGATTCGATTTCCTCACCTGTCAAATGCGATAGTAATTATAACTGGACTAAAATGTTGTCATGAAAATATTTTTGAAAAAAAATATTAAACTGTTAACACCACGTTACACTGTCCAGACATCCATGCTCTCACCCTTAACCTTTGTATACGCGGTCCTTCAACATCTTTAAATCTCCCAATTCTTCCCGCCCTTCGTGACCATTTCCTCCATATGGTCTTCCTCTAAAATCACATGATCTAAAAAAATAAAAATAAAAAAATAGAATAAAATTGCATGATCTGTAACATGTTCCTGCCTCACGACAGTTAATAATCAGCTTGTCTGCTTGTCACATACTTGGGTTTGTACACTTGCCACATCAACACGTAACTCCCTTCTCCCCCCACGTGCTTTGGTTAGTTGCTCAAAGACAGGACTGCCTGATTCACCTTTGTCTTCTTGGCCGTCTCCACAGCAGACACTGCGCCACAAAAACTTGCTCTCGGGTGAAGGCAAAGAAGAATCCCAGGCACCTGCCCTCTGGCATGAGTCATTATGATTTAGGCGTCATTTCTCAGCTTCCAAGAAGAAAATAACTCTGGAACTATTTTCAGAGGTGACCTGAGAACTGAATTAAAAACTCGATGTCCAAATGGCAGTATCCGGGGTCTGGTTCCAAGCCCTGACATGACCACCCCGCGTGGCCTGTCTAACGAGCCTGAACTCGGGGTCTCCTGATTACCTTCCATAAGCTCCACCTCATCCTTAGTCGAGCTGCTCTGGGGCCTTCACTTCTACTAAAATCATAACACTTTCTGATAGTCACTCGCCTGGTTGTCCTCCACGGAGCTGTCAGCTATCTTAGGACAGACGCTGCATCTCTGCTCTCGGCAGCAGCCAGCACGGTGCTGGGCACATAGTGTCATTAAATACAGTGCCTCAGGAATCTGAAGATCAAAGACTTGGCTCCTCATTGTTCTTCATCTCCAGGTCTTTTATAATGAAATGATGTGTACAGATTTTGGCAATGAAGAAGTTATAAATTCTTTAACTAGAAAGAGGGCATGCAATAAAGAATTTCTTCCCTAATGATCATTGAGAACATGCCCCATATTTATGACAGCAACTAATTCTAAGCAACTGAATGCCCAGTGATAGAGGATTGGTTAAATAAATTATGATCCAGGGACACCTGAGTGACTCAGCAGTTGAGTGTCCGCCTTTGGCTCAGGTCATGATCCCGGGGTCTGGGGATCGAGTCCCACATCCGGTTCCCTGTGAGGAGCCTGCTTCTCCCCCTGCCTAGGTCTCTGCCTCTCTCTGTGGGTCTTTTGTGAATAAATAAAGAAAATCTTTAAAAATATGTAAAAACATAAACAATGATCAAGCCATATGCTACAGTACTGTACAGACATTAAAAACAGTATATGGTATGGATGATTTATAAAACGAAGATACCCACTTCCATTAAAAAAATTACCAAAAAATCACTGGAAAGATTATGAAACCATTTGCAGTGAATGATAAAATATATCTATACAGAATTCGTGAGTATGGAAACCTGACTAGAAGGACATTTACCAACAGTTGAACAGTGATGACATCTTGGAGTTGAGATTATATTATGAGCCGTTTCTAGTCTTCTTGTTTGTCTGTTTTGTCTGTTATATATGAGCCAATTTTTAAGGAGAGTAGTTGGGTGTAGCTATGCATGTAAATCAGCGGGTGCAGATAGATGTCTAGGGGCACAGAGAAACTGACGCGGTGAAACTAGTTAATACAGAATCACAATAGAGTAATAACATGTTTATACTGAAACTCTGAACGTTTTTGCATTGAAGAAGCATGAAAACTATCTTGGCCTAACCTCTCCCTCACTCCAGGGACCCCTTCCACGACAGCCCTCTAGGTGTTTTGAAGGGCAACTGAAAAGAAGGAGGAAGGGAGGGGACTAAAGGAAGTTTGTTCCTTTTATGTGTTCCCATCTGCCTGGGTGGTTTCACGCCCATTAGTTGGTGCGACACAACAGTGAGTCAGTAAACGGAGGACATGCTTTCAGGAATGAGGATTTAAGTCATCCCACCAGACAGGAAATCCTACCAGGCCGAAGTGCTGCCCAAGGGCAACGGGCACATACCACAGGCAGTGCATGAAAGCACGAAGGCTCACTTGAAGTATGGAGTCGCAGGGCCTCCACATGTATGTAGGAGGGGGTGTGGGGGCTCGGAGTAGCCAATGGGTCAGCTGGGCTGGATATCGTCCTTTAGCTCCAAGTTTAACCTCCCAGACTTTGCCCTAAACCTGGAAGGCTGAGAACTACATTTTCTGGTCAGCTCGTAACACCTGCCAATTGAGAATACAAGTTGCATCTGAAAGGTGGGGTATGGGAAGGGTGCCTCTCTCCTCTTCTCCTGTGCTCCTGTCCAGTGGACCCAGAGGTGGCAGAAGGCCCCCAGGGGCAGCAGTTGGCTTCAACCTCTAGCTTCTGTATAGAAATCCCAGAGCCAGTCCCATCACGTTCTCCCAGAGGTGCCCCGTTTTCAGAAATCTGAGCACTAAATCCATGGGGTCTGTCTTTGGAACTGCTACATCCTGTGAGCTCCACTCCTCTCCTTTCCCTCCATTTCCATGAGCGGTAGCTACTGCCCGTGGTTGTCTTGGGGGTACTCATTCATTTCTGTGGGCTCTTTTAGTTTCCCAACACCGGTGTAACTAATTCTCTTCATTGAATTCTCTCTATTGGAAATACCTAGTGTGGTTTCCCATTTCCTCACCGGACACAGATGAATACAGAGAGAGGAAAAAAATGACTGTGAAGCAAGTGTTTCCCCTGTGTCAGGAACTATGCTCAGTACTGCTAGCACAGTACTTCATTTTAATGACAGGCAGTTCATTTGAGACCTTCAGGGTGAATCAGTTCTCTGCTGAAGAGTACCGGTTGTTAAAAAGTTTAATATACCACACTGAGCTGAAATCTGCCTCCCTGTAATCCTAGGCATTACTCTTTATTCTGACACCAGAAGCCATCCAGTTGATCCAATTTTTCTTTTTATGCTTCAGATGTTTGGAAGAAGCTATGTCTCCCCAAAGTCTTTTCTTTTCCAAATTAAATATCCCCACTCCTTCCAACCATTTTTCTTCAGATACGAATTTTATCTCTTCTCTTCACTTTCCTCGGCCACCTCCCTTGAACCAGTTTTGTGTCAAGATCTCTCTCCAATCTTGCCCAAAAGAGAACAAAATCTTTCATGTTTTGCATGGCCTCTCAGGGGAACTTGTAAAATCACTACCTCCTTTACCCAAACATCACACCTGTGTTAGATTCAACATTTGTGCGTAGGTATTGGCAGTGGGTGGGGCAGCTGGCTTTCTTCTCATGTTGTGCCAATACCCCTGTAAGGGTCGCCTTTCCACACACAATCAAGTCACATCCCACACCCCTGAAAATGAGTAAGTAATTGCAAATATTCACCTATGCTTCTCCTGGCTTTCGTTTTGTAATTGTTTTTGATCAATTATTCTCAGCACTTGAGAGGTTTTTAATCTTGACTTCGTTTTCAACATTGTTGACGATCCAGATTTTTGCTGTATGCAAATTCGATAATCATGCCTTTTATTTCACCATGTAAGTCTTTGAAAAAGGCAGAACCAAAAACAGGCCTACCATGCATAAGGATTTTCCAAATCAGCCACCCAAAACAGGTTGCTGTATGTACATTGAAGGAACCCGTGTGCCTTCTAATTAGTTCACATGCTAATGATTTTTTTTCTCAAATTGGCTCCCCCGTGTCCCAGGTCATCACCAAATTGTGTCTTGATCCCCGACTCTGCTGCATTCCTGAATGTCCTACCTCCTGTATTTCTGTCTCCACTTCCAGCCTCTGGGCTGAGCTCCTCAGACACCTCCTTCTGTGGTCACATCCATCTCCACTTATTTTTCTCATTATCAGAAAATTCTGTGAGTCTATATTCAGAGTGTCCTCATCTTTTTTAGCCATCCTCAAGACTAACTTTTCTATCAACTTTTAAATATATATTTGCTTGAAGTCTCCGGCATGTGTCTTAGTGTCTCCTTCCTTACAAGGCGAGTTCCCATATTCTTACCCCTACCCTGTTAATTTCTGGCCCTTCCAGAAAGACAGGTTGTACGCCTTCCCTAAAGGTTAGACTTAATTCAGCATTTCTCAAACTGTGGTCCACTAAATGTCAAATGGTGTTACATAAAAGTTGTGTTCTATAGTTAAATGATTTTGGTAGATCCTGCACATAATAGCCATCTGTTGGTGATTCACAGTGTGCATTAACATATTAAAGACTCTGAAATGTCCTGTAGTAAAGAAACCAGCTTCACCTTAATTAACCTAACACCTCCCCTACTTAATTGACTATAGAACTCATTCTGGAATATGCATTAATAGCTGTGAGACTGGGCTTCTCTAAGTACTTTCACAGCACACCTAGGACAACAGTTTGGGTAATATTGGTTTAAAGGACAATATTGTCTCTGTATAGAAGTCTGTTCAACTTTTACTAATTATGTGCTAGATCCTGAGATATAAAATTGAGTCTGACATGGCTTAAAACTTGGTGGCAGAGGACTGAACCACAGATGGCCGGCTGGAATCTAAGTAGAAGACCGGGCAAAGTGCAATGGCATCATGAAAGAAGATGGCGGTCAATTCACAGGAAGTGTCCTGGGGAGGGTTTAGTAACCTGTCATTTAGATCGAAAGATTTCAAAAGGCCTCAAAGCATGGGGGGAGGGAGACTCATTTACACAGTTTCAGTTTTAGAAGGGAAATTGAGGCAAACAATCCCTTCAAACATTCATTTATGCGTTTTCAAGGTTTTTTCAAATTAATCTTCATTAAACATGTCCTTTTGTCTTTTTCTCAAAAGTACGGTACTCTGAAGGTGGTATGCCTACCATGGGATAAATGAAGACTGTCTCCATCTTTCTGGTAAAATATTTCAGTATCGCCTGAAATCCCGTTTTCTTTTTCTTTTTCTTTCTTTTTTTTTTTTTTTGATGACTTAGACTATATTATCTTAAATTATGCTTACTGTCAGTAGAAATTTTCTTAATTGGTGCCTTAGCTAAACCACACTTCTCCTATCCTGGATCTTTTTAAAGATTGTTTTTTTAACCCAAAAGTGTGACTTTATATTTATTCCTGTTCAATTCAATACGGTTACATTCAGTTTGCCGTCTGTCAGTTTCGTTTTTGATTCTGAGTTTGTCATCCAACATATTTAGTCTCTCCCCCAGCTTCCTGTCATTTCCGATCTCGTAGGTATGCCTTCTCTTGTCATTACGTGTCCCTCCGGTTGAATCATCTAGGACGTCCTTTCCCAGGCCAGGCCTAGGACAGAGACCCAAGGTCCCACAGACTCACATCAAGACACCACCATGCACAGGCCGCGCGGGTCCACGTGCGGCCTGCATCCTCAAGAAAGGCCCTCTGCCCGCGCATGAAGGGGAGAAGAGCGGCCAAGGGGATTCGGTATCAGCTACACCCCGAGTTTAAAGGGTCCTGCATGCCACGACGGGGCCTGGTGAGTGAGGGGAGCAGGGGGGCCACGGGACCAGGCTCCTAAAGGAGAGTCCCCAAAATGCTGAGATGTAAGGAAACCAGAGAGAAGGAAAACCAGACCACCCTGCCCTGGGCACAGGTGGAGAAGATCTTTTTTAGGACGGTCGCCTGTGACCAACCAAGAACAGCCAAGCCCTGGAGGAAAAGGAGGCCCTTCAAGATGGAATCACCTGTCCTTACTCAGCCCACGACACCCCAGCCTGCAGTAAGGGTGTCAGGGGGGCCCTCCCCGCTGGGAGCGCTCCCTGTGCCACCCCTTGATAGACTCCTATCGCTTTGCTCACTCCCCCGTGGCCTCGGATCCAGCCCTAGACTCCGTGACACAAGGACTAGCTCTGGGGGCACCGGCCCCCACACACAACAGAGGCCCCAGCGAGACCAAAGCGGGGGAGCCCGCACGGCAGCCCTGGCGCCCTGGCAGCGAGCACGGCGGCCCGGGACCCTCCAGAACCCGCACCAGGTCTCACCCCCGCCGGCTCCAGGGCCCAGGGACCCTCCGCCCAGAGGAGGCGGGAGGCGGGCAAAGCAGAGGAGGACGGTGACAGCGACTGCCGCCAGGGAGCCTCTGGGCTCGGGGGCCAAGGCGGGAGGAGGAACAGGAGGGACGGAGGGGCTCAGGGGCCACGGCCGCTTGCACCTGCCAGGCGGAGCCACACTGCCCAGGAGCCCCCGCAGGGTTTGTGTGTGCGAGTTTCTCAGTCTGTGTTTGGACACAAACACTTTATGGGGACACGTTCATGGGGGTCATCACCACTCACCCATAGGGGTTTTAGGGTCCTCGCCAGAGCCGCTCAGCCGCAGCGGCGGGCAGCTCCCAGGGTGGGCCCGGGCGAGGCACCTACTATCCCCCCGGGGGCTGCTGCTGCTGGGAGGCATGAGCCAGGGCAAGTGCCGGCTGCGACGTGCCGGCCACCTCCTCAGGATGCGTCTAGCTGCCAACTCATCGGTGGGGCGGGGGGGGGCGGCGTAGGGATGGGAGGTGGTGTTACTGCTTCTGACTCGGCTTCCCGTTCTGGCCCTTCGCACATCGGCTGCCCCCTGACCTGCTATTAGCATAATGCTCATTAATCAAGCTCCGGCCTCCAATTAATGGCCAGCTGTGTGGACGCCGTGTATTTAATAGCTTCTGAATCAGCTGGGCGAAAGGGCAGGCCACGATCAGGGCAGGAGGGGTGGGGAACCCCTAGGTCCCAGGGGCCCAGGGCCTCTGGTGCAGCAGGCACGCTGGCTCGGGGCTGCGGGCACCCGGCCTTCCCGGCCTCCCTGGCCTCCCCCGCCTCCCGTCCTCCCCCGGCCCAGATGGGCTGGAGACAACACTCCCTTCCATCCTTCTGGCCTGGGGTTATGTGCCCCCACGTCACTGCCCGGGCAGCCAGCCAGTGAAGAAAGCCTTGATTTATTGCTTTTGGCAGTGTCTAGGCGGGCATTTCTATAAACCCGGGGCCGTGGCTGACTAATAAAACATACACTCAGATTCGCCCCTCAATAAATGTCTTTCAACCTTTAATCCTGTTTGTTGCAGTCTTTAAGGGAGCATTGATTCAGCGGGCCACGAGGCCTTCTCCTCCCATCTGTCTCGCACCGATCAATGTTGTCACCCCACTCCATCCAGCCCGACAGAGGAGAAGCCTCGGAGGGGAGATGAGGGCATCTCTCCAGATCTAGCTCACGGCTTCTGAAAGGAGTTTCTAGAAGGGCCACTGGAATCCCGGGCCTGCATGGTGCTCCTGAGCCGCAGCCAGGTCGCGGGCCTCCTCGGATCTGGAGCCCGGAGCCCAGGGCATTGTCACGGCACAGACACCCCGGGCGACTCACCCAAAACACCGGTGCTCGGTCTCTTCCCTTTGCCACGTTCCCATCTTCTGTTGCCCACCCCGGTTTGTAACACCAGAGGCCCCCGCCCCCCCACCCCCTCCTTCAGGTCCAAACCACTGCCACGTCCCGAATGCACATCACTCTCATCCCAGGTCACCTCAGACTGGACTCCAGACACCTGTGACCCTGAGCAGCACACGGCTCATTAGCTCCCAGCCGTCACTCCTGTGCTGCCCTGGCGATTCCCTTGCTGCACTTGCCGCGAGGACACTCTTTCCCAAACACAAATCTGATCACATCATTTCTAATCCTAAAAGCTTGGGTAACCTGCCCAAGGCCACCCAGCTGGCAGGTGTCTCAGTGAAGACCTACAACGAGTCGGGCCATCAGTGACCCACTGCTCCCCCACCTGAGGTCCTCACCCCCTCTTCATGTCAGCGGTTTGAGGGCAGGGATCAAATCGTGTCTGTGTGGCCCCCAGGCATTTCCCAGCATCACACAGTGTGGGGCATATTAGTGCATTTGGGGTTAATATTTGCTCACTGATCATACAGCAACCTCCAGCCTGAGATCATGTGAAGTGGGAATGTCGCTCTTCAGAACGCTTCCGGGGCACTTATTTGGGAGCCAGCTCAGAGATTAGCAGCAGCGGAGGGTCTCGGAAGGTGATTTATAAGCTAGACTAGACTCAGAATCAGCTGCTCCTGCTCCTTGTTGAGCTGTAAAGCAGCTCACGGTTCAATCTGTTGCCTGAGACTCTCCATTCCCGAGTCTCACAAGAGACTAAGTCCACCTGTTGGCATGCCCTGGCAACTAAGGTCTACACGCACAGGGAGTGGAGCCAGGCATGCAGCACGGCACCAGGGCACACCAGCTGTTCTCCCAGGCACCCCAGGGACACACGGGTGGTGCCCCGATGAGCACCTGCCCCCCTGAGGTTGATGCCCTGAGGAGCACCTGCCGCCCTGAGAGTGATGCCCCCCCATCCCGACGAGCACCCGCCCCCTGAGGGTGATGCCCCAGATGAGCACCCGCCACCCTGAGGATGATGCCCCGATGAGCACTGGGCCTCCGAGGGTGGCGCCCCCCAGGAGCACCCGCCCCCCCTGACCTGTTGGGGACGCCCGCCCCTTGTGCCCGTGCCACGCCCCCCTCGGTGCCAGCCCGCCTGAGTGTCCCCAGCGTCCCGCAGCCCGAGGCGGTGCGCCCGAGGCCCAGGAGGCAGGAGCTGCGACATGCACTGGGACCGAGGCCTCCGGTCAGGGCGCGGGCATCTCGGCTGCTGGCGAGTGGCTGATGGAGGGAGACGCCCGCGCCACCAGAGGAGTTAGGAGAGGCCGAGGGGTGCACTGCCCTCCGCCCCCTTCCCGGCAGGAGATCCCGCGGCAGAGACGCGGGTCCGTGCGTGCGCTCCTCAGCTCCTGTCCGGGTCTCGGCCGTCCCCCTGCCCCGCACAGGGGCCTCCTGGCCCCGCAGCCTCGCTGCTCCCTGGGGCGTCCAGGCGGCTGCGAGCGCAGACCCCGTGCCCCACGTCACGGTGGGCTCTCCAGAGACCCCTCGTGCAGGCCTCCTCCCTGTCGGTCCCCTGGGGGCGCCCCGGACAGCCGGCTCCCAGGGGGCTCTGAACCCAGGGGCCCAAGCCGCCTGGGGCGTCGGGGAAGGGCCGGCCCGACAGGGGAGGGGACGGGGAGGGGGCGAAGGTGGGGAGGGGGCGGAGGGGGAAGGTGTGGAGATGAAGGCAGGGAGGGGGCGGGGGAGGGGGCTAAGGTGAGGAGGGGGCTAGGGAGGGAGAGAGGGAGGGCACGGGGGCGAGGGAGGGGGAGGGAGTGAGGGATGGGAACGGGAAGGGGAAGAGGACCGGAGGAGGGAGGGGGGGAGGGAGGGAGGAGGAGGGGGTGAAGGTGGGGAGGCGGCGGGGGAGGGAGAGAGGGCAGGCGCAGGGAGGGGGTGAGGGAGGGGGATGGAGGTGAAGGCAGGGAGGGGCGGGGGAGGGGGCGCAGGTGGGGAGGGGGCTGGGGAGGGAGAGAGGGAGGGCACGGGGGCGAGGGAGGGGGAGGGAGTGAGGGATGGGAACGGGGAGGGGAAGAGGCCGGGGAGGGGGGAGGGGGGAGGGAAGAGGGAGGAGGAGGGGGTGAAGGTGGGGAGGGGGCGGGGGAGGGAGAGAGGGAGGGGAGGGGACAGGATTGTAGGAGGAGGGGAAGGGGGATAGGGAGGGGGATAGGGACGCTGCGGGGTAGAGGGTGAGGAGGGGGCGTCACGGGGGCGGAAGGGAGTGGCCAGAAGGCAGAGCAGCCTCCGGGCGCCCCCGCGGCCCCCCTCCCCTCCCCCTCCTCCCCCTCCCCCTCCGGGTGAGGCCCCTCCCCACTGCTTGAGCTACCGGCAGGAGCAGGGGGCGGAGGGAGGCTGGGAGCCCCCCGCCCGTGGAGACCCCGCGGGGGGGGGTTTACCCCAGCTCCTGGAGCCAAGGCAGCTGCGCCTCTGCAACTCCCGCCACGGAGGGGGGCCCCATGTGGCGCCTTCACCTGCTCAGCTGAGGGGCCCGGTGTTAGGCAGCGAGAGGAGACTAACGCCCCGGGCCCCGGGGCCTTAACTGGAGGCACCTGCCAGCGCCCAGGTCACGCCGAGAAAGCGCCCCTGTGTCCCGTGTCCCAGGCGGGTGCTGGGGAAGCGGGGCGCCCGCCACGTGCCTGTGCGGGGCACGGGACACACCAGCAGCCTGCGGGGGGGCCCCCAGCGGGGGCTGAGGTCAGCTGAGGTCGGGCTGAGGTTAGGAACGTGGGGCCCAGCTGGGGAGCATCCCGGGTCGGTGGGGCCACGCAGCCAGGCCCTGACCCAGGAAAGGCCCCGGGGCTCCTGCCTCCCCAGGCTCCCTCGTCCTCAGGGACACGTCCAGGCCTCCAGACCCGCGCACGAGAAGCTGGGGCGGCAGCAACTTGGCTCCAGAAACTGGTTACGAAGCAGAAATCCAGATGTTTTCTTTCCGTCTCTCTCTACACATCAAATCAGGCGGCAGCTTGCGACGCTCTGTGTGGCCCAGCTGAAGAAATTCTAAACATTGCTTCAAGGATCCAACTCACAACTCATCTTAAACCATCATGAGAAGACTCCCATTAGAGACAGAGAGGGAAGTGTGTGCTAATGAGCTGAAGTGAGAGAGTGGGGATGAATAAGCAGAAGCGTGAGTACAGCACGCGAGGCAAATGAAATAATCACCCCGCTTCCCATTGTTACGACGCAATAAATTTAATGTAATTCCTAAAGGCCAACCCAGTTTTTTTTCTTTCTTTTTTTTTTTTTGAGTCCTTTTTACATTTCCAGAATTATACTTTAATTAGCATAACATTTAAATTAGCGAATGGAATCTTAATTAGCGGAAGAAATAGACTTTTGTTGGAGTGGTAACTAAAACAAATAAATCCACTTCCTCTTTCAAGAGCAGTTTGCTTATGGCGCATTTAATAGCCTAGTGTACCATAAACAATTTGAGGGAAAGATAAGTAATTAAATTAGAAGACACACTGGCCAGCTCCCAGCTCCAAGGAACTATTTTTTCTCTCCTCCTCTCCTCAGGGCCCCTCCCCTCCTCCTCCTGGGGGTCCGTGCACTCCCAGAACAGGCACAGGAAGGCTGTGCTGGGTGCTTCCCCCAGTGACAAGGTCTGGATAATTGGCAGGGCAAAAATATAGCTTAGGCCCCCCTGCTTAGGTTTTCCTGCTGAGACGGCCTTTTTTAATTCACTGGTCAAGAGTCAAGAAAATCAGGTTAAGCAGTGACTGGTTAAGAGGTGACACTCCTTCCCACTCTGCTCACTCATTTGCTCTCTCTCTCTCTCTTTCTCTCTCTCTGCCCCTTAGTCTTGGCAGGGCGACCAGGCTTCCTGCCACCCCGGCGTGACCCGGTCTGTCCCAGCAAGCCAGTGTCACGCGGCGACAGGAGCAGAACAAGGTGGACACTCGGAAGTGTCCCTCGGGGCTGGCAGGCCTCTTGGGGACCACAGATTGCCCCCCTGCCCGTTGTATCTCAGTTGAGGGAACAGGTTGAGCGGGAGACGAAGGACTTCTAGGTTGGCCTCAGTTCAGACAGGCTGGTCGCAGTCTACGCCCTTTGCACCACCTGCTGAACGAGGGTCCTTCGAACACGTGGCCGGAGCTCCCGAGACCGGTCCTGCAAAGGGGCTAACGTTGGCTTAAAGTTGAGGCAGGATTCGGGCTCGGGGCTCAGGGGGCTCCTCCCTGCTCTCTACTCACTCTCCACTCGGGATCCTGCAAATCACTTGCCCGATGAAGAGGCAAGATGCCTCGAGTGTGACTGTCGGCACCAACATTTGTCCGCTTGGATACGTTAAGGATGAGCGGGAATCTACGGTGGCCTGTGTCCCGGCCCGACCGACAGGCCTGGGCCTGCCTCCCTCCCTGTGTCAGTAAGAGACAGGATGGGCCAGCCTCCCGGCGCAGCAGCTGGGTCCTCTCCCGAGAAGTTACCGACAGACTCACCGAAGGCATGAACTCGGCAAGTTAATTCCCTTACGTTATTAATTCAGTGTTTATGTTTATTCAATAAATATTTATTCAGTGCTTGCTACATTCCGAGTGTTTCCCTAGATAGAAATGCAGGGTGAGCAAGACAGACAAAATCCCCGTCTGCACAGGCTTGTGATTCTAACGACAAGTTAGACTAGCAAACGTATGGCATGATCTCTATATAGCGAGGAGCGCTATAAATAAGCCCAGAGGCGGGGGGATTAATTCAGAATGTGGGATTCCTGCCTCAGTAATGGGAATGAGACCCAAATCTCAAAAGGAAGTGAGACATCGGATGGCTGGGCAGAAATTTTCTGGGAAGAAGGATACCAAATGCAGAGACCGTGAAGCAGGAACTAGCTCTGTATGTTTGGGGAGAGCAAGAGGGAGGTGGCGAGAGGGTGAACGAGGCTGGAGCGACGAAGGGACACATACACACGTGGTCTTGGGGTCTGGGCATAGGTTCTACTCTGCATCTTAAGGAAAGCTCTGCTGCAGGTGTATTTGCCTTGTAAGACGGTTGCAAGGCTTCGCATCTTCACCCAGCCTGCCTTGTGCTACGATGCACGCAAAGAAACGCCTAATAATAATAATAATAATAATAATAATAATACATAACTACAGTTATCATATTGTAACAATGGCTAAAAATGAGGTGGGCTTGTTTGGCACGTGGAGATACACCTGGTACAACTGCTACCTCCTTTAAGTTCCCCACTCGTTTCATTTTGCCCGTTTACCCCTCATCTGTCAACCTGGAGACTAAAAGTTTCAGAACTATTTGGAAAGAGTTGGTATTCCACTGTTGATCTTGCCTTTGGGATCTGGGAGGGGAAAGAGGATGAACGGGGCGCCGGAGACAGACCAGACATCATAGCAACCAGGCTGAGGCCAGAGTAGGTGACTAGGAAAAGCAAGTGTCTCTTTCGAGAGAATTGGTAAAATATCCAAATGCTACATTTTAAATTCTGTCCCCAAACTAGAAGCGGTGCCAGGCGAGGAATGGTGGCCGTATTTGCAGCGATGAAAGGCGGCTTCTTCTAGAGAGAGACTGTACTGAGGAATTTGAAATTCTCTGCTCAGCCTTGGGTTCCTTACAATGATTTCCTGTGAACACGTGTCTTCCTTATTGTCTAAAAATGCCTCCTTAATTTAAGTGATCGTTTAATGACAGCTTTTATCCCAGATTACGAGGCTAAATGTAGCAATAATATGAATGACTTTAGACACATGAAAAAAGAGATAACAAGAATCATATTTAATTGAGAATTTATTATGTGCTTTGCATGCATCGGCTTTCACTCGGCTCTCATATTAAGCATGCGCAGTAGATTCTCTTATCATCCCCATGGTACAGATGAAGAAACTGAGGCCCAGAGAAGATTAAGATCACCTTGCTGACAGTAGGTGACAATGTCAAGAATCGAGCCCTGGAGCTCTGACCTCAGCACTTGCTCTCAAGCACCTTGTGGTATGGCTGTCAATGCCCAATAAAAATGGAGTATCCTTGGTGGCCATGATTATTGGGGTGACAGCCGATGGAGCAGGCCTCTCGGGGAGTGACTTCACACAAAGCACTCATGTCGAAATTCCTTCCCGATGATAAAATCTTATATCCCGTCTAGAACATTCATTCTTAAAAGTGCAAATATGTAAGGATGGGAGAATGGCAACTCGACATCCCACTGAGGGCTTGAGGACTCAAACCTTCCCGAGGCTGACAGGTTTGCCGTGAGACCCGAGACACAGTGCAGGGATGAATGGGGCCTCAGTCTGGCCCTGAGGCCCAGCTCCACCACTGCTGGTTGTACCACCTTGGGGCCCTCACCACATCCTTCTACAGCTCTGGCTTCCTTTTAGAGCACATGTAACTAAAATTTATCTTGGGAATTTTTATTAGAATAAAAATGAAATGATAGGAGTGTGCAGTGCAGTGCCTGAATAAAACAGGTGCCCAGAAATGGTCTGTATTGTCATCAACGTGCACTGTATCTTACTATATTGAAGATCTATTTTGATAGAAGCCTGGCTCTCACGGCTGCATAAATGATCACAAGACCCAGCCCTATCCTCTCGTTCCAGGGGCCGTTCACATGACATTAAGACACCTTCGATATATGACCTGAGTGTCTGTTGTCTCAGGACTGCAGGGTGCTCGGCCCCTGGTAAATATGCAATAGCCACTATGAATCAACAGCGAGTGAGGGTGTCTTCCTCCCATGAAAATCAAGCCACGCCTACGTATAGTATCATCCAGTGAGAGCGTGGGAGACAGTTGAAGTCATCACTAAAGTACTTGTCCCTTTTTTAACCTGGCATAAGAACGTACCTTGTCAAGACATCCCCCCAAGGACGGGGATCAGAATACCTCAACGGCTATGTGAACTTGAGTAATTTAATTCAGTGTTTAGGCTGAGCTGAAGAATTTCTAATACCTCTTCCAGGTTTAAGATCCTACAACCTTAGGATTCATGTACATTGGTCCCATAATAAAAAGCTTCAAGTCAGAAGGAAAATAGGTATCAAAATCTCAGATGAAAAACAATGAAATGAAAAAGCTTGTGGTCCCGCCAAGAGAGGTAGAGGGAATTTCAGAGAAACCCCTGTCCTTCATTTGGTCAACACAAGAAGACTTCCTGGAAGAACTGGGACCTTAGGTCTTGACAGAGGGAGAAGGCTTAGCGTGCAGTGCAAATTCTATTAGGGCTCATCCCCAAAGAATTGGGACCAAAATGGGGAGACCAAATCAAAAAAGCATTGCTTCTATTCCCTGCCCCCCAATATTCCCTGTGAATAAGCCAATAGAAGAAAAAGCTTTTCCATCTGCAGGCCCCCTCAATTCCACTCTGGCCAGGCAACTGCAGAGAGCAATAAAACCTTAATGGCTCCCAGTGGGTCGATTCGGCAAGAAGGAAAGTGCTATAAATCTCACCCGATGCTTATGTGCAGCTTAAAAACAAACGGCTCCAATCACACTTAGCAGAGCCAGCCAATTTCCCCAGCATGGGGATGTAGCATAGGAAGATTTACCCACCTACAGGACTTGTGGAAGGAGAGGTTTGGGGAGGAGAGAGGGGGGGACAGAAAGGTCAACCGCAGAATGAATGTCAACAGTTTTGCAACGGGTGGTGTAATGCAAAGACGTGGCTTGCGTGTGGCTGTCCTGCTGAGCAGCCATGGACAGGAAGCCTGGATGAACCATCCCTGTAGTGAGATGGACCCTTGGAGACACATTTCTGGCTGCAAAGTGACCAACTGGCTCTATGATTTGCTCCTCCAGGCCCAGGAGGAGACCCACTTGTCCTTTTGGGGACTCCTGGACCTGTGGTTGGTGTCCCAGCAGCTCCGAACGTCTTACTAACCAGTGCAGGTCCATGATGTATAAACATGGATCCTTGCTCAATAAATCTCCCTGAGGATGAGCTTCATCATGTGTAAGAGCCAGTGCTACAGTTCTCCAATGGTTCTATACTGTTTAACATTCAAAACAATCTGAGACTTAGACTTTATTCCCCTGTTTGTCAAATAGGGAAGGTGAGATTCAAGGAAGTCCCATAATTTGTCCAAAGCTATACAGATAGAGGAAGGAGAAGACAGGAGTAGAGCTGAGGGGATCTTACTCCAAGCCCATTTGTGATCATTAGACTGTCGAAGGGGAAAAAAATCATAATTTTTTGGAAATGCATATAAAAATTGTAAAAGCAAATGCTTACTGTTCGTCATATTGCAGGTATCATGCTAAGCTCCTTGCACGAATTAATGCATTTAATCTTCACTAAAAATCAAAGACGTAAATAAGCTATTCTCATTTTGCAGATGAGGAAACCAAGGTTTAAAAGGATTGAAATATTTATATAAAACCATGCAGTGGATTAAGGGTCAGAACAACCAGGAATAAACATATCTCTGACTCTAGAACCTTCAACTTAACCTGTAATATTCTGTAACATACCAAAACCACCTATTTGAATATGGATGTTGGTGTTAGAATAACTGCTATAATTGTCATTGCTGCAAGCCCAGAAGAGATCAAGAAGGGGTAAGTAAGGGCCCAAAATCCACAGGAGGGAGGTTGGAGGGTCCAGCCTACGGGCCCCACAGTGCCTGCTAAGTCATCATGCCCTTCCCATGGGGGCCTTCAGGAGGACTTGGGTCCTAGCCTGACACCTCTGCTGAGGGCCGCGTGGTCTCCCTTCATGGCTCACCTCGGGGCTTGCAACCTACCCACAAGGAGCTGCTCTTTACATTCAGGAGGCAGGGAAATGACACGTCCTAGGCTGATGGAGACAAAGAGAAGAGCAAGCAAAACATATCATGGTCACCTCTCCCTAGGTTTCTCTCGGAAGCGCATCAACTGCAAGAAATGTGCCCAGCCTGCGACACAGTGGCGTCTCAGTACTCAAAGATTTTGCATGTGCTAATTTGCCCACTTGTCAAAATGTATTTTAATCCCAACACCAATAATTCTGGCTCGTTCATGGACATTTGCAGACATTGGCAGGCTGGTAAAAAATTTGAGTCACCAACGTGCATGTGCCCAGCGGAAGTGGAACAAGGTATCACTCTGCCTTCTTGTCTCAGTTCTCCTACGATAAACAGTATCCCATTCCAAGTCCGGTCAGTGCCATGTGTTTTGCATTGTTGTCCTTTTTGGTGGTAGTTTCCCTTTGTAAAGTGGCCCCCCCAGGGAGGGCAGGTGCTCTCTAGCACTAAGAGCAAGACCGCTATGATGTACCTTCCAGAGAAATACGTGTGGTAGCCAAGCTGCACTCGGCATGAGTTACAGTGCTGCTGGCCGAGCTTTATGCTCATGAATGAAAAATATGTATCAAATAAGGTTTCTTTAAATGAAAAGACAACAGCATGTATTGATTGCTTGACAAAAATGTGACCAGCGGCTCAGAGGGCCCCAACAGTTTATTTCCCTCAGGACCATGCTTCAGGGTTTGCTAACTGAGAGGACTTTAAACTACCACCAACAATGGGAACTGACCGTACTGGGCCTCCACACCCCAGAGGAGGCCTGGCTCTTGCTTATTCACTTGGGTAGCTGGATGGCCTTGAGCTATCTACTTATGCTCGTTTTCTCATTTATACAATGACAGTGGTCATAGAACCCGCCTCATCAGTTGTTGTAACTGGACAGACAACAAGGTAAAGTGGGTAGCATGACAGTTGGCATGCAGGAGGCAAGCTGCTCAGTGGACCCAGCTTAATTTATTGTCACCAGTAGCCTTCATTGGAATGAGGAGGGCAGTCTCAGGAAAGCTAGTCACGACTTCCTCCATCTTCTTCAGGCTGCATGTCCTTTTGGACACAATGTCATGCTAATACCAGAAACAACCCAAGCTCTGGAGGATTGTCCTCTGTTGGTTAACACAGAAGGTGCCATGACCATTGGCTTTGTCAGGACCTCTTCCCTAACAGCTGACTCAGGAGTTTGAAGAACTTTTTTTAAAGCATTATTACGAAGAGAAAGAGAGAGAGAGAGAGAGAGAGAGAGAGAGAGAACCAATGGGGGAAGGGGCAGAGGGAGAAAGGATTCCTTAAACAGACTCCCCACTGACCCCAAGCCTGACACCATCCCACAGCCCCGAGATCATGACCTGAGCCAAAACCAAGAGTTGGGTGCTCAACTGACTGACCCACCCAGGCATCCCAGGATGAAGAACTTTTAATCACCTACCTAGGAAGGATCTCCACCTCCTCCATTTCTCCCCTGCTGAGTGACCCAGTGCTCAGGAAATAGAACATCCTTTCTCCATGATGCCCCCACTTTTCCCATACAGCTCAGCAGGCCTCCCTATTGCACTTTATCCTTATGGCACTTCTCAGCAGCTCCTCACCTACAACATGTCCCATTGGCTTTCCTCCATCTCCCATCTATGCCCTCTCAATACACTTCTATTCCCCGACCCCCATCACTCCTCATGGATGGGATCAGTAGGCTTGGGGTCACCCAGTCCCAGGCCTTCTCAGCCTGCAGCTAGTACTCGTATATTACTTCACATAGTATCAGTTGCCAAGTTATGTTGCCAACTCTCTTTCCCACATTTGCATCATCCATTCTCATCTTTCCTCATTCCCATTAACAATTCCTGAGGAAAGAGTACAGCATTATCTGGAGGCATGTTACCATAATAAACTTTTTTTCTGGACTCTGAATTGCCAGTATTTCTTTACCCTAGTACTCAAATCCACCGCCCTGATGCACAATTCTAGTGATACCGCTTATGTTCAAAGACATTCAATAGCAACATTAAATATGAACTAAGCGACACAGTGATATATTCCTAACTTTCCATTCATTTTTCTTACTCCCCAACAGATAACTACTACACAAATGGTTCCACTACCTTGAACACACTCAGAACTTGCTCTTCTTTACATCTTTGCTCAACCTAGATTGTCCTTCTGTCCAGTATCACCCCCTTTATAAAGCCTTTCCGGATTTTCCAACAACAAAGAATGATGCTTTGCTCTTCTGGGTTGAACTGTGTTCCCACTTCTACTGAGGAATTTAAATTCTGCCATAGTATAGAAATCCATGGCATTGATTTAACATCTACTTAGACTACCAGATCCTAAGAACAATAACTAAGTGTGATTCATGGTCTTCGCCCCTCCATACCATGCACATAGTAGGGCTCAATGTCCACGTGTTGAAGGAAGTGGTTCTGGAGGTTTTTCTTGTTCATTTAAGTGTTGCTACAATTGATGCTTATTTTTAGGCAGCCGTTGTTCCCGAGTCACTTCCAAGTGAAGGTGAGTGGAGAGGAAATGGAAATAGAGGTGGTCCTCCCCACTTGGATTGGTTATTTTCCAAGTGCAAAGTCTATTTCTTTCTCTCTTCTCTCTTTCAGTATCCAGTTGTAGGGAGGTGAGGTCATCTATATTCAAAAAATTCTCCATTTCTCTATCATGTTTATCCTCAAGTACCAGTAAGATGCCATCCTTTTGGTCAATCACTCAAGAAGCACTGATTTCACTTTGGTGTATTCTGCTCTTCAGATAGAAATATCTACAGGTAAACCTGCGTATCTTTCTAACTAAAGAAACATCATGAGCATTAGATTTTTGCCCTACCTATTGAACAGACTTCCGATGGCCCTGCCAAGTAAAGCAAGTCTTTTAAGGGTAAGTCAAAGGAGGAATCATCTGGAAGGAATAGAAGGAGTGCTCCAAGTACCTGAGTTGAGAAGATAACACTTGGGTAATGCATTTGGCTCTGAGTTTGTGCCAGCTAACCCAAATGGAAAGGACATTGGCTTATGTCATTTGTTCTCTGAAAACAGAGAGTGGACAAATTCATCAGTCCAGACAGCATTTTCCTTGGAACCAAACTTAAGCAGAAATTAACTGTGAGAAATAGTGCAGGTTGTAATCGACAGGATTTATAAAAAGGACTTTGAGTGACATAGTGGAAAAACACTTTCAACCCCATTTTTATAGGAGACAGAGAAATGCCTTTCAATTGCCACGTCTCATATTGATCCTACATAAAGGTAGAGGGCATTACATTAAGTCCTGGTGCAGGAGAGGCATTTCTTCAAGGAAGATGACACCATTTAGCCGTCATTAGTATGGCATGCTTTCTGAAATATTTTTCTAGGCGTTGTGATGAATGTGAGCTTATCCAACCCTGCACTCTTACCTAGCCCCTTGTGTTGCTCTGCAGACACCGGTTTGCAATGAGAGACCCCATCTGCTGCCACTGAAACAAAGGAAGCCTGACCTATTGGTCTGGGGAACTGAGGCTAAAAAACACAGACCCATAATAAAATTATATTGGTTAGGGGCAACCTGGGTAGCTCAGTGAAGCAGCTGCTTTCAGCTCAGGTCATGATGCCAGGGGCCTGGGATACAGCCCCGAGTCGGGTTCCTTGCTCAGTGAGGAGCCTGCTGTCCCTCTTCTCTGGTGTTCCTGCTGCTTGAGCTCTCATGCTTGCACACACACTCTCTCTCTCAAATAAATAAATAAAATCTTAAAAAGAATTGCATTGGTTAGCCCAAAACTCTGACCTTGCTCATGGCAAGATTTATTTCACTGACATTCCTAAGTTTGTCTCTGATCTTTAGCTTTGATGGAGTCTCTCACGTGTCCTTATAAGGAGTGTCCAGTGTGGCCCTTCTAGAAACCTACTCTCTTGTCAGGTCCATGTTAACCATTTCTTTCCTGGCTTAGGACATGTGATCTCTCAAAGAATCACTTTACTATACACTCCTCACAGACAGTGAAAACATCTGTCTCCTTGACACTCTGTGTCTATTGCAATGTCTGGTCCAGAGTAAAGACTCAATTAATATTAGTTGAATGAGTAAGATCTGTCTTCTCTGTTCCTCCAGGAGTAAATAAAAGGGCCACTTACTAATATGGCACCTTAAGATACACATATACTTTCTCTCTATCTGAGAGGAAGGACAAGACTAGAAATATCTGAAATAAAGCAACCCAAAGAGATGCAAACAGAAAAGATGAAATGTTCAAAAATAAGTCTTAAACAACCTACATACCTTTGTTAACCACTTTCTAAGATATTTAGGCACTTTAAAGAGTATTAATTTTTCCCCAGACCCTCACCTAAAATACTTCTCAATCCAGGCCCTTCCATCTATATGCAACCACATAAAATGCAAATACCAACCAATCCCTTCTCATCAGCCACCCTTCAATGAGCCTGTCTCTATTAGCCCTATTTTTCCCATGTGAGTTGGGAATCACCTTCCTGAAAACTCCCAGAGAGTGTAGAGCTTAAGTCCCTTCTGCAAGACTTCTTTACACTAAAGCACTTACTGCTGCCAAAGACAAAGAAATACCAGATTCATTATTATATGCATCAGCCTTGGGACGAGGATACAGATGGATCTGCAATTGTGTTGGTTTACCCTTCCTTACGCTGCGAATCTTGGTATTTATTACAAAATTCTTTACCTCTTTTTGATATCAGAAATTATTTCAGATATATTTTTTTAAAAAGATCGCTCTTCCTTGTATAAAGAAGTTGAAGGGAAGAAATGTTAATATAAAAAGAAAGAGACAGAAGGGAACTTGCCCTGTTCTTTATTTAAACTTGAGATTTTTCTCGCCTTTCACTTCCATTGATGCTGTATGGTGGCATTTGGGCCTAGGAGTAAGTGGAGCCTGGGCTGGAGCCCAGCTCTGCCCCTTTTTGTTGTGTGACCTTGAGCAGTTTCCTTAACCTCTTTAAGCTTCAACGAACCCAATAATTAAGGAGCAAAAAACAGCTAACATGTTTAGCAAAGTGGTGGGTATATAGTAAGCTCATAAAAGTGTCTGTCATCATCTTCATCATCACTTTCACCATCTTCTCCTGCCCTCCCACGGTGTGTTTGCAGACCAACTTCATTGACACCCACAGCCGTGTTATGAATCCTCAGCGTAACGGGAGTCCAATGAACAACATATCTGCATACACCCTCCCTCTACTCCACTCTTCTAGATGAGTAAAGGACACAGACAGCTGGATACAAGTGGCCATTATCCCTATTCTCTCCACAAATTTAATTTCACAAGAAAATGGCAGTTCCCAAAATAACACAAGCACAACACCCCCAGACAGAGGGGTGTGTCATGGGATGCCACCCGATTGCTACTCCCCTAAGCAGCATGTAATTTCTAGATTTATCTTTTCTTTAATCCAATTTCCTAAACTTAACCAGATTAGGAAAGTACATATATTGTTGAATGAATAAAATGCTTTTATGTATTTATCTACTAATAAATGCAAAGGTCTGCTCCAGTTTGCATTTGGAAAGCTAGAAAAGCATTCCTGTGAATTTAGGATGAAAAAACCGATTTGGATAAAGTTAGAAGGCCACTCCTCATCTATAAGAACATCAAAACTTTGCATTTTATGGAGTTCTTTTCCCCAGTTGTTCCTAGACCTATTAGGCATCATGCTCTCCTCCCATTGCTGCCCCAGCTTATCTGACCCATAGGTTCCAAATGTCCTGCATAGGGGAAATGACTTCTTCTGAGACTTGAGAAGTGATTGCTGTGAATTTATAGAATGTCCGAGTTGGACATGACTTCAGTGGATTACGTACAGGTAATTCACTTCCTGCCCATGGCAGCAAATTGTCCACATGATCCTGACCATAAGGGCATCTCCACTCATGTGAATCCTTCCAAAAAGATAGTTTACTCAATCTCCTTGAACCAGTTAGAAGTTAAATAATGCTTTTAACCTCGTCTTTGCCCCTTCTGCCAAAACGTTGGGCAAAAAGAGTCATAATATTTTGCATTCAGACCATGCTTTATGCTCTCCTAAGGGCTTTTACAGAAATGATTTCATTTACACAAAAGAAACTTTTTGCAGTGCTGGATATGGCTGGTGGTGATGGTTGCACAACAGTGTGAATGTACTTAATGCCACTGAAATGTACATGTAAAAACAGTCAAAATGGTAATTTTATGTTATGTATATTTTACCACAATAAAAAAATTAATTAAAAATACAACAGCCTATGGGGTGCCTGGGTGATTCAGTCAGTTAGGTGTCTGACTCTTGATCTCAGCTCAGGTCTTAATCTCAGGGTTGTGAGTTCAGGCCAGCATTGGATTCCACACTGGGCATGGGGTCTACTCTAATAATAATAAATAAAACAGATTTTGAGGTAGATGGGCAATATTGTAAAGGGAAGTGACATGCTTAAGGCAAACAATCCATCTAGGAATGACCCGCCATCAACAGCCACCCTCATCTGATCCTCAGTTCCATGCTCTTCCCATTGAACCATGCGGCCTCTGGACCCTGTGTTGTTCCAGGTCATGAAGCCTGGTTCCAGCTGTACCAGAACTCATCGTGGGCCCCTAAACCAGTCAGTTCCTGAGAAGCCTGCTTGACAAGGATGCTAGTCTTACACTCCTGAAAATGCCAACATATTCAGAGAAAAACAATCACTGGCCATGTGGGACACTGGGACTCTTTTTTTTCCAGCACCCAACTGCATTCAGAATCTAAAGAAAAGGTGATTTCTTAAGTCTGTTCACCTTGTGATAAGTAATATTCCAAATATCCACCTAAAAATTTCCCCAAGTTCACATCGGAAAGGTAACTAATAAATACGAAGAGGCTTAGATGTCACAGCCCAACTTATTTTATGTATTAGACAACTCAGTCACATTCCATATTTTGTAGGTAAAATAGACATGGTGTGAAAATAAAATGAAATAATTGATGTGAGAGTATAGAGAGCTCCCAGGAAGTAAGATAAAAATCAAATACCCAATTGTTCAGGCTACTAGAAAGAGATAGAAAATGAATAATTCAAAAGGGCAGAAAATCCATATGTATTTTCTGTAAAAATAACTAAGCTTTGTACAATATTTTGCAATTTGCAAAACACTCTCACACATTATTTCATTTGACTTTTCCCAAAACCCTGTGAAATAAACTATTATTATTGTTATTATTCTCATTTTATGATGGAAGAAATAGGCATAGAGGGTTTGCATTTTGGCCCAGGGTCACAGAGTCTATAAGTCGGCAGAGCTGGGTCCCACACCAGGTCTTCTATTGTTAAATATTGTTAAATATTACTGTTATTTAACTCTCTTTGTGCAAGTTGAGTTTTGATGGGATTGGTTTTAACACGACTGAGGTTTGGGGGATACACTCCAAACAGTAGACTATTAAAAAAAAAAAAAAAGAGAAGCGGGGAAGATGCTAGGTTCCCTCAGGCTAGCTCTCCCTCTAATAATCTCTTTACAACCGACTCCTTACTAAAAATAGCTATTCTTTTTCAGAATGTCCTCTTTCAAGCCTTCAGTGAGTGGGAAATGGTTGAGTGTGAAATTTTTAAAGGCAACTTCTGGGAAGTCCACTGAGGCTGGAGACAATGCTCACAGCAGTGAGTTCTCAGTGCAGCAGCCAAGTAAATTCTATAATAGTTAGTGGTGGTTATCAACCTCTAAATCAACTGGGCCTCTGGCGAGTCAAATGCAAAGACTCCATGAAGATTGAAAAAAGATTCTTGAAATAGTGCATTCTAAGGATCTTGGCTGAAACCTGCTGAAGGAAGGCAGCTATGCCATGTGGATGATCAGTCTCTCCTAAAAGCACACAGTTTCTCATCTTGGATCACCAGCTCTTTGCAAGGACAAGAAATTCTTTTCAATTTACCGTAAAAAGTGGGCTTGCCTGGAGTCACATTAGCATCAGATCTTCTGGATCTAACAAGACGAGACCCAGAGAGCAAGCAGCCGGAACCCGGGATGAGCTGGCTCAGGCCCCTGCTCCTTGCTTCGGCTCTTAACTACAAACTGCTGAGAAGCCAGGCCTTCTGGCTCCCGCCCTGCAGGCATCTACAGAAACTTTAACCCTAACCCACGAAAGCCCCTTTGATAGGCTGGACCCCAGAGGTCAAACCAGGACTGTAATGACTGGAGGATTTGTAATGATCCATCACCCAGCCCCAGCATGGCTCCCCTCTCTCTCTGCTCAAGCTGGATGTAGCTTGAATTCAGGAAAATCCCACGTTAGGGTCTCTGTGGCTAGTATTCTTATCCCTGCTCTTCTTTTTTTTTTTTTTTTTTTAATAATTTATTTATTCCAGAGAGAGGGTGAGAGAGAGAGAGAGAACAAGCCAGCACGTGTGAGCACATGCAAGTGAGGGGAGGGACAGAAGGAGAGAATCTTCAAGCAGACTCCTCGCTGAGTGCAGAGGTGGAGCTGGATCTCACGACCCAGGAGATCACAACCTGAGCGGAAACCAAGAGTCTGTCATTAACTGATGAGCCCCCCAGGTACTCCCCTTACCCATTTTCTTACCCATGACTCTTTGCTTGCCTTCTTTGCTGTTACACCCTGAGCTCCATGAGGATAAGAGGTATCTAATTTCTGTGCAGTGATTGAAAACTCTGGAGTCAGATTGCTGAGCTATAAAACCGGGCCTCTATATCATTTACCGTGTGACCTTGGGCAAGTGTCTAAATCTCACGAAGCATGTTTTATTATCTATGAAATGGACTTACCTAACCAGACAGTTATTGAAAGGATCACATAAGATAGTGCGTTTAGGATGCTGCCTGGCACATTATAAAGATTTCATAAAATGTTAATCACTGTTGTTTTCACTCTGTCTTCTTCTCCTGTCCTAGCACAGTATCGGGCACACAGTAAGCCATTTGATAAATGTTTATGAATGAAATTCTGCTCAAGACCAACATAATCTTAAACATACACCACCCCTTGCTTTGTTTTAATTTTTTTTTTCTATTTGGAATTAGCAGTTATCATTTAAGAAGTTCCTAGGGTCACAGGAAGGAATCGGCATCTGCAGGAGGCAGAGCTGGATGGAATGAGCCAAGGATAGATCCCCACAAGAGGCTATTATGGCAACCTCTTTCCTTTTATTCTTACATTTGAAGGGAATTTTATATGTGACATCATCCACCAATAACAAGTTGAATTGGACAAATATGTCGCTTTGTTTAGTATCAAATAGGTGATGCATAGAATAAAACTGGTAAAGTCTACTTCCTCTAAAACTGTTCTATAATTTTGGATTCCCATTAATGATCACTTGGCTGATTCTATCCATTTCAGCAAATGTTCTTTGGCCAAGGTCTTCTGTCTTCCAAGCATTCTACTAGGTGCTGTGTTGGATAAATACACAGAAGATAAAGCTTGCTCAGTCTATAAATGATCACATACTGGGTGGCTGAAAAAAAACATTTATTCTCTCATAGTTCTGGAAGCCAGAAGTCTGTAGCCCAATTGCTGGCAGAGCTGGTTCCTTGTGGAGGCTCTGAGGGACAGAACCTCATCCATGCTTCTCTTCTAGCTTCCAGTGGTTGCTTGCAATCCTTGGCTTCTTTGGTTTGTAGACATATTGCTCCATATTGTATCTTCTCATGGTGCTCTCTCAGTGTGTTTGTCTGTGGCTCTACATCTTCCCTTTGTATGTGTCCCTGTGTCCAAATTTCCCTCTTCTTAGAAGGACACCAATCATTGGATTAGGGCCCATCCTAATCCATTATGACCTCATTCTAACTTGATTGCATCTGCAAAGACCCTATTTCCAAATAAGGTCACATACATAGCTACTGGGAATTAGCACTTGAACATATCATTCCAGAGGACACAATCCAACACATAATAAGCACCCTTTAGGCTTTTAATAATAAGAAAGCTAACACTTATGTAATACTCACCATGTAGGGAGCATTGCTGCTACAGTTCATGTGTTACCCAGGTAATCCCCATTTATGAGTCTATAAAGTAACTATTAACATCATCCTATTCATTTTGTAGACAAGGAAGACCCGAGAGATGAAGTAATTTATCCAAGGTCACACAACCTGGTTTTGATGTTTGACCTCTTAACCCTCTAATATACTATCTCTTACAACCAAGATGAGATGAGTCTGATTCCATAATAATGATAAATGAACATAAGCAAAATGTCCTAGAGGAGGCTGATACTGCTCGGGTTGGGAGCACTCAAACTAGACTTTCACTTTATTCAATTCAAAGGTAAACAAATATTGCCAAATGCCAGAGGAAGTACTGTTTTGGGGAGATACAAAAAAACCAAACCAAACCAAAACACAAAGACACAAACCTTACCCTGATAAAGTTTAGTCTAGAGCAGAATAATAAAATATAAGCAAATAATAGCAATACACAGTGTTAAGATGAATTGTAAGCATATGCAGAGATTATGGGAATCATCATGGAAAAAATGGAACTTGACATTTTAGAGTTCTTGTATGAATGTATATTTTCTACATCCCGATCATATTACAAATACCTTGAGCTGATCTTCTATTTCCCTTGTATCTTCCCAAACAGGATTTTGCAATGCTTCCTGCACAGAGGACACTCAGAAAGTCCTTATTAAGCATGTTTGCTCAGCTAAGGATGTAAAAAAAGATGATAGAGCATAAGCCTTGTTGTCCCCTGAAGACTGCTCTCCCAACTGCTTGGCATCCCCAGGAGAGATTAGTGATACCTGTGCATGCCGAGCACAGGGACACAATGTCCCCTTCCCTGGAGTTTCACATACTCAACAGCGCTGTCTAGGCAAGCCCATTTCCTCTGAGCAGTGTGGGCTGTGTTTCAGGACACATGAAATGCCAGGCAGTCTGTCTGGAAGCCATGGGCTTCAGATAGCAGCTTCCTATCCTTTGCCCACGCTTCTTTCTCCTGCTTTGCTTTTCCCTGCCTACTGGGTTGTGAGTGGATTAGGAAGTTGTCGTGATCTACATGTTTTCTTTCCATCGCCATCAACATTTGGGTCTTCCCTCTCAACAACACGGGATATGAGACAAATCCAGTCCACACAAAGAAAAGGAAACCCTCAGCCACAAGACCTAGAGCTCCTGTCTCTGCACAAATCCACTGAACTCTACTTCTAGCCTTTCTCCTGACTTGTGTCTGCTCCATGTGGTCTGACCCTTGTGCCTGGGGAAGCAGGGTGATGATGTTGCCCATGGGCTGCTTTGGGCTCCCGACAGGAACACAGCGTCTGTTCTGTACTCCTACCCAAATAAGGCTCTCCCAGACCAGAATGCCTCCTTCCCTGCCCAGGTGCAAAGATCCAGTTTCCTGCCTCTGAGCCGAATGCTGCTCTTCTTCTTACAAATCCTCCAGTCCTAGTCCCAACCTGCCATTTAGCTGAAGAGCTTCATACCTAAAGGAAAACTCTGCAGAAAGTGCCGTCTAAGCAAATAGCCCAGGCGAGATAGACCTGGCCTCCAGTGATGGGAAGAAATCATATTTCCTCCCTTCCCAACTCCACCTTCAGTTTGTTTCTACTGCTCCCTTTGTTTGGGTCTTGCCTTGCTTCCTATTTATGTAACAGGCCCACTGGGTAGGGACTGCATCTAATCTGAGCTGTTTGCACTGTCTGGCACATTACAGTGCTCAGTAAACACATATTATTATGATTATTGTTGTGATAGATCATAACGATAATCTCAATTCATTGCACATTCTTTTAAACTTTGAGCAGCATAGAGAGCAAGAAGCATACATATACCCAGTCCCTTGTATACTCCTAAGGGCTATGTGTAAGGATCTAAATTTAAGGGGTGCATCTCTGAGCTGCACCTCTGAACCTGCAGAGATTGGAGGGTAATTATCTTCTAGCCCCAGAGGCAGCAAAACATGAGGCCATTCTTTTTCCATGCAGGCTGAATAAGAGCTGGATAGAGATTAGAAAAGATCGGGAAGAGAAATAGTATTAAAACTAGTTGCTTCAGAGACAGCAAAGACCACAGCTAGGGCTGACCCAATGGCAAAAAACCTGTTCAAGCAATGATAAGAAAAATCATTTACTGGGCACATTAATTTCAGTTGTGGGAGCCGAGCTCTCCCTGAGTTGTCCATTGGATAAATGCTGTCAGGATATGCTGTGAGCTGTTCCAATGAGATGTAATAATTGAATTTGTTTTCATTTAATTTGGAGGGCCTTTAATTAAAAGCCAGGCTTGTGCAGAGAGATAAAGCCAGGCACATGGAGGCTGGGGGTAATTTTGGGTGCCGAATGCAATAATTAATTGTAAATTCAGAGGTCAGGAGACTGGCACTATCTTTGTGAAATCAGCACAGTGAGCCGGCCATCCAACTGGAATAGACTCAGAAGTGGAGGAAACGTACGCTTAAGTGATTTCTTGAAACCTTAATCGCAATTACAGAGTAGCGTGGAGGTTAATTTGCAAAGTTCATTAATCAGAGAAATAAATACATCAGTGATCACCCCATGAAAGACAACCTGGAAAAAGTCTGGTTTTCTAGCCACAGTTTTCCAAACCCTCCACCCAACTCTGTAGTGGGTAGGGAAGCCCCATTGTGGTTTTGTCTTGATGACCTTCATTCATCTTTGAACTGCTAAGCAGTCTGTTTCTCCCTTCTAGGTCTGAGGTCAAACTCTTCCACCTTATGCTTCAAGATAATACAAATCCATCTTAGAATGATGGGTCTCAAACTGAGAATAAGCCACAGGATACATTCCAGGATGCAAGGTTTCTATTAGCATTCAAGAAATCAGTATCCAGAATTAGTATCAGAAGACAGAGTTTGAATTAGTGCTCAGTATTTATCTAACGAACTAGGATTAGAGGGTTAACTAGAGACATCAATCTTCAGATGTAGTTGTATTTCATGATGTAAGGCAATAAAGTAAAGCTTTGATGCTTACATGTGAATTTGCTGCCGTGAAAAATGATATTCCATTAGATGCACATTTTGTGCTTGAGAGAGCTTGATTATGGAAATGCATCCCAGCATGCAGTGGTGGGGCTGGTAGAAGGATGCTTCCTTGCAACCCTCGATGCCGTGTGCAATGATGGGGTCTACGTTCACTTCGTTTCACCCTCATATCCAAGAATTCCCAGTATGGGTTGCCACCTAATAGAAATGTGGACATGGGTCTATTGCCCAGACAGATTCTGGAAGTTTACCACTTTCAGATTCTTTTTCTCTCAGTTATAATTGCTTTCTAGAGAAAGAAAAATGTTACAGGTTGGAGGCTCTCCTCAGAGAAGGGGAAAGTGGACTAGGTCAGAGGGTATCAACAGAATTACCTGGGGCACTTAAAAAAATACGTGAGGGGCGTCTGGGTGGCTCAATCTGTTAATCATCTGATTTTGGCTCAGGTCGTGATCTCGGGGTCCTGGAATCGAGCCCCGTGTCAGGCTTCCTGCTCAGCAGAGAGTCTGCTTGTCCCTCCCTCTGCCTCTGTCCTTCTCCCCTGCTCACATTCTCTCTGTCTTCACTCAGATAAACAAAAAAAATCCTTTCTTAAAAAATGCGGGCTTTATCCTTTCCCTAGGCCTCCTGAACCAGGATTTCAAGGGACTGGTTAATTCTAAATCACCCTTTGCTTAGGAACCACTGGAGCAGATAAACTCTAAGATCTCTCCCACATATAAAGTCATGTTATTCTGGGCCCTATTTCTAGGAGCTGGGCACTTGCTGTGTGTCTAGCAATTTTCTGTCCTAGAGTATAATCATGGGGCCTGAGAACTGGAAAGTTTACTTCACTCATCTGTCTGGTGATCAAATAGCATCTATTATATCTCTACCAACCATCGCCCATTGTCTGTTGATGCCTTGCTGTTTTGCCAAATTTAGCTACTAGGTCTCCTGCATGTCCCTGGAACACCTGGAAAAAAGCAGCCACTCATACGTACCTAAGTAAAGAACAGGAAGTTTTAGGGACAAATGCGGATTGTCGATGGAAGGAAGTGGCAACTCTGCAGAGCATGGGTCTCTTCCCGGAACAAGCAATCATTATATCATGGTACCCACTTCACAGATAAGGACACTGAGGCACAGAGAAACATTACAGCTTGCCAGAACTCAATTCCAGAGGGTGTGACTCTAGAGTCTGAGCTCTAAATTTCTAATTCTTACCTTGGAGCTATTTTGAGGCCAAGTTATAAGTTTATAAAACTTGATAGAGGAAATAATGATATGATTAGGGTATTTAGGAAAATATTTGGGGTGAGGTGTTAAGAGGTTGATCTTTACAGTGAAAATATTTACTCTGTAAATTGAAACTAAAAGCACCTAGTTTCCCATGAGGTATGAAGTATTCAAACAACATCAACAAAAATTTCTTTAACATTAGATCTAAGCATCATAATGATTATTACCATTGAGGGTCTATTATGTGCCAGATACTAGGTGTCTTGTGTATTTTTTACCCTTAGGTTTTTCTACCGATCATAAAAGATATTACTATCCCTACTTTACAGCTGATAAAACTGAGACCTGGACAGTTGCCTGAGGCCCAATAGACAATAGTAAGTCTGAATGATTCCTTAACCTATTCAAAACAAGGAATTTAGTTTCTGGAATTATCTTCTTAATCAAACTATAATTAAGTAATAGTCAAATGCCTACGAGGCAGCATGAGGCACCACGCTAGGACCGCAGAACAGAGATGGAGAAACTAATAAAGTGTCTGCCCTTGTGGATCTTCTAGTCTGGGGAGTGGGGAGAGCAAACACAAAATTCAGCATCATGACTAAGTCCTACAAAAACAAGTACTATATGCTATGAAAACACACAACGAGGACAGACATCTACCTGCAGAATTGGGCCACGTGATAGACAAGGGAAAGATGCACTGGACAGCAAAAACGAGAAAGGAGAAAAGAATAAAGCAGGTGGAGGGGATGGCACATGCGAAGCCTCAAGGACAAAAATGAGAACAGTAGAGGTCAGAAACCTACATTAGTCGAATATGACTGGGGTGCACCCTGCAACATAGAGGAAAGTGATGAAAGCTCAAACTGGAGTGTTTATTAAATCACGGAGAGAGATTTCCAATCACATCAGCAGGGCCTAGCACAGTCCCGCCTATTGAATCAGCTCTCACTGCCCTATTGGGTGGTTGTGTGAGTCGTGGATGTTGGAGTACATCAAGATTCCAGCCTTATCTCCAGGTGGCCTGGCTTCATGATTGTCTAAAATTCTTCCAACAGGTCTAATACTAAAATCTTTTTAGGGTTCCGGTAAATATATTTTTTGGACAAGCGTGGCTTTTGCTATGATGTACGCCTGTGTCTCGTGGGAGACAGGAGAGGTAGATGCCTCTGTACTAGGTTCTGTTTCTAGGAGCTGTGCACTCACGGTGTCTCTTTCTCCAGGTTATAATTGTTCCCTCAAGAAGTGTTGCATGGCATGCTTTGGCTTCTCTTTCTTTTTGGGTCTATTTTGGGAACTGGTTTAGAAGTTGCAAGGTTTTTGTTGCCTTTTTTTTTTCCCCTTGACTGAAAGCACATGTTAAGAAAAAAAAAATGTCATTTCTATCGGTTTTTTTGACGTTGCTGGGAGACAAAGCAAGCAATAGCAAGTCTCCAAGTGGGCTTTAAAGAAGAAATATATTTTAAATAAACCCTAAAGCAGAAAGCATCATTTGGAGATGTGTTATACATTCTGATCCTCTTTTTTGCAAGGAAGAACTTTCCTGGGTCTGTAAACAAGCCATTTAGAAGAGTCGCATTTAACTCTTAGAACTCTAGAACCTCCTACCCCAGTGATCTATACTGAAAGAGAGGCACCAAAACCAGGCACAGTCCCCAAAAGTCATCACAATGCTTTTCATTCTTTCCCCAAATATCCTTGCATTTTTTACTTTCTCAGTTTACGACAAGCCACATGCAGAAAACAGTTGTGGCAAAAATGTTTCACAGTACTATTCCCCATTTTTTCTTAGCTGTTTTCCAAGAAGGAAACCTACTTGCTTAAGGGGGAGGTTTATGTGTTGGGCCAAAAGATTCAAGGAGAACCTCTTTGTCTTTCCTTTCTGAAGGCCTAAGCTCATGGAGCCTCAAGAAGAGAAAAGGAAGCAGGAAAGGAGGTACCGGATCTCCTCAAGTCGATAAAGAGAACAGATAGATGTCTTTGAATTTCTCAGTTAGTTAGACCTGTGGCCAAGAGGAGTCCCATTATGAGAACGTGTGGAATTACATGGATATCAGAGAGGAAGTGGATGAAGGCCGGGAAGGCCAAAGAGGTGCTGGAGTCTAGGCAAAGCACCACCACTCAGGCTAATAAACACAAACAAGCCATTGACCTTCCTTAGAGGCAGAGTCCTGAGAAAAAGACAAAGGACGGGCAAGTCTGAGGCAGGACATGGACAGCACAGTGATGCTGGAGAAAATTAGAGAACATGTAATATCGTATAGAATCGATGAGATGCTGTAGGGAGCTTTGAAGAACAGCAGAAAGCCCGGAGACCTATCCCTGGGGGTGAGGCTTGCAGAAAGTAGGCAGAGAAGACTACTGAAGCCAAAAGTCATCTCTTCCTACTTTGACCTGAAACCAGTCTAACGTAGAAAAACAACCGTCTCTCCTCACTTCATCATGGCGTATTTTTTAGCTGATGGAAAACTGTAAAGGTTTCTGTTGCACCTCTTCCATTCTCTTGTTCCTCCTTCAACTCCAAGCCTGAGGACTTCGCCAGGATGCGAGCTAACTTCCTGCTACTAGAACTGTGCTTAATTAAACGTTTTAATTAAAACCTACAAGAGTGATTGCGCCTGTCAGGGTGTGAAGAGAAAGCTAATAAAGTTCCTTGCATCCAGTCCAACGGGCGGCCCAAGGACACCCTGCTGGAAAGAGCAGAGAGCCCCAGGAAGAGCGGGACGGAGCTCGGAAGCCAGACTGCAGCGTGTGAAGATACTTCTTGGCAAGCCAATGTAAAGGAGCGAGGGAAGTGCTCCCTCTCCTTCTCCTACGCCCTGAGGCTACTTAAATGTATGTGTTTCCTTAGAAGCACAGTTGCTTCAATACAGAAGAAATATAATAGTTCACAGTCATTTGTGTATTTTTCTTTCAACAGTTCCTTACCTAGAGCTTACGCCATACAAAGTACTGTGCTCCTTGCAGTGGGTATGGACAACCTAGCTTATCAGCATTCTCCATCACCAACGCAATCGGGTCAAGCCTGTAAAAGCCTCCCTGTCTTACAATGGGACCTTTCACCTTAAAATATCAATTTTTAAGAAATTCTTGGTAACCGTGACCTTCCTAGGGATTTAGCAAAATCACTTTCATGACTTTTTTGAGTTGTGCCCCACATTCTCAGGAATTTTGATATGCCGTTCTGTGGTTAGCAGAATAGTAGGCCTAGAGGAGTGGACGAAATGCATGTAAGGAAAAACCCCAGGATCACTACATCACTTTGCATTCAGTCGTGATTTCATCCACAGACCAAACTGAGACCAATGGGCTGTTGTTAGTTATAGACGTCTGTCTGGGTCCTCGAGTATGATAGTGGCAGAAATAAACGTAAAATACTGCTCTAAAATAAAGTCTGCTTTACGTAGAACCTACAACAAGTCAATCTGGCCCTGTGAATTTAGGAATGCATCTAACCCCACAGACTTTCAGATGAAGCCAATTCTCCAGGCTTTGACAACTCCCCATGAAACTCAGTTAACAGCCTGGATTTACAAATTCCTAATTCTCTGCTCTTTCCTGCCTCATCAGCACAGTGATTTGAACAGACTGTGCCACTTAAAAACACTTCCTTTTCCTCCTTTCCACCCCAGGATTCTCTGTACCTTCTACCCCTTGCAGGCAGTGACATCTTGACCTTGGAGATTCTGTGATTCTAGAAATGCAGACAAAAATGCAGGTCCAAAGAAAAGCATCAGTTATTGGGAATGATGAGAAGACAAAAAGAAAAGCCGGTGCCCAACACAAGGGATTTGCTTGACCAAATCTCCTCTCAACAACTCAATTCAACAAGACAATGAGGGCTTAAATGTTCTAAGTATAGAGGGGGATGAGAACATGTGAGTTATTTAGAGCAGTGCTTCCCAAATTTTAGCATCCATATGAATAACCTGGAAATGTAGCTAAAACGCAGATTTTCATTCTGTAGATTTAGGGTCGGGTCCAAGGTTCCACATTTCCAATCACACTTCAAGTGGCAGGGATTTAGAGAGAGCAATTAAGATACAGGCATCAAGAACCAAGACACTGTTGCAGGCAATGAGAGTCAACAGGAGGAAGAATGTCACCACAACCTGTGGTTGACAAAACAACGGCTCCTCACAAATAATCCCCGGGAACCGATAAATATGTTACCTTACACGGTAAAAGAGACCTTGCAGATGTGATTTAGTTAAAGATCTTAAGATGGGGAGACTGTTCTGGGCAGGCTCCATGTAATCACATGAATCCTTAATATCAGAGAAACTTTTCTGGTTAAATCAGAAAGAAGGCATAGTGAGAAGGATTTGACATCCCTTTGCTGCTCTGAGACATAAAGAGAGGGGCCTCTAGGAGCTAATGGTGGCCCCTGGGTGGTACAGAGACTTTAGTCTTAAAATGTGTGACCACACTTACAACAGTAACCCAGACAATGCTTGAATGAGCAATGACGGTGGTCATCTGAAAGCCTCCAGATAAGAATAGTCCATCTATACCTTACTAAGGCCCACACCAGGCTCCTGACCTACAGAAATGTAAGATAATAAGTTTGTGTTGTTTTAAGCCACTAATTTTGGGGTGATTTGCAGTAGTAGTAAACTAACACACTACCATGCAAATGACTGCCATGGAAATATAAGAAATTTAAGAAAGTTCTCCTTTATTTTCAAGATAAAATGAAAACCGATCTCTGATCTTCCTGCTTCTAGTCTCTTTCTGTAATTGATCCATTATACCCAGTAGCTACAGAGAGCTTTTTAAAATTTCATTCTGAACATAACAATCTCCTACCCCCCTTTAAAACTCCTTAGAGACTTAAATCTCTTTATAGGGATAAAAGTTTCTTTATAATTTGCCTGTGCTTAGTTACCTACTTCATCTCTACCAGTACAACCTTTTCTCTAGTCCAACCAAACTTGAGTGTGACTCCCTCCTCAAGAGTGTCCTCTGTAGACCTCACCTGCTCTGAGTTGCTTTTAATGTGAGTCAGGGGCCTGACACACTGTTCTTTATACTGTTGTTTTAGCACCCGATGCCCTATTGTCATTATCTCCTTGACCATGAGCTCGTCGAGAACAGGCTCCTTCTTTTTCCCGGTATCCCCAGCTCCTATAACAGTATCCCAACAAATGTTAACTGAATGATCACCTACACTTTCATGTGACTACAATTTCAAAATGAGTTCTTTCTCCCAAACTCTGTAAACAAGAAATAGGAAGGAGACTCTCAAAGCCCAGCCCTGGTGAATTCATCTTACATTTGTCTGATGGCACCAATGGCAGCCAACTCTGGGGCAAAATTCTTGATTCAGAGAGGTGGCAGGAGACAAGAGGGCAGAGATAAAGAAACAACAAACTCCACTCTCAGTGGTTTTATAGCCTGGATTGTCTGGTAGGAGTAGCAGGGAAGGAGGAAGAAGAAGGGTACATTGGAACGACAATAGGAAGCAATAAATCAGCCAAAAATGTTGATTTTCTATTCCATTAAAGAACATATAAAGCATTAAAAGCATATGTCAAGGCATAATGCAATATCAAGATTAAGTTCTTCTGGTGATTGAGGCATAAACCAAATATAGTCTTAGCCAGAAAATATGTACTAAGCACTCACTACATGTCAAATGTTGTTTTTGGCTCTAGATCTATAAATATACCTAAAACTGACCCCATCCATCAGGAGCTCATGACTAGCTGGAAGACAGACCCATAGACTACAGACTTTGGCAAAGTCAATACCAAGGGTAATGAGACAGGGAACAAGCTATCCTATAAGGAAGATTGACAGGGGCGTGCAAAACGCTAGGCAGGCATCCGAAAGAAGGCAAAACAAGGGGTGGCAAGAGAAGGAGGAGCATAATGTGGGAGGGTGTCAGGAAGAAAATGGAACCTACTGAAAGGGACCTGGGAAGGTCACAGTCCTCCAGTTGGGTTTGCTATGGTGTAAGTCCTAAATACTGACCACTAAATCCCACTGTTTCATGGGTTCTTCGCATGGTTCCTCTGCAGTGAACCTCAGATTCACATCTTGCATTCCTACTGCTGTTCACCTTGCCCAGTGTGTTAGTCTGTTTGATCTGCCATAACAAGAGTCATAGTGGATTGAACAACATAAATTTCATTTTCTCAGGATGCCTGGGTGACTCAGTGGTTGAGCATCTGCCTTCGGCCCAGGGCGTGATCCTGGAGTCCCAGGATCGAGTCCCACATCGGGCTCCCTGCATGGAGCCTGCTTCTCCCTCTGCCTGCGTCTCTGCCTCTCTCTCTCTCTCTGTGTCTCCCATGAATAAATAAATAAAATCTTTAAAAATTTTAATTTTTCTCAGAGTTCTGGAGGCTGGAAGTCCAAGATCAAAGTGTTCAACTGGGCTGGCATGCAGATGACCACCCTCTCAGTGTCCTCACGGGATCTTCCCTCAGCCTGCACTGTGTGTGTCCTGATCTCTTCTTCTTAGGAGGATACCAGGCATATGGACTAGGGGCCACTCATTAGACATCAGTTTACCTAACTACCTCTTTAAAGACCTTATCTCCAATACAACCACATTCTGAGGTACTGAGGTTATAATTTCAACATATGAATTTTGAGGCACACAGTTCAGCTTGCAACAGTTTTGTTTGTTTGTTTTTTTCAATGAAAACTTGCTCCCAAATGGCTAATTCCTTCAGACTTGTACAGAACTTGGACATGTTAATTTGTTTAATGAATTTTCATTATGTCATATTGTTGTTCAAGAACCATCAAGATCTGTTTCAGATTTATTCACTTTTACCTATGCGAAAATCCTACCTTTTCCACTAATGCCTGAAAGTGCTTGTCCACCGTAGAAACTTCCTATCTCTTCTTATATTATGCTGGATATTCTGTTCATAGTGAAGAATTCACACATGAAAGATATTACCAAGTATTTTTCATCATATTGTCTAAAGTTTCATACAAAGATATCTTATTTCCCAATTTATACCATAAACTCACTTAAAACAATAACTATGTTTTAGGTTTCTTTCATATACTGCCCATAGTAGATGCCTACTTACTACTTGGTGGTTGGTTCATTTCATGAACTCGAGGTAGCCTCAGATTCCTAGATTGTTCATGCTAAAATCTAGTCACGATAGGGAAATCTAAGACATACCTGCCTTTATTCATCTCATAGTCATGGATATTGCACCATGCTTCAAGGATTATGCTAGGTCAGTGTGAAGCACAGAAAATTAAGTAAGAATGGTCTCAGCATCCAAGAAAATTCACAGTCTTACAAGAAAGAGGCACAGGAGTACAACGAATTAACGTATAGAATGAAAAACTAGGGTTGGAAAGAAAGAGAACTGACATGTATTGGGTACTTAAAATGGAACTGATGCTTTTTCAACATTATCTGATTTATTTCAGATATTTATATCTGTGGCCTTAAAAGAGAGCATTGTTATTTCCATTTTACAGATGAAGAAAGTGAAACATAAAGAAGTTGTATAATTTATCCAAGATCACAGAGCTAGCAAAGTCAAGGGGGCCCGAATTCTAAAATTCATGCCCTTGCCACTAGGCAATTGGAGGGGAGATCACTAACTGATTATTCATTACATGCTGTGTCTTGTGTAAAGTGTGTTGTATGCATTATTTAAGAAAAAATGTAAACAAATGGTAACAGAAGTCCAGAGGAGGGAATAAGTAATTCTTTTTCAGAAAGAAATGTAATTTCTTTATATTCAGAAATGTAAAATTTTACATTTGAGTTGCTCCCTGACAAACAAATAGAGAGGAATGAGTAGAACATACTAGGCAGAGAACTACTTGAATTAAAAGCACTACCTCTGGAATATGCCATTAGAGGTGTGGAGTGAGGAACAGAGGAACATGGGTGAGGTGGCAAATGACAAGAGATGAACAAGAAAGATAAGAAATACACTTGACTGCCTGCCATAGCAGAGTAATAAGGTAGTCACCTAATGATGACGTTGATCTGCCCCCATTCTGAAGCTGGCCAACGACAAGGTCAACACTGTTCTACAATTACATGGGAGATTTACAAAGCAGGGGGCTGGTCTAGCAATAATTTAGACTAGATGACAGAAATAGGAAAGACAAAAATTCAGGAGCTATTTCAGAAGCAACATACATAGGACTTGGTGATTGGTGATGTTTGGAGCTGAGGAAGATGGGGTATTAAAGTTTTCCCTGTTTCTAACTAGTTGGGTAGATGAGGGAATAAAAGCCATCGTTGGCAGAAAGTAGATGAGCTTCATTTTGAACACGTTGAATTTGTGAATCCTATAATTTCCAGCACACGCTAGACATTAGGCCTGAGTCTCAGGAGTAAAGGCACTGAGTGGGATGTGCTGGAGTCTGTTCATACTGCCTGGTGAGTCAGCTGTTAAAGTTTCAGAAATTTTATGAGCCAGCTATTAAACAGAGCTCTTATTAAAAATTAAATTGTATAAACTTTCAAGTAAATAATGTTTTAAAAGGCAATGAATACACAAAAGCCATAACTTCCAACATTTTACTACATTTTTCTATTATCTACGTTCTAAAAGTTATTTATAACAATTTTCTCTATATGGCAAAAACCCTATATAATGGTTTGTTGCTGTATACCTCTTCCCAAGTCCATATTCAATGACAGCAGCTTCATAGCTTGAAATCACCCATAGTGAGAGTATAACCATAGAAATCATAAACACTACAAATCAAGGTTTGATTAATTGCTTTGTTGATTGTCTAGACTTAAGAAAGTGATGGAAAAGAGTACAGATTAAACTTAAAAGTCTGTTATGTCTGCAACCATCATATTGTGAATAGCACAAAAAAATGGAGGAAATATTCTTTAGGTATTCAGAGTATTATTTGATTCGGCAAAAAAAAAAAAAAACGTCGCTTAAGTCATTGACAGACAAAAGAAATTCTGACATCTTTGCTATTTTACTTTTCATCCTATTAAGTGTAAATGAAAATATCAAACAACATCAGTGTTGGAACTATTCTTGCTTGTATATGGGCCACGGGTATAAGAATTAGGCAAAAATCCAAGGAAGTATTCTATGAGAATAAATCATTTATATCAGATTTACCATGAAAAGTATTACATATTCATTATTTGTATTGATTTTAAGGAATTTTTTACTTATTTACCTATTTTGCAGAGAGCGAGTGAGTGAGCAGGGGGAGAGGCAGAGAGAGAGGCTGAGAGAATCTCAGGCAGATTTCACATTGAGCAGGGAACCCGATGCAGGCCTTGATCTCATGACCCTGAGATCACGACCCGAGCTGAAATGAAGAATTAGATGCTCAAAGGACTGAGCCCCCCAGGTACCTCACATATATATTCATTATTTGTAAATAGTTCCCTATACATCCTTTATGTCAGCAGATGTTATAATAATCGTGTGCGCACACACGTTTTTTGGGGTTTTTTTTGTTTTGTTTTGTTGTTTGTTTTTTGTTTTTTTGCCAGAGGTCCACTTGCAGGACAACAGTGGTCAGAGAAGTAAGGGCACTTTCTATAAAATCCTTGGAATTAATGCCAGCCATAGGCAAAATCCTCTTTGTATAGCCTTTGCTATTCCTTTCTTTCTTCAGGTCTCCATGACAGTAGTTGGTTCTTTTCCATTTGCTCTTTGTTCATTATAAGAATATGTTTTATGTTAGTTGAATCTCAGCTTGTTTTCATGTTTATTTTTTCCTCTGTGTGCTTCTACTTCTTTAGAACTTTCAGTATTTTCTTTCTGGCCTCATTGGTATTAACAACTTCTTCTAATTTAGATACATTTGCAAACGTCATTAACATGCTATTTACTCCCTCATTAACACTGAAACATTATCATTTATCATTATCTTTGGTAATGATCATGGGATTAGGGGTGTAGGAGCCTTAGAAAATTTTGGTTCTAATCAGCAGTTTAAAAAAGGATGACTCAAGGTAGACCAAGAACTGTTCAGGGGCATGCCAAGAGCTTGGCAACTAGATTTATAAGGTAATTGAATTCAGCATCCAGATTGAAATTCGAGATTTCTCAATGTGGTACTAGTTGAAAACCAGAAGAACTTAGGAGGGAGATTTCACACTAAGATAAAATTGGTTTGTCCTGGTAGTGAAAACAAATTTCCATTTATGAGTGTCCCATGAGCCTTCACGCAAAATAGTGAAAAGGATCACAGTAGCTGATAACTGGTCTTGAAAATGAGACCTTTGAACCAGATGAATGCATGAGCAGGAAAAAAAGCTGCATGACACTAGAATCTCACTAACATAGGAGAAAATCATGACATCTGCATTTTTGTCTTAAGATCTTGGTTGACTGTCTTAGGGTAAGCATACTTTTGGGTCAATATATCACACTTTTGCACAAATGTTCTTCGACCCAACTCTATGAATTCTCTCCAGATTCTGATGAAAGACAAACTGTTGGGAAAACATGTAATGATAATCCCTATTCCCAAGGTTAAAAGCAATGTGCTTCAAGACAAGGTCCGGGTCCCACTGCACAAGGTCGGCCCACATTGCTGAGTGTGTGTGAAGAAACATCATTTGCAGAATGTGGCTAGCCCAACGGCGTCAATTTAAAGGAATATATATAGGAAATGATCACAAGCATCAAGGTGGAGAACAAAATGCCTCCTGGGGACCATAAGAAGGAAAAGTGAAGACTTGATTGTGTGTTTCCCACCAGTTGTTCTTTTTTGGTGCTCGGAGATGAAACTAAAATTATCATTTTTATAGTTACCTACACACTTTGATTGTTTTTTGTCCTCAGTCTTTGAACAAACTGTTTCAAACTCTAGAGATGGGATTGTTGGTTCAGCTACTTTATGTTAGATAGAAAGACAATTTGAGAACTAGGAGTTTTAACCTCAATAACCATTGAACGTAAGAACCCAGCCGTTCACTCTTACTTTATTCCTCTTAGCTCTAAATGAACCATTTATTTATTGAAACTTGCCTTCCTTCTTGTGAGTCAGGAGTAACTAAGATAAACATCCAAGCAAACAGACCACCGCAATGACAACAACAGCCCTTAATGCTCTAGATATCAATTGATTTTAAGTCTTCCAGCTGAGTCCCTAGGCACTGTGGAGCAGAAGCCAGCCATCCTCGCTGTAATCTGTCAGAATTTCTGACCCACAGAAACTGGGACAAATAATTATTATTGGTTTAAACCTCAAACTTTGGGTGTAGTTTCTATGCTGCAATAGGTAAGTAACACAACTCTAGCTAACTGAAGATATACTAGGTCTGCACCAGGATGGACTGCAGTACAGTTAGGCAGAGGACACTCTCATAATTGACTGAGAAAATAAGACGGTTATTTCTAATTATATAGGAAGGGCCATGAACCTAGAACCCAGAACCAAAGACAAGACATTTACAGTAATCTGTGTGTAATTACATGGTAGTCCCCATGCCCTTACCTTGCATCATCCAAGGAAACCACATCCCAGATTCCACATTAATCATCCCATTGCTCTCTTTTTGGGATTATAAGACATATATGATGCAGAGCACCTGGGTGGCTCAGTGGCTGAGCATCTGCCAGGTCGTGATCCCAGGTTCCTGGGATCAACTTCCACATAGGGGTCCCCGCAGGGAGCCTGCTTCTCCCTCTCTGCCTGTGTCTCTCATGAACAAATAACTTTTTTAAAAAAATACATATCATGCTATATGTCATAATTTGGAATTTATTTTTTTCACTTGATATTTATTGCTAAAATTATCCACGTTCTCTACTACATTTGTTGAGATCAATGTATATTGCATTGTGTGAATAAACAATGGTTTGCTTTGCTATTCTCCTGACGATACACATTTGAGGTGTTTCCAGCTTTTGCCATTGTGAACAGTGCTATTCTAAACACTTTTAAACCTTTCCTGTATTGTGCGTGCATCTGAGTTTTGCTTGAGTATAGGGTGAGGGAGTAGAATCATGAGGTCAATTCAACAATGCTTTGTGGTATTTTGTTTTTAAGAATTTTTTAATTTATTTTAGAGAGAGATATGAGTAGAGCAGGGGGTGGGGGCAGAGGAAAAAGGAGAGAGAGAGAATCTCAAGCAGACTCCAAGCTGAGCACGGAGCCTGACCCAGGGCTTGATCTCCTGACCCTGAAATAATGACCCGAGCTGAAACCAAGAGTCCAATGCTTAACTGACTGAGCCATCCAGGCACCCCAAAAATGTTTTCTAAAAATGTTTTCTATGTTTAAAAAAAAAAATACTTCCCGTGGTCCAAAACATATTCACTCATATTTTCTACAAAGAGCTTCAAGGTTTTATTTTATATATACTGAAGTGCTTAATCACTCTGAAGTTGTTTTTATGTGAGATAGTGATCTAATTTTACATTTGTTTTTATCAAGTATTTTAACTTAAAAAATTTTTAATGTTTTGACACAACATCTGTCTTATGTCAAAGTGCCATGTATGCCTGGATCTATCCCTGGACTTTCTATTCAATTCTGTCAATACTGTAACCATCTTAATTATCACACTTTATAAATAAATGATATTATGTAGGGCAAGTCTTTCATTACAGTTCATCTCCTCAATCATATCCTTGTATCAAGCATATATATTTTTAGAAAATTCTTATCAATATCCATTAAATACCCTGACATTTTAATTGAATTGTATTGAATCTCTAGGTGAGTTTGAGAATTGATACTACATAGTATTGCCTTTTTACCTATGGATATGGTATATTTTTCCAATTATTTAGATCTTCTTTAATATTTCTAAATAAAGCTTATATTTTTTCAGAGATCTTGCACATTTTTAATAGGTTTATTTGTAGGTACTTGGTATTTCCTAATGCTATTGTAAATGATATATCCTTTTAAGGTATGTTTTCTGGGTTTTAGCCACTGATGTATAAAAAGGCAGTTGACTTTGTGTACTTTGCTTTTATACCCAACTACTTTTCCAATCCTCCCCACTCATAATAATTGACCTATTGATTACTTTGGTTTTTTTTCAATGTAAATAAATATATCACCTGCAAGTAATGATACTTTTATTTCCTCACCTCTTTAAATATTTATTTATATTTTAGCAAAAGAGAGGAGAGAGAGAGAGAGAGAGAAGCAAAGGGAGAGAATCTCAAGCAGAATGGACCCTGGATCATGACCTGAGCTGAAATCAAGAGTCAGACGCCCAACCAACTGAGCCAGCCAGGCGCCCCTATTTCCTCATTTCTTTTTTTTTTTTTTAATTTTTTATTTATTTATGATAGTCACAGAGAGAGAGAGGCAGAGACATAGGCAGAGGGAGAAGCAGGCTCCATGCACCGGGAGCCTGATGTGGGATTCGATCCCGGGTCTCCAGAATCACGCCCTGGGCCAAAGGCAGGCGCCAAACCGCTGCGCCACCCAGGGATCCTATTTCCTCATTTCTAAAGTATATACCTCTAATTTCTTTACTCTTGTTTCATTGGACTGGCAAGGACTGGCAATATAGTTTTGAATATATGTGTTAATAGCTTTTTGATTGCATATGAATTTTAAATGCTTCTAACCTTTTCCATTTATTATCATGTTTGTTCTGGTCTTTTTGTTTGTTATATATTTTAGATATTCTTTGTGATGGTTAATTCTATGTGTCAGTTTGGCTGGGCCAAAAGGAGCCCAGATATTTGATCAAACATTATTCTGTATGTTACTGTGAGGGTGTTTCAGAGAACATGAACATTTAAATAAATGGATTTTGAATAAAGCAGATTGCCCTCTACATGTGGGAGGGCCTTATCCAATCAGCTGAAGACCTGACTAGAACAAGAAGACCAGCATCCTCTGAGTAAAAAAGAATTCTCCAGCAGATTTCCATTGGACTCATTTGCAACATCAGCACCTTCTTATTCTCCAGACTGTCAGCTCAAACTGCAGATTTTGGACTCTCAAGCTTCCACAATTTCATAAGCTGATTCCTTATAATAAATATGTTTCTGTATATATATATAAACATTTTATTGGTACTGCTTATCTGTAGAACTCTTACTAACTCACACTTTATTAGGTTTTAGAAGTTCCCATATACTTCTAATTCCCTAATGGTATTTTTTTTCTTAACTAACAATGAGTACCAAGTTGTATTAAACACTTTGCGTCTACTGAGATGTTCACAGTTCATGTTTTTTGTCTTTTTCTCTTTTAGTGTCTTTTACCCAATTAGATTTTTTAATCCAAACTGTTACAGATCTTTTTAATAATAAATAATTCTTGGGATGCGTGGGTGGCTCAATTGATTAAGTGTCTGACTCTTGGTTTTGGATCAGGTCATGATCCCAGGGTCATAAGATCGAGCTCCACATTGGGTTCCACACTCCACACAGAGTCTATTTGACATTCTCTCTCTCCTTCCCCTTCTCATCCTCTCTGTCCCTCCCCCACTCATTCTCTCTTTCTAATAATTAAATAAAATCTTTAAAAACAATAATAGTAAATAATTCTTGAATACCTAGGATAAACACAATTTGATCATGGGTTAGTAGGATGTTTTTTAAGTACATCAATTTTGGTAATATATTTGTTAGCAATTTTGCTTCTATATTCAAGAGTAAAACAAACCCACAATTTTTCTTTCTATTTTTAGAGGAAAAATATTTTAGTTTTTTATGAGTATAGTTTTGGTAACAAAGAAATGCTGTCCTTTTAAAATTAGCTAGAGAGTATTTCACTTATATTTTCAGAAAGACATGTAAAATTGGAATAAATTCTTTTGTAAGTTCTTTGTAGAACTTGTCCACACAATTATATAAGTATACTATTTTTTCTGAAAATATTCTTAATCTCTTCCTCAATTTTTTACAAGTTATAAGTTGTATAGTTATTGATCTCTTTTGAATGAATTTTATTTTTTTATATTTTATTTATTTATTCATGATCCTTTTTCCTTTTTTTTTTAAAGACTTTATTTATTTATTAATGAGATACACACACACACAGAGAGAGAGAGAGAGAGAGAGAGAGAGAGGCAGAGACACAGGCAGAGGGAGAAGCAGGCTCCATGCAGGGAGCCCGACATGGGACTCGATCCCAGGACCCTGGAATCACAACCTGAGCCAAAGGCAGACGCTCAACCACAGAGCCACCCAGGCATTCCTGAATTGATTTCACTAAGATTTTTTTTTTTTAGGAATTTGTCTGTTTTGTCTAAGTTTTCAAAAAGTCTAATATATGATTGTTGATAAGATTCTCTCATCTATTAAATCTTTTGTCATTATGTCCTCCTAATTCAATATATTTTTATCTTTTCTCTTGATTACTTTTGCCAGAAGTTTATCTATTTTAACAGTATTTATATTTCAAAGAATAACATATGCTGTTGATATTATAACATATTTTTCTATCCATTTATTTCTAACATTTATATTTATTATCTCTTTTGCTTTTCTTTAGGTTTATCCTATCACTTTTTAACATTTCTAAGCTAAAAATTTTGCTCATTGTTTTTGAATATTTCTTCCTTTCTATTATAAATATCTCAGATGATATAGATGATATCACTTTTGAAGCATCACTTTTGCTAATCCTACAAGTTTTGCTATGTAGATTTTTGTTATTCAGTTTTGTGTATTATTTAATTTTTTCATAATTCTTTCATGACCCATGCTATATTTATCAGTATTTTTAAGTTTCTGCATGTGTGGGGATTTTTAAATTTATCTTTTTATTATTAACCTCTAAATTAATGATGCAGTGAAAGATTATAGTCTATATTATTACAACAAGATTTGTTATTGAGATTGTTGTTATTAAGATTTGAGGCTTTTTTTTAATGACCAATATATATGCTTCTTTTTTTTTTTAATTTCATTCATTCTTGAGAAAAATTTGCCCTAGTTTCTATTTACTGGGTATAGAACTCTATATGAGATTGTTAGACCAGTCTTCTTATATCACTTTCTTTGCTTTAACCTGAATGTTAGAGCTGTCAGTTATTAAGAGATATGTGTTGATATCTCCCAATATGATGGTGGATTTTCTTTGTAGTTATATCAGTTTTTTCTGTATGTATTTTGTGCTTAAAACTATTATATTGCCTGAGTAAACTGACCATGTACCATTACGTAATGTTCTATTCCATGTCTACTACTGATTTTTTTTTTGGTGTTAAACTCAATTTCACCTGATATTAATATAAGCATACCAGTTTTATTTAGTTAGTATTTGCCTAATTCGTCTGTTTTTTCACCCTTTTCCTTTTAACTTTTCCATGTCTTTATTCTTTGAGTGTATCTCTTATAAAGAATATATTTTATCTGCATATATGTAATCCAATTAATCAATGTTTATGTTCAAATATGAAATTAATCCATTTATGTTTGTTGTAATTCTTTATTTTTTGCTTCTATCATATTAATTTGTTTTCTTTTTCTATAGATCTATTTCTTATTCTTACTTCTTTTTATCTTGAGACCTATAAGACTAGATTTGATAAGACTAGAACTTTTGTTTCCCTTTTCTCTAACTCCTATCATGTTGACATTATCTATATCAGTATAGTGTAATTAAAATGTAATTTATGCTACAAATGCAAGTCATATGTAAAAATTTAAATTTTCTAGTGGACACATAAAATCTTTTTTTAAAAGATTAATTAATTTTAATTACATAATTGTTTTTAGCTCAATATATTCAAAATATCATTTCAAATTGGAATTAATATAAAAATATTAATGAGACTTTCCATTCATTTTTCATAATAAGCTTTTGAAACCCTGTGTATAATTTCATTCAGAATGGCTGCATTTCATGTAGCTAGTGACTATTATTTTAGCACAAACCTAGACTTTTAATTCCTTTTTTGTTTCACTTACTATTTTGAAATAAAATTTAAAAAGTATTTGATCACCTTTATTTTACATAGTTATTATGACAACTTCTTGAGTTGTCTAGCCTTTTATAGTTTACAAAATCTGTTTTAATCCAATTGATTGTGAAATTCTAATAAATTTTCTGAGATTTATTTAATTGTAAGAATATTTTTATCATATCCTTATAGTTCAGTGAAAGTTTGACTATATAGGTGCTTCTAGGTTTTAATTTTGTTTCTTTTATTCAGTGTTTTGGTTGAAAAATTTGTTGTTAATGTCAATTTTATTCTTTTTCTCTATAGGCTTTCAGAATTTTCTCTCACTTTCATGTTCTTAAATTTCACTTTGTTTTAATGAGTGGATCATTCCTTCTCTCCCTCCTGTGACAGACATTCCCTGAATGCTCTCCATTTATAATTTTCTACTTTAATTTTTAAATATGCATTATTTCAAATATTTTCTCATCTCCATTGTAAAAATTCAGTTTTTCTGGCATCTCTGTTTCCCAAACATTAGTTTGACTATCCATATTCTTCATATTTTATAGCTTTTTAAGACTATATATTCCATATTTGCCTTTTCTTTTTCATATTGAAGATCTGCTTAATATGGTCTCCAAAGACTTAATTCATTCCTCAACTATTTATTAATCTACTGTTTGTTTTTAAAATATGACTATTACATTGTTTATGCTAATATTCTTCTTTGTTCTTTTATGTTTCTTGTTCATAGTTCAAATTGCTAATCTTTTATCCTGTTTGTCTTTCAAATTAATTTAAAATTTTTGGTGTAGCTACTCCAGTATTTTTGCTTCCAATGGAATCTATAATCTGATATCTATATATATTTTTTGAAATAGTCATGCTTCTCAAATATCTTTAAGCACATTTTCCTCTGGGGGTTTAACTAAATTCTGAGGGAACTCTCACTATAAATAAAGATCATAATTTAGCCTTTAGCCTCAATGGCTCTGGGCACAAGAGGAGGTAGAGACTAGGAACCAGGGAAGTGGTCAGCTATTCACCACAGGATAACTCTTGAGTCAGAATCTCACCCTTTGGTCCTAGAAAGCAGCAGCATTAATTGTAGATACTGCTTAGATTATAATTCATACCGTTGGTGGTGGGACTGGGCATTATTGTAGCAACCTACAAGTTAAAGTCTTCAGTCCTTCACTGATTTTTACATCTGAGGCCCCTGTAACAAGGATCTGAGGGCCCCGTAACAAGGGCCCCGTAATTGCTGCAAGTGTGTTGTGAGAATCACTGTTCAGCACAAAGACATGGGGTAAGAGGAGTAAACAGAATTCCATAATGCTTTTTCCATTTTTTCCTTCCAAAGCCATACTAGGTTGCACTTCCTCTCAGACCAAAGACATTACACACACAAACACTGTATCCGAATCTGTGTCCCATTCACTTATCATTGCCTGGGGACTGATCTTGGGAGAGGAAGTCTGCAGCCATGTTAGTTTAGGGTCTTGTTAGGAGCCACTAATTTGCTTTTAATAATTATAATGTCACCAGCAACCTCAGACATTTACAAACACTTCCCAGGTCTTTTCGCATGTCCAGTATGTATAATGTATTTTGAGAATAACAAATACTTAATGGAATATTTATCACTTCTTTTATATTACAAAATTAAAAAATCTTTTTGAATCAGAAAGTATTCTCAAGCCCAACTAATTCTATTTCTGATTCTATACAAAGCAAGAAAGTGAAGATCATGTGAATGGCTGGTGAAAGTTGGGATTATAACAAAGCGATTTGACAGTTGTCTTATAATGAGAGAATGTGTACAAAATATCTTTGCTTTTACTTTCTTCTTCATTGCCCCATCCAAAGATATTTTATTCTTCATTTTACAACTTTTAGATTTCAAGTTATACCCTCAAATGCGTGCTCCAGAATTGAGAACTGGGTTTATATTTGCCTTGCATAATCTTATAGACATTCATCTTTCTCAGCATTTATATTTCCATTCTGAAAAAATTGTATCTTTCTCTTTAGTACCCCTAATCATCCCCTTGGTCATTTTAATTCCTTTATTCTGGTGTTTTTCTACCTTATTGTTTCTTTTTTTCATTTTAGCTATTAGTATTTTAGGTAAAAAATAATAATAATAATACACGTCTGATGGACTTCCAGCTAACATTCAGCATCTGTTGGCCATTTGGGCTGCAGCTGCATATAAATGATAGTGGATCATAACTCCAAGACTCTTTCTCTATGTGGCAACTGACCCAGAGAATCAGTTTACCTTGTATTTGTAGGCAAATCATTTAAAATTCTCTGGATTCTATTACTCTCCTGACAACAAAGGGTCACAGAAGCTCCCAAAGTGGAGAAAAGAATTACTAGTGAGAAATCCTCAAGGAATTTCAATTCCTTTAAAAAAGCAGATCTGATAAGGGTGATAACGGATGGGGAAACAGGGAGGAATAAACACATTTGCTAAGCAGTTTGTGGAATTTTAATGTTATTTATAGCTGAAGGGCACTGATTAATAGTGTTTCTGAGAGCAAGAGTCATATCCTATAACATGCTAATCTGTATTAACACAGGTAACAATCCCTTATCCAGAACCATTTTGAATCCCTTACCAATCTCCCTTTCTGGAGTGTTTTTCACTGAGACTTTCCTGTCTCTACTGCATCATTTACTTTATGAACAGTGACAGACCAACTCCTTTTCTTTTTGAAAGGCACTTAGGCCACCCCTTCAACCACTTTATTTTTATTATTTTTATTATTTGAATAGTGTTTATTTTCTGATAAAACAAGGTTTATTTTAAATGTTTGTAGAAAATAGAGAAAACTATAAAGAAGAAGATGAAATCTGTCATCTTGAAACCCTAAGATAGATGCTGATAAAATGTTGGTGTATTTTCATTCAGTCATATATATTATAATTTTATTTGGTTTTATATCCTGGTTTCACCGAGTTTGGAGAGGATTTTCCTACCTCATTACTGAAAAGCATGATTTGTCCTGGTTATACACAGTGTCCCTTTCTGTGGCTAACTCATCATCTGTCTTCTGTCTCCCTATTTAGGATCATTTTGTTTATTTTATATTTTCAGTTCTAAGAGTATAATGATAAACATCTTTGTCCACAATTTTTGTCCATATCTTTGATGATTTGGAATCACTGCTTCCTAAAACTACTCAAAGATTATTTTAAGACCTTTTATACATGTTGTTAAGTGAATGATAAGCTTCATCAAATTTTACCAAACAATGCACACATCTGCTGTGAAGGCAGCAATATGCCACAAATACTAAAATCTAATAGAAACATTCCATACCATAATATCCCCTGTAAACTGAAACTCTACAGCCACAAAGCTTACTATCAACACAACATGACATTAATACTATGTATTTAAAATTAGCTTTATGAACTTTACCTCAGCATGTAATAACTTCATCTATAACTTCTATATTTAACAATACTTCCCTTCTTGATCCTGGGCATCTATTCCTACATTTCCACAGGCCCCTAAACATTGTCCTCTGGAGTAGAGAGCTCTCCTAGCATTCTAAGACCGTATGCCCCAAACTAGGTCACTCTTCTCCCTTCCTTTTTTCTTCATGCTTTTTATTTTGAAAATGTTCTCTACATACAGAGAATTGAAAATAGTAAAATAAACACGAATATACCCTTTTCTTTGATTTAACCATTTTAAGTAAATTTTCATCTTTTATTGCATCTATTTTTTTCCACAACATGGCGTTTTACTTCTTCCCTATGCGTTTCCCTATAAAGTAAAATAAAATACTACATAATTAATTCTTTTCCTTTCAAAATCGTTTTTCCTTTGGCAGCATGCCAAAAATTCTTCCCATTAGTCCGTGTTGTGAAGTTTGTCACCAGTGTGAGTTCTTCCCCATTTGTTCTTCACGATCATACACATACATGTGAACTTCTCTATTTTCCACATTATAGGTTCCGCCTCCCTAATGCACCTGTCCACCTACTGCTTGCTGCACACTCACAACCAGGGCTTAGGGCTCCTCGGGATGATGGCAGGGTCTCCCAGGTCAGCCTTCTGTTGCACTCTGATCAGGTGAGAGCTCCTAAAATACAGTGCTGGCGGAATAGAATATCCCACATCCCTGTAGAAACACTTCCAGGGGCAGCACTTTTTGTTTTGTTTTATTTGATTTGATTTATTTTTACCAGGTCAACATCTCCTGACATCTCTATCAACTGTCCTCAAAAATGCCTATTAAGATACCGGAAGGAAAAGGAAGAAAAAGAAAAGATAACAAATCCCTAAAAGCAGACAGACAGATATTCCATTCAGTGTGGGAATGGGAGGCCACTCCCACAGGTTGTCGGGCTGGAGAAGCATAGGTGATGCAACCATGAAGGTGCCACCAATGGCCATGAGAGGAAACAGGAGCCACACTCCTCCCTGCTTCGGGGACCTGGAGACCACGTGAGGCAGCCACAGTGTCCCCACCACAATGTGTGCAGAAAATGCTGTTATGGGAAAGGAAACAAAGAGCGAGAGGAGAAAGATTGCCCCAGGGGGACTTTGCCTCTGAGATGTGTAGGCAGTCACTTCAGATGTCGCAGGAGGGGAAGGCTCCCCAAATCAGTATGTGCTGGGGCTGCTTTTCACATTTCCCAAAAAGCAAAGGTAGAAAGCAGGATTAAAAATATTACTATCAATGAAGGAAGAATTCAACATATAAGGGAGCTTCACATGGGCTACATAGCACAGGGAACATAGTTCATTTCTAAATAAACCAAAGTTTGATGAATGTGTATGCAAAAAATACAAGAATCTCCATATAAAGTGTAACAGATAAATGGTTGGCATTATGAGGCAAAGTTAGCGGAAGTACCATTGCAGGACATTGTAACACCTGAAGACATAAAATAGCCCCTCCCCAAATAAAAAAAATAGAGAATATGATCATAAAATTTAAGAGGTTGAAATAATACAATTTTCTTCACTACAACTAGAAAAAGCACCTTATTTTGGTTTGACCGTAGACCGTTAGAAGACTTAATCTACTGAATCACAAAAAGCACCAATAAATTCTCAGTAGCAGAAATTCCATGGGCCACATTCATTGACCACACTAAAATAAGAAGACAAAATAAGAACAATAATTTTAATAAATGAACAAAAATGTAACCAATGGGAAATTAAAAATCACTCTCTTACATAAATCTAATATCTAAGGCAAAATAAAATTGAAGCAAGTTTTTGAGACAAAAAAGAACTGATGTCAAAACTTATCAAAATATTGGCTTACAGATTTTAAATGCTTTGCCATTAGAAAGGAAAATTTAATGAGTAAGGTGAGCCTCTTGAAAAACTAAGAAAAATGGAGAGAAAAATAAGCATAACTAGAAATGAAAGTGGGTCACAACAACAGATTAGAAAAAGAAAATTTTTAAGATTTTTTTAATTTATTTGAGAGAGAGAGAGCAAGGGAGAGGGAGAGAGAAACCTAAGCAGCCTCCAGGCTGAGCATGGAGACTGACATGGGGATCAATCTCACAACCCTGACAGCATAACCGGAGCCAAAACCAAGAGCTGGCCGCCTAATTGTGCCACCCAGGTGCTCCTAGAAAATATACTCTTTTTTAACTTTTAACTATAAGAAGATGCTTCATACAATTCTACAATTAGAATTTGAAAATTCAGTTGAAATAGACTATTTATTGGAAAAGCAACAACTATCAAGTTTCCCTTTTTAAAACAGTAGAACATTGGAATATAACAATAACCGTAAGGGAAAAAAAAAATCATTAAGTTAACCAAAAGGGCTTCAGGGCTTTGAGACCAAGTAGTTTTGAACAATAAATTCTGTCAAATTTCTTAGAAGCAGATATTCTCCATAAAAATATTTATGTATGTTTATGTGTGCATATATACATGCACACACAAAGCACAAGACAAACGTTTTGACTGTTCCTTATTTTTTTTCCAAAAAGCTTTTAGTAAAATGAGACATAAAAGTATTTCCTTGGGACGCCTGGGTGGCTCAGTGGTTGAGCATCTGCCTTTGGCTCGGGTTGTGACCCTGGTCCTGGGATCAAGTCCCACATCGGGCTCCCCACATGGAGCCTGCTTCTCTTCTCCCTCTGCCTGTGTCTCTGCCCCTCTGTGTTTCTCATGAATAAATAAATAAGATCTTTTTAAAATAAAGTATTTCCTTGACATGATAGAAGATATGCATCTCAAACCAATAGCCACCACCAGACTTAAGAGGGAAGAGAGTAAAAGAGGAGAAGAAAACAAACAGGCTGGTTATCCGTACAATTATTTGCAATTAATTATTGTGGACGCCCAGCCAAGGCACTACCACACGAGACAAAACATGAGGAAGAGAAGAAACAAAATTAACATTATGTCTCCTTAGAAAACCCAAGAAAATAAATTGAAAACCTACTGCAACTAATAAGATATTTGAACTGTCTTTGGATACAAATTTGAAAAAAAAAAACATCTATCTGGAAATATCATTCCAATATACAATGGAAAAAAGTAGCAACAATAGAAATGTATCAGGGGGAAAACATTGACTAAAATAAATGACTTAAGAAATATGTAAGAACCATAACAAATACAGAATGATAAAACTCTGATACCAAAAAGAAAACAGATCTGAATAAATAGAGGAGCACACCACATTCCTGGAAAGGAAGAATGAATAATGTAAAGATGTTAATCCTTTCCCAATGAATGTGCATGTATGATGAAATTCCAATAAAAAACTCAACTTGATTTTTCTTCTTTTAGAACACGACAAAGTACTTTTAAGGTTAAGCTGGCATGAAAGCTAAGAATAACCAAGAGAATTTTGTTAAAGAACAATAATAAGGAAGACTTGCCTCACCAGACATGAAATACATTTTATAAAATCACACTGATTAAATCAGATGCTACAGATTCAATAATTGACAGAAAGATAAGTGAAAGAAATGAAGTTTGCTTAGAATTAGACTCTAATGCATATAACAATGTGTTGGATGGCAACGGTAATGCAGTGGTGGGAAGGGGAATGGTGGTGTGGTGAGATTTAAATTTTAACAGGATGATGGGGGAGGGCTCACTGAGAAGGGAAATTCAGCGAAGATTTGGAGAAGATGAAGGAGTGAGGAACGACTCACCCCTATATCTTGGGGGAGAATGTCGAGGAGGGAAAAGCACCTACAAAGCCTCTGAGCTGGGAGTGAGCCTGATATGTTTAAGGAAGAACTAAGAAACCAAGGCATCCTTCCTACCGAAGTTAGTAAGCAGAGAATTAGTAGTAGGAAATGGGGCAGAGATGCACAGATTGTCTGGGATCTGTTAGGCCCTCATAAGATCCTAACTTTCACTCCAAGTGAGACAGCAGGTCATTGGGAAGTACAGGACAGGAGCATGGCATGACTTCACTGTCATTTTATTTTATTTTTTTTTTAGATTTTATTTATTTATTCATGAGAGAGAGAGAGGCAGAGACACAGGCAGAGGGAGAAGCAGGTTCCACGCAGGGAGCCCAACGTGGGACTCGATCCCGGGACTCCAGGATCACGCCCTGGGCCGAAGGCAGGCGCTAAACCACTGAGCCCCCCAGGAATCTCCTCACTGTCATTTTTAAATGAACATTCTGGCTGATTTGTTAATAGACTATAAAGAAACAAGTGGGAAGATCGGTTGAAGACCATCACAATGATCCAGCCAAGATAGGATGAACAAAGTACAGGCACAATCAACAGGATTTACTGAAGAAATGAAAGTCAGATATGGAAAGAGAGAGTGGTCAAAGGTGGCTCTAAAGCATGCGGCCTGAGCACTGGAAAGATGGAGTTTCCATTAGCTGAGTTGGGGTGACCTCACAGATCGTAGCTTGGAGATGGAAGGTTAGGAATTCGCAACCAGTTAGAAATATTGAGAAACCTATTGTATATACACTAGAGTTCAGAGGAGAGATTCAAGTTACAGGTATAAATTTAGGAATCAGAATATACAGAGTTTATTTAAAACCATGCATCTGGGGCACCTGGGTGGCTCAGTCACTTAAGTGTCGGCCTTCAGCTCAGGTCATGATCCCAGAGTCCTTGGGCTCCCGGCACAGCAGGGAATCTGCTTCCCACTCTCTCTCTGCCCCTCCCCCAACCCCACTCACTTGTGTGCTCGCTCTCTCTCTCAAATAAATAAATAAAATCTTTTTTTTTTTTTTTTTTAAAGCATGCATCCGGATGAAACCCTGATGGGAATTAGTGAAGAGAGAAGTTCATGGACTGAGCTCTAGGGCCTGATGTCACCATTAAACATCAGGATCACACGTAGGAATGACAAAAGACACACGGCGAAGGAACACTCAGTGAGGTAGGAGGTTGTAGAGACGGATGGGAATGGGTTGCCGGAGGAGGCTGTGGCCAACAGTGCACACGCCCCCGGCAGATCAGGTGCACGAAGACTAGAAATTGACAAGTGGAGCTCATTGGTGACTCTGGTAAGAGACGTTTGGGTGGAAACGTGGGATCTACTAGCCAACTGCCATGGGCTTAAGAGAGGAAAAAATAAGAGAAAATGAAGCCTCTCAGTAGAGACAACTCTTTTTAAGAGTCTTGCTTTAAAGAGGAACAGGGAAAAAAAAAAAAAAAAAAAGAGGAACAGGCAAATAGGGAATAAAGTGGAGCCACCGGGAGGGTTAAACATTTGGGAAATAGAATTAAAACACATCTTTGCATTAGTACATACTGCAAAGAATATTCCAGATGTCTTAAAGAATTAAATATAAAATAATAATATATTAAAGCAATCACAAAACAATATAGGTCAATTATAATCTAATGTATGTTTAGTTTGGAATACTGCTAAGAAAGAGAGAAGCAATTATTAAATTTCCTCATTGAGGACAGGTTATCTTTGTAACTAGATGGGAATACACTACTCATGTTCCTAGTATATGCGCTCTATCTCCTCACCCATATGACTTTGTTCATCCCATTCCTCTACTTAAAATGCTTCATACCTGACACACTTCTAAGTTTTAAACTGTACTCAAAGTCCAAGGCAAATGCTGCCTCCTCCATGAAATGCTCCTCAATTTTTCTTACAGCTCTGAATTTTAGAGTTTTATCTGTACCTTTCCTTTGGAAAATCATCCTTTTTTGTCCTATGTGGATTATCTAAATATGGCAGACATTGTTCATTCGTGATTATAGAAGTTAGGGCTTTGACCATTTGCAAAGCCTTCACAGTGTCATCATTGATATTATATTTTATTTTGCCAAAGCCCAAATTTGAATCTAATATTCCAAGGCTAGTGTTACAAGTGATTACGGTAGCTCCTGAAAGCAGCTGGGAAGGCCCTGGGCATCCATCTCTAAATTAATCTAAGTTTTTTTTCCCTACAAGTTAATCTATGTTTATCTCCATACATATGCGAGTAAGATGGTAAAACTCTGATTCTCTCAAGGGAAGGGGAAGAAAAAAACCAACCCAACTTCCTAATAAGAAAATTATCTTCTACTGTTGGTAATGAACATGATGAGAAAATGAAGAGATCCAATCAAGTGATGGCTATGGCCAGAAAATAGATTTTTTTAAATAAATTTAAGATTTCAGAAGATTCAGATTCTGCAGTTGCTCAGACATGAATGATTCCACCACACGTTCTGTGTGGAAACTGAGAAAAGCAATTCATGAAACTATTTTAGCAAACACTCTAGATAGTGCAAAAACCGCTCAAGTGAGAGATACATGGTATAGAGTTTATGTTAATGGCAAAATTTATTTTAATGGTTTTATAAATTACTTGAATCCTTTATTTATAGAATCATTAAGGGTCCAAAGGGGTCACTTAAATTTTTCAGTTATATTTTATTGCATTTTATATAGGAAATTATATTCTATAGTAAGATTTATGAATATGGGCATTCTGGAAGGTCTCAGGGTGTATCCCTTGCGAATGTCAAGGATTTTATGAATGTTTATTAGGTCCTAGCAGACATTTAACTCCTCATTTTACCTAACAGCACTTTCCCTGAAGTAACCACGCATCAGAATTTGTTGAAAGAAGGAAAAGAGGAGAAAAAAGGAAGGTGTTCTCATTTTTACGTTGCTTCTCCACATTCTTGCATTTCTCCTGAGGTGAGCTTACTTAAGTAATGTCAGAATAAGTGAGGAATATAGAATCTTTCTTCAGTTTCCATTTGTGGAATTATAACAAATAAATAACATCCTCATTCATTATTAATAGACTTTCTAGAGATCAAAAAACTGGATTCCAATTTCCAATGAATAATTCTACTGGCAATTATTTGCAGTCTAAATAAAAGAAAAGGCATTTTATGTGACGACACAAACAGTGGATAATTAAAATTAAGTAACTGATTTTCATAAATAATGAAGATGGGAAATTATCTCTGTCTTCATTTGCAAAGCTCCCATTCCCAATTCATCCCCTGCAAAAAGGATTAACCACTTCTACTCTCCATGGGTGGGGGGAGGACAGCCACTATGCATACTGCACAGTTTTGTTAAAAAAAGGTGTAAGAAGGAGCTAATTTCAGCTGCTCACATTAGAAAACAAAATACTGAACCTGTGTAGTTCCTTTAAAAAATTCTAATTAAGAGCTATAAATAACATTTTCCGAAATACACATGTATATACACACTCACTTGTACAACCACATACAAACATACACACAAAAATACCTAATTGAAAATTGAGTAGTGGATGAATTTTAGAACTGGCAATAAATTGTTCATTTTTTGTAATTAAAAAAACTAATCTATCTATTGCAGCAAGAACAATAACAAAATGGTCCATTGCTTATATTGTCATTTTCCAAAGAAGAAATAAAGAAAATGAGTAAGAAGGGGCTAGGCTCAGTTAGTGACATAAAGAGAATGCTAGGGACGCTTCTCCCTCTGCCTATGTCTCTGCCTCTCGCTCTGTGTCTCTCATGAATAAATAAATAAAATCTTTTAAAAAAAGAGAGAATGCTAAAAGATGAAATGTTTTGGAAATTCCATTTAATTTATTTCTGAGTTGGCACAAAGCAAGATGGAATATAGTGAGGCAGTGGGTAGGGAATTGCATGGCCATCTCTTGTCCTTTGTTCCCCTAACTCCAAGATTCTTCTTTAAAAAAAAAAAAAAAAAGAGGGATCCCTGGGTGGCGCAGCGGTTTAGCGCCTGCCTTTGGCCCAGGGCGCGATCCTGGAGACCCAGGATCAAATCCCACGTCAGGCTCCCGGTGCATGGAGCCTGCTTCTCCCTCTGCCTGTGTCTCTGCCTCTCCCTCTCTCTCTGTGTGACTATCATAAATAAATAAATATTAAAAAAAAAAAGAAAAGAAAAGATTTTACTTATTTATTCATGACAGACACAGAAAGAGAGAGAGAGAGAGGCAGAAACACAGGCAGAGGGAGAAGGCGGCTCCATGTAGGGAGAGCCTGAAGTGGGACTCAATCCCGGTCTCCAGGATCAAGCCCTGGACCGAAGGCGGCGCTAAACTGCTGGGCCACTGGGGCTGCCCCCAAGATTCTTCTTTAAATAGAATTCCCCTGTCCTGAAAGAAGTCTCTAAGTGCATTAAAGTCAGCATTCCCAAATTGAGTGAGTTAACAATTTCATTTGATCCACCTTTTCCTTGGTCTATAAAGCTCGCAAATTGGATCTTGAATTCCATCACCACATAGGAAGAGTTCCCACAGTTATGTGCGTGATTACCAGGACAAGATATGTCCGGTGGAAGGAATCCTTGTAAAAATGAAAGAGCATAGTTACAGAAGTATGGATGTAGGGCCGAGTTCCACCATTTACCAGCTGTGTGACCTTAAAGGAGTTACTAAAATTTTCAGTTCAGTTTCGGTGTAGAGGGAGGATAATAATAGAACCTAACTCACACAGTTCTTCTGAAGAGCAAGTGTAATACTTTATGCGAAATCCCTGGCGCGACTAAATGGTCCTAAATCCTTTCCCTTGTTATCACCCAGCAGTGTGTTGGAATGCTTTTCTATTTTGGTTCATTAATAAATACTCATGGCTTTATTTCCTTTCATCTAAGTCTAATGATTGTTCAAGTTTTTTATCATGTCTATTTAATTTATATGATGTTATATTTCTCTGATAGTAAGTCAATATTTATATACTGTTGACTAATAATATTGCTTAATGACCAGGGACCAAATCATAGCATATTATGTATTATCCAAGCCTAACACTGCCAAGAGATAGATATGGGCAATGGTGCAGCCTGCATTACCTGCCATAGAAGCCATGACCAAGAATGTCATAGAGGCTGTGGTGAGAAGAAAAGCAAAAGACACTTCTTCTACCTTCTTTCTGGGCACCCCCTTTTAGCTCCTTTCCGGGAAATCAAAAGGTATTGGGGTCCACAGTGTAAATGACTCAATATCACACGCTCTTGGGAAATTGTGGGTTCATCAAAGAGAAATCCTGTGGGATACAATTAGTGCCTGGTATATATTTCATTTGGATATTTATCTATCACCCTTCAACCAAGTGGTTTCCTTCTTCCCTCTTTTTCAAATATCCAAGTTAAACCGAACAGATCACTTAGCATTTGTTAAATATACCATGCACTTCAATATCTCTCAACTATTCACTCTTGCCTGGAATGCCTTCATACTCTACACTTCTGACACCTACCCACATTCTCTGACTGCAAACTTCCACTTACTCTTAAAGAAACAATTCAAAAGTCATCTTATCTATGAAATAATTCCCTATATCTTCCCTAATAGAAGATTTAGTCATTCTATCACCTTTTTATCCATGATTCTTTCTCCAATATGATTTTTTTTAATAGACACCAAGTGAGCTTGACTCTAGAGAGAAAGGATCCAAATCTTACATATTCTTTTAAGACCCATATTCCTTCCCAGGAAGGTGTCAATTACATAACAGGTACTCAGTAAAGATTGATAAATGGATATAGGAAAGACTTTCTACTTTGAAAAAGTTAGAAAATTTAAGCCCTCGCTCCTCATAGGAAAACTATTTCCAATGGAGGACACTGAAGTTTGATCAAGAAGATAAGCCTGAACCCTTTAACCCATTCCCATGGGATTCCAAAATCCCATGGATTGACAAGAAACATATATGGAAGTGGAGAAAGCCCATAAGAATACTGAGAAAGAAGAGTTGTAGCAGTAAGCCACAGATTTTGATGATTTTCTAACCAATGGAAAGCAGATAGAATCAGAGTTATAAAAAAAAGTGAAGTCCGGTAAAACAAGTAGCCCAAAATACGAGACTTGTGAAGAGAAGATTTGTGAAATGAGAAATGCAAGAAGTTCTGAGAGCATAATTTGTAGAAGAAGTGTGCAGACGGTGAATAACATATGTGCATAAAGTCACTAAGGCTCTTGGTCTCTCTACCTGTGTCCACTTCCACTTCTACTCAGCAGAGCTACCTGGCATTTGTATCACCGAAAAGCAGTTCATGTGGGCATTGAGCCAAAGAGGCACTGAGAAATTGAGACCTAGGGGATGGGTTTCCCTGGGATGGGAGGATTGTACCCAACACCAAACCCTATCTGTCCTGTCACACTCAACAGCACAGCTAATGCCTTCCCTCCCAGTCACATCAACCAAAACAATCAAGAAAACATTGTAATGGACAAAAGAAAAGAAAAACACATAAAATCAGTACTTACACACCATTTGAAGGAGACCAAGACTTTAAAAATAAAGCCCTTAATAGAACAAAAATGAAGTTTTTAAATTATGTTAATACCCCTACAGTTACTTTAGAAAATATGAAATCTGTAAGCAGAAACAACTAGATCTGGGACAAAAAAAATACGATCTTCAAAGTAAAATAAATACTAGAACATGTAGCTGAGTAATTTAGTAAGCTGGAAAACCAAGCTAAGAATTTCTCCTAGAAAACATCAGAAATAAGAAAGAAAAAAATAGCATATGAGAATCAGAAAGACATTGAGAAGAGTTTTAGAAACGAGGAATGAACAGAAAGATCACTAATCATTGAAGAAGTTTACTCTGAGCTGAATAAATACCCAGCTCTTCTGATTTAGACGACCTACCTTGCGCCAGAAGGATGCATTTTAACAGCTCTACCACTTTAAACATCATCGTGAAATGTCAGAATATTATACATAAAGAAAAATCCTAAAAGTTCTCAAGTGAAAATAATGGATTTCTTACAAAGATATGGGGATTTGCCGTTTCTCTATAGCAACACTGGATGCTAAAAGAAAATGGGCCCCATGTTGTTACTTGGAACCCAGACAAAATGGGGACAAAAATAAAAATAAAATAAAAATTTTGGATCTGCAAAGACTTGGGAATTTTGCCACCCACAAATATGTCTGAGAAAAACTGATGATGGGATCCCTGGGTGGCTCAGTGGTTGAGCGTCTGCCTTCGGCTCAGGGCGCGACCCCAGGGTCCCGGGATTGAGTCCCACATCGGGCTCCCTGCCTGGAGCCTGCTTCTCCCTCTGCCTGTGTCTCTGCCTCTCTCTCTGTCTCTCATGAATAAATAAATAAAATCTCTTTTAAAAAAAAAGAAAAATTGATGAAAGGATAATCAATAAAATAAATAACAAAATCAAGAAAAGAATACCAGAAAGAATAATGATTAAAAAAAACAACAACACTAAAAGTTACAGTTAGGTTAAATCACTGTTGATGCTTGATGTTTTAAAAATGTATAAAATAACCATCTGGAACTAACATCCCAGATGTTCTCAACATGGAGTCTGCCAGAGAGGGTAGTGGGAAGTGCAAGAATACTAAAATTTTTCCTCTTATGTAAGAGGAAGATACAAGTACTATGCTATTGACAGATTGTTAAAATTGTTAAAAATATGCATAATCCTAGAAAAATAGACATATAAATTTCAAATTACTAGGGAGGAAATTTTATGGAACTATATATATATATATATATATAATCAATTCAGCAAAGGGCATGATAGAAAGAAAAAAGCACATTAAAATCAAAGTATATTAGCAGTCACAAAAAATACCATTTTAAGCTCTGGAAAGAAAAATAGCTACATGGTCCATGTATGACAGGTCCACGAAATTACAAGACAGAATGGAGTTTTTTTAAGGGTGTAAAAATATTTAATAGGTAAACAACAATAAAAATTACCATAAATGGTATAGTATCGCAAAATTAACATCAGAAATGGAATACAGTCAAAAGTATTTACTAGGATAAAGTGTATACCTAGAATTAATAAAATGTAATCTAATAAAACAACATAGTCATAAACTTTTATCCATCTAGCTGCAGAACTAAATATGCACAAATGCACGTGTGTGTGTGTGTGTGTGTACAGCAAAATCTAATGAAATCACAAAGAGAAACTGAAAAATCTTCAAACATAAAAGGAATTTTAACCATGTCCCCTTCAGTAACTGGGAGATCAAGTAGAAATGAAAGAGGAATGGACACAGGAGAGGGAGAAAGAGAAGGGAGACATTGAGGGCAGAAGAGAGGGAAAAAGAATATGTTCTAAGAAAAGACAATTTATCCAAGTCACTTAAGAAGTTTTAGAGAGCCGAATACACAAATAATAGTAGAAAAATGTTTATGGCTTTCTCAAAAGTCTTTTTTTCTAAAATAATAGCAACATCTTCTAACAAACAAAAATAAAAATGAATTAAAAAAAACTGAGATGAGTTTGTAAAAACATTCTGTTTCAGAAATTAGGAAAGTCCTATGAGACCAGCCTAACTCCAACACCAAATCCAAGCAAAAACTACAAAGAAGAAATCAAAGGGGCAATTTCATTTTTCTAGGACTCCTAAATAAAATATGAGCGAATTAAATTCAGTTACGAATTAACAGACTACGAGATCATGACAAGCCACGTTTAACTCCAGAATACCAAAATGGTTTAACATCAGGAAAGCTATTAATATAATTAGGTATGATAATAGATTTAAAGAGAAAACCCAATACGATTATCTTAATAAAAACTGAAAACCATTCGATAGCATCTAACAGCCTTGTTTGAGCAAACAAACTTTTTGGCAAGCTGGAAATAGATGGGAATGTCTTCAATGTTACAAAGGCAATTTACAGAAACCTCCAGCAATTATATGTAAGATGACTCACTAGAGAGTTGCGGGGGGAAGAAAGATTCTCTTCAACAGTATACTGCAGGGCTAGACACGAAAATGTCAAAGTAAATATGTAAATGGTGTGAAGGGCATAAAGCCATCTATAAAACTGTCATAATTTTCTACAGTTCATCTTCTACCTCTAAAAGAATCAAGGGAATCTACAGACAAGAACCATTAGAATAAGGAAATCCCATTAGATGACACACAAACCATCACATAGATAATAAGTCAGTAACAATCTTATATGTTAGCATATAATCTAAACTAGAAAACATAATTTCAAAAAATCCTGATTATAGACACATACACACAAACACACACTATTAAATCATTTGGGGAAAAAATGCCCAAGAGTAGCATGGAAATTTTGAAAAGAAAAAATTAGAAGTCACTTGCTCTATCAATTTACTATCTATAATATTAAAAAAAAACTATTGTAGTAGAAACAATTAGACTATTGATAAAAAAATAGAACAGAACTTTAGAATTGAGAAGCAGCTCCACTGATACATAGGCATTCATTTTATGATAATGTATAAAGGGGTCATTTCAAGTAAGTACAGAAATGATGCACTATCCATGCAAATGTATCTAAGAAAATAAATAAAAGCAGAACTTTTTTATACTATATGCAAACATAAATTTCAAAACTTCAAAAGGATTAAGGAGCTAAATGTTATGTATCTATGCCTTTATGACTTTTTTCCCCAAAATCTTGGCTGGGGAGGTTTCCCTGGGTAGACATTAATAGCATAAGTCACATCGGATAAGGCAGACAGATTTGGTGAAAATAAAAACCGTAACTTTATAACGTTATAAAATAGTATGGCAACCTTCCAGGACATACGAATATCTCTGAAAAATATTTTCAATGTAAAATCAAACAATAGTTTAACATTTAATATCATACATAAATGTATGAAGAGTTGAAATTTTTAAGAAAAAGTTAAAGCACCTCCTAGAACACCAATTATGTTACAAAGTATTTCTTAGAAGATTTTTCAAATGGCCCATAAATATATAAACATGGTAAAGCCCTACTAGAACCAATAAAATGCAAATAATAGCAATGAGGACACCTAACTGTGGAGGGCTTACTGCTCGGTGGGCTTGACCTGTCCGGATGATGGAAGCCTCGCACCAGGCCCCACGGGCGGGTGTGTTGCCTCCTGAGAGACGTAGAGAGGTGCAGAGGCCTGACGGCTCTTCCCCACAGCATGTGGTCAGTTGTGGGGTAGTCTGGACTTGAACCAAAGCCAGTCTGGCTCCCAAACCAGTTCACTCCTTCACCATGTTTTTCCCCCTTCCATTTATCAAATTGGTACGATTTTCTTGTAAAAAGATCAGTAATGTTCAGCGTTGGTAAGAATGGGGGAAAACTTTTATTCTTCAACATTCTTGGTGCAGGTGTAAATTGATAAAGCCTTTTTGAAGAGCAAGGTGGCAGGCTCTTTGAAAGCATTTTAAAGCAAACCATTTGACTCAAGAATTCCACTTTTAGGAAGTTATCACTAAGAAAGAGTTGACATATGCAAAAAAAAAGTTTGTAAAAGAATGTTATGGCAGCATTAGTGGTAGGAGTGAAAATTTAGAACCAACGTATCCGTAATATGCTCCCGGTGATATAGTTTGGCGACTCGGTGTAGCAAAATAGCACTCAGCTTCGAAGAATGAAGTAGGCTTATAAGAACTGATAGGAAATGATTGCCAAACTTATTGACCTATTGCTCCCTGAGAAAAGCAAATTGAAGAAACAAACCTATTCAATTTTTTTTAAATAAAGAAGGATAGAAGAGAGGGAAACAGTGGGAGAGGGATGGATTTGTGTGTATGTGTGTGTGTGTGTGTGTGTGTGTGTGTGTGTGTGGAATTGCTTAGAAAAGGAATTAAAAACATACCAACAGCTTCCACTATGACCAGTGCTTCCTGCCAGAGCAAGAAACGAAAGCACGTCGGGCTGGAAGACAGCGAGATTAAGAAGATAAACATTGATGCACGCTATCAACAGCTATTCCCTGAATCTTTTACAACGAGAAGATGCTCCTGTCATGGAAACAACAAAAATACAAAGAAAAATAAATAATGGGACGTGATGAAATTGAAACTGAACCCACAGAAAACACAAATAATAAGGTAAAAGCCTTGGGGCGCATACTATTGACATACATCACCCCCACGTCAGGGTCAGGGCGAGGATATGCGAGATCTGGGACGTAAATGTGATCTATTGCCCTAGAGGCCCAGGGCTAACTATTTAAGACAAAGAGCCCAGATCAATCTATTATACAAACTTCACAACGTCTTCCCGTTTTAGGAGAGAGATGGGTTCTGTGCTGAGTGGTTTTTACGTCGCGTCAAATCATTTTGCTAAGATCTGTTGGCAATTCAGCCTAGAGATTTCAGATTCCCTCTCATTTCACCAACATGAAGCTGCGCCCTTAACACAAGATTGATCCTGAATTAATTCCACACACAGATGCAGAGGTAGCTGCGGCAGAAATAACTTTAGACGTCTATTCTCTTTGCCTTGTTAAAACATGCGCGGCATTGCTCATTACAGTTAATCAGACTCCCAACACTTCATCCTGGGTGAAAATAATAGGCCCCATTGTACATTAGTAACCAGGTTACACTGCCTTTCATTGCTGCAGTTAACACCTATTATCTCTCCCGGCACCAATATTCCGAATCAGGATCATTCAGCTCTGAAGTGGGTTAAGCGTCTGTGTGTGCGGCGCTTCTTTTGTGAGAAGCAGGGGTTCAAGGCTGCCCAACCGCCGTCCCAGCTGATGAGCTGCCTGCAAAAGCATCAGTGTGGGTACCCACAGCGGGCACCCTGTATTTGGGAAAGAAGCCTTGGGTGTCTTATTAAAATGTTGTTATTGTGCAACATGCCCAGGACTCAGAAGAACAGAAGGACAGGGCACCCAGATACCAGCTTTCCTGTCTGTTTGTAGGAGGAACCGCTGGGAAGGAGGGAGACGCCAAGCCTCCTCCAAATGCTCCCACACGCTTCAAGGAGGCAGCAGAGAGGGGTGCGGTGAGAGCAGCGCCCGCCCTCCTGCTGCCTCGAAGCATGTGCGCGCAGAAGAAGAGTGGGGAATTAAAAGTGCAGGATTTAATATGCTTTTTGGAGAAATCAATATACTAGTCACCCGGTGACCTAGAAAGAAAAATAGTCTTCCTGCTTTCAACACGTTTAAAGCTATCAGAGTATAATTTTCAAAAAGTTAAACATGTCTCTACAAATATTAAGCGAGCACATGTCAAAGTTTTATTTAACTCGTTGATGAGAGAATCAGGAGAATGGCAAAGCTAGTTCAAGGAGGGCTTGAGAGACCGAGTCAGCACAGGCTCTGAGAAAAGGCTCGGCAGGGCTGCTCAATGACATACACAACTGGGCAGAGTCCCACAGGGTAACGAAGCTGTCACTTCTAGGGCTAGCTCTTCTTGCTTTGGACCAAAGTAATTTGTATTAATATCAGTTTTATAAAAGTTCATATTTACCTTTACGGAGTGATAAAACATCCTTATCAATAATAAGCAGTAGATCAAACAGAGAATCATCCCCCTAGAGAACTAGATTAGCTTTGGACAACCTGAGAGGTGATACCCAGTCATGACACTGAAAAGCATGCGGTCACCGCTTCATCTATTTCTGGCTTCAGGACTGTGTTTCTGACACATCCGTATTCTTGACAGTCTTTGGGTGGTGAACAGAGGTCGCTTTACGCCTCTATAGCGTTACCAGGTGCCGAAATGTCTGTCTCTCCCCCAAGATTCCTCTGCGGAAGGAAGCCCTGACTCCCGATGTGATGGTATTTGGGGGCGGGGGCTTTGGGAGGTAACTAGATATAGATGAGTTTAGGAGGGTGGAGCCCTCAAGACGGGATTAGGGCTCCTATATGAAGAGACATGAAAAAGATCTTCATCTCTCTCTCTCTCCCGCTCTCTCCCGCTCCCTGCATGAGGCCATGTAAAAATAACAGCAAGAAGATGACCATCTGTAAACCAGAAAGAGGACTTCACCAGACACCGAATCTGCTGGAACCTTGATCTTGACTTCCGAGCCTCCAGAACTGTGAGAAATAAATGTTTCTTGCTTAGACCACCCAGTCTATGACATTTGTTGTAGCAGCTGAAGCCGAATAGACCAAAACAAAGAGTAAGAAAAGTCACCAAGAGACGATGGTGTCCAAGGCTCTCTCCCTACACATGTGCAGGTCAAGTGACAAGCTCAGTCTTGTGTAAGCACGCAGGGCAAGAGCTTAGAACCCTGAAGACTGCAGTTAAGTGTCCATTCTTCCACTTTTTAGCTAAATATAATCTAAGACCCAGTTTTCTCATCTGTAAACGGAAATAATAGCACCTGTCTCAGAGAATAGGAGTGAGAAGTAAATGCAATAATCCAAGCAAAATTTGTCCTAGGTTGCCTAGCACTTACTAAATAGTTTTTAAAATGTTGTAGCTGTTGTCCTACCTTGTAATCAAGTTCTATCACCACTCATAGTTTGGCGAATGTGGTCAAATTTAATTTAAACCAGATTCAACTCGGGTAAAAGAGGGAAACTCACAAAATAATAATTTTGCAAAGGGTAATTTACCTCCTGGCTAAAAGACTGTCCTGGAATTTGCTTTCTATGCATTCCAGGGTAGATTTTAAACAGATTGGCTCTGGGATTATAGTCTTACACTTCTTTCCATGAGGTGAAAAGGAGAAGTGAGAAATGAAGTAGTTAAACGTAATGTTGGTACAAGGTATATTGATTAGGATGGTGGAAAGATGGAGTTGAGCGAGAAAAGTAGGGTGGACTTCCCAAGACTGTTTAAAAAGTCAGATATGACTTTATCTTAGTGATACATCCATGACTTTATGATCTAAAAGGGGCTGAAAATATCTATTCACCCAACCTCACAGGAAGGTTTAAAGATAAAAGAAATAGAGGAAAGCTATAAAAGTATGTTCTGCTCATTCAGCTAATAGGATTCTTACCTTTTTACCCTGCTTACTGGGTCAGTGGGAGGCCAGAAAACTCAGGCATTCCACTCTGAGCTACACAATGGTTATGAGATTTAAGCATCTCTTTGACAAGAACAAGAATCCCCAATCTCCCTTCAGCCTTTTTATAGTCCATTTTCTGGGTAAGATAGCAATGGACACAGTCTACAAACTTTGCTAGTTTGCATCAATGTGTCCTACTGCACAAAGGTTAGGTATGTGCAGATTTTTAAAAATGTGCAGATTTTTATATTTTTAAACAATTTCATTCAAGTCTAAATCACATGCCATAAATTGACCCACTTTAAGTATCCTGTAAATTTTTTTAGTAAGTTTCTAGAGTTGTGCAACTATCACCATAATTCAGTTTTACAACCTTTAAAACACCCAAAAAGATCTCCTGTTCCCAGTTGTTGTTATGCCCGATTTCCTCTCTCAGCTGCAGGCAACCCCGATCTACTTTTTCTCTATAGATTTGCCCTTCCTGGGCATTTCATAAAAATGGAATCACACAACATTTTGTCATTTGTGTCTGAGGTCTATTTTTTTCCTTTCAAAGTAATCTCTACACACAACGTGGGGCTCCATTTCATGACCCCAGGATAAAGAGTCACATGCTCTACTGACTGAGACAGCCAGGCCAACCCTCTGGTACCTTTTATATATTATATTTTTTCCAAGTTTATTCATATTTAAGCATGTTTCAATAGTTTGTTCCTTTTTACTGTTGAATAGAACATTGTACGGAATACCACATTCTCTTTGTCCATTCATTAATCGATGGACACTTGCACTGTTTCCAATTGTTGTTTAGAATGAATGACGCTTCTACGAACTTCTGTGTACAAGTCTTTTTATGGACATCTGTTTTCATTTCTTTTGGGTGAGGCATAGAAGTAGAATTGCTGGATTGTATGGTAAGTTGATGTTGAATTTTCTATTAAACTGCCAAATTCTCAAAGTAGTCACACCATTTCACATTTCCACCAGAAATGTATGAAAATTCCAGTCTCTCTACATCCTTTCCAACTTTTGCTATTATCTTTTTTGATTGAAATAGTATCTCACTCTGTTTAATTTGCATTTTCCTAATGAGTAGTAATGTTAAACATCTTTGCATGTGCTTCTATGCTATTCACATATTTTCTTAGAGAAATACTATTTGAATCATTTGTATATTTTTAAATTGGGTTGTCTGTCTTTTTATACTTGAGTCATAACTGTTCTTTATTTACCCTGTGTATCAGTGTTTTATTGGATATATAATTTGTAAACATTGTCTCCCTAACTGTGGCTAGACTTCTCATTTTCTTAATGGTGTCATCTGAGCCTTAAAAGTTTCAAATTTTGAATAGTTCAATTTATTATTCTTTTTTGAAAATGAATACTGTTTTTTTATATCCTAAGAACTGTTTTCCTAAGCCAAGTTCACGAAGATTTTCTTCTGTATTTCATACTATTTTTAAAATTTGAACTCTTACACATTTATGTCTATAGTTTATTTGTGTATAGTATGAGGTAAAGGTCAAAATTAATCTTTTTTATATGTGGATATCCAATGGACCCAACACCATTTGTTAAAAAGATTATCCATTACATATTAAATTACCTTGGCACCTTCACTGATAATCAATACAACAATACAACATACTCTAAGGATTTTTTTCTGGGTTCTATATTCTAGTCTCTGAGCTACATGTCTAAGGTTACACAAGCATTACCCTTTCTTGCTTATTGCAGAAATTTTCAGTGTTTTTAACTTCACATCTTGAATATGATCATCGAGAAATCCAAAAATATAAGAAGGAATGTTTATTATCTGTACTTTGTATAGCAATCCATAATAGTAAGATGATCACTATGAATATTTATACTTCCAAATTTATATTAACACACAATATATAGTACTATTGACAATTTTATTAGCAATAAAAACCACCTGGGAGTCCATGCTTTTGATGAATTTACTAGATTAAAACTACAAGTGTGGGGCAGCCCGGGTGGCTCAGTGGTTTAGCGCTACCTTCAGCCCAGGGTGTGATCCTGGAGTCCCATGTCGGGCTCCCTGCAGGGAGCCTGCTTCTCCCTCTGCCTGTGTCTCTGCCTCTCTCTCTTTCTCTCTCTCATGAATAAATAAATAAAACCTTTAAAAAAAAGAACTACAAGTGTGGACAATTAACTATTAGCTTATTATCATGTATAATTCATCTATAAAGACCTTATTTCTAAATAAGATCACAATATGAGATTCCAGGTGAATATGAATTTGTTGGGGAGGGGAGATGTTCAACCCAGTCCAGGCAGGTGATGATAGTGCCATCATCCCCACCTATTAATTATCTAGCTGAGAGCACATGACTCACTTTTGGCCGGTGAGACTAGAAAGGCCATCTGTTGGGAGATGGGGGAAAAATGTGTTCTATTTGATTTTTTATGCTTTCTTGTCTCTGAATGTTGTCACATGAAGATGTAATGCTGAGTTGAGGCAACCATCTGTGGCTATAAGGGGAAAGCCAGGAGCAGTGCAGAGTGGCTGATAGAAGTCTCTTCATCATGGAGATGCTGAATTAACTAACTTTGCAGATTCCTAACTCTGGGATTCTTGTTAGGAGAAGCAATAAAATCCCTATTGATTAAGCCATTGAATTCAGGCTTACTATCATTTGCAGTCAAATCATCCCAACTACTCCACAATACTTTTTCAGAAGATAGCAACTGGAAGCCAGAGCGGCTCAGGAAGCTGTTGATCTGCCCTCCAGCAATAGAAGACACACCAGTACAAATCCATTTTCTTTTCAAATTTTCTCACTTTGAGACTGACTCACTGAGTAAAAAGCCTATAACCAACCTTTCGAATTTAATGCTGGGATATAATATGGAGACTGGGCAGAAAGAGCATTGGAATATCCTAGGGGAATGACAACAGTTGTCTTAGAAAAATTGGACCAGCCAGGAAGAAAAGAAGGAAAATAAAATTGGAATTATTAAAAAAAAAGAGAGAGAATGAGATTACTTCCTTCTCTCTGATAAGTTAGGAGACTAGCGTGTATAGGTAGTAATTCCTCTGTATCCTGCAACTCCCACAGGTGAAAAGAGAAAGAGATCACAGCTGCAAGCTGAGATGGAGAGTACATAGGCAAAGGAGAGAGATGATGGTCAGACTAGAGGTAAAATAATTGTCTGGGATGATTCTGGTGATATAATGAAGCAGGGGGGATGCTGACAAGGGAGCATGCAGACCAAAGGTCTGGTATGTCAGTCCAGGTAAACAAAACAAAGCATTGAATATACAGCACATATTTTTTAAAAGTATGTCACATAGCATGTGTTCCCCATATTTAATGAATATACACAGTGTAAATGTTAAATATACCGCATATGTTTATATAATCTATGAAATAAAAATGTGTTATATAAAATTTTCTATAATTTCTATACATAGACTGTTTATTTTGTATGTAATTAGGGAGGACAAAGGACCATACAACTCAAAAATAATTTATGAAATTGACTCTTAAGATAAATTTCTTTTAAAAAAACAACTTCTTTATTTTGGTAATGAGAGGAATTGCTTCTACTGTATTTACCTTTACACAGGTAATAGCTATCAAATCTGGACAAACAGACATAAACATATACATGCAATCAATTAAGGGGGGGAGGGAACACACATTGCCTGAAAGCAATGATAAGCAAACAAAAGTAAGGAAAAGCTGAGAAGAATTTACACTTAAAAGGGAATGGGATGGTGCCAGGTAAATTTCCAGTATTTAATGAACTTTTGCCTGAAGGCAGTTCCAGTCAGCACCAAATGGAGTTACCTCAAAAGAATACCTACAATTTTACCAATAGAATTTGAAGTGACCACAGCAGGTACAAATTGAGAAAAGAAATCCCATAAAAGAGATATCCACAGAGAGTCCTAAATTCTACATTAAAAAAAATTGTTTAAATCTCTCACTGATCCATGAACTCCTCATGAACAGGGAAGACTATAAGCAACCCAGCTAGGCTAAAAAGACTAAACAATGATTTTTTATTGCTGCTCACTACAGGGGAGACAGTTTGGAGTTTGAATCTTGCCAACTGGACTACTTGGTAAAACAAAAAATCAATACATTCAGAGGAGCACAACAAAATCTAGAGTTCTGCGTTAGTCACAATGTACAGAATACAATAAAAATTACTAGACTACAAAGAAACAGGAAAATGTGACCCATAATGAAGAGGAAAGGTAATCGATGAAGACCAAACCTATGACAACCCAAATGACAAGGACATGAAAAGCAGCTATTATAACTATGCTCAAGAATAGAAAGTAAAATGCATCAACTATGAAGAAATATCAGCAGAGAAATAAAAAAACTATAAAAATGCACAAACAATGGTATCATTTTAATAATATGCTTTATATTTTTAAAATAATTCCACATCTATTTTCCTTCTAAATAAAACATAATGAAAAGCTGGTCACCATGTATTAACTTGGAACTTAAGTAGCTTAAATAGTATGGTAGCAGATGGTCTGGTAAAAAGACAGACTATTGCACACTGAATCAAAAAAATCAAATCTTAACTACAAAAATCTCGTTATGACATCAAGTGGGACATTAAATTTCCATGGACCTTGTGTTTATCAAATGTGGGGTTGGATCTAAATAATCTCCCATCTTTTGCTAAATATCTAGGGGTGATTTGGTAGCAGCCCCCAAACTAATTAGAATAAAGGTGAAGACCAATATATGGGTCTTCTACCCACGCAAACACCTGAACTGAAAGAAACCAGGAAGTTTTAATCAAACATATATCATCTGCAGTAATTTCTCTATAGATTAATACAAGATAGTTCCAGTCCAGATCCCAGTGTGCCCCACAAAGACCCCATATGTGTTTCATGGGAAGGGCTTCAAAGAGCACTGGACTGGATGCTGTCGTTGAGAGTGAACATATATATTACTTCCCTCCCAATCAACGCTAGCAGAATTGCATCTGGAAGTCAAAACTCATATCACACCAAGTTCCAACAATTCTTGAAGCACCACATTTTCTTTATAAAGTTTCTCCTGTGAAACCCATCAAAAATAAAGTGGGTGGTGACTGAATTGAAAATTTAATCAGAATGAGGTTCTGTTGTGAGTGTATGCATTTTAAAAACCTATTTATCTAATGTACTGTAAGCACAGAAAAGGAATTTTAAAACTTTTGATCAGATACTGGAATGTTAAACTCTGACAGGGGGAAAGTATTTATAATTTATTGCTTTGCTTTTCCCTTTTATAGAGAATAATTATTTATTTAATTTCCATGGAAGTTTGTTTTTTCTCCTCTGACAAACAAGTGCCAAAAATGAAGACGAGCCAAATATATAGATTGCTTAAAAACGGATGTGTATTTTAAAACTTCACTGTTTTTCATTTCACTGAGCTGAGCTGACAGCCCTGGCTATCCTCAGGGAATCTGTGGGCTGGTGTTGGGTGCACCAGCTTTCCAAACACAGCTCAGCCACAACTTCTCACTTCAGTCCAGGGCACTGCTCACTAGCCCTGAATCCTCAAAATGTTCTTTTGATGACTGTTTCCAAACATGGCATAAGCTTTGCCATAGATAAGAGACCTATATGTCCACAAGTAACACAGAAATACATTGTACAGATGGAGATGAAAGAGCGCCAAAATAAATATGAATGTTTGGGGACAAGAGACTACATGTGAATTCAAACACACAGGTTGTCTAGAGTGATGATATTAATGAGATATGTGGATGTAGATGAAAGGAAAGCCATCCACACAAGAATCTAGCGAAAGGGAAAAAGAATTTATATCCACTGCAGTTTCACAGAGTCACATAATCTTAGGTTTGGAAGGAACTTTAGAGGCCCTCTAATCCAACTACATTCCCCAAGCAAGAATCCTGAAAATTGGCAATTCTCCTTAGCATTTTAGGAATTCATACCAGAAGAGCCAAATTAAGGCTCACCAGTTATAAGGATAATAAAAATTGTAGAGCTTTAGAAATCAAATTTTATTTTGTTTTTATCCTAATTGCCTCAGGGTTCTGAATTCTGGGTTCTTAAGATTTATCTTGAACATATTTATACATGTCTCAGATATGAATTACTAAAAATGTGGTGTTAATCCATTAGGCTCATTGAAGGCAAAATATTATAGGTCAGTATGTTCTTAGCCTTGTGCTATTGTTTTTGAGAGGTTTTAAAAGACATGGATGGTTTCTGCCTTGAAGGGATTCATAATCTTAGTTCAACAACAAAATAAATATTGTCAAATACAGGAATGCTGTTGATTTTTTACCCAGTCAAAACTGCTTAAAATATTGGAAAATGGGATCAATATTTATTGAGCATTGACTGAATGATGGAAAAGGTTAAAGAGTTTTAGAACTATTTAGCTAGGTGAATGCAAGCCCGAGGTAAAATTCAATTATTTTCTAATATGTTAAAACTGTCTGAAATAAGATGCTGATCAATTATTATTAATTTAATTCCAGAAGATAGAATAAAAGTAAACAAAAGAGGTAGCAGGGAAGAAAGCAAAACTGTATCCTGATTATAAATGTGATAGAGAAAAAAATAATAAATGTGATAGAAGAGATTATTTATGATCTATATCATGATCTTTTGAAGAACTCTTTTAATAAGTCAAACATTTATTTATCTTGAGTGAACTGAGAAAAACACATCTTAATGACAAAGATGTCACTTGTCAATGATCAACATCTCCTTCCTTGATGTTATAAAAAGAGTTACAGTGGACCACTGTGAGGTAAAGGAGTGAACGACCCTTAGGGTTCATATGTTTTCATCACTTATGTGGAGAGAGGGAGAAAACAAGTTTGAGATCAATCTTTTTTTTTTCTTCCCTACTGGGATTATTTATTTTCACCCTTGGAAGTTTGCATTACTACCTGACGAAATAGTCTCATTTGACTTAACAGACACAGCCTGAGAGCCAGAGCTCCTTCATCAAAACCCAAAGATTGTCTAGTATCCTTTGTTAAGCTAAAAAAACCCCAAAAAACAAAAAAACAAAAAAAAAACCACTATTTTCTCATCAAGAGACAAAGTTAATTACTGATTTTAGAAAGTTTAGAATAAAATATTCTTCTCAATGATGATCTTGAAGTATGTCTCACATTACTACCAGACCACTCTGCTAGGACATCAGCCTTAGTACAGGAAATACCAAAAAAGGACAGTGTGGATTCTTATATTCTTTACTTAAATCCAGCTTTGAGAGTTATCTATGTTTTCAGAAGCTCCCATTTTATTATTGTGATTCCTGCATATTCCACTTCTGGGTTATATACTAGATGCAACTTGGGAGTTGCCTTCACATCGAGTGAATCTTCTCATTTAAGAAAATCTAACTCCAACAAGGTTTTTGGCAAGTATGTACATGGTACAATTTAAGGATGTCACAAAACCGATTTCCTCTCTGTACAGTTGCTTAAAATAATTCTCCAGTTTGCGCTCAGTGTTGTTTCTCTTTCTAACTGCCCCCAGAAAACAGTTGGAAATAGTTATATATTGGAAAACATAATAAACAACAATAATTAATAACTGCTTTCTATATGCCAGGTACTATGCAAAAGTGTCTTATAGGAATGGTATAAGCAAGATGATAGACTAGGGAAGATTTGTACCCTTATTTCCACACTGAAAATTGATTTAAAAAAAAAAGCAACTATAGGCTGATTAAAATAACTTTATACCAGCTCCAGAAACTAGTCAAAGATCTACAGCAACCAAGTGAATGTCTAATCAAGAAAAAGCCACTTTCAAATATTGTGAATTTTCATGGTATTTTTTTTTACTCATCTTTGCTCCATCCCCCTTCCTGGTTAGTGCAGTTTGGAAGTGGTTCAATTCTTGGTTTCCTCCCTGGGTCTGGTAGGAACAGAGTAGAACATAACTACAATGTTCTATTCTGTCTATGGGCTGTCCAAGGAAATGATGACATAGTTTAAATCTCAGGCTGGTGGAAGCCATGGAAAGCAGTGGCAGGTGCTGCATTAGGTAAAAACAATGGGGGGTATACATCAGCAGACACAGGGGCAAGAGATTAAAGGTAGAGGAATAGGGGGATCCCTGGGTGGCGCAGCGGTTTAGCGCCTGCCTTTGGCCCAGGGCGCGATCCTGGAGACCCAGGATCGAATCCCACGTCGGGCTCCTGGTGCATGGAGCCTGCTTCTCCCTCTGCCTGTGTCTCTGCCTCTCTCTCTCCCTCTCTGTGACTATCATAAATAAATAAAAATTTAAAAAAAAATAAAAATAAAGGTAGAGGAATATGACAGAACATCTAATAGCCCTAGAAGTAGCTAGGATGAGATTATTTGAGGAATTAAGACACTTAAAAGTAGCCATTTATTCAAGGGAAATCTAAAATCAGAAATTTATATAAGCCCAGAAAAGACTTCAGAAGATCTTCAATCTTAAGGCTTCACACCAGGCTGATCCTAATGCTCAGAGGTCCACTATTTAATAATGATCTTCCTTTTTTAAGATTTTATGATTTATTTATTAGAGAGAGAGAGAGAGAGAGAGAGGCAGAGACATAGGCAGCGGGAGAAGCAGGCTCCCTGCAGGGAGCCCGATGCAGGACTCGATCCTGGGACTCCAGGATCATGTCCTGGGCCAAGGGCAGGTGCCAAACTGCTGAGCCACCCAGGAATCCCCCTAATAAAGATCTGTCATGCAATATGCTAAAATAAGAAGGCAATTGTATTTTTGAATGCCCAATTGCCAAGAAAATCTTATGAGACATATGATGACACAGGAAAATGTGGACTAATTGAAGGAATAAAATGCTCTCCAAAAACTGTCCCTGGAGAAACACAGGCATCAGACTTACTAGACAAGGACTTTAATACAATTATCTTGCATATTCTCAAAGAGCTAAGAGAAAATGTGGACAAAAAGTTAAACGAAATCATGAAAATAATGCATAAACAAAATGAAAATATCAACAAATAGAAATTTTGCCAAAAAGGAAAAAAACAGACATTCTAGAACTTAAATATACAACTAAATTGAAAATGTACTAGAAAGTTGAATATAAGATTTCAACAGATAGAAGAAAAAAATCAGTAAACTTGAAGATGGGTCAGTTAAAATTATGGAGTCAGAGGAGCAAAAAAGGAAAAAAATGAAGAAAAATGAACAGAACCTAAGAGATTTATGAGATACCATCAAGTGGACCAATATATGTATTACAGGAGTGACAAAAGGAGAAAGGGAAGAGAATGGAACATGTTTGGTTTTTTTTTTAAATAATGGTTGAAAAATTCCCCAAATTAAGAAAATACTGGATATACAAATACAAAATGAAATCCAAATAGGACGGACTTAAAGAAATCCATACCAATGTACATTATAATCTAACTATCAAAAGATAATCAAACATAGAGATTCTTGAAAAGAAAAAGATAACATGACTGCACAAATGGCCCACAATAGACTATCTCACCAGAAACCTCACAGAAGAAATGGTGTGATATATTTAAAAAACTGCTTCTAACATGAGAGAGAAATTAAGATATTATCAGGCACACAATAGCAGAGGGAGTTCATTATCACTACACTTACACTAGAAGATATTCTAAAGGGAGTCCTTCAAGTTGAAATAAAAGGACACTAAATAGTAATTCAAAATCATATGAAAATATAAAGTTCTCCAATAAGGTAAATACACAGACAATAATTTTAAAATAGTATCGTTGTAATTTTGGTTTGTAATTCCACTTTTAAACATAAAACATTAAAAAAACTACAAATCTATTTGTTCACAATATAAAGATGTAATTTAAAACATCAACCACATAAAGTGGGAAGAAGAAGATCTATAAAAAATTTAAAGTTTTGTATGCAATTGAAGTTAAGTTGGCATCAACTTAAGATGACTGTCAAGGGGCACCTGGATGGCTCAGTCAGTTATCTGCCTTCAGCTCAGGTCATGATCCTGGAATTTTGGGATCAAGCTCTGTATCAGGCTTCTCACTCAATAGGGAGTCTGCTTCTCCATCTGACTCCCTCCTCTCATGGTTTCTCTTTCTCTTTCTCTCTTTCTTTCTCTCTCAAGTAAATAAATAAAATCTTTTTAAAAAAGAAGAACTATTATAACTCTAGGATGATATATGCAACCCCCTTGGTAACCACAAAGAAAATATATAGACACTATCAACAAAAAGAAATGAGAAAATAATTAAAATGTGTCACTATGAAAGAAGATTCAGATAAACACAATAGAAAAAGTAATGAAGGAAATGAGGAAGAAAAATATCTGTAAAATATACAGAAAACAAGTAACAAATAAAACGAGTATATGTTTTATGTAAGTAATTATTTTAAATGGAAATGAATTAAACTCCCAACCCAAAGACACAGATTGTCATAATGGATTAGAAAATATTATCTAACTATATGCTGTCTATAAAAGACTCACTTAAGATGTAGGAACATACATATGCTGAAAATGAAAGAATGGAAAAAGAGAGTAGATATAACTATATTAAAAATCAGACAAAATAAACTTTAAGTAAAAAATTATTAGAAGAAACAAATAAGAATGTTTAATGATAAAATGGATCAATTCATCAGAAAGATAAAACAATTATATTGTTAAGAGGGTAGATCACATGTTGTGTTCTTACCATTATAAAATTTAAAGATAAAATACAACAAAACAAAACAAAAAACCAAACAACAATTATAAACATACATGTGCACTGGACATCCAAAATAAATGAAGCAACCATTGACAGAATTGAAGGGAGAAATAGTTCTACAATAATAGGATGAGATTTCAATACCCACTTTTCAACAATGGATAGTAAAACCCAACAGAGATCAGTATGAAAACAGAGGGCTTGAACAACACTATCGGTCTGTTGGGCCTAATGCACATGTATAGAATTCCCTACTCAGCAACAGCAGAACACAAATTTTTCTAGAGTAAACATGGAACATTTTTCATGATAAACCATACATTATTAAGTCATATGTTAAGTCACCAAACAAGTTTTAAGAAATCTTTAAAAGATTGAAATCATACAGCATCTTTTGCAATCACAATATTAAAAATTTAGAGATCAGAGCAGAAGGAAAACTAGAAAGTTCACAAATATGTGAAAATGAAGTAGTATAAAGAAATTACAATGAAAATTATAAAATACCTTGAGAAAAATAAAGATGGGAACACAAAGCACAAAACATGGGATGCAGCAAAAGCAGCATTAAGAGGGAAATTTGTAGCTATAAAAGCTAACATTAAATTAGAAGGTCTCAAATCAACAACCTAAATCTAGAAGTGATGAAACTAGAAAAAGAAGACCAAACCAATACCAAAGGTAGCAGAAGGAAAGAAATAATAACAGAGCAAAAAACGGTAGGTAGGACTATTAGTGAAATCAAGAGTTGGTTCTTCTAAAAGATCAAAATTGACAAGGCTTTAACTAGATTGACAAAAAAGAGACAAGACTCAACTTAAATAAGAAGTGAAAGAGGGGACATTACCACCAATTTTACAGTTATTTCAGTAAAATTAGTAACCAAAAGATATAATAAAGCATAAAAGGAAATAGAAAACTTATAAAAGAAGATCATAAGGGAGCATTATGGACACATACTTGCCAACATACTGGATAGCCTACATGAAATGAACAAATTTCTAGAAATATACAACCTATCAAGACTGATTCAGGAAGAAATAGAAAATCTGAATAGACCTATAACTAGAAGGAGCTTAAATCAGTAATCAAAAAACTCCCAAAAAAGAAAATCCCAGGACCAGATGGCTCCACTGGTAATTTTCCTAAACATTTAAAGAGAAATGAATGCCAATCTTCCTCAAACTCTTCCAAAAAAAATTGAAGAGGAGGGAATGCTTCCTAACTTATTCTATAGGGCCAGTGTTACCCTGACACCAAAGGCAGGCAAAGACACTACAAGAAAAGAAAACTACAGGCCCATACCCCTGATTGACATTGATGCAAAGATTGTCAACAAAATACTAACACACAGAATCCAATAGCATATTAACCATCCTTTACATTATGATATAGTATGATTTATTCCTGGAATACAAGGATAGGTCAATATATGAAAATCAATTAATGATACAAACCACAAATAGATTCAAGAGGAAAAAACACAATGATCATCTCAATTGATGCATAAAAAGCATTTGACAAAATTTAACACGGTTTGTGATAAAAATACTCAACAACCTAGAAGGGAACCAGCTCAACATAAGAAAGGCCATGTATGAGAATCCCAGACCTAAAGTCATATTTCATGGTAAAAGATTGAAAACTTTTCATCTAAGATCAAGAACAACACAAAGATGCCCACTTTTACCACTTCTATCCAACACAGTACTGAAAGCACCAGTCAGAGCAAATTAGAAAAGAAAAAGAAATAAAAGGCATTCAAATTAAAAAGAAGCAAAATTATCTGTGTTCACAGATGACATGATATTTTGATATTTTATGTAGAAAACTCTCAAGATTCTACACACACATAAACAAACACACTTACAAACACTATTAGAAGTAATAAATGAACTCAGCAAAGTTACAGGACACAAAAATCAACATATATAAATTGCTTGCATTTCTGTACATTAAAAATGAATAATCCAAAAAGGAAATGAAAAAAATAATCCCACTTACAATTGTATTAAAAAGAATAAAATATTTATGAATAAACTGAACCAAAGAGGAAAAAAGACTTGTAGCCTGGTAACTACAAAATATTGCTGAAAGAAATTAGAGACACAATTAAATGGAACAAAAGCCCATGTTTATGAACTGGAAGATGTAGTATTATTAAGATGTTGATAGTACCCTGAGCAGTCTACATATTCAATACAATTTCTATCAAAATCAAAATGATTTTTAGAAATAGATAAATCCACACTAAAATTCATATAGAAACTTAAGAAACCTTGAATAACTAAAATGGTCTAGAAATAAGAACAAAGGCGGATGCCTCACACCTCGTGATAGCTAAGCTCTACCACAAAGCTACAATAAACCAAAATAGTGTGGTACTGGCATAAAGTCAGGCATATAGACCAGTGGTATAGAATAGAGTACAGAAATACACCTTCACATATGTAGACAAAGGATTTTTCAGAAGGGTGGTAATGGGGAAAGGATAGTCATTTTGATAAATGGCTTAAGAAAATTGGGTATTGACAGGAGGAGGAGGAGAAGAAAAAGAAGAAGAAGAGGAGGAGGAGGAGGAGGGGGATGAGGAGGAGGAGGAGAAAGAGGAGGAGAAAAAGAAATGCCATATACAAAAATTAACTCAAAATGGATCAGAGATCTAATGTAAGCACTAAAACGATATAACTCTTAGAAGAAATATACAGATATTGTATTTGGCAATGTTTTATTGGGGTTGGCACCAAATGTATAGGCAACAAAACAAAACAGTAAATAGGGGCTCATACCCAAAATTAAAGGCTTTTATGCACCAAAGAGCACTATCAACACTGTGAAAAGGTTACCTGCAGAATGGGAGGAAACATTTGCAAATCATATATCTGATAATGGACTAACATCCAGAATATATAAAGAACTCCTAGAACTCAACAACCAAAAAACCAGATAAACCTCCTTCCCTTCACTTTCTTTCGTTCTTTCTTTCTTTCTTTCTTTCTTTTTCTTTCTTTCTTTCTTTATTTCTTCTTCTTTCTTTATTTCCTTTCTTTCTTTCTGTCGTTTTCTTCCTTATCTTTACTTTCATTTACTTTCCTCTTTCCTTTCCTTTCCTTTTCCTTTCCTTTCCTTTCCTTTCCGTTTCCTTTTCCTTCTTTCCTTTCCCTTCCTTCCTTCCTTTTCTTTCTTTATTATAGAAAGGGAGAGGGAGCATGAGCCAGGGAGAGGAGCAGAAGAAGGAGAGAGAGAATCTTAAGCAGGCTCAAGTGTGGAGCCTGAATTGGGGCTGGATCTTATGAGATCATGACCTGAGCTGAAATTAAGAGTTGGACTTAACCAACTGAGCCACCCAGGTACCCCCCAGATAATCCAACTTCTAAAATGGGCAAATGACTCAAATAGCTTTTTCTCCAAAGGAAATGTGCAAATGTCCGATAAGCACAGGAAAAGATGCTCGTCATTAGGGAAATGCAAATCAAAACTACACTGAGACACCACTTTGCACCCACTAAAATGGCTGTAATGAAAGAAATAGAAAATAAGAAGCAATAGTGAGGATGTGGAAAAACTGGACTCCTTGCACATTTACTGGAAGACGTGTAAAACTGTAAAGCTACTGTGGAAAACAGGGTTGTGATTCTTCAAACAATTAAACATAGAATTAGATAAAGTCTGGCAATTTCACTCCTGAGTGTATATAACCCAAAAGAAGTGAAAGTGGACATGAAAGGGACATGAACACATAGTTATACATCCGTGTTCAAACAGGGGTAGTCACAATAGCTGAAACGTGGAGGCAGTCCAAGTGTCCATAAGCAGCTGAATGGGTTAAGAAAATGAAATTTTATTCATCATTAAAAAGGAAGAAAATCCTGTCACACGTGACATGATAAGTAAACCTTAAAGACATGATGATGATGAGATAAGCTAGTCACGAGAGGACGGATGCTATATGGTTCCACTCATATAGGATACCCAAGGCAGCCAGGTTCATAGAAGCAGAAAGTAAAATGGTGATCGCAAGGTACAGGGGAAAGGGGAAGTGGAAAATTATCATTTAATGGGTACTATGTTTCAGTTTGGGATCATCATAAAAGTTCTGAAGATGCAAGTGGTGACGGTCGTGCAACATGAATGCACTTAATGCCACTGAATGAACTATACATTTAAAAAATGGCTAAAATGATCAATTTTATGTTACGTATTTTTACCAGAAAAGAAATGGTTTTAAAATTTTTAGAGATTATTTTAAAACCTTTTCATATATATTTTACTTCCAAAATGATTTTCTACCTCTACTCCTACCAACAATGTAAGAATTACACCTCACAGTGTTGAAAAGCATTAAAAATACCATTTAGTTAAATAATTTTTTAAGTAAAGCCTTGCAGATATCATCTCTGGACAGGGCACAAGTACCTATGCTGAATTCTCAGTAAACACGGTAAATCGGTTAACATACCAAATACCTTACTATGTGCCCAATAGAGAACCCAGGACGTAGCAGATGCGGTTAGTGGGGCAAAGAACTCTTCTAGATCTTGGTTCTCTATCCTCCAAGAGAAGTAAGAGAAATCAAATCATCAGCTATGTGATTTGGACGATAAGAAAACATGGAAATTAGATAAAAATATGCAAGAAAACCTAAATATTCAAAAAAAGGCTTCCCGCAAGCCAGCAGAACGGTGCCCCGTCTTCCTGCACACCGCTACATTGTGCCTGTCATTAAGTTTCATTAATTCCTTTTCCCGTGAAATCCTACGTGGCCCGCGGCCCGGTCGCCGCTTCCAAGGCCAGGGTGCGGCCTCCCGGCGTGACCACCTGCCACGAGGAAGCGCTGGCCCGATCCATCCCGCGCTCAACTGCAGGTTCATTTACCTGAGTCCACGCGCTCATAGCCGTCACTCCCCTGCTTGAACACGTGCAATTCCTCTCTTATTCCTGGAATCCCTATTATTCAAAGGCATCCACTGCAGCCTTCCTGTTTTCCAGGGATTGTTCTGAAGCGCCCGTATCCATTGCCCCGCGCTGCGTCCGCTCTTTCTCCTAACGGACACTCAGAGATGTCAAGCACTGTTCTCCCCCGGGGCTGCGACGGTCAGCGAGCCAGAGCCAAGGGTCACAACACTGGTAACAAGTAAGCAGTGACCGGAAAGCAGAACAGGTGTGAAAGGATAGATGGGGTGTGGGGGCTACGCGGCAGGAGACCCTCCCCTGATGTGGAGGATTTGGAGAAGCTTCCTTTCAAAGGTGGCATTTAGCCCGAAGCCTAGAGCATGGGCAGGGGCGGAGGCCTTGCCAGCGGGGAGCCGAGCAGGAGGTCTGGGAACCTGGGACAGTGCCAGCGCAGCAGAGGGCGATATGAGGGGAGGACAGGTTTCACTGGGAAGCCCGGGGCCAGGGGGGTCTGTCAGCACGTTTTCCAAAGTCTAAGCTAAGAGAAAAAACTGGCGTAAACTAGGATGGTGGCGTGGGGATGGAGATTAGCTCGTCAGAGACCTTTAGAAGGGCCTGGCGTTTGGCTGAATGAGGGGAATGCGGTGAGGACAAGCCTTGATCTCAGCAGGACTCGGCCCCCCGACTCTTCTCTGGGGCTGCTCGGATGGGGTGGGGCGGACAGTGCGGGGTGGACGGTGCAGGCGGACGGTGTGGTGTGCACGGTGCGGGGCGGACAGTGCAGGGCGGACAGTGCGGGGCGGACAGTGCGGGGTGGACGGTGCAGGGCGGACGGTGTGGTGTGCACGGTGCGGGGCGGACAGTGCAGGGCGGACAGTGCGGGGCGGACAGTGTGGTGTGCACAGTGCAGGGCGGACAGTGCGGGGCGGACAGTGTGGTGTGCACAGTGCGGTGCGGACAGTGCAGGGCGGACAGTGCGGGGTGGACGGTGCAGGGCAGACGGTGCAGGGCGGACGGTGCGGGGCGGACAGTGCAGGGCGGACAGTGCGGGGTGACGGTGCAGGGCAGACGGCGCAGGGCGGACGGTGCGGGGCGGACAGTGCAGGGCGGACAGTGCGGGGTGGACGAGGCGCAAGATGGAGTCAAGAGCAGAGCGCAGAGCAGGATCCGTGTATGGGCTTCCTGCAGCTGCTGTAACAAATCCCCACAAATGTGGCGTGAGCAACCTATTCCTCATGGTTTGCGAGAACAGGTACATAACATTAAAGTGGCCGCAGAACTTGACTTCTTTTGCAGGCCGCAGGAGAGACTCTCTTTCCTCGTTGTTTTCTCTAGTTTCCAGAGGCCGCCGCGTGCCTCAGCTCACAGCGTCTCCCTCAGATCCCTCCAACCCCTTGCTTCTGTCCTCACGTTCCCTAGGACCGACTTTGACCTTCCTGCCTCTCTCTCATGAGGCACTACTGTGCCTCCCCAGGTAAACCAGGATCATCTCCCCATCTCATGATCCTTAACTTAATCACATTTTTTTAAAGATTTTATTTATTTATTCATGACAGACACCCAGAGAGGCAGAGACACAGGCAGAGGGAGAAGCAGGCTCCATGCAGGGAGCTGGAGTGGGACTCGATCCCAGGACTCCAGGATCACGCCCTGGGCTGAAAGCGGTGCTGAGTCACCCAGGCTGCCCAACTTGATCACATTTTAAAGTCCTTTTTGCTGTGTAAGGTAATCTATTCACAGATTCTGGGAAGCTGGATTTGGACATCTTTGGGGCACGATCATTCTGCCTATCAGCATACGTGCAGGAGATTTTTTAGTTCATTTGCCCCACAAGCACTTTATGTATTTGAGCATCTTAAGCATCAACTCTATGTGGGGCACTGTCCTGGGGTCATAACAGCAAGGTTTCTGCTTTTGTGGCATTCACGGGATCATAGGTTAATAAGTGGATGTAAATCGTATCATAAGTTTCATGATGGCATATCTGAGAGGGAGTGAGTTTGATGGTTCAGAGTCTGGGCTCTGGAATCAGACAAAAGCTCAAATCAAGGGCAGTGGCTCAGCGGTTGAGCATCTGCCTTCGGCCCAGGTCGTGATCTCAGGGTCCAGGATTAATTCCTCCTCGCAGGAAGCCAGCTTCTCCTTCTGCCTGTGTCTCTGCCTCTCTCTCTCTCTGTGTCTCCCATGAATAAATGAATAAAATCTTTTTTTAAGAAAGAAAGAAAGAAGAAAGAAAGAAAGAAAGAAAGAAAGAAAGAAAGAAAGAAAGAAAGAGAAAGAAGAAAGAAGAAAGAAGAAAGAAAGGAAGAAAGGAAGAAAGACTCAAATCCCAGCTCCTCCATTTCCAGGTTGACCTTTACAAAATGATGTAGCCTCCCAGAGCCTCAGTTTCCTCTGCTGTAAAAGGGACATAATAACATCATGGGCCTCACAGGGATACTGGGAGGATGAAGGCGATAGTCCCTGAAGCATATGTAGTGGAATCCAGCATATGGCAGTCATCAAACTGTCATATTTACTTTTCCATCTTGCTGTTTGGTTAGTAATGTGTGTATGTATTCCCTGAGTTCAAGTATAAATGTTTCCAGAAGCTAAAAATGTGTCTCAGGCAATTGTCTATCTATGGCGCCTTGTAAAATAAAGTATTCACTGAAATTAATCGAATCAATGGATTGAACATCAAGCTTGGCATCCCAAATCATACCTTGACTTACCACTTGATTTGATCAATCACTGCATCCCAGAGTAAACGATTCGGCACCGCTGCCCCCCCTTCACCTACAACAATGGCACCATTCTTGGGGATCAAAACATAAATAACAAAAAGACTTTCAAGAGGTACAGTATTCTGCGTTGTATGTTGGAGGAAGGAGCAGGGAGTTCTGAGAGAGAGAGCTTGGAAGGAGATCCGGGTTCTGGGAGAGAGAAATCTGCCAGAGGACAAGACGGACGCTTAGAAGGTTGGACGACAGTCTGAGACCAAAGTAAAAGAGGAGCCACAAGGCCATTCAGGATCAGTCATTGCAACAGGCTGAATCTGCATTCAAGGAAGGTGAGGCCTTTGTGGCGGTGCTGATCTCTTCCGGAAAAAATCGAATCTCTCAGATTCGAATTTCCCAGGACCTTAGCAAATGAGTGGGATTCATAAGCAGGAGGCTGGTGACGGCACAAGAGGAGGAGAAAAGGAAACTAGTTTTGTGGAAACAGAGACCATTCTGGGGAAGAGTAGGAAATAAAGCCAAGATACTTCCCAATTAAGCTACGAGAACATTCAATATCGGGCCAAGGAATTTTAACTCATCCTTATAGTACAAATACTAACGCCTTTTTTTTTTTCACTTCAGAAAACATACTTTTTCATACACAATGTAAACTTAGATGAATTTCAATGTTACGCACTAATCCTTCAGATTTACGGACTTGGGTGACACGAAGGTGGGGGACAGGAGGAAGGGAGGAAACGATGGGGTATCCTAGCTGATGCCTAACAGAGAAGACAGATGGTATCAAGACTCCCAAAGGAGCATTTCATCCCATGCAGCCTACAAAAGAAAATGGAAACCCACTGCTTCAAACACTTCTGTCTTATTTTCTATTATAGTTTTTTTAAAAACATGTATTTATATTTAGTTTGCATTAAAAAAATAGTCAACTACTGTTTCTTACCCTTTCCCAAAAAATTCATTTGAGGAAGCTTTGAAATTTGCATCTGTGATGCAGCTGAACGCCTGTGAACCGGGAATTAATCCACGGCTGTCCTGACGACGACGTCTAAGGCCACTAGGGATGCTGAAAGGCTCTTCCCAGCGCTCCGAAGACAGCGGCTTCCCACCGCTGATGGCCAGGCCCCACGCTGAGCAAGACGCACACAAGACCCCTGCTCTTCGAGAGCCTACAGTTCCATCCTCGCTCTTCCTTTTCGAGTACAAAATACGATAAAATTCATGATATGGATGGAAGATTCCATGCATTCTGTGAGCACTTCCGGGCTACTGACACCTGGTTTCACAAATTGCTTCCCCTACCCCTGTCAGCGGCCGGTCTGAGAAGCCTCAACAACAGTTCTCAGGCAGGTTGGATGAAATTGCACATATTTCTTTACACTTATTCGTTACTTCGGCAGTTATGCGTTGAACATCCACAACAGCCCAAACATTGGATTAATACTTTTAAAAAGGGGAAGAGAATCCTCAAAAAAGAAGAAAAAAAAGGGCCAGAGAGGGAGCTCGGAATTATTCAGCACTCCCCTTCTCCCGGAGCCGGTGCCTCGGATACTTATTTGATCAGTATTTACAACACATCTGTAGGTCAAGAGGTCCTTTTCATTCCACCAAACCGAGGAAACATTAAGGGCTCTGCCTAGGGCCCCCGTGTCCCGAAGGGCGGGGCAGGTGCCACAGCCAGGGCCTCTGACTTCCCAGCCATTTCCTGGTGTGCCAGCCACTCGTGGTGCCCTGCCTCCCTGGCAGCTGTTCTGTGCTCACTCCCCAGGCTAAAAACAGACAACAGCAAATTCCATGTAAAAAAGCAATCCAGCGTCTGACCCTCGGGAAGCAGTGTGGTCTGGAGAAAGAAGGGAAACTTCATTTATATATTTATTATTATTTGTATAATAAGAGACGTAGGGCCTCCTCCCCTTAGCCGCGTACTACCCCTGCCCTTGGCAATTTGGCCGGCCTGGGCTGCGACCTTCTCGCCCTGCGGCAGGGATGGAACATCTCAGCCAGGATGCCTGGTGCCCGGCGCCCAGTAAACGTGCCCGATAGACGGCTGCACACACTGGCACTGCAGTTTGAAATGAAGTAGGACTTTTAAAACAAATGTCAGAACTCAAGGGGTTTCCCTCACCTCTCACTGGAGGAGTCAAGACAAGGGGACCCTCTGGCACCCTGTCCACATCCCGTGGGACGGTCCAACCACAGCCCTGGGCTGAGCGCCCTCCTGTGTGGTGCTGCAGGGTGCCCCGACCTCTGCCCCCCGAGTCCTTCCTCGGAGGAGGAAAGCAGATCCGGTTTGCAGGCAATGCAGGCCGAGGGTTGGGAAGCAGACAGCCGATGGCAGAGATGGCGTCCCCCCACCGTCCCCTGCACACTCAGAGCTTCCTACAGCACGTGACGTGGGCGGCCACAGCCCTGGACGGGAGGTGTGGGCTCCTGCTGTTGCTGGGGGGAGGGACAGAGCCGCCCAAACCTTCCAGGATGGAGCCCGTGGCGCGCTGGCTGCAGGGCCCAGGTCACCCCAGCTGGGTGGTTGCCTCCGACAGGCTCCCAGACTGGGCTTGCAAGGGCCAGCACAACCTGGAGGAAACGTCCCAAGCAGATGGGCTTAGACTGCAAAAGCGGGTTTGGCCTGGAGCCCTTCTGGGTACCATGGCCCCAGGGATCATGGGTTCCACTGAGAAGTCCGGGAGAAAAATGTCCCTTGACAAGCATTCCTGAGGATATGCACTAGTGCTCCGTTCATTCCTCCCCAGCCCCCTTTTCCACCTTTTGAAGTTATCTGCATCCCCTCCTTTAGGGTGCAGGAGATGGTGAGGGTCCAATACATCCAGCAACTCCGCTCTCCACAGGAGGGCCAAGGATATTATGGGAAATATAAAATTCATGATATCATAAAAATATCTAATTCTTGACAACTGAGGACGTGCATCAGAAGCCCCCTTACGGGACAAAGGGCAAGGCCGACACCAGGGAGAGAAGCCCCGGATCCAGGGTGCCGGCCTCCTGAGCCCACCAGGGCTGGCGGCTGCACTGCCTCTCGGGGTGAAGTCTTGGAGCAGCTGCTTCGCGCTAATGTATGAATTACCAAATGAGTCCTGTTTCCTTCGGAAATCTTTGTATCTTAATACCTTCCCTGGACTGTTGACGAGTCACCTGAAATCGTGACACAAATGCCTGTCACCTCGCTTGCTCTCTCCTGCTTCATCGGGCCCCAGACGCAGCCACTTCAACTCTCTGGGCGCGGTCACCTCTCTGCTTCCTGAACGCTTGGGTCTCGCGTCTTACCTCTCCACGATGAGCCCTAAGGAGTCCTTCCCTGCTTTCAGGAAGAAGTCCCAATTCTAAATTTGACCTCCACGCTCCTCAGTCTGAGCCCAATTGCCTTTTGAAGCTTGTCAACGCCCTCACCCCCGACACAAAGGTTCCACGACGCTAGACTGCTCCCCTCGCTGCTCTGTGATAAGACCTGAGACTTTCATGGGTCCTGCCCTGCACATGTGCTCCTTCCCCTCCTTCCTCCTTTCTTCTGTCATGGGGTCCTACTCATTCTGCAGGGATCTTCCAAGTCCCGCACTCCAGGGAAACATTTCTGGAACCATCTCCGTGCACGATAATCTATCCCACCTCCTGGCAATTAAGACACGTCCTGTCTGTGACACTCAGACCCTACTGCCTTATATTAGTCATCTTTTTATTTGTGCATGTTCAGTCTTCCTAAGTTAACCACAATGAGCCCTTTGACACCGCAAGCTGATTTAGTCCGTGAGTCCTGTAATCCCAGGGCAGCAACAGCAAGGCAGCCTTCATCGGAGCATATTGACTCTGTGCTTCCGGACTGAGACTCTTGACACTCCAAGAAAATGGACATTTTTTTTTTAAGTCCCAGAAGCCAAGTGTGGGTTTCCAGTTTGAAAGAAAACATGATTTTCTCACAAAAGAAACACTCTTCACAGCTTTTGACCACCACTCCCTTGAGAGTGAGCTCTAAGACTGAACTAATGAGTCTATTAGAATTAATTAGACTAATGTGAAATTATTTACTTAATCTGGGGACAATCTCATAGTGGAGAAATTCCTCAGGGAGGAGCTGACCAGAGCGTGGAAAGGAAACGTAGCTTTTCCCACCTCTGTGATTGATGCAGGTGTGTACAGCTGGTCCCAGACACCCAGCAGATCCTGGCAAGGAGGGCCGGTGAGGAAGCCGGGAAAATGTGACATCCTACCTTGCCCTTGTTTCTGTGGCCCTGAACAGCAGTGCGGTTTCTGGAGACCTACAGGAGTGCCGTGCTTCTGTCAGTCATCCTGAAGCAGGCTTGACCCCGAGAACACCTGACCAAGAGAGCTGATCTTTCCTTTCTGCACTTTGTGCTTTGGCACACCCTACCCATTGGCTGACTTTTGGAGGAAAAAAAATAGAAAGAGCAACTGACTGTTGAAGGAAAACAAGCATGGAAATGCCCTTTATGCCTTGCTCAGGACAAGCACATATTTGCATTCCCAGAGACGCTTAAAAAGGTTTTTTGGTTTTTTTTGTTTTTTTTTTGTTTTTTTTTTTTTTTTTGGCTGGAGAGATCATTCAGGGTCAATGCAAACAAACCTGGTCCCTGACACAGACTCTCTGACAAGGCAGAGAATTGGCCCATTCTGCTCTTTGAGCTCTCTGTCAAATCAACAAACCAACTGTATCCCTACTAAGCACAAGGCCCCCTATCAGATGGGGTAATGTAGGAGGAGGCACATGGAGGATAAGCCGTGGCCCCTGTCCTTAAGGACCTCACCGTCTATCCAGGACACTGTGGCCAAGCACGCTAAAGACCGCCAACAATACAGAGAATGAGCAGTTTAGAAAACAAACAACAAACCCTTGGCTCAGCATCGTGAGACACACTGGATGCCGGAGTGACCAGAAAACACTTCCTCAAACAAGTAGCCTTGAGGTCGGGATTTGCAAAAGGATTTTAGAGAAACAGAAGAATGAAATGTAGAAGCAATCAAAAGGATATGTTAAAAAAAAAGTGAAGAAGCTCTTTATATACTGACACGGAGTGACATCCAAGAAATATCGTCGAATGAAAGGTCACGATGCAGAACAGGGTGTCTTGTACGCCACCATCTGTGCATCTGTGTATGTAAGAGAGAGACGGAGACACCCAGAGAGACAGAGAGAGAAGCTATTTGCTTGTGTGTGCATAGGAGACTTGAAGCTGATGACCTCAACTGCCTTGAGAAAGAAGAACTGGTTGGCCGGGGCACGGGGAGAAAGGGCATTTCACAGGTATTTCCTATCCCTTCTCCACCTTTTGAATTTTGAAACATCTGATTTTGAGAAGAAGAGAGAGAGAAAATGGAATGTGTGAGGCAAGATCACAGCGTGTTTTGCATACTACTTGAGCCGGAATGGAAAGTTTTTGCCAGAAAGATCTGGGAGGGAGAGTTGAGTAGTGACATGGAAAGAGATCACGGGTGCCCTTGAAGGTGGGCTGTGATCGCATCGTTTTAGGAACACAGGTACAGATGTGGAAGGTGTGCTGGAGTAGGAGGTGTTGACGCGGAAGGCCCGGCGGCACACCACGCATGTTGCTTCCGCATCAGGATGGAAATGAGAATGCAAAGTCACGTGATTTTTTTTTTTTTTGCTATTGGCAAAAATACAAGTGAACCCTCTTAACACACTTTGTTTCAGAAATGAGGGTCTTTTCGTAGCTTTTCTTTTCTACACACACCACTCAGCACTAATCCCTAAATCCTCTGCAAATGCCAGAAGCCAGGCCAACTCTTGCCTTGGTGAAACGGTAAACGGCACAATGGCCTCATCGATAGAAACACATCCCTCTCATGATTACAAAGGAGAGGAGATGAGCCATGACTTTGGGAGGAAGCAGCCCTACCCAAGATGGCCTGAGTCGGACACAACACAGCCCTGACTGTGTTGGGGGAACAACAGCCTAAAGAGTCATTGCCGTCCAGGCAAAGCTGGAGAGCAGGCTCTCTCTCTACCACGAACCATGTCACTCTTCCTGCCATGATGATGTGACCCAGGTGGGTCACATTCCAATCCCAGGCCTGGAACCACAGCTTTGACACACAGCTTACTGCTGTTGCGGGGGCGGGCGGGCTAAGGAGCCCACTCAGGGCTGAACCACCCTGGCTCAGTGGGTATCGCGTTGGGTTTTAATGCTGAGAAAGCCAGCAGAGCCCCAGAGTGCGCCTGCATCCATCTAGAAACAGCCAGTGGCGATTATATTTTGTCTTCCTACTGCAAGGAATGCTTTCATTTTTCTCATCTGTGAGTATAAATTCTCCACTGCTTCTGGCAAATGCAAGCCCAAGATTGCCTGAAGATATATGTGAGCAGACCCCACAGCGATGGGCAGAACCCTCCCTCCTCCTGGCTGGACCGGGAGCACTGCCTGCAACCACCCTCCCTGCCTACCTTCGCCCCCACCCACCTCTCCCCACACAAATGTCCCCCAGCTCACTGAGGCCAAAGCTGGTGCTTTCTCTGTGCCTGGGACTGTCTCTCCCTCTGTTCCATCCCAGGCCACAGAAGCTAGGACTTTGGATCATATCCTCAGGGAAGACGAGTGCTACCTAGACCACCTGTGGGATCTTGAATTTGGCCTTCTTTAATGGATGACCTCTCACCCTGTGGTACAGGAGGGCATCCAGGAGGACTGGTAGCAGAGAATACCACAGACACCTAACCCAGTCTCAAACTTTAAATCCAGATATGGGGGGCGGAGAATAAGGAGGTGTCCTCCACGGAAAACAAAGCCCGTTGTGTCTGTTCCTCCAGCAGCATCAAAGTTGCATGAAAATCTTTGTTCGTTCTTATTTTAAAACGTTGTGGACTTTAGAGTTGTCTGTATTTTTAATGACTTGAACCTCTTTATAAGTTGGTTTGGGCCAGGCTTTTTTCTTTTGCTTCTTTTTTATTTCCACCATGCCCCCAGCCCTCAACTTTTTATTTTGAAAAGTTCCAAACCTACAAAATAATTGAAAGAATATTACCATGAAGATTCCCTTATATTTCGCTCAGATTCCCCAATGGCTAATTTTGGTCATGTGTGCCTGCTTTCTCCGTGCCCCCATCCTCCCTCCGTCCACCAACCATTTGGAAGCACACTGCAGACATCATGATTGGGATTTATCCTCAAATACTATAGCAAGCCACCCCTAAAAGCACCATGACAATTCTCACAAAAGTGAACAGCAACACAAGACTGTTTTCTGATCTATCGCCCATATTCAATCTGCAATGCTCTCAATAAAGTCTCACATAGCTTTTTCCCTTTGCTTGATCCAGAACCCAAAGATCATGCATTGCATTGAGTTGATATATTTTCATAACCTTTATCAATCAAGAACAGTATCCTACTCAATTTTTTAAAATCTTGTATAATATTGGTATTTTGAAAGGTATTTTGTATATTACCCCATACTTTAGATTTATATGCCTGTGTTCCTAGGATCGGATTCAGATTAAACATTTTTAACTAAGAGTACTACACGGGTGATGTTGTGACCTTTAACTCTATTAAATCAGGAGACACAGAATGTCAGTTTGTCCCATTATTGGTGATGCTGTTACGTTCAGCTGGAGAAGCAGCACCTTCTGGTTTCTCCACTGCGAAGCGTCATATATATTTTTATTTGTAATTAATATATAATCTGTGGGATGATACTTTGAGACTATGTGAATATCCTGCTACGATAACATTTGCCCAATGGTTTACATCCTCCATTGATGATACTTGCCTAAATTATTTTGTGATTCTAAAATGGCCACAGTTTCATTCTATCTTTACTTCTATATCTATTCGTTGGTATTGTTTCATAAAAAGAGACTGTGTATTTTCTATAGTGATTTTTTTGGGACTCAAGGATTCCTTGTTTTATCAATCATATTGTTATAATCCATCATCATTATCATTCTTTCTGATGCTCAAATGTTACCAAATTTTAGCCACTATCACCTTTTCAAAGTGCCTCTTCTATATACTTTTAACACATTCCCAATAGTTTCTGAGTACTTTCTGGTACAAGATACTCCAGGATCACTTTGAACTTTGCATGCCCCAGACCTGGAATCAGCCAACCATTACGTCCTGGTGCCCTGGCTCCTCTCCGTAGAGACTGTTTAGTCTTACAAGTACTCAAGACTAATGAATAAAAGTTTATACATATATATACATACATGCCATTAGTTAGTCTAATGCCACTTTTAATGGTAGTTTTGAGGCCATAACTTTCTGGGGAGTTAGACTTCACACTGGGGATTCTTCTGGTGTTTGCTTAAGTGGCATTTTTTTGCTGCCCAGGGCATATCTAAGAGAATGTGGAACAAGAGGCTTGGGGGTCTCTATTTCCGAGCGGGTCATTTCAGAGAAGGGACCAGGGCCACCTTGGGTCACTGGCCCATGTCTGGAACCAGGCTTGTTGCAGTGCATTCAAACTACACAGGCTGAACCCACTTCCTAAGACCCTCTGACAACCGGAAGAGGGAAGAGACACTGTGCAGGTTCACAAAACAAATGTCCACTCTATTTAGCGCAATATTTTAGAAAGTAACACTTTAGCAAGAGTACAATCATTGCAATTGCAATGGACTAAAGTAGGTGAAGATGGGCTGAGGTAGAAGTGATTAAAGCAAAGCTATTACTGACCAGTTAAGCAAAGGAGGAGGATATCTTCTTGGTATACACAAGACTCTGCCTTTCTTACATTCTGCTGTCTGTTCTACTTGCTCTCATTTATTTTTTCTATTTTTATTGATAAGTAAATTAGCTTATGTCTTGCCACTATAAGCAAACAGGGATATTCCTTATGTAAACACTGATTTAATATTTCTTGAAAGCTCTGAGTTTGCCAGTCCCCGCCTGAACCAGAGTACACAGTATGTGGGTTCAAGCCAAGGATATCATCACAGTCTCCTAGAAAAAAGAGCAGCATCCAGATAAGAAAATACAGACTCTTTCAGCACAGATTGTGAAATCACAGGCTGTCACTCATTTTCTCCCATTTTTATCAGATCTCTACCTTCTAAAGTGAGCAACTAAACATGCCATTTATTTATGAATTCAGAAAGCTTGTGTTAGTCAACAACTGTTTGCCTGCGATTGTTCTAGATAGGCATGGCTATCCTCCATGACAGTATAGTCTAATATAAAAGAAGAAGAAGGACTGGAAAAGTATCCTGCACTAAATTTAAATATGAGTAAAATCACAGGGTGCTATGGTGGCGTAGAGAAGGTGCTTCAAACCCAGACTGAGGCTAGAGGCATGGGGCAAGGTAATAAGTATTCCTGGAGAAGAAGAGCACAAAAGATGAGAAGTGTTGGTAGAAGCACAGAGGAACAATCCAAAGAGAAGGAGAAGCATATGCAGCATATGGGGGAGCTACAGGAGTCCCATCTACTTATTTATAGCGATAGTGGGTGGGTGGGCAGGGAGGCTGATGATATATGAGGCTGCGGAGGTGAGTAGGGACCAGCTCTCAGATTCTATGCTGTGGAGTTCAGATTTTCTCCTGAAGGCTCCAGGAGTCCTCAAAGGATGGCAAGCAGGGGAGAGGCACCCTTGGCTGGGCCTCACAGGCAAGCTACTCCTACACGGTGAGGAGCACACGGGTCTGGGCTGTGCTGACCTGAACCAGGCAAGGACTATGAGGACCCCCTGGGATACTAGCGGTATAGAGGAGAGGAGTGGGAAAAGCCTGGGGATGTTCCAGACACTGAATTAATCGTATTTAAGGACAGAAGAAATGGGGGTGCAGAGCCAGAGGAAATGACCTTCATGCTTAGTTCCTCATCTTAAGGTCACATCACCGCTACCGAGGATTCCAGCGTTGACTTTTCCATCTGTGCAGCCGAACGACTCCATGAACAGTCCCAGACCCACGCGGCCATGGATTCCTTCCACATCAAAGTCAAGAAGCCAACAGGGTGAACAGGCCGGGACCCAGCTCCCTCCGGCGACCCTGAGACTCACGCATTTCAAGATTCATTCTCTGCAGGAAAGGACAGATGGCAGGGCGTGGCAGGGAGACTACGGGACAGGAGGGCAGAGGCCTCGGACACGCCCAGCAGGTCGGCCGCTTCCTTCAAAGACGATGGCAAGGAGGATGGCCACCGAGTTGTGGGAGGACTCCAGCAGAGGGACAGCTGCCTGCCAAGGTGCACATGGGGCTCCCGGGGCCGCCGACGCCCCGGGACACCCCGCTCTCCCTCCCCGGCCCCGCGCCCGGTGCGCAGCCGGAGCCTGATGCTGCCCCGGGGCGCGTTGGCCGACGCTGCGGGTATTGGATACTACTGCTACACAGCCAGATGTTTCAGACGCGCTTGTTACTAGTCATGTGTGTGCAGGCGAGCGTGCTCCCTCCCTTGTCCCGCCTGGTAGCGCATCCAAGAGCCAGCGGCTGCCTCGGGCCACCTGGGGTGCAGGTGCATCCCGCTCAGCCCCTCCCCCCCATGCACCCTGGCTCCCTCCGTGCAAAACCACCGCGGCCACCCGGTCCGTGGACGCCAGAGCGAGGAGCGCCCACCGAGACCCGTCGCTCCATCCCCCCACCGTGACCCGCAGGAGAAGACGCGACTGGCAACTCCGCTCTTTGCCGACCGAGGTTCTGGCCCCGACGGCTGTGGACATCTGCTCCCCCCACGGTAAGCCCGCGGCTCTTGCGCTCTCTCCTGGGCTCAGAAAATAACAGAGACATCAGCAGGACAGTTGACTGCTAAATCCAGTCTTAACCTTTAAAAATATAATTTATTCAAACGCAGTGTATTGCAGAAAGCCCAGCGTGGGCAGGGGATTAGGTGGCCAAGGCAGCCTCAGTCAAAGGAACAGGATCAACGGAGCGTCTCCCCTGAGATCATTCCTACAGGATGAAACTGCCTTCCACCAAGATACTGAAATTTTTTAAAAAGCTCTTGCCGGGTGGGGGAGAGGATGAGAGAGGGAGGCTGGCCGCAAAGCCCTCCTACGGGCCACGGGTGGGGAGGAGCAAGCTGTGTTCACTTGCAGGCTCCCTGGGATTGGCAAGGGGATGAAAGACAAAGGCTTCAAAAGCTTCTAAGGGCCACCAGCAAAACCCTGGCCCCGACAGAGGTCTCCCTGTACTCACACAGCTGTCACCACCCAACTGACTTGGCAAAGTAAACAGGAGCCCAAGGTACAAGGAGGGAGATGGCGATGGGGCCCAAAACCATTAAGGTAATTTTCACCCTACAAGAGCATCCTCTAAGGCATTTGCAGCTACCTCCTTGGCGGGCGAGGCACAGATGCGTGGCTCACACCGCGTCACTCTCCCAAAACCAGTTTAAACTGCTAACGATCAACCCACTAGTCAGACGGTTTGACCGGAGAAAGAAGTAGGTGGATAGATACAAATACCAAGACGAGTCATAAATGGACCTTTTCCCCCTCTCATTATTGATGGGTGGTTAATCTTTCCTGATCCAAAATGGGCCTCACAGGAGAAATTCAGTAGCAATGAAAATGTCATCAATCTCACAGTTCAGATTTCAAATATTTGCCCCGTGCAGCAATAATTGGTTGTGAATTTGCCTTTTTTTTTCTACTGAAAAAAATATCACAAGATATTAACTTATTTATTAACAGGAAGATGTTGGACATTTAGTAGACGCCAGGCGTTACACGGAGGTGGTGGGGAGCACCACCGTGAACAGGCAACCCCAGGTGTTGCCTTTATGAAATGTATGATTTAGCGGGAAGGATGGAATTTGCACCGTAATGATTGACAACAGGAGTCTGATGGAGAAAAGCGACCAGGGGAAAGCACCCAGAAGGTCAGTTGGCTCTGGTACCTCCACAAGCGCCACACCTCAAGCTGACTCTCCCAGGCGTTGCTCTGAATTCTCAAAAGTAAGTATAAATGCATCCGTCCCCTAGGTATTAATACAGGAACTATTTATTAATCTCCTTCCAATTTCTGGCTCCAAACTAGGCATGAAGCAGAGCGAGACAAATAAGACGTAAGTGGCAGAAGGTCCCCAGGAAATGCAGCAGCATCGTGCACAAATCTCCCCACGGTCAAGGACAAGCCCAGCACGGCCGCTGTGCCAACCAAAGGGCTGCTTCCGCTGGACAAAGTTTTGTCCCTTTTCTATCCAGTTGTTCTTCTCCTCCTTTCTGTCTTTTCCATCTTCTGCTTTCAGCACATGAAGCGTGGCCATGGCTCTCGGCCTTCTGGTTGGGACGGCACTAACTCGTATGGACATGAAACAACAACCATCTCTGGTCCTCTTTAACCTGTTCTCTGAGCTCGTCTCTGAGGAATGGGTGGCTGGCAATCTCACGAAGAATAGAGTCTTTTCACTTTCAAGATGTTGAATACTCTGCCTTCTAATCCCAGCGAGGACCCCCATGGGAATGTAAGATCAGACACCTGTGATCCTCAGCCTCTCCAGAGATGGAAGTGGGTGAAAAAATACAGATCACAGCCATTTAGAACTTCAAAAAAGCTTTGAATCACACTCATTTTCAAAAATTTTTGCTAGGATTTTTGGTGGAAGTTTGATAGGGATTTTTTTTTCCCCAGGTTAGATGTGGACAGGAACTTTTCAGCACTCTCCACAGTGAGACAGGTGTAAAGAAATCTATGTTGGGAGCTCAAATTTCCCTGGTGTGAAGGGTGATCAGTTGTGTGGCCACCATGGGCCAGGCCTTTCAGGCCTTTCTCCGTGCAGGGGAGGCACTTCAAGAGACAGGAAAGACAAGAGACTTTCGTCGGTCCCCCTGGGCAGTGATGGGGGGGGGCGCATTTATGACTTTTTGAAATAAAAAAATCAGAAGTATCCACAGTGTACCCCAGATCTCTCAGGGGACTGCAAGAAAAGAAACTGGGTGTTTGAAATACTTATGGAGGGGTAAGCAAAGAGGAATTTTTATCTTCTGCTGTTATGAACCCAATTAGATGTATTTTGAGGAAAGGGTGTATGTATATTAGATTTTAATTAAGTAGTGTTAATTATAATCTATGAGATGTGCTTACTGCTTATCAGATAATTATGAGAAAGCCAATTTGGCTGCTGGCTTGTGACTAATTAAGTGGAATTAGTAATGATAATTATAGATTTAATTTTGGTTTGCCTTTATTGGAAAAGGGGCAAATCTGCTTAGGATGAGGTGGATTGGGGTAGAAGGGCAGAGTCCGTAATCCACCCCGAGATCATCCTGGGCTTAGAGAAGCAGGAAAGGCCGGAGGGCGGAGCGAGCGCCCCCTGCCCTGACCTCCCCCTGCCCCTCCCCACCTCCCGTCCTGGAGTCCCACCCAACCCTTCTGGCTTCAGAGAGAAGTTGCAGGGTCTGTGTGGGAGAGGAGGAAGTTCGAGTGCGATGCCAGCAGGGAGCAGACCCAGGGCCCTCCAGCTGGCACGGGCAGGACCCAGCGCTGCTGCATCCTTGGTGGCCTGTGACACCTGGTGGGGGAGCAGCAGCCGGGCCATCTCGCCCCACGCCCGCCATCCGTCTGCGCTGCTCCAGGACGCAGGGCGCACGCATCTTGTAAAGCGATAACCAAGCCGCCTGTCCCTCCTTTCCCCCCGTAAGTCACGCAGGACGAGTGACGGCCTGGAACTGGAGTCCAGGATCCCCAGGTGATGGCACAGGAACTGCCTCCTCCAAAGGCCATGGGATGAACCTGAACTACAGACAAACCAAGAAAAGTAGTTTCTGCCCCGTTTCCGCGTGATGTTTCCTCATTTAACATTTGCATCTGCCTGTCTCCAATAGCAGGCTCTGAATTCCCTGAAAGCTGATACTATATCCATTTTTCATTTTTTAACTTTGTTCCCTGCTCTCTGATAGACCCCCCGCCCCGGCCGCGGGGCCAACGGAGGTAGGCTTAGTGAGGGAAAGTTGCATCCGCATCCGCATCCGCCTACGCTGATCCCAGGCCATGACCTTGCAGCACTGTTCTCTTAGGCAAACTGCTGAACCTACCTAACCCGCAGGGCTGCTTTGTTGTCGTCGTTGTTGTTTGCAATCTGTAAAATAGAGATAACAACAGTGTGCATCTTAAAGGATGCAGAAGGATTCAATAAGATCATTTATTTGGAGTTTAGCGCAGTCCTTGGCCTATAGCAAGTGCTCAGTAAATCAACCTTCCTCAGATGGCCCATGAACACCTATATCTGAACTGAGTGCCGGGAATGTAACAGGTGCACCTGCCTGAGCTCCACCTCAGACCCACTGAAACAGAAACCTGGACCACGGCACAGGGGTCACAGCGCCAACAAGCACCCCCAGGTGATTCTCATGCACAGTGACCATTCAGGGCCACTACAAGAAACACCAGTCCCCTTTAGATTCCTGGGATTGGTCACCTCATTACGCCAAACATACGGAGCGTTCTTGGGTGGGCTCTTAAGAGGGAGTTAAGCCAGGTAAGTGAACAACCTGGAAATTTCCATTGTTTAGGTATAGTCATTGTTATGGGAAATACAGGCCCAGCCTAGTGCCCCCACTGTATAGACTGGGGTAGGCACAGCCGGGCCAGAAATGCTTCACAAGGGAGTTCAGAGGTAAGGAGGCACCCTCCCCATATATCCTATATGACTCAGCTTAGGTGTAACAGCACGGATGCCACCACAGCTCAAGATGCCAAGTGGTATTCACCCATTTGGGCCCCAACCAATTCACACACTCCCAGTGAGACAGGTGCTGGGAACCAGCCCCGCCCCACAGCGGCTTGTGCACATCCATCAAGGAATGTCACCCCGTGGCTGACTTAGATTTCTTAATCCGTGCCGCTCTCATGTAGTATCCCCTGAAGCCATCAGCACCGGCCCTGAACTCTGAATCTTGCCCTTCAGACACCCCCCAAGGACCCAGCCAAGGATGCCTGTCACTTCATAATCAAGAAAAGGAAAAAGGATTCAAAAGAGGCCTTTTGCTGACTGAAGCATGATTTCTGTATGCTTGCTCTCTGAACTCAGACCCATGATCATGCCCTGGGCTCCCCACTCAACTTTAGTGCCCGGATGGTTTCCTTCATAAGGCAGGTATCCCAACCTCCCTTCCCTCGGGCTGGTCGCCTGTATCTATAGCTAGCCAAAGCTTATCCAGTGACTACTCTGGGCCAGGCAGTAATCTCTTGACTTGGGTTAGCTCTCCCATATGTCTCACATCGTGTGAAGTCACTACAAATATCACCATCTTTATCTTAGAGATGAGAAGACTGTGGTCACCTAACTTATCCTAATCACATTCAGGAGTAGTAGAATCAGGCTTTGAACCCTGGCAGCAGCCTCCAGAATCATCATCCTGAAGTATTCCCTTTTGTTTTCTACTTTTTCTGAGCTCCAGGTCACCATGTGTTTGGTTCCATCCTTACCCGACAGGTGTTGTAACTAAGGTGCCTTTGGAGATCTGCTTCCTCCTGACTGGTTTGGTTAGTCTCACCTGCCCTCCGTGAGTCCCCAGACTGGGTACTGCTCCCTTGTTGAGGCAGTTATACCCTCGGGTGGCATTGTTCGGTCTCTTTTCCTAACTGTAAATTCCTAGCCCTTCTCCCCAAGGTCTAGACTGAGACTCACATCATTGATGAAGTTCTTGATGACCACTCTTCCTTAGAACACTATCTCCTTCCTCTGAAGTCATTTTTGTACTAACTCACTATCCTGCATTATTATTATGTCTATGTCAGGGTCACCCCCATATCTGACTCTCCTAGGTTAATTGCAGACTCCTTACAGATGATCATACTATATGCGTCTTTTTAAGCTCAGTGGTATCTTCACTCATAGCTGGTACAACTGGAATGAGATGATTGAATAATTTTGATCTAAATGAACTGTATAGTCTGAGGGTATCAACAAAAAGTCTTACCATCTTGTCTTACTGGGATTATCAAGAATGCAAGGGCTTGTGCTCACTCTGAGGGCAGGGGTGGGGGCAGGCACTCGTGGTGCTGTAGCCAGGCTGATGCATACAAAGGTGACAAGGAGAATTGAGTTTATTACCAACATAATATGACCCAATGATGCTAAAGAGCTTTGCTGAGATTAAGCATATATGGATGTGAAAGCATTGCACAAATATGAGGCCAGAATTTTATCATGAAGCTGATTCAGTTCAAGAGACACTCGTTGGACAGCTTCTATATGCAAAAATGCACAAGGCTGCCTCTGTCCCAAAAGGGCTTACACTAATCAAATATAACATTAGAGCTTAACGAGTCCTTGGAGAATAAGAATCTAATCACCTCATTTGCAACAGAGAACAGTGAGGCCCAGAGAGGGAGGCTACTGACAATGGCCACACAGCTCTCTAGGGGCACTTCCAGTATTAGAACCCGAGTCTGCTTCATTGTACCACAACCCTTCTCCCCAGAATTACAAACCTAATGTAACTGTGGCTACAATTTCAGTTAGTGAAGAAGAAAAGCATTCAGGCCATCGAGGGGAATTATTTTGTAACAGAAGTCCATAAAAGATCATGTCTCTAAGTCCCTGCTGAAATCACTGTTTATTTAAAATTCTGTCCTCGAATGAGAAGTGAGGACTATAATAAGTGCTATTTTAGAATTAGATCTGAGTTGAGCCTTGAGAAAAAGTGGAAGTTTCAACAGACTGAAATAGGAAACAGGAAAAAACAAAGGGGAAGCATACATGAAATCATACACAGAATGGTGTTCATAACCTTCAACCAAACAAAGCAAATGCAATTTGGATGGTATTAACCATCCAAAGGGAAGGGAAGAGCACAAAGGAAGGAGGAAGGGAGCTTCAGGGCCTTCTACTCAGAGACAGACGGTGCAATAGACCATCTAGAATTCATATTTTTAGAGGGAGCTGAGGGAGAAGGCTGAAGTCAGGACATGATGGGCTTGGAGTACCACGTGGAGGAGTCTGTCCCGGGGAGACTATATAGTATGGTCTGTGCAATGGTCTCTAAATTCAGACTTTGGCACTTGGAGGCACCGTGACCAGAGTAGAATGGATAAGGCAATCATTAAATTGTGCAGGTGAGGGAAGCAGTGAAGTCAGAGTAAGTGCTGTAACTAAGAAGAATTGCAGGACACTTTGATGCAGAACTGTCAGTTCCCCGAAGCTGATGGGGCCTACATGCCTGGTGGTGAGACAGCACAGATATGTGGGATGATGACAATGTCAGCAGTGATGTCAGCGACATGAAAGAAGAACATCTGAGAGGAAATGTGAGTTTGAATCTAGACATCCCAAATCTGAGGCAGTAAATGACACGTACTAAAGGGTGTCCAGCAAGGTGTTCCTCGTCAAACTAGCGAGCCTGCTTAGACTTCTGACTCTTTCACCTAAAACCAACCATGGGGAAAGTAGAACACAGAGGACAGCATGGGTTTTATAAAGTCATGACAACAAAAATATCAATAACATCCATGAGAAATCCCTAGAGAGTCTGGACACTGCCTTAAACTTAAGTGGCTCAGTTGTAGGAGCTCGGAGCAGGGGCGATGGCCCTGCCTGGGATGGAGGACGGTGGGGACATGGAGGCAGAGGGTCAGTTGGAGGAAGGCTTTCAAGTTCTCTTATTTCCTCTGTTCCACATTGCCTTTTGGCAAAATTCATTTGTCCCAGCACCACTGAAAACAGCTGCTAGAGCTTTCAGATACAATAAGGATGGCATCATAAACAATTGAGGAAAGGGAAAATGATGTTACAAAAACCAGCTTATCGAATGTAGAAAAATAAAACTTGTATCCACTTAACCCTACATTCAAAGATAGGTGCAGCATAAATTAAAGACTGAAATGAAAAGGTAAAACTGAAATTTAACAGAAGAAAACATGGGAAGATCTCTGTAACCTAGAGGTAGATAACAACAGCTTAAACAAAAGCCCAAAATATTATGCAAGTTTTACAAATATGATGACATCAAACTAAGAATGTGCTTCAACAGAGGACATGATAGATAGAATTAAAAGACGATGGTAGATTGGGAAAAGACCTGAGGTGTGTGAAACTTTCACACAGAGAATGACAACAACCCTGGGAGAAAATATGGGCAAAAAATTTGAATGATGAAATTTAAAAAGGGGATAAGTTTACCCAAAATGCTGAAATTGGTTGGTAATTAGACAAATGAATTGGTAATCAGCAAGTTTTCAAAGTGAAACAAAAATGAGGTATCAATTAGTAACCTGTTTGACAGGCAGGATTTAGAAAGTTGGATAAAGCCAAGTATTGAAGAAAGTGGAGAGAAAAACACCCCACAACACCGCAGGTAGGAGTGCAGACTAGAGCTGCCACAGTGTAGGGCACTCAGATGAAGCAGAACCATCCATTCCACTCCGGAGTATATAAACCTATAGGATTCTTACACAGGTCTCTTTCAGACCAAGCTTAAAAATGCTCATCTTAGCACTTATGCTAAAAGCAACCAGTATTAATTGTTGGGATAGTGGATAAGTAAAGTTTGATAGATGTGACCCACTGGAAGTTAAGAGTAATAAGAAGTTATTATAAATACATAAAAATATTATTGTGCTTTAAACAGTGCTGAAAAAGGTAAGAAACATATATAATCTGTAACCCATGACCATTTATGTGAAGTAAAAAAATATATACATATATACATAAGAGCCTAAAAGGATACACTTTATAGGCATTTGAATGGTTCTTAATGGGGGCATAAGTGTGGGAAATGAGAATAAGAGGGAATAACTACATACATAAAACAAGAAAGGGGGCTTTAATGCATGGTCCAATGATGATAATGTCCCATGAATATGAGACCCAATTGTCTACATCTAAGATTCTAAATGAAAGGAAAGAAGATCCTACATCTGAAACTAATGATGTACTATATGTTGGCTAATTGCATTTAAATAAAAAGGAAAGAAAGAAAAGAGAACCAACCAGCAGTTGAAAATAGGAGTTGGCAACTCAGAGAACTGAGATAGAGAGGAGGGGTTGGCAAAGACACATCCCAAGTGATAGCTAAATCCGTGGCTAGGCAGTGACTACATTGCCAAAGAACAGAGCCAAGAAATGAAGGCAGGAGGGACAGAGAACACAGAAGAGGTGTGAAAACCACAGGAAAAAACAATAGAAACTTTCTCAATTCATTTAATAAGGATACACCCGCCCTAATACAATAACCAGCTAGAGAAAACAAACAAAATAATTTTAGGCCAATTACTAAATAATAGGACATAAAACAGTCATAACATAAAATTCTGCAGCCTACTAAAAATTGTACCAAATTCGTAGGGTTCATGCCAGGCACGCCAGATTTCAACTATATAAGATCTATCAACAATAAGGCATTACATCAAAATATAGAGGAAAAAATGTGAATAACATCATTAGATGCCAAGTAAGTTTTGTTAAAATTAACAACTACTCATAATGGGGGGGAAAGAGAATGAAAACTTTAGGCAAAATAGGAAAAAGGAAAACTTCCTAAAGCTCATAAAGTTTTACAACAAAAAGTAGCAGCAAACCTCATATTAAATTTTGAAACACGGAAGACAATTCCATAAAATCATGAACAAGAAAAGAATACCCATCTAAAGATTTTAAATAAACATGGGGGTTGTGGGGTTGGGGAGAGGGAGAAAAGATAAATTTATTCTTATCTAACAATAGTATAATTGCCTTAGAAATAAATGCAAACAACTTACCTAAAAATTATTAGAATTTTTTAAATAAATAAATAAAAACAAAACATAAAAGAGTCATTAAAAATTACTAAAAAGTTCAATAAAGTGACTGGATATAAAAAGAATATTCAAAAAATAAACAATGAGAAATCAATAGATTTCCTTTATGCCAGGAGCTATTAGTACAATTATAAAAATAAATTCAAACCAACATCAAAAATTACAACTTGCATAGGATTAATGTTATAAGAAATGTACAATATGAATGAAAATCATAAAGAATTTATGAAAGAACATTTTAAAAAGCCCTGTATAGGGACACCTGGGTGGCTCAATGGTTGAGCATCTGCCCTCAGCTCGGGGAGTGACCCTGGGGTACCAGGATCGAGTCCCGCATGGGGCTCCCCGCAGGGAGCCTGCTTCTCCCTCTGCCTGTGTCTCTGCCTCTCTCTGTGTCTCTCATGAATGAATATATAAAATTAAAAAATAAATAAAGCCCTGAATGATAAAATCACGAACGATGAACTGTGACTGTTCTGATCAGAGTCACCTCGCGCACCGATGATCTGATTGCACTTCACCCCATCTAAGTTGGTCTGTGGTTCTCCCTTTTGCATTGTCAGGTCTCTGTCTGTACTCTCACTATAAAGTCCTCTCATTATAAAAAAGTGACACACGTGGTATCATCCATATTATTAAAAGCAAAATAGGTAAGACCTGCATTGTCGTACGAAACCTTGCAGTAATACATCTCCAAAGAGTTGCCTATCGTTAGTCCAGCCAATCTCCATGATTTGCAGATTCTATATACACATAACTGCCTCTTTGCTGAAATCTTTGTGTCATCCCAAAATCAGTACCCACGGCACTTTCGCAGTCATTCGGGGACATGCGCACTGCAGCACAAAAAGTGAGTCACCTGACACACATGCTCCCAGCTGAGGTTGAACATGATAATGCTCTGCCTTCCTCTTCCAGCTTTCTTACTCTAAATAAGTGTCCTTTCCTTGGTCTATCGAGTGCCGTGTTTTTCCCATCTTTGTGCTTTTTGTGGGTGATTTTGCTGTTTAAAATAGCACCCAAGAGCAGTGCGGAGGTGCTTTCTAATGCCCTTAAGAGCAAAAAAGTTCTGATGTGCCTTATGGAGAAAATAGACGCCGTGTTCAGGCATCAGGTACAGCGCTCTTTGCCATGAGCTCAATGTTAATGAATCAACAATACGGAACAAGGAGGCGTCTTCAAACAGAAAGGCGCACAAGTTCACGTACTGATTGGCGGATGAGAACGCTGTAACCAGAGGCTCCTTCCCAGAAGCCTAGGAACCTCGGAGTGGTGGTCCCATGGTCACTAGGACGGTGTCTGCGGTGATTTACAGAACAGAACTACCGCGGATAATGCATATTGACCGTATTTCAGTTTCTTCACATCCTATTCTTCAAGTCCAGGCAAGCTTTTGAACTCATCGCTCCATTGTGATTACTCTGGCTGAGGCCGCCGGTTGGTTACCAGATCCGAGGGCCTGGCGCGTCTGCGCTCTGCCCTCATGACACCTGACGATCCATAACATTCAGGACAATAGCCACAGCTTCTTTCTGGGTGTTTCTCAGAACTGTACTATCTTCACCATTGCTCCCCCACAGCCTCCTTTACGGAGTCTTCCTTTCCTCAACCTCGTGTAGGAGTTCCTCCGAACTCTCTTAACCTGCTTCTCTTATCAGCCTTCTCCCTGGGAACCTCTCCCAAACCAACAGCTTCAATGGACCTCAATATGCTCGTGATTCTCAGGCATCTCTAGGCAGCAGAACTCTCCCCAGGACTTGGACCCTTTCTTGACGTCTGTACATGGATGATCCTTAGGGTCATGAAAAACTCTAGAGGGGGCCCCACGTGTTTAGCCTCTCCAAACTTCTCAGTTACTCAAACCCAAAGTCTTTGTGGCCATTTATTGTTCTCTGTCTGTCTCTCTCTCTCTCTCTCTCTCTCATTCCACACAACCAACGCATCAAAAAATTCCCTGGCTCTACTTTGAAAATACATGCTAAGTCCACTCGCATTTCTCTACTCCACTGTTTCTGCCATAATCCCGAGCCCTTTCATCTTTTATCTTGATTATGGCAACTATTTTCTAAACAACTCCCACCTCCTCTGTTTTCTCCCCCCAAAACACACACACACACACACACACACACAAAATCTGTTCTTGTCACAGAAACTGGAATGGGCTGGCAAATTACAAATCGAATTATTACACTTTTCGGGACTCTCCAAAGGCTTCTTATTGTATCTAGACTGATATCCAAATCTCTTACCGTGACTCTACATGATCTAATCTTTGTCTGTCTCTGATCACTGAGAAAATACCTCATCTTGCACCATGTTGGTCTTTTTTGATCTCTTGAAAGTGACAAGGTGGTTCCCATGTTGGGCCCTCTGCACTGGATCAGCCCTCTGGGATCCTCTTCTCTCATTTTTCTCCTTAGTTGACTCCTCCTTATCAGGTATTAGCTAAAATATCACTCCCTCAGAGAGCATTCCCTGAATATACAATTCCAAAAAAAAACCCACTCCCTCTTAGTCATGTTCTATTTTATCAACCTGTTATTTTTCTTTTCATAGTCTTTACACCACCTGAAATGGTCTTTATATTTTTCTCTTGTTCACCTGCTCATCATGAGACGTCCTCACTTCATCCTCCATAATGTAAGTTCTGTAAGAGCAAGAACTTTGGCAACCTTGTCTATCTCAGAGCCAGCCAGCCACCCATCCATCAATGCTAGATTCTTGCATTAATAGATTTTAACATTTATTGAAGGAATGTGCCCGTTTTATTGGAAAGTCTCAATAGCACAGAGATGCTAAATGTGTGTGTGTGTGTGTGAGTGAGTGTGTAAATTAAAGTAACCCCAATCAAAATTCCGGTTAAGGCTGGTACTTGACTAATCAGCAAGACTCGATCTGGAGCATTTATTAAGCTAACCACCTGTGATTCCTATGATCACTCTGAGTAGAATGGTTCAGTCACAGGGATAGACAAATAGATCAACGGTGTCAAAGTGAAAGTAAAGAGAAAAAGGTACATATGGGAACTTAGCAGACAGTAAAAGTGGTTATTTCATATTAGTGGGGACTTAGGTACCTCACACCACATTCCTTGGTAGCTTGAAATAATCATAGTTGGGAGTATTTATACCCTGGAATCAGCAAATGTTATGAATCACGGCTTTTTGAAAAAGATCTGATTTTTAATTTTTTTTTTAAAGATTGTATTTATTTATTCATGAGAGACACACACAGAGAGAGAGAGAGGCAGAGACACAGGCAGAGGGAGAAGCAGGCTCCATGCAGGGAGCCCAATGTGGGACTCGATCCTGGGACTCCAGGATCAAGACCGGAGCAAAGGCAGACGCTCAACTACTGAGCCACCCAGGTGCCCCAGATTTGATTTTTTAAAAGAAGCTTTAGGTTCAGAACAAAACCGAGAGGAAGATTCATCAGAGATTTCACATAGCTGTACCCCTACATGCAGTCTCCCCCAATATCAACACCCCCGACAGAGTGGCATATCAGTTATAACTGAACCCTACCCTGACATCACGCCCACCCAAAGCCCATAGTTTCCATTGGGGTTCACTCTTGGTGTTAAACATTCTGTGGGTCTCAACAAATGTATAAGGACACGTATCCATCATTATAGCATCGCACGGAGTTACTTTTACTGCTGTAAGAATCCTCTGTGCTCCACCTGTTTATTCCTTCTCCCCGACACCTGGTAGCCTCTGGTATTTTTATTGTGCTCAGAGTTTGCCTTTTCCAGAACGTCATACGGTTGGAATTATACAGCATGTGGCCTTTCCTGACCGGCTTCCCTCACTTAGTATTATGCATTGATGGCTAGCCCCTGTCTTTTTAGAGCTAATAGCTCATTTCATCTTAGTGCTGAATAATATTCCGTTGTATAGGTGTGCCACGGCTTATTTATCCACGCAATTAGTTTTGGCAATTATGAAAAAGGGCTTATTTTGTCTCCTTCAGAAAGCTGGTTCTTACCAGCATGCCTCTGCGCTAAGGACCCACGTGAGACACAACTTTCGGGGGTGAGAGTGGAAGTTAAGGTGATAGGATGTTGCAACTCTCAGCACGAACACACTGCTCTGAGATTCCCATTGGAGACCTGCATGTGAACGATGAGGAAATACCAGAGGACCTGCTTTGCTTTAATCGTTCAGTATTTTACTCATATTGTGAGTTCTCTGTGTTTACAGCCCGGTGTGTCTGGGTAGTTTATATTTCTATCTTTCCTTGTCTTCTGTGCCTTATATTCTAGAAGAAATATGTTTACAAAGGTACCAGCGAAATAAAGTTGGAGGATAGGATGGCAGGCGGGGTCGATGAAGGAAAATGAGACTCCAGACAGCAGTTCCTGGACCTGGTAGAAAAGAAAACCCCTAACAAGAAGGAGCTGTCTTCGCCAGACACACCCGGCTCCACCCGTGTCGTTTCTCTGATTCCAGTGGCCTCCCCTCTCAATCCTTTCATCTCATCCAGAATAAAAACCAACATCTGTGCAGACGTCCGCCCTTGCTAGCTGCTTTCCAGGCATCCGGGAGTCCTCCCGGTGTTCCAGCCACGCCCGCACGCACCAGCCAGGCTGCTGCCCACATATCTTCACGGCTTGCTATCTAATCCCCCTTAAATCCTAGTTAAACACTGTCTTCGTTCACCCTCCACCTCCTTTAACTTGTTCCCCCATAGCTCTTACCATGTGATCTATGGGTTTTTCATGATCTGTCTCTGGCCACTAGAATGCAAGCTCCGTGAAGGCCAGAATTTGGATCTGTCGGGGATGCTGCGGATCCCCAGGGCCCAACAGAGAGCCTGGTGCAGAACAAGCAGGCGCCCAGTGAATGCTAGTGGACCGTCTGGCTGCATACGTAAAGTCATCAGTGCAAAAGCCTGTAAGAAACTTGAGCAAAGGTTGAGCGCAGGCGAGCGGCGATGACGGCAGCTGGGGGCTGGCGCACCAAGGGGGCCGTGGAGGCGCAGAAGGCAGCAGGTGCCAGGCTGGCCCGGGGGTAACTGCCCCGCCGTGTGGAGTCTGCTGCTGTCTGCCCATCCCAGTCATTTCACCACCGTGCCCTCGACATCACTCAGCCTTGAAAAGGGCCTCTTTTCACTCATTTTTGGAAGGCATCACCACACTCTTGGTGAGGGGAGGGAAAACACCTCGTTTGATCCATTTCACCGTAATGAGCCTCTTGGGAAAAGAACAGGCGGGGAAATATCTGCTAGCTGGTCTTAGCTTAGCTCCTGCTCATAAACAAGATTTCCCTTATCACGTCTACGTACAGTGGCCCCGTGAATCTTCCCCCTCTCTGTTCACGGAGCCCATGAGAGAGGACCGGGAGGCGCGTGGAGACCCATCGGCTCGGGGACACTCTCGTGGTTCCCCCCCCACACGCGGGAGCCTCCGCCCGGCCACAGGGTCCCGGAGGGAGCTGCTTCCAGTACGGCAAGAAGAGGGTGATGTATTTCAAAGAAAGGGGAAGCACTGAGCTGAGCGCTTACAATTCGGTGAGCCCAACAAAGACGCCAGAGGGCAAATGGGTCCGGAAAAGTGAAAGGATCAAGAGCCCAAATCGGGGCCAGCCCAGAAATAGCAGAGGGATGGTGCTTCTCACTCCCGGCTCCTTTCTATCCTGGGATCTCACAGCGAGCTTTACACGCTCATCCAACTCCTAGGAGCCTGGGGCGGGCGGCAGAGAGACGAGGCAAGCGCATTTAGGACAGTGCACTAGACTCACGCGCGGGGCGGAACCCACAGAAAGAATCCCGGGGATGCCCCTGTCCCTTCGGGGTACCCTAGTTCCATACGGGGTGGATCTCAGGAGTCCTCTGCCCTGCTCGAAGCAAAAACCCGGCCTGGCCAATTTTGTGCAATGCGTGGATGTGGAGAGAAGAGGAGCCGCGGCAGAGCTGTGGGCACGGCTGGTGGCCGCCTCCCCCGGGCCGGTCCGCGGCGTCCGTGGCGCTCGCCTGCTCGCTTGCTCGCTCGCTCGGGGACAGGTTCCATTTCACAAATGCGTGTTGTGTCCTGAAGGCCTGCTTTGTATGGGTGCATTCGGCCCTTTTTTTTTTCTTTTCCTTTTCGTACTTAGTCCCCTAGGAGACAAACTCTCATTCTAAATCAGCTTCTCACCCTTCTGCTACCCTTGATAACAGCTAGCACACAAGAGCAAGAGAGGAACATCGAGAACATTGTCAAGATGTGAAGCTACAATCAGTGGTAAAAAGCTGCTCGGAAGAATTTTTTTTTTTTTTAATGGCAAACTAAGTCATGGTCGTAGGGATAGAGAGAGAAGTCGTTAGAGACTAAGACACATCCCAGCGTCACAGAAGAGTTATGTTGGAGACGAGGATGCCAAACTATCAAAGGGAAAAAATAAAAAAGTCAGCCTGGTATTAATATCAGAGAGAGGAGCCAAGCGGGCAATTACTGTCGAAAAAGTCCAAATTCAGTGCCCACTAAAAATTTGGAATGAATTTTAAGGGGAAAATGTATAAGCACTTAGCGGCTAATGGAAACTAGAGGGAAAACTGTCCTAACCGTGAGGGCCATTAGCACAACGGTCCGTCAGCCTCAGAGCAGACTCCTTGGGGAAAAGGCTGCGTCACCCAGAAGGGAGTCATTGCCAACAGGCCTGGAAACGCACCGTGGAGGATACAGCGTAGGAAGCAAGGGGGCCCCTCCTCGAGGGCCGCGCAGAGGGACTCGATGAAAATTGCTCTCTTTGGGAGAGGTCACTGTGTGGGGGGTCCCGGTATCTGTGTCTCAGGTGAGGCCCTGGGAGGGGATCCCCGGGACCAGCCAGGACAAGCGCGACCTTGACCAGGTCATGACGGCCACCCAGAGAGCCACCTCACATCCCTGCGGTGGGCGATGGGGGCGCTTCCCTGAGACGGAGGTAAGCGGGCAAGCAGCAGCCCTGACCTGAGCCTCCCGGGCCTGGACAGGACACGGGGGCGCCCCCGGCCCTCCGGGGGACCCCACTCAGGTCTCGCCTGCCGTTACTACACACGCGACGTGGGATTCTGGAAATCACTAGAAAGTGAGGATATGGAAAACCAAACACCAAAACAAAATCCCTCTCAATCTCATCGTTCAGCCGTTTGGAACCCACCCCTTACCTCTCCGCACATTTGTTTCTGTTTCTGTTCTTTTACCAAAAACAGGTTAACTACACCTAATGCTTCAGAACCTACGGATGCATTTCAAGTCAATAAAAATATTCTACAGCAGATTCTCTCAATGGCCATTACTCCACTGCATAAATGGAGCACAATACATCTAACGAAGTCCCGAGGGTCACACATCTCTTGATCTCCATCCTTCTTCCTCTTTTTTTTTTTTTAATAAATATTTCTGTGATGGGCATCTTTGCAAGAATCCTTAATTATACCATGACATAAAAGTCATGAAAATAAAATTGCTGTGTGAAAGGGTATATGTAATATTTTTAAGGGTTTCCATGCTCGTGGTGATGCGCTTTGGAGCAGCGGAGGCCCGGCCCGGCCCGCAGCACGGACGGGGTCCCCCTCTGTGGCTGGCTGCCGCTCCCGTCAGCAGGGATGCCCTCACGCCTGCGGTTTGGGGCACACGTCAAGGACACGGGGCCACCTTGGCCCAACCAGCTGCAGAGGGAAGGGAGAGGAGGCCCCTTGAAGCAGGCAGTGCCAGTTATCTCCCCAAAGAGAAGGAAGCGCATGCGAGCCTGAGAACTGTCTTAGAGGAAGAGGCTATCTGCCTGGAACAGCCAGGACCTTTAGCTCAAATCCATTAATCCTCTTTATTAAACCCGGGTCACCTCTGAGCCTTGAGAAATTAAGCAGCACCCCCCGCCCCGCCCTGCCGCAGTCCACGTCCTGCACAGCGCCTGCATTTTCACGGACCAAGGTCTGGGCTCAGAGGCCTCCCGGCCCGTCCTCTGCTTTTGTCGATTTAAAAGAGAACATGGGGGATCCCTGGGTGGCGCAGCGGTTTGGCGCCTGCCTTTGGCCCAGGGCGCAATCCTGGAGACCCGGGATCGAGTCCCACATCGGGCTCCTGGTGCATGGAGCCTGCTTCTCCCTCTCCCTCTGCCTCTCTCTCTCTCTCTCTGTGACTATCATAAAAAATTTAAAAAAAAAAATCTTTAAAAAAAATAAATAAATAAAAATAAAAGAGAACATGGGCCGTGCTTGTCTAAGGCCAGGCCGTGTTGGGGGGCTGGGGCCACGCAGCATCCGGGGGGCGCGGAGGCGAGGAAGGGACCCCCGACTGCCTGGGCGCTTACGGAGGGGGGGCCCGCGTCCTGCTCACGCAGCTCCCCCGGGACCCGTGCCAAGCCCGCCGGGAGAAAGTGAAATTCCGCGCTGCCTAGAACACAAGTAGAGACGCTGCCCGCGCCAAGGGCGAAAGGGCCGGAGACCGAGAAGGAGGCAGGCCCCAGGCCGCGAAAACCCTGCAGAGGGACCAAGAAAAATCAGAGAGAGAGCGGGGCCCAGAGCGACGTGAGGACAAACGCACGGAGCCCCACGGGTCCCCTTCCTGGCAGCTGGGCCTCCCGGGACGGACTGAGACGACTTCGCGTGGAAAATTCCGTGAGTCCTTCTCTCCACCCGTTGACACAAATCTGCCTGAGTCGGTGACTCAGACACCAGGGTCAGGATGACAGGCCCAGGCCCGGGGGCAGCCAGAGGCCCACAGCCGCGCGTCTAGTTTTCGGCTCCCCTCGATGTGAAGGATGGAAAGTACCCAGCGAGGAACCCGAGAGAACTACCGAGAGGAGGCACCCGTCAGAAATGAGCCCGTAAGGAGGAGACGGCATGGAGGGCTGACCTCGTGGCCACTTTATTTATCCTTTCAGAAACCTGACTCAGTTCTTTATAATTAATAAAATTATTTTCTAAAATTATTAGAGCGAGGCGGAGACCGGGAGCAGGGGAGGGGCGGAGAGAGCCTCTCCAGCAGACGCCAAGCTAAGCGCGGAGCCCAGCACGGGGCTCCATCCCACCGCCCTGAGGTCATGACCTGATCCAGATCCGAGGGTCGGACACTGACCGAGCCACCCAGGTGCCCTGACCTTGGGGTAACCTTAAATGTGACAATAACTGCCATGAAGGGCATGGGGGGGGGCTGACTCATGTAAGACCGACTGAAATATCAGAGTTGCACAAGAACCCCACGCGGCAAAGTAGTAGCATTGTTCCCATTAGACAGGTGAGGAAACTGAGGCCCAGGGAGGTTCGGATGCATGTCCACGGCCGGAAACTCCAGGCCGAGAAGTGAGCGGACCAGCACTCGTCCCCAGACACCTAACAGCCCTGTTCGCCACTGAAGGAAGGACCGTGTCCACCGAGGACCCACCGAAGGACAATCCAGTTCCTCCAGGCCCCGTCCTTCCCGCGGCGTTGGAACCACAGCCCGTCCGGTAAGTGACATGTGCGAGGGAAAGCAGCTGCCAGCAGCCCCGCCCCACCCCACCCGCACCCCACTGTGGGGGGCAGGAGGCAGGAACCCGAGGCCGCAGCACAGCAAGGCTCCTTCTCGGCAAGGCTCCTTCTCGGCAGTCTCTGTCCGCCCGACCGTTAAAGACAGCTAACTTCTATTTCTCCCGTATTTTCCCTCTGCCACCCAAATGTTGTGCCATTAGCGAGCCACAGTCCTCACCGGGGGGGGGGGGCGCATTTTCCCTGCCCTCCCCCTGCCCTGAGCGGTGGGGCTCCGGTCGCCACGACGGAAGTTCATCGTTCTGACCTTCTCTCAGCCCCGAAGGAAGCTCGTTTCTTGGGATTGTGAGATTCTTCGTGAATCACACCCAAAGTTCATCCCTGTCCTGCAGGCAGCCCCACTGATGGATGTGGGTAAGAATAAATATGTCACAACTTTGAAGAAGGGCCACGCACCTGTTGCCTGCAAGTAGGGGCGTTATTTCCAATAATTGAAAAATCTCCCGGGAGACTAAAAAACAAATGATTGACGACCCCGGCAGAAAAGAAGGAAATTTTTCTTTTAAATCTAAGGATTCGGTGCATTCATTCTTAGCATCAAAGGAGGAATCATAAAAGCCAGTGCTTCTTCCCACGCGGGCACCGCGCAGCACCTGTGAGCCCGAGGTGGGCTGTGGCGCTCCGGCCCGTACGCGGGGCTCTGCGTCCTTAGCGGCTCCAAGGTCATTTCGCGGACACCACGCTTTCTGCTGCGTGTGCCTCCTGGGTCCCCAGTGTCGCTCCCCGGGCTCAGAGTGTGCCCGGCCAGGCATCTCCGGCCCTCCTGCCACCGCCCCAAGCGAAGGGAACAAAGGGCCGCTCTGAAGCAGGTGCCGGTGGCGCAGCGGCCTGGAGAGGCGTCACTCCGGCCACCTCTCCCTCCTGCCTCTAGCCAGTCTCTACTCTTTTTAATTCAATTCAGCTCCCTGTGACCCCGCAGGCTGGAGTTCCAGGGTTACTTTCAACAGAGAGCACCAATTACCGGGGTGTGAAAACAGAAACCTCCGAATTCCGAGAACAAACCTAGAGACGGGACGCACTGGGCCGGGAAGGCAGGCTGGCGGGGGGGGCGAGGGGGAGTCGGGACGGGACGGGACAGGGGGGACGGGCCTGGGCGTCAGGAACCCTGCGGAGGATGAGGAACAGCTGGGGCCTGGGGGCGCCCGGGGGGGGGCGGGGCCGCGAGCCGTGGTCCCCTCGGGGCCTGCCGTCTGGGGGAGCCCCTTGCCCATTGGACGGACCTGGCGATCGAGGAGCACCGGACAAGGAGAAGCGCCTGCCCCCCAACCTCCCCGAGGCCTCCTCCACTGCTGACTCTCGAGGGCAGCTCCCGGCCGCGAGGCCCGTCAGGTCCGAGGAGCACTTAGAGAATTGAGCAGAGAGCGCTGGCTCACGCCTTGGGGACCCAATTAGCTCATTGCACGACTTTTATATCCGTCCGCTCTCCCCTATAGCATTTAAGGGAAGGAGGTACCCAACAAATACCTGAAATAATGTTGTAACGAAACGTGCTCTGATGTCCTCAAAGCCGGTCTTGTCACACAAAAGGAAGACCTGTTCCTGTGGAATTCACCCAGAATACAGAGCCAGTGAGACCACACTTCCTCCCACCCCCACCGGCTACATAGAGAACCACTTGGGGAGACTGCACTCCCCACCCTGCACCCCCCCTTACTGAAAGGGGAGCTTCCTTTGCAGGAAGGAGGGGAATAGAGCTGCAAACCACCCTGTGACTAAGATCCCTCAGAAGCTGTGGAAAACAGTGCGTCCCGCCAGGCGCCCGAGGCCCCCCAGGCTAAGCCGCCGGGGTCTGCACTCTGCCCCCCACGCCCCCACCCTACTCTGATATCCTATCTGTCCACCCACACTCCTTGCTCATTCTCACCTTCCCTTTGCACAGTGAGCCTCCCCCACCCTCCGCCACGTCCACAGCCGCCACCCTCAAGAACCAGCTGTCACCCCTTCTTTGCAGCAACCAACTATCCCTTCTCGCCCAACGTCTCCTCGGATGATTCACCCCTGCTAAATTCCCTCCATACGCGCCGCGTCTATCTGGCCGGGGAAGACAGCTACGCTTTTTGGCAGACATGTGACATAACAGAAAAAGCGAGAAGAAACTGCCCCCTCGAGGACTGAGATGTAGGTTTGAACCCAGCTGACTTGGGATTCTCTTAAACTTTTCTCCCAGTCTGTTTCCTCGTCTGTAAAGCAAGGGGACTGATGCCACGGAGCGAAGGCTCTTCTGTTCCCACCTTGCAGAAGGTTCAGGCGGGTGGGCGGTGGCCGGCCAGTGCCCGGGCCAGCGCAGTGCGCCCTGCTGGCTGTCTCCCCAGCAAGGGGACCAGCTCCCTGGGTAAGGAGGAGGGCAGCTCGGGAGGGGTGCTGGGGGCGCATGAGCACAGCAGCCTCAGGCCCGATGGAGGGCGGCTCCGTGGATGCGGCCTGAATCCACCCACACACCCCCAAGACATATAAGCCAATGGGACCGGGGGAGCATAAATGACTCTTCCGCCCTCTGAGGGTCAAAGGCACGTCACCTTCAGGGAAGAAGTGGATCTCAGGTCCCCTGGCGTGGAGTCCAGAGGCTTCACTGCTGGACCCAGTGTCCTCCAGCCTGTCAAGGGGCTGCACCTTTCTTCCCAGGTGCCTGGACCCAGCTGTGAGTCGTGTGCAGGGAATGCGTGCCCGGACCCCTGACTTGTGCGTGGTCAGCCCCTGAGCCCATCACCCGGGCAAGCCTGGGCCACCGTCCTGTCCCCCCACCCCTCCCAGAGCTGCAGCACTCTGGACGCGGTACTTTCTACCTTCAGGTCCAGGCGGCTCCGGCTCCGACACCTGGGTTAGACCCAGCCTCAACCTCGGACACCTGGGTTGGACCTTGGACACCTGGGCTGGGCCCGGCCTCGACCTGGGACACCTGGGCTGGGCCTGGCCTCAACCTCGGACACCTGGGCTGGGTCCGGCCTCAACCTCAGACACCTGGGTTGGACCTCGGATACCTGGGCTGGGCCTGGCCTCGACCTCGGACACCTGGGTTGGACCTTGGACACCTGGGCTGGGCCCAGCCTCGACCTGGGACACCTGGGTTGGACCTTGGACACCTGGGCTGGGCCCGGCCTTGACCTCGGACACCTGGGTTGGACCTTGGATACCTGGGTTGGGCTGGCCTCAACCTCGGACACTTGGGCTGGGCCCGGCCTCGACCTGGGACACCTGGGCTGGAACTTGGACACCTGGGCCGGGCCTGGCCTCAACCTCGGACACCTGGACTGGACCTTAGATACCTGGATTGGGCTTGGCCTTGACCTGGGACACCTGGGCTGGACTTCAGACACCTGGGCTGGGCCCGGCCTCAACCTCAGACACCTGGGCTGGGCCCAGCCTCGACCTGGGACACCTGGATTGGACCTTGGATACCTGGGTTGGGCCGGCCTCAACCTTGGAAACCTGGGCTGGGCCCGGCCTCGACCTCAGACACCTGGGCTGGACCTCGGACACCTGAGCTGGGCCCGGCCTGGACCTCAGACACCTGGGCTGTGGACACCAACGCTCCGCAGGGACCGTCACTCTGTCCCCGCAGCCCGGGCCCAGGGCAGAGTGCGAGGCCTGCCTTCCAGAAGCTTCTCAGCAGGCAGGTGGGCAGCCAGCCCTGCAGCCATGGTCGCCGCGCGGGACAGCCTGGCAGCCTGCAGACCCCACCCGCGGCCCCCACGGCCCACAGCTGCCCCACAGGGTGTGCAACGGGCAACAGCCAATGGGGCAGGAGCAGGATGGGGGGAGGGGTGCATGCTGCCACAGGGTCTGCAAGATGCCCCAGGTCCCCCGCGGGGGAAGCCACAAAGGGTCGTTCTCTGGGTCAGGCAGTGACCTCCCTGACCTCCCAGTGAGGTGCCCCTCCCCACCCGGGCTCTCCCCTCCACTGGCTCCACCGGCTGGCACCCCCTCCCAGCTCGGCCACAGCAGGCCTCAACAGCGGGGCTGCTGGGCTGCTGGGCTGCTGGCAGGGCTGCTGGCGGGGCTGAGGTGGGGGGGGCCTGCACCACCAGGGCACTGTGCACGTCCTCCCCTCCCCCTCCCTCTCCCCTCCCCCCTCCTTTTCTTTCCCCTTCTTTCCTTCCCATTCCCCTCTTCCCCCTTTTCCCCTTCCTCACTCCCCCTTCCCCTTCCTCACTTCCCCCCTTCCCCCTTCCCCCCTTCTGCCTTCCCCCTTCCCTCTGAGGCAGTGCCCAGAGGCAGCACTGGCACCCCGGGCTGGAGGAGGGGCCACGAGTCCAGAGCCAGGGGCCTCCAAATGCAGATCCGGGCACGAACTGGTTGTTTTTGGACAAACGTGGGACATCATGGGCTTCCGAGGAGAGTCCCTCAAGCCCTGAACCCTACATTTCCAACAAACCTAACATCGCCCCTGTCTGTGGAGCCGAGCTAGCTACTCGCGCCATCGGAGAACTTACCACCTTGGCTCAGGCAACTCTCAGGTCTGTTTTACAGGCCGATCTCGAATTAACCCCACGCTGGAAAGGACCTGTGTTCAAGTCCTCATCCCAATACCCCTAAAACTTTCCCTAAGCACCCCCAAATCCAAGATTACCTGACAACTCACGCAGCTTGTAAGCTAAGAACGGTTTTTACCCATGTAAGGGGTTGTAAAAAGAGGAAGAAGCATATGAAATAAAGGCCTTATGAGGCCCACAAAGCCCAAGCTATGTAGTCACGAAAAGACATCAGCCAACCACGTCCTGAAGGAAAGATCTGGAAAGCCAGGAGAGATGGCCGTAGGGAGGCTCAAGAGAAAGCTGAGACGGATGGACACAAAGGAGCGATAGGAGCGCTGCACCAGGAGAACCGGGGCCGCTTCCTGCCCTCATGCAGACAGCGCGGGTGCCCAGACCTGACTCCCCACCTCAGCTGGGCTTGCCGCAAAGTGTGTCGGGGGGATCCCGCGCCCCTTGTCCCTGCCCTCGCGGCTGGGGTGCAGCCCGTGGGACGGGGGTGGGGGGCCCGGAGCTAGGCCACAGCAAGGGCGATGGAGCGGCGGAGAGAACAGTCTATTGTCCCTGCCACGTTGCGTGTTTTTGAGATACCAAATTGCCTGATCGCTTTGACATTTCCGAGACCAAATTAAAATGCGCCACCATGGAGACGAAATGTCATTAGCCTCATTATAAGTGATTGTGTTAAAATAAATACAAAAATAAAGTGGAAATTAGTCCAAACCATTAAAATACAGAAGCAAAAATGGCCAACAGGGACCTTACATGTGACAGACTAAGAAAGGTTGAGACTCCCCCTAAGGAGGAGGAAAGATAAATGTAAGGAGCGCGGTGACTGAGCCACGGGCCCGGTGAACACGGCCGAGCCCGGCATGGCCTGGGGAAGGGCACTTACCCTCCCCGAACCCCTGAATTCCGTCTCTAGGAAAATGAGAAAGTAACAGCATCATCTTGGGGATCTGCTAAGAGCTTCCCTTCTAGTAGGAAGGAATAAAGAAATGGTCTTTTGGGGACGCATACTGTCTTAAGATGGCCCTTGAAGAGAAGGGGGCAGCAAACCCCTCTGGGCCGAGGGGTAACTGCTCTTGACCAGGGACAGAAAGGTCTTCGCGGGGCAGCTCCTGGTTTTCTCCAGAGCGTGAGCCTGAGCCAGAGAGCAGATCTTAGTAAGGAAGGGCCCCAGGTGTGGGACACAGAGACTCTGATCACGACTCCATCCTACTGAAGCTCAGCGCCTACCCCAGGAGCCTCCTACCATCCACACGGGCTCATCTCCCAACGCACTTACTCTGCCGCTTTACCCCAGCTGCCCTCTGACCCCTCACTCTTCTCTGTTTATTTCACCAGCCCCCAGTTCCTACTGACACCATGAACTTGATACCAGAAATCTGGTTCCAGTCGCATACCGTCTACCTACCTACTGAGTTTCTCATTCCCACCAATGGAAATTTGCCTTTAATGTCCTCCCTAGTCTTACACACATTAACCCTAACAAGTAATGATGTACTGATGCCCAAAAAGGAAGAGAACAGAATCCTTCTCTTGCATCCTTGGAAAAGGGACATTAATCCGAACTGCCATCATCACTCCTCTCCCCCGCCTCCCCCATGAGAGCCACACGGAGCCTGCCCCTTTGGGAATGGTGACCCAGCGTGTTGAATTCCTACTCGGCTTCCTCTCCACACACCCTCCACAGGCATTGCTAACCAACCGTGGGCCTCCTTCCCACTGAGCAGAGTGGACCATGGGACCACTACCTATTGATTGGAAATTGGCACCATTTTCTGCCTCTTTGAGATTAGGGACCATTGTTTTCACCGAACACAAAATAAGCCTCTCTAATGAGTATGAACCAACCCAACTGGAAGCACAATGATAGAATAATAACATCTTAGATTAGCATATTCCTTCCCGTGCTCTAAATTCTCTCTCCATCCATAGCACTCAGGACCCACATAAAAATCCCGCGGATTACAAAGGCAGAAATCGCCGCTTCTTCCTACAATCTGAAGGAACCGAGACCCCAGCAAAGAAAGTGTCTTGTCTAATTTCCCACAATCCATAGCAAAGAGGGACAAACAGCCACGTATCTTAACTCTAAGTTTACTTCAAATTTGGAATCACTTTAAGTCTTAAAGAGCAGAGCCAAGCACTTTGCTAGAGCTGTGAGAGGGTTAATTCCCAAATGTCTGCAAATAGCTTGGTATATAAGAAGAGCCTCAGTAATGAGCAATAGCTCAGAGGGCTTTGCTGACATGAGCTCACTACTTCCCAAAGCTTCCACACCATCTGCAGCAGGAGTTGGTCTTTCTACCTTTGACTTCCTGTTCCTTTACCTGCTCTGTCATCACGATCCCCCAGGAAATGTGTGAACGGGTTAGCAATACTTTTTTTTCTTTTTTAATTTCAGATAAGCTGGAGATAAGGATCCTAGGAGGACCGCGTGGGAAGGCAGGAATGGGAAGGAAGCGTTGGCTAGCAGAAGCCCCAGTACGGTGGTACCACCATCTCTGATTAACTGAGACAACAGCTCCTGCAAGAGGCATTGTCCTAACCGTATAAACAGAAAAAAATGTTATTCTGGAATCTGCAGAGTAGTTACTGTTTAATCAGCATGTGCAAATGCCACCGTCCATGTGTTTTGTGCTGGAGCCGGGGGCCAGAGAATGAATTTTGTGCATCCCTCCGAAGGTGACAGGGCTAGGGAGTGGGGCCATCCTCTGGATGGAGCAGGTTTCTCCACTCACGTCTATAGTTCCCAGAGTGTCTCCACGCACCCACTTGCCTCCCTCCAAACCCAGCAGGCATCTGACTTCTCCGATTCTTTTTTTTTTTCTTTTGGTCCCTGCATCTATGGGTCCTTCTCCCACTTCCCTTCTTTAACCTGTGAATGTTGATTTAAATACCGTGCCTATTTTCCCTTTGCTCCGCAGTGTGGGAGTCGGGACAGAGGAGATCTCTTCCTACTGCCATCCTAGTCCACTCTGAGGGCCTGATCGATTGTTCACTGCAGTGCAGACTGAGCAACACCACGGACTGGAACAAGGCTTAGTAGAAGTGACCTCACGAAAGGTCCAATATCCAGCTGAGAAGACACATCTCCAGAGGTGAAAAGCACCAGCATCTTACTCCTGTGGAGCCGGAGGAAGGCAACAATCTGCTAAAATGGGTCAAACACCAGGCTCCAAGGCAGTGGGCTGGCTGCAATCAATCCCCATTTTCGGAGTGCTCATTAGAATTACAAAACATCAGAGCCGGCAAGCACCTTAAGGGATCATCTAGTGCAACCTTCTTTTGTCCATGATTTGAGGCTAAGTCCAGTGCCCCCTGCCCCACCAAGGTCACACAGCCAGGCATCACCAGGAAAGTAGAGTTCAGAGATCCTCATTCCTATTGCTCCTTGCACGGCGCCAAGGGTGTATTCACTCTGGGAAAACAGGAGAGGATCCCTGTTCCCAAGTAGCCGACTCTCTAATTACAGAGACAAGATAAAGAGATTTTTAAAAAGAGATTGTCAAGAGAGTAAATCATTAAAATCCCAAATGAGTCAGGGCTGATAATGTATGCTCTAACACAGTTTTTCCCAACTGGTGATATTAGGATCACCAGGGGGGCTTTTAAAAAATACTAAGATCTGATGTCCTACCCTGACCAATCACATCAAAATCTTGGGGAGCAGGGCTTCGGTGGGCCTCTAGGTGGTCTTCACATTCCCCCAGGTGATTCTGATGTACAGCTACGGTGAGAACCATTGCTCTGGGAGGTCAGAGGGAAGGAGGTTCTTACTGGGTAAAGTGGCCACGAAAGGCTGCTGGGAAGAAAATGTATTTGGGCTGGGCTTTGGGTTGAAATTGGAGAGGTGGGGTAGGCCTGGAGTGAACTCAAGATTCTTCACTTCTATGCTGCTGGTCTGGGAAGCACACTTTGAGGAGCAAGATCCATTCAATCCATTGGCATCGTCTGGGAGCCTTTGTGTCCACTTTCTGCATAATGATCCAGGGGAACTTCTGCCCCCAGTTTCCTATAGGAAGTGGGTGAGGCCATTTTAAAAAAAGGTCTCATGCTCTTGGAGAGAGATGCCTGCAAGCTCAGCAGACCTGACCCTGACTAATCTGACTCCACACTGCAAATTTGATCCACAGGAATCAGCTCATGGGGCTGGGGTTGAAGTGATCCTCTGTCTGGCTTAGTAAGAATCTGGCCCCAGACTCCTAATCACAGCGAAGAATGGGAAGAAGGGATATAATTGTGGAGAGAGCTGTCAAATGACATCTCTCCTGTGGCTTTACACCACAGATCTCATCTGCCTGTGTCAGCAGCCTCTTCCCTCCTTGCTGGATGCAACTGGGCACAAACCCAACGGCAAGGAAAGAGCTAAGGGCTTCTAAAGTGGGAGGCAGAGGCTTGGTGGGCTTTCCACCTCTTGCTTGGCATCACCCCACCACCACGCAGTCAAGAGGACAGGACAGACACAAGGAGGCTGTGCTGCCCCACGCTTCCTTCCTGACTTACCCAAAGCCCCTTTCTTCAATTTGGCAGCGGGAACAATGCCGTTCAGCGTTTACAGATTGTCTTGAAAGCCTCTTCTATGCTTTCTATGACTGCTTTCAATTAACCTTCTCCCATTGATCTAAGTCAGCAGCTCCAATCTCATTTCTAGGCAGAAACACTAAGCCACAGAGAGGTTAAGAAGGTACCCAGGGGCGTACGGGTAATCGGCAACACTGCCGATTTCCTCCTCCCGTTAACCTACTTACCTAAGATGTTTCTCCTAGATGGAGCTACCCGTTAGGACATTTATTCAGTAAGTGTCCACTGAGTGCCCTTTATATGTGGGGCACCACCTCTTGAAGGCTGTTGGGACCTACCTCATGTCCACATGCATTCTCCAGACCAGACACCCTGGCCACACCCCTGACTACAGGAAAAGCGCTGGAGCTACATGGAGAAGTTCTTACATAAGGAATTCTGGCAAAGGTTTGCTTATAATTTTACACCTTTAAAAAACAGGTATGGATCTGTGCAGTCATCCAACCTGCTCTAAGCTGGTCACTGAGCAGGAATTCACATCTGCAAGATGCAAGGTTATGTAGCCCAAGACCAACAGCCTGGAAGACCCTCGTTTGTGTTTGTGGTTCAAAGCCTGGCTGCTCCATGTGGAGAAGAAAGACTTTCAGAATTTCACAATATTATTTCTTGGGGATGATCTATAGCAGACTCTCAGTGAGTGGGAAGATGGTGGGGAGGAAAGTGCTCTGAACTGGGAACAATTAGACCTCATTTCTGTACCTGATTGTCCTGCAGGTTGCTGTGTGAACCTAGTTAGATAAGCTTACCTGAGACATGAGTCCCCTCATTTGTTTGGCTTCAATGATCCTTTGTGATGTTCAATATTTGTGGATATAGGCTTCTCATCCCCTAGTATCAGGCTTCCCTTCATGCCCTAGTATTAAATACTTATGACAGCATTATGGATGGGGTCTGTACCTGAATAACGTCACTGTACACTGCAGTGGTTTGGAATGACATGTGATCAAGAATTTTGTGCCTAACGAGGCTTGCATGTCACTCATCTATTGGGTGTTGCCTTGACCCATTTACTAGCCTACCCACATGTTATCAGAGATGAACTCTTCATGTTTCTATGTAATCACTTCCTCGACCTCTTATAATTTTGAAGTTTCCCAGAGCTTAGTGTCTGGAACTCTTCTCTTCTCTCTCTCTCTGTTCCTTCCCTGGATGATCATTTAGCCTTGTGACTTTAAACATCACCTACATGCCAAATGCAGACCTCTGGCCCCAGACACAACCCCTTCCCATGCATCCCAAACTCATTATACCCAACTGTCTTCTCTCCATGTTATATAGACATGCAAGGTTCAACGTGTGCTAAATAAACTCCTGGTCCTTCCCCCAAATCCTGTTCCACACATACATTTCCATCACAGTTGATGTCAACTTTATCCTTCCAGCTGTTCAGTTAAAAGAATATAGTGTTCCCCTTGGATCTACTCTGTCTTACATCATATTCAATATGCCAGCCTGGTAGCTCTGCCTTCAACATAGAGCCAGAATCTGCTTCTGTTGCCTCACCTGCTATCACCCTAGCTCAAAACACCATTATCCTTTGCTTTGATTACACCCATAGCCCCTGACTGGTCTGCCTACATCTACCCTTCAGCATTCAGAATTATCCTTTTAAACAAATTAAGGTCATGTTACTCCCCTGCTCAAAAATCTGGAAAATCTCTTCACCTAACTCAGAGAAAAAGCCAAACTCCTTAGAGAGAAGTACAAGGTTCATATAATTGGGTCCCCCATTATTGCTCCAGCTGCCATCTCCTACTACTTTCCATTTGCTTACTTCACATTGCTTACTCCACCTGGCTTCTTGCTGTTTCTTGAATAGGCCCAGTAAGACTCCACTTGCGTGGTAGGGGCTTTGCAATAAACAGTGCTTCCACCTGGAAGGCTCTTTCCTTCCAGGTATCCTCATGGCAAATTCCCTCCCCTGCTCCAGTCTCTGCTGACTTAGGCCGTTGTCAATGAACCCTACCCTGCTGCCCTGTTTAAAACCACAACTCTCTTCCCCAGTATTCCAAGCTGGTCTCCATACTCTGCTGTACTTTTCTTTTTTCTATGTTATTTCCAGTCTTCTAACATACTATAACATGCACCTAAGTCCGACATCTATTGTTCATTATCTGATTCTCCCACCAGTATATAAGCTTCCCAGAAGCGGGAGTCTCTGTTTTATTCGCTGATGAATCCCAAAGTCTTAGAACAGTGCTTGACTCTTGCTAGGTCCCCACAATATTTGTGAATGTTGTTAAAGAGCAATAGCCATGTTAATTCATTTCCGAGAATTCAATGAGCAATCAAATATACCTTTATCCTGAAATTTGAGCATACCTTGCAATTAAAACAAACCCTTCAAGGCATAAAGAAGAATTGAATATTACTTGTCCTGCTTTCTGGAATGTATACACCTAGAGGCTGCAAGTCTACCTTGAAGGAAACAAAATAGAAGAATCTGAGGAGAAATGCACCACGCCTCTGATAATGTGTGAAGTCCAGGACATTAAAAAAAGGTGAGGGGAGGAGGTTGTTTACACCTTTGACTCTATTCATAACATGGACATTTAGAAACTTGTGGAGGTTTCACCAGCACCATCATGCATTTTTTTGACATTTAAATCATACAAACTAAATCCACAACACAGTGAGGACATTATTGCTTGGATTACAAAGTCCTGCCATTTTCTTAACACTGCACTTTGGAGGAAGGCTTAGATTATTCCCCTACCACTCTCTCACCGCTTCACCTCCTACTTCCTGTTTCCCAGTCAATTCCCAGACATAAATGCATACAGTTAATGGAACTTTTGGTCAGCTTCTCCACAAAGTAATTCTCCACTCCTTTAAAACCTCATCTCGAACATCCCCAACTCTGGGAAGCCTCCCTGAGGAAACTGAGAGACCAGGTTTCTTCCTTCTTTAAATGCTTTCATAAGATGGTTTATGCAGAAGACTGCAGAGGTACCACATTGCAATGTGTTTGTTTACAGGACTGCCTCTTCTGAGTGGAGCACTCAAGGACTGTGACCTTGGCTTAGTCATCTTGCTATACTGAGCCACTAGTGCCTGATAGAGAGTAAGTAAGGGCTCTACCAGTGCCAGTTACCCAAATGACCTTGTAGAATCACTAACTGTGTGTGGAGTTTCACAAGGAATAGCTTTTACCTAAACCAAATCTGGCATTTATAATGGTTCTTGAAAAGATCCTAATCGCTAAGCTCGATCCCAGAAATTAACAGTTTAGCTTCTAAAATTATTGTTGTCAACAACATAGCAGCAGAGAAATCAGGCCAGCAGGGCCAGCTGAATTATAGAAAGAAAGATGTGATTCAGAATCCCAAAGGGTCAGTCCTTCCACAACAAATCCCACTAGGGCTGTAAAGGATTCTGCAACAGGGAATTGGAGAGCACATCCTGCAAGATAGAGATGCCTCAAGACTGGTCAAGACCATAAGAAAGATATCCCAGAGCTGTAGTAATAGATCACATCATTTGGCATCTGCAACAATCTTAAGCGCTCCAGCATTGCCGGCGTTTGCAAATAGGGGTCATAAGAGGCTTGCATGCAAATGAGAAACCAGTACAGGGAAGGTTAAATAATTGTCACATATACTTCCTGCAATAGTTACTTAAAAGGGAGGCATTTGGGCTGCTCTTTAGGTTTGGAGCCCTAAGATAAATGACCTCTTAAATATGGGTTCGATGCTTTGGGCTACAGGTCACTCCCAAAGGGGAAAACGAGAGAGGGATCCATCAAACATCCCTACTTCGTTTCTGTCAGTTCCATTCCACCCTACCTGTGTCTCCTCCTCACCTGGAGCTCTTGACATTCCCTGTTACCAAAATTATTGTGGGCAGGACTGTCCATATTCTGCCAAAGACCCCTCCTTTCCATTAAGTAACCCAGAAATTCTAGTCAAGGGTTTTTTGGTTGTGTTTTTTTTTTTAATATCTAGCATCCTTCTCCCTTCTTAATTTGTAGGCGATTCCTTTATTTTCAGATTGACACAATACTTTTAATTGATCTCAAAACTCCACTGCCACAACTGTACGCAGGTCTACCCATCATCCACATACACTAATTTCTAGATATTGTGTTTCATTTTAGTTTTAAGTCTCTGTGTACAGGAACCGTATCTAGGCTGTTGCTCTCACTCCTGACCACCCTCAAGTCTAATAGCCTAAAACCTGATTCTGCCCTAAAGAAAAGTTGCTGGGACAGTTTGGCTAATAAAAATTGTGTGCTCCATGAGAGAGTCGGTCCAGCTAAATTGACCAATAATATAGTTATGGCTTAGATTGTTCAAATCTGTTTTAATCCATAAGGACCGTCCCAGAGAACAAGCCTACTATTATATCTAACAGTATTATTATCAAATATCTTCCTTTTGTCAACCATTCCTGTAAAGTATTCTCAGAGAGCACGTGGCACAGATGAAGAAGTTGGTAACCTGATTTATAGGTTCTGGAAGGATAAAATTTTCAGTGAAACAAAAAATGATAACTAGAAGCTTCTCACGTATTTGAAACCAGAATAGATCTGAGGTGCAGGCCTATGAAATAAGAAGAGAAGTCCATCTTTCATTAACTGTAGGAAAGATAACTGACATAAGTTAGAGGGGTTGCTAGGATACTGCACTGACCACTTAAAATCACAGAACAGTGATTCCCAGTAATTCAACTGGGAGCAACTTTGTTCCCCAAGGGACCTTAGTCTATGTCTAGAGACATTTTTGATTGTCACAAATCAAGAGGTGCTACTGGCATCTGATGGATAGAGGTGGGCAGGGATGCTGCTACAGGTCCCACAACGCATGGACAGTCTCACAACAAAGAAGTATCCTGCCTAAAATGTCAATAGTGCCAACATTAAAAAAACAGGCAATGGGACCATTAAGAAAACCAAGTTTGAGAAGCTAAGACAAAACTGTAACAATTACAAACTGAAGCATTACTGGATGGTTGAACCAGCTTTATGAGTTGCATAGTCAATGCGTTCCAGATAACGAACTAGGAAAATGAGGAATGGATGTAAGGTGTGGGTTGGATTTCCAAATGGACTTAAACTATGTCAAGGGAGAAAGGAAACATCTTTATTATCAGTTCAGAAAAGCCAGGAACTCAGGTGATAAATTTTCAGAGACACGTTTAAAAAAATGTCCTATTTACTCCAGAGTCAGAGTAGGGCCTCCAAGGAGAAGGGCTCCTGGATTCTGCCGAGGAGAGTCCCCCAAAAAGCAAGTTTCTACTGGTATTGAAAACTGCACAGATCTCACAGTGCTGCCCATGTGTCCTAGCTCAGCTCCACAGAGTGGGATGGATGGTATAACATCAAACTAGGAAGGTTTAGAATGTGGAGCAAAACATTGGCTTGCACACCTAGTTAGCTCTGTCAGCCCAGCAGCGCCGCATTAGCCTGGGTCCTCCAAGAACCAGACAACAAGGCAGGACTAAATGTGCAAGACATTTATTAGGGGAAACACATGTGAGAGAAAATGGAAATGGAAGTGGGCAAGCCTGGGAGAGCCAGCAGACTGCAGCGCCAGTCTGCTCCCTAGTGAGCTGTTCGTGGGGTGGCAGTGGGGTGGGAGGGGGTAGGCAGCAAGTCTGGTGGAAGCAGAGAATGCCCTGTGGGTCTAAGAAAATGTTGGCAAGGCCCTTGGGGAGCCTCACGTCAAAGCTGACCAGCAGGACCAAGAATGGACCTGACCTAGTACCTCTACGCCACTTTGCCACTGGCTGAGGGCACCGCCTGGAGAAACATGGCCTCAAGGGCAACCCAGCAATGGGCTTGAGAGAGCAGAGGCTGGGATACTTGGTCAATCATATTTACTGCAGCCAAAGATCTGAAAGACACGTTCTCATGGCTGCCACCCACGCAGGGACAAGACTTCAGTTGCCTGAGGATAAAAACTACACTCAGGAAAGAGTGTCCTTTCCAATTCTCCTTATCATTAGTCCTTTCTGTATATGTGCATTACTACGGCTAAAAATATCTCTTTTAACTCTACCTCTGCTGGATTTTTCCTCAGAGGAAGAGGTACTTCTCAAGCTAAGTCAGGAAAGCTAGGACCTCAGTGTCTCTACAGTAGGTGGTCCTTGCAGAAGAGCTGGCACAGAAGGACTCAGCGAGAACTCTGGAAATACAGAAGCATGAGCACTTGGAACGGTTGGTCCTTGTCTTCAGCTTTTTCTCTTTCTAAAGATTATTTTGCATTTATTTCCCTTCAATAGCATTTTTGGATAAACAAGAGAATATTCCTGATAGTGGTCTGTATCCACTGACATGCAACTAATTTTTTTTTACCACAATAGCATTGTTGAAGAACATCGCAGTTGCTCCAGGATGGGGTCTTCCATAGCAACCGTATTGTACCAATATCCAGAGTGATCTGTGGCCAAGGACACATCCCCATTCTAAGTCCGAGAGAGAAGCAACCAGAGCTGAGCCATTAGAAGCATTTTTGCCAAGGGCGATTTGACGTTTCTGTCTGGATTCTAACCCCAAGGACATAGTACAACCTAGGGCAGTGGGCTTCAACGGGGTGCTCGCCCCTGTGGAGGGTCTGAATGTTACAATGATGTGAAGGAAAGGAATATTAGAATTCCTGTCTTCATTCTTTTTTGTCTTATGTTTTTAGTCATCCCATATGAGCAGCAACATATTCTCATTTCTACATAAACAAATGCATTGTGTGTACATGCTTTAAAACAAAGAAGTTCAGAGACCTGATAATACGGTGGGTCTTAATTTTTTTTTTTTAATAGCAAAAAGGGATGGTACAAAACACGTGAAGGTGAAGCTACTCTGGTTGCTAAGGGCAGCTGCAGTCAGGGAGTAGGGAATAGACTCCCACCCACTTAGCTGCTGCAGAACCTTAGGGCTCCGAACAACACAAATAGAACACCATAGGCAGCAGGATATGGAGCTGCAGGACGTGATCGGAGAGGCATCATCTTGGGGGAAGAAAACTAATTAGAGCTGAGCAAGCTCCTGAGCAAAGCCATCAGCGTGAAGAGTCCAAACAGCTATGAAAGAGCCAGGCAATAGAACTGAGCAGGGGAAGCATCCTAGGCAAGAGTAAAGTATTTCTGAAGAGGGGATTGGAGATTGGAGGATTTTCCTAGCAGAACTGAGTAGATGAATAACGACGGCAGCTTTTAAAAGGACACTTGTAGCCATAGGTGAGTGCAGGGAGGGAACAAGCAAGGGTGTCCCCCAGGGGAAGCGTCACCTACCAGGTTAGCAAGGAAGACTACAGAGTTCTTAAATCCCCTTCTATTTCTAACATCCTAGGCTGTTAGAAGACCACAGGTCCAGGAAGCAATACTTTCCTCTCACGCTCCAAAGTGGAGTCCCATGACATTTCTGCTTCTGATGTTACAGAGACACAACCTTCAAAAGCAAAAAGAGATTACTTTTTTTTTTTTTTTTTTCAGAGAATGGGGGATAGAGTCCCACCTACTTAGCTACAACCAAACCTGTAGGCTTTGGACAAAAGAATAAAGCTTAACCAAGAAGAGGAGGGTGGTTAACTTCCTAGCTGAAACGATTAATCCGGAGGAGGTATGGAGTGAGGTGCGCTTCTGGGTGGCGGTAAGCCGGGCAGGCTGGCAGGCAGGCAGCTGTTGCACATCACCCAAATGCCCTGTGCTTACCCCTTAGGGTCTTTGATGTTATTGAGCTGCAGGGCTCGCCCTCTGATGCCTCGGGCAGGAGTCTGCCCACAGAGGTGTCTCCCCCAGTGGCTGAAAGTCACCCTACAGCACCTCGACATGGGGAAGGAAGGTACTGTGCTCTGAGGCAGCAGCGTCCTCGAGGCGGATTTCCTTCTCCCGGAGGCATTATCAGCTCCACTGGCTGGGTGGCTGTCTCCTCCTCTGCCTCTGCCTCTGTTGCTGCACCCTCTGGTTTGGGTGGGTCTGGGGCTTCATCTTTATCCCTCCTTGTCTTTGACTTTCAACAATGCCTAGATCCGCTTTCTTCTAACTCTCCTTCTAGCTCTGACACTTGCTCCCTGGCTTCACACTGGCCCTGCCATCTACCCCCAAATGTTCAATGAAGTCTTCAATCCTTGAAGACTTTTGAGAGAGTACCTAAAAGATTTCTGGTGTCTCCATGTCTTTGAGCAAAATGAAGTCCAATCACAGGCCCGAGAGATCTGCCATAGCTAAGCAAACCCTGTGACCAACATCTGGGAGCTACAGCAGACAGATAAGCTATACTGGAGGGCTTTCTTTTCATTGAAAAAATCTATCACAGTCACCCTCTTCCCAGGTGCCGTCATCAAAAGACAGTAGAAAAATGCTATCATGGAGAATTGAAAATAAAAAGGAATAGAGAACGTAGGATTCATGTACAGGGGGAAAAAAACTATTATGCATCTCTGACTTCCCCCCCATCCCCCTGAACTCTCTTCCATGACTTCTACTCTTCAACCACAGCATAAAATCTGATTTTGCTCCCTTTTTTGGTACGTGTGGCCCTCGCAGGCACGTGGAGTTTAATGGCGTATCTGGAAGTCTAACCTGTGAAAATGTCAATGGTTCTCTGTACCTCCAATCTGTAAGCAGATATGCCTGACTTTCATGCTCTGCCCTGGCATCCAGTGTTTCTGTGGAACTTGACCACGTCAACACAGCTTCGGATGAACATGAGGGAGACCCAGGGCTGGGAGCTGGGAACCGAATGGTCCAAAATCAAAGCTAAAGGGTGCAGCCCTACCTCTCTGAGTCTGCCCATCCAAAGCTGCTCCATAGATCTTTATAGATATTAAAATCCAATGAAAAATGATTTTTTTCTAGTTCCAAAAGGGAGCCAGAGCAGTGCCCTACCTTACCCCAGATGAGACAAAGACTCAGAATGTGGTTAAGGTTTGGGCAAGCTCTACTCTACTCCTGGGGCCTACTTCTCATCAAGGTCCACAGGCTGTAGCTACTCAGAAGACAGTCCAGCAACATGGACAGGAAGACTTATCAAGCGCAGTGTACTTAGGGGATTCTTGGTCTCAAGAGCCCTTTTCAGAACTGTGGGCCACTCCACCACCTCCGCTCAAGCTGGGTCTTTTTCTTTTTCTGAGGCTACTTAAGCTGAGCACGTCAGGTTAGGGCAGGGTTTTAAGACAGGTGTGTGACTCAGGAGATTACCCCCTTTCCGTCACTCAAGCTACACTAGTGAATCAATGGATCTCATTCTGGATTCAGCCCAGCATAGGCTGCATGGGTCTGTGGGGACCTGAGATGGTGTATAGTTTCCCCTCAGGCCTGGGCAAAGAGGAATCTAATTTCTAGGGACTTACTAATCAGCCCATCTGAGGAAGAAGTCAATCCCCTCTCCAGCATGTGTTTAGAGGAGCCAAAGAGGATCCCTCTTCCCACAAAAGTATTCTCTTCATTAATGCACTGCTCCATGAAATTCTAGTTTAAGTTGTGATAGCATGTCTAGGAGGTGGGGGTCATCACCCCAGGCCTGGTACTCACAGGGCTTAAGAGCCCTTTTTTTTTTTTTTTCCCTGACTTTGGGCTCCATGCTAGAGCTCTTCTCAACCCCATCTGGGTCTCTTTCATCCCAACACAAAAAGCAGACCTCTTGTTCTCAGCAGGGCCAGAGTAACTCAGCTGGGGAAACACAAAGCACTTACCAGTGGTCTCCATGGCAAAAAGGAAAAACCAACCAAACATTACTTCAAGACTAGAGAAGTGAATGCAGGAGTTCCCTAAAATAGGTCTCCTTCTCCAAAACAAATGTTACAGGCAATTTGGTATGTGCTCCACTGCCGATTATAACCATAACCCATGACAGTCAGAGCAAGACAGAAAATCAGGAGTAAGGACATTGACACAGAAAAAGAAGACAGAAATGCCCAGAACAGAAATGGCCAACCCAAGTGATGCAATAAGACCTGGCAACCTGGAGTTGTAGAGCATTTCCAAGAGAGCACATCTATCAGGCATTTCTTACCACCCTTCCAGCCACCCTGGGAAGTAAGAAAAGCCATTCTTTTTTCCTGTTTTACAAAGAGGATTAAGAGTCTTGGGGAGGTTGAACCACTTGCCCAAGGCCATCCAGTTCATAAATGCAAGGACAAGGCCATGTCTTTTGCTTGCTAGGTCAGTGCTTTTATGAGCTCCCATAAGGTAATGGTAGAGAACTGCCTACTTCAGAAACAAATAATTTAGAAGGAACAAGGAAAGAAACAGTCATCCAAGTCATAATAAAGAAGCTGTCCAGTCTTCATGGACACCACAGGAGCTAAATTGGTAGCAATTTTGTAAGGCATTTCCCTTTTACTTCCAAGACTCTGCCCCAAACAAAAAGAGGGTAAGGCCCATCAGGGAAAGATACAGAATCCTGATAGTGGTTTTCATCGTCCCTTCCCATCTGGGCCTCACCCAAAGAGGCATCTACCCCAGTGCCAAGTAAGACTGGGCATTCTCTTCTCCATGGGATGAAGCCAGGGGGACTCCCAAGGAAACTCCAACTTCCCTTGGAGCCCGTAGGCTGACGGGCTATTTCCATCTGCCACATTCTCTCTTCCAACATTTTCCTTTCTTTGAGGAGAACAGGAAATCCCTTGGCACTGGGCTGTTCAAAAGAACAAGATTGGCTTGTTCAGAGAAGCCAAAGGCTTCTTTAGGCCTATCTCCCTAGAAACAGAAACGCCCATAGGTGCTTGGCCCTACCACCCTCATGTTTTAGCAATCCTACCATCTTCCATACATCATTGCATTCACCCTTGGCCATATCTGGCATATCTTTGAACTCTTGCTTTCCATTCTGCAATTGTCTACAGCTGTTTTGAGCCTATTGTTTTGATTGCACCCATGCCCATGTTGTCCATTGCAAAAGCAGTGTGATAGTGTAGGGGTGGGGAAGCACAGAGAACGGGATATTTTGGCTCCTTCATTCACCAGCATACAGGATAGTTAGGATGTACATGATGTGCTTTGTACGCTGCGAGTCACCATTTAAACATGAATCATTAATATAGAGACTCAGGCATTCTCAGTGTGGAGTTTCTTTTACTTAGTTCAGAGCCAAGACCAAATAGATAAGTTTAAAATAGATATTTTGATGGTATAGTAATGATCAAGGCAGTCGCTTTTCATAGTGTCTAGGCCAAGCAAGTCAGGTGGACACATATCTGAAATTTGATAATGTACTACCCTCAGCAGATATCATTCTGCATATCAAGAAACGACTGATTGTAAGACATCTCCCAGTTCAGTTACAAAGGTCCTTCAAAGTATGAGAAAGCCTCTGAAAAGGACAAGGCTTCTCTTTTGTTTCTTGACCCCTCACCTTAATCGTTGGGCAAAAGATACTGTGGAGTTGCCCTGTTCCACGATGTTCTTTGTGCACTAAGATGAGAGAGCTTCAGGGAAACAGAGTAGTGGCCAAGGTTACAAGTTCATTTTCCAATAGTGTATGAGCAGGGGGGACAAAGTTCAGTTCGGCCCTTCACTCTCACGCTGAAATGACACCGGGCAGGCTATGAACACAGGTTATTGAAAACTCTGTGTTCAAACATTGGCTCAGTCAACATCTGATAATGTGACCTTGAATAAGGTACTTGGACTCCCTTTGCTTCAGTGTCCTCATCTATAAGATGAAAGGAATGAATTAGGCCACCTCCAGTGGCCCTCTCAGTGCCAATGACCTATACTTTTCAAAATAGATTATTGTAATTTATCCAGGTGGTTGATCTTGGGGAGAGGTCATGCATTCTTTCCTATCATCATGATAATATTTGGAAAATGGTTGTATCTTCGTGCCCAAAAATCACTCAAGTCCAATCAAAATTCCTCTAAAATGCCTGATTTCTTCCCGGAGGAAATAATCAGGGGCAGAATCTAGCAGTTAACATAACTAGAGCTCTTCACAATCCTTCTGATGGATTGGGGAGTGGAGTGATACAATCTTAAGCTTCCCCATTAAACCCTTGAGAGGATACCAGTTAAGGAGCTGAAATTATTAGACTTCCAGAAATGAAGGAATTTCCAAAAACAGTCTATTCTTTATCTCGCAGCAAGATTACACCTAAACAGAAGGAGATGGCGTGCAAGCAGGAATTCGAGGACCGGTACTCTTCTCAATGCTCCTCCAAGGGCTGTCAGTGCTTATTGTGGGTTTACTTTTAGATTCAATTCTTCAAACGTATAAGACACACCTATGACATTCCCTTAAAGGTCCTCAAGTCATCCGCATCTCCCCGTTCCATCCATCGCCAGCCTTTTATCATCTGACCTACTGTGGTGGCCTTGCACTGGCCTCCTTCCTTCCGTGTTTAACCACCTCTAATCCATTCGTGATCTTCACTCCCACCACATGAGTCAATCAGTGATATTCCATCACTTCTAGAGTAAAAACCACAACAATGAACATGACCTTTGGGTGGGAGGTGGGGTTGCACCTTCTGACCCCTTCCCAGCTCTCTCATCTTACCTTGCACCACCCTCACTCCCTCTCCACCCCAGCCGAGTAGAATGTCCTCTGATTCTTTTCGCCGTGTTGTCTCTGCATGTCTTGTTCACTCTGCCCCTTCCTCTGCCCCCTCCCTTGGGTCTGGATACTTTTCACTCTTCATCCTTCAGATCTCAGCCCAGTTGTCTCTTTCATGGGAAAGCCTTCCCTGGCCTCCCTGGCAAGATTAGGCCTCCTTACTGGCAATTGTAGCGGCATACGCTTCCACCTTCCAAAGCCTTATTATCTCAGTTGTGATTTACAACCCTATGGGTATTTATTTGATGCGTGTCTGCCTCACTCACTAGACTGTCAAATTCACAAGAACAGGGACCATAAAAATCCTTGTTCAGGTATCGCACTCCCAGTGCCTAGCAGAGTGCTTGCCACATGGTAATCACTCAATAAATAACAGGTCAAATAAGCTAACGTGCTAGGCACTTAGAGCACTCCAAGATGAACAACACAGGATCCTTGCTGTTCCCAATCCCACAGCCATGAAATGGTGGGTCTGAAATCGGCAAGGCTACAAAAAAGGACCGGGTGCAAGAAATGAGAAAGACCTTGGTCAATTTCTTCAGATCCATTGAGCCCCTTTATACCTTTTCCATACAAACATCGACCATTTGATGGCTATCACTTGCTCAAACAACTCACTCCAACACTAATAGCATCTTCCTACCCATGACCCAACATTTTACTTTTTGTGAACAACACAATTCCTCCTTCTATCAGTACAGTGCACACTTCTTGGCACCGCGGGCATGACTCTACGTTTCAAATAATTGGGGCCATGTCAACAGACATCCTGATTAGATCTGCTAAGTAATCTGGGTCTGCATTAAACCAATAACCCACATCAGAGCCCACATCTGTGTTTATGGAACAACTCTCACTGTCAGTGAGACATCACTGTGTCTGTCGCAACATGTGATGTGAGATCTGGAAACACGCAGCTCCACTCTGAGCTGCTGTGTGTGTTTGGTTGGTAGCTCGGAGCTGGTGTTTATTGACAAGCATGAACACTGGAGTGAGTAATCATTATAAGCATTCTTTGCACATTTCCATCTCCCATTAGCAGAGCGCATCTCCATGCTTCTCTGTCCTCACTCTGCAGATGGGGAAGCGGATGGGCAGGCTGAGACCCAGGGTCCCAGTTGCCTTTGAGCATTCAGTGGGATGGAACAGAATGATTGAGTAGATAAGCTGACACTTGGTATTTGTGTGACCTTGGCTGATTACCTGCTCATTTGTCCATTCAATTCATGCACTCACTCATCCAATCAACAAATACTTTTGGAGCACCTGTTTAATAAGTGCCACTGTGCTAGGCACAGAGGATGTGCTGGACGACAAGCAGATGTGTTCCCTACCCTTATGGGCCATGGTCTAGGGAGGGAAAGAGAAGTAAAAAAAAAAAAAAAGATTTACTTTAAAATATACAGACTCACAGTGTTGGAAGGAACCTGGTGTCATGGACTTGCATAATAAAGAGGGAGATCTAACCTAGTTTAGAGCATGGAGAATGCTCTGCTCTCCTGGGAAGCAGTATTTAAGCTGAGCCCTGAAGGATGGAATGAAAGTTTAGCCAGAAACAGCATGATAAGAGGATCAGAGTTTTTCCAGGCTCAGGTAACCTCACAGTGCAGCCCTTGAAGAAAGAAAGAACATGGTGCATTTGGGGAACTGAGCAAGTCCAGAGCGGTTATTAGAGCCACAAGCTGGGAGGGGAGAGAGGTGTGAGGGGAGAATATATGAGACCAGGGGCTGCTCATGGCCGGTGGACCATGCTGAATACTTTGGACTTTATTCTAAAGGCAACCAGAAGTCTACCTCGAGTTTTAAGCAAAGCAAAGATCAGATCGGAATTGGGCAGTATGTGCCTGACCTACGTCACCATGACTTTGAGGAACAAAGGAGGCCAAATTCTCCAGGTAAACCGTAAAGCTTGGGACCATGGTTATTCTTAGTATGAGCACTAAGCAAACGCCCGTGAATGGTAAAGACTGTGAAAAGTCCCTGGGAATAAAGGCTCAAAAATGGCCACTCGGGCCATTTCAGAGACTCTGTGCCTTGAAATGCCAAACGTGCTGGTTTTCTCCACGTTGAATTGGAGTTTGTCGTCCGACTGTCACTCATCATCCCCCACAAACATACAAGCAGCCATTCCAATCAATGGCCTGTGTCCTAATGCATCGATTCATCTTGGCCTTTCCAGGGGTCTCTCTGCACAGCATCTCTGCTCATTAAAGGGAATGTGCCTGCATCATAATGATAATGCTCCGCACTTACCCAGCACATTGCCCAGGGGTGTCTCAGAGCATTTTGCAAACATTTAATTAAGTTCGTCTAGTGACTAGAGGGGAGTCCCTAGCGTCTCAGCACCAAGGGGTCTGGGTGGGAGGGAGATGATAGCAAACAAGCGCAGGCCTGCCTCCAGCATGGGCTCTGGGGCACAGGGGCGGGCAGGACCCTGTGCAGGGGGTCCCTGCGTCACTAGGGAGAAGCACTCACACACGCCTGGTCATGGCTCTGTGTCCTGCCCCCAGTGCCCCTGGGGTCAGCGCCGGAGGCCACCGCAGGGGGGGGGGGGGCCTGAAAGGGTGGTGATGGATGAGGAGAGGAAGGGGCCTGCCTCCTTTCCCAAGTTGTATATGTGATTCTGAGGGTAGTGAACTCTCCTCTGCAAGTGAGTGTGTGTGTGTTGTTGACATGAGGAAAGGAGGGTGGGAGAGCAGTGGATGTGTATTTGCACCGACAGGAAGGCAGCAGTAAGCAAATGGTCTTAAAGTTTGTCTCGGCTTATAGGATCTCATTTGGCTCCGTCCTCGCAAGTTCTCTGGATTTCGCCCCAAGGCCTACCTGCACCACGGCCTCCAGTGCAGAGCTGAGGCCGCGGGAACCTGCCAAGCGGCGTGGGCCCGTGCCCGGCCCCGCCTTCAGGCCCAAGTCTTAGCCTCCCACCAGAGGCACAAAGAGGCAAAAGGGACAAATGTCTTCAGGAGCTGGTGTCTAGCGCAGGGCCGGACCGACTGGGAGGGCAGAGCAAGCCGCCCGCGGTGATGCCAACCTGTCTCCTCCCCGGCGCCCGCGCAGCCCCTGCGTCTGGAGGGGGCCGATCCGCATCCAGAGGCGCGAACAGGCACGGCTCCTGCCAGCCTGGCCGGTCAGCAGCCGCAGGCCATCTGCGGGCTGACGCTGGAGCTCACTGACAGGAATAGCCAGGCCTGCTCCCCCTCTGTCCTCTGTCCCCGGCCCAGGCAGCTGCAAGCAGGTGGCAGCAGGCCACGGGTCCCCCCCCAGCGAGCCAGGCACAGGAAGGCCATGGCACCCGGGCCACGGGGGACGGGCCCCCCAGCACCACCCGGGGCGGATCAACAGGTGCGTGTGCACAGCAGCCCCCGGGCCGCGCAGCAACGTCCCGGGGACCCCGGGGCCACGTCTCCCAGAGCGGGGACACCAAGGCCCCCGAGCTCCGCGGAGGGCGCCACACGCGTCTCACTGCGAGTCGGAAAGGCAGATGCGGAACAACTCCCTGTTTTACTGGATCTATGTTTCTTGGGGCAGGAGAGTATCTTACTTAATAAATTTTGTTTAATTAGAACCTGTCTTCCCGGATAAATGAGTGGATGAACTGTATTCGGCTGATTTTCATCACTGTGGTAAAGACAGGGACGCAGGTGAGCTGGTCTGGCCCTGGCGGCCCTTCTCGCCCCCTCCTCTGAGCAGGCCTCTCTTTGCCCTCTTGCCAAGCGACCGCAATGAGGCGCTTTGGTTTGGGTTTCGAATGACAAGAACTCAGAAACGTTCAACTTGTTTTCACGCCACTCGCACCGTGGGCCACTCTGGTCCTCCTGGAAGCGAGCGGCGGGTATCGCCGGGACCCGTTCTACAGACTGGTGGGCTGAGACTCAAGAGAGCGTCTTGGGCCAGCCAGAGAACCTCGAGGAGCTCCTGAGCCTCAGCCCCCCACTGCTCATGCTCTCGGAGGTTTACAGGGAGTCCCACGTCCGGGGACTGTCGCTCTGCCCCGTGATGCAGGTTTGGGACACGGACGAGCACGGGTGCAGCTGTCAGCAGCTGCCGTGCGAGGCCCAGGCCCAGAGCTGCTACATCACAAACCCAGGCCAGTGCCAACGGCCTCAAGAGCCTCCTTCTGTGATTTCCCAGGCTACAGGGACACGCAGAAGGTCCTCAGAATGACAGACAGCACAGAGCAGACAGGTCTGAAGCCACACACGGGGACCTCAAGCTATCCGGGAGCTCCGATTAACCTCAGGTTGGGCAATGCCACCTGGCTCCAGGCCACCGAGAAAGCCACTTTAGGAGGCCACCGACAGGTCTCCTTCCCAGGCCTGCTGTTGCCACGGGGCCGGTGCCTAGCGCCGACAGCGTGCAGTCCGACCTTATTAACGTGTCCATCATGTATAAGGAACTGAGGGCCACAGGGGCGACTGCCAAAGGGTGACCAGGCCTTGATCACAGCTGATGCTCAGTCCTTGTCTGCACCTGGCCTGTAATCTATGGTGGGGCTGCGGGCTGGGAGTCTCCGTGCCCCGGGCTCTCCTCCTGGGCCCCCCAGCTCGCCAGGCAGCCTTAGGCAGCTCCTCAGCCCCCCGCAGGTGATGGGCTCTGGGATGGGAAAGGCTTCACGGAAGCTGCGCTGCAGAGCCCCCCCAGGGCCCACCCCAAAGCTAAGCAGTCCAGCCCGAATTACCCAAGGCCCAGGGCTCGTCCCTCCGGGCAGACGGAGAAGGCGCATGCGGGGCAGGAGCCGCGTGCCTTGCAGAGCTGTCCACGTGAGTCCAGGGCCTTCAGACCAGGCCTGATGGAGGAACGGAAGACGTGGCCGTGGCCGTGAGTGCGCGCCCACACACCCGTGCGTGGGACCCAACTCGGTCCAGGCAGGTAGACGGGGACACGCGTGGCCAACTGCCCTGCTTAGGGTCACGCACCAAGGGGCAAGCAGGGCGGCCAAGGGGAAGGGGGCGGGGGGGGGGGCACCATCTGAACTTGAAGAAAGAAAGGAGGGGCGTGCTGAGCTCCAGGGAGCGGAGCCTAGGCCTCCACGCACAGCGACACCTCCCACCCCAGCCCAGGGCCATCCCACCGGGGCTCAGATGAAGAGGAAAAGGCAGGCCGAGGTGGGCTTCTAGTCAGGGCTACAGGCCTGGACACTTAGGCCTTACAGCGACGCCTCAGAGGGTTCTGGCACGGGGGCAGGGGAATGGGATTGAACCTCCCAACCTGACCCAGGATTAGGGATTGAGATGCAAATGTCCTTTCCTCCAGGCTTCTCAGGGCTCCTCCCCCAAGTAACTCATCTTTCCACAAAGCGCCTGACCCCAGATCAGCAAGGCCCCCCGGCACAGACCCATCCGTCCTCCTACCCAGGACTCCCCAAAGCTCCCGGGATCCGGCACAGACCCATCCCTCCTCCTACCCAGGCCCCCAAGGCTCCCGGGCTCAGCAAGGTCTTGAGCCGGGGCGTGACCCTTTCACTGTCAACCTAGGCCCTCTCCCTGTCTTGGGTGGGGGTCGAGGGTGGGGGGGGGTGTCATTCTAGTTTCCACTTGTGACCGCCTTTCCCATCCTCAAGATGCAGGCTAGAAAAGCAATTTACGGCCATCGGTCTCCCCCTGGAAGGCGCCAAGACACAACATCAGCCTTAGAATTATCCTGGGATGCGACGCGGTTGCCAAGCCGTAGGAAGCGGCAGAGTCAAGGGGCATGGGGCTTCACCGTGACCTTAGCCTCCGCCTTTAGACACGACGAAAAGCAGGTGGCTAACAAGCCGGCATTAACCCCGGTGGGAGAAAAAGCATCCTTTGAAACAAAGAAAGAGTCTAAGAACCTGAGGAAGGAAGTGCAGTGCGAGAGGCGGGAAGGAGTCCGGGAGCGGCGCTGCTGGAGCTCCAGGGCCTGGCTCGGCTCCCCGGGGCCCTGCCGCACGCCTTCCCCGCTCCCTGGGCGGCCTCGCAGGCGCCCTCGGGCACCCTTAGCACCGGAGCGGCCCAGGCTCCCGGGCTCTGCCCCGGCCTCCACAGCCCACGCTGGCAGGCGCGACGGCCAAGGCTGGAGGCTTCTCCAGGGCCAAGTCCACACCCCCAGGCAAGCGGTGGGCAGCAGGTGCAGGTGCCGCGGGACCTCCAGAGGGAGGCGGCACCCTGACTCCTCCGGGGTGCACTGCAATGCAGCTTCAGCTGGCCGGGCTCGCCACCCCCTCCGGAGGCGGGATTTTCTGAGTCCTGCCCGAAGAAGAGCGAGCCCACAGCGGAGAGCCCTTGGGGTGGGGGCCCTGCCCGCCTGGGCCCCGCACAGGGAGGGAGCCCCCAGCACAGGGAGGCCCTGCGGCCGCCTGGCACTCAGGGGACTTGCACACACAGGAAAGTTTGTCTTGCCACACGGTGCACCCAACGCGCCCACCTGGCTCCCCCTACCAGGCTGCAGCGGGTACTGAGCGCCCCGGCCTGCCCTGCCTCGCCCCCCTGAACCCGCCGACCCTCCACCCGCCTGGCATCCGGAAGGAGAAAGCCGGCGCCCGCTCTCTGAACTTCTCAGCCTACGGAACAGCCAGCGACACGGCAATTCGGAGCCCAGCTCTGCCACAGGGAAAACATGATTTTTAAAAAGCGTCAGAAAAAAAAAAAAACATCATGCAAGGAATTTCTTCTCTCTTTTTTTAAAGTCACTTCTCTCTTCTTTCTCCCCGGCAAACTTTCATTTTTCTATTTTTCCCCTCTGGTAGCTTTAGGGATACTCAGGGTTCTCATTTCCTGAGAATAATAATAAAAAATAAAAAATAAAACAGAGCCGAGTGATCCTCAATATAAAAATATAAAATTGTGTGATCTGCCTAATATCAGGACACGGAAGGTTTCAGAATCCCAGGATTTGTGTGTGTGTGTGTGTGTGTGTGTGTGTGCATACGTGTGGGGTTGCACATCCAAGCTAGTGTTTACCCAAATGCATGTACCTCGATGTGGGGGAAAGAAGGGAAAAAGGGAATTCCAGGGGGTGGGGGTTTTGCACGGAAACCCCGCAGACCCTTTGATGCTGCCCAAAACCCCGGCCCGCGGAGCCAGACCCTCAGCATTGTTTGAAGGAAGCCTGCAGGCGTTCAGGCGTCTGCTCGCCAGCGGCGCGCGTGCAATCACCGAATCTAGGAAAACGTGTTGGGTTTTGCAACACTTCCACTAAGCTCATTCGGGGAGGATTGCAGCATCTTACCTGTGTGTCGCCGCAGATTTGTTTTCCCCAAGCAAGTCACCGCCGCGCTAGGTGGGACCACATCTAAATCACTGGGGGGGGGGGGGGGGGCGCAAGGTGCGGAGGGGACGCAGGTAGACCCGGACCCCCCCAGCCCTCCCCGGGGGGGGGCAGTCCCAGTTCCCAGGTGGGGCGCGCGCAGACGCGGGGACCCTGGGCTCCAGCGGCACCATCTGCCCATTTGGTGGAAGGGTAAGGAGAGGAGGGGAGGCCGGGAGGGACGCGGCCCCGCAGGGAGGTCGCGGACACAGCGGCCCGCGGCAGGGGGGGTCTCGGCGGGTCAGGTGAGCCCCCCCACCCGCCTCCCGCCCGCAGGCCCCACGGGTTCAGGGCTCGGGCCACGCGGCGACTACGGCGGCGGCGGGAGCAGCTCTCGAACCCAGCTCCCGCGGCGGGCGGGGCGCGCGCAGTCCGTCCGTGGGTCCGTGGGTCCGCGGTCCGCGGTCCGTGGGTCCGTCCCCCCCCCGCGCCCCCCTCCCGGCACCTGGGATGAAGAGCAGCGCGGTGGTGGCGGAGAAGACGACCCAGCAGGCGGGGCGGCACATCTCGGGGCTGCGGCGGCGGCCGGCTCGGGCGGCTGGTGCTGCTGCTGCCGCGGCTGCCTCGCTCTGCGCTGACTCCCGAGCAGGTCGGGATCCGCCGTTTGCAGAGGGAGGGAGGGAGGGAGGGAGGGAGGGAGGGAGGGAGGGAGGGAGCGCGCGGGGAGCGCGGGGAGCGCGGGGAGCGCGGGGGGCGGGCGGGCGCGGGGACTGGGGGCGCGGGCGGAGCGCAGGGCGGCCCCCGGCCCGGGCGCGCACACGGGCCCCTCCGCCCTCCCCTCCCCTCCCGCCAGCGCGCCCCGGGCCCGCGGCCACCGCCCCCTCCGTCCCCACCCCGAGCTCCGGGGGCGCCGTGCGTGCGCCGGGGGGGCTGCTGCGGGGCGCGGGGGCTGTGACCGCGGCGTCCCCCCTCCCGGCCTCGGGGGCGAGGACCCCGAGCCCCAGGGGCGCGCCCCGCGACGGGGCCCTCCGGAGCGCCGGGGAGCCCCAGTCTTCCCGCCCGGAGGATGGGCGCATGGGCCCGCGCCCTACCGCCGGGTCCCCTGCCCGGGGAGCGACACCCTGGGGCTCGACCTCAGGGACGCTGAGGCCATCGGGAGCCTCCACGGAGCAGGCCTGGGGTCTGCCCCCCGCGCCCCCGCCCGCCCCGGGGCCCCAGGGCTGTGCGCTCTGCCCCTGAAGGAGTCCTGCCCCCGCAGGGCCCCGGACAGCTCTGGCTGTTACCCAAGGGACTGCGCAGCTGTATAGACACGACTCCCATCCCGGGGGTCCCCCGACGAGCCCCAGGGCGCGGGCTCCTCTCCAGCTCCAGGTGTGCGCACGCCCCCCCCCTCCCCCCCCAGCGGCCTTCCTCCCTCCTCCACTGCTCACTGGGGCACAGGTGTCACCGGTCACCACAGTCCTGCCACACGGGGCATTCCCACCCCCGGATGCTAACCAGCTAGATCTGAGGTTCGGAGAGGATGGGCAACTTGCTGAAGGCCCGGCAGCTGATGGGAGTCCGGGCTCACACCCTGGCCTGTCCCACGGCAAAAGCCACAGGGTCTACCAAGCGGCCGTGCCCACACCAATTACCAGCAAGCCATTTCAGCCTGACGGCGCTCCTCCCTTTCTGCAAAACGAAGCCCATTTGCTTTTAAAGAAATAAGATGGGATCCCTGGGTGGCTCAGTGGTTTAGCACCTGCCTTCAGCCCAGGGCGTGATCCCAGAGTCCTGGGATCAAATCCCGCATCAGGCTCCCTGCAGGGAGCCTGCTTCTCCCTCTGCCTGTGTCTCTGCCTCTCTCTCTCTGTGTGTGTCTCGTGAATAAATAAAATTTAAAAAAAATAAGACAATTAATTACTTGCCTCCTTATGAACAAGTCTGAAACTTCGCAAGTCAAGTGGAAAACATATGATGAATATATATAATCATCACCTGCCACTTACGGAATAGGTACTTAATATAAAGTCCCTTTTTAAGGCTATACGCATATAAAGAATATGATTTCCTCTTGTTTGAAGAGGGTGTACAATATATTGGGAAGAGACCAGATAAAAATAAACATACCTTTTGATTCTACAGAGAAGATAACGGGATACACATCACGTAATAAAGTCAAAATCTACACAAAGTTGCAGACCTGCCATTCACAGACGAACGGGCCTGTGAGTCCTTGGAACAATGCTGGAGTCCTACAGAAGTTTGTACGGATTATAACCAGTGGCCAAATCCGCTGGAGAACAGAACTGGCTTGAAAAGGCTGGGACGGGTCAGTAGACCAGAGAAATGAGACAGATATTCCAAGGTGAAGAAACAGAGCAGACACAGGCAGAAACACTTTAGGGAAAGACTGGGGAAGGACTTCAGGCAGTAGATGGAAGACAGAGTGAAACGGGCCTTGCATTCTAGATTAATGATACTTAGGAAGCCACTAGAAGAAGAAAAAAAAAAGAAAAAGTTGACTTCTTTTTGAACAGGGAAGCTCTATGAATAAGAGGAAGTGTATTTCTGGAAATTAATCTGGGAAAAGTGTGCAGGGTCTATTGAGGCACAGGTACTTGTTCTAGACCTGGTCCAGATCTTCCGGGACTAGGTGGTAGCAATGGAAGGGGAAAAGCAGGGGGTTGAGCGTGAAACAGAAAAATTAGTCAGGTTTGGCAACCGACAGCCTCCTACAAATCACAGACATCACTTCTGTACCCTCCGTGTTTAAAAATGACATCACATGTCATCCAAAGCCTTGTCTTCCAAGACAGTGTTATTATAACTTTTTGAGAGATGAGGAAATGGAGATTCAGAGAGGTTAGGTCATTTGTCCAAGGTCACACAGTGACTTAGGGACACAGCCAAGATACGAACCCAGGTTTTTCTGTTTCCAAAGCCTCCTTTAAAAAAAATAAAATCATAATATTGAGAACTCTCATTTGATTGAATATCTGTGTGCCAGGTCCTCTGTTATTGGCTTCATATTTCCCCTATTTATCTTCTCAACAAGCTAGTGAGGTAGCCATACTAATGGCTTATTCCCAGAGAGCTCAAAGAGTTTAAATAACTTCCAGGGTTAGAGCCAGGGTTTGAGGCCAGGCCGCCTTCACCAACAGGGCTTCAACCACGAGGAGGGGAGAGAAGGAGTTCGATGCGCTCAACAGGCACTCCCTGGTGACAACGGTGTGCTAAGTGTCACTTTAGGCTCTGAGGCTCCTGAGATGCACAGGGCACAGACTCGAACCCCTTACTCGGGAAAGGACACACCCGCTATCCCTCTGTGAGCTACTGGGTGGCTCAGTGGTTGAGCATCTGCCTTTGGCTCAGGTCATGATCCCGGGGTCCTGGGATCGAGTCTGCATCATGCACCCCGTGGGGAGCCTGCTTTTGTCTCCCCCAGATCTTGCTCTCAGGGTTATGACACGGAGCCCCGCTTTGGGCCCTGTGCTGGGCATGGAGCCTGCTTAAGAGTCTCTCTCTCTTTCCCTCTGCCCACCCCCCACCCAAAATCCCATTTATTCAACCAAACTATTTCCTAATAAACACATGCCTGCACACACACACACACCCTGTACCTTTAATTAAATTCATATTTAGCAAACATCAATATATATCAAGAAATATTTTAGTTTCAGAATGCATATGCCTAATAAAATCTTCCTTAAGGAAACACATAAATATGTATTTTTACTGATCAATTCTTCTAGGTCTACTATATGATTAAAATATGTCTCTTTTATTTAAAAAAGAAGAAGAAGAAGAAGAAGAAGAAGAAATGTATAAATACATATTTAATCAATAGATGGCACCAACTCTGAAAAGAGAGATTACGGTCTACTGGGTCTATTTAAACACCTTAAAAAAATACAAATACAAATAAAAATGCTTCAATGCATATTTACTAGGGGGACTGTTCTCCTCTCTGGGGTAAATAATATGCAATTTTATACCTTCTATGAGTCTTTTTTTTCCTTCCTCTAAAGCAAACAAAATCATCAAAACTGTATTTAAATAGCAATAAGGTAGGGGAACAAACCAACCAAAACCAGGCCATTGTGCAATGAAGCTGACTGTCACACTTTTACTCCGGCCTCTGCTTCTTTCCTCTGAACCAGGGACAGTTGTCAGGCAAACCTCTTCATATGCAGTCGCCGACTTCCTAGAGCTAGGTGGGGCCTGGGGCAGGATGGGTCACTGCTGGGTCCTTGTCCTATGAGAGCCAAACCTGGGTCCCCATCTCACCTCTTTCCCTAATAGCTCTCTGACTTTGGGGAAAGGATATAAGGACTCCCCGTGATCCACATTTAAAAAAAAATTGTACACTACCTTTGGTCTTTCATATTCATTCATCACTCATTCATTCATTCGTGGAATAAATATTCATCGTGTACCTGCTACGGGCCAGGTACCTGTACGGGATGTACATAGGGGATGTATTGGACATGTAAGGTAAAGCAAAATAAGACTGTCCTCACCCACCTAAAATTCAGAGTAGTAGAGGAGACAAATATTAGTCTACGAATTAAGTCATTGATCACATCTGTGATAAGTGATTGTAGAAAACATATAGGTCGGTAGGAAAGCTCAAAACAAAGCAGAGATGGAGAGTGTGGGAAGACGCCCTAAGAAGGGACTTGTAAACCGGGATTACAAGGGAGGAAAGAAGCCGAGATTATTGCTGGCAGAAAGCACAGCCCATGCACAAACCCCAAGGCAGGGCCCTGACTCGCGGAGACACTAAAGGCTCTTTCTTGCAATTCACATTTAGCAACTTTGTACTGAGATCAACCCTGTAAGTAGTGTTAGGATGATGGATCACTGCCTTTGCAGCCTGACTAAGGGACAAGGAAGGATGGAATTCTAGATATTGTAACATCGAGGGTTTTTTTCCTTGTAAATAATAAAAAAAAGGTACAGATGGTAAAACTCTACAGATTAAAATCTGACTCTGTCATTTTAGCTTTTGAATATTCCAAAATGAACTAGAGCCTCCTCAGAGCAAGTTAAAGACTCTGAAAGGAACACTAATTCCTATAAAACCACAAAGGTACCCTTTAGTTCAAAGGAGCAAGAATTGATTGAGTGACCAGCTTATGCCTGGAAGAGTAAACCTTTCCTCCAGAGTCACAGGGACCATGGAGGGCGTGTCACCTCTGGTCTTTTAACATATTCACAAAATATCTCAGCCACGTCTGCGATAATCTTAACAATAAATACCATTTACGAAACACCCACTATGTGTCCGGTTCCCTGCTAGATGGCTAATCTGCGTGGTATCTACTTTTCATACCAATCCCTCGCACAAAAGATGCCTATGACACACATTTTCCAGACCTGTCAACTAGGTCCTCCCCCAGGCCCAACAGAGAACTGGCAGCTAAAATCTGTACTCAGAGCTGTCGGACTCCAAAGACTGACGTTTTTCTGAAGAATCTCTGATGCACTTACATTGAAAAGATCTTCTTCTACATGGCTGCCAGCATCACACTTTTTTTTTTTTCATTTGAAAAACTTTAACAAAAGAATATATTACATTATTCATCAAGTTACTAGTACTAAAGGCTTATGATTCAAAACAGCATTCTAAATTCCACTCCTCAGAAGCAACCACTTCTATCTCTTTTACTTGTTCTTTTAACAAATCCGCTTATTCTGCTATTTCTTGATTTAACAGTTCTTTTAATTATCTGTTGAATTTTTACTTCAGGAGATAAGAATTTAGCCCTGTTCACCACCAATCCCTACAACTATCCTCCGGCCATCAACTCTATCTAAATGTTACAATTTTTAATTACATCAATATTTAGCGTTTTACATTGTTATGATCATTCAACTGTTGTCATTCTTGTGCAGCTTTTTACTTTTCCCAGAGATGATAATTGCCTTTTTGTTTCATTTGCCGAATTTTTTATGGACCTATAATTAAATCTCTCCAACCCTCCTGTAGAATTCTAAAATTCCTCTCAGTGTAGTTAAAAACATCTAGAAATCTGTCAGTATCATGTTTTGAAGGAATTCTTTCCAAAGGTTTCCATCCCCCTGGTCCTCAGCTGTCTGGGACTTCCCTTTACTAAGGGCATTCAATGCCCTATGTCTCTCTCATGTTTTCTGGATGTAGGTTTTCTTCTTTCTTAGTGTTCTTCCTTGTTTTTAATGCAACACATCTTTTAATAATTTGCAGAGAAAGCATTCATAGGTGGTCATTTGGGGGGACGTTAAGTGTTCAAAAATACTGTATTTATTCTTTATTATAATCTCACTCAACTTAAGTATAGTTGGTTCAGCTGCAAATAGAATTCTAGGTTGAAAATTAATATCCTCTCCAAATGCTGAAGCCATTTCTTGATTTTCCTCTAAGTTTAACTACTGTTGAAAAGTCTGATTTATGTCAATTTGCATTTCTTTCTATGTGAAATGTCTTTCTCTCAGTAAACTCTTAGAGTACTCTCCTTATCCATGGCTTTCCAAAATTTCACAAAGATGAAATTCTTCATGTGGATCCATTTTCTTACATTGTGTCAAGCACTCAGTACGCTCCTCCAATAGAGAAATTCTATGTTCTTCAACTCTGGGAATTTAATTTTTTTTTTTTTTTTTTTTTTTTTTGTATTATGGCTTTGAAATTTTTCTCTCCTGATATTCATTCTTTGTGGAATTTCTATTAGGTGACTATTAGTCTTCAGAATTAGTTCCTTAATTTTCTTATATTTTTTCTTTCTTTTTCATCATGATATTCTTAATTTTAATTTCCATTTATCTTACTGATTTTTAAGAGTTTTTTATTATCATATTATTAATTCCAAACTGCCCTCCTTGTTTTTCTGATTTTTACAGTGCCCTAATCTTGTTCCATAGTTACAATATCTTCTCTAAGGATATGAATCAACATTTGGTGATGTTTCCTTTTGCTTTTCCATTTCCTTTTTTTTTAATTTTAGTTTTTAAATTTTCTTTTATTCTGTAAATTTGTTTTAGTATTTATCTTTCACGTAAGAAAGCTTCTTCAACTATATAGCGATCTTTGGTCTTCCTTTCATATTTAAGAGTGAAGCAATCATAGATTGGCTGGGATCTGTGTTTATCACCGGAATTTATTTACTAAGGGACCTTCCAAAGATTATCAGGCAAGGAATGGCCTTGGGACCATTTTCCTCCAAATGTCAGTAGTTGTAGGTCTGTTTGTCTTGAGTCATTCAAGTTTCTCCAAATGAAGCCTCCATTCACCTACTAGAATGATAAAATCCATTCTGGTTCCCAACATTCTGACGTTTCACCATTCAGGATGGAGACCCTCAACCTCTCTGTTTTCACCAGGTTACCTCAGCCGTCTCCTGTGGTGGAGCTTGAAGCCTTTCTTCTTCAATTCTTTCAAAAAAAAATTTTTTCCCCATTCATAGGAAATAGGAGAAGCAGAGCAGTCTGGGGGTGGGGTTGTGTCTAATACAGCCTTTCAACTCATCCCTCCCCATTTCTGCCTTCCAAGGTACCCTGTAGCTGTCAGTCCTGGGCTGCTCTAAGCCCACATAGTTTTCTACCATATCGTCTGCAGATCCTTACAGCTTTTTTTCCCCTCTAAATCAGTTGCACTCATTCCTTTTCTTCCTCAAAGAAAAAATCATTTTTTTATCCATTTTCATTTCTTCTTCCAACTTTTTTGTCCTTGGGATTTGCACCTTTATCCCTTTGTTATCGTTTTTGTGGGATTTGAGAAAACACCGCAGGTGTAAATGGAAGCCAGCCTTCCATGATTAACTACATAGCAGTTCAGACATTTCGTGCCATAAAGGATAAAGGAGATTACAAACAAAAATCTCAAAACACCTGGAATAAAAGGCTCTTCTCCAATATAAAGCTAAAATCTTGCATAAACTGGAGTAATTGAGATAGGAGCTAATGTTACATCAAAGACTTGGACACATATAATCTCTGTTATTTGTTTCACCCCCATGTCAAGTAACAGAGGAGGGCTTAATGAGCCCCATTTTTCAGAGAGAGAAATAAGGAGGCACTGTGATTTTGTAATGTTTTAATTTATTCATTCATTTAAAGTAATTTCTACATCCAAAGTATGGGTCAAACTCATGACCCTGAGATCAAGAGTCACATACTCTTCCAACTGAGCCAGCCAGGAGCCCCTGCAATTTAAACACATACCCCGCACCACCCAGAAGTCAAGGAAGAAGCGGGGACTACAATCCATATATTCTAACACTTAGGTCTTTCTGATCAGTCAATTCCAATAATGAATACTCCATTCATTCATTATTGTTATTGTTGTTGTTGTTACTAGTCACATAAGCATCACCCCAGTTCACTTACAGCCCAGAAACTAGCTAGACTTGTTCAAGACAATATATTATCCAACCTCACAGTATCATAAAGCCTTCCACCTCGATACACCTGATCAAATTTTAGCTAGGTATTGAAGGAAATGGCATCCGATTTCTACCTATGTATGCTTTTTTTTTTTTTTTTTTCAGAACAACTTTAAAGCAAGAACAGAAATATTCTAGCTCTTGGGGAAAAAAGTCATTACCCCTTTTCCAAGGTGAAGTGCAGAAAGATGAAAGATGTCCACCCCACGTGGAAGTGGGAAGGCCTGGCCAAACGGCCATGCCTTCCCAGAGCGCCATCCACCATCTTCTCCCCAGATTTGGTCTCCTTTTCTCCTCTGTCCTCTCTCTCCCCCTCTCGTTTCCTGTCTTCCTCTCCTCCCTGTGTGGAGGGGCTGCTCCCTGCACTCTTCTCTGGATGAAAAGGCTACTCTTCTCTCCTTGACATCGTGCTAGTCTGTGAATGCACATCTTTTGATTTGCATTTGGGCGAGGAAACAAGAGAAAGGCCCGGAGGGGGATGGAGAAAAAGAAAAACACACAGTTACACATTCCCTGACTACATGGCTACCGAGGGGACATGGTCAGGCGATGGCAGAGAATTTTAACTGTGTCTCTTTCTCTTTCTGCCTCCCGACCCCTCCAGCCTCTCCATCACACCAGCTGCTGCTTACGCCCCACCCAGCCCAGGCCCACTTGCTCAGAGGCGTCTAGCACAGAGACAACATCTCAGTCTTCCCCCTCCCCCACTCATGTGCTTAGACGTTGCTGACACTGACCCTTTGTGTGGGGCTCAAGACCCAAAGAAGAGTTCTTGCAGAATGGAAGCTCAGGAGAGGCAGGAGGCCTTGTTAGCAAAGGCGGGCCCTAGAGACTGCGTGACAGTGACGTGAGGGTTGTGCCTGCTACTCTAACCAATTTTAAAATAAAGCTCAGGTAATTAAAAAGTGTACAACTAGGAATCATACACTTAGATTACAATCTAGGTTCTGACATTTTCTAGCCACGAGGCACTTAATTCCACGTTCACCTCTTTCCAGAGACCGGCAGTCAGTGCGCAGGCAATGCACACGTTCTTTGAAGGATTATACTTGGAATCCATGCCAAAGCTTCTCAGAGAGTCAGGGATGAGTTTGTCTCCCATCTCTAGGGGTGGGGAGTGTCACATACTCTACGTGGTAAAGTGGCTGAGGAGCCTACGAGGTATCATTTCAACTCAATATATGTCTTTCTACATGGAAATAAAACCAGCATCTAGCTTTGGGTCATGTCAGCTTATTTTCAAGTCACATTTACTAAGCATTTAATTGCCGAGCCCCTACTACACATAATGAGAAGCTGGATCTGAACAGAAGACTGGATCGCTATGGAAGACATCGTGGCCCTGCCAGCCTGCTCTGTATTTCCCCCGGAACAGAGGGAACAAATCAAGGAACAAACGGGAAAACCTTTGGAAAACAATAACTGGTCCTACAAATGCCCCCATGTTATTGTTATTGCGGCAGAAATTAAATTCTCTAGGCCTGGCCAAATCTGTGTGTTTTACTAAAAATGCACCTACTATTAGCCAAAGATATTGGGGCCATTTAAATGAAATCAGCAGGCACGGTATTATAAATAATCCCGGTTTTGGTTCAGTCCACATGCACACCTTTTAAAATGGAAACACTGGACCGAGTAGTAATGACAGGGAAAAAAACAAACTCAAGCTCCATCTATTTGGACGGGAAATTGTGGATAGCTCAAGACCGAAATGAATCTGATTTCCCTCCTCAGCAGAGGGTTGACTTACTTTACAGCAGAACCACAGCATTTATATGAAGATGCCCTCCTGCAAAATTAGATTCTTCAAGCTTCACTAGGTACCTGTGTTTGACACACTTGCCTCTGCTTTCAATATTTCCTTGAAGGATGTAAGAGCCTCCGAGGCTCCAAAGTTCAGTGAAACTAAAGACTCACAGGTTCGGCTGCGCGGAAGGCTATGCTATTAAAGCGCATTGTCAGGAGGACAATGTTGTGAATATTGTTGTGAAATAATAGTTGTGAATAAAGAGGAAGTTGTGAATAAAGCTTTGTTTCTCTCTCTCTCTTTCTCTCTCTCTCTCTTTTTTTTTTCCTGAGGGGTATGCTGGGTACTTACTCCCTGGAATGAGCAATTCTCCCCCAAATCTTTGTCTTGCCTGGAACACAGAAGTTGATATAAAATGAGAGATCAGAGTCGGAAGACGAGGTTCCGTGGACTTCATTCACGTAGAGCAGAGTTTGGGGTATACTGGGACTCCTCTTGTTACCTTTAACAAGACCATGTGTGTCTCTCATTACTTCCACCACACAGGTTTTGAACTCTCCAGGAAAAGTGGGCCTGTGGCCCTAACAACCCCGGAGCAAGGAGGATGACCAAGTCAACATATTTCAATGAATTTGGCCTCCTTTCCAGATGAATCTCTTGTTGCTTGACACATATTTCCAGAGCCTCCTCAAATGTATATATTCTTAGCATAAATTGTGACCAGAGAAAAATAACTTCATTAATATTGTGGCAAAACATAATGATGGGAACTGAGGGAGGCCGTTTGTTGCAGCTCAACCCATGTGCATGATGGCCCCTGCACAGTGTCCCCATGTTCCCGAGAAGCTACCCTGGACTCCTCAGTGTCACGTAGGGACTAACCCACTGACTGCTATTACCGCTTGCCTCTTTAGGGGCTACCTGTCATGACAGCCTGGTCCTCAGAGTTTCCGAAGTCCTAAACGAGAGTTTCCTCCCACCATGTGATGGCATTTTAGATGGAACTCCGCTAAAGGGGACTTTGGCCAGGAACTGCCAGTGACAGGATGTGGACCTGAGGGCTACAGACCTGGACACAGCAGGCAGCAAAGGTCCAGCTGTGCCAAAGGGCCCTCTTGCCCCCACGTATTCCAGCTACCACCTCTTGGCCACTACCTCAGAGCATCAGGGCCTCTAATGCCAATGCTTTGATCTCTGACAACAAAGAGGAAATATTTCTTCCACTGGCATTTTCATTAAAGGTTTGGTAACCTCTCTAACTGCCTCCCATGAAGAAGGCCCAGGCCCTGATCCACAGTTTCCAACACCTTTCTTTTGGAATAGCATATGGCAGCCTGAGGGCTGGATGTGACCCTCAGACACATTTTCTATGTCCAGCAGTACTTTTTAAATGGAATATGTTGCCAGTATTTAAACATCTACTTATGCAGATTTTCAGTTACTCTTGAAAAATAAGAAGACCTGGTCATGCTGATTCTTCATTCTATATGAATAAAAATCATCTGATGCTCTAGCTGCCCCTTTATAAAAGGACTCACCTTCCACTCTGCTGCAAGCCCCACCAGGCCCCCTGCACTTATCTATATGACTTCCCCGTGCCCACAGGCCCCAGGCCTCATCTGCTCCTATGGGATAAATTCCCAATCTCTCTCTCTCTCCTCTTTCTCTCTCTCACCCTCCTTCTATAATTATTACAAGCTAACAACCAGCGAATGCCTTTATCCTGACCCAAGAAAACACCACTAGAGGCTTAGAAATGATCAAACTTTCCCCCCAAGTAAGATAAATAGTAAAGAGCTCATTTTGCAAGGGCTCAACATTACCCATCTGGATATCTCAGTATGCTGCTCATGATGCTTTCATTACATTTCTATAATAAGTTGCAGATAATACTGTCCTCCCAAGAGGGATGTTCATGTTCCAGGAAACTTGGAAAACGAGACAGGGGAGGTGAAAAGTCATGTGTGACCTTCACAGGCACACGCAGAAAGAGAAACCAGCAGAAAATGAAAAGAACAGCTTCCATCACTCGTTCAGGGCAGGTCAGCTGGGCTTTAATAACAGCCAGGGGAAGGAAGAAGTCCCCAGGAAGGGTCTGCTTGGTGATACTCAGATCATTTTCCAGGACACAGATGCAAAAATTAAAGAGGAAAATTCTTCAATGGTGTATTCAGACAGGAGAGAAACTGTTCAAAATACCACACACACACACACACACACACACACACACACCCATTAGCTTATTTTCTATGATCCTTCCTCTCATTTCTTAAGCAGAAAGTTTGTCAGAGGGAATCTCAAATTTGAATGATAGTATAAGGAAACATCCCTGTTGCCCCTGGGGACAGAAATAAATAAGAGGGGGGCACTGTGAGGGGAGTGAAGCAGCTGGTTCGACAGAATGAAAGCAAGCATGGCTGGGTACAGATTTTAGCTTTGAGAGAACAGGGCATTTGGAAGCAAGCGGTCAAGCTGGGAGAGCACCTCCCTCCTCCCAGTTGAGGCCAGGGAGCACTTGATGGGCAAGGAACTACTAGATGAGTCAAGAGTCCTTGGAAAGTCCTATGTAGCACAGACATGGAAATAGTCATCTGGTGATCACATACACAGCATCTTGGGGTTCTCTGATCTTTGGAGGGCGAAAGGGACCACAGGCAGCTTCCTCGCTCTGGGCAACCTCCTTGCTTTGTGCCACTTTCATTGGAAAAAGGTATCCTATCCCAGCTTGTGATGCCACACCTGGAATGCCAGGAAACACACACTTGGTGCCATGATCACCACTTTTGCTTCTTGCGTCTCTGGGGTAAGGGCCTTCTCAATACCGCGTTCTGAACCCCAGCCATCCTCTTCAGGGGAGTTCAGTAGATGTGTATGGAATGAATGCAGACATGAACGAGTGAGCGTGCTCGGCTTCCTACAAAATCACATTCGCATCATAAGTCACAGACCATACTCAGGCCAAATGCAGATGGCAAAGACACTTTGGGATCTGACAGTCCTTTTGGAATCTAGCTGCGTGTCCTTAAACAGACATCTTTCTCTCTCTGAGTCTCTACTCCCTTACCTGATGAGCTAAGACGACAATGGCCATCTGGCAGGGTGGCCATGAGGAGTAAGTGAGAGAAAGTCTGTAAAACACTTAGCCCAATGCTTAAGAACTCAAATGGCAGCCATTGTCATTACTGGCTCTGCGACAACCTGGCGTATTGATTTCCAGCAAGTCTCAATCTCAGGCTGATCCTGTAGATTCCCAGTTGGAAATTTCTTGGCTCACATGCCAGATGGAAACGACTCCTCTACCCCCCCACAGTGACCTTGAGCAGATTGCTTCCCAGGACTTCACTTCTGGAACTCTTCATCAAACTCTTTCTCTGACCTGTCATGCTGATGAGAAGTTTCTCCTCTGGAGCCTGGGCTTGTATAAAATCACAAGGTGAGTGCTCTCCTAGCTCTTTTGACTGAGCTTTAGATTCTCCCCTCCTTTATGTCTTGATTTGTCTTTTTCTAGCCTCCTTCCTACCTGCCTCCCTGAGTCCCCGTGCTCTTGTCCTAGAGTGTTCCCTGTGGCATGCCCTAGGGCACTTTATACTTGGCTCTGTGTTGTCTGGTTTTTCTCATTGTCCTGTTTCTGTCATTAAAAAGTCAGAAACAAGGAAATTCATGTTTAACACAGCCACAAATAACTTTTGTTTCAGTCAAGGAAAATTACACTTAAAATATATATGTAGTAGAGGAGTGGGCTGTTTCATGCATAACTAAGGGTTTGACTTCTCCTTTCAAGCTCTCCGATAAGAGATGGCCCAGCAATCAGCATTGCAGAGGTAGGAGATCCTCATATAAACAAACGAGCCACCTGGATTCAGGATCTGGCTCTGGCATGTGGTGTCCCAGGCAGGATGCCAAGCCTCTTCCCCCTGCAGTTTCCTCATCTGTGAAGTGGAGACACGCAAAGTAACTATCTACCTACACCACAGCGAGAATAAATAACAAAATGTGTTCAGCACTGAGGACAGTGCCTGGCATATAGAAAATACCTGACTGATGCTACCATCATTATATGTAGATCCACACACCATTCATTGAGCAACTCTCTTGTGTTAGGCCCTGTTCTAGGCACTTGACACAATGGAAAGCACCACCAGGCAACAGATTCTGGCCTCCTGAGTTTGAAATCTAGAGGGAGGCAAAGACTTTTGTCAAAGAAGCACATACATCGATATCAGTTATAATTGTGAAGATTGCCTTGAAATGAAGATATGTTGCATTAAGAGAGGAGAAATGGACAGTGTGACCTGGATGAACAGGTCAGGGAAGGCGTCCTGGGGACGGGGGGTGGGGATATGTCATCAGAGATCTGAAGAAGGAGAAATTCATTAGGTCTGGGCAGAGAGGAGTATATCCCAAGCAGAGGAAATGGCACATGTGGGAAATGATGGTGAACATTTAAGGCACTACAAGAAGGTGCAGGTGGCTAGAGGATAGAAAATGAGTGGACCAGTGGGACAGATGAGGCTGGAGGACGAGAGGAAGGCCGGAACACAGAGAGTACAGCAGACTCTTCAAGGCGGCTGGGGCTATGAAAGATGTCTTGGGCAGGGGAAGGGGACATGCTTGGCCATTCTGCAGGCAGCATGCAGAGTGGACTGCAAGGGAGCCAGCGTGGGGTGGCCACTAGGACTGCATCCTAGCAGTCCAGGGATGTGAATGCCTCTGGATGAGGCAGAGATTTTTAGGGGATATGATTCATAGGATTTAGTGAAGGGGAGTGGGAGTAGGGGAGTTTTTAAGTGATATTTTGTTTCCTAGTTGAGTTTCTGGATGGATATAAAGTCAATAATTAAGTAAAGAGTCACTGGATTCAGACCCAATTTAGGGGAGCAGTTATGGGCTCAGTTGGGGAAGTAGTGACGCTGCTAATAGTTGTAGAGTCAGATACCTGGGTTCTAATCTCTTAGCTACTACTTGCAGGTCTGAAACTCTCTGAACTTAATTTCCTTAATGATAAGGAATTTCCTTTTTTGTAGAGTTGATATGAAAATCAAATGAGATAATCCACATAGCGTTATTAGCAGTGCCTGGCACACAGTAATAACTCATACTCGGTCACTAGTAGCATCATTTGGGGACATGTTGAGTTGCAATTGCACTTGAGACATCCAAGTGGTATTTGAGACATACCAAGTCAGAAATTAAATATACAAATCCACAGCTAAAAGGAGTTTTTGACTAAGGATAAAGATTTGTGAGCTATCTCAGTGTAGGTGGTGATTAGAGTCATCTTTCCCTCTCTCTGGGTTTCTTCAGGTTCATCTAATAGAAGCGGCTGCCTCTTCAGGAAAAGCTTTGGAGAAGAAGCTACTGTCTTTGCTTCACCTCTCACTGTTTTGTTTTTTTCCCCCAAAAGAATAAGATTGACTTGTCTGACTTATCTGATTAGAGAGATGACAAAGTTCTGACACGTCTGTGTCCTTGATTCTTTACCGGGCAGGATTAATGTGCTACCAGGCTCTGTATATTCATTCATATCTCTCTCTCCTTCTCTCTCTCCCTCTCTCTTCCTCCTTCCTTCCCTTCTCCATCTGTCTGCTTCCCTTTTTCCCCTTAAAAGACTATCTGTAGTTCGTGTGTGTTTTCCTTTCTGTTCCACCCGCCTCTATATGGTAAGCTCCCTGGCAGGTCCTGTCTCCGCAGGGGGAGGCCTATAGCTACAGTTGACAAATTATCCTGCCTGTGGCTGAGTGAATAAAACCAATTGGGAGAAAGAAGGGTATTAAGTGAGAAGCTCATTTTGGACTTGAATCAAGACTGCATTCTGCAATTCAGCTTCCCTCATAATAAAATTGATAGTTTGATGCCTGCTTGACTTTGTATTTCTCAGTTGGTTCAGACCTTGGTAGGGGGAGAGAAATTCTCATTGTGCCTTTTAAATCCCAACAGTAATTGAGGCAACCACGGATGTCAGTGAGATAATCTTAGGAAAAATGTACAGGAATAGGAAGACCTAGAACTGGTCTTAAAGAACCCTTTTTAATGTTCTGGCTGAAGACAGACTAGTCAAGGAAAAGGGAAGGGGAGTTACACAGACAGAAGAAAGAATTTGAGAAAGGCGGGAATGATCAACAATGCAGGAGGTTACTAACAAGTTGGGTAAACTGAATGTTAACATTTTTTCTACTAGATTACTGTCAGGGAGGTCATTAATTTCCTTGGTAAAAATTCTTTTTCAAGAAAGAGGGATGGAAGCTGAGATGCTATAGGTCAGGTGAGGAAAACGAGGAAGTTCAGAAAGCAACTGGTCAAGAAATTAAGCTCTGGAAAAACAGAGAAAGATAGAGTGGTAATTTATCTGTCTAAGACCCTAATTTAGATCTTGGCCCTAAGGAATCCCAAGCATGCGTTTCACAGCTGGCTTGGAAAAGCTTGCTCTGTATATTAATTCCCTCACCCCCACACCACACTCTCCGTTTAATCATGGGTGCATAGGCACACTACTCACAGACATTTTTTTTCCCTTCAGAACTGTGTTGAAACACATCTCTTACATAAATTGAACATCCCAATTCAATTGATACATTTGACCATGAGGTCCATCCCAGTGAGCCCTCTACCAGAAAATAGGAATTGGATCATTGTGTTTTCCCAGCAAGGATCATCAGCTCTTTTCAGGGATATTAAAGCACCTGGAGTATTTTGTTTTGTTAGACTACCTATCACAGGGTACAGTAATTCTTTCTTTATCTATCCATAACCACCCTCAGCTGGTAAACTTCTTTAGGGCAGGGATTTAATCATTTTTACTTGTGTCACATAGTAGGAACTCAATAAGTGATTGTAAAATAACTGAGAAACAGGCAGCATCCTTCCCCATGCCCGTGGTGATGTCTGTTGACAAAATTGGATTTCTGTGTTGGAGACAGACCAGAGGAGACTGAGGAGACATAATGACTAAATGCAATATGGTATCCTGGATGGGATCCTGGAACAGAAGAAGGAAATTAGTGGGAAAACTGGTAAATGCCCTCAGAGCACTCAGCCTGAGGCACGGAACCCTATCACTTGTACCCAAGCTTCTTGTTTCTTAGAAAAAGTTGAGAAAAAAAAAAAAAGAAAAAGTTGAGAGATGTGTAATCCCATCCTCCAAAATAGTCCAACAGAAGAGTATGGAAAAGTCAAATGAGAACTGAGACTCTCTTACATCTCTTTACTAAACCAGTTAGCCTCCTAAAAGGAAAAAAAAAAAAAATTCCTTTTTTTTTCTTTTAGAGAAATGTGGTAACCTCCTTTGTAGGACCTCCATTCAGTTTTCCTTCACACACAGGATTGTTTAAATGCAGGAAGAGTTCTGCTTGCAGGATATGTAAGGAGCTTGATTGCAACTTATTCCACTTAGTTCCATCTGTAGTATTTTGTTCTCATGCCTGAAGGCTTCCTGGAGAGCATATTAACAATCACATGGCAATGAATATTAAATAAAATACCTCTAGCGTTGTCCCTTTCTTATAAGGGAGTGTAGATCTTCCCTAACCCTATAAAAATGAAGGTTTTCCAAGAAACTACTTGCATCTGCAAAAGAACGGTGAAGTCTGTAGCAAGAGCACACAAACCAATCAGAGGGAATGACAGATTCAGAAATCTCTAGGTGATACTAAGAAGTCATAAAAAGGTCTGTGACATTCTGAGGCTACTAAGTGTATGATTATAGTCTAATGGAAGTTTAAATAGCTTGGGTAACCCACCATAGAAGCCAAAAATAACAACAATGGCAATGACAAGAGCATTTAGCATTTGCTTACCACTAAAGAGCGAGGCACTGGGCAAAGCACAGGATGTTATGTCATTTCATCCCCCCAACAACACTATGGGTTGGTCCTCCTACTTCATTTTACAGATGAAGACACAGAGGGTTAAAGGAGTTGAGTAACTTGCCCAAGGCTATTACTCAACTAATAAGAGACATAGCCAGGATTTGAACACAAATATTCTGGCTCTAGAGCTCACGATCATAGTTACTTCATGATATCATATTTGGATTCATAAACACTGACACAAATTCCAGTTCTAGAGTCCAGTATGGGAAAGACAAGGAGTATAAATGCAGTGGGAGTACATTCTTCATGTAACTCACTAAGATTCTATGCAGACATTGTCGATTCAAATCTTCTCTGCAGTTTTACCATCTAATTATTTCCTGTTTCTCAAGGAATAATCACGTTTACAAAATTATTTTTAACTAAAAAGTATTTCAAATGTACAGAAAAACATAAAAATTATAAGATGCGCTCTTGTATAACTTTTTTAAATCTGTGCATGTCAATGTGGAGACTCTTCTCCATGACTCCCCTTGTCTCCCTCTTTGATACCATGCATGGTTGACCACACCTCTCTGGACCTTATCTTCAGAAATTCCACTGTGAAAAATCCTTGTATCCACCTGACCCTTGACTTATTCCTACAGAGTCTGAACCATCCCAGTTCAACATGTATTTGTTGGTTCAGGTAATGCTGCCCCAAATCCTTTTTTTGGAAAGAGCTATTGTAGAAAATAAATTATATATTAATATTTGTCAGGCAACATGCTAACTAATGGAAATACAAAGATGATCAACCCTGCTCTCTGATAGCAAATTGATGCACTAATTAACATTAATGACTTAATTGGTAATAATGGCTTACAGCATTACCTCATCTAATTTAGACATAATCAACTTCATGGGGTCCTTCAATGTTCAAACTCAAAGAAATAACTTCTGGTGTGAATTTCAGCACACATGGTAGATTAGAGCAGAGTGGAGGACAGAAGATGGGGAGGAAAACTCTAAGTCCAATACATTAAAAATATGTGTGAATGAGTCTTTGGGATCTTCTTACATCCTCCTTTTATATGGTTTCTCTAATGGAGGGGGTGCTGGGTGCCAAAGTAAGTCATATATTCATGGTAAAACCCATGCATCTCACATAGTTTACTTAGAAACATGCCTGAGCCTTAGAAGGAATCCTATACAACAGTGCTTCTCAGACTCTACTGTGCATACAAATAACTGGGAGCATCTTGCCAAAATGCAAATTCTGATTTGATTAAGTCTTGGGTAGGCCCTGGGAGTCTGCATTTGTAATAAGTTTCCGGGTGATACTGATACCTTTGGTTCTAGGACCATACTCTAGAGTTCTTTCTACTGTATCACCACCCAGTAGCCACCCAGATTTAACTTGGATTCCTCCATCGGTGGGGAATTTACTACCTCCTAAAGTAGTGTTTTTTCAATCTTAGTCTACTTAAATCTGTTATCCTTACCGATTAAACCTTTTTCTACCCACAAGGGCCATAGAAACAAGTTTAGCCCTTGTCTCAGGTAACGCTTGTGACAGTGACCATACCAGGTCAAAGATCAATGATTTCTTGACATGGTAACTCCCAAGTATGTGTGATGGGCAGGAGATATAGGAAATAATTCCATCCAGAAAGGTAAATCATACCCCAAAGTCATGCCCAGTGATTATTTTTCTCTTTGGGGTAACTTGGCATTTCCCCAGATAAATACAGACAAATCATAAACCTTCACCATGGCCTCCACCTGCTTGTATCAAACAGAAGTCAGCTCACTCCTTTCCTAGAGCTCCATTGGGCCATCACACATCCTTTTCTGTCCTCCCCAGCTGTTAACGATGCAAACATTCTAGCACTATCACCGATAAAGAGATTTCTATTTTCATTGTATATTATCATAGCACAACAGGATACACTCATTTTTCCAACATTGATTGGAAGGACTGGTAGAGGAGAAAATTCGGGAACAGAATGATACATCTCAATCTATAGCAAGAAGACAATTTAAGGCTAATTTGGACTTCATAAGTTTTTTTTTTTCTCTGAAAAGAAACAGGAAAACTGGAATGCCTTTACCTTTCTGACTCTCTTCAGGCTATTAATTTAATGGTAGCATTACAAACACTTGCAACTTCTCCAGCAGATTTTTGGTATCTTGTTCTAAGTAAAGACTGGAACAAGGAAAGAATGATCAGATACACAGAAGCCATCACAGAAGCACAAGTGGGGCTTATTCTCTTGTCCTCTGATTCAACAAAGGCTGTTATGAAAGACTTCACATTCCGACTGGGAGCGCCAACAACAGGCATTCATGGCTTCTTAGCCTGTATTGTTCATCAACAATTTAGGAGTGTAAAACCTTATTGCTAAATTTTACAGTTTCTTCAGTGAGATGGGAAGAGCAATTGAGATGACAAACAAAAAGCAGGAGCCAAATGCTACCACTTGGAGAATCTGGTTGTATCGAAGCATTTATATGAATCCTTATCTCTGAATCAATGAGCCATTTGGTTTAGCATGAGATCTGAGCAGCAGAGGTGGTGCAGGTGTGTCTTACTCTGACCTTCCTCCTAGATAAGCCGGTGTCTTTGAGAGCTTAATAAATTTCCCACTTAAACCCCAGCACCCCACAGGCCTCTTGAGGATCAGTGAGACTTCAGATTATGTTGGCTTTGGGTGAATGTGAAGAACAAGCAATGGAGTCGAAACAAAGCAGGTATCAGCACGTCCATGCTGTACAACCCACAACACAGGATCATCCAGTGGAACTGCTGCCGAAAATGGAGAATAAGTGTCCAAAGATTTTGAATTTGAACAACTTCTTGGTGGATAAGTAAAAATGGAAAACTATCAGAGGCCAATAACACCTGAGTTTAGAAATCCCACTTCCTACTTGCCAGCTAAATACCGAATTGATAGATTGACAAGACCCAAGCTTGAGATTGCTGGGAATGTAGAGCTTCATAACTCCACTTTCCCTGAAAAGCTGAGAGAGGACAAAGAAGGGGAACCACGCCACCCCCTAACTCCCAACACATACATGCTCGTCACCACCCTGTACCAAACGGGAACATTTTCAGGCCCGAGTTATGATTTAAATGAAGCGCACCACACCAATATTGTGTGGTGCCATCTGTTATTTTATATTTCACGAAATTTGGCCAGTTTTGAAATATTATAATTATATCTCCTCCATTACGTATGCAACGCAGACATTTTCTGAAACATAAATACAGTATGTGGGAAATGTGACTGTATTTATAGCCATTGGCTGGTGGAAAGCAAAAGGGCAGCTGGCACCCATTGACAGTCTGGAGAACATAGCCTGCCAAAGGAGCAGGGCCCCCAGGTCGGAAGCTTGCCTCTCCACACCACATCCTGTTCCCTAGGGAGGGAGGGAAGCTCCACAGTGCACAGCAGCTCATGCCCCACTCATCTTTCAAGGAAGATCAGTCACATCAACGGTATTTCAAACAGTCCGAGATCAAGCGTGTCTTCTTGACTTGGGCTGTAGGCCTAGGGTCAAGGAGTGGGAAGGAAAGGGGCACAGTCCTAAAGACAGACCCTCCACCCCAAATGCTTCCCCCAGTAGTGCTACAGAGGAGAGAATAACATAGGAAGAAGCCAGAGTCCACAGAATCGAAGGACCAGGAGTTGGGTGGACCTGCTGTGGGAAGGAAACCCTATCCCAGGACGGCCCGTACCCCTTAGCCCTCAGCCCTTCTGCTTTCTTCTATAAAGGTGAATTTGGACTTTAATGGCTCACTAAGTGTGGGTGTCAGGAGATGCAGGAAAATGGTCAGATTTAGTCAAAGCCTCCAGGGGATGTGCTCTGGAACTTCTTTCATCTTTAGAAGAAAAATAGTGTTGTTTAGTTGAGTTGTTTTTCTTCACATACTGCAAAGTGCTTTGCAATAACAAAGGGAAGAAAGCAAATGACAAGTATTTGAGTTTCCCTTTCTGTCTCTCCAAAACAAAGACATTATTCAGTGATGGGAGCTATTGGATAACTCCAGGCAATTGTGCCCCAGTCTTCACACCCTTCTTGAGGAGTTGGTACAAGCCTTTCTCTGACAACACTAACTACTATTGCTCTGGACAGTACAGCCCAAGAAGACATTCACTGGCACTGCATCCTTTTTTTATTGGAGTTAGTTGCTAACATTTAAAAATCAGATTTCACATAAAACCCAGTTTCTCTTGAAAAATCATGAGAGTTGGCATCATCGGATGTGTATTTCTGCCCGGCAACAATCTGCCTGTTCTGAGTAGCAGCTGCCCCCATTGCAAAAGCACCCCTCAGTTTACCCTAGTCTCTACCCCTCCTGTGAAGCCCCTCCACTCACTCATGTCACCCGCTTGGCCCTCGAGGACACGTGTGTGTTTGTTGTGACTCTTGAACTAGGCAACTGACTCTTACAGAGAAATATAGACTAGGAGATTAAGGTAAGGTTGTTTTTTTTTTTTCCTGGTGTAGTGTTGGTGGAGCATTAAAATATATCTGTAAACTCTCTAACAGGAAATTAAAGTAAAATTTATAGGCCTCTCTGGATTTTTTTTAAACTTTCTAAAAGTGAAAAGATAAATCTCCACCACAGCTCTTATTTTACTGTATTTTAGTCATCTGTTTATTTATCATTCGTTACCAACAAACTGTGAGCAATTTCAGGGCAGGAGCCAATTCTTCTTTGCACACCAGTGTCTATAACAATGTTTGGCACATACTAGACCATAATCTATGGAAGAAAAGAAAGTAGGAGAGACTGAGCAAAGCCAGAAGTTATGAGCCAGATTGAGTCTCCAAGAGTTTCCATTCTCAAAGTTCCCGGTTTAAGAGTCTCCTGATTCTGCTGGATCCCAAATATAAGGCAATATGTCCCCTGGCCAGCCTAGAAATGAGACAAAACTCTTCCTCCCCCCCCCCCCCCACTTTGCTTGGCTGATCTCTAATGGTGATGGGGAAGGGAGAAGGATGCCCACCTACGACACCAAACCCTGGGCCGTAGGTGACAGGTAGCAGCAGCTCAGTGACAGCTGCTTTTCCACCATGAGCTGGACCACTGAACACACGTAAATCATTGTCCTCGTGCTCCAACTGTGGCTTCGATGAGAGGAAACAGGGTCCTGAATGAAGTATCTCTGACTCCAAGAGGACAGAACACTGTAGAGTGATTTGATCAGATGTTAGATTCTACTGCCTTAGGGATGCAGGAAACCCAGAGAGGCAGTAATAAAAAGGAGAGTATTTATGAAGTTCCTGTCCTCTCACGGAATTCCTGTTAGGAACCAACAAGCAATGAGAGGGCAAACCAAGAACCAAAAACCCTTGAGCCTTATGGCATACCCACCTCAGACAGAGATATGGGAGGAGGAATTTCCAAAATTAAATAAATCAAATCTATTTTTAAACTATTACTGAATGTACTAATATATTGAAGGCTTCACAAACTATCCATTAAGAAAAAAAAAGTTATCTCTGCTCTCCTGGAATATATTGTCCCATAAGAGTTTTCAATAAATGCTGTAAATATGATGATACCATCGGCCCAATTCTCTCTGTACGCAGGGGATGCCTAATGCTGACATCAGAGAGAACAACAAACTGCACGTCCTCCCCATCTGTCTTGAGTGCTCCAGCCTAGCCCTCAGCATCTCTCATCTGGATTTCTTTTTTATGATTTTTCTTATTTGAGAGAAAGAGAGCACAAGCTGAGGGAGGTGCAGAGGGACAAGCAGACTCCCCGCTGAGCACAGAGTCTCCACAGGAGGCCCCTTCCCAGGACCCTGGGATCATGACCTGAGCCAAAGTCAGATGCTGAGCCACCCAGGTGCCCCTCGTATGGGGATTTCTGGAATAGCGCGCCGACCAGTATTCCTGACCCCACTCTTGCCGCCACTTCCAACAATGTCTCCATCTTGGCACGGGATTAGACTTTCTTATAACACAAATCTGATCGCATCTGCACCCTCCCACTTCAACCTGTTTAGTGTTTCCCGGGGCCTTACGGTTGTATGGAGTTAACAAATATTTGCGCCTAGCACGGGGTAGGCATTACTGTTAGAGTCCCACTTCTTTGGCATGGTGCACAAGGCACTCTGCTGGCTGGCCCTCACCTACCTCTTCAACATCACCTCTCATTTATCCCCTACTTGGCTTTCCGCACTCCTGCCAAACTGAGCTACCTGAACACTCCATGGAGTAACTAATTCATATGTATAGTCATTTCTAAAGAAAATCTCCCACTTTTTCAAAAATTTTCCATCTGACCTAATCAAAGACACTGCCATGAATGCCCCCGCCCGCTTCCAGAGCACCAAACTCTGGCTTCCCTCCCTCCACTGAGATACAAAGAGTATTTTTTGGTCTCGGCTCATGAGCCATTTGGCTCCTGACTCCTCCGTCTAGATTAGTAGGCACCCAGTCTTGTTCAACTCTAACCGTTCACCCTGTCTCACTGCTCATCACAGCATTTATCAGTACCTGACGTAATGCTACGTATCTGTTTATCGATTGCGTGTCTTCCTCACTAGCATATAGGTGGGCACTTGGTCTTACTTGCTGTGCATCCTCAGTGCCTAGAACTGGGCTTGGTGAATAGCAGATGCCCAGTGAATATCTGCTGAGTACATGAAAATGGATATAAAGGTGAGGTGCTGACAGTCTGACAAAGCCACTACAAGCAAGAACCCTTCCCTGGTGACATTTATAGAATTTTCACCATAATAAGAATTCTTTTCATTAAGAGCAATAAATCCACTCTCATTTAAGGGATTTAAACGACAGGTAGCTAGGATGGTTATTTATGCTTTCAGCAAATACTTAATGGGAAAGAGGAAACCACAAAATCTACAGGGGAGAAAGTTAGTCAAAGGCTAAAACTTGGGCTGAAGATTTCCTCAAAATGGTCTTTATACCTCTTTTCAGGAAGTCTTCCCTGATTCTTTGGGGTCTAGGACGTGAACCTCTCCTGGCTGCTCCCACAGGCCAGTGGAAATACGTCCATATGGCACATTACATTTTCATTTTGCCTTCCCTTCGCCATCTCCCCCACTGGTCTAAACCCAAAGGAGGGAGAGTGTGGCCTCCTTCTCCACAGGGTCAGCACCTACAGTTACCCCATGTGTAAGTGCACCTGAGTGGGATGGTATAGGGCATGACGTGAAGTTGTGCAATAGAAAGAACACTAGACTTAGAACCAGATGTTCACATCTTCTGTGTCATTTTGCCTATCCAGCTCCTGAACCTCACCTTCTTTTGGGGATGCCGAGATAGGCCTTCCCTCCCCTACAAAGGGTAAATTGGAGTGATAGTCCCTCTCTCTGCACCTCGGCCGTACAGTGAAGCAGTGTGACTTAAGCAGAACTTAGAACTTTGAGTCTTAAAAAGGTGTAACAAAATATAGTGACAGATGTTGATCACAGAGGCAGTAGTCTCATTAAGACCCTAAGGAATTGACCCCAAGCATCCAGGGTCGGCAACACCTGCAGTGGCAGTGTGGAGGGTACTGGACATGGGGGTACCAGTGGCAAAATCTGCTGTGTTCTCAGCCTCCACATCCCCCTGACTTCCTCTTTGTGCTCTAACCTTCCTGTTGATTCTGTCTGGTATCCTAAAATAAACCCCTTGGCTTCAAAGTAGTCAGGGTTGATTTCTAGTGCTTGGAACCCAAAGGCCTGACTGGTACACTCAACCTCTCTGGAACTCAACTTCCTTACATGATGGATAGGGACAATTCCTGAACTGATGTCAGCGTTAAATGACATGTAGAGTTCACAGGGTGTTCGACAGCCCTGGGGAATACACAGCAGGCACTCAGTAAATATGATTTCCCTTCCTGGAGCACCAGGGCGGCTCAGTCGTTTCGTATCTGCCTTTGGCTCAGGTCATGATTCCAGACTCCCAGGATCGAACCCCTCACCCTCACCCTGCGTCAGGCTCCCTGCTCATGAGGGAGTCTCCTTCTCCCTCTCCCTCTGCTCTTCCCCCCTTCCCTGCCCCTGCTCATGCTCTCTCATAAATAGATAGATAGATGATAGATGATAGATAGATAGATAGATAGATAGATAGATAGATAGATAGATGATAGGTAGATAGATGATAGATGTAGATAGATAATTCCCCTTAATCCTTAAAAGTGCTCTAGAGTCAACCAGTGGGAGGAAAGTGTTACATCCATTACACCAATGCAGGGCCCCCCAGAGCAGCTTTCCTGAAATGTTTGCCGGAGCCGTAAAACAATGTTTCACCGATCTGCACAGGCTTAGTTAGTGTGTGCATATGCTCGACAGTCTTGAAAGCAAGGTGCCACCCCAACACAGCCCATTACAATCAACTGGTGCCACACAAGCCTGAAACATGAAATCCAGGGGTGTCTGAGATGGGAAAGATGGCATGGAGTCCCACGTGACACTAAGGTCTTTAAAAAAAAACAAATTTATTGAGATATAATCCATTTACTGTAGAACGCACTCACTCAAATTGTGGATTTCAGTGGTCTAAGTACATTCTCAGCTATGGGCCACCACGGTTATTGCCCATTTTAGACCATTTTCCTCACTACAGAGAGAATGTGCCTTTTAGCTACCACTTCCTCTCTCCCCCATCGTCCCCAGCCTTAAGTAACCACGAATGTCCCATCTGTCTCTATAGACTTGCCTATTCTGGACCGTTCATATGAGTGGGATCATATAATAGGTGGTCTTTTGTGGCTCCTTACACTTAGCGTGATGTCTTGAAGGCTTACGTCTGCTGTAGCCTGTGTCAGTGCTTTATACCTCGTGGTAGCCCAATAATATTTTATTACATGACATCCATTGGACGTATTTACCACATTCTGTTTATCCGTTCCTCCGCTGATGGACATTTGAGTTGTCTCCACCTTTTTGCTACTGTGAGTAGAGCTGTTCCAAACATTCATATACAAGCCTTTATCTGAACATCCATTTTTTAAATTCTTCGGGGTACATACCTGAGAGTGGAGCTGGGTCTTGTGGGAATGCTATAGTTAACTTTTTAAGGAACCACCAGATTGTTTTCCACAGTGACTGCATCATTTTAAGTTCCTACCAGACTAGCGTCTTTCTAATTTCATAAAGATGAAGGCAACTCTTTACATTTGAAAATATTTATGTAAGAATGCTTTAAGAAAGCTTTTCTCCTTATTCAGAATATTATATACATTCGTTCTACCTTCTTAAATATGGCTGTGTGTCCTTAGCTGCCAAAGCTTGTCCAAATTCTTGCCGGTCAACCAATATCGCATCATATCCCTGCATCAGATTGGAGGACGCAGCTGGACTTCATCCGTCCTGAACCTGGGCACAGGCTTTATGACTCACGAGCTTGGCGTGACATATCTTATCTGTAAGTTGGCTTACATCACACTGAGTCTTATAACACTTTCCCAATACTCTGGGTTTCATTGTTCTGGGGCTAAATTAAAAAAAAAAAAAAAAAAAAAAAAAAGCCTTCTCTAACTTGGTCCCAACAAGTTCATACTCGTACAAGGCCCAGGTCTTTTTAACACATACGATGAAAATAACACGTGATAATTCTGTATATTCATTAGTGGAAAAGTGAGGTTTTTGAAGAATAAACTGAAATTTTATTTAACCACACGGTGTTTAAGCAAGTGCTGACTTTGCTGTCATTAGCAGGGCAGGAAGATCCAGTCCCCTGCAAACTCTATGTCTTCTTAGGATCTTTTACTCAGCCCTATTCACATATTTTTATTTCCTGTCTGGATGCTGGAGGCTGTATAAGGGATCACTGAGAACATGTTTCACCTCCTGTGAGAGCACAATATACCCAAACGTGGCCAGGCTCTACGGAAGCATTAATTTAAGCCCATTTTATACATTTATTGCAAATATTTCTTGAGGGACCTTGTCATTGAATAGACAGGACCTTGTCATTGAATAGATGTGAGCATTCAAATAGCATTTGAATCCTTAACCTCATCCCCACGAACCATGTGATCTCAGAAGGTTACTTGATATCTTTGAGCATCAGTTCCTTTACCTGTAATATTGGAATAATAATAGCTACCTCATTGGGTTCTGAGTTAATTATTATTTTTTAGTACCTTTCTTCCCCTAAGAATCCTTATTGGTTGACTCGTGGCCATATACATTTCAGAGCAATGGTTTTTTCGTTTGGGATAAATGTGAGGTATCCGTGCCGACTCCTCACTAAACAATGAAATGCCTCTCCTGCCCTGTTCTGATACTTCACCCTTCTGCGTCTCTGTCTTCCTTCCATTGTAGGAGCTGACGTGTTCATATTACACAGAATGTCAGCTCTAGGATAATTTGAATCGTGGCAAAGGAAAAGAAAAGCTGGGCGGTCCCACTGGCAGACTTGGTGTTGTTCAAGGACAGTATCTCATATGCCAGCCCGTGCCCTGCCACACACCCTGGCTGTCCCAGCCACTTGTATCAGCTGAGATGCAAACTATTATTTATTTGGGTGGCCTTGTATCAACATTTCTCAGAAAATAAGAGAGGGGCTGATACTCTGCACCAGCAGGTAACATCTCCCAACAACTACTGCTTGAATCAATTTTTCCTGTTAATGGCATTTCTTTTTTAAAAATGTATTTTAGAATTCAGATGTCCCATTAATTCATACTGGTGTTTACCACAGTTGGTAGATGTTTAGAGAATTTTATTTATTTAGAGGTACTTAGAAAATAAAAAGTATCACAGAATTGAAATGTAATATTCTCAATAGTAGTAAGAGTAATAAAATAATGATGACATGTTTCTTTTGCATAAAATCTGTAAAAGGCTTATGACTGGAGAATTCATATTTCTTGTCTTGAATAATGAAAGTGGAATCCTGCAGTCTTCACTTGTAAAGTTATTTCACAAAGGGAGAGCACAAGGGTCCATCCCCTGGTGAGAAACAGACCTCTCGGAATGGCTAGTGGGGAGGAATGGTTTGATGGAGTTACAGATGTAATTTCCTGCTAGAGAAAATGCCAAACTTCCATTTTCTGAGATAAATAATGTCAATGTAAGTATAGAAATTAGTTTTTGACAGATAGATGGTGGACCTTGAGCCGTGCAAACCAAAGACCTATCTGATGAACTCCAGCTTGCTTCATAAAAGAGAAAGAAAGAGCTGGTGAAACCTTGTCTCAAAAATGCTTCTACCTTCTCTGTGAATCACCCAGAATATAAGCTTTCAGGAAAGAGATACAAGAGATACTCTATTAGTATCCTTTGAACTCCCTTTTTTGGTTCTTCTCTTTCCAGTACCTTTATTTCTAACAGTTTACCACTCAGGTTACATTTCCCAAAAGTTTGTTTTTGTCAGTTGACTTCTTTGCTAGGAAGAGCAGTTTCATTAATCCTTTCGCCTTACTCTAAAGGTGCCCCAGAACTGAACCTCAACTGATATTCCTACCTTATTTCCCTTACGCCCCTATACACACTCTGCAGCACCCAGGCCTTAATCAAGCCTACCAGCTCCACCACGCATTCATCACATCATGATCACCAAGCACCTCTGAGCTCATCATTGCTTCTCCTCTACACGCAGCCGTTGCTCATCTTCTCTCTGGTATCTACTTTGATTGCCCAGTCATCTGCCTCCAGTGTCTTCTGAAAATATTATTCTGTGCTAATCATTTGCTACTTTATATCTGTCATGGTTTTTTGGTAAGACCATCAAAACATTAAATGCAGGGTCCATTTTGCTCCTATTTTTATTCCTAACAACTAGAATGGTTCCCTGTCCCTGGAAAAAATGCCAGAAATGTTCACTGAAAAGAATATCAGCAAAATGCTTTACCAAGGCCCTATAGAATCTTCTCCTTGTAGAGACCAGATAATTCTCTACCTTTTTTCCTAATTCTTTTCTCAACTGCCATAGCCAGGAAGCTTCTGGCCTTCTCCACACTCCCCAGAGGGAGGATGTGGGTTGAAGATGGCCTCAAACAAAGGAATCAGAAGCTCTCATGTAGATGATGTTCCTGAGAGAAGGGACCATGCCAAATCCAGCTTTCCTTTTCAATGCACTTGGCTAGAGTCACATATCTAGTGGTTGAGGCTCATCTGAGAAGCAACCAATTCAAGCAAGGTCCAGCTCTCTGAGAGGGGAACTTGGCAAACCCAAGTTGCCACAGTAACTGGGCTCCCAACTTCGACATTTCCTACTTATGTTTTTTAGTTTGGGGTTTATGTTTTGGAGAGTTTTTCCCCCTTCCTTTTAACCTCCAAGTGTGTGAGAAAATGTCTGCCAGGAGAATTAAAAGAACACAGTGCATATAAGCAACTAGGAACCATGGGGATTTAAAGGTCTCTGAGACTGAAAAAAATAACATACAGGCCTTGGAATCTAAGCAACAGGATATTAGGACTGTGGGTTGTAGTTGGCTTCCCAAGTCTCCTGTGTAGCCCCCGCTTCTTTATACAACCAATTTTTCATATGTCATAAATACCACATTCCGTTTTTTAAAAGCTTCAAGAATCTTACATTTCTTGGGTCTGGTAGTATTTTTCAGAGAAATAGAGCTTAAAACATGTTCAGAAGGGCCATTTGCCATTTAGATAGTCCCCAGTTCACTCCACCTGTATTCATGCCAGCCTGGAAATATCATCAATCATTCAATATACCAACTGGACCAAGATATGGGCATAATTCTTGGAGACAGAAAAAGAGATAATGATCAAGGGAACCTGAAGACCAAGGAACATTTGTGGAAGTTTATTCCAACCCTGTCATTTTCCAGTTGGTAGCTCCAACCCTGAATGGCTAGTCTAGGCTTTCCGTGAAAGAGATGAACGACAAAGCTTGTGGTTCGGATGAAATCCTTCCTGATAATGTTTTGTCCTGCATTTCTGTGCCAGCACAGTAGTTTTGGCAGTTTCAGAGTCATAATGAAAATGTAGTACCCTAACTTTGCCAATTACAGAAGGAATGCTGCTTATCTCTCCTGTAAGCTGCTAAGATGCCTTAAGGGTTTAGATTAGAAGACACAGACAGAAGGAGAAAAGAGTTATTAAATTTTAACCTGACACAGAAAAAAATTAGAAATAAACAAATGAGAAATAGGACATCTTAGATCTCCGCTAAGAGATCAAGTTGATGAGATCATCACTAACTTTAAGCTATATAAAAAAGGCAAATTCAATACACACTTATTATTGTACATATTTTGCATTTATACATATAAAACCATATATAATACATACAAGACTGTCTATACATATGTAGTCTTAGCATATGCTACCATGTATGTAAGTGGTCTTTAACGCAAGATGCAATTGCCAGTAAATGATGCAGATGAAGATTTCAAAAAATGTTTTTTCTTCTGGCATATAGCTGCACATGTGTGGCATGCATCATTTCCAGAGGACATGATAATAATCTATCAGTTTTAGGAGCTAAACTGAGCCCATAGAGATAATTAGCTTAGGCATGCAATGATAAACATGTCAAGATAAGAGAAGCATTTATTTTCTTAAACAAGAAATGACGATGTGATGGGAAATGTTATTCTACGGTAGGTGAACAATATGCCCATAATCAATCTTCCATAGTAAACTGTCATAATTTGTGCTAATCTATATTGGTCAGAAGATATCTAGTGATAGGAGGAATTAAAATCATGACTTTGGGAATAGAATTCTAGGGTTCAAAACAAGCCCCTTATGGGTCTTCAGATCAATTTTCTTATTCCCAGGTAAGACCCCACTTAATCCACCATCATTCATCATCATCATCTTCATTAACATGTTTTGTTCTAAATGTGGTGAAACCTAAAACAGGTTTTAAAATTTTTTTTTATCTACAGATACATTTCAACACCTTAGAGCCATATTGGAGTCAGGATATTTCTCCTAATGTTTTCCTTAAATCCACTGCTGCCAAAAAAAAAAAAAAAAAAAATCAATTTCCTATTGTTTTATCTTCTATGAAGAAAAGAGGCAATTTCTACTGAAACTATATGGGAAAGTATTTGAAAATTTGGAGCCAAATAAAATAGCAACTGGAGTACAAATTACTCGATGCCAACAAATATCTTTTCTTGAATATAAATTTCATTGGTTTTAAGACAAATCATCAGTTTTATTTTAGCTTTTTATGACATAAAAGAATTTTAACTTCTATTGCCAGATACATTAACATTTCAGAACCATTAAAATGTGGGTAATGTGCACCTCAGAATCAAGAAAATACAGTTTCATTTGTTTTTGTTTATTTCATTGTTTTATCATGCTAATATTCTCATGAAACTATCCGTGCAATGACTATATAGAATATGACACCCAGAGCTTATTCCTGGGTTCATGCAACACTAGGATGAACTTTACATATATTCATAAGTATCACCAAAAATTTTTTCTCAGTCTTAATGTCATATCAATAGAGAAAAAGTCAGACTGAGTAGAAAATGAATGACAAAGTGTCAGAAGCTCTCATGCAGATAATGTTTCAGGGACCAGGATTGTGCCAAATTAGTTTTCTTTTTCCACGCACTTGGCCTCTGACTTTTAGGCGATGATCAATCCAAAACGGAATGTGAGGCTGCCACTCTGAATAGGACCTATTAATGGGCAGGGTATTAACCCTACCCACCTTAAATAACCATAGAAACTGAATGAAATACATTAAGCAATTGTTTTCAGGCATTGCACAATAGGCAGCCCCAAACCCCAATCTTTGAGAGAGGGAAAACTCATGAGATGAACCGCATAATCACCATTCATGTGCTTGCAGATAATTTCCTGACATTAGCACCACAAGTTGGAATCCAAACATGACACAGTAGCTCTACTAGCCTAAAAATACAGAGTGCAAACTAGAGTAGTTTAAGAGGCTAGGATTCTTAAAGACAGAAAAAAAAACAGAGAAGAGGAAGAAACTCCTCTCTGTTGCCATGGGCCTCACACCCGCAGCCAAAGTCTGAGTTCCAGGTGCCCAGGGTGTGACTACACAAGGCTTACCAGAGACTGAATTCTACAGGCTGAAAAAAAAGAATGGTTTTAAAGTTCAAGCAGTTCTTGGGGGAGCATTGGAAGTTTGCCCCATTTGAGTGGATAAACCTCATTAACATCTTGCTACTCCCTCAGGAATCTAGCTGAGACACCTGAGAGATCATTCTTTAGGATTAAGGACCAAGCCCTAGAGTAAAGCACCTAACAAAGTCTAAAGGCAAGCACTGCCTAAGTCTTTATCCAAGAGAGTTTAAAGGTCAAGTATTGCTATTAGAGGAACTTTGGAAACGTTTTGGGCTTTCCACCGAACATCCCAATAAAACATTCATTCAAATCTATGTAAGTTCAAGGCCACAAGTAAGCAACTGAACTACCTTCCAAGTAAAAAATATCACTTTTCACATATACACAACAATCAGAGCCCAGTCTCTTCTGTGTACCACCAACAAAGTCCACTAAAGTATAATCACTAGATATGCAAAGAATGGGAAAATATGACCCATAATAATGAAAAAAGAGAGTTAATGGAAACATATCCTCAATTGACCCAGATTGCCTTTTGCAATGATTTTTAAAATAGTTTTTATAAATATGTTGCAAGATTTATTTTAATTTAAGGAAAATATGGTATTAATGAGAAAGCAGAGACTACAGAAGAAAAAAGAACATTTTAAGTGACAATAACAACAAAGAACCAAAGGAAAATTCTATTAAAAAAAAAAGGACAATAGTTAAAATCTCCAAAATTTCTAGACTAGTCTTAACAGAAGATTGGAGGTAACAGAGTAGTCAGTAAACATGACAAGTTATCAATAAAAACTATCCAATCTCATCACAAGGGAAAAAAATTGTAACTGTATGAGGTGATGGATGTTAACTAAACATTTTGTGGTAATCATTTTTTAATATATGTATGTCAAGTCATTATGCTGTACACCTTAAACTTATATAGTGTTGTATGTCAATTATATTTCAATTAAAAAAATAAATTAAATAACTCCCAAAAAGCATCTAATTTTATTCAAAGAAAAATTTTTGAAGAAAAATGAATATAGCCTTAGGGACCCATGTGGAAAATTTAAACAGTTTAATATGTATATAATAGGTACTAGAGAAAAGGATGAAAATGCAACAGAAAACATATTTGGAGAAGTAGAATAGCTGAATATTTGCCAAATTTGGTGAAAAAATAGCAATTTTCAAATTCAAAGAAGTTCAACAAACCCACACAGGAGAAATACAAGAAAAATCATAGCTAGTCACAACATAGGCAACCTGCTAAAAAAAAAAGAAAGAAAAGACAATATCTTGAGATATTGTGTGCCTGTTGTGATAGTAAGGAGATGAATATTACATATAGGGAAACAGCCACATGAATTTTCAGATTTATTTCCAACTTAGAAAAAATTGTCATCAGAAGACAATGTAAATAAAAATATTAAGTATTCAAAGAAAATCCTCTCTTAATCTAGTACTCTGTATCCAGTAAAAATATCCCTCAAAAATGAGGATGAAATACAGACATATTTTAAAAAACTAAAGCTGAAATAATTTTTCAACAGCAGACATATAATGCAAAGAATGTTGAAGAATGATACCAGATGGATCCTCAGTTCTATAGGGAGGCAAGAAGAGCAACAGGAAAGGTGAATAAATAAGTAAATAGAATATACTATATTTTTCCTGTTTATTATTTCTTTAAAAAAATCATCCAACTCAAAGTAGTTCTTACTTTTCATGGAAATGTGGGATTATAAAAATGACTAAGCACTTTGAAACCATACAAACTGATGTTAATAATTGATGAGAAAATTATGATGGCTCCACAATCTTTAAAGTTCTTTGTCAAAATATTAACTTTCTTGCTGTTGATTATGTAAATGAATAGGAAAGTCAGGGGGGAATAAAATTAGTATTTATTTAGTACACTGTAATTGAGAACATTAGAAACATTGAGAATTGAAACATTTTTATTATAAAAATAAATTATCAAAAGTAGCTTGAAGAGTGCTTCCCTTCTCTTCGTATAACTTATGATAGAGAATGAACATTTTCTTCTATGCCTTGGAAAATCTTTAATTCCTTTTTAAAGTTTGGATCAGTTCCTAACAGATTACATTTTTAACTGATTAAGACTTTGCACTTTCAATGTCATGAAGTATCTCTGAGAGCTTTAAAATGTGATTCATTTATTTTTGGGGTGGCATTATTTCTTTGAAGATATCATCATCCTTTTTAAATCATAACTACTTTCTTCATTTGTGGCTGTAATCTTGCCTTCACTAAGTCCTTTGACTGAATATCTAGAGCCTCTCAAATGGTAGAAGTGTCAAAATTCCCACATGGTCAATAACTCTTCTGAAATTCCAGTGAAGTTTCACTTATCACATTAATACTTTTCATTTGTTTGCTGCACTTTCACCTTGTTGGCCAATTCCCTCATCTGATTATCCATTTTTGTACAATGTTACCTGGGTCTCTCACTAGGATACAGAGAAGTGGCACATCTACATGCTTTGCTGTCTGTGCATTAACTAAATAAAAAATGCAAGGTGACATAGTCATGAACAGACTTAGCAAAATGTGCCATGCTTGGTTACTAATTGTGATATGCCCCTATTTATGCTGTGATTCATTGACTAAAAAGCTAGCAGCAAAATTTGTATTTTATATAATTACTCACTGTGGTAACTGAAATATAAGTCCTATTTTTAGAGGACTGGCATTAATTAAATACATGTGATAATTGAAATTTGTATTTATCAAAACTGTACAAAGCTAGGACTACCCATATTTAAAACAAATATAACACTGTATGATAAAGTTTATAATGTATGCAGAAGAGAACAAAAACAAAAATCCTAGAGTTGAAAAATTCAGTGACTAAACTGAAGAATTCAATAGAGTTTCAAAAGCCGACTTGAACATTCAGAAGAAAGAATCCGTGACCTGATGGTTAGAATGTTGGAAATTACCCAGAGTAGAAAAAAAGAAAAAGGAATGAAAAAGAGTGAGGAATGTCTATGGGAACTATGGGACACAATGGAAAGAAATAATATTTACATTATGCAATATGGTAATAGTAGTACATAATTCATTTAAAACTAGTTTAAAAAATACTAAAAACCATAACAACAACGACAATCTGTTTGTTATTAGTTATACAATACAAAAAAACATGTAAATTGTAACAATTATTTAAAATGTGAAGGGGAAGAAAAGTAAAAATGCAAAGTTATGAATTCTATTGAAGCTAAGTTGTTATCAGTTTAAAATAGGTTGTTATAATTTTAAGATATTTCATGTAAGTGTCATAGCAACGACAGGGGAAAATCCTGTAGTAATGATGCAAAAGGAACATGATAAAGAACTCAAAGCATATTGATAGCAAAACATATCATAACATACACAAAAAAGGACAGCAAGATAAGAAACAAGAAAAAATAGATCTACAAAACTAGAAAACAATAACAAAATGGCAATTATAGGTTCTTCTATATCAATAATTAGTTTAAACATAAAAGGATTAAATACTTTAATTAAAAGACTTACAATGATTAAACGGATTAAAAGACAGGATTCAACAATATGCTGCTCACTTTGGCCTTAAAGACATACATAGACTGAGAATGAAGGAATGGAAAAAGACCTCTCAAGAAAATGATAATAAAAAACCAAAGCCTTGGGGTGCCTGGGTGGCTCAGGGGTTAAGCGTCTGCCTTTGGCCCAGGGCATGACCCAGGGATCCTGGGATTGAGTCCCGCATCAGGCTTTCTGCATGGAGCCCGCTTCTCCCTCTGCCTGTGTCTCTGCCTCTCTCTTTGTGCCTCTCACTAATAAATACACAAATAAAATCTTTAAAAAACAAAAACAAAGCAGGAGTGGCCATACTTAATGTCTGACAAGACAGGCCTTCAACTAAATACTATAAAAAAAAAAAAGAAGGTTATTATGTAATGATAAAGGGGGTCAATACTTCAAGATGTAACAGTTAGGGGTGCTTGAGTGGCTCAGTCAGTTAAGCCCTGGGATCATGACCTGGGATCAGGTCATGATCCCAGGGTCTGGGGATCAAGCCCATGTCCTGGATCCCTGCTCTGTGAAGAGCTTGCTTCTCCCTCTCCGATTGCTCACCCCCTTCTTGTGCTCTCTCTCCTGCATGCTCTCTCAAATGAATAAATAAAATCATTTTTTAAAAAAGAGATGTAACAAACATAAATATTTATGTGTCCAACATTGAATCACCTAAATATAAAAGGCAAAACCTAACAGGATTAAAAGGAGAAATAAATGGTAATACAATAGTAGATAGGAACTTTAATATGCCACTCTTAACAATGGATAGACTATCCATAGAAATCAATAAAGAAACAGCAGATTTGGACAACAATATAGATGAAATGGATCTAACGGACATACACAGAACATTCTATCCATAAACAGCAAAATATACATACTTCTTAAGTGTACATGAAAAATCTTCTAGGAAAGACCATATATCAGGCCATAAAACAAGTCTCAGCAAATTCAGAAAGACTGAAATCATACCAAGTACCTTCTTTGACCACAATGCTGAAAAGCTGGAAATAAAGAAGAAGGAAAAAAACCTGGAAAATTCATAAACACATGTAAATTAAACAACATTCTTCTGAACAACCAATGGATCAAAAAATAAATTAATAGAGAAATAAAAAAGTTTCTTGAGACAAATGAAAATGGGAACACAATGTATCAGAAGTTATGGGATGCACCAAAAGCAGGTCTAACAGGGACGCCCATACTAATAAATACCTACAGTAAGAAGACAGATACCAAATTAACAACCTAACTCTATGCCTTAAGGAACTAGAAAAAAGAAAAGCAAAGTGAGTCTAAAGTTAACAGAATAAAGGAAATAAAGATTAGAGCAGAAATCAATGAAATAGAAAACATAAAAATATGTATTTTTAAAAGATTTTATTTATTTATTCATGACAGACACAGAGAGAGAGAGGCAGAGATACAGGCAGAGGGAGAAGCAGGCTCCATGCAGGGAGCCCAATGCGGGACTCAATCCCAGGACCCCAGGATCATGCCCTGGGCCAAGGGCAGACGCTTAACCTCTAGCCACCCAGGTGTCCCTATAAAAATATTTTTAAAGAAAGACTAACCATACTAAGAGTTGGTTCTTCGAAAAGATAAAATTGACAAACTCTTAGCAAGGCTAACCAAGTAAAAAAGAGAAAGGATCCAAATTAACAAAATTATAAATGAAAAAGGAGACATTTTAACTGATAAGAGAAATTCAAAGGATTATAGTAAGATGAACAACTATACACCGATGAATTAAACAACATAGAGAAAATGGAAAAAAAATTCTTAGAAACATACAACTTACCAAGACTGAATCTGAATGGACCAATTATTAGTAAAGAGATTGGATCAATATGGAAAAAAATTTCCCAATGAATATAGCTTAGGACCAGATGGCTTCACTGGTGAATTTTACCAAACATTTAAAGAAGAATTAACATTAATCGTCCTCAAACCCTTCCAAAAATTTCAAGAGGAGGGAGCACTTTCCAACTCATTTTATGAGGCCAGCATTATCCTGATTCCAAAACCAGAAAAGGACACTAGTAGAAAAGAAAACTATAAGCCAATATCCCTGGTGAATATAGATGCAAAATTCTCGATAAAATACTAGCAAACCAAATTCATCAGCACATTAAAATGATCATTCACCATGATTAAGTGGTATTTATCCCTGGGATGCAAGGATGATTCAACATATGCAAATTAATCAATACGATAAATTACATTAATAGAATGGAAAAAAGAACCATATGATTGTCTCAATAGACACAGATAAAGCATTTGACAAAATTCAACATCCATTCCTGATAAAAACTCTTTAACAAGGTAGGAGCAACATACCTCAACGTAATAAAGGCCAATATGACAGGCCCACAGTTAACAGCATATTCAATGGTGAAAGGTTGATAGCTTTTCCTCTAAGATCAAGCATAAGACAGGGGTGTCTCCTCTCAATCTGCTCCTATTCAGCATAGTACTAGAAGTGCAGCTACAGCAGTCTGGCAAGTAAAAGAAATAAAAGATACCAGAATTTGAAAAGAAGTAAGATTGTCTCTATATGCAGACAACATGATTTTATACATAGAAAATCCTGAAAACTCAACCAGAGAACTGTGACATCTAATCAATGAATTCAATAAAGTTGCAAGATATAAAATTAACATACAAAAATCAAGAGCATTTCTATATACTAACAATGAATTTTTTTGAGGAAAAAAAGAAATTGATTCCATTTCAATAGTATCAGAAAAATATAATATGTCACCTAGCTGGCTCAGATCAACAGCATGCAACTCTTGACCTTGTGGTTGTGAGTCCAATCCCCACATTGGGTGTAGAGATTACTTTAAAAAAATAAAATCTTAAATATATATATATATTATATATTATATATATAATTTTAGGAATAAATATAAGTAGGTTAAAGATCTCTACTCAGAAAACTACAAGACATTGATGAAAAAAATCAAAGAAGACACAAATAACTGGAAAGCCAATGTTCCTGGCTTGGAAGAATTAATATTGTTAAAACGTCAATACTATGAATTGCTATGTATAGATTCAATGCAATCCCTATCAAAATTCCAATGGCATTTTTTTTTTTTACAGAAGCAGAAAAAAAAAAAAAAACACTTCTAAAATTTACACAGAACCACAATAGACCCCAAATAGTGAAAGAAATCCTGAGAAAGAAGACCAAAGCAAGAGGCATCACACTTCCTGAATTCAAAGTCAGGAAGCTAAAGCTACAGTCATCAAATCAGTATGGTACTGCCATAAAAACAAATGTACCAATGGAACAGAATTGAGAGCCCAGAAATAAGCCCAAGCATATACGGATCAACTAATATTTGACAAGAGAGCCAAGAATGGTCAATGGAGAAAACAACAAACTTTTTAATAAATAGTGCTGGGATAATTGAATATTTATATATAGAAGAATGAAGCAATGAAACTAGACCCATATCTTACACCATTCACAAAAATTAACTCAAAATGAAATTAAGACTTAAATGTAAGACCTGAAACCATGAAATCCCTAGAAGAAAACATAAGAATAATATTTTTTGACATGGAACTTGATAATGATTTTTTGGATATGATACTTTGCTCTTTAGAGCAAGCAACACAATAAAAAAATAAGTGGGACTATACTATAAAGCTTCTGCACAGCCAAAGAAACCGTCAGCAAAGTGAAAAGACGACCTTTACAAAAACTGGGAAAAAATGTTTGTTACTATATACCTGATAAAAGGTTAATATCTAAAATACATATATAACTCATAAACTCAGTATCAAATAATAATGATCAAATTTTAAGAATGGGCAAAGGACCTGATTAGTCATTTCTCCAAAGAAGATATACCAATGGCCAACAGGTACATGAAAAGATGCTCAATATCACTATTCATTAGTGAAATGAACATTAAAACCACAATGAGATATCACCTTGTGCCTGTTAGATTGGGGAACCTTTGTGCACAGTTGGGGTTGTAACCTGGTGTAGCCACTATGGAAAACAGTATGGAGGAGACTCAAAAAAAATAAAAATAGAACAACCACATGATCCAGCAGGTCCACTTCTAGGAATATAGCCATTGAGGGAAAAAAAAAAACCCCACTAACTCATAAAGATATCCATACTTTCATATTCATGGCAGCATTATTTACAATAGCTGAGGCATGAAGACAACCTAAGAGCCCACTGATAGATGAATGGACAAGGAAGTTGTGTTGTATACACAGAGTGGAATATTATTCAGGCATAAAGCATGATGAACTTTGTGGCAAGGATGGACCTTGAAGACATTAGTAAGAAAAGTCAGAGAAAGATACTGTATGATTTCACTTATATGTGGAATCTAAAAAAGAAAAAAAGAAAAATCATATGAAAAGAGACCAGATTCATGTTTACCAGGAGTGGAAGGAGAACTAGAGGAAGGTGGTCAAAAGATAAAAAATTTCCATTTCTAAAATAAATAAGTACTAGGGCTATTCCGTACAATATAATGACTATAGTTAATGCTGCTGTAAGCTATATAGAAAAGTAAGGGAGTAAAATCTAAGAGTTCTCATCACAAGGCGATTTTTTTCCATCTTTTTTTTGTATCCGTATGAGAAGATGGGTGTCAGCTGAACCTATTTTAGTAATCATTTTACAACATATGGAAAGCAATCATAATTTTAACTTATACTGTGATGGATGTCAATTATTTTTCAATAAAACTGGGGAAAATATTCAATATGTGATAGCTATTATGGTACGCATGGCATCCGAACTCAAACTGGAATACATCCACTGATGAAGGGTGGTATTTCTTTTCCCTACTTGAAACTATCAACAAGGGAAATCATAGAAAAGTACAATAAAATTGCTTAATTATTTAATAAATCACTTTATAAGAATATAATTTTTTAAATTGAGATTTAAAAAATCTAAGAATATAATTTTTTAAAAATTTAAAATTCTTCTTTAAAATTTAAAGAATATACTTTTTTAAAATGAGATTATCTATACCTCCACAAAAATTCTGAACATATTATTGCTATAATAGATAGCATATTAATATGCATATATGTATATAATCTAATATATATACGAAAGTTCATGTCTTCACTGAAGCTGGGCTTTGTGCCTGAAAACTGCGCAGCACTTCTATCCCAACCAATTCCCAACTTTTGACTGGCACCCTCTTACTCATCCTACCAAGCTCGCATGTTAGCTGCTGCAGAACGTCTCCCCCATCTCTCCTCCTTAGTCAACTCATTCATGTCTCTATTGCTGAAGCTACCACCCTGTTTTACAAGCATCCAGGTATCCTTCTTTCACACTTGATACTGGGGTTCTTCAAGATAGGGACAGTGCCTCACTCTTTGCTCTTCCTCTCCATGTACCCTTCCCAAACACAGGTAACTCAGAACCTTGCACACATAGGTACTTAATGCAGGTGCTTAGTAGCTTAAGCTAGCTTCTTCTGTGCCTCTTCTTGTCTATCAATATTCCCATAAGTGACTGTGTGCATGTCTTCCAGCTACGTTATTCAAGTGTAAACATCTCAGTCCCATTCAGAAATCAGATTACAGCTGATTTCTCTGATTGAGGTTCCTCCTGGGAACTATGACTTTGGAACAGTGAAGCATATCCTATTAAGGAGGCCTGGAGAAGGCACCTGGAACCTATTAGCAATGGATAAGATGTCATTACTATAATCTATTGGGGACTTTCATCTTACATAATTTAGAATTGATCAAACTATAGAAACAGTGAATGTAGCACAAAGTATAGTTTTGCTATGACTTGCTTTACTCTTCTATCTCTCTTCAGCCAACGTAAATTGTTTTGCATCATTGCTTAGGGAACCAAGACAAATCCAAGTTTCACCATGAAAGGAGAATTGACCTCTGCAGGTTAATCACTATAGCTGCCATAATTCGAGTCAAAACTGAATCCAGATTCAGGAGCACCAAAATCAGCTCAACTAAGTTTACTCATCTATGTCAGGTTGCTAGGGTATAATAGAAAATAGTGTAGATTGGGAACTAGAAAAAGTAAGCAGACTATGTAAATGAGAGTTCTGAATCCAGTTTTCAAACCAAAGTCGAGAATTCAAGATACTCGACTCTGAATCAAGCCAGCAAACTAACATCAGAAGCATCAAAATCAGTCAAGATCTTCCTAAGAATAGGCCCAGATCTCATTCATCCTTGTATCTCCCTTCTTCTACTCTGAGTACTTTCCTTAGGCATTAGTAGGAGGGAGAAAACAAACAAAAACAAGAACTTTTTGAGCAATCTTTAAAAGTTGCAATAATTAATCCATTTAGGCCTGAAGCGCTCAGAGAGTAATTTGGTTTTATTTACACTAAAAAATAGAAGGGAACAGGCTTCTTCTTCATAACACAGCACAACTGTATCCCTGGATTATTTCTGATATGCTATGACAAGCTCTCAAATCTCAGTAGAGTTCATTTCTTATCACATAAAGTAGTAAACACATGTTCCTGCTCAGTTTGAGGCTCTTCAAGTGGGGAGTCAGGGCCCCACATTTCTATTAGCTAGTGGCTCTCTGTTTCCCAACTCATGATTCCAGAGCCACCATATTGATTAACATCAAGTCAGATGGGGAACAAAGAAACGTGGAAGACTGAGTAAGAAATTTTTTTTTTTTTAAGATCTATTTATTTATTTGAGGGAAAGAGAGAGAGAGAGAGAGCAGGGGAAGGGGCAGAGGGAGGGAGAGAGAATCTCCAGCAGACTCCACACTGAGTGTGGACACTCACCTGAGTGTGATCCCAGGACCTTGAGACCATGACCTAAGCTGAAAAACAGAGCCAGACACTTACATGACTGAGCCACTCAGGTACCCATTAAATTCTTTTTCTTTAAGTGAAGTTGTCCTGAAAGTGGTGTAAATTATTTCCATTCATATTCTATATCCAGAACTGAGTTACCTAGCTGCCCTAACTGCAGAGAAGGCTGGGAAACAGCTGTATCCAGGAAGAGACCAGGGGGCTGTTTATCAGCTCGCAGACTCTGTCACAATCTTCTTTGTGTTCCTTTATTTCTCAGAGGGATAAAGGGGTGTGGACAAATACTTCCAAACTGATATTATTAAACCTGAGTTTAATTCACCACTTCCATCATATCCTTCCTCTAAAAATATACTCCTACCCTGGAAGAAACCCTTCAGAGATTTGACAATATCTCAGCTGAGTCAGGTAGGTAGCCAGAATTAGAATCATCCCCTTTACCTGTCTTTAATATGCAAGGAACTCAAGTTCCCTATGTTTCTATTTATTTTTTCATTCATTAAACATTAAATATTTATTCAGCATCTACTCTATGGAAAGCACTGTGCTGGCTAAACAGGAGGGATAAACAGTACAGTTCCAGGATGCAGAGGTGATTTCTCAGGTGAACTGGGCTTTATCGAAGTTTGATAATCAAGTTAGAGCAGCCAGGTCATGTTCTGGCTCACCTTAGATTTGAGGATTGGGTGCTAAACGGGGCGAATGGCTTCCCCAAGCAATGGCATCCAAGTGTGTGTTGCTATCACTTCTCTCCTCTGGATCCCTACTATTCTACTGACCCTGGTTCCTGCACCCAGCCCACCCAAACTGTATTCTCTGTATATCCCTTTCTGCTTATTCACATCTTAATTATTTGATCACACCATTTCCACATTTTATTGTATATGAATAAAGTTAACATCTCTCAGGATGGCCAAAATGCAAAACTCTTGGTGCCAAAATAGATACAAAAAGATGCTGAAAAAGTTTTTCTTCGACTAGAAAAGATGCTGATAGTAGTTTCTCCGAGAAGAAAGGACAGTGAAAGTAGGGCAGAGGGACAGCAAGGAGAATGATCTGCTCCTGACCCTCAGGCCCCTCCTTTCTTCTGTAGCTCCAGCAGACAGCTCAGCCTCATAGTTATGCATCTCATGCAGAAACTGCCAAATCAACGGCTCCTCCACGAGCTACTACAATCATGGCACTGGACCCTTCTCATCTTCCCTTCAGGAAGTGCTGGCGCAGGTGCTGAGGGAGAGGTCTCAGCCCATGTTCTTTCAGTGTCTAGTCACAGAAGGGTAGGTGGGTGAGTTTGACAGGACAGTAAAAATGCAGAAAAAGGCCCCGGGTTGAGGTAAGATTTCCTCTGCATCTTGTTTATTATTTGAGAACCTAATCATCCCAGCGTCTAGTTTTGAACAGGTACATATTTATGAACATTTTTCAGGGGAAAATGAAAACAATCAGTTAACAAATGCCCCTCTTGGTCTGAACTCACATCCTGGACAATCAAGGTCTAGAATTACTATCGCTAGGGCTGACCCATGAAGAAGTCAGCCAACTGCAAGTTTAAAGGTATTAAAAAGAGATGCACAAGTTTGGCTGTTTCCAAGAGGCATGAAGAAGGCTGAATCCAAGGATGTTGGGCAGAGAGAAAAAATTCAAGAGTGAAATAGAGAGATAGAGACAGGGGACCCCAGAGTATGGCCTGCAGACTAGGTGAGGAAGGGAGAAACAAGAGTTTCCTGTCACTTCCCAAGGAGCAGAATGCAGCCAGGTGCTTCCTCAGAGCACCTGGGCTCTTTCCAGATGGAGGCCAGTCCCAGAAAGGCCCTAGACTACCTCAGAAATCTTCCTCCCTAGAGACCATCTATGAGATCCACTTTCCAAGCCAGGAAAAAGACAGAGATCTTAATCTCCTTTTTTTTTTTCTTTCTACATAGATTAACTGAAATAAAATCATTTTGCAGCTTCTGCTAGAAATCTCACTCATTCAGCAAGGGAGGCATTCTTATTTTTTAACTATTTAAACAGGTGCTAAATTACATGAAGGGTTTGCCACTTCCTCCTTCCATTCTCCCCCTTTGCCATGTGTGACATACGTGAATGCGCCTAGCATTTGAAGGTCTGCGATGGTGAGGATCACAGTGATCATAGTAGATACTAAGACAACGGGAAAAACAGCCTCTTGTTTCTTAAATGCGCGATAGCATGAAAATGCAAAGATTAACCTTACACTTTGGGATGGAAGAGCTCGATGGGTCCAAACACCCACAGCCTTGGAAACTCTGCTTCTCACCAAATTAGAGAATTGAGACTAGAGAATGAATTTATTTGCAAAGAGGTGTGCCAATATCACCGTGAGTAAAAGGTTTCTGTGTGCTAGCCATCTCAAACACAAAAAAGTGCTAGCACCTTATGTGTGCATCATACTGTGCGATTACACAAAAGAAATTTAAGACATAGTCCCTTCCCTACAGGATCCAACAATAGAGCTTAATGAAGTCATTGAATAACAATTCAAGGCAACATGTGACTGTTACAGGAGTGATCCAGATGGTCTGTGCAGGAAGATATCAGAGTCAGAGAAAATGAAGGCTAGAGTGATGGAGAAGACCTCAACAAGGAACCAGGGCGACAGCTGGATGCAGATGGACAGTGGCACTTAAGTAGCAGAGGACAGGAAGAAAGAACGGAGGCCAGGAAGGCAGCGTGAGCCAAGTCTTAGAACGAGGAAGGAGTAGGTTCCTGTGTCAAGGACAGGTGGCTACAGCTGACTGGAACAAAGGTGTTGGAAGAAAGGCAGAAAGAGCCCAAGTTCGTGATGGAACCAGGTCATGAGGGGAATAAAAAGAAAGTACCAGAAGAAAATGGGGGATCACTGAAAGCTTTCGAAGCTTTAAGACGGTGATTTGTAATCTATTACAGTGGTGCAGGTCTGAGCGATCAGATACTTCAGTGAGACAGTGGCTGTTGGAAGAGTGATGATCTGTATTTATATTTGAGAAGATGGGATCCTGTAAGAAACCCGAAGTTTAAGGGAACAGAGGGAAATTCAAGCAGCGATGTCTCTGAAGCAATTGGTGAGGCACACCTTGAACTCATATGAGAATTGAGATGTAGACAGCAAATGGGAAAAGTCACCAGGATATGGACAACAGTGAAAATAGTTCAAACTGGTTCAAACAGAAATGGCTCAGAACGGGGGGGAAACAGATTGTAAGGAAAGGTATGACAAAAATAAAATCACAAGCAGAAAATAAGGACTTTAAAAGGTAAGTCCCATCTTAGAAAAAGTTACTGCATCACTCCCTAACAGGCAAAGCATTGATATCCAAGCTATAAAAATAATTTCTGAAAGAAAGCGACAGACACAGAGAGAGAGAGAATGAGAAAGGAAGGCAGGCAGGCAGACAAGCACTAATTGCCTAATTAAAAACTAGCTACGGACATAATTAGGGAACTTGATAGAAGAGAAACTACAAATGGCCCAAAGCACATGAAGGATACTCGGCCTCAGCAGAATGTGGGACCCAGGGCGACAGGGTGGTAAAGGATGCAGGCTGGGGCCAAGCTGGAGTCCCTCTGCCACTCCTTGTGGGCTGCGAAAGCTTGGGCATGACATTAAACCTCATTCTGTTATCTGTAAAATGAGAATGAGAACAATAGAAACCATCTGAAAGGGTCGTGGTGAAGATGAAGTTAATATATGTAAACTACGTAGAATAATGTCTGGCACAGAGTAAGTGCTATGTAATTGTTAGCTATTATTAATAATAGAGAAATACAAATTAAAATAACAATGAGACATAATTTGTCACCCACAGATTGTCAAAAATTTTTAAGTGTGACAATATCAAGTGTTGACAAGGATTTGGGCGAAATGATACTCATAAACTGTGAGTGGGAATGTAAATTAGTATATCTACTTTGGAGGGAAAAAAATGGCATATTTTCTAAAATTGAAAATAGGCCTACTTGATAACCTAGCAGTTCTACAGCTGCGTAGACACCTTGAAGAAACTCCTGCCAGCGTGTACGAGGAAACGTGTGCAAGGATGTTGAGTGAAGCATTTTTGTTGGTGGCAGTTAGCAAAACCCTGGAAAGGAAGTAAACGCCTATAGGTTGGGGAACGTATCACAGAGTCATCCAATGTTTAATATATTTGACAATAGAATGTCCTACAGCAACTGAAAGGCATAAACCCGGATCTCTGCGAATACAATCAAATGGGCCACAACGCTTCCCTCTGGGGACCACCGGACAGGAACAGGAAAGGGGATGTTGGGTGAAGGGAACTCTAACTGGAATTCTCTGTGATGCTCTGTTTCTTCCAAGAGGACAAAAGAGCACCAGATACCGAGGGGACAACACGCCAATAGCCGTTGATTTTGAACAGTGAACCTACATATGAGAGTTACAGTATTCATTGTACTTTTCTGTATTTTTAAATCTTGAAAAAAATATAAATGCTCTTTGAACAGATGTTCTGGATGTCATCTAAAATACTTCATGAGAAAAAGAAGAAAAGCAGTAAGAGGAGGGTAGAGAACCGGGCCTCAGAAGAGCCCAGACAGAGGGAGGAACCTCTGAGGGACCCTACGGAGCCGGGAGAGTCACAGCGAAGGGGTCCAGGCCCCTGGAGGCCGCGGAAACTCAGGGGGAGGCAGGTGCAGGAAAGAGGGGTTTGATCACTTGGAATGGGGATCAAGGAAGGAAATGCCTCAGGGGGAGACTGCGGGCTCACGAGGCAATGAGGGCATGTTTTGCAGGAGGGACCCCCATCCAAGGGCAAGCATGGGGTACCTACTGGGGCAGTGTAGACCAGCAGGCTAGGGGTTCAGACGGTCTGCTATGAAGGAAAGGAGCAGCGGTACGGGAAGGTGAGGGTTCCTGAGGGACAGAGTCTGGGTCAGGGTCTATACTGGTTCAAGATCCCAAACTGATGCTATTGTTAGAAGAGAGAGAAAGGGACCGTGGGCATGGCAGTTGGGGGCAGGCGCTGACAACGCTAGAGACTGTGGATAAGCAGTGGGGTAAGGGCCCCCCAGAGGCTGACAGGGCTGGAAGCCGGGCCCAGGCCGGGGAGCAAGTACAAGCCCCAGAGAAGCCATTCCCCGGGGCCGCCCCCCTCCCCACCAGAGTGAGTCCCAGTGCCTCCAATGTGCTGGGGACGCCTGGGAGAAGGAGTCTGTGTTTAGGCCCGGCTTACTACAGCCACCCACAGGAGGGCTGGCAGCGTTCCCCAGGGTGGGGGCCGCACAGCAGATGCACACTTTCTCATTAAGTGACTTGCATATGGAGTGAAGACACCTCTCCCCCTCGCCCACCCTGGCTCCCACCCCTCACGTGCGCGGTGAGTTGCCAGCTTCCCCGGCTTGTGCACAGCCAGCCAAGGCTGCTGGGCCCTGGCAGCACGAGGCCGGGGCTGCAGCTCGGGGCAGGAGCAGGGCAGAGGCAGGGGAGGCTCTGGGGCTCACCCAGCGCATCTTTTTGCTTCCGGAGACGACGGCAGGTCTCTCTCAGATGCGACAGAAACAGTCACAGACAAGGGGACTCATTTTTGCTTTCACTGCTCAGTGATCTCTGCTTCCACCTGGAATCCTCCTGGGAGGCAGCCTCCAACCAGTAGGAGAGAGGAGGAGGGTGGCAGGAGGGAAGAAAAGAAGAATCCTGGCCCTACTCAAAGACAAGGCTATCCTCTGAGTCCCTCCCTAGGTCCATGTCCTTCCAGCCTTGGGTTTGATGGTTTCCTGTAAGAGGTCTCTATCCCCAGAGAAAACATAAAGCGACCCTCAGTCTTCTCACCTTCATACCAGGTTGGGATTGAGACCTGTGAAGGCTCTAAGCACAGAGAAGATGAGGGTGGCCCTTGATATGAAATCACAAATATAATACTAAACTATAAAAGAAAAGTTGAATGTGTGTTACAATTAAAATAGCTTTGCTCTGAGTTTTATAAATCGCAAAATTTTGGAGGAGGTCATCAAAGATGACTTTTTTTCTTTTTTTAGTCTTCCTGCTCTGCATGTGACCCGTACTCATTGAGAGTATACGTCTTAGGTAATCCTGACACAGATGTGTGTGTGTGGACATATATGCACACGGTGTCCTCATGCATGGACAGGAACCAACCACACAAGTACATACATATGAGTTGCTTATTCCTGTCTCTGTTCCTTATTTCTTCCTTGCTGTCAGTTCAGACAAAAACTTGCTTCCCCCTATGTCTTTGTCCTGGTTAGTCTGGGTCTTCCAGATGCCTAGAAGACGTTGCAAGGAAAAGAGATGTCCTGGGAGAGATGCCTTAGGGAACACAGGGAGCCATAGACGGCTAACGGGGCTGTCAGAGCACAGTGCAGTTCTGACCCCGTGCAGGAGAGAAGGGAGGAATGGAAAAGGTCGCCGGCTGCAATGAAGCGCAAGGAGTTTCAGCCCCAAGAGAGGCCTTCTGATCAGTTACCTGTCAAAGAGGCTTATCGGTGACGCAGAGAAGCAAGAGCTCACTGGCGTAGGACACTTTCTCAGGATATGGGACTTAAAACTCTCACAAGTATCCAGAAATGGAGCAAACTCACCCACTGGGTTGGTTCTTAGAAGCCTGGAAAAGAGATGGCTGGGTCTCAATGAGGTGGGAATGCCCAAGTTGTTCTGGCGTATGCTGGAAGAGGGAAAAAGAAGCTGAAGGAAGTGGGGATGCTGGAATGGATGACTTATATGAGGCCAGAAGACCAACTAGAGATTCTTGTGCCTCAAGAGGGCTGAGGACAACCATTCATTAAGAGCCATTAGGAATGTGCTAGCGAGAAGGGCACTTAGCATCACCAAGACAGTCAGTGCTGGTCCACCTCTGCAGGTCAAAGTCAACGGTAGGAGTGATGCTCACAGAACTGAGCAGGTTAATTTCCCCAAGGGTAATGGGCCCAGAGCACTAGAGGTCACGTGGTAGCACTTAACTGCCAGAAAGCCAGGAGGCAACAACTGCTATACATCTGCAAAGGCCAGTGGACCTGCCAAGGGGTCTTGACTCACAGGGAGTCATGGCGATGGTTAACAGATTAAGGTGTGCCAAAGGTCAAAATAGATAAGCAGCCAAAAGTGTGCTGCCTAATGTACAACAGCAACAACAAAAAAGGCAAGAATGGAAGAGCAGGAGACTGACTGGGACAGCACCAGAACAGCCACATGTCCTTGCTCAGTTACCAACCTTACTTCAAGTCAATTTTCAGATCCAGAGCTCACTAAATAGAGTCAGCTGGATGGCCAGGAGGTGGGATCTGAGGGTGCCTGCCTCAGTGCTATGGCAGGCACACAAATTCCCAACGAAGATCCCCCCAGTCCTTCCCCCAAGAGACTTGTAACAATTTAATCAGATGATTTTGATCTAGGGAAAGAGAAATATCCAGGCATATTGAGGACTGGTGGACACAGGGTCTAGGTTGACATTGATATTCAGAGACCCAAAGTGTCATCATGCCTGTTAGACTGGCTGAAATCTGGCTTACAGTGGGCCCTGTGCGTCCACAAATCCATCCAATGACCATTTTCTCAGCCCCAAAATATACAATCAGAATTTTTTATGTGTTTGACAATTGCATTAAGCCCATTTTTGTTGTAACTTATGTTAATTTGGGTTGCCCCAGAAACAGGCACAAAGATGGGATTAGATGCCAAAAAAATTTACTGGGGAATGGCTGTGCAGAAAAATGAGGAAGGATATGAAGGAGCCTGGAGGACTTGTCAGACCTTGATACAGGTCTCCTGTGACAGACACAGGGGAACAAAGGAAGAAGAGAAGAAAGGTCATGTAGGCTACACAGCAGTTCTAACAAAGTTTTAACAAGATGAACAGGGAGTCCTAGAGTCAAAGTCACATGTCTAAAGACTCTTGTCTCTTCCAGGAACAGGCCTGCCTTAGTTTCCCTGTTGTACCCACTCACTGGCTAGAGCAGCATGGAAAGCGTGCCTGAGCACAAATTGGTAATGAGTTTCAGAGCACAACAGCGGGAACCATCAGTTACTGCCCCTTCCCAAAGAGGAGATATGAGGGGGCCACTTTCATGCCCACTACAGGGCCCCCACTCAAGTACAAGATCCTTTCTTCCCTCTCTTCCCAGACTTTATACAGCCATCATTTGCATTTGGCTAGTTTCTGTTGATTTTTACATTTTTGGCACACATTTGGGATTCAGTAATTCTACCAACATTTACTGAGCATTTACTAAGTGCCAAGTTGTATGCTGTGCACTAAAAGTGAGAAAAAAAAGTTAGAGGCTGTCCTTGATCATATGGAATTTGTAGTCTGGTAGGAGGAAGCAAATATGTAAACAAATAGGGCGAGGGGGTGTTAAATGTGACAAAGCTTTCATAGGATAGAGTGGACTTTGTGGCAGAGGTGTTTGCCATGTGATTTGGGGAGGGACAGGTGCCAAGGAACAGCTTTATCATCAAGGATTTGGTGCTGAAGCAGAGGCTGGGAAGGTGAGGAGGCATTTCCCAAGTGAGCAGGTCACTGAGGATTGGGCAGCCCTGAGGTCATGAATGCCAGGGAATGCTTTGAAAATGCTTTGAAACCTGAAAATTGAGTATGTCTAGAGTTTAGGATGCCAGGAACAGAATAGCAAGAGGCAAGACTGACCTCGATGCTAGAACATGAATGTGGATTATTTGGACCTTCCTATGGGACAGGATCCTGTCCTGTCAGCTGTGAGGACTTACTGACACTTTACGGGTAACGACATGGCCAGATTCCTTCTTAAGATAAAACATCCTGGTATTTTGTCAGAGGTTGGATTTGAAGGAGGAAGATGCGTTTGGAGAGGCCATTCTGATCATTCTGAAAAGACAAGGGTCTATCATACCCAAGAGGCAAGTGAGATGGAAATGCAGCAATGGATAAGAGATGTTGTGATTACAGAACCTAATGGATTTGGTCACACTTGAAAACATTTCAGCTGTGCCACCAGGGGACATGATGACACACAGTAGGGAGTGAACACAGTGATGAGATCAGTCCTGGACATGCAGAGTTTGAAAGGCCCTTAGGCCTTTGGTTCCTCAAATTGGAGCCATCCATCCCATAGGCATTTGGGCAAGAAAGTAAGAAAAATAAGAACAAGTGCTGGACCAGATATGAAAATGAGGATGCTTTTCAATCATTGAACAATAATTAATATCTTCTATGTACCAGGCTCTGTGCTGGTATTAAAGAGAAAGAGGTTGAGCAGGACAGTGTAACAGGGAAGAGAGATTCTCAAGCAATTGCAACAACCATGTAAAATGTGCTGGAGTCAGGGGAGGCTCCTGGAAGGAAGTTGCCTTTAGGCTGAGACTGAAATGATTATTGGAGGTAGTCAGGTCAAAAGGGATCTGGAAGGGAAATGGAAAAGGAGGGGGGAGTACTCCAGACTAAGGGAGTAGCAATGTTCAAAAGAACTGAAGGAAAAAATAAATAAATAAATAAAAATAAAATAATAATAATAATAAAAAAGACCTGAAGGAGTACATGCTGATCTTTGGAAAACCTTTCTCACGTTCCATCGTTTGGAGGGTAAGAGAATCTGGTGCAAGAGGCAGGGAGAAGTGAGTCATTTTTTCTTTGTAGAGGGATTCTGTTTGGTGCATCTTCTGCTCATCCAAAGAGCCTCTTTTCTCAATAGCTTCCCCTTCTGCCGTCAGTTTACTCCATGGGTCCCTCTTTATTCCAGTTCCATGTTGCATGAACCTTGAGTAAAACCTTGAGTTGTACAGAGTTGCTTCTTCGGGGGAACACAGCTTCTGGACCATGAGTTGAGGGAGCATGCTAGCAGCGGGGGGGCCTATGCACCAAGCCCACCATTGCCACAGTGCTTCGTGGAGAGAAGATCCAGTGGGAGGATATACAACCCACTCATTCAAACCAAAGAGCAATGATGGCGAAAGACAAACATGCCATTTGGAGGGTTCCCTGCAAACCACAAGCATTATTCACATTATATATTTTTTTATTCACATTATTTTTTTACTCGAGAAAAATGAACCTCAGGGTGATGTGGGAAAGACCCTAAGCAGAAATGGAACTTGGGTTTTCTGGTTTCAAATCCTGTGCTTTTTTTTTTTTTTTTTTTTCTTTTTTACTACGTTAGAGAAAATGGATGAGTGTGGTCTTCTGGGCCAGAGAGAAACCAATTCTCCGGTAAAATATCTACTCCAGTTTGTTCACTCGTTAAAAATCAGAGCAGTAACAGCATCGAGATCATAATGTGACCCTAAGTATTTAAAGAGTTACTAGAAGAAAGGTATCCACATGGGAGCCTGGCATTAGCAAGTGGCTCCAGCAACCAGAAGTGAGATAGGATTTTACAGAGCATTCTAAAACAAAGATTCCCAGACCTCTAGTCCCTAGAAAGACTCACTAAGTAGAAGGCGCTGAGGTTTAGGAGCCGACCTGTGGTTTTACAGAGCTTTCCCAGTGATTTAAATACACATCCCAGGTGGAGCAGGACTGTACTTCTCCAAGAATTTGGGAGGCTGAGTTCAAGAAAGCAACTTTTACCTGGAGATGCAGACGCTACTCTTATTAAGAGTACATCAAGTGAGGTCATCTCAGATCCCAATTCTTTTTTCCTTAGGGTCAATAACTTTTAGAGGTAGAAAAATGGGGACTGCGAAGTGGGAGTTAGCTGACTGTGGTGGCCACCCTCCTCCCTTCCTTTTCTCTTTCTCCCTTTTGCTCTGATCTGAATGTAGAGTCTTTGATGGCACATCTGCAAGCAGCTCATGGTCAGTCCATTGCCCCAGGATGAGAGCCTTTCCGTGCTGCAGCTGATGCCTCCCTCAGCTTTGATCTCCTTGGGTCTGTAATGAGACTGTGGACAAGAAGGGTGGAGACAGCTAACGGGACTTGATAAAGGCTGTCACACTTACTTTTAGCCCAAAAGAATGGGCTGGTTTGGGGCTAGTATCAAGGGAAAAGAAAATAAAGGATAATCCTAGGCATTCAATCCAACAGCAGCCGCAGCCCATGATCACTTTACAGAAAGAACCAGTGCTCTCTAGCAAGAAAAGTGCTGCTAGACTTGCTCATTTACTTAAACAATATTTGTAGAACAGACTAGGTGCCAGTGATTAGAGTAAGTGTTGGGAATAAAGACATAAACAATGAAAAATGTTTCTCTCTTCGTGAAGCTTTTTTTATACCAGAGAGGGAGAAGGAAATGTCTATATTCATACTATTTTCATGGCATTTGAGTTTCTTGTTCTGTAGGGAAACAATAGAGTATAAGTCAATGTAAGTAGGGCTAGCTGCTGTAACAAACAACCTTATAACCTCAGTGGTTCATTTCTCACTTGTTTCATGATCCCAGGGCCCAAGACCCTTCTTATTTGGGGCTCAGTTATTTCCTAGGGTCTCCTCAGAATCCTCTGCATTTAGTCAGCCCATGGGGCAGAGGGAGGGAGAAAGAGACAGAGAAAGAGAGAATGGAGGGGGGAGGTAGTAAAAGGGAGGGAGAGGGAAAGAGAGGGAGGGGGCGGGAGAGAGGAGGGAGGCAGAGATGTGCATTGTTTTAGAGACTCGGTCTGAAGTTAATGTACTTGCTTCCTTCTAAGCGCACTGGTCAGGACCGAACACAATAAAAAGGGACGTTGAGAAAAAAGGAGAAACCCATGAATATTGTTGAGTGCCAAGAATTTCTGCCACAAAAAGGTAAATAAAAAGAATGGGGAGGTGAGACGAATCTTTCATGGATGTGAGTGAGCCAGTCGGAACTACAGGGAGAAGAAAGGAGAAAGGAAGAGGAACACTCTTTCCCATTACCCTAAATCCCTGAAGGGATCACTTTTTCCTTATTTTCACTCAGGAATAATGTTTATAAACAGAACTTCTGGTTCTTTCTGACCCACAGAAACCATTTTTCTCCCTAGGGTGGAGAATTACCAGGTCTTAGTAATATACAGACAAACGTCCTTCCAAGGCTGGTGCATTACCCCCGAGCCATCTGCGGCTGAGGGCAGGAAGCTTGGATCACCCCGATTTCAAGCATCAAGGACACTCCACTGGGTCGCACATACCCTTTGGTCTCAGGCGTGGAATTCCAGAGAAAACAGTATGCAATATCCAAATCTCTATCATATAAAATGCCATTCAGTGGGGGGATGAAGAATCAGAAAGAAAAAGGGACTGGAGGAAGAAAAGGAGAGGAACCTTGAGAAAGAAAACATTCCACAGCTGGGCCCACCTCCAGAAAGAAGTGAGATCCAGTTCATTCTGTAAATGCACAAATAATGGTAGATGCTGGGGGTGGTTCCTATTCTGAATGGAGACATCCGATGTTGGCATCCCGCAATTTTGGAGAAGCTCCATTGCTTGCCTGGTTTCTCATCACCACTCTGAAGATGATTCCAAACACTGAAGTAGGACACGAAGTACTGCTGCTGCAGTCGAGCCGCAGGAGAAGCATTTCCCAGGGGCTGGCCCGGTGCCCTGGCTTGAGGCGGAGCACCCGGAGTGCAGCCTGGCCCACCCGGCTCCTGAGGCCTCTGGCCCTGCCAGGCCCGGTCCTCCTCGGTGCTGCCTCGGCCCGGGCTCCAACCCTGCGACTCTTGAAGACAGGGACAACGGCGACGATGAGGACGGTAATGCCGAGGTGACAACGTGGGTCGTCAGTGCTCTTTGTCAGACACTGCTCTGCACTCACCATCTATTTCATTGCATCCTCCAAATACCCAGGGAAGGGGCGGGGGGCGGGGGGGTTCCACTACTGTCTCCGCTTTAGAAGTAGAAAGAAATTGAGGCTCCATTATGGCCAAGACACCTGGTGAGGCGCAGTGTGGCTGAGAGCCTCAGGCCTCTCTGGCTCCAAGCCCCACTCTTGCCGCCCCTGCAGGCCCACCCGCTCACCTCCGGAGGCCCTGGAGCCCGGCCCCTATCATCGTGTCACCCTGGGGGTACGTTCTGAGACCCAGGAGCTACAGGGGAAGGAAAGACCGGAAACCCATCCTCCTCCTGCTGGCAAAGGAGCAATCTGAAAGGTCGAACCTCCCAGCAGACCGAGGCCAAGGCCTGTGTGCACGGGGCCCATTGTTCCGACAGGTTTATCAGCAGCCCGGGGCCTGCGGTGAGATGTAAAACACTTTTGTTTCTGGAGGAAAAGCTGCTGCTAAAAGGCTGTTAGATACTTTATCTGAAAGCCCTGGGGCAGGGATTTCGGGAGAAGTTCCCACAGGGGCGACCCTACTGGGGATATTGTCTTCTCTATTTATTCTTTTTTTTTTTTTAATTTATTTTTTATTGGTGTTCAATTTACCAACATACAGAATAACCCCCAGTGCCCGTCACCCATTCACTCCCACCCCCCGCCCTCCTCCCCTTCTATCACCCCTAGTTCGTTTTATTCTTCATCTCCAGCCTTCCCAAACACCTCCAGAGACTTCCGTTTGCCTGGGGCTGTCCCATGGTTGGCCACGTCTGAGCAGCCCTGATGATAAACCACCCCCCCCCAACAAGAGTTTGAGTGGAGGTCAGGACATCCAGGCACCTGACACATGCAATGGGGAACATAAGGTACAAAGAATCCTGGAGACTCCATCCTCTGCCCTGAGAATTGAGGTGCAGGGGTGACGAGGAATCATAGCTCTATCCACAGTGATGTTCCAGTTTGAGAAAAGGGCAAGATTCTTCCCAGAACAAACCTGGAATCATAAAGTATCAGACCCAAGAAAGATTATAAAGACTAAGGCAACTTCCTAAGTTGTCACGTGTGGTGACTGTCATCAATGCTGAGTGGATGACTTGCTCGAGATCGCATAGATCCGAAGTTTTATCTAAGCTACACTTTCTCTTCGCGCTTGACTAGCTCCCATTGACCTTTCAGGCTAAATTCAAGGGTAATGACTTCTGGCTCCCTGATACCTCTGGCCTCTGGCTAAATTGGGGTTCTTCCTTGCCATCACGCACGTCACCATGCTAGACTGGTCACCATGGTATACTTTACCGTAACCATGGCATAGCGGCCACCTCCTTCATGAATCTCCCTTCCCTCTGGGCAGGGATCATGGATCGTTTCTCTCCGTTTCCTTTGCATCTAGCACAGCACATGACATTAGGTGAAAGTCTGATGGAAACAGGAGCATTCAAACTTTCAAACCAAGCCTTCCCACTCCTCTTCCAGTTCTGCCCCCCAATATGTCAAGTGGCCTGTCCACCGCTGAGATGGAACTTCCACGCGGCGTGGAACGAGCGATGGGTCTGATGCGTTCCACGTCTCCGCTTTTAGTACTTTAATTAAAATGTGAGTGATTTAAATGGGTTTTCTTGCTGCTGTCCTCATCTTCCAGAGTCTAGCATCATCTGGGGGAGAGCTGGGGTCCCTCTGAAGGTCATGTTTCAGACCCTCACTCGGACACTCACAGCCCGCAGTGCAAAGCAGACACAGGGCAGTTACCCTGAGTTTCTGCTCTTGCAGTGAAGGAAGGTGACAGTCATTGCCATGGTGGCTGAGCAGAAAAAGGATAGAACGAGGAGAGGAAAACCCATACCTATTTGGCACCTATTATGTACCAGCTCCCACTCTCATATTTTCATGTTTTCTGATTAAACATTAACAACAAGCGATGAGGGTCCATATCATCTCCACTCTATGCACAAAGACACCAAGATGAGCAGGTTGCCTGTGGACACACAGCCACTGTGTAGCTCAGCTCTATAGAACCCAGGTCAGCCTGGCCCATACCCCCGCTCCTTCCACCATTCTCTGCTGCTTCCCCAAAAACTGATGTCCCCCTTATCTACGTTCTCTTGCCCTAATACTTCCCTGCCTTCTGAAGACTACCCTCTTCCCCCAGCATCTTCCTTCTCATTCTCCTCTTAATCTTAAATGAGCTATATTCTTCCTAGAAGACAGCATAGTCTTACCCTGACAATTTGGCCACTTTGTTAGGATCACTGGAAACAAATAAGTTACCCAAAAATTAAAAAAAAAAAAAGACATTTTACCTGATGAGCATATGCAGAGGAAGAAGATATATGCATTGGCCCTAAGTCACTAAATACTAGACAACCTTCTACCACATTGTCCTCATTCCATTGGTTTCCTCCGAAACAACACAGGACCCTGGTTACATTCAGGATAATAACATCAAAATTGTTTCTACAAAAAACATCCCGCGGGTTATCTTTCCTCAGAACTAGCTCATGGCACCAAGTCTCAGCCTTTATGCAACTCAGCAGTTCTGTGGCCTCGACCATGTGGCCTGTTTTGAGAGTGGCATCCTTTCAGGACACACAAAAATGTGCCTACAATATGCTCTATGGTGTTCGCAGAGTGGTATGGAGTCCCCTGCATTTAAGAGCCAGAAAAGAAATGATTGCCAGTGGCATCCTGACTAATCCGGGGCACTCACACATTATGGGCTACACTTTTAAGTGAGATTTGCGAGACTTGTTCATCTCCCCGTCTTCCAGGTGGGAGAAATGGCCTATAGCAGTGAGAAGGCTTCTTTGGAAGCAACGCTGTCGTGGGTGGAGGGGCAAACCAGTAGTGGTCCCGACATTGGCAGCTCTCAAGTGCACGTCCCCTGCATTGGCTGTGCTGTTGCTTCACGTCTCTCTAAAAAAGCAGGGATATTGGGTTTCTGTAAAAAGCAATGACTGTTGCAGTCTACAGTCATTTGGGACATTAAACTTGAGGTTTTTCCAAACTTGCACAAGACTCTTAGTACGGTTCTCCGCAGCAGCCAGTGCAAGCCAGGACTAATGAGGGCCTGAACCCGTAAGTCATCACGGAGGTAGGCAGCCTCGGTAAGTTATGCACTCGGAGCAGTTATATTATCCCACTGCAACCCATTACAGCATCATTAGCAAGAAAATAGCATTCTAGATATTAATATGTGTAATAATTTCCCTAATAAACCTGTTTTCCAAAATGAAAAATCCCTCCATGGATCATTTTAAAGGTGCCAACTGGCCAGAGTTTGCTGCTCTAGGGAATAAAGTATCTTGAACGGCTTCTAGCCCCGAACATCCTCTCAGCCACGCCCACCTGCAGAAGCTTTGCTTTTTGCATGAATTTTTTTGTCCTTCAGAAGCCTGGACTTCCATTGAATTTATAGGCATAAAGTTATATTAAATATATATATATATATATATTATATATATAGACAAACTTTCAATTTGAAACAACATCACTGAAGAGGTGGATTTTGCTTATGAGATATGGCTTCCACATTAAAAAAAATCGTGTTAAGTTTCAAAGAAGATAAATGATCTCTTGTATTGAACTCTTAGGCACTGAGAACCTCAATAAGACTGTACAGGCAGAGACGTCAGAGCCTCGGGCCTCGAGTCACTTACAATCTGGTGACAGAGGCAGCCAGTGCATTAGAAACCCTAGTCTAATATGGTACGTGCTGCGCAGAGGTTTGCACAGGGTGCTAAGGGGTCGCTTTGAGGGTGGAGAGACCAGGAAAAGGATCCTTAAAGAGGGGACACTAGAGCTAAGTTTTGGGGGGTTTTGCTGCTGTTCTTCATTTTGAATATTGTAACAGCTTCGTTGAGACAGACTTGACATAAACAGAACGTGAAGTGCACATTTTGACATGTTCTGATAATGTGTATACTCATGAAACCGCACCACGATCCAAATAATGAACATAGTCGTTAACCCAAAGTGTCTCCATCACGCCCCTTTGTAACCTTTCCTTGTCCCCCCTTTAACCTTCCCTCCCCAGGCAGACTCTGATCTGCTTAATGTCGCTATACTTTACTTTCCATTTCCTAGAATTTTGAATAAATGGAATCATACGGCACATGTTCCTTTTTGTCTGTCTTCTTTCATCAGCATAATTACTCTGAGATTCCTGTGTTGTAGCACGCACGAATAGTTCATGCCTATTTGTCACTGGTAGCATTCCATTGGAGGACTACCCGAAGGTGGGCATCTGGTAGTGTTTTTAGGTTTTGGCTACTACAAGCAAATCATATGAATATTCATGCGTAAGTCTTTGTGTGAATATAAGTTTTCATTTCTCTTGATTGCCTAGGAGTGTAATGGCTGGATCATATGGTAGAGATACGGTTCAGTTTTGTTTTAAAAAACTGCCAAGCTATTTTTTTTTAAGATTTTATTTATTTATTAATGAGAGACACAGAGAGAGAGAGAGAGAGTGAGAGAGAGAGAGAGCAACTGCCAAGCTATTTTCAAGGTGGTCATAGTGGTCATAGCATTTTGTATTCCCAGTAGAAACATGAGAGAGTTCCAGCTGTTCAGCATCCTCACTGACACTTGGTGTGGTCAGTCTTCTTAATTTGAACCATTTTGATTGATGTGTAGTGATATCTCATTGTGGTGTTAACTTGTATTTCACTGTTGACTAACCATGCTGAGCAACTTTTCATACGTTTGCCATCTGCATATCTTCTTGGTGAAGTGTCCATTCAAGTCTCGTGTCCATTTTTTCTGTTGTGTCTTTTTACTTTTGAGTTTTGAGAGCCCTTTAATATAATCTAGATACAAGTCCTTTATCAGCTATATGGTTGGCAAATATTTTCTCCGTCTGAGGCTTGTCCTTTCACTTACAGCTAAGTTTTGGAAGATAAGTAGAAGTAAAATGAGTTGTGGAAGTATGTTGGAAGTCATTCCAAGACTTTCAAAATAACACAGAGGAAAGGGAAGAAGGTGTGAAAGAGGCTGGAGTGTTCTGAAAAGTGCACAGTTTCAGGTGGCTTGGGTGTGGAGGACCTGGAAGGCAGTGGTAGGAGATGGCCAGAGGAGCTATTATTCTCAGTGACAGTGGGCCAACTGAGGATTTTATTTATTTATTTATTTATTTATTTATTTATTTATTTATTCATTTATTTATTTATTTTCCAACCAAGGATTTTAAACAGGGGAGGACCACAATCAGATCTGCATTTAGAAAGATCACTAATGTAGTAACATGGAGAGAATAGGCAACTGGGAACTGGAGAGACCATTGGAGGGGAAGAAAGAGAGAATAGAATTGAAACAAGTTCAAACTATCATTTTCTGGTAAGGAAAGAAAACCTCTAAACAGACATAAAGGAGCTGGAACAGGTTGAGGTACATAAATGGAAAAATATGCCTCATCCACCCAGACAGCAGTGTTGCTGAGCCTCCAGTGGGTAGGTGATATGGCTTGAAATGTGTTTTTCCTAACTTGGAAATGGATTGACATTGACCAATCACAATCAGATCCAAATTTAAGAAACTGTGTAACATGGCCGCTATGCTTCAGGCTCTGTCCTAGGCCTCTACAGACACGGGATTTTGCTCTAGCCTCTCAGTAACCCAAAGATGAAAGGGTTGATATTGATTTTATAAATGAGGAAAGCAAGAGTTGGAGAAATTGAGTGATTTGCCCAAGGTTCCAGCTCTAGTGAACAGCAAAGCAGATTCTTTATCCAAATCTAAATTTCTTTATGGTCCTCTTCTGCATATGCCAGAAACTGGTTAGATTTAATAAGGTAGCCTGAGGCTTAAAGGAAAGGCCACCTGGTCCATATAGTGACAAACTCCCAGTCCTTGACTTCATGAACACCCCAAAGGCACCGTCAGGGAGGATGATGACCATCTGTTCCCCACACTCACCTGAAGCACCGCGGGAGAAAATTGGCATAAAGTAAAGCTGTAAGAATGTCAGTTCATAAATTATTAATACAACAAATTTTCACGTGAAGTGTAGTAAGGCACTAGGACAAATTTCTAATAAAATATCTAATATTTATTGAATTTTTCTTCCAAGTACTAGGGGTTTTACATGGGATATTTTATTGTATTCTTATGGTAACCTTATGGGCACAGGCTCTATTATCGTGCCCAGTTTGCAAATGAAAATTACAAACCCTTACGGATTCCAAGTAATCAGCCATGCCCAGGTTATACAATTAGGACGTGGCTGGGTGGGAATTTGAATCTGACTGTTTGACTCCAGCCATGTAACAACTGCTGCCCCTTGGGCAGAGCTGTGGTTTCTACTGTGGAGAATGTATAAGGGCAGGGCAGATACACGTCCATGTGTGCTGGAGGCAAGGCAGTGGAGGATATGGCCCTTCTTGGGGTGAAAGCCCCGACTGTCCCATGGCAACGGGTGGTTATAAAATAAATGCATGATCCCACGCACCAACCTCTGTCACCAGTGATGGCCCAGAGCGGAAGTCTGCAGAACAGATGGTACTTTGCACAGAACATCCACACATGGCAGCTACCTCCTGGAGGTGACAAAGACCTCCTCCTAATCTCATTAGGTTCAGGGGACAGCTTACAGTGGCAGGGCCATCTGAAACCCCCTTCCTACTCCCACAGGCCATGACTTTGCCGGAGTCCGCTGAGCACAGGAGCTACCTCTGCAAGCGCTCCCCCAAGCAGCCCCACCAGCATCCCCACTCACACCAACTTCTCTGCCTTGGCTCTGGCCAAACCTGCTTGGCGCTGCGAGACACTAGCCCAACGGGCCCCAGCGACCGGGCTGCCTCATTCACTCACTGCTGACTCTGCTTCCTGCCAAGCTTTCCCATTCATCCTTCTTCCTCCTTGATTTCTATTCCACCTTCATTTTGTAATAGTGATTGAGGATAAACTATTGGGCTAAACCTGAATCAGACACTGGAGGCTCCTAGGGAATAATCTTCTCCAGAAGCCTTTAGACTAGTTTTGGGGACAGACATAAAACAAATAATTGCACAAACAATTCATTATAACTGCAATGAGTGCTCCAAAGCTCCAAAGAGGAACCCTGGGAATAAGAGCACATGTAATGAGGTACTGGGAGTTACAGAGCAGAGGCTTTAGTGAGAAAATGATATTGATGATGAAACAGGAGAGACCAGGAGAAATTCATTAGGAGCAAGAGAGGCTAGGAGAGCAAGGTGGTGGAGGGAACCTCATGCACACAATTCTCAAGCACTGAAGGAGCTTCACAGGTTAGTTCAAGGATCTGAGAGGCCAACGTGGCTGGAGAAGAATGAGTTGCAAAGACAAGCAGGATCTTCTAAACTGTGGAAGATTCTGGACTTCAGAAGAATTTGGGAGGAAGAAATATGTTTTGAAATGGAGAATTTCCAGGTCAGGCTTGCATTTTTAAATGTTCTCTTTGATCAGAGATTGAAGTACAGACTTGGAAGGGGTGTAGTTGAGGTGGGAGTGAAGGTGTATATGATACAGGCGAACAGTTAAGGAGGTCACTATGGTCATTCAGGGGAAAGAGGATGGTGAAGATGTTCCTGATGAGGAAGGAGGCGGATGGCAGTCCACTAGTGAAGACGGAGAGAAGCAGACATTTGGTGGTAGATCGATCACACAATCTGGCAGCTGGTTAGACTCTGGAGGGCAGGAGAGAGGGAGGTGTCAGGGATGATTCCCAGGTTTCTGGCAAGAGCGACTCCTCCTCCACATCTCCCCAATATGCTGTCTCTATCTCTCTTCCTAGCTCATCAAATAAGAGTGCAGGCAACCCAGAGGATAGAATATTGCAGCATTAATGCTATTTTTGTACAGTAAAACCTGGAGATAAAAACCTCCCAACTTGTTATATAAGAAGCAGAAAATGTCAGGAGATAGATTTCCTACAACATTAGGGTTTCCAATTTGTTCCTGGTTACACCTGACCCCTGCGCTTTGTCTCCCATAGAGGAGGAGAGAGCATCCCTTTGGCCAACTTGCTAGACTGTGTCCTTTGGAGATAAAAGAGTTTTTATGTGGGGCCTGCAGGGAGAAATAACTCTGCAGAATTTATTTTGAATTTTAGGTAAAAAAAAAAAGTTGCACTGATTTGTTTGAATATTAAAAAAAATTGAGACACAATCCACATGCCATACAATTCACCCACTTAAAATATGCAATTCGTTTTTAGTGTGTTCACAGAGTCATACACTCCTCACCACAGAGAGTGTTAGGTTATGTTCATCACCCCCCCAAAGAAACTCCATATTCATTGTCTGTCACTCTGCGTTTATCCGCAGTCCTTCCCATCGCTGGCTCTGGGGGCAATTACTAACATACTTTTTGTGTTTATAGACCTGCACATTCTGGATATTTTATGTAAATGAAATCATACATCATGTGGTATTTTATGTCTGACTTCTTTCATCTAGTATAATGCTTTCAAAGCTAACCTATCTTACATCACGTATCAGTACTTCATTTTTTTTTAGTGGCCAAATAATATTGCATTGTGTGGGTATAACTACATTTAAATTAATCATTCATCAGTATTATGCTAAGTGAAATAAATCAGTCAGAGAAAGACAAACACCATATGATTTCACTCCTTTGTGGAATTTAAGAAACAAAACAAATGAATGTAAGGGGAAGAAAAGAAAAGAGAAAAAAAAGAAACAGACTCTTAACTATAGACAAATAGAGGAGAAGGGAGTGGGCAGGGGAATGGGCTAAATAGATGATGGGGATGAAGGAGTGCACTTGCTGTGGTGAGCGCTGGGGGTTGTATAGAAGTGATGAATCACCAAACTCTACACCTGTATCTAATACTGCACTGTACGTTAACTAACTGGAATTTAAATAAAAACTTGGGAATAAATTAATTACTTACCCATTCATCAGTTCACAGATATTTGGATTGTTTCTACTCATTGATAATTATGATAATTATGAATAAGCTGCCTTTAAATATTCTTGCACAAGTTTTTTTTGGACATATGTCTTTATTTCTCTTAAGAATATGCCTAAGGGGTGTCTGGATGACTCAAACTCTTGATTTTGGCTCAGGTCACAATCTCAGGGTCGTGAGAACGAGCCTCAAGACAAGCTCTACACTGGGCACGGAATCAGCTTATGACTCTCTCTCTCCCTCTCTCTCCACCCGTCCCCCCTTCTCCCATGCTCGCTCACACTCTCTCTTTCTCTCTCTCTCTTTCTCTCTTAAAGGAAAAAATGAATTTGCCTAGCAGTGGAATTTCTGGGTGCTTGAATGTTTCTTAAAGGTAAAGATCATACCTGCTTTAATTCATGGTCCTTTGAACAAATATGCTGCACATATCTTCAGTAAAAGATCAAAAAGTACTGGTAGGGAGGGGTGCCTGGGTGGAGTCAGTTAAGTGTCCACCTCTTGATCTCTCTTCAGGTCTTGATCTCATGGTCATGAGTTCCAGCCCCACGTTGGGCTCCACTCTGGGAATGAAGCCTACTAAATATATGTGTATTTAGTATATATTTTACATATATAGCTAGGGAATCTGCAACTGAGCTTGCAAACTGAGAGATAATACCTGGAAATATGCTTGCTTTTATGTGTGAAAATGTGCTAGATAGTAACAGCCATAATACTAAAGGAAAGTTTAAGAAGGCAAACCTGTAAACAAATGCTTATTAGCATAGTGTGAACTAAGAGTCGAAGGATGGAAGAAAAAAAAATTATTAAGAGGTCCTGGGATTGAGATAAATCAAGGCCTTGAGCTCAACTCCACTGGGTTCACTTCCATCACTAATTACTGGCTTAATACACTGGAAGAGCTAATGCAACTTCAACTACCTCCTGTTACTAGCAGGTCCGAGCAGGGATTTGGGAAAGACTAATCAGCTGTTCAAATGTCACGTAGCTCCTAAGGTGCTAGATCCACTTACGTTCTGCCCACAGCTGTTGGCAGATGACAGATCAATAGGCAAACATCGACTCTATGTGCACCAGACACACTGCACAGGAGCCAACTGAGCACGCCAGGGCAAGAGATGCAGCAGAGTAACAGCACGCAGCCAACAAGCAAGGGTAGATCCAGAAACCTCTTCATGAACAAAACAGCTTTCTCTCTTCTGAAGGGACAAAGGCTAGGGACTTCAGAATAAACCCGGGGCAGATGCCTGGACCCTCAGTGTTAGAGGGAAAAGAAGACGAGCAAGGATGCCACAGAAGGCTCGCCCTCTTATGTGAGCAACATCAGGGCAGGAAAGCAGGACTCCTCTCAGAACAAGAGGGTGCCTGGGCTGCACACCCTCAAGAGCCTTTGAGAACGGAAGATGTGGCAATGATCCCTTGACCAAGCAGCACCCCTTCGCCGTGTGGAGTGAGGACCCGAAATGGGCAGAGGCCCCCACAGCTCCTGCCACTCAGTAACGGTGTAATGGTGGACACTTTGGGCTCTGAGATCCGAATTTGGAAGGTTTCGGGGGAAGGAGACGTTAACTTCCTCCGGTTTACAGTGATCATCTTGCCCAATCACATATCCAAACACCTTGGATTACTTTTCCATCCAGAAAAAGATCTAGGGGGAGTCTGCATGATCCCTCCTCTAAGTGTCTGCTACACTCCCACGCCTGTCCTCTTGCTTTTGCTCCATATTTGATATACCTAGTGAAAAATTAAAATTAGACTGTGGGTTCAGGACTGAAGGCCATTAAGCTCCCCTCTACAGGAATGTGATTGGAGACGTTGACATATTCAGGGTCAGGAACAGTAGATGGTGAAATTCTTCAGATCCCAGAACAGGGGCTGGAATCCAGTCACCAGGCACTGTCAGAAACACAAGTGCTCAGGGATGAAAGCAAATACCCTGTGGCCAACGACCAGTTAATAGGCTTCTGACCACCTCAAACAACCATGGGCCAACTGGCTGCCTTCTATGAGGGTTGGTTCAGGCCTCCTCAGGCTTGTCAAGGAGTAAGGGGAAGCTTGATACCAGGCTCAAGAAGAACAGAAGAGTGTTCAGTCCCACCTCATCGTGCCCTTGACTCCTGGGATTTCAGTTCATTTCCCAGGAAGTCAGTTGGCACCTGTGAATTTCAAATCGCAGAGGCAGGTACAGCAGGACAGACAGCGGTGCACGGGTTTCTGGCAGACCTGCTGAGTCTGGGGCCATAGGACATCATCTGAATCACTGGCTGGCAAGCAAGGCGCTGACCCCCCAAGCCTTGTGGAGTTGGGAGATGTAAACAGGAGGAAGCCTCTGATACTCTGTAGCCCTTTAGAGTTTGTTTTTCCCTCTTTTCTACCACATTTTTACCTTTCTCCGAAGTACTGCCTCTCAGCAAAGCCATGAGATTTTTTCTCAAGTTTTGAATCACCATAGGTTGTTTTGCAGCAAGTGGATGAAGGGAGGAGGAAAAAAAATCTGTTACCAGCTCAAGTACATTTTGCTCTGTTAATCAGCATTTTAAAAAATTATCTTTTCCATTTCTTAGAGAAGTTGGCAGAGGCTCCCAACTGTTTTGAGAAAATGTAACCATCAGACCATCTGGGGCTGACATTTTCAACATGGCAGTCAGGAGAGCTCATCTGAAGAGCTCCATAGATGTTCAGGAGCACGTCGCCTCTGCAGCATCCCCCTAGGAGGGGAAGGGGCAGAGAGAAGCCACCTACAGACAGCGGCGCGTGAACGGAGCCCTCCACCTTCCCCGCTCCCCTTGGGCCCCTGCCCTGCTCCCCCTCCCAGAGATGCTGGCTGTCGGAGATCGTACCTTGTAACATTAGTAATGGATGTTGACTCTGAGAATATCAAAACACCCTCCAAGTTTGAAGATCCACTCTTGTTAAATAAAACTTGGGACCACAAGAGACTGAGATGAAAGCACATGTATATATATATATATATATATATATGTTTACATGTGAAGGAAGAGTGATTGTTTAGCTAACAAGACTGGGGAATTAAGATTTCTTAATAACCAGGTCAGCCGAGGGCAGTTGAGGGAATTACAAAGAACGGCTTAGAATCACTGGTGTGTCCCTCCAGGCCTCCTAAACACTTGCAGAGCCAAAGTCCACCGAATAGTTATTACTGCTGCTGAAGTCAGATGTCCCAGTGCTACAGACCTCATCCTATTAACCACACGCAGCCCACATGGCTGCCAGCTGGCCCATGCCAAGACGCAGATGACTGACTACCCACCTTAATTACTTTCCAGGCAAACCGCTGCACCTGAATCGCTTAGGCTCATACCACATACTCACACCAGGTTACACATACTTTAACCAGCCACATTTTCCAAACATCAAGGACTTCCCTTGTATTTATTTCTGTCACTAGCATTCATCTGTCCCACCCCAAAATTAATACAATTGGGGAAGAACAGGATGATCGCTGCAAAAAAGTGCCTGTACGTGCGCCTACACCTCACTCACTGTCCCTGCCTCAGTTCTCGTTCATAAGCCGCTGGCTGCAAACATAGGAGGAAAGACCAGAATAAGTCAAAGCAAAGTAAATTAGAACACACGTATCATATATACACGTTTCCATGACAAAGAAGCCACAAAAGTAAACACCAGAAGATATATATTTTATATATATATAATAGAGACTTAACTCTAAGGCAACCACTGCTGTTTATAATTAGAGATTCTGTTCAATGTATTGGGTGCCGTCCGATGCCCAAGACGGTGTCGGGGCTTAGGGGCACTGAGACATGGTCCGCATCTTCAAGAATTTACCATCTACAGAGGTGCCGGGGCAGCTCACTTGGTTAAGTGTCAGACTCTTGATCTCAGCTTAGGTCTTGATCGCAGGGTCATCATCGATCGGTTCAAGCTCCATATTGGGCTCCATGCTGGGCAAGGAACCTACTTAAAATAACAACAACAACAACGATAATAAAAAGAATTCACTGTCTAGGCGGACCGACTCCAAGAAAGTCCACGTATCGGTTTGATGAAAGTGTGAAGCAAGCATATGCAGTGAACACCAGATGACTTCCTGGAGTAGGTGACACTCCAGCTGGCTTTTGAAGGAGGGGTAGGAGCTGCTTAGGCCAAGAAATAAAGGAGGAGAAATCCAAACAAAGGGAAGACCATGGGAGGTGTCTCAGAGGTGCTAAATAGCCTACACTTCAAGTACTTCTGAAGAACTAAAGGAAAGAGTTTGCGGAGGCAGGAAGGGACAGGAAGAAGGCAGGGAGGAGGCGGCTTGCAGGACAAGCTTGGGAGGGGCCTCGTGCCCCAAGAGCTGAGGCATTGAACCATGTCTACCGAGGTGTCTGAGTATTAAAAGCGATTGTGGGCGGGGGGTGGGGGTGACTGGGTGGCGGGCACTGAGCGGGGCCGGGGGGGGCTTGACGGGATGAGCACTGGGTGTTATTCTGTATGTTGACAAATTGAACACCAGTAAAAAATAAATTTATTGAAATAAATAAATAAATAAATAAAATAAAAGCAATTGTGAGCCATCGAGACTTCTCAACACCAGAGCCCTAAGCACCGGTTTGTATTTACAAAGGTCACACTAGCAGCCTGGAGGAGGTGAAACTCCAAGGGGGCAGAGAACGGAAGCAGGAGGCTCTGTGCTGAGGCTACGGGGGAAGTTATGTGACAGTCCCACAGCCCTGGGGTTAATCCTCCACGGCCCCTCCTGTGCAGACGCTCACCCCTGGACGTGGCTCACTTGTTTTCCGTCCCTACAGTGTTGTCTTTTCCAGAAACTCATGTAAATGAAATTATACAGTCACAGGCTTTTTTTTTTGAGCCTGACTTCTCCCGTAGCCTAATGCATCTGCGATTCGTCCACGTTGCTGCGTGCATCGGTAGCTCTTTCCTTTTTGTTGCTGAGTAGCACTCCGTTGTATGGATGGAACACCGTTTATTCATTCCCTGGCTGAAGGACATTTGGGCTGTTTCCAATATTTTGGAGATTGTCAGTGAAGCAACTATAAATATTCACATACAGTTTTTATGTGAACATAGCTTTCTTTCTAACTTGGGCAAATACCTAGGAGTGGGATTGCCAGGTTGCATGGTAAACGTACATTTCATTTTATAAAAAAAACTGCCAAACTCTTTTCCAAATCGACTGCACTATTTTCCATTCCCACCAACAATGTATGACAGTTCCAGTCACTCTGCATCCTTGCCAAACTTGGAATTAACCGTTGGTTGTTGTTGTTTTTCAGCAAAGTAATAAGGACACAGTTATATCTCATTGTGGTTTTACTTTGCATTTTCCTGATGACTGATGGTGTTTTACGGAGTATCGGCTATTTTTTTACTGCAAACATTGGCTTGGCACATAAAGGGTGCTCAGTCAATATTTGTGGCATAAACACATCAATGTCACCATTAGCATCCTCTTTATCATCCTCATTTCTGCAAGAAGAGATGAGAAACTGAACGAAAGCAGTAGCAATTGAGAGGAGAAATACTACGGAGAAAGAAGCAGCAGTCTTCATGATTAAATGTGGGGTGGACGAGAACGGGTCTAAGGCGCTTCTCGGTTCCTGGGTTGAGCCATTGGTCGACGTGATGCCCGTCTGAGAGACGGGGAATTCGGGAGGAGGAGCAAGGTTGGAAGAAGGTGTTCCTTCCAGTTGTGGACATGGTGAGCTTGAGGTGGTCACAGGGACATCAAGTGGACGCGTCCCGGAGGCCCAGGAGGCCGTCGTCTTGCTCCCCGCTGACCTCCCAGGGCCCACAGCAGAGCCCGACACGGAGACGGAAATGTGAATTGGGGAGCTGACAACGTATCTCATCTGGTATGTATCTTTTCCTATTTCTCGCGACATCCCTGTCACATGCTATTCAGAAGACTGACTTTCTCAGGTCCACAGTGTTAGCTAGTCATTTGCCAGGACTTGAACTCATACTTGCTAAGGGCCATTTTTAGCATTTACAGCAAATTAGGAAAAAAATGACAATGAGACACAGGCACCTCTGGCAGGCAGATGGCTCTTCTGTGGCTGATGGGGTGCCGAGCCAGCTGGGCTCCAGCTCCTCCTTCCCACACCTCCCACCCTCTCCACCCAAGGCCCCCGTGCAGGGCACAACCACACCAGAGCACCCTGCCTCTCATGCCAGCCCTGTGCCTCTTCAACCACACCATGATGCCAATTCCACTGGTCAACAAACATGAGCTGCCTCTACGGAGCCAGGCCTCACGTACATGGTAACGCAGCTTGTTAAGTTACGCAGAAGGAAGCTCCAGCTTACACACTTCCCCGGGTATAAATACATCCACTCTTAAGTTATGTGTCACTTACTTCTGAGGCGTTTGATGATTATTATCCATTTCATGATGCCTTTCTAGTGCAAAAATAGTAAGCATATTGAATATGATACTAAAAAGAGGCAAGTGGATACTAGGAAATGAAATTTAGGTTTACACTGATGGACAGGCACCCATTACTTCTAAATATCCCATTGGATTCATATACTAAACTGTCATTCAATAGAGGAGCTTTTGCACCTGCATATGTAAACTAAGATTATATCATATCTCCAGCAAACCTGTATGGAAACTTGAGCTATAAAGGCCTCATCAGACTTTGACGGGCTTCCCCTTTTCCTTCTTGTTCTCTCACTTCGGGGAAGGAGGCAGTTAACAAAGCTAGGGCAGCGCAAGTGTGGGGGGTAGTCGAAGACAAGGCCAAATACAGATGTGCCCTTGTGAGAAGGCCTGACTGCCCGTACCCAGGAATCCTGGCTCCCGAGCGCTGGGAAATTCATCAAAGAATGTGCCTCGGTTTGTGTGATGCCAACGGTTCCTGCATTAAAGCTCGTGTGTGTGGAGTAAAGGAAGAGGTGACGATAAAATAGTAATAGCTAACATACAGAATTTATCTATGCCATGTACAGTCCTACAAGCTTTGTATGTATTAACTCGCTTAATGTCCACAACAGCACTATGAGGTCTGTATTATTAGTTATCCCACTTCATAGATGGGTAAACTGAGACACCAAGAGCTAAGGATTGCACAGAGCTAGTAAGTGGTAAAATCAGTATTCAAACCGGATAGTCTGTGCTGGAAGCCACGTCAACAGCCCCTGCATCACTGTACCTCTAGAGAGGAGGTATTTGTGTCCACGTGTGTACGTTTGTTCACATATACCTTGAAAGCTGAAGAGATCTATGAACAAACCTTGCCCCCTCACTGTGCCTTGAAGAAAGGGAAAAAAGTCTCCATTTCATCTGCGGCATGCAAGAGAACCTTGTGATCTTGGATATCAAAGTTGGCCCTGACACGAGGCGGAACACTTCAAGGAATCAAATGAAGGCCATCCTCCAGTCCAACAGAACAGATACAAGTGCAAATTCCAGTGGCCTCAGCGACAAAGAGAAAATTAATTCACCCACTGCCAGCTTGCGGATCCTTGACCAGGGACCCACGGTGGTGGGGTAGAGACGCACGTCCTTGAGTCCCTGCCTTTGACACACTCAGCATGAACTTGGGCTCTTCCTGGAGTCAAAGACTAGCCCTTTGCTCCAGCCGTTCTCTCCCTCTCCCTTTCATCAGAATGTCCCACTGTTGGAGCCTCCATGATTCAAGGAGGGATGTCCTGGGCTTTATTAATACGACCTAGAAGATGGACCTCATTCTTGGGATACAGAAGAATAAAGACTCCCCAGCAAGAGGCCCTTTATGGGCAAACACAGAGGGTGTGGATGGGCAGATGAGCGGCAGCCTCTCCTTTAACACTGTGCTGCGTGGATGGTCCAGCCACTGGGCTGCCCCTTCCGCTTGCCCGACCCTCCTCAACAGGCACAGACGTTCTGTCCAGGCCCCTGATGCGCACTCCAGGAGCTGGGAGAGCAGGATCCAGGCTTCCAGAACAGCCCTGCATCTCACCTTCAGACTCAGGTGGTGCCCAGCTGGCCTGAGCGCCAGGAGTCCCTCCACCTGCTCCCTCCTGGGTCATCATCCTGCCAACAATGCTGGGCCACATTGAGAAGCTTCTCGGCGTGAAGAGCTGTGCAGTCCAAGGGCTTGAGGACACGGGAAGCACGGGCCTGTGTCTGCTGAGTGCTCTCGTCCTGGTGTGCAGCGTTAGAAGCTGACCCCTTCTCCGAGGGTCCTTCTTATCCGCCTCCACCTCCAACTGAAACACTGTGCAAGCCAGCTTGCTGCTAGGACTCGCTCAAAAACTCAGCAGCCTTTGGGGGCAAACGGTAGAATTCCCATTTCCGTCAAAGTGAGACATGCGGCCTGGACGGTGAGGTTCCTACGGTCGCTGCCCTGGAGCAGCTCTCCGAGCACAGCGAAGGGCAAGACAAACAGACGGGGTATCGCCATCACGGAATAAACGTCTTTCTGGAAGGCAGGTTAGCACCGTGTTCACCAAATGGACCAGTCCAGTCACCTGCTTCCAGACAGGATCCTGTGTCACAAAAGTCATAAAATATTTAAGGGATCCGCACGACCCCCAAATACTTCCAGGAATGAAGAGCCCTTGGCCACTTATGTTGATGGTTTCTCCAAGGATACTCCAACGCTCCTTCCACGCCAGGGAGGTGTAGTCACCCCGATGTTCTGCTTCCTGACATTTACGGAACTTGATGGCTTTTGTAGCCTACTCAGTCATAGGGGATAGAGAGAAAGAGAAGCAACCTGACCTGAACATTCCAGAGGGTTAGCAGATTAGGGAAACAGTAGCTGGATTGCATCCAGGATAGCTTTTGGGGGTTTTTTCTTTTCTTTTGTTTTACCTTTCAGCTGCCCTCCCCGCTTCATGAGACACTTTATGGGATGCCAACTCATTTAATGCTGCCATAAAGAAACCCATGAAATCCTGACACCCCAATAAAGCCCTTACAACAACTCATATCTGAAGCTCCTTTATTTCTTCCAGATGGCACAGCACACGTGAGATCAACCAACCCTTCAGGAGGTCAAGCCCTGCATTGCTTTTCTTTAGCAGAAGGTCAGAGCCTACTAAACAATGAAAATGCAGACAGTTACAGGTTGAAAGAGGCTAAGAAACTAAAGCAACTAAACTAAAGAAATAGTGTTTATGTGTGACTCTGCATATATGTATGTGTATCTTGAAATAGGGTCTTTCTGGAGGTTAAAAAGAAGCAGTAATAAAAATAAATAAAAATAAATAACAATAAAAATAAAGAATCAGTAAATTTGAGAAGATTTCTCCCATGCACAGTGATGATTCTTGGTGTTCTGGATCCTATTGACAGTTCCAAAATTTCCCTCACCTACTCCTTTTCCCACTTGCTGTAAAATGGATATAACTCTTCAAAAGGATCCAACATCAGAGTGATGTCAATCAAAAGCTATCATTCTCAACTTAGCACTAAAAAATGTAGACGTTTGTGTCACCTGCCTGCCCTCTGAATTTCTTCTTGTCTAGGCTCATGTTCTCCCATAGAAAAGAAAGTGTAAAATTCACCTCTCCTATCACGTGGTCCAGCTTTTACTCCGGTCAGACGAAAAGATGTCTGTGCATTGAGTTTCCCTCCAAGTGTCCTTAACACTCCACGATTTGTCACTATCATCCTTCAATCCTTGTCGGTTGCAGGGCTTTATGGGGACAAATAAGCTTGTTAACAGAGACAAATAACAACAGAGGAAGAGACCCACGGAGAAGTATGAGGCTGAGATATGAAGGAAGGCAGTGAGCCAATGAGATAGAAATACACAAAAGGTGAGAGCAGGTGGCAAAAATGACCAAGAAGGCTCTGGTTTCAATACTGAATCGAGAATTTCAGCCCCTGAAAGAAATCAGGTAAGCTCACCGGATGAAGACACCAAAAGTTAGGATACTCGGGTTCTCTCAGCGCTTGACTACAAGACGATAAAGTGGGAGGGTGAGTGAGGGCATGGGCATCAGACAAGCCCCAGTTTGAGCACAAGCCCTACTGCTTGCCTGCTGTGTGCATAAGTCCCTTTGCCACCCTGCTCTATGCTTCCAGAACACCCATGCTGGCATCAGGGTGCAGGAAAAGATTAGCTCACAGCAGGTGAGGCCAATTTTCAGATTTATGTCTTTGCACTGAGTATGATTTATGGAATGAGAGACTTCATAAAACTGTAGTGCCAGAAGTCAGAAGATACAGGGAAGGTGGCAAATTCACCCACGTCACCACGTCTCTCTCAATTCCTCTTTGCCTACTGACTTTTCCCTTTGGCTTTATGACATTGTGATGGTGCCACAGTTTCTTTCTTTCTTGCCTCTTCGCAACCTTCCTTTTCTTTTATTTTGCACACTCTATGCTTTTGCGGTACCTGCCTCTGAAATGGCCCTACCTACTATCATTACCCTTATGTACTGTTTTTCCCTTCCAAAAAGATTAGGGTGGACCCATGTAAACCAATAGGATATCACAGGCATCATGATGTGTGGTTTCTGAGGTTGGGTCATGAAAGCTGGGAGGCCCCCACTTTGTTCTGTCTCAGATCACTTACTTGGGGGAATCCAGCTGACGTGCTGTGAGTACATCCATGAAGCAGCGCTGTGGGGAGGTCCATGTGGCAAGGAACTGAGCCTTCCTACGAACAGTTTGTGGGACTAAGCCAACTTGGGAATGGATCTCTAGCCTTGATCAAGCCTAGGACTGCAGCCCTAGTCTACAGCTTGACTACAATCTACTGAAGAGGTTCCAAGCCAGAATCCCCTAGCCAAGCCCCACACTTAGATTCCTGACTTGGAAAAACTGTGTGGTAAGGACACATTATTTTAAACCATTAAGTTTTGGGGGAATGTGTTACACAGAAATAGAAAATTAATACAATCTCCTATCATATGTTTTGGACTCTTACAACCATTCTCTATTGATCTGTCAGCCGTATCACATTTCAATCCCAAAGTCTGTCTGTACGTTTAGCTCTGCTACAGACTTTTCCAAACTTATACCATGGCTTCCACTGACTGAGCATTTTTTTCCCCATTCAAACTGGATATTCCACCAAGACCAAATTTCTTTCCTACAAAAAGGCTCACTTCGGAGGCCCTTACATTTGATTAATGACATACTCTATAGCTTTTTAGGAATTTTCATATTCAGTACCTACTTCAAGTCTTAGAATAGTTTTGTGAAGTAGGAAAGAAAAAAAATGTTAGTCCCATTTTATAGATGAGGAAATTTGAGACCCCATGTATTTAAATACTGACTTGCACAAAACCACAACTATTTAGTGGTAGAACTAGGATTAGAAACCTGGCCTTTTTTCACTGCTCTGTGTCTTCAAAATAGGCAAATCAAATGCACGGTGATCTAGCTTTATGAAGTGATGTCTAAGCAACTCAATATGGACTCAGCCACCACAGATTTTTGTAAAAGCAGAGCCTGCATAGATATGCCTAGGTGAAAAATGAAATGCTACCTACCAATTATGCCAGTTACCTGATGCTGCATCAGAAAGCATCACAAAATTTAGTGCCTTAAAACAACAATACATTATTATATCTCTCTTTCCTCTGGGCGTTGAGGAGCTGATCTTGGTAGTTCTCACTTGGGATCCATTTTGACATTGCAGTCCTATGGTGCTGAGGCTGTAGGCATCTGAAGACCTCTTCCCTCGCAAGTGTGCTGCCTGGACTAGGATGGCTGTAAGTGCTGGCAATGGGTTAAGTGTAACTCTTTCTCTTTACATGGACTCTCCATGTGGCTAGCTTTTGTTTCTTTACAGCAAAAAAAAAAAAAAGTCTTAGTGAAATCAAACTTATGAGAAAATTGAATTCTTCTGTGCATTCCAAGAGCAGAAGCTGCAAGTCTTCTGATCGTTAACCTCAGAAGTCCCAGAATGCCACTTTTACACATTCTACTGGGTAAGCAAGTTACTAAGGTCAGTGGGGTAGGGTAACAACAGACTCCTCCTCAATGCAGGTAATGCATACAGGGAAGGAAAGAAAAGATGGTGGCCTTCTTGGAGGTACGCCATCACAGTCTACCCTCTGGCTCTGAAAGTGTATGATCCTCCTTCATGCAAAACACACTCACTCTCTTCCAGGGCCAACAAAGTTTCATCCCATGAGAGAAACAGCTCAAAATCCAGAACTGTATCATCTAAGTTAGATTGCATTCAGTGCAAATGAGCCTCCTTTGGAACAGCTCCTTGAGTACACTTTCTTTTGATCTGAAAACCTATGAAACAAACAGTCCTCTGCCCACTCACCCACCCAAAACATATAATGATGAGACAGGCACAGAAAAACTACAATGTACCCTACTGTTGTAAAAGAATAGAAATAAGTGATTCCTAGCAGTCACTGTGTCAAAACAATTCTATGGGGCACATGTTGCTAGCTCATTGATGAGGGCCCAGCCTTGCTCCCAGAAAATAATTCTTCATTCTTTCCTCTGGGCTCATGTTTCTATCTTCTAAATTTTCTTTTCTTTTCCATGAGAAATGGCCCTTTTTGACACCGAGCAGCCTCCTCATTTATTTCCTGCTCATATAAGATTGGGGCTCTAAATGCCTTCTCTATACCGTATCTGTCCTTTTGAGTGCAAGCTGAGATAATTCCTTTAGAAAAATGTGCAGTCTTCCTTATAGCAAATTATAATCCATTCACTGACAGAAAGGCCATAGTCCTTTTCTCTTTCCAAGACAGCCCCTTTTCCCTTTTCTCCGTTGGCCTGAGATTAGGAATACTGTGGAATAGTGCTTCTGAAGGTTCACAGATGCCTTTTGTCAAGTTTAAAGTGTCTATAACATATTTCCTTAACATCCTTTTTTAGTGAAGGAAGTCTGAGAGGCAGAGACTTAATATTCTTAGAAGGCCTACTAAGCATGTCCTTAACTCTTTATGAGGTCTCAAAAAAAGGTCTCCTAGCTTTGAGACTTTTACTCTGAAACCATAACTTAGAATGCCCTGGATTTTCTCTCTCGCCTGGGGGTATTTCTAGTTTGAAAGATTTTTACTGGGAGAGAATGAGAATGAGAAATAATTTTATTTTTGAACCCATTAAGGCAGGATTCATTTACATTTCCTCTAAATTCTGCTTGAAACTAAGTCATTCCTTCTTTAGTTCATCTCCACTCACATTTTATAACAGACAGCTAGAAGAAGCCATTTGGCACCTTTTACATTTTGCCTGCAAATCTCTCTGGCCAGATCCATAAGATTATTTGTTTTTTTGTTTTTTTTTTCCACATTAACACCGGCGACAATGCCATCCAAATTTCCATCCTATCAATAACAGGGGCTCCCTTTTTTCTAACCTCCAGCAACATTTTCTTTTCTTTCAAGCCCTCATCAACAGTCCCTTTGAGGCCTTTCCAGATTTCTCTACCAGAATCTTTGTGGATATTCCAACTCCATTCAATGCCCAATCTGAAAGAAAATGCCACATGCTCTAAGTTTAATCTACAGCAGCACTTCACTTAGGGGTACCCAAATTTTATGCTAGTTATCAACTTTTGCTTTAAACACTATCACAAAACTTATTTGACTTCAAGATCCACTATAAAGCTACAGTAATTAAGACAGTGTGGTATTGGTGAGAGAATAGAAAAATCAATCAATGGAACAGAATAGATACCCCAGAATAGACCCATATAAAGATAGTCAACTGACCTTTGACAAAGGAGCAAAGGCAACACAGTGGAGCAAAGATAGTCTTTCATCAAATAGTGCTAGAACAACTGGCCATCCACAGGCAAAAAAAAAAAAAAAAAAAGGATCTGGACACAGACCATACACCCTTCACAAAAACCAACTCAAAATGGATCATAGATCTAAATGTGAAACAAAAACCTACACTCCTAGAAGATAGAATAGGTGAAAATTTAGGTATAGAGTGGATATAGCTGTGATTCTCAGATACAACACCAAAGTTAATCCATGAAAAAAGTAGTTGATAAGCAGAGCTTCACTAAAAATAAAATCTTCTGCTCTCTAAAAGACATTGCCAAGAGAATGAGAAGACAAGTCACAGACTGGGAGAAAATATTTGAAAAACCACATCTAATAAAGAACTGTTGTCCAAAACACACAAACAATTCTTAAAATTCAACAATTAAAAAAGCAACTCAATTTAAAAGTGTGCCAAAGTCAACAAAACGTCTCTTAGCTTTGAGACTTTTACTTTGAAACCATAACTTAGAATGCCCTGGATTTTTCTCTCTTGCCTGGGGGTATTTCTAGTTTGAAAGATTTTTCCTGGAAGAGAATGATAATGAGAAATAATTTTATTTTTGAACCCAACCGATACCTCAGCAAAGAAAATATACAAATGGCAAGTAAGCATATGAAAAATGCTCCACATTGTATGTCATCAGAGAAATGCAGGTTAAAACAACGAGATACCATTACACACCTATCAGAAAGGGCCCAAATCTGGAACATTGACAATACCACACACTAGTGAGGGTGTGGAGAAACAGGAACTCTCATTCGTGTTGGTGGTACAGCCTCTTTGGAAGACAGTTTGGAAGTTTCTCATAAAACTTACCATAAGACCCAACAATTATGCTCCTTAGTATTTACCCAAAGGAGTTGAGAACATATGTCCACACAAAAGCCTGCATACTAATGTTTACAACAGCTTTGTTCATAATTACCAAGACTAGGGAGTAACCAAGATATCTTTCAGTAGGTGAATGGATAAATAAAGTCTGGTAAACCAGACAATGGAATGGATTCAGTGCTCAAAAGAAATAAGCCATCAAGCCATGGAAAGACATGAAGAAACCTCAGATGCATATTACTAAGTGAGAGAAATCAATCTGAACAAGGTAAAAACTGTGACCCCCAATCGTATGACATTCTAGAAAAGGCAAAACTATGGAGACAGTAAAAAGATCGGTGGTTGACAGTGCTTTGGGGGAGAGAAGGGATGAATGGGCAGAGCAAAGAGGAATTTTTAGGGCAGTTAAAGTGATACCATAAAGATGAATGATATCATAATGATACATGTCATTACACATTTATCCAAACACTTATCCGTCATATGTCTGTTCAATCCTACACAGTGTACAACACCATGAGTAACTGTGATACAAATTATGGACTTGAGGTGATTATGAGGTGTCAGTGTAGTTTCACCAATTGTGACAAAGGTAGCACTCTAGGTGGATGTTGATACTGGAGGAAGGTTGGGATTGTTTGGGAGTAGGGATAAGTGGGAATTGGTCTTCCTTCTCCTCAATTTTGCTGTGAGCCTCACACTGCCCTAAAACATAAAGTCAATGAAAAAAATCCCCCAACTTTAGTGACTTAAAATAACAATATATCATTAGCTCTCATGGTTCTGAGAATTGATGGATTCATCTTGGTAGTTGCTACCTGCAGGTTAGATGGCTGGAATCAGATGGCAGCTGAAACTGGAGTTATCTGGAAGTTTCTCCACTCTTGTCCTTAGCATAAACACCTGGAAGGGCTGGTTTCTTGGGCATTTCAGTCCGTCCATGCAGCTTTTCCACATGACTCTATTGGATTTCCTCAGATCATGGCAGTCTCAGGGTAGCTGGGCTTCTAACCTGGGAGAGCTGGGCCTCTCCCAGAGTGACATTCTCAGGGCCCCACACAGATTTCCATACCAGAGGTTCCTGCACTTTCTCAGGCCGCAGCACTGACAGTGGCTCAGTATCATTTTTACAACGTCCCTCAGCCAGAACAAATCACAGAAAACAAAGGAAAAGGAACCGAATGGCTCATTTATTAAGTAATTACATCAGACAACTTGATAAGCTTTTATTTCCTAATAACTTTTTAGTTACTATTTTTTAAACATAAATTGAAATAACATAAATTGAAATTGAATATACTTTTATTCAATTCTTAAACAAGTACAATTACTTGTACACATACACCTGTCCCAACACTATGCGACTTCTCGAAACCTCCAATCGAATAGGAAGTATTGGATACTATCCCATGTGTTTCCTGTTCCTCAGTAATTTTTGTGCAATACTTGTCTTATCTCATCATATGAATCACCAAAAACCAAGACTTGCGAAGCTATTAAATCCTTAAATTAAATGTAACACACTATTAAAATTGTGAACTATGTTGAGCTAGTAGTTTTTACTGTGTCTGATAGACGTCCATGGGTTTTCCTCAAAATTTAAAAGTAAAACACGGTGTCCCTGTGAGTTTGCTATGGCACCCAAGGAGCCTCAGTACACTTTGGAAACCACTGCACCATACCAATCAAATCCTGAAATTAGACGAGGAATTTAAGGAAATTATTTTAACTGAGTCTCATCTTTAACTTCCTGTCCTTATCTACCTAAAAGATGGCCAGGCAGGACCAAATACTATAGATTTGGCTCTAGTTTGGCCAACATCAGTAAGACATATAAGCAAAATTGAGGTAAAGTTTTAGTTTCTGTCTCATCCACAAGAGTTCCTAAAACATGTTAAGGAAGTCATTATTTATTTGCACTCCATTACACCTATACAAATAGCATTAAGGTTTTACATCTCCGAGTTTGTGTTCCCAGTTTACTAACAAACTGCCTAAATTAGTGGTAGATATTCAACACCCAATGAATAATTAATTAATAATTAATAAATATAAATAATAAAAATGAATAATGATTAATTAATTAATTAATAATAGATACAGACACCTGTCTGGAAAATGGAAAGGCAACTCCCATGGGAAGTCTATTCATTTGCAGTACTTTGCTTAGAAATGTCCTCAGCTAAACATAGGTCATTAATTACAGTTTCTACTTTCCACAAAAATATTAGAAAACAATCTGGCCCAATGTATCCACCACTTTACAGCAAAAATTACCTTTCCTCCAATTTCCAATGAAATGCTCTCATTTCCATCTGGGGCCACATCAAAGCCATCTTTAATGTCCATATTTCTACCAACAATCTCTTGAAGGCAATATCAGGTTTTTCTAACAAGTGCCTCTACGCTTTTCCAGCCTCTACTTATTAGCCACTTCCATACTTTCAGGCATTTGTTACAGCAGGACCCCACCTCTAGTTACCAAAATCTGCCCTAGTCCACGAGGGCTGCCATAACAGATTACCATGGCCTTGATGGCTTGAACAACAGAAATTCATTTTCTCACATATCCGGAGGCTGGAAATCCAGGGTCAGAGTGCCAACAGGTTTTCTCTCTCCTGAGGCTCTTCTATTTGGCCTACACTTCTCACTTCCCACCTTATCCTCACATGGTCTTTTGGGGGGTCTGCACATCCTTGGTATCTTTTCCTCTTCTTATAAGAATACTAGAGTCCCACACTTAAGACTTTATCTAACCTCAGTTACCTCTTTAAAGTCCCAATCTCCAAATAAATACAGTCATATCGAGTGTTAGGGCTTCAATATATGAAGATTGGGGGAAACAATTCATTTCATAACAGGAATACATGGGGAAGTTGTGCCCTGTGTCATTTCCTTAAGGGATTTTTCTTTTGAAGTGTTGGTTCTTATATTTTTATTTATTTTATTATTATTAGTTTTTAAAGACTTTATTTATTCATGAGAGACAGAGAAAGAGAGAGAGAGAGGCAGAGACACAGGCAGAGGGAGAAGCAGGCTCCATGCAGGGAGCCTGATGCAGGATTCGATTCCAGGACTCCAGGATCACGCCCTGGGCTGAAGGCAGGCGCTAAACCACTGAACCACTCAGGGATCCCATCTTATATTTTTATATATTAGTTTCCGGTGATCCTTGTTACACTAGAAATTGCATGCAAAAATATGTATATGAACTTTTCTGGAAAGAGGGCCTATATTTTCTGTTCCAAACTTTGTATCCACCATGGAAAGATTTTTTAAAGATGGCAAGTTCCAAGCTCAGAGATTCTTATTTAATTCCTGTTGGGTGAATGTCAGGCATGGATCTTTTTGTAACATTCTCTATTTGATGCTAATGTGCAGCCAAGTTGGAGAATCACTAGTCTAAAGCCTTTTTATTTAAATTGCAACCTGAATGCCAGTAGCATTTACATTAGCTGGAAACTTATTACAAACACTGAACCTCAATGCATGCCCAGACCTACAGAATCTGCGGAATTTGCATTTTTGTAAGTTGCACAAGTAATTTGTTTGGTTTGCCCATTAAAGTTTGAGGAGCCTTTGTTTATAGTTTTCCTCAGATTGTAACCACAAAATTTTCAAAACCACTAAGAAATTTTATTTTCAATATGTAATTTTAGGATGGCTTACATAGCAGTGCTTGTTCTTTTGTTTGCTATTGGGTCTATTTTAGAGACAAGGTCATGTCAGGGTCAGTTGCAAACAAGTAATCCATGAAGTAGCAGCACAGTGAATTACACAGATTACCTATTATTATCTATTATTCATCACTGCAAACATTATGCATGAGTGCTCAACGATCAACTGTAGCTCGTCTACACAGCATTTACCCTGAAGATACAAAGAGCCTTAATAAAGAAAACAGTAGCTGGGTTGTGTTAATACTGAAACAAAATAAAAAGAGAAGAAGGTCTGGAAAGAAAAAAGCTAAGGGGGTAAGATGGGAGAAAATGAGAGGGTGAAAGAGAGGCACGGTATTTCAGTGTCTGAATATTAGAATCTCAATCTTAATACCTAGGGCTTTCAATGGGTAATTCTTGACCTCTACCAAATCACGTCCCATCATTCCTATGGTTATTTTGAATAAATAGGATGGAACTGGATTGGGATTGAGGAACAGGAACAAGAAAAAATTCCTGTGAAGAGGAACAGATTATCAGATAAATTTCTCTAGGTAAGTTACTGGATGAATTTCATTGGATGAATTGCTTTTTTTTTTTTAGAGATTTTATGATCTATTTTTAGAAAGAGAGAGTTCATGAGCAGAGGGAGGAGCAGAGAGAGTGGTTGAGAGAATCCCAAGCAGACTGCCCGCTGGGCTCAGCACCTTGAGATCACGACCTGAGCTGAAATCAAGAGTCTTATATTTAATGCACTGAGCCACCCAGGCACCCTCTGATGAATCACTCTTAATGATAACAGGAAGAATCATAATTTTCTGCCTTTTTAAAAATTAATTTCAAAAGTCAATCAATTCAGCAAATGACTAAATTTTCAAGTCTATGTTTAAACTACTATTAAATTTTTGTATGATACTACAGAGGAATTTTATTTGAACATTATATATTTGCAGATTCCAAAAAACATTTACACTTCCAGGCCACCTGGGCATGCAATCACTCCTTCAGTTTCCTCATTCATTCTTACTTCCTGTGTGTCTACATCCTCACTACAACTCCTGGACATTGGCCCTAGGTGAGCAATAGAAGGTCCTTGGAACTAGCGTGAACCCAATTCCTGCCTTCAGAGCTAATAACCAAGCAGAAATACCAGGTGGACCAGAAGTGATAATAAACAAATAAATTAACATCTCTAACAGCTAAATATGGAGACAATATAATCCTGTGAATATCAAAAAGACTTTGTTTCACTACGAACTTTAAAAAATATCTGCATTAGGATGTTTCTCTCTGAACCAATACAGTGGATAAACACTATTTTTAAAAATCAAATGTCTTTTTATAAGACTGTATACAATACTTGAGATTATTGGCTAACATCAATATTTGGACAAAGTTCATGTTATCCAGCAATTATTTGAGTGTTTAATATGAGCCAATAATTATTTTATCTTCTGTTTGTATGTCTCGTCCTTATACATTCTTTTACCTTCAGACTTTCTGTTCTTAAATTTGAAGCACATCGTTTATAGTACCATATATTCAGTCTGACAATTTTAGTATTTTACTTGGAACATTTAGTCTATTGACAGTGAACGTAATTACTAAAAGATGTAAATTACTATCTAACTAGATTACTGCTTATTTCTATTTGACCCACCTGTTTACGTTCTTATTTATTTATTTATTACTCTTATTTATTACTTTTTTCTTTTAAATTAATATTTGATTATTTAATACATTTTTATTATTTCACACTCACCTTCTACTAGCTTATTTGTTACACTTTTTTTGCAAGTAATTTTAGAAACTACAATCTAGGGATCCCTGGGTGGCTCGGCGGTTTAGCGCCTGCCTTTGGCCCAGGATGTGATCCTGGAGTCCCAGGAGCAAGTCCCATGTCCGGCTCTCTGTGTGGATCCTGCTTCTCCCTCTGCCTCTGTCTCTGCCTCTCGAGATCTCTCTGTGTCTCTCATGATTTTAAAGATTTTAAATAAAATCTTAAAAAAAAAAAAAGAAACTACAATCTACATTTAAAAAAAAAGAAACTACAATCTACATCTTTAATTACATTCTAATGGTAATTATTAGCTCTGACATCTCCCTTCACTGCTAGAACCTTAGAATATTTAAAATCTATTATCTCCCCTCCCAGATTTTATTTTTCACTGATATACATTTTAATTCTATACCTATTTTAAAACCCACAAGAGGGGTGCCTGAGTGACTCAGTTGGTAAAATGCATGCCTCCAGCTCAGGTCATGATCTCAGGGTCCTGGAATTAAGCCTTGTGTTGGGCTTCTAGCTCAGCAGGGAGTCTTCTTGTCCTTGTCCTTCTCCCTCTCCCTTTGCCCCTCCCTCCTCTCATGCTTCTTAAAAAAAATTATTTATTTATTCCTGAGTGACACAGAGAGAGAGGCAGAGACACAGGCAGACAGAGAAGCAGGCTCCCTACGGGGAGCCCAATGTGGGACTCGATCCCAGGACCCAGGATCACACACTGGGCCAAAGGCAGATGCAACCGCTGAGCCACCCAGGCACCGCCCCCTACCATGCTTACTCTCTCTCTGTCTCTGTCTCTCTCTCTCTCTCTCAAATAAACAAAATATTTTTAAAAAAGAAATGTGTGGGAAATATCAGAAAGGGAGACAGAACATAAAGACTGCTAACTCTGGGAAACGAACTAGGGGTGGTAGAAGGGGAGGAGGGCGGGGCGTGGGAGTGAATGGGTGACGGGCACTGGGTGTTATTCTGTATGTTAGTAAATTGAACACCAATAAAAAAATAAATTAAAAAAAATAAAAATAAAAAAAATAAAAAAATAAAAATAAAAATAAAACCCACAAGAGAAAACATTATTATTCCTTTGTCCAAGTAATATTTGTTTGATTTACCCACGTATTAACACTTCCTATTTTTGTTGTTTTTTTATATTTGCCTATTTATATCTGGGGTTATTTTTCCTCTGTATGAAGAATTCTTTCAATATACCATTACTGTTAACACATTTTCTTAGATTTTGTTTATTACTGTCTTTATTTAAGCTTTTAAGAATAATTTTGCTAGATATATCATTCTAGGTTAACAGGGTTATTTGGGAACCTATTATTTTGGCATATTAAAATGTTCTATTGTTTTCTAATTTACATTTTCATGTTAAAAAGTTAGCTGTTAGTCTTCTGCTGCTCCTTTACAGGTAATATGTATTTTGCCTTTGGTTTTAAGATTTTCGTTTCTTTTTAATTTTATGTAGTTTTACTATGATGACCCCAGGTTTCTTTATACATATATACTTCATTTTCTTGCACTTTGCTTTATGGTGCTTCAAAGATATTGTTCTACAAATTGAAGGATTGTGGTAGCCCAGGATTTAGCAGTTTCTATGGGCACCATTTATCCAACAGCATTTGCTTATATCTATCTACATGTTACATTTTGACGTCAAACATTTTCATTATTATTATATTTCTTATGGTGATCTATGATCAATGATCTTTGATATTACTATTTTCATTGTGTTGGGATTCTATGAACTGCATCCATATAAAGGGGTGAATTTATTCAATAAATTTGTGTGTTCTGACTGTTCCACTGAGTGACTGTTGCCCCATCTCTCCCTTTTTTTCCAACCTCCCTATTCTCTGAAACAGAACAATATTGAAATTAGGCCAATTAATAACCTTACCATGGCCTCCAAGTGTTCAAGTGAAAGGAAGAGTCAGACATCTCTCCCTTTAAATCAAAAGCTTAGTGGGAGGCATGTCAAAAGCTGAGACAGGCTGAAAGCTAGGCCTCTTACACCAAAGAGTTGTAAATGCAAAGGGAAAGTTCTTAAAGGAAATTTACAGTGCTACTCCACAGAACCCATGAATGATAAGAAAGTGGGCATCTAGGTGGCTCAGTCAATTAAGCATCTGACTTCAGCTCAGGTCATGATTTTGGGGTCCTGGGATCAAGCCCTGCATTGACCCCATATCTGGATCCCTGCTTACTGGGGAGTCTGCTTCTCCCTCTCCCTCTGCCCCTTCCCCCACTCATTCCCTCTCTTTCTTTCTCTCTCTCAATCTCTCTCTCTCTCTCCCTCTCTCTCTCTCTCTCCCTCTCTCTCTCTCTCTCCCACTCTCTCTCTCTGTCAAATAAATAAGTAAAATCTTAAAAAAAAAAAGTGCAACAGTCTTAATACTGATGAGGAGAAATTTTAGTGGTCTGCATAAAAGATCAAACCAGCTACAACATTCCCGTAAACCAAAGTCTAACCCAAAGCAAAGCCCTAATTCTCTTCATTCTGTGAATTCTAAGGCTGAGAGAAGTGAGGAAGCTGCAGATGAAAAGTCAGCAAACGGCAGAGGGTGGTTCATCAGGTTCAAGGACAGAAGCCTTCTCTATAACGTAAAAGTAGAAGGTGGAAGCTGTAGCAAGTTACCCAAAAGGTCTAGCTAAGATAATTAATGCAGGTGGCTACACTAAACAACAGATTTCCAAACAGACAAATAGCCTTCCATTGGAAGAAGATGCCTTCTGGGCTTTCATAGTCACAGAGTCAATGTCTGGCTTCGAAGATTCAAAGGACACGTTGACTCTCTTGTTAGGGGCTCATGCAGCTGTTAGCTTTAAGTTGAAGCCAATTCTTGTTTACTACTTTGAAAATCCTAAAAGCCTTAAGAATTATGCTGTCTACTGTGCTGTGCTCTATGAATGGAACAATAAAGCCTGAATGACAGCACATCTGTTTACAACATGGTTTACTGAATATTTTAAGCCCACTGTTGAGATCTACTGCTCAGAAATATATATATATATATATATATATATATATATATATATTCTTTTTGAATATTACTGCTCATTGGCAATGTAACTGGTCACTCAAGAGTTCTGATGGAGATGAAATAAGATTAACACTGTCTTCATGCCTATTAACACAACATCCATTCTGCAGCTCATAAATCAAAAATTAATTTTTGCTTTCTGGGACGCCTGGGTGGCTCTGCGATTGAGTGCCTCCCTTCGGCCCAGGGCATGATCCTGGAGTCCCAGGACCGAGTCCCACATCGGGCTCCCTGCATGGAGCCTGCTTCTCTCTCAGCCTGTGTCTCTCATGAATAAATAAATAAAATCTTTAAAAATTTTTTTTTACTTTCAAGTCTTATTATTTAAGAAGTATATTTCCTAAGCCTACAGTTGCCATCGATAATGATTCCTCTGGTGGATCTGAGCAAAGTAAATTGAAAGCCTTCTGGAAAGGATTCACTATTCTAGTTGCCATTAAGAACATTTGTGATTTGTGGAAGAGGTCAAAATATCAACATTAACAGGATTGTGGGGGAAAAAAAGTTGACTCCACCCCTCATGGATGACATTGAGGGTTTCAAGACTCCGGTGGAGGAAGTAACTGCAGATGTCGTGGAAATAGCAAGAGAACTAAAATTAGAAGTAGAGTCTGAGAATGTGACTGAATTGCTGAAATCTCATGATAAAACTAATGGATGAGGAGTTGCTTCTTATGAATAAGGAAAGAAAGTGGTTCTTGAGAGGAACCTACCCCTGGTGAAGACACTATGCAGATCACTGAAATGCCAACAAAGGATTTAGAATATTACATAAACTCAGTTGATAATGCAGTAGAAGGGTTTAAAAAGATTGAGTCCAGTTTTTAAAGAGGTTCTACTATGGATAAAATGCTAGCAAATGACATCACATGTTGTAGAGAAATTCATTCATGACAGAAAGAGTTAGTTGATGTGGTAAAGAGAGGTAGCATTTTTTAGCAATAAAATATTGTAAGGTATAATTAAGGTATGTACACTGTTTCTTTTTTAGACATAATGCTATTGCACACTTAATAGCCTCCAATATAGTGTAAACATAACTTTTACATGCACTGGGAAATCAAAAAATTCATTTGACTTGTTTTATTACAATATTTGCTATATTGCAGTGGTCTGGAACTGAGATTGCAATATTTCTGAGATGTGCCTGTATTTATCCTGCTGGGGTTTATAGAGATTCTTGAGTTTGTGCTTTGCTGCTTTTTATCAGCTTCTAAAAATTACCAAATATTCAAATATTTTTATAACTCATTCTAGTGTTCTTCTACTTCTGGGACTACAATTACATTGAGATTTACTGTGTCCAATATGTTCCTTAATCTCTTTTCTGAATTTTCATAATTGTCCTTCTGTGCTTCAGTCTGGATATTTCCTGTTGACCTCTAGCCTCCTCTTCTACTGTGCTAAATCTAACATTAAACCTCTCTATTGAGTTCTTAATTTCACCAATTGTATTTTTTAGTCCTAGAATTTACATGTGATTTGTTCATTTTATATCATAGGGTCTTATTCGAAGAGTTTAACATTCATAAGAGATTACAAGAATAGTACAGAGTTCCTATTCACCTATTAATAATATCTTACCTTCCCAAACACATTATCAAAGCCAGACAACAATGTTGGCACAATATTATTAACTATTAATAAAGTAAAGAAATTATTCAGATTGTGTGTGTCTGAGTCTGTGTGTTTCTGGGAAATTTTATCACATATGTCGATTTGAATGCCTAGCACCACAGCATTTGATTTTAAGCCTAAATTCCAAGTTCTCTGTGAAATATTATTTTTGTCCCTCTTTTCCTCTATTTTCTTGAGTATTTTAATCATAGTTATTTTGAAGTTCTTGCCTGATAAAGACCTCGAGGTGATTTGAATACTGGAATTAAGTATTGTCTACTTTTTTTCTCAGTTTCGGTCCTGTTTCTTGGCATGCCCGACAATATTCTACTGACTGCATGACACCAAAAATAGTAAGTTGTAGCAGCCCTAAATGATGTTTTCTTCTTCCTGAGAGGGTTTACTCTTTCCTCTGTGATGCAGAATATGGAGCTGGTACCTTAACACAAGCCCTTTAAGGAAGAATTACAATTTGAGTAAGGCTCTATTTTGTTTTGGTTACTCTTTAAAAGTCCCAGCTGAGGGGAATCCCTGGGTGGCTCAGCGGTTTAGCACCTGCCTTCGGCCCAGGGCATGATCTTGGAGTCCCGGAATCGAGTCCCACATCGGGCTCCCTACATGGAGCCTCCTTCTCCCTCTGCCTGTGTCTCTGCCTCTCTCTGTGTCTCTCATGAATAAATAAATAAAATCTTTAAAAAAAAAAAAAGTCCCAGCTGAGGGCCTGGGGTTTTCACTGGGTACCTTTCACATGTGTACAACCTGAACACCAATTCTCTCCTTTATAAGAGAATCAACGTTTGTGCTCTGTGTTTCAAAGACTTTCTGCTGAGGTCTTTGCCTCCCATCCCTGGAATATCAGACTTTGGCAAATGTCTTGATCAAACTGGCCAAGTTTTAGGCTCGATTCTCTAGCCTTCCCTTCTGATCCAGGTTCCTGAAATTTCTATTTTTTAGTCTCTTCATTTCCAGAAGAATCCTAAAAGGAAGGTCTGTTTGTTTTTGTGCTTCTTAGCAATGGCCTTCTGCCTGAGATCTTCATCTGAAATCTCAGCCCCTTGTCTCAAGCCCAGAATCAGCAAATGCCCTAAGAGAAAAAAAGAGCTGCAGCCTGTTGACTCACATCCCTAAGGTCTCCCCTTTTTGGGCATTTTAGACCTCTGGTCCTACATGCTCCAGTACATTTCTGCCTCAAGTAGATGTTTTTTACTTGACATTTTTAGTTGTTCTCAGAGAGAGCATGGGTTTACTACAACCTAATCTATCACAGTCAGAATCTGGAAATCCAGAATTGCCTGACTCTAGACTTTACATTTTGATTGGTGTTGGGAAAAGAAAGGCAGACAATAAACAACAAACAAAATTTGAGCAAGATAATTTCAGAGGATGATAAATGCTATGATGAAAATAAACAAGATGATGGGAACATCCTGAGGTAGCAAACTGCCTTATATCTTGGATCTGAGAAAATACAGCTTACAACATGCCTTGACTTATCATTATGGACTGAAGGTTTGTGCCCTCCCAATTCATATGTTGAAATCCCAATCCTGATGTGATGGTGTTTGGAGGTGGTGCCTTCGGGAAGTGATTAGGTCAGACCTGGGCTTAGTGCCCTTATAAAATAGAGCCCAGAGAGCTCCTTTGCCCTCCACCATGTGAGGACACAGAGAGAAGAACCAGGAAGCAGATCTGCTGGCAACGTGATCTTGGGTTCTGGCTGCCAGAGCTGTGAGAAATAAATTGGTGTTGCTTATAAGCACCCAGTCTATGGTATTCTGTTGTAACAGCCCAAAGGGACTAAGACACTTATCTGATTAAAGACCAGTGAAGAAAAGCTCTTATTATCCCCATTTTGTAGATGAGAACACCTTAATCTTTGGGGCACAATTGTTCTTCACTCTTCAGCAGTCAGACCAGGCTGGAGAACGTCCGGTAATAAGATAGCGGGGAAGTAGCACTAAATCTGACCCATACGCACTTCAGCACAAAGACCCCTGACTACTCCAGATCAAAAAAGAGAGAAAATCTTCCCGGACTCCACCATTCTATACTCTTAGTGCCTGCTAGGAAAGAGGCCACTGGAGGGCACTTTGGTAAATGGAGCTTTCTAGGTCTGCCTCTAGCAATTGAGGGAGCCATCTATTCTGAAGCCTGCTTAGCAGCCATAACTCACAGGTCTTCCTAATTCAGATGGGTTTGGGATGCTGGACCCTGGAAATAAGCTTTCCCCACCACTGCACTTCACTCAGCTCTCAGCCTTACATCATTTCCAAAGCATTAAGCAGTCTGCAACTCGAGAATCCTGCCGCTGGGTGACATCTGTAACATCTGACATCATTTAGAAGACACTGCAAGGGTAAAAGAGCACTTTTTTTATCAGGGACATAAATAATTCTGAGGAAGAAATTAAGTTAAAAGGCTTTTCTTTCCCTAAATGGATTTGCAAGATTTGGCTTCCCAGCCAGGGCTTCTGTGAGGAGATCTGTTTCAGGGAGCCGAGGGAGTAACTTTGAGCGTTTGACACGCGGGCATGCTATGTTCTGCAGAACAAAGAAGGACGCAAAGGGAATTCCCAGGCTGTAAGGAGGCCCTGGTAATGGCTGATGAAGAGGAGATGACGGTGTGGCTTCCGTATGCTTCTGGGTGCCCTAGTCAACAGCAGACGGAAGAGGGACCCAGGCTGGGTGTCTGTTCAGGAAAGAAAGCCCTTTAATCCCCAGGAATGTTCATCAAGATCTTGGGAAGTTGCAAATGGCCATGTCCTGCCAAGAGATTCCCAGACCTTCTTCTCCATCTCATCCCAACTCCACAGAATTAAGAAAGACTGTGCTTCCTGTTTTGTCTTTCGAAGCTCAGCATCCATATCAGGAAAAGAAAAAAGAACTAAGAGTCTAAACTTCTTATAAAACTTACTGAAATTGCTACCAGATCTTTGACAATAACGAGAATTTCCATTCCATCTCACCCCTGGCTCCTAGCACAGGGTAATGCTAAGAGCAGGCATTCCATCCTCCCAGGTCTACCATCGAAGGCTGCCCGGATTTAGGGGCTGCTAAGAGGGACTGCATGTGAGCAACATGTGAGGACCTAGCCTCTTACCCACACCCACAAACCAGTCTCCGCTGTATGAATGGAGCGGAAGCTGCAATGCAGAGTAGAGAGCTAGCATTCCAAAACCTTTCATTCCATAACCGTCTCAACATGAACAGGATGCAAACTAGGCTGAGGGTTAAAGTTCTAGAATCCTGATACTGGAAGAGCCATTAAGCTTTTAGGATCAACTGCAGAATACTCATTTTACAGATGAGGATGCTGTTTCTTCACACTACGCAGCTAATTAACAACAGGGATATAAGCTCTGTAAAGACTAGAGCATAAGGACTCAATCGTGTTGGTACCTCTCATGCCTAACAAGAACTAGCAGGCAGTGGGTGCCTACTACGGTCCAGAAACTGTATTAAGTTCCACGTGGTAAACCGAGATGGATTCAATGCGGTCCCAGTCAATGTGGAACACACCACCTAGTGGGGGACATGGGCACATAACCGAAAATTACAAAGCAAGGCTGTTCATACTTCCATAAATACGTAAGTAAGGTGCCCAGTGGAAAATCCAGGGGAAATAATAAGTATTGTCACCTGTGGCCTTCCAATAACTAAGCACCTAATATACCAGAATAAGTGTTGACAATAAAATAATAGTGAAGGAGATGCAGTCTCTGCCCTAAAAGAGTATGAAGAGAGGTGATACCAATGTATTATAGTAAACGGTGATGTAAGTGTAGGGCGCTTTGGGAACACATGGGAAGGGTGTATGTATGACTCAGACTAGGGAAGGCAGAAAAAAATCTCCAGTGGACATGGCATATAAGCTGAAATGAGCAGAGTAGAACTTAGCCCAGTGAAGAAGAGGGAGGAATGGGGCGGGCAACAAGACATCGTAGGAAGAAGACAGTGCATGATTTAACCTTGATGTATTTATGGTGGAGCACAAATTTGCAAGGAAAGGAGAGTCAGGTATTTTCGAAGGTAAGAGAATTCTGACTGTAAGCCAAACTTTATCCAGAAGATGCTAAGTAGTTTGATCTTGAGAACAGTCTGAACCCACTGAAAATTTTCAAACAAAGGAATAAAATGATTAGGTTTTCATTTAGATCATTTCAACATGGACTGAGGGAGTACAAAGAGGCAAAACTGGAGGCAGGTTTTCTCATTAGGAGGTTGCTGGAAAAAGTCAGACAAAAAGTGATAATGTGTATGAACTCCCTAACAGTTGCCTGAATTCTGAAGTTTCTACTTCTGTAATTAAAAATGTTGCCAAGATGACGGTGGTGTAAAGGAATATTGTGAGAGTAGAAATACAAAAATAATGAGCGATGCTAAATGGGTATGGTCAGCAGAATCTGCTGATTAAATGTAGGAGGTAAAGAAGGAAAGAACCAAAGTTGACTCCCAGGTTTTCTGGCTTGAGCAACTGAGTTGTGCCATTTACTGTTGTTGGGGTAGAAAAGGAGGAGCCAGCAGAAACTGAGGTGTGTTATAAAGGTGAAAACATTAGGGTTGGGTCTAGAGGTTAAATTGAGATTCTTCAGAAAGAGAAGGAAACAAGAAAATGGCTATAAAACTAGTTCATATCATTCTCATATGAGACAATGGCTACAATCTTTATTCTCTTTTGTCATACCCATGAAGAAGGAAAGACAGACTAAGAGAAAGACAGACAGGGAGAGGGAGAGAGAAAGAGGGAGGGAGAAAGGGAGAAAGGGTGGGGAGGGAGAGAGGCTAATTAAGTTCATTACTGAAGAATCATCCTGGGAAATGTCTGGCATCTACATGTTTAGTGGACAGTCCTCCTTGTTCTGCTCAAGTCAGAGATGATGAAGGTAGAGGGTGGGTTGGGAGTGGACAAGAATCAGTAAAAAAGGAACATACGCATAGAGGACGTCCCCGCTCTTATGACGGTCCTAGAAGGATCCTTCTGCAGATCCGTTCCCAGCTGCCTTCAATGTAAAGTAAAGAAAGAAAAGAGAGTGAAGGCGAGTCTGGCAAATCCGATAAAGATGGATGGAAGGGATTGAGACAAAGGCACCTGCCGGCATTGTGTCAGCTCCAACTCACCAGCTCAAAAACAAACTCATTAATTATCCGGCAGCCTGGGCTGAAGTGGCCCCAGCGTAAGCGCTCCCACACGCCCGGCTCGCAGTGAGACAAACGGCCCCGAGGTAGACACACCACGGGCTCCGCTGCTGATGGAATGCACAACCGGCTCCGCCTGGCCCAGGACAAGTTCCTGCAAAGGACACAGACTTTAGACGGTACGGCTTCGCCCAGGACCCTCGTTATTTCACATTTTGTGTAGGATTGTCAAACAAAGCAGATCCTCAGCTTCCTTCTCAAGCATTTTGTGGCATTCTTTCCATGCAAGGTCTCCAAGCAGAACAAAGATGTCAACTTCCATCACCCCCAGACGTGCACACATGCGTGCACACGTACACACACACACACACACAGACTGTGCTTGCCTTGATACTCTCCAGTGCTTTTATATTGTAAGCTCAGAGGGCCCAGGCCTAGTTGGCCAGCAATTCGAGTAAACACATTATTTCACTCAAATCTAGCCATTCCCCTGTGCTCCCAGCCTCAGAGCACGCCCCTACCTTCCTCCTGGATGCTCACTTACTCAGCCTCAACCCCCTGTCCCAATGATCACTCTGTCCTCTGTGTTCTAGATCTTACTGCCTCTCCAGTCATCCTTTCTCCACTCCTGCCCTGACGCCAGCCCCTGCCACGCTGAGCCCAGACTTCTGCGGCAGGCCTGCCCCCTCCAAAACATTCTCCATGCGATAGCAGAAGTGTCACTCTAGAACACAAAGCTAAAAATGCCATTTCATTGTTCTAAATTCTTTAGTGTTTCCCCCATGACTTCGAGTAAGCAGATACTCTTTAACAGGACCCACAAGATCTTCCATAATCTGTTGTTTTCCTTTTATCTTCAACCTGATTCATCCTCAGCCCCACTGTGTTCTACGCTCTACCCAGGATAGTGCTTTTGGTTCCCCTGTGTATCTGCTCTCTCTGCCCTCAGGGCCTCCACAGACCCTCTCCATTGGCTGAGAACATACTTTCTCCACCTCTTCACCTGCCAGCTCTTACTTATCCTTCTGAGTTGAGCGTATAATTCATTTCTTCCAGGAAACGTCATTTGATTGAACTTCCTGACAGGTTTTCACCTTCCGTAAAGTACAATTGGACCCTTGGTATGAGAAATCATAACTGCTTGTTTCTCTCTCCCATTCCATACTAGACTGTGGGTCTTTGGAGAGCAGCTACAACAACGATGGTTGTAGATAAGGTGTAGTGTCAGTCCTGGTCACAGTACCTGGGACACAGCAGACCCTAAATAAATATTGAGTAAATGAATGAACAAGGAGGTGGCAACCAGGAAGAGAATCAGTTAAGCCTCTTTGGTTGCAAGTGAGGGAAACCACAACTGGCCAATTTAAGCACGGGGGAATTCTAGGGTAGGAGTTTGGGTTAGACATTTTAATCTCTTCTTTACTCAGACATTTTAATCTCTTTTTTACTCAGCTTAAGATTCAAATTTAATAGAGGGGATAAAAGATGAGCCTTTGTGTCGTGTACATCTACTTGGTGAGAGGATGGCGGAGCACCTGCTTAACAGCTTCGAGGCACTGTTTGTAACGGGGAAGAAGGAAATCACAGTTCTGTAAAGAAAGAGGATGGATGTTAGATGCCAAAGCTAACAAGCGCCATGAACTCACAATCCTAAATTCTCTTTAATATTTTAGAGACCACAGCTTTTGGCTCTTAGATTCCGAGTTGAGGGTTTGAACGGGAGGGGAGAGCAGCAAGGCCAATGTGACACCAAGACTGAGCTCGAAGAATGGTGGACTCATTTCTCCAACGGTACGTATCACCAATTCCCTGTGCAAGTCACTCAGGAGCTATACCGTGTGAGACATCAGTAGGAGCTTAGGAAAACAATAATAGTTGATAATTTACCAAAAGATTATAGAATGGTTCTTTAATCATCAAAGATGAGTTCGTAATTAAAGATTAAGATTATACAAAGAATTGTTTTCTTTTCCTCTTTTCTAAGATTTAAAGCTAATCAGTAGGTTTAAATAAAGTGTGAAGAATTCAGAATCCATAACACGATGTGTGCACGGAAAATAAGGACTGTGTCTTATACTTTTAAGCCTATCTTTGTGTCTGGTGCCGTACGCAGTGGCGAGTGGCAGTCGGAAGCATGATCTTGGGTCAGAGAAATTAGGGCTTGGCCACTTGCTGACCATATGACCTTGAATAAGTAATCTCTCTAAGCCTCAGTTTCTTACCTGTACATGAAATCTAATATCACTTCCTTTTTGAAGTAATTCCAAATATTGTTTGGCTTTGCCAGAAACCCGAATGAAAAGCTATGAGAAGAGTTCCTGGTGTATGATAGGTGCTCGATAAATGACAACTAGGATTCAGTAAACATTTGTTAATATTGATAATGATTTTCTTAATGCAAAAGTTATTAGGCAATAAAATCCTTTTTTTTTTTCACAGCACATTATAGAAACTGGCCTTTTGTTAGTATTTGAATAAGAAAAAGAACTCCTACCTTCCTGCTGTGATTTAATTGAAGTTCCTGCCTGAAGGCAGGAGCATTAGTTAAATAGCATCTTCTGCTCCCCCTTCCTCTCCTTGCACCCCCCCATTCTTGGGAAACCAGCTTCCTGCCTACTTTCTGAAGCACCTCTCTCTCTCTCTCTCTCTCTTTTTTTTTAGATGGGAAATTAGACAATTAGCTCAGCAATATTTGGTAGCTGCTTCAGAAAGGAGGCGTTTGCCAGATTCCTGCATCTTTTTCTTTCTGACCTACTGTGTTCCCCAGATATAGGTCGGCTGCTCTTTGGTCTCGGGTATCCATTGGGAGCATAACAATAAACAAATATGACCTGTGACGATGGGAGGAAATTGAAACCAAAAGCAAGTAAAGTAAGGAGGCAATGGACAAAGATCAAAATTCTAGTTAAGTCCCTCACTGTCTGACAGGATCCACCATTTGCTGACTTGGCAGGAGATTTAGCCAACATTCTAAGCCCCAATTCTCTTGAAACTCAGAAAGCTTCCAGATAAGCAACTACAGCACTATTTGCAAACTTGCTGCTCAGCAGACTGCAAGTGCCCCTTCACACATCCTGCTAACTTTCAAGGGGTTCCTCAAATCTTGATTTTTGATAGTATCATTACCATCATTATCCTCACCCTGAAATCTCACCCTGTCAGTCAAGAGTCCCTATTAGGTCCTTGCCCTCAGCAACCCCCCTTCATCTTCCTCAGAGACTGACATCCTTGCAAGAAGTTAATAACTGAGAAAAGAATAAGTCAGTGCCTGAGATGACCTAGCTGTTTTTTAAGGGAAAAGTGGATTCTGTCCACAGCAGTCAAAAACAATAAATAAAAGGCTTGCGACACAACTATTGAACAAGGCAACGAGGGAGACCATCGATACTTCCAGCATTAGTATTTTCTCTTGATCTACTTAGAGTAACTTCTTTCTCAAACCAATCACTCTACTGTTGGACTAGTTCATGACATATGGCTTTTACTATTATTCCCTTACCCAGGACTTGATGTCACGAACGCAGAATCTATACTATGTGATGTGAGGCGACCACTCCCTCACTCCCATATGCCCTTCCAGCTACTGACTTAGTCCAATTCTTTGCTTGACAGCCTAGATTTCTGAACGAGTTTTCTCCATATCCTTACCTCCCAAAGATTATCTGTGGTCTCCAGTTTTTAAAAGTCAATGGTTATTTTTCATCTATCTTTTACAACCTTTGCATAGCCTTTAATACTGCAGGCAACTCCATCTTTAAAGGTCTAGCCTCTCCTGACTTCTATGACCTATTCTTCACCTTTGTTCTCTAGTGGCTCGGTGATAGTGCGCCTCATGAGCTCATCTTAATCTGCCCATCTACTAAAGCCCACATTCTCTAAGATCTCCCCTACTGAACCTGCTCTCCCTGGAATATCTCACCTGCTCACACTGTTTCAATTGCTTATATCTTCCAAGTCTGAATCTTTAGACCATTTCTCTCTTGGGCTCCAGATCAATGTAACCAACTATTTCCTTGCTATCTCCACTTAGATGATGCCCAGGACCATCAGGTTCCATAGATCCAAGAAATAAATTGTGCTCTTCATTCCCCAAACTCTTTCTCCTCATCACACCAGTGACTTGGAAATTATTCTTTCATCCCTTCATCTTCTCTTGCACGCAACTCATCTTGTGGTCTTGTCAATTCTGCTTTCTTAAATATGTCTGGAATTGGCCTCTTCTTCCCTACCTGCTCTGCCACTGTCTACTCAAACCTAACATTGTCTTGCCCTTTTCCAATTCATTCTCTATGATTTTTCTAAAATGTAAATAAATCAAGATCTTCTACTGCTTAAAATATTTCCATGGTATTCCACTGTTTGGAGATATTTTTTAACCTCCTACCCTGGAATGGCATTGTAGGCTAGGAAGTTCATAATCTGGTCCTTACCTTTCTCCCCCTACACTAACCTTTCACCAGTCCTGTCTGACACACAGACCCCCCCACCCCCATTAATCAAATCAAACTACTTGCAAGACACCATTCTCTTTTGTGGACCTTTAAAAATACTCTCTCAAGTTAATTGCACTGTCCATCCTCATTTTTTCATCTTGCTAATTTACATTCCTTATTTTATATCTTAACCCAAATGTTACCTCTTCCAGGAAGGTCTCTCTAACTCCTTGTCTATCCCTGGAGGAAGTTAGAAGTCTCTTCTCTTTAGCTGTATATGATTTCTTCTCTGTATAATAGTATATATGATGGCCTTTGTCTCTCTCACTGGACTATGAGGTCCTTGAGAGATCAGTTTAGAAATTATGTTTCCTCTATATTCCCAGCAATTAGCACAGCACTTGGTACATAGAAGGCATTCAGTATGGATCGAATGAATGAATGAATGAATGAATGAAGAAATGATATAACAAAGAGAAGCATGTGGCTATAGCTTCCAAAGTAGGAAATACTAAAAAAAAAAAAAAAAAACAAAGTAGGAAATACTGTGCTTGGCACTCAGGTTTCTACATCATCTACGGTTGCTAGTATAGCACAATGCAGAGCTATTTACTTTCCCCTAAAAATATAAACTCTCTCCAAAGCTGTGTTTGTGCAAAGGCTGCAATGAAAGAAGCACTTGTTTAAATAGAAAAGTCTCTGGCAATTAGCAAACATGGGACAAATCCAAGATCCACTAACTTTCCTGGGGCTTTTGTGTTTGCAGTTAGATGTATGGAAAAGCTTATACAGAATAAGAGTTCTTTTTTGCATAAACAAAACATGATGCCTTTCATCATCAAGGCTGTAATCTAGAAAATCAGAGTTTGGATTTATCTCAAAAAATAATCTTGCTGGGTTAAGAACAGGGGCAGGGATCCTTTGGATTTCCATTCACTCCCAAAAGAAAGCATTCCCCCTACCCCAGATAGAACAGACGACAAAGATCCGGGTTTGCAGGTAAGCGATCTTACTGATAGGACAGAGGGGCAAAAAATATATGACATAAACAGGGCAGGTTGCCTTTGGGGTCTGTGTGCCCCTGTCCATGGATGAAGCAACAGATGTGAAGATACACACTCCTCGGCCTTTCCCCCTTATCTTCACCAGGTGAGAAAGAACGGACTGTGGGCACCCTGAAATGCTCACCTCCCTACCTCGCTGCAAAATGGAAGGGCAAGACATTTCCTTTACTGCCCTGGGCTAGTTCTTCTCTCTGTAAAAGTCAGGAGTTAGATTAGGCCACTTTGTAGGACTATTTCAGTTTTAACTCTCTGTTTTTCTTCTAAAACTTAGTTATTTTAATATTCTACCTTTATGCTAAAGAGTCTGAAGGGGAGAAACATAGGTTGTCATCACGTTAAAATTAAAATAAATCTTTGGAATGAGAAGACTTGAATCCAAATTCTAACTATACTATTTACTTGCCAAGTGACCTTTGGATAATTGCTCGACTATTGTGAGGCCCCAACTTTAAGGTAAAATTAAACTTACCTACTTCAAAGGGGTTTTTGTGAAAATTAAGTTATAGCTCAAGAGCGATGTCTTATTCATTTCTGTATCTATAGTGCCTAAGTGACTGGATGAGTCAATAAAAGAGGCCTTTATAATCAAACACATCTTTATTTCAGCAGAGATAAATAACAGCCTACAGAACAAGACAGAAATGTGCCTAAATGGCAATCATACATCCCCTGAGTGCTGCCTAGAAATCACTTCCATTTCAGACAAGTCTCTGTGGAGTGAATTCCCAGCACTGCCATCTGTGTGGCTTTGCATCTGAGGATGTCAATGGGCCTCTCTTTTGGAGGCGAGCCCCCTGGGCCAGCCCTTGGAACTGCCAGGCTCCTGGGGCAGTTGGGGAGCAGGATTCCTTGAGGAGGGATTTGAAGAAGACAAGGAACACCTGTAAGGGGTGGGTATGGGAAGCCAGGACAGTGAGGAGGCATCGATCACCTCACCAGATGGGCAGAGTCCCTCGTTTGTTCTCATCTGCTTCCCTCTAAGAGCCAGCAATCTGTCAGGCACCAGCTTCATTTGTAGGTGAGGGTCATTAATTTGAATTAATAGCACTGCACTGCTCTGGGCTTTATTTTGCTTTGTGTCCCTCCTGTGGACACTACAGACTTTTTTTGTTGTCTGGTTCTGTGAGTGGGGAGGTACTGTGAACAAGTGTCCAATTAACCAGGAAAACAAAATCTGCCTGGATTCCTGCTCCAGCCAGAAGGCATCTTCCCCCAAAGCCCAAAGACCACACACTATACAATCTGGTTGTTCCTGTTCAAATCATTCCTTTGGGAATGTCCTTGCTACCCCCTGACCTCCTAAGTCTGTGCAATAATCCTTATTCCCTAGGGGTATTAGTATCTCCCACTCACCCCACTCTCTCCCTGCCCAAGCTACTACAGAAATAATACCCACTGTAGAGGGACACAGTGAGGATCAAAGATAATTTATGCAAAAGCCCTGGCTTAGTGTCTGGCCCATGGTAGACCTTCGATAAATGTGACCACATTCTTCAGGAATGTGCAGGGCATGTCTCATTCTCCTTGCTCCATGGAAGCATATACATGTTTGAGAGATAAGACAGTCAAGAACAATGGCATCCTCGGGATCTTCAGCAAGACCAACGCCTCAGCAGCCCTGTAGGGCCAAGCACAGAACTTGGAGGCTAAGAAAGGCTCTGAGTTTAGTCATCAGAATCAGCAAGTGTGCATGATCCATTCTGCCCACTACAACATCTCTCTCCCTCCGGGGCTGGCCATGGCACCTGTGTTTGCTGTTCTTGCCTGGTATTTATAAACAAGGCATCCTTTTTGCCAGCTGATAAAGAGAGACAGGCTCAGAGAGCTGGTTGACAAGCTGTTCTCAGGCCCAGCAGCTCTCACAAGAGAACTCTTCTAATCCCAAGCATGACTGTATTCAAACAGAGGGCCACCATGGGGAGACAGGAGCTTTTAGACACCACGGAGGCTTTCAAGAAATTGTGCTGTCACCTTCAAGAATTAACAAAGACAGTTTTAGACAGCCCATCTCAATCTTCCTGCTCTGGACAAAGCTCATCTGCCTGGCTTGCTATGGTTGAACTTTATGAAGACCTAGAGGTTGTTGCCAGACATGTTCTGGGTATGAATCAATGGGATGAAAGGCTGTCCACCAAGGAAATAGCTAAAGGAAGGCTGGGGCCTTGGAGGATCCCTTACAAGAACTCTTAGCTCCCAAGAACTTCAGCCTTCTAAAAAGATATGTACCTCCTGTCACCTTGATGAAGCACAAGAAAGATCTCAGACATCTGCAGTAAGAGAGGCCACTGTGGGGATCCTAGAACATCAATAATTCAAATATATCCTTATACAACCATCTCTCAATGCCAGTGCATCTGCTGCAGTATATGAAAGGGGTTGCCAACCTGTGAAAGCCCATTATAATTTACTGACAAAGCTGAATGCCTCCAGATTCTCCTCCTCATCTACTACCTCCCCCTTCACCTCCCCTCCTCACCAATGCCACCAAACTGCAAAAAGACCAAGAATGGGGGCTCTAGAGCCAACTGGAAGGAAATCACTTGTAGCAGGTGGCACCACCTGTCCTAGTCTAGTTCCAGCCAAAACAATCCACTTTCCATCATTCCAAACGGCAGAGAATGTTTCACCAGTTCAGCATGAGCTCAGCTTCATCCAGGCACTGGGAGAGGAAGAAGAGCTTTGGTGTCTGCCATGAGGCAGTTAGGAGAGAGAATATTCGGCAGCATGGTTTGCCATCTCCCGCTTTTGCCCTTGGGAATCTAGTGTGAGTGATCCTCCTAGCATCTTACTTAGCCTCCAAATGGCAGCTGAATGCCTATATGCCTGCAATGCCCATTGCATCAGCATCTGGCTATGAGATCTACCACCTGCCTAGAGGACTCTCATAGCACAGGCTGGATGAGCAATGCATTTGAAATATGCACCTCTATGCTGGACTACGCAATCCGCTTTCTTCCTCAAAAATCATCACTTTCTGTCTTCATTACAGTGTCCCTAAACTTCTAGCCCTGGTAAAAATTTCTGAAGCAGGATCTTCCACCCTCCCCACTCCCAAATTAATTTCCTTCTCTGCATCATTTGTTCCATAGCTCACTGAATCACAGTAGTTTCTATGTAATGAACTTCTGATATTTCAGACTTTCCAGGACACCAATCAGACCACTTATCAGCACTAATTTGCCTCATGCTCCAGATTCTATTTCTCACTAGTCCCTCTGGAACCCTCTGCACTTCAACTAAAAAAGTTAAATGCTTTCTTCCTGTGGAAGAAGAAAACTTAAAGTAGCCATGCAACTAAATAACTAGAGTTATTATAACTATATTAAAATGGCCCTAAAATGACTGAGGTCTAAATGGTAGGATAATTGTCTTGATAGATAGATAGATACCCTGAAAGTTCAAATATCATGCTTTTCCTCCAAATCCTAAGTGTATACTGGCTCCGTGAGGTTCATACATGAGACACATCAGTATTGTATCTTCCAGAAATCCTGGGCACATCTCCTCATTCCCCAGAGAGAATCAATAATAGCATTAAGTTACCTCCAGAAGTGCATGCCTATTACATCTCTGAAGTTTGATCTTGGGGTCTGTAATGTAGGCGTGTGCCTTTTAAAACTGGTAAGCTACTGAAAAGTCTTAACGGTGTTGTCTATCACTCAAGTGACAAGAAAGAGTGTCATGAGCTATATTTGGCATAGACTTGGCCCTTATTAGAGTGTTATGCTCAGTTTGGGGATTCTAATTTTCCAAAAGGTACAAAAAAATTGGAGAGGATCCAAGACAGAGCAGTGAAAATGATTAAAGGGGTTGAGAATGGAAACTCAGGAAAAAGGTTAAATGAATGTGGATGATTTATCAAAGCCAAAGAAAAATGAGTATAGACCAAATATCTTGAAGTAAAGGAGACATTGTTTTAAGGAAACCAGGGGCTATTGCTCTCTGATATAAGGATTTTTTTTAAAAAAAAAAGGTGCTCTTAGATGGAGTTTGAGTATTAGGCATATCAATTTCTATATTTTGTTTATTAACTTTTGATTTCATTGAAATCAAATAATGAGATTATTTTTTGAACACTTAAGAAAAAATTATATCAATTCACATCAATTTACTTAATCCTCACAAAAATCACAAGATAAAGGGATAGAAGCTCCCAGAGGTCTATTGCCCAAGATCAGTTAGCTATTAACTTGGATCCAGAATTCAGGATGGCAGACTCTGGAGTCTTTGACTTTCACCATTGATGCTTCAGCCAGTTCTCACACCCCCCAATATTTAGGAAGAAGAGTAATAGACTACAAGCTGGAGGTAAGGTGATTATAAGTCTTTTATTTTGGTTCTTGTGAAAAATCAGTTGAGAATTTCGAAAGAAAGAAAGAAAGAAAGAAAGAAAGAAAGAAAGAAAGAAAGAAAGAAAGAAAGAAAGAAAAAGAAAGAAAGAAAAATTTCTCCCTAAGCTATGAATCACAATTACCTCCAGATTGTTATATTTTCTTAGACTCAAGTAAAACTATCAACCCAAGTTTGCCACTGGGCAAATGGTGAGACCATGAAATGTGCTAGAAAATATCTATAGATGAGGTGGTTTAAGGACAAAAGGGAAGAGAGAGCTTTGGATATTTTGAGTTTGGGAGCCCTATGGGATGTCTAGGTGGAACAGTCTATCATGAAGCTGGTTATAGCAGTCAGAAACTTGGATAAATGTCTACACTTGAGTTTTAAATATGAGTATTATTGCACATGTGTGTCATCTGACACCTAAGAGCAGAGGTGGCTTCTCAAGGCATATGGCTAACATAAGAAAGCAGGAGCAAGAGTAGAACCTTGTGGAGCATCTTTTGAAGAAGGTAGAAGGGAAGACGTCAGCATAGAGAAGGAAAATTTGCAATAGGAATAGTTTATAGAAAGAAAATACAATTCCCTAAGGAGATATAATAGTAATAAACACCTATACATCAACTAACATAGCATTGAAATATCCACCCAAAAATATTTCAAGTAAATGGAGGAGGAGATTTTAATGAAACTTTCATACATGGACAAATCAAATACACAAAAAATAAGCAATGTTAGAAACTATGACTAACAAACTTAATATTAGTCTGCACACACGTATATAGATATACAGAAAAGAATATATTTTCAAATGCCCATCAAACACTGATTAAAACATGCTCAAGGTTTGACTACAAAAAAAAAATCTTAGCATATTCCAAAATATACAGGACATTCTCTGACCTTAAAGTAATAAACAACAAAAACGTATCTGCAACAAAAAGGATGGAAAATAAGGAAATAAACATCTATTCTTTTGAAATTGAGAAACACTTTTCCAAAGAATTCTTAGATACAAAGTTAAATTTAAAATAATATTAGAGCCTGGGTGGCTCAGTAGGTTGAGTGACTCTTGATTTTGGCTCAGGTCATGATCTCAAAGTCATGAGGCTAAACCCTATGTCAGGCTCCATACTCAGTGCAGAGTCTGTTAGAGATTCTCTCTCTCTTCTTCTCCCTCCTCTCACTCAAGCTCTCTCTCTCTCTCCAAAATAAATAAATAGATAAAATATTTTTAAAAAAATACAGTTAAAATACTATTAGAGACTAGTTGTAAAGAAGCAATACTGAAAACACTATCGCTAAAGCAATTTTTAAAGAATAAGAAAAAAAAACTAGTGCCATGAAAGCTGAAAGAATAAAGGTTTTCAAGGAAAGAACAAACAATAGTAGCAATCATCACAAAGAGATCCACTATAAGGTAAAAATTGAAAAATTTCCATTAGATTTGGCAATAAGAATGTCATTGGTGACTTTCCTAGAATAATTTCAATAGACCAGAGTACCTTCAACATCTCAATAGAATAATTAAGATGCTAAATAGTAAATAAATAAATAAATAAATAAATAAATAAATAAATGGTAGATAAATGACTAAGATGCGAGGAAATAGAGATATAAAGTCTAGAACACTCTTCTGAAATGTTTAGATCAGAATGAGAGAGAAAATGCAAATGTAACTAGAGTAAGATTCAAGATCAACAGAAACTTGTTTGATTTGCTTATTTTTTTTCAATTGGAGAGACTTGGATATAGGCAGAGTAAGGATCTAGGAAAAGAAAAAACAAAACAAAACAAAAAACACCCTGACAAGAGAGAACAGTGAGAATGGAGTACATGAAGCCAGACCCAGAAAAATATAGAGGGAAGAGGGTGAGGGTCACAGGCAGAGGCCAATCTTGAATAGAAGATACACTTCCTCCTCTGCGACTGAAAGAAGATAAGTGAGTGGACGTGGGTGCATGTAATTCAGAGTGACGTGCAGGCCATTGCTTTATCAGTGAAGGAAAACACAGGCTCGTCTTCTGAAACTAAATGGAGTTGAGGTGGACCAGATAATAAGAGCGACACCTATAATAATAACTATTAAAATTATTAAATACTAACTTAAAAATATTAACTAACTTAATCCTATGAAGAATTTTATGAAGAAGGAATTGGATTTGTTATTATTATTGTCATTTTTATAAAATTGAGGAAGAGGTGCCTCGGTGGCTCAGTTGGCTGAGCAACCAGCTTTTGGTTTTGGCTCAGGTCACAGTCTCAGGGTTGTGAGATCAGCCGTGTGACCAGCTCCACGCTCAGTGCAGAGTCTGTTTGGGATTCTTTCTCTCCCTCTCCCTCCTCATCCGCCCCTCCATGTTCTCTCTTTATCTCTCTCTCTCAAATAAATAAATAAAATCTTTTTTTTTTTTTTAAGTGAGGAATCTCAGACACAAGGAAGTTAATGAAGCAAACCACCAGGTCAGACAACTAGTAAGTGAAGACGGAGTTCTCGTTCAGGAGGCCGTGCCCTTTAGCCCTGTAGTGCACTACATCTGGATGTTAATTTAAGTCCAGCGTTTTGGGGTTTTTTTGTTTTCTTTTGGTTTTTGGTTTCTGGGTTTTTTGGATGGAGGTTTTCAGCTTGGGCACAAAATCTATGGATTTATAAAAGCAAGCACAGCTGATGACATGAGGTTGGAGTGCATCACCAACTATCTCATTGGAGTTGTGTTGTTTCTATTCACCGCAGCCTATTGATCTCTGCTGGAGAAGTCCCCGAAACCTGGCCCAACACGCCATCCCTCCATCAGGGGTAATTTATAAGCCTGTTGAGAGAGGCTGCGAGACTGATGAACCCAGCCGGCTGGTGGAGCAGGTCTCATGATTGATTCACTTGCAGTTCTCCTGCTCAGCCATTTCACCCTGATCAGGCCACGCTGCCTCGTTCACCATATTCATCCATCATCTGGTAAACATCATCAACACTGTGGACCACGGGCACCATCTTTTGTATTTTGTTTTCTTTTTACGTGGGATCCTTAAAGCTTGCTGTAGCTTCTCTCCACCCGTCCCTGCCACGCCAACTCACATAGACATACCTGTGAGACAGCAGCTGACCAGAAACACAGGTGGGACCAGATACTCCACGTGAAGGGAAGCAGAGATTCCGAATCCACTCTCAGATGAACCTTTCTAATTAGGACATGGACAACCCAGGAGTCATGCACCTGTTAACATCTGCGGTGCAGACAAACAACCATTTTTAAACTCCTTCCTCTGGAGTAGCACTTTGGAAGATGTTCTCTGTATACCCCAAAATACAGTGGCGTATCTTCTGTTTTCCCTGGAACAGGCCTTATATGTCCCTATAAACAGCTGCAAATGCCGTTGGGAAGCCAGCGGATGTTTTGTGGGGAGAGGATCCTGAATATTGTCACAGAATTGTACAGAAAACTTGTGAAAAGAGTGGAAAGGGAGAATGTAGTGAAAGAAAGCATGATGTTTCATCCATAAATAATAGTCATGGTATTTAAGTGTTCCTGACTCTTAAAGCCAAAAGTTAATCTTATCTCATGAGGTACTTCACAAACAAACTGATATCCAAACCAGAGAGGAGTTGGGTGGGAAATCTTCCCTATTCATCCTCCTGCTCAGACCAGATCCTTCTTCACACTAGATCCCACCTTCACGAAGACACAAGAGCTCCCTCCCCAGAATGTTACCCAATGAGTTCTTCTCCACCAGCCCAAGATTTCCTCCAGCCAGAGGGAGTGGCCTTGCTAAGGGATTGACATGGTAGTGCAAAGGCCCGGCTCCTTTACTTCAATCAAGGACAGCTCTGAAGGGCCAGTCCCACCTTCCAGAACATCCTGTGGGATGCACTGAGGCCACTGTTGCACCTGCAGAACAGCTCAGCTGCTCCCACCATGCAGCCCTGCTTCTCTCACTTCCTTACAGGTGACCAAGCGCACACACTACAAATCACCTGCTCTCAAGTCCCTGTTTCCTCAGGAGCCTGGCTCAAGGCACTTGGAAAATGAACTCTCAGAGCTGAAAGTTCACTATGGTAATAAATGGAGGGCCTAATCACAATGCAAGCAATAACTGGCTGTTCTCTAAATCCAACTAAGGAACACTAAGAGAACGGTTGAAAATTAAACAAAAATGGTTTAGATGGAGAGAAATAACTTCTCAAATATGATTTATTAACACTGAAACCATTGGTAAGAGTTTGTAAGATTGCCTTCCCTCAGTGTTTACCGTCTGAGATTCCCTGAAAGGAAGACCACTGGCTCTTTTCTCCTTGTTTTATCAGGTCTTACAAATGACTCTGGTATCTGCCTCCATCTAAGAATGCTGAGAGAAAAGAAAGAAGATAGAGGAAGAGGAGAAGTTTTAGGGAAGAGAACAGGAGAAGGAGGAAAGGTGGGTGATAGGAAATAGTCTGTTGAGGAGGAAGGATAAAAGACGTCAATCCCATGCGAAGGTCCCTAGAAGATGTGCTACCCCTCTCCTCCTGGGCCAGGAAGCCAGATGGCCTCTACAATCAAAGGTACATCTGTGTGGAAGCACATGGCCACCAACTATCACAAATTAGCTGCCATTGGAACAAGCTGGAGCTCTCTGAGCATTCTGGAACCATTTGGGTTTGCCCATAAACACACTAAAAAAGTCCTTCAAACTGGACAGGTGCTAAACTTGGTGCTGGTGAGAGCCTCTGAGCACTAACCAAGGGGTATTACTGTGTTTGTTTCTGTCAAATGCCTGCCCCCTCAGGCCTTCCAGTTTGCCACATCTTTTCGGTTGACCTTTGACAGCTTTCCAAGTACCGGATTCCATCTTTTCAAGCAGCTGCCATATTGATTCAATTCTTCTGATCCAGCTCAGTGGTACAAGAAACAGAAGAAAGTGTCAGAAGGCAAGTTTCACACAGTAACCTCCGGAGAAGGTGGCGCCTTTGACAATAGAGAGACGGGAAAGAATGGGGAAGGAAGGTTAAATCAACTCACAATCTAAGAAAGAATATGAGGAAGTAGAAGGCTCTTGGAGGCGGTCTAAGTCACTGGAGTTCTGGTCAGCCTCTATGAACTGAAGGGCAAAGAAATAATTTCTACATCTCCTTGGAAAATCTCAGTTGCCAAGAATTGGCTCTTCTCCACGAAGCAGCTCGGTCCTGCAGAAATAACTTCATTCTTTCTTCCTGCTTCCAGGGGTTCTCAGGAGCCGCTGCCATTTGGACAAATGAGAAAACTAGCCAGCCCTATTCAGTCCTCATGCAGGATTTCAGTTTCTTTGCTCTCTCTCTTCCCAACGAAGCCCTTATTATACTTGAACCGGAGTAAGATTCTTGGAGATAGGACTTGAGTTAAGAAATCATTTTCCCTTGGTTTTAATGTAAAATTGACTGCTTATGTGTCATGTTCTGAGGCTAAAATTCCCATCCTCCGTGTTGCTTTGTCTTCCACGTTTACAGATGTATTCTCCACCAGTAAAACTTAAGCTTAGTACTTCATTTACAAGTGAATTCTGTTCTATTTCCCAAATCCATTCCCCTTCTCAGTGTAATTCTAAAAAGACAGCTGATAGTTTACATACAGTCTGGGGATGATGGAGAAAGTGAAATCCAGGACAAGTACACTGAAAATCACAAAATTTTGCCCATTCTCCCCTTCCCCACCTCAGTCTCAGTCTCAGTCTCCCCTCCATCCTAATCATAAAACGCCCAGAGATGACTACAGAATTGCTTACCAAAAATCAGACGCAAACAATGCAGAATTCACAAAGCCAGGAGATCTCCCTAGTGGTCGAGTTCCTACCTGGAGTCTCCCATCGTTTCACCCCCACTGACCACCATGGTCACTCACATAGCTCCTAGGTCCCTCAGTTTCTCAAATGTCCAATGGAGGTAATATAAAAAGCAGATAAATTAAGTAATATAGGACTAGTCCCTGTGCAATTATGAGAAAACATCTTGCTGTTTAAAAGGGCAAAGTACTGCTATCCATATAATGATTATTTCTGAGATGACTACATTCTTAATACATTACATTAGAATGCTAATTTGGGGGGGATTTCTTAAAACTTTAGTTTGTATGTAAATATTGCAGCTGCCTTCTGTAGGGAAGAAAAGAGTGTGTTCCTAAGAAGAATGAAGACGATCTTAGCCAAGGGGGACAGCGTAGGTAAGCTGATTGATCACAGGACGAAGAGAAGGCTTAGGGAGCAAGATGAGGCAGGTGCACAGCAACCTGACAGACCCTGGGTTAACCTGGAGCAACAAAGAAACCACCAGACCCTAGCTGTGCCCCAGAGGGGGCCTGCAGGGAGTTGGGGGCCACCATGCACCACGGGCATATTTATCCAAGGGAAAGGGAAGAGAAGTAAAAGCTGCTACTTGCTTCTGCAGGTCAGGCCTACCCCACTGGCATTTGGCTTTGCCCTCCTGACTGGGCGGTGTGCTCTCCAAACGCGACAAGGACGTCAGTCCTAGGGGCACGGAGCCCCTCGATACACAGGGACACCTTCCCATTGGGAAAGGTACCTTGCAGGCAGGAGTCCAGGAGCAGTAATAACATATTGCCAAAATAAAACTGTCTAGGCTCCATGGTAGGCACCTGGAAACCTCCCCTGAGCTGTGCAGCTTCCTTGAGATGTGCAGCAACCCCGGCACCAAGATGAACACAACTGACTTGGCCGTTCCCCAACCTCCATGCCTAGTTCAGCTCTGTCACCAGCGTCACACTCTTGATTACATCCCTCCTGCCTTGCTTCTGCTCATGCGTCTGCTAAATGGAACAGTTAATTCAATAAACCTCACTTCGTTATCAATATTTTTTTTCTCAAATCATTCCGTTGGCCAAGATTTTTAGCTCATATTATGGCTGCATTCCTTTTGTTATTAGAATCACTATTATTAGTGTTAGTCATATGACTAGTGAGGCTGTGTGTCATAGCAGAAAGTGCCACAGTAATCAGCTGGCAGAGAAGCCATCTTATCACAATGTTCCATGTCTCCAAACATCAAATCCTGGCAGGAAACCATTAAAAGAACAGAAAAAGGTTATTTTGCTACTTGTCACCCTTTGGACTTAATTTGTCAGGAAACAGCATTTACTGAGAAACCCGAGGGTACAGAGCGCTCTGTGCTAAGGATGGAGAATGTTCGGGGCTTGCTCTGTGGAGACCCTGGCTGGCCCCGACCACCCCCAGGCACCTCCACCCAGGAAAGCTGGGCCACTGAACAGGGGAAGAGCGGGGAGCGGACTTTCCAAAGCCAAGCTGCCGACAGGTATGGCTCCGCACACAAAAAAGTATTTTTTAAGTCTTTCAGATAAACACCAGACTGAACTAAATCTTCTGAGCTGAATAAGCTGGGGTGGGAAGAACCATCCTGTATCACAGGAGCTTTGCGAAGAAGGACGCCAGGCATCTTCCCCTCCGTAGATCTGAGCCAAGCAAAGTGTCCTGGAAGTTCAGGTGTGATCGTAGAGTCCAGAGCCTCTGGGATGGAGGAGAATGGAGGAGGGTGAAAGGGCAGGGCACCGCCGAGAGTAGAAACTCGTGGGCGGAAGAAACTAACTCCGGGTTGGGTGGCTCTGCTGGGCCGAGCCGGGGCGCAGGGAGGGGACCTCGGTTCCGGGGCCCTAAGTGCGCAAGTTCCACCTGTCTCCTGTCGACGCTGTCAGTTCAAGTCTTCAATGGGCAGGTTTGTTATCAGCAAGTGGTTTACAGCCCCTGGGCTGCGCATTAATTAAAACGGCTTTGTGCAGAGCCTTGTTCATTAGCACGCTGCTTCTTTAATCACCGCCTCTTCAGCCACCAGGACAATCTATAAATCTCCTCAAATATGAAATAATGAAGTGGAATGGTTCAATTTATTACAACGTAATAAGTCAGGATGCTGTGGGGGTGGCCAGGGCGGCACTAAGGCTAGCCGGCTCCCGGCCCAGCGCCTTCCCTCCTGGTTAGAGAGGGCCCGGGCCTTGCTGCAGCAGGTGCAGGAACAGGGGCAGCAGCAGGGGCAGCAGCAGAGGCAGCAGCAGGGGCAGCAGCAGGGGCAGGAACAGGGGCAGCAGCAGAGGCAGCAGCAGGGGCAGCAGCAGGGGCAGTAGCAGAGGCAGCAGCAGGGGCAGCAGCAGGGGCAGCAGCAGGTACAGCAGCAGGGGCAGCAGCAGGGGCAGCAGGGGCAGCAGCAGGTGCACCAGCAGGGGCAACAGGGGCAGCAGCAGGGGCAGCAGCAGGGGCAGCAGCAGGGGCAGCGGCTTGGCCTCCAGGGAGCACCAGCGCCTGGCGCCCTCTGCATTTCTCACCCACCCAGGCCACAGACCGAGAAGGGCAGCACAGGTGCAGTGCTGGGCCCGGTGGGATTGAGCGCGGGCGGCAGTGGCAGACACGGGGCAGGGCCCTCACCTCCACCGGCCGGCAACATCCCCAGGGACCGGGATGGGGCCGGGCAGGGATGTCCCCACCTGTCCCTCCGTGAGATCCGGAGGCTCAGCAGGCAGGAGGCCCCCCCCCTCGGGGTCACAGCGAGGAAGGCCCTCCACCCTGCTCTTCTCCCCAGAAGCCCCACTGTTTGCCACCTACGAGAATCACCTGCAGGGCTTCGCACCCCTGCAGCTCTCCTTCAGCCCCACAGGGGGACCGAGCCTCCGGGTGGGCCCTGAGCACCCCCATTGTCACGGGCTCCCGGGCTAATTCTGCTGCGGAGGCCGGCAGGGGGCCATGGGCTCCGCCTTGGAGAATCCCTGGGGTGCTGGCTAAAGCGGAGCCCCCGCTCTCCGCCCCCCAAATCTTAACTGATTACTTCAAGGCCATGAAGCTCAAGAATCAGTATTTTTCTCAAGTTCCCCCAAAGATTCTTACGATAAGACACCTGTGGATAATACTGAGCTGACCCTAGAAAAGTTAGGCCATCCCATTGCCTCCTCCCTGGGCAGTGATCCTCACCTGTCCCCCGATGGTGCCCCATTTGGGCGACTGACATACTTCCGCCAGGAAAGCCAGATTTTTTTTTTCCTGAGACTGTGCTAAATATAATGAACTACGTGATTCTGTGATTTTCTCTGTGCTAACTATAAACTCCTTTCTTCCTCCGTTCACTGATTTTTAACAACCCCTGGTCCCCAAAGCTCTGTCTCAAGTGGCCCTGGAGGCTTACCAGGGTGGGGGTTCCTGGGTGCTGCCCAGGGACCCCGGCTCCCCCGCGGCGAGGGTGCCCTGCGACACCCGACTCCCAGAAACCCAGCCTGACTCTTAGGTGAGATCAGAGACGCTGCAGACTGGACAACGGCCCCAAGCGGAATCCGCAAAACGCCCCCAGGGAAGCAGACAGTCGTGCATCTGACCTCCCAGAAGCTCCCGCCACTCAGGGACGAGGCCCCTGGTTTTCTGTTTGCATCCAGAAAGAAGTCAAAGCCAGACTGAGGGCGTAGCCAGCCCGGGTGGGAAGAGGAGGCAGCTGGCACAGGCGTCCAGACTGTGCGCCCTGCGGCCTGCGCCCCAGCTTCCCGCGCTCCAGGCCCCAGGAGGGGGCAGGGTGGCTCTGCATCTCCACTTCCAGCTGTGCTCCCCCCCTACAGTGGGGGCCCCTCCCAGGTGAGTCCCTGCCCAGCGACGACGTGCCTGGCCCGCGGCCCGGGTGCACCTGCTGGGCTCAGCGGCCCGGTCACTGCCCACGGTGCACACACGCAGCAGGCCCTCGACCTGGACGCTGGAGGAAGGTGGCAAGCAGGGCACAGCCGGGACAGCGGGACTGTGATTTAGCGAACCCCCGCCCTGGTCCTGGCCGCCCACCTGAGAGCGGGGCTAGGGAGACGGAGCTCGCCTTGCGGGTCCTGGGCAGGTGGGGCCTCGGCGGCCGCGTCACCCACACACACACTAGGGAGTCACGCGGCGGCCACCCTGAGGCCAGCATCGCCCCAGCCTCTGCCGGGAAGGCGGTCGCTGGCGGAGGGCCCTGGGCAGCCGGGTCCCCCAATGACACGCGGTCATCCTGGCTTAACCAGGTGACAAACAACGTGCTTAATAAATTATAACTGATGAAATATTGCAGAAAAACCCAATATCAATTTTAATACTTTAAAATGACTTATTAATCTGTTGCTCACGTGGGCAGCGTCTGTTATTTCTCACGTTCCCACAACACGCTGTGAGTGAGGAAGAAGAACTGCCGGGGCAGGTGGTGGGAGAAGCGAGGCGGGCCTGGCCCATATGATGCGTGAGGTCACAGTAAGCTGGGCCGCAAGGGAAAGGACACGGCCGCCCCACGCCCCTCGCCCCACGCTCCATGCCACAGACAGAGTTCCCGGGAATCCCTACATCACAATGGACCTCTATTGCCATCTTCCTGCTCTAGAAAATGCCAGAAGATCACATGTTCTATGAAGCCTTTTCTAGACCCTTCTAAGAAAACCAGTGATTCTGTTGCTCCCTCATCCTGAGCACCAGCGTCTGCCAGAGGCACAGAGTAGTCTGTTCGTTTTGTTGGATGGAGGGCGAGGGGCTGAGTCACTCAGGCTCCCCCTCTGTAAGGTCAGAACGATCCAGTCCATATCCAAAGGCAGTTGACGGACTGACAAGAGGACACGGAAGCGGGCCTGCCATGCTGCTGGCGCTCACTGACGTTCCATTCACGTTACCCACTGGGACTCGTCACAGTTTGGGTGGAAGCCACAGCGCACAGGCCAGACTGCGTCTTCCTGGTCAATCCACCACCGCCCCCCCAGCCGCCTTTCCCCCACAGGGACCTGTGTGCGTGTAGACTGAGTCACATCACACAACCAAGCACCAAGGAAGACCTGGTCTCCTGGAGCCAAGCAAAGCTTAGCTTGCCCGTGGCCTAGATTTCTCTTAATTAATTAGAAGGCACACAATTTCTCGGGCCCTTTCATTTTCTCCGTTTCCTGGTTCCAAAACCCAGAGGCAGAATTTGGGTAAAACTCTTCTGGCAAAAAAAAAAAAAAAGAAAGAAAAGAAAGAAAGAAAAACAAAACAAAAATTGAATTACACACGTTGAGGAAGAGGGGAGAAGGCAGGTGGGGGACAGCAGGGCAACAGGAGCTGGGGACAGGGCGACAGACGGCGGGCAAGACCTGCACTGAGCACTAAGCTCAGCTTCTATGCGCCGAGAGCCGTGCAAGCAGGAGGGGCCGCGTCGTGATGCAGGTGTGAATGGGAGCACCTTGCACACAAAGCAAGCTGCTCGCTCACAAACCTATTAACTGGTAAACAGCAATGTTCTGTAATTCCAGCTATTAAAAACAGCTTAAAGAGAAATCAGATCTCATTTAGTAGGGATTGCAGGGGTCTTCTTGGACTATTTTAAAGTTTCATATTCATCTAAGGAAACGGGCTCTAATTCTCCACTGTTGGCTTTCTTGGAGGCAACGCCATTTCCAAGCTTATTAAACATCCATTTCAAGGGACAAGGAAGGCTCGTGAATGGTTCCCCCCAGACAGCAGCAGGACTATGAATGATTTTCCAAGTCAAGGGAAACCACAGGGAGAGGTGGAACATTTCCTGCAATTTGCATATGAAACGAGGTTGTCTCCGCTTTGCTCCCAGGAAAAGAAGTGAGCAAAATTAGAGGGAGGCTCTGCACACGTCCTCAGTTCACGAGGTCGCGGTACCACCCCGTCCCAGAGGCGGGAGCTGTCACGCGGGCAGCGTCGGGCCCGTGTGCACCGCTCGGTCACACAGTGCCATGCTCTGTCTCGCGACCCCACAAGCTCCCAGAAACCTATTGTGTGACGACACCAGGGTTACCAGGGAAGCCAAGTTCTTTTATCAGCTACCAATCCCAGTTATGTGCTAATTTTTAAGGATCAGCCTTCAAAAAAGTCAGATAACATTTGCTTGCTCGATTATCAACGCACGTCTGTTCAGCTGCTAATAGACACAGAAGCCTAACAGCAGGACAACATTACAAGTCAATCAGATGGCGGAGGAGAGTAAACGGAGTTCTCCAGGCTCCAATCTGACGGCCCCACAACCAGATCCAACTACTCCTCACCCTTTCCTTGGGAGTAAAAATCTCAGTCTCACGCTTCTCAAATGCCCTGCACACGGGTAAGCAGGCTTCAGCCCACTGGCCCTTTGCGACCACTGGTGAAGACCATGTTTCTGTCCTGTATTGGCCTGGATTGGAAACCAAGCTTATTAGATCCTTTCAAGGATGTTGCTGTTTGAATCCTCCCAAAATTCGAGTAGGTGCTGCCAGGTTCTCAAGCCATTTGAGAATCGCAATGTTAACGGGACTTTGATAAGTCAATGGGTCATTCTCGAGGCGTATGAGACACTCAGGACACCCAAGCAAAAAAGTCCCATAAATCCCCTTTAATTACCATTCACTTCCTGTACACCTCCTTCATCATTGCTGATTACAGATAGATCCATGTCTGAATAATATCTTCCCACTTTATAATCAGACAACTACCACTTACTCTGATAACCTGAGACACTCTAAGTATGATTTTGCCTGCAGAACACTCAGCCTGTATTTGGTTTCTTTTCAGGGGGTAGACAAATTACCATACACTTTGAGGCAGAAAGCTGACTAGAACAACATACTAAGAAGACATGAATTCCTTCAGCCCACAGCACCCGGCCCAAGGTGAGGCTTTGAGAAGAGTTCTAAACACACGGTGCAGAAAATTCCCAGTCCGTGGAGGAGAATGCCAGGTACGTGGGCTTCAAACCTCCAAGCTTCTCACTAAGTCTTCAATAAAAATCGTCTGCCCACTCTAAGGGATCTATGTTCATAACAGAGATTGTCATTTCTTAACTTCATACTATCTGCTGCCCTCTGTGATTTGAGTCCCATCTCATTGGGTGCACATGGAAGCTCTGTAAGGAAACTATAGCCCCAGTCTGCGGGTGAGGAAAGAGACGCGTGGACCTCCTCAGGCACACCAGGTCTGCGTGGACCTCCTCTCATGGAACTTGATACTGCTCTGCGTGGAGTCACAGTGAAGGGATGGCACAGAGTCCTGGAAGCAGGCCCAGCACAGGTCGGAGACTCCGGCTCAAGCCTGGCTTCCGGCACCTGGAACCAACCATGGACCTAGAATCTAAACCCTCTAGGGCGAGGACAGCGTTCTCAAGTGGGCAACCTCAAATTGAGGTTGCGCGAGGAGTGTTGGAACCCGGGTACCCGAGCCAACCCCCGGCACTCTCGTGGGATTGATCTGGGGAGCAGAGGTCTTAAGTCTCTCCCAAGTGATATTGCTCAGAGCCTCAATGTCTTCACCATGAAAGATGGAGTCATAATACGTGTCCCATGAAATCATAATCATAGTAGGGAAACACAAGGGGAGGCTCTACGAGAAAGAAATATTATCGAAGGAAATGGTCTGCACGTGAAATGATCTACACATTTTAAGTGCACCAAAGAAAAGACGTATTCTAGGGATGCCCAGGGGGCTCAGTGGTTTAGCATCTGCCCTTGGTTCAGGGCGTGATCCCAGGATCCGGGACCGAGTCCCACGTCGGGGTCCCTGCATGGAGCCTGCTTCTCACTCTGCCTGTGTCTCTGCCTCTTTCTCTCTGTGTCTCTCATGAATAAATAGATAAATCTTTAAAAAATAAAATAAATTTTAGAAATTTTAAAAAAATGAAAAGAAGTATTCTAAAACCAATCAAGACTGGTGGCCAAAGTGGTTTTCTCTCCCAACAACTTGTCTGTAGCGATCTAGGAGCCATAGGAGGGCTTTAGATTCTGAGCCAACATCAACCCAGGGGACAGCTTTGAATAGGAAACATGAAGAAGACCAGTTTCCCAACGTTGCCTTATGAACCAGACTCTTCCCAGATGATACGTTTGCTCCTTCACACAGGTTACTCAGCTCTGTGATAAGCATCGTGCTGGTGACAGTGGAGAGAAAGGTGAGGCATGCCCTCCTGGAGCTCACTGCCTGGTTACAGGGGACATCCATCCCACCAATGGCCAGCGTTGTCATCAGACAATGGCTAACAAACCCAGAAGGGGGAGGTGCTTAATTCCCCCCAAAAGGGCCACGTGGCCTGAACCCTGAAGAAAGGGTACAAGTTTGCCAGAGGGAGGTAGGGTTATACGGAAAGGTCTGGTGTGTTCAGAGACTAGTTAACTCAGTAGAGGGTGGAGAGGAGTTGCAGGTAGAGGCTAAAGAAACCTGCTTTCTCTGCTACAGCCTACGGACTTCTTATTCCCATTTTATAGGTAAGAAAACTAAAGCTCACACTAGGCCGCATAGCGATGGAGAGTTAGATATGGTCTTTGAGCAAGGAAGTGGCAAGGATGGCTTTTTCTCTGGGAAGCTCATCAAGGAGCAGTTTGAAAGCGGGAGTGACCAGATACTCAGGAGCATAGGGAAAGGATGACAAGACTTGGACTAGGGTGCTGTCATCAAGGGGATTGATGGAGACATTCCTGAGTCCTAGGCATGTCTGGTGGTAACGGTGGGGAGAGACAGGGGGGGACCTGGGGCACTGCACAGAAACACGCGCTCTACTTTACCCAAGGGTAGCCTCTGCAGACCCGAATCCTGCCGGTTGATGCTTTTGCACTTACTTCATGGGCTTACCTATTACTGCTTCCTAAACTTTGAGATCTACACAAGTTGGTAATCACTTGAAAATTTTCAATTAAATGTAAAAAAAGAAAAAAAGCAAGTAAATCCATTCTTTCTTTTGACTGCTCTATTGATTAAAATGAATGTCTGTGCTGGGACCGCTGAACCATGAAAAGCAATCTGTCTTAGATGGGTAACAGATCGTTAGGAAATCATTGGGTTGAAGGAAAGAGTGGAGGAAAAATTTGCACAGACCCACGTGTGGGGGTGTCGGTGTGTCTATCTGTAGCTACGTAGCCGTGTATGGATATGTGCATTTCTATATATAGGGGACATATGCCACATTCTTCAATCAGAGCCAAAGGCACAGGCAAGATTTCTGACAGAGGGGCACCATCCACAGCTCAGCAGACTCTCCGCCATGCTGCAGGGTGCATGGCAGGGGCAGGGGAGTGAGGGGCTATTCAGATAATAAATTCAGCTCTCAAGCAGCCCTGTCTGACATGTTTGACAGGACCTAAACATTGTACTTCAAGACCATTCTCTGGAAAATTTGGAAAAACAAGTGGCATTAATATGTATGCCTCTAATTTCATCAAAATGTTAGTTTATAAGAGCTATTCTACATAAGAGAAACCCTTTGCTTAAGAAGGGGGAGGGAAGGAAAATAAAGAACTCTTTCTCAGCAACTACTCTCTACAACCTCCTCCAAATAAAACAAGCTGTTGCAAATTCTGCAAGGTACACATTAGAGTTAAAAATCGAAATCCATCCATCTTTAAAAGATTTCGAAATGAAACATTTGCCCTCTATAAAATCCCTGTGCATAGGGTAAGTGTGGGAGGAAACTGGAGAAAGGAGGCCTTCCATTAAGACAGATAAATAAAAATAAAGGGACAAGGGCGCCCCTTCTCTGCAAGGACAGCTTGCTCTTGTCACACATTCATTAGCTAAATTATTCAGATTAGCACTGACATTTCCCCTGTGACCTTTCATTAATGGTCACCTACACTTCCCTCTTCGGTTCTTTCATCTCTGTGGCCTGTTCTCTGTCGCCAGCATTAGCTCCCTTCCAGCCTTCCCCCCCAACCCTTCTTTTCTCGTTGCCACCAGGTATAGGATACCTGCTTTCAGGACACCATTCCAGTTCATCCATTTGCTGGAGCCTCGGATCCTCCCTGAGGCCTTGCTAACACCATCTCAGACCATAGGGATGGAAGCCGAGGGCGAGAATAGATTTGCTTTTCCATAGATGACTGGCTCTTGCCTGCGCGGACCCCTTCTGGGTCCAATCTAAAGGAATGCGACTCATTTGGAAAAGCTATCTGAGCCACGTCCCATGATGGAACTGGTCTCCTCTACCTGCTACTGGAACAGCTTAAATATGTCTCTGGGCTCCAGCTTCCTTATCTGTAAAATGGGAATAATAATTGTTATGACGGTAGCTGTCAATTGTACTTGCAAATTGCTTTCTCTTTCATGAAGTTAAAGATTTTCTGAAAATCTGGAAGCAGGTTTTGACTTTTTTTGCATGTGAGAGATGTGAGCTGGACACCTCCTCAGAGGTTGAAGCAAGGCCTAGATGATTAAATACATGTAAATACATGCAAACTCTTGGAACAGTGCTCAGCACGAAGTAAGCATCACCACTCACTTTCCCTGCTATGATGCTAAGAAACAAATATAGGAACTAAATTTTCTCACTAAGAGTAATAAATAATATTCCAGCACCTATGTTATTGATTATGGAGTTAAGAACAGGGACAGAGATAAAGGGAGTGGGAAAAAGGATCTTCCTAAAAAGTCTTGGAGGGGAAAAAGGGTGATGTCCCACATGGAATTGGTAGAGGGGACCAAAGGACCCTCTACTCTTCCCTTTCAACCAGACCTACATTTGTGTCCTATTTCTTATGGACTCTGCTGGCCCTGGGGCTACAGAGATGAAGTAAGACACAAACCCTGTCGTGGACAAGCAGACCAGTGAAGGTGACACCAAAGGCTCCTTGGCGTGGACGAGGCATTCGCTAATGAATGAAAGCATATGTTTAAGAATGAATGAATATTTTAAGAAGAATTACTATAAAAATAGTAATAAAAATCACTTGCATAGGAAATGCTTTTGAGAAAAATTCTGCTAATATGGAAGTCCATTAACCTTTTGAGCTCAATTAACCTTTTATCTTAGTGCACATAAATAATTATTTAGTGCTTGGTACTAAGCACATAGAGGATACAATGAAATGCACCACATTTCTGACTGCACAGAGAATATTCTTGTTCCCAGAAAGTTTTAATGCATCTCGAACTGGAGAAGGATTTATTCTATTTCTGGTTTTGCCTTCCTCTTTTTTTTTTTTTTTTTTTTTTTGGTAAATTAAGTGTTTTTTTTTAATAGATAAAATTTAATTTAAAAAATAATGACCTCTAATAATTAAGTGCATAGAAAGTATAATAAATACCTAAAAAGTCTGTGAAAACCACATTAAATGATACAGGCATAAAGGGTTAATTGGCTGTGCCTTCAGTATGCTTTTCCCAGTCAAGATGTTCCATCCTCCAGCTTAAATAGCTGTCAATGCACCTGCAAATTGATTTGTCCCTTGATGAAGTTAAAGATTTTCTGAAAATCTGGAAACAGTTGCTGAAACCTTGCTGTTGTTGTTTAGGATCTGAGGCACATGAGCTGTTTCTTCCCACTATTTTTCATCTTAGAATTCTAGCATCTGCATAAATTTGGAGAACAACTCACCTCTTCCTTAGGTACAGGAATACAGAAAATATAAAAGAAGTTGCTTATCATGTGCTCAGCTTGGGTGAAGTTTTATCATAATGAAACTAAATGAAATTCCCAAATTGCTCTGGTGGAGAGGAATGTCTTGATATCCCACTTGTAGAAAAGGGGTCTATGCCAAAAATAAAGTTACATCAACTTCAGTCTCTGCTGAAGCAAATCAATCATTCTGTAACACAGACGCTTTCCTGTCGCATTTAAGGCACACTTGCTGGGTGGTCTTTAATGGGGGCTTGGTGAGGATGCGTGGAAGGCTGGTTTCTAAATTGCCTGTTATGTATTCCCAGTCCCATGTGTATGTCTGTGTGTACGTGTGAACTCACGTGAGTATTGACCTCAGGTGTAGAGAACCGAGTTAATCATAAGTTTCATTTGAGGGCACGCCATACCCCTGGTCCATTTATGGTCCCATTTATGTGTCCATCTTCACTCCTATTTCCCTCCTCTGCCACAGGCAACCATTTGAACATCTTTGAGATGCCAGATAGATGATGGATAGATCGCTGTGTAATAACACACGCATATATATCCCTTTACATATGCTTATAAAATGTGTTGTTTGATTTGTGTACAAGGGTTTCACTTCATGTATTGTGTTAGGGACCTCATTTGTTGTTGTTTTTTTCTATATTGAACACTGTGTTTTTAAGATTTAGCCTGGATAGCTGGGTAGATCTGTTCTGTTGCATCTAAATGTGTCATTGTGATTCATAATATGATTTCATCATGCTTCATTTATCCATTTCTCTGGTGGCTTACATTCACTTTGCCTCCATCTCTCCATTACCATGAGCAATGCTGTAATAAGCGTCCTCGTACATGTGCCCTAATTGGCCTGGAAAACTCTTTCTGGGCTATATTCCCAGGAGGAGACTGCTTGATGTGAGGGTATATGTATGCTCAATTGAAGCAAGTACTGCTAGTACTACTCTCCAAAACGGAAGCTTTAGTCCAGACTCCGCCATGAGGTTCCCGTGTCCCCACGTCCCCACTGACTGACATGCTATTCAGCTTCCAAATTATTGACAAAAAAAAAAAAATGAGGAAGGAGTTGATTTTCATTTCTGTAATTTCAGATGATTTTTGACAACTCTTTGTCTGTTTGCTTGATCTCATTCTGTTTTCATCCTATGCAAATTTCCTGTCCGTACCCCACTTTTCTGTTGGAGATCTATATCCTCTTGCTGAGTTACGAGAGTTTCTAGGTATTAATCTCTAATTGGTTTATCGCATATGCCATCTCCCAATCTATTACTGTCAACTTTAGCTATGATATCCTTTGTTGAACAACTGTCTTTAATCTTACTACAATCACGTTTTGTCTTTTATACTTTTATGCATTTTACGTACTTTTCGTATTTTAAAAAGTCTTCCCCAACCCTTGGTCACAAAGATTTTCCTAATGTTTCTATTAACTTTAAAGCTTTGCTTTTCATCCATATGTCCTTGATTAACCTGACATCCACCTTTGTATGTGGTCTTGGCTACAGTTTTATTTTTCTCCATATAGTAGGCAATTTTTCCCAATCACATCAATTAAAAAGACAATTTCTTCCTGATAGTTTTTCCAGTACCACCTATAAAATATATTAAATGACTTTGGACCTATCTATAACATCTTATTTTGCTCCACTGCTCTGTCTGTTCTTATACTAGTGCCCACATATTGAATTACTATGACTTTAGAGAGCATGTTAATACATAGAAGAACAAGGCTATTTTTTTTATAAAGTTGACTTATACATGGATCCTTTCCTTTCATATAAATTTTAGAATATATTTATTTAGTTTTTTTTAATCCAGCTAGTACTTCAATTGGAAAAGTATTGAATTTATAGATTAATTTGAGAATATTGACATCCTGATGATAATGACAAATTAAGAATATGAAATAATTCACCATACAGTTGGATTTTTATCTATATATCCATTGATATATTTTTATACTTTTATACAAATATCCAGTGTATTTTTTGCTAATTACTATGTATTTTGCTTTTGTTTTTGTTGTACACAGTATCTTAGATTTTAAAATATTCTAGTTGGTTATTGCTAGTATACAGAAATGCTTTTGATCTTTTTCAGTTAATCTTGTGTGTGAAAACTTTGCTGACCTCTGTTTTTAGTTACAATGGTTTAATTCTGTTGGCTTTTCTTTGCATATGATTATATTATCTGCAAATGGTAGTTTTAGATTTTCCAATTATTTCAACTTTGATTTATTGTTTGCATTTATTCTTTTCTCTAAAAGCATTTTAAAACATTTGCTTTATTTCAGACTGCTTGGGGGTGGAGTTTAACCCCCAATACTGACTACTTCCCACAGACTCGCATGGTGTATTCTCTTTTGGGGACATTTTAACATTCCCACTCATTTTTGAGACTCCTGCAAAATTTCCAGAAATTTGACTAATACACCCCAGACTGTAGATGGGTAAATAAAAACAGTTAAAAGAATTATGGAATGAGAACTGGAACTCTCCTTTCCAAATCAAAGGTTAGAAAGGAATTTAGGTGTCATGTTCTAACTGTAGTTATTTCCCGAATGCCTGTATGAGGAGTGATTGACACATTCTGCACCAACCGTGAATAGATAAATAACAACTAAGACACATCCTATTTCTTCCATGTACACAACTTCTTCTAACCATTTTCTGTATATTATGTCATTTCACCTAACAAAGCTTTGAGGTGGGTACTGTTATCTTCCTCAACTTACTGATGGGCAATCAGAGGTAGGAAGAGGTTAAATACTTTACCAAAAGTCACAGAGATAGTAAGAACCAGGAGCCTGGCCCCAGAGTGTTCTCAGCATCACGCTCTGTCTTCTACGCCCCACGGCACCCCATCTCAGGAGGAAGTGCCAGCACCTCTGATAGCAACCGTTGGTCAGCTTCACTTCATGACTTTTATCAGCCAACGCTATTTTAAAGCCCTTTTTGGCATAGCTAAGTAGAATAAAGAGTATGTGGTCATTGCCTTGTCCTCTGCTTCTTTGCCTCCCAGCAGTCCAACTAGCAGACCCTCCAAACCAAAACAGTCAAATACTTCTGCTGTCCCAAGGAGAGTTCAACCACAGAACAGGAGAGGAAAGAGAGAAAAGGCTTGTCTCTGAAGGCAGCTGCTTTCCATCAGCCTCAGAATGATGTGTGTCCATAGAGAGAAGGGCTGAACAGGGTTACAATCTGAGCAAGAAATACAACTTCCTAGCTTCTCTGAGTAGGGCTTCTTGAGAGAAGCACTATTATTTTGAGTATTGAAAACACTTAGATTAGACACATCTATATTCAAGTGTGATTTACCCCTTTCCCTAAACCCCACCACCACCACCACCACCACAAAAATCCAAGTACAAAATGCAAAGACTAACATTCTGGTTCATAGACAGTCTGTTTATAGATACAATTGGTTCTTTCCTTTTAAATAATAGAGAGATGGCTAGGCAATAGTGCATTGTCTGCCTGCCAAGATAAGATAAGCCTTTTAAAATGATGATGAAGTAGATTTAAGGGTGCAAGAATAAGCTGGAAGGTTACAACTAAATTTGGTTCTGACTTGGAAGGGTAGGTATTCCAGGCTACCGTCAATGAAGAGGCTAAATCAGCTTGGCTAGGGCCTTGCTCAGGGAATGTGAACACTCTTTTGTCTCAGGTTAAAGAGTGTGAACTGTGCATTTCTTCACCTGCACACACCCCTCCCTCATTCTTGTTTTTCCCCCCATGAATCAAAGAGTCCAGGTTTTTATGAAGTCCTCAGAGTTTCTATTTTCAAACTATCACTGTACTACTCACTACTGCCAGAAATAAGTCACCTCAGCAAACTCTAATGGTGACAATTTTGTGATGCATAAAATTGATTTATGCTTACAATCAAAATGTATTTCCCTTGATAATTTATGCTCAACAATTTAACATAATTATTTGTGCCACAATTTTAACATTTCTACCTTCCTGACTGTCAACTTTGGAATACAAACACACATACACAAAACAAAACAAAACAAAAAAACCCACTATCCTTCAGAGACAGGATTTATTAAAAAAAAAATCAATGTCATAGCAGCCTCTTTTGTATTTTGTTGTGACAAGGCTGAATTTAAACAGCCTAGGAAGTCAAAACAACAGGAGAAATATCAATACATATTAACTTAATCAAGAAGCTCTGCTCTGTCATCCTTGTCTACACTCAAATTATGCTTCCACTGTAAGTTCCACATCACTATTGGCATCCTGTAACTTCTCCACAAATATTTGTAGTCTTCAGCGGTCATCCAAAATGAAGGATGGCTATAGGCTTCATGACATCTTCTTTGCATCTGTATGAGATTTTTGTCACAACTGTTTTAAGAAAATCACTCCTCAGGCAAGCTCTGACTCACTTGTTTGAATTCACAATCTTAAAACGTCTTTTATCTAGTAAATGCTTTTTTTCATGTCCCCCAATGACATTCCAATAGAAACTTCATTCTCTGTTGTTCTGCATAAGCCTCTTTGAAAAGAAAAGTTAATAAAAGACATGTTAAATCCAGATATATGCACAATGTACCAGCCCCATCAGCCCTGGGTATGCCACAGAGGACCCTGAAACGCGCATCTGGCGAAGGTACCGAGAGTTAGAGCAATAAGACACGCATACCAAGTGGAGAGACCAGATATACTTGACCTTTTCTGGTGCTATTCATTCATGCCAGCAGGTTCTATTCTTTTTGCCCAAAAAAGTAATTGGAAGAGACACTCCTGTGGTCTCATTAAGCACATAAAATGTTCATGTTATCATATACGAAGATGACTCTGCTGGCCCATGGATACTCTCAGCTGTTTCCAGAGTAGTAAGTGAGCAGCTAACCATTCCCGTTCTCCCACTTGCTGCCCTTGGAGGTCCAGCACTTTAACCTACAACACGTCCCAGGGGAATCTTCTAGCTATGAGACAAGCAAAGCTCAGGGTCTATCTGAGCATGGACCCACACTGATACTTAAGGACAGGATGCAATGGGTGGGGCCAACCATAAAATGACATTCAGGGTCCCTTGTTCAATGAATAAGAACTTCAAGTCTGCAGCAGCAAAACCCTACACCACGCATGAGGGCCTTCCCTGAGCTAGGCTTACAGGTCACAGGTCTGTGAGGCTGGCCTGCTGCTTCTTCCATCATTCACTTGGAGCTACTCAGAGGCCAGGAGAGTTTGCCACATGATCACAGAGGGTCCAAATATGTAGCTGCCAATAGAAAACCCTCATGCAAGCAGCTTATTCCAAGAGAGAACCCTCCAATTCCCCAGGAAAACAATCCAAATCATTGTTTCCTATTTCTTGGGATCAAAGAGGTCCAACATGAGCTCCTCTGAGAAGGAAATAAATGCACCCAGTCTCTATAAATTCTTAAGCATCCAGTCTCTCTGAAATGTCCTTTTTTTAAAAAGAAAACAAGTACTATCCTTGTGCCAGGGTTTCTGGGAAGATATAGGAACTGACACCTCTGTCTTTCCATGGCTTCACTACAGTTACTTCTCAGGGGGGGGAAATGCATCCTTGTTGATTTCTAAAACACTCTTTTGAGAATATCCAATCTTATGCAATTCTTCATATAAATACAAATATTAAAACAACCAGGATCTGGCAACCATCAACCTTTGAAATGACACAGAAAGAGGAAACTGTATTTACATATCTATAAATCCTAGGACTCACTTAAGCCAACCTGGAAGAGTAATTTTTGTCAACAGTACTGTTTGTTATTATCAAAGATATAAGAGGGTTGCCTGGTTGGTTAAGAATCCAACTCTTGATTTCAACTCAGGTCATGATCTTAGGGTCATGAGATAGAGCCCTGCATGGGGCTCATGCTCACTCAGCAGGTTGTCTGCTTGAGATTCTTTCCCTCTGCCTTTACCCAGCTCAAATAAATAAGTAAATTTTTTAAAAAGAAGAAGAAAAAGATGTGAGAGAACCAAGTTTTAAGTATTTCCTGTTGACTTTTCTTTCCAACAATTTAAAGCCACCATACATGGGGTGGTAGGAATTGTCAATTTTGTGAGAAATTCAGCTTCTACTTTTCCAAAAATGATGTGTACCAGAAGCCCAATCTAAAGAACTTTTAACAATTAGAGTAAAAAAAATCACCTACAGATCACCTTCTGTTAATTGGTTCTATTAATAAGACTTAATGTCAACCAAAATCCCAGAATATTTCTATGTAATTGTGACTAATGTTCAGACATATGTATTCCTTCGATAATTTTTTATTGAGTTCCTACTGCAATTAGAGCATTCCATTAGGTATTTGCATTCTAAAATATAAGTACATAGAATATAGAAAAACAAATGTTGGAAAATATAATGTATACTTGAGGTGCTTACAGTTTAATCAAGGAATGGATGTATAGATAAGTAACTATAATATGGGGTTTATATAAATACAGAAATGAATGCCATAAAAGGACCATAGATTTGCCGTTGTGAGGGGTTAGGCAAAGGAGATACTACTTTCCTGTGAGAAGATCATCAGAGATTTCCCATGGAAGAACTATTAGTGTCATTATTCTTGAGCTTTAAACAAGAACATGGGGCAGCTATGGAGGCAGGGCCTTCTAGCAAAAGGAAACCAAATCAGTTATACGTAATACCCTACTGGTAATCATCAGTCTACCTGATAACCATCTACATAGTAACCATCTGATCACCTCTTCCGCTTCTCCTCTGTTATTTTCCAGAGAAATCTACACTTGCTGAATCCCCTTCCTCCTCTTCTGAACTCTCAAGTAATCTGGCTTCTGCTCCCACCTTTCGCTGAATTTTTTCTCAGAAAATGCCATTTAGGAGATCCTAAATGTCAAATGGAATGGGCATTTTAAAATCTTAATCTTACTGGATCTCCTTGCTATGTGTGATATAATTAATCACTCCTTGTTCTTGAGGTTTCCATGATACCACATTCTCTGGCTCAACTTATACCTCGGACAGCTCCGTCTCTGGCCCCTTCGTGGGCTTGTCTTCTTCCATCTGCTCCTTAAAGGCTGCCATTTCACAGGGTTCTGTCCTCCGCCCACTGTTTTTCTCACTCCACATGCTCCCTGGGTAACCACAGCCATTCTCATGATTTTAATTACCATCTATATGCCAATGATTCCTAAATCTATATTTCCAGGCTTGGCCTCATCCCCTGAGCTTCAGACTCATATATCAAAACTCCACTTCAATATCCCACAGGCAACTAAAACTCAACGTGTTGAAAATGAAAATCATTAGTTTTTTTCCCCTAAAATGTCACTTCCTCTTGTATTTCTGCCTCAGTTAGGGTTTGCTGATTTTACTCACTATATATTTCTCAAATTTGTCCCCCTTTTCCCATCACTCATATACCAAGGCCCTAGCTTGGTACCTTATCAGCCTTATTTAGAGTACCCTAACAGCCTCCCAACACCAGTATTATCCCCTCAAACTCACCCCTGAGTATCTGCCAGATGGAATGAATCTAGCTCAGTTACACACACACACACACACACACACACACACACACACGTGCTTTGAACTCTGCCACAATACATTTCTAGGGAATTAGATCCAGGTTCCTTAACATGAAATACAAGGCTCCCTATTACCTGTCCATTGTAGGAGAGAGGAGAAGCTCTGAAACTGCCACTTGACAGCTAATGAGGAACCCATAAAGGATTTCTGGGCAGAACCAATGGCCCAAAGGAATGGAAAGAACTTGATTTTTATAGAGGTATTTGCCTGGCTAGATGTCTTCAGCACTACACAAAAGGATAAGTATAGAAACAGAGAAGGTATACAGAAGGTGTAATAATAGAGTTTAGGACATTGTCCAGAGAGTCATTGAAATTTAAAGGAATAGTCCACAAAGTCCATGCTTGATAGAGAAGGAGCAGAAAGGGGGAAGACAAACAGGTTGGCAGGAAAAAAAAAATTGTAGAAACAAAAGACTGGCAGTTTCAATGAGACTAGGAGTAATGGAGTAAATATTGCAGCAAAGGGAAACTACAGTCAGACAGTGGTGTGCCTAAAGGTAAAGTCTGGAAATGGAACTGTTCTGGGTAAACACAGGATTCTGGCTGTGGTCAGCTTTAGTACATACTAATATAAAGGTAAAGGACACTGGAACTTGAGGAAGCTGTGAACCCCTAAAGTTAGATAGTGGGGTAGAGCATTTACCACTGTATGTATCACATTGGATTATAAGTGTCTATTCATAGGCCTGTCCTTACTGGACAAAAACCTACCAGACATAGAGTCCAAATTCCTCAAGACCTAGCACAGTGCCTGAAGTAGCGTAAATACTCAGCAAAGTGTTTAATGAGTGACAAAAACTTGAAAGTGGGAAATTCTGGGACATATGCAAGAAGTAATATAATTTGGCTGGTGTGATTAATAGTGAGAACTAACACTGGGGCCAAACAATGGATGCCTTGGAATCGCAAGCTGTGATATTGTGATTTATAATAAGAAATATATATTTGGTCTTCATCTCCATTTCGGGTACACAGCTCCTAAAAACCTTGGGATTTATATTTTGTTTTGTTAATGAAGTGACTTTTGGAAAGCACTTAATGATGGGGGTTGGTTTCCAGGGGAACCAAACACAAGTAGAGAATTAAAACTTTCAATCCCACTCCTTGATTTCCAGGGAGGGGCGAGGGGCCGGAGGTTGAATCAATTGTCAGTGGCTAATGATTCAATCAATCATATCTATGTAATGAAGTTTCCATAAAGCCGGAAAAGGATGGGGTTTGGAGAGCTTCTAGGCTGATGAATCAGAATGTTTCCACATGCCACGGTGCTGGGCCTCAAACTCCATGAGGACAGCAGCTCCTTTGTTCAGTACCCCAAACTGTGTATCTCTTCAACTGGCTGCTGACTTATATCCTTTAATTTCCTTTTTAATGAACCAGCAATCTAGTGAGTAAACTGGTTTCCTGAGTCCTGTGAGCCACTCTAGCAAATTGATCAAACCCAAGGAGGTGATTGTGGGAATCTATAATTTATAGCCATTGGATCAGAAGCACAGGTAAAATCTGAATTTGCCTTTGGTATCTGAAGTCGAGGAGAGTCTAGTGGGATTGAGCCCTTAACCTGTGAAATCTGATGCTGTCTCTGGGTAGATAGTGTCAGAATTGAGTTGGATTGTAGGAGACGGGGCTGCTGTCAGAGCAGTCCTTGGCGCTGTGAGGAAACCACCCCCCAACCCACACTGGAATTGGTACAGAATCGTTACAAGGTCAAAGAAATTGAACTTTATTTTGTAGTCAATTGGAAATCACTGAAAATTTGGAGTTTGGAAGAAATGGAACGCTATCAGTACTGTATTCACCTCTATGATTAATATTTATGACCCTTTTGAAAGCATGACACAATTTTTCCTTCTGAATCATCGAGGAAAAATTATGTTGTGCTTCCCATAGGAATTCTGTCCCGATAACTATACCATTTTCTATTGTCATTCTTTGAAACTGGTAATCTGCTCCCTCCATTCAGATAATGGCAATTCATCAAAGGATTATTAAATACCTCCTATGTACTAAGCCCCAGGCTAGGCACTTTTACAAATGCCAATTTACTCCATTGAAAAGATTAGTTTCGTAAACCACATCATCAGATTTCCAAATTTTGTCAGGCAATGGACATAATATTTACATATCATAGGATTTCTTAGACCCAACGATCTCAGCCACATCCAGGATTATGCACAGTTTATTTTGTTTGTATTTAATGAAATTGTTCCTATTCAAAGTCTTGGGATATAGGTAGGAACTGAAATTCACCTTCTAAAAATGGAGAAAATAAGACTCAGAAAGATTTAGTAATGTCTCAAAGGTCACAAAGAAAGAAGATAATGAAGCCAAAGTTGGAACTCTGTCTGGAGCTCATGCATGGTCTTCCGTTGGCACCATGATTTAGATGTAAACTTTACCAGCTCTGAAATGTGATCTCTGTACAACAGACAAGTGGAAAATTGGCCATTCAGCGAAACACAGTGGAAGGGAAGCAGGCTGCTGGGTGAGTTCCATCATTTATTACCACGCTGGTCCTAAATTTTCACACCTAATTAATCAAGCTTGCTCTGTAATCACTTTTCTACGTGTGGTGTTGGTGGATTTTACAGCTGCAGTTTTAATGAGCTGCTGTTTCTTTTGACATTTGGAAATCTAATCTGGAAAAATGATTCAATGACTTGTAAAGACCTTTCATTTTATATGTTTAGCCATGTAGCTTTCCAGGGTCCTTGGAGCAAACAAGGGGCAACCACACTTTCCATATAGCTGCTGTTCCTGCCAGCACATGGCAGGCCAATTCCTATGGAGTTACTGAACAGATGTGGCTGGCAGCCCAGAGAGCTAATGAGAATTAATATTAGTGATTGCAAACACCTAGGAATAAATGGGAATTTGTGACTTGACTTATGAGAAGATGATATTTAAAAACCCAAAAGCTTGCATAAAATACTGAAAATTAGGGAGGCCATCCCATCTTAGAAAACAGAAAGTTAATAGGGTGGACAGAGAAAATATATTCACCACAAACAGGAAGCAACTATCAGATAATAAAAATATGTCAGCTACCAAGAGAGAGAAACAGCCTGAGAAGCAACATTTCTACTTGCAAGGAACATTAATTAATATTCTATAGACTATGTAATTCTTGTAATTACTTCTCTAAAATTGGGGTGTTTTGCTGAGAAAAGAGATCCTAGAGGAAATATACATGTCAAAATATATTATTCCTGAGTGCATGGCACATATGGATGAGGCTAAATTGGCCTCCTTATTCCTATTGCAAACCCCACAGGAGCTCTAGGATTAAAGACTGGCAGTCATTGCCCCATCAAGCCATTCATTCCGAGGGAACTGTAATTCTCAAACTGGAGGAGGCAATCTGGAAAAAGGACAATCGCCTGTGAATACTGCCGCCACTCCACCCCAATATACTGAATGCGATTAATAAACAATTGTTCCTTTTAAATCTCACAGTATTCATAAACTGCTCATGTCACGTGGCTCTCTACACCAAGTATGCTGATTTAATATTTCCTGGATCACACCCTTTTCCCTCTTGCACCTCAAACTATTTGCCTATCAAATTAATTGGTAACTATTTGCATAGCCACCTTTGCTTGCCTCATTCTTGTGGTCTTCCTCGCTTCATCAACAAGTGAAAATTTTTCAGCTATAAAACCAATCAATTTTGGTTGCTAGGAGGGAACACATCAGTCCAGAAAAAATGAAGCTGAAGGGTCAGAATTTGCTAATACCATTTCAAGCTCAGAGCTCATAAGTATTCCAAGGTGAAAAAAAAAAAAAAAACTTTGCAAATAGTCTAAAAACAAACCAAAGCAAAGAACTGGTTCTTCAGTGGATGGTATTTCAAAATGACACCACTGAAAAGCAAGGGTAGAAATAATACAAAGAGCATCCTGCATTGTGTTACGACATCACACGCGTGCACACACACACACACACACGCATAATAAGTGCACAGAGTGTCTCAGGTAGAGGACACATGAAACTGATAGCTCCTACCTCCATGAAGGGAAACAAGATGCTGGTAGATGGGCGACAGCTGAGGATTTACATTGCACTCCACACATCTGTTGGTCCCTTTTAAATTTTGCTTCTTGTACATACATCTTATTAGCAATAAAAAACTTTTTGAATGGCAGTTCTCACGCTGATAGCTAAGCTGCCTAGTTCTCGATCCCAGTTCCAAGATTGGGGAAAGGATTCATTTGCCATAAATGCCCACCATCCCATCTTCATCTTTCCCACTGCTCACACTAGACTATCCCCATTTGGAAGGCTCTTGGGAATCATCCAGTCCACAGGTTCTCAACTATCAGATCAAGAAATGGCTCAGAGTAATACAAATCATCTTTCCAGGACCACCTTGCTTTCTACAGATATAAAGTCAAAACATTTTAAAAAAAAGATTTTATGTATTTATTCATGAGAGACACAGAGAGAGGCAGAGACACAGGCAGAGGGAGAAGCAGGCTCCATGCGGGGAGCCCAATGTGGGACCCGATCCTAGGACCCCGGGGTGACGCCCTGAGTCAAAGGCAGACACTCAACCACTGAGCCACCCAGGCGTCCAAGTCAAAAATCTTTTTATAAGAAAACATGTCACGTGTTTCTAACTTTTCTTACCCAAAAGGATGCCGTCACAAAGAGCTAGCTTGAATATTCCTTCTAGGTAAATCTTTCAAACCCAAGAAGTGGATTGCTTTTTTATTCCTCCGAGCCTCCCTGTCCCACTGCCAACCACCACTTTACTCCATTAATCACTACCATTTCCAAAAACTCCCTTCCCAACACAATTAAGGAATCTAGAATTAAACATTTTGTTGTTTTGGGGCTTGCACTACCAATCCATCCCAGGAGAAATCAGTCTCCAATCAGGGGCACCACAGAGAACTCACAGCAGCTGTGCTTCCTAAGGCTGCTGGCGGCTGCCACTGTGTGCATTGATCTGTAGGGATTTCCAAGTCTCCCCTAACAGCTCATGAATTTTATAAACTAACCCCACTGTAACTAAACCATTAAACTTCAAATTTAGAATTTGTCAACAAAGATTTAGACGAAGCTCATGCAACTTTGCATCATCTGTGGCCTCTCCATAGCAGCCCTAGCACAGGCCTGGAAGAGCAAGCTCAGGGCCCCAGGCCTGGCTCTCAGAACCCAAATGTAGACAGGGAGGGCCCTGGCCTGTCAACAGCCCATCCATCTGACCCAAGGGAGGCTCAGCTTCCTGGGCCAAATACAGGGTGCAGAAAACTACACTCAGCGCAGAGTCTCCTCAGGCTTTTGTCTTCTCTAGTCCCGGTGGCTGCAGAGGCCTCTACTAACTAGTCCTCAAGTCTCTCTTTCCTTTATTTGCATCATACGACTCCAGATTTGACAATCCCATTTGCAGATGGCTATCTCCAAGATAAATTCCAAGCTCTTTCTCGTGGCATGTGTCTTCTGTGGTCAGGGTACTTCTTGCTCGGTCAGCTTCACCAAACCCAGATCCCCACATCCCTTAGCCATGCTGAACCTTAGGTCTTTCCCATCGGCCCAAGCCCCGTGCTGTCATGCCTCCCCTGTTCTGCCTCGGTGTCTCACCCCACAACCGATTTCTATCCACCTTTTAAGATTTAAATCAAGAAGTCTCTTATGATTTCAGTGACCATCTCCTGTGCTTGCTGTCTTACGTTGGAATTATCTGTTTTGTGCCTGCTTCTCTCTAGACTATGCATCCTCTGGTGTCATGACCTATTAATTCTGGGATTCCAAGAACCCAACATGGTACCTGCTGAGTAATTGGCACTAAATAAGTATTTGCTGAAATTTAGTATAATGGTTAATAGTTCTAGAGTCAGACCAGTTTAGGTACCAACACCACTTACAGAACAGCCTTAGGCAAGTTACTTAACCTCTGAGCTTCAGCTTCCTCAGCCCTAAAATGTTGATAATACCATGCATTTCACAGGTTGTAAGGATAAATACGCTCATACAGATAACATGCTTAGCAGATAGCAAGAACTCAGCAAATGTAGCTCTATTGTTACCATGCTCAAGCTCCGATCTGGCTGTGAGCCCTTGGCCAAGTCCCCCTCCAAGTCTCAGTTTCTCATCTCTAAAATGGGGGTAATAATTGCTTTCAACAAACTGGATTATTGTGTGGACAAAATGTGGTAATCCTTGAAAAGTATCTAGCAAAACGCCTGGCACATAGTAAGAGTTGATGGAACTCCAAAGGGGCCGGGGAGCCCTCACATTCATGCCTCATTTGTTGGAGCTGATCCATGCTTAGAAAGAGTTAGAGGCAGAAGGAAGAGCCACACTGGAAAGGGAATTCCTTACAGGCTGTCATATCATCTGTGAGAAGCATTTGTTACTTGTACCCACCCCTCCACACACCTATTTGCTTCCCCCAGACAAACCAGGGCTGTTTACATTGAGATCAAATGACGAATTGCAAAAGAGAAGAAATGAAGCAGCTGAGAGGCATTAGTTAAAAAGGATGTGGGCAAAGAGGACTGGGGACCTCACAGTCTCCGGTTGGCCATGACTATGTCCTGAGTCCAAAACATCTTTTCCATTTCTCTTGGTGGAGGCCAGAAGAGCTCCTCATGAAGCTAATAAGCCACTAATTCATTTCCAGGGGCGGGGGGTGCCTACAGAGCTGCCTTGTTTTCCTTGCTATGAGGATCATTAAAATGAAGGGTGGCATGCTCTTTGGACAGAGTCACGCGTGTCAGCTTGACAGCTGCTGGCTGGTGGGAGGGCAGGGGAGTTGTCAGAAGTAGATTGCCAGGAGAACGACGGAGAGAGACAGAGAGGCGAAGGCAGAGACAGAAACCGAGATAGAGAGACCAAGAGAGAAGGCTGATGATGCAGAGTTTTCACGGACGTGGTACAAGAGTTGACCAGACTCAGGCACAGCACACGCCAAGAAATTTATAACAGCAAAGGGAGTACTCGTACTGCGCCCCCATGTACCCTGGACTAGCTGCATATTTGAACGAATGTCCCTGGGAAGTCTGTGCAAATAAAATTGGCTTATTTCCAAAGCTTTCAAGGAGCAGCTCTCCTATTATTGGTACCCCAACACACTCCTTCCTTTCATTTCCCCTACTAGTATTCTTTCTGGAGATTTTCAAGAATATAACATTCTAACTGCTTTTATTCACATATTATTTATCATGAGCACTTCTCTTGTCACTAATAGTTTTCAGAAATATTTTAATAAGAACATTACATTTCGTTTAATGGCTTGTGACACCTCGTTTCTTATTAGGATCTTTCTGTTTTTTCACTATTTGTACTTTGTGATGTGATAAACATCCTCGATGATAAATTTTGCACACATTTTATTTTCCTAGGATATATCCTCAAAGGAAGAATCAAAAAAATGGAATTTTAGAACATTCTTAATCTTCATCTTTGTTTCACAAACTTAAATGAGCCGTGGCTATCCCATTGCAAACAGCCTACCACCATGCAGAAAATCCAGTTTTTAATTGCACATTGCTCCACCCTACTTCAACCTTGAGCAACTTTCTTATCTTCTATGCTGTTCAGTTTCCTGCTTTGCAAAATGAAAGTCTTAATACCTATCCTCTAAGGTTTTGAGAAAATCAAACCAATTAAAAGAGAAAATATATAAGATCACTATCACTATAGAATCCAAGGAAAAAGACTGGGGCACCTGGGTGACTCAGTCAGTTAAGCGTCCAACTCTTGATTTCAGCTCAGGTCATGATTTCAGGGTTGTGAGATCGAATTCCACATCAGGCTGTGCACTGGGCATGGAGCCTGCTTAAGGTTCTCTCTCTCCTTCTCTCTCTGCCCTCCCTCCACCCTGTGTGCGCGCGCTCTCTCTCTCTCTCTCTCTTTAAAAAAAAAAAAATCAAAGGAAAAATACTGACAAAACAATACTCATTCTTGACTTAAAAAAGAAAACTGTTAGAAATTAGAAAGACAAGGAAACTTCCTTCCCCTTAATAAGAAATTTTAGCAGCAAATGAAAGTCAGTCTAATACTACATGATGATATATCAGAAGACTCCTCATCAAAATAAAAAAGCTCACTTTCGGTATTGCTAAACATATTACAGTAGCAGGGAGGGGGGTTCCTACCCAGTGCAATAAGAAAAAATACTGCAGAGAAGAAAACTGTCATTATGTGTTAGATATATTATTGTCTGCCTGAAAAGTCCACAGAAATAAATTTAAAACTGTTAGAAGTGATTGACAATGGTTTGCTGAAAGATTTGAATATCCAGCAACATCACATTTTTTTTAAATTACAATAGAATTAGCCATATTAATAATAGGAAAAATTCCATGAAATGCTTATGACCAAACCTAACATGAAACAAATCAGATCTCTATGAACCACACTATCCAGCTTTACTGAAGAAAATAGGGACTTGGATAAGTGGAGAGGCATACCATGTTTCCAGATGGAAAAACTCATTGTCTTAAACAGTACCTCTAAATTAGTCTATAAACGCAATGATAAATTCAGTCACATCAAAAATCTCCATAAAATTTTTCATGAAAATTATAAGCTGCTTAAAAATTATTCTGGATGATAAGAGCATAAAAATAACTGATAAAATATTGAACATGAAGACCAGTGAGTGGAGATATGCATGGCGAGAACATACAAACACTTTATAATGCTATAGCAATTAAAATAGTATGAAAATTCCACAAAAAGAGTTGCCAATGAATCGGTGGCACCTATATCTACGTGAGATTTCAGCATATGACAAAAGTCACATCTCAAGTTAGTGAGGAAATCATGGATTCTTAAATAGTGTTAAAACCACTGACTATTGGTGAAAAGATATTTACGTTACATCTTGAATTGAAAACATACAGAAAGGGGCACCTGGGTGGCTCAGTGGTTTAGCGCTGCTTTCAGCTCAGGACGTGATCCGGGGGTCCTGGGATCGAGTTCCGCATCGGGCTCTCCACAGGGAGCCTGCTTCTCCCTCTGCCTGTGTCTCTGCCTCTCTCTGTGTCTCCCATGAATAAATAAATAAGATCTTTTAAAAAAGAAAACATACAGGAAAAAAAATCCCAATAAAAACGCTAGATCTAGAAAGCAAGTAACATGAATGTTAGAAATAACTATAGGAGAATATGTTCCTAATCGTCCAATGAGACCCCTCGCCCCTTTAGAACGCAGAAGCAGAGGATTAGGTTAACTGACTCCCCAGTGGTTGGCTCTTATCATCACTGATCTACACAGGTGTTTTCTTATGTTTTCCCCATTTTGTTCCTGATCACCACTCCAATTCCCCTGCTCCTCACAGGCACCCCTCTAATGAAGTTTCATCACCTTTGCTTACCTTGATGGGATAAATGTGCACAAATAGCACCAAACTACAGATCTTGTTCTGTCTTACATTGTGCTGCTCTCCACTCTGTGTTATTGAGTATGGTTCCCTAACACCCATCCCATTCGGCCTATCCATTCTCTAGAAATGACCGTTTAGGTTGCTGTTAACTCTCTGCTACCACAGAGAAGACTGCATTTCATTGCTCCATACAAGAGTGTCTGCAGGGTGTACACTAAGGAGTGGGGCCACCAAGTTCAAGACAATGACTAGAATGGCTGCAGCACCCCAGCTGACTAGTCCTAGTGACAATGCAAGAGTTTTCCCATTTCCTTACGTTCTTGGCAACATTTAGTATTTTTTAACTTTTATATGTTTGCTAACTTAATAGGTATAACTTTGAGCTCAATGCTGCTTCCATCTGCATTTCTCTGACTCCTAGTAAGATCAAGCACCTCTTTATTGACATTGCTAGCTATTCAGGTTCCCCCTTCTGTTAATTGCTATTCACATCTCTATTTATTATTATTATTATTATTATTATTATTATGTTTCTGTTAGGTTTTTAACATTTTTTCTGGTTGACTTGTAAGACATAGCATGAATTATATATTAATCTCTTATTTATTTTATTTTGCAAACATATCAAATTTTTACCCATCTATTTATCTATAGTTGCCCTTAATGATCAGAAATATCTAATTTTAATGATCAAAGATCTAGTTTCTTGTTTCTTACACGAGGTACAAAAAGAAATGGCCAGAGAGGAAAGATGATCAATATAGCTGCAACCAAGACAACCTTTACAAAGCTGCAGATAAGAAAATACACACGTCTAAGAAACATGTGAAAAGATGCAAATTAAACCAAGTCGACGCCATTTGGGGCTCTGCTGACTCTCTCTCTCACACACACACACACAGCCAGGTTACAGGGTGATGTGGGTTCTTGTACACTCTTGGTGGAAGTGCAAACTGTTCATTCTTTTTGGAGGGCAGTTAGATGGTACCTAATAAGATGCAATGTGTGTGTGATCCTCTACCCAGACATTCTTCTTTATGTGTCAATGTTTACAGAATAATTGTTTGTAACAGGAAAAAATTAGAAACAACTGAAATAATCATCAGTAAAGAAAAAAACAAGCTATGATACATATGAACTATGGACTCATCTGAATAAATTAAAATAAAAAAGGTATTTTATGTGCACTGACTTGAAATGGTCTTAATGAGCTATTCATTATAAAGAAACAAAAAGCAAATTGTAGAATATGTACCTGTCACCAGAGGAGATAAGGAAACAATGAGAAAAACCCACCAAACACGACTATATATACAGACACTATATAAATACACAAGCAAACTTTTAGAAGCATTCACACCAAATTCAAAACAGTTTCCCCTGGTAAGAACAGTGAATTTGAGAAGGAGACCAATGGAGACTTGCTTTTGCTATTTGATTTTTTTTTTCTTACAATAAGAATAGTTTCATCTTCTACTAATATAAATAAAATAAATTCTAACTGATTTTTAACAAAATTAAATGAGATAATTATGTTCAAGCCCTTTATGAGCTGAAAAATACCACACAATGCCTAGGCATAATTAAAAGAAGATATAATATAGAACAAGATTTAATCAAATTATAAGTACTTTCTGACATTAAAATTCAATTATTCTAATTGCTGCCTAACTTACCTCTGGGTTCTATAGCCAAGGCCAAAGCAGAAAATTAGAGAACAATGTTCATTTAGCTTAGATTCTAAGATCCAAAGCCTCTCGATCACCCTAGTTCAGGAGTCAAGGAATCAGAGTCCACAGGTCAATGCAGCTCACTGCCTATTTTTGTATGTCCCAAAGGTTAAAAATGGCATTTACATTTTTAAATGGTTAAAAAGAAACCAAAGAAGAAAACTATTTTGTGAAATGTGCAAAATATGTAAATTCCAATTTTAGCATCCATAAATAAAGCTTTATTGGAACACAACTATATCGATTCATTAACGTAATGTCTGGCCCCTTTAGTGCTACAAAGTAAAGGAGTAGTTACAACCGTGTATGGCCAAGAAAGACTAAGATATTTACCATCTGCCTTTTTACAGAAAGAGTTTGCTAATCCCCTGCCACAGATTATCTTTCTGAGTAGCATCTTACTTTTTAGTTTATGTCAAGTTTAGCATAAAAACTTGCTCTCCACACTGAAGATGCCAAGACTTTGGATAGCTATTGCTAATGTATAAATACCATAAATCGTCCTCAGTTTTCACATTGCTTTCTCAGTACTCCCTGCTCAACCTGTCTGTTCTATGCCTCTTTCAACAGGGAAAGGAACTATCTTCTGAAAGAAAGCACAACTGGGTACTGTGAGTTCTGTTTCCACTCTTCCTCAATTACCCACACCTTAGGGAAAATCTTATAGTCCTGAGTGACTAACCCAAGGCCCCAGTACACACACTGGAGGTGATAAGCTGGCACCTGAAATGATGCTGCCAGCAAAGAGCCAGCTTTAGCAGTAGTCCCTCATTACCGGGTTTATGGGACTTCAGAGGGCCTGATAAAACCTATAAGGCACCTGCTCAGAATAATGCAAGTATGTGCATACAAAATTTGGACTAGCTTTTTAGGGAGTTCATAGAAACTCTGGCACCCATCCTTAGATTTCTAGGTATCCATAGATCTGATTTTAAATCCCTGATTTATAGGGCCTGCCTACAAAGGGAATAGCAATTGCCTCCCTGCCCTTCTATAATTCCATAAACCTTGAAAAAAAGCTCAAAGCTCCAGCTTTGATCACATAAAGGGAAAGTCACACACATACAAGGCAAGAGGAGACAGAAAATCTTCTCAATTCAACCTCCCACTAGCAAGTCAATCTCCTCTCCTGGCTTCTGCCTAGATGGGCTGGGAAATATCTTACCTTCTGTGTTTCACTTGCAATGTGGAAGAGGCAAACGAGAGGAGTCCAGAGAATTGTGAAAGTTAGGTATAAATAAAACTGTCGAATGACAAACTGATTTAGAAGATTATAAACCAGAGCCATTTTTAAGGAAAATTTTACTAGAGTGTGTACATTATAAAACCACAGGACTAAGTAAGGGTTGTGAATCTGTGGAAGTACTCAGTGTGTTGCCACGTGGCTGCGCCTCAGTATCACCTGAGGGAGATTTCCTGAAATGCAGATTTATGGTCCCATCAAACATACTGAATGAGACTCCCTGAGAGAGAAGCAAACAGGGAATATACACATATACATATTCATAGACATAGACATTTTTAAACAAGATTCCCCAGTGAGTCTCCAGCCAAGCACAAGCCTATAGACATGCACAAAGGAACCACTGAATAAAAATATGCAGATGTGAATGGTTCAGCAAAAAGAGTAGTGAACAAAGAGTTAAACAGCTTGAGTTCCAGCCCTGTTCCTGTCAATTTCCCAAGTGACCTGGGATAGATCATTTCACTTCTCTGGGCCCCACTTTCTTCATCTGAAAGAAAAAAAGAGGAACATAAACTAAACAATATTCAAAGACTTTTCAATTTCCAAAATTTTATGATCTTCTACCCAGCATCATCCAAAAGTACCACTTAATGGAAAACTGAATCAATAATGAGCAAGTTTTAGAATAAGACTAGTCACAAAGCTTCGGATAGATACAACCTGACTCTACCAAACAGACGCTGATAAAATTGAAGGGAGAGACAGACAATTCAACATAAAAGCTTCAATAATGTGTAGAACAACTAGGCAAAAGATTAGTGGGAAAAAAGAAAACAGAAAATTTGAACAGGAGTATAAACCAAGTTGGCCAACAGACAGCATAATATATATTCTTCTCTGGTACACATGGAACATTCTTCAGAATAGACCATATGTTAGGTCATAAAACAAGCCTCAGAAGATTTTTTAAAGGAATTGAAATCATGCAAAGTATGTTCTCAGATAACCATGGAATGAAATTGAAAATCAATATAAGAAGGAAACTTGGAAAATTCATAAATATGTTCAAGTTATACAACACAATCCCAAGTAACCAGCGATCCAAAGAAATCACAGGGGAAATTAGAAAGCACCTAAAGATGAATGAAAATGAAGATATGACATCCTTAAGCTAAAGGGATGTGGCAAAAGCAGGACTTAGAGAGAAAATTATAGGTATAAATATGTATGTTTTAGAAGAATAGAGATATTGAATCAATAACTAAATCTCCTTTAAGAAATCAGAAAAAGAGGAGCAAATGAGACTCAGAGGAAGAAGGAAAGAAATAATAAAGACTAAAGTGGAAATACATGAAATAAAGAATGGAAAAGCAAAACAGAATCAACAAAAGCAAAGTGAATTCTTTGAAAAGAGCAACAAAATTGACAACTGTTAGCAAGACTGGCAAAAAAAAAGAAGCAATATTCAAACTATTGAAATCAGGAAACAAAGAGGATACATCACTACCAAATTCACAGAAGTAGAAATGATTATGAGGAGGATTTTATGAATAATTGTAGGTCATCCTAGATGAAATGGATGAATTCCTAGAAGTTCACAAACTACCAATACTGACTCAGAAAGACAGAAAATCAGAATAGACTTGTAACAAGTAAAGAGATAATTAGTAAGTGTCCTGAAAAGAAAGGCTTCACTGGCCAATTGTATCAAATGCTTAAAGCAGAAGTAGCATCAAGCCTTCATAAACTTTTCCATAAAAACAGAAGAGGAGGAGACACTTGCCATCTCCTTCTACTACCACCCATTATCATTCTGATGCCAAAACCAGTTGAAGACATCCCAAGATAATAAAACTACAAAGCAGTATCCAATGGAGAAGCAAAAAATCCTTACAAAATGGTAGCAAACTTAATCTAGTAACATATAAAAAAAGATTATACATTATGAATAAGTGAGATTTATCCCAAGTATTCAAGGTTGGTTTAATATATTAAAATAAATCAATATAATACACCATAGTAATAGAATCAAGGACAAAAACCAAATGATAATCATTTCATAGATAAACAAATGGCATTAGGCAAAATTCAACAATTCTCATGACAAAAATGCATAACATAGTAGGCACATAAGGTAGCCTCCTCACTCTAGGAAAGTTATGCACAAAAAATACATAGCTAATGTCATACTTAATGGTGACAGATGAAGTGCTTTCCCCTTAAGATCCGAAGCAAGATGATGATAGCCCTCTCTTTACTTCTCAAAATTGGACCAGAGTTTCCAGCCAGGGAAACTAGGCAAAAAAATAAAAAATTAAAATAAAGAAATTAAAATAAAATAAAAAATAAAAAAGAGAAAGGTATCCATTATTAGAAAGGAAAAAGTAAAACTATCTCCATTTACAAATAACATGAAAAGGAAAGTCCTAAAGAAGCCACCAAAAAACAATTAGAATTGATACACAGTTCAACAAATTTGCGACATATGAGATTAATATACAAAAAAAAAACGTATTTCTATTCACAAGCAATGAACAACTCAAAAGTGAAATAGAGAAGACTTCATTCACACTAACATCAGCACAGATATAGTGCTTAGGAGTAAATTTAACAAAAGAAGTGCAGGACTCGTACAGTGAAAACTACAAAATGCTTTTTGAAAGGAACAAAAGAAGATCTAAGTGGAAACATACCCCACCTTCGTGGATAGGAAGACTTACTAAGATGGCAATACTGCCCATATCCACTTACAGAATAGCAAAATTTACTACAAAAGCTACTGTAATGAAGACTCTATGATTCTGGTATAAGGATAGACATAGAGATTAATGGAATAGAAGTGAGAGTCGAGAAATAAACCTATGGCTTTTTTGACAAGGATGCCAAGAAAATTCACTGGGGAAAGAATATTCTTTTCAACAAATGATGCTTGGACAACACACCCAAAAGAATGCAATTGGACCCCCACCTCATACCATATACAAAAGTTAAAGTGGGTCAGAAACCTAAATATAAGAGCTAAAATTACAAAACCTTTAGAAGAAAACAGTGACGTTGGATTAGCTACTTATTGGATGTGACACCAAAAAACACAAGCAACAAAAGAAAAGAAGAAATTGAAGTTAACCAAAACTTAACATGGTTGTGTTATAAATGACCCCAACCGGAAAGTTAGAGGAAAACCCAGAAAACGGGAGATATTTGCAAATCATACTTGATATGGAACTTATATACAGACTATATAAAGAACTGTCACCTCTTAACAATACAAGGACAAAAAAAACGGGCCACACCGGAGCCCGGGGGTGGCGAGGCCGGCTTGGCCTGTCACCCGCCCATGTCTGCAGAGCCCCGCGCTCGGCCCTCCGTCAGCTGTCACGAAGGACTCGAGGCCCCGAGCCCCGGGACCGAGCCGGGCAGGGACAGAGCCGGCCCGCGGCGGGCCGACGGCACTTGGGACAGTCCCCGAGAGCAGAAGTCCTAAGAGGCAGGTGGCCTGACTCGCAGGAGGGCGGCAAAGCAGACGCGCCAATGTCACATCGCTGGCATTGCCTCCGTGGGGACGAAAGGCCCTCCCGCGGGACAGAGCCGCAAAGCCAGGAAGCCGCCCCGCTGGCCCCGCGTTTATGCAGCGTCTGCAACTGAGGGATGCGAGTCCAGGGAGGCCACGCCGGCCACTGTCCCGGCCACCCCGTCTCCGTCGTCTGCCCTGGGAGGTGGCACCGGCCTCACGATGCGGAGGCTCTGTGCCCGGGCAGCTGAAGCCAGATGGGATGCCAGCGAACGCCTCTGCTCGTGTGGACGCGGTCGGGGCGCCAGGCACTAGGCCTGCCCTGCGGCTCCCCCAGCTTGGGAGCCCTGGGCCTGCCTGGAGGGACGAGGGAACATCGAGGGGTGGCCCTGGGTGATGGGTCAGCTGTGCCAGACAGCTGCTGTCCCCCCGTCACAGGGGCCCACCCGCCGCCTGGATCACCTGCGCAGCCGCAGACAGCGCGGCTCCGGTCCCTCGCTCTGAAGGCTGCGCTCAGGGCCCTGCTGCCCGGGACCCTCCTGCCCGGGACCCTGCTGCCCGGGACCCTGCTGCCCAGGACCCTGCAGCCCACAGCCGTGCCAGCCCCCTGGTCTGTATGTTCACAAGCCCTTTCCCACTACAAAGGCGGAGTCCAGGACTTACTCAGACTCTTGCAACAGGTCTGCACGGAGCAAAGTATTAACTGTCTGGCCCTTTACAGAAAACACTGACTGACCCTTGGCCTAGCGAAGCTGAGACAGTGGACCCAGGGGCGGCCCACCCGGGTACAAGAATCAGCAGCCCCACGTACCCGTGTGTGGCCAAGCCCAAAGGAGAGCTGCCTAACTGTGCGGCAGGGTCACTGGCCTTTTCTATAAACTGGGACAATAATCATGTGGCTTCATGGGATTGAGACTCCACACAACGCTCTCCCACTTTGGAAACAGTTCTGGTCCTTTAAAGGAAGTGTTAAGAGGTTTTAAATGAGGTTCTCTAGTTCCAACCTTCCAGAATGGTCCTAGACTCCCTCCCCGTTTCTAAGGAAACTGGCCGCCAGCACCAAGGGCCAGGCACGGAGCTGAGGAAGCCGTCACACAGCTGTCCCTTCACTGGGTGGGGGTAGGTTGGGGAGCCCTGTCTGCCTAGAGGCCCAGGCCTTGAGCTTCAGCTGGGACGAGAGGGACAGTCCTGCCTTGCGAGAGCCCTAGCCCGAGGCAGGTGGGCAGACGGTCGAAACACCACAGCACCCTGCGAGGCTCTCACCTAGGGCGCTGCGCCCCCAGGCACCTGGGAAGTGGGGTTTGATTGCAGTTTGCCTGCTTCAGTCTGCTCTGTCCTGCTGTGTCTATGTTCCTGCTAAGCCCCAGCACCCCCCTCCGACCAGACACTTAAGTTGAGGTGGGGTGTGGGACCCACGTGAAGCTCTCTGCCCCCCTTGTAGGTCTGGGTTCCATCAGCTTCTAACTGAAAGAATTCAGGAGAAGGTGGAGCACCGGGGAGGAGGAGGCAGAGGAACATGTACATTATGTAAGACTCGGGGGCAAAGCTAATCCCGGCAAAAATACTAAATAGAATCTCTGCAAAGAGCTCAAATGCAACAACGACAAAGAAACCCGCAAGAGCCCCAGCACGCATAATCTGGGCTACGCGTGCTTTTCTCAAGTAACGGAAGCCAAAGACCTTGACCTCGAGTTACCTACACTTGTTAGTACAAGTGGACATTAGGGGCTTGAGGTGCGATTGTGCTTCCGGCCCCACGTTCAGTCTTCTCGGTCTCTAGCGCATTCCATGTGTGTACATGTAGGGATCTCTCCGAGCAGAAACAGTGTTGGAGTGTGAACAAGGATCTGCCTCAGAAGTTATTGAACTTTGAAATGACGGGGTGGGATGGACACAGATTTCAAAAGGAGAGAGCGTTATCATAAAACAAAAGGATCTAGAACACAGCACACGACCCCACCGCACAACCCCGAATAGAAGAAACTGGAAAATTGAAAAGAGCCCCTGGTATCCAGATCCCCCTCCTTGGACTGCGCCCGGAGCCGAGCAATGTCACAGGCCCTGGTCTTCACGAGGGGTGGGCAGAAGCATTCCTTGCACTTGGATGAGGCAGTGCTTCTCATTTTCTGAAAGCTTTCATAGACATTAACTAATTATTTTTGTTCCATACGACTTGACACAACACCGCAGCTGCACTCGCAGGGAGAGACGTGTCAAAATATCAAAAAGTATTGATGGAGCCAGGAAATCAGCAGAGAACACAAACACACCCCACAAACAGGGAATGAACAGGGGAGAGGGAAGCAGGGACAGGACAAGCTACTGGGGGTGCAATGAGAGTGAGCTCCTTTTCCAAGACCCATGGGGACTAGATTTTTTTCCTTGCCCTCCCGTCCTCCTTAAGAACAAACAACAGGGCAGTGTGATATGCAGGCCCTGGGTCTAGTCCCGGCTCTGCCACTTGAAAGACTTGTGGCTTGGGACAAGTCCCTGTTTCTGTAGACCTCACCCTCCTCGTCGTCACACCTTTCACAACCCACGATTCTAGTTTTTATAAAATAGCTGTTCTTGTCCAGGGATGATTCTTGCCTCGTCCGGACACACCGAGGATTAGGAACACCAAGGAAAAAAAAATGGGTGACGTTGGTGAGTGTCCATGACCTGTGGCTGGAAGAGCATCTATCACCCAGACATTTGGTCAAACATGAGTCTGGTTGTGTGTGTGAGAGTGTTGTGGATGAGATGAAAATCTGAGTTGTTTTCCGAGCAAAGCAGATCGCCCTCCTTAGTGCGAACGGGCCTCATCCCGTCAACTGAAGACCTGAGTGAAACACAAAGCCTGAGTAAGAGGGAAGCCCTCCTGCCTGACTGCGGTGCTGGGACATCTGTCTTCTCCTGCCTTTGGACTCAAACTGAAACTTCACCCCTTTCTTGAGGCTCCTGCTTGCTGACTGCAGATCTTGGGACTTTTAATTGTGTGACTAATTCCTTATAATAAAGCTCTTTTGTATATATGTACATCTACACATCCCGTCGGTTCCATTTCCCTGGAGAACGCCACCTAACACAACGTCTGAAAGCATCTCGGATGTGTATGCTTCAGAGACGATGGCTGGAAACCTGGGCTCCAAAAGCTTTCCTACCTCACCCGTATAGGCATTAAAAATAGTAAGGGTGAGCTCATGTGGTTCGACGTAAAAATATATGAAAATAACACGGTAGAACCCAGCGTTGGTCAGACCTTCATTAAAGCCACATGCCAGGATCCCTGGGTGGCGCGGCGGTTTGGCGCCTGCCTTTGGCCCAGGGCGCGATCCTGGAGACCCGGGATCGAATCCCACGTCGGGCTCCCGGTGCATGGAGCCTGCTTCTCCCTCTGCCTGTGTCTCTGCCTCTCTCTCTCTCTCTCTCTCTGTGACTATCATGAATAAATAAATAAAATCTTTAAAAAAAAAAAAAAAAAGCCACACGCCGCGTGAGAAGAAATACCACCTAAGCCCGAGACTTGAGAAGGTTGGGAGGAAAGCTATGGACATAACACAAGAGGAAAAAAAAGGCCCTTGGGAGAAATATCAGAGCAAGTGAGTGAGTTTAACTGAAGAGCAGAAGCCTGGGGACAGATTTACAGAGCTAAAATATAAGAAGGATTATCCAGTGATCCGTTCATCTACCGCGAGGCCAAAGCCAGGAAAGCCAGGTCTACAATGAAGAAGACGGGAGGAAGCTTATTTACATCACTAGGATCCTGTTGACTGGGATTGTGCAAGAGAAATAGTGTAGACATAGGCTACAGTCTCAAAACCCAACATTTTAGCACAAATCCTTCCAACACTTACCTCTAGTCTCAAATCTCTTAACCAATCTCCCTCCTTCTCTCAGTTTCTCTCTCTCTCCATCTCTCTCTCTTTTTTTTTTCCTCTCTCTCTCTCTCCCTACTCACAAACCTCACATAATTTTGCATTCTATTTCTTTCACTCACGGAAACATCACGAACATTTTCCTAAACCATCAGCTACTTGTCTACACCATGATTTTTAAGTACATGAATATCATTCTATCATATAGATGTATCTCAATTTATCTAACAAATTCCCTATTTGTGGGCCTTTAGATTCTATCCAATTTTTCACAATTTTAAAGAACACTACTTGAATAGCTTTATATTTAAAAAAAAAAAAAAAAGTTACACCTCCCTTCCTGACTGTTTCCTTAGTATGAATTCTTAGGTGTGGGAATTGCTGGCTTGTGAGCCCGGTTAAGTATTCTGAAACCTATAGGATACTCATGTCTCTATGTTCTCACCGACACTGGTCTCCCCGACACAGGTCGAAGTTCTTTTGTCTTATCTCCGCAAGAATTAATTCTGTGTAGGAGAAGTTCAAAGAAGACTTTTTGTGAATCAAGTGGCATTCACCCGAGCTGAGCGAGCTGTAGGATTTCAATATGCCAAGTAGTTGGGGAAGAGCATTTCAGGGCAAGAAATTTAGCACAGCAGCCTTGGAGGCTGGTGCCGTTTGGAGAAGCCAGGAATCCGGATGTTCTGAGGCGCCGGAGTTCTGGGTAACATAGGATTAGACTGAAAAGGCCGGCGAGCACGGCATTGCGGAAGGCCTTGAGTGGCATCGTAAGGAGCTTAGATTTTATTCTACAGCAATTGGAAGCCATTAGCAGTTTCTGAGCAGGGGAGCGATGTGTTTTTGCACGCTATCCTGAGGGTGCCAAGAACCTGCCAAGAAGGTTGTTAAGTGGCAGGATTGGGTTTCATAGTTTTGACAGTAACCAGGAGACATGTCTATTTTTCCCACTCTGGTGTGATGCTGGGGTTGGAGCACTTGACTAGTGTTCCAACATGCTTCCTATTAAGAGGACCAGACCCCACCCGAACAAATCAAAAAGGGAGAAGAACAAATGTATGCAGAGCTAGCAGAACAGAACGCAGCAGGCCCTGCAAGTAGCACCCGATAATTTATCTTAGTCCTTATTTCTCTCATCAATATTTTATGTCACTAGGAAACTCCAGCTTCATTTTCTGGTAATGAATTTATCATGAGACCAAGAGCAAGTTGCTGAGGCAGATGCCCTGGGAAGCTGGGCAGAAGGGCAGCTCCAAGCCCCGGCCTGCCGCTCGGCCACCCCGCAGGGCAGAGGCGCCGCCAGGCCAACCGTGAGAGCCCGGCTCCGGGAGCGGGGCTTGCATCTCTGTGGATCACTGCTTCCCCAAATAAACCCTCTTCAGAAAATGCCTTTCCTCCCTGGGAGGCTGAGTAGTCAGGGAAGGTTAGTCAACACCACTGATTAATCACCCACTGGGTGAAGAACCTTGTACTAGAACTGGAGGGGAATAAACGTATTCAAGTAGCAGCCCTCGTTCTCCCTGAATCTGTGGTCCTTGTGCAGGGTCGGCGGAGCTCCAGGGCACGCTGGGCCTCAGGCCTGGGCCCTGGGTGGAGAGCTGCTGACAGCCGCCCCCCGAGAATCCCGGCCTTGGATTTCAGCTCCAGCCCTTTCTGTGTAGCTGGGGGCAGTCAGGATGGTCTGGCTCCAGAAACCTTATTTGACAAAGTGGGAGAAACAGTAACAGCCCCAGATGCTCCGATGGCCCTTAGTGTGAGCTTCAGATTACCTGTTCCGCCCATTCTCACAGCCACCCCAAGGTGGAGGCGAGCCTTACACTTTACAGGTGGGGACATTTGCGCCCAGCGGGGGGGTAGGGCCAAGGAGCTAGTTTCGAATTCAGAGTCTGAGGCCTCAGCTGCCTCACTACACCGTCTCATATCCCCTACGTGGGTAGAGCTGCTTTTGCTGCAAGTAACAACAAAAATATTTTTCAAACCCCACTCGAGCTGGCTTAACCAGTAATGAAACCTAATGGCTCACAGAAAACCCAAGGTATTTTACTGGTTTCATGTCTGGTTTGACGGAGGGCCTCCAGTGATGTCGCCAGGACTCAAATTTCATCTCCCCCAGCTGTACTTCCTATACTTCCAGACAGACTCCCGGGGTTCCCAGACTCCCAGGGCTCCACTTTCAGACAGACTCCTAGATGGGTGCATCGTGGCTGCAGCCATCGCCTGTCGTGTGCTAGCGTAGCCTTTAATTAGTAAGAAGCAAGCCTCTTCTCCGGTGTTACCGGCAAAAGTTTCATCGTGTCTCATCGGCTCAGATCAGGCCCTGGGCTCTAATGGCCACGGGGGACTGCAACACGTGAATCGGGGCAGCCTGAGGGCAAACCCTCCACCCGTTGGTGGGGACCGGCACCCCGGCTGAGCACACAGGCCAGTCCGAGGATAAGGTCGTTCCACGGAGGAAAAGCAGGGCACAGTTGTCAAAGAACAAGAAATGGGTGGTAGGTGGCAAAAGCAACAGATGTCTACTTTATATTCCGCCTTCCAGCTGTCCCCCCAAAATATTGAAATGCAGATGGAAAGGCATCACTTGAAATGACTCTATCAAAAGAAAGATGAAGTATTTTTCAGCTCAACAATTTGCCAGAGAAACTCCATACCCGGAGCCTGCCAAACCAGTCCTCTAGCATTCTCTTCCTCATGCACCCCAGTCCAAACCGTGGGACTATGCTCGGCTCCCCAAACACACCCTGGAGCCTCTTGCCCCAGGCCTCTGTAGGTTCTGTTCCCCCTCATTTGGGGGAAGATCGTTCAGATCTGAATATCCCTAATGACTAGTGATGCTGAGCAGAGTTGATTACATTTTTGGCCATTTATATATATTCTTTAGAGGAAAGTCTGTTCAATTCCTCTGCCTATATTTTAATTGAGTTGTTTAGTTTTCTATTGTGTTGGAGTTCTTTAGATATCCTGGATATTAATCCCTTGTTATATATATGATTAGCAAATATTTTCTCCCTTCCTGTGTGTTGCCTTGTCACCCTGTTGATGGTTCATTTGATGCACAAAAGGCTTTTTAACTTTGGTGAGATCCAACTTACCTATTTTTTGTCAGTCTTAGCAGAACGGCCTTTTCCACCCGCCTTACTGCTCTTGGTATTTTAGCATTTCTGAAAGCCATCATCACCACCTACAAGTCCATACATGCACCTGTTCTGTACTTTTCCCTGCTTCCTCACTACAAGGTGAGCTCTATGAGGACAGGAGCTCTGTTTGGTTCAATGCGGTCTCCTTAAACATAGCAGGTGTGTGTCTGACATACAGTAGGTACTCAATGAATAGCTGTTGAATGATGAATGAATGAGGCTTTGGAGAGAACTCCTTTGACTACAGTCAGTGCCACCTGCAGCAGAGAACCTAGGGGCGCAAGGGAGAGAGGAGAGGAGGCCCGAGAACACATAGACACCAGGCCTCAGGTGAGCGCCTCCACTATGCATGGCACAGTATGTCCGCAGAAAGGCTGAGGACATACAGCAGGAAGATAGAAAATGGAAGTTTGGAAAGGAGGCTAGTGAAGCCCAGAACAAGAGACAGGAAGAAAGAAACAGAAAGGGGCATAGGGTAGGGATTGGAAAGGTGCCACCATCAATTCCCATGCAGCACCATGGTTGTCTCTGTCTTGTCTGAGCCAGGAGATGAACAGGGTCCTCTGACCCCTCTCTAAGACCCTATTTGTGCCATTACAGATAGAGCTGCATCTCAAAAGGGACATTAAGAAAAACAGTCTGAAAAATGGTAATCAGGTTCTCGGTTTACCTAGTTCACTGAGCAGGTAAATCTATTTTCATTGAGAAAACTGAAATAAGACTAGCATTCAGCTATGACATTTACTACACAGATTAATTAATTACCTAAACAGATCTGAGTTAGAAAAATAAGATAATTTCAGAGAATCACAACATACACCCACAGTTTCAGGGAAATATTGGTAAAAGTCACTACCCAAGAGACATGGAATAATATTGGTTCATTTTTCCTTCTTTTAACACTGTTTCAGCCATTTGCCATTTCCCCACAAGGTAAACCCCTGATACTCACTGAATATTATTCAAAGTTCATTATTGCAAAGTAACATTATTGCTTATATTGCACCATTTAAAGACCGTAAATATTCTGCAAACAACCCCATCTCATTCTATGAGGCAGAAATTATATTACCCATTTCTCATTAAATTTCTAATGAGCTAATAAATGATTGAAAAGTTCTCTGCAAGGATGGTGCACGACACACCAGGGTGGGATGCTGACTCCTATGGTCAGTGCATACACTGGCCTCAAGGCTAAACGGTTGGGTTTATGGTACCAAGTGACCTAGAGAGCATTGGCCAAAGGGAGACAGGACCCAGCAAAGGCAGCAAGACTGTGCCCACAGCCCGGGCTTTCCTCCTGCTTCAGAGCCAGTCTTTTCAAGACCCTACAAACCCACATTTTTCTCCTGAGTCCTGTAGCTGGTGCACCGGAAGTCTAACCTTCTCTCTGCAGGAAAAGAAAACTAAGAAGCATTTTTCACTACAGCCACATTCACCACTTCTGCTCCCAAACACACCAGCCACCCACCTCACTGTTGTTCATTCCCAGAATCTTCTTTCCCATCTTCTCCTCCTTCCCCCTTCAAGACCTATCCCCAGTGAGTACTAAACATGCTTGGTGCTACACTGAGCGCTGTAGACACATTACCTCACGTCACCTTCACAACAACCGTGCGAGGGAAATAACCTTACCCCGTCTTACAGGTGAGAAAACAGAGGCCTAAGGAGGTTGGGAAACTGGTCCTGAGTCAATGAGAACTGGCGACGCTGGAGTAAAAGCCCAGGGCCCGGCCCCTCCACACTACCAGGCAATAATCTCTCCTACCCGCCACCAACCTCAAGTGATCAAGCCCTGCTGTGGGCTCCGTGAGCAATTAGTGTCTCTTCAATTACTCTGACAGTTAATCATAACCTGCCTGCGATAGCTCTACAATTGTTGTCCTGAAATATTAAGTGTTTCCTTTATTGAGGTATTCATGCCTCATCTCCCCAACAAGCCTGGAAGCTCCTTGAAGGAATTTATCTTTGCCTTAGTACCGTGCCCAGTACCTATACAAAAATTTATCAATTCCGTTTAATTGTTTTTGCAAGTGCCCAAGAGCTCTTGGCTCTTCGGGATCCTCACCGGCATTTCCCTGCTATAGGAACACACAACATTCCACCTCCACTTCAACTCCTATAGATCAGCAGCCCTGTTAGCAGCCCTACAATTTCGTCCTGATGACTAACACTTGGGTCATTATTCCTTCCCAACCAAGCACTTGCAAGGCTTTTATTTCCTTGCCCCGAGGACCAGGGGTGCGGGCTGGAGAGTTCCCGCAAGGTTTGTGACATGTGCTATGCTGTGATACCCTTTCCTGTCTGGTTGATTTACGACGTTTGCAAGGTCCGTCCACGCTTAGCTACGTCAATACTTCATTCCCTGTTAAGGCTAGACAACACTCCGTGTCTATGGTCTCCGTGGTATGCACATGCCACACTTTGTCCATTCGCAGTCGATGGGCCATCTTTGGCTCTTGCGAACAATGCTGCTCTGTACATCGTACAAATATCTGCTTTCAGTCCTTTTGGGGGTATGCCTAGGAGTGGAACTGCTAGGCCATATGATAATCCTGTATTTAACTTTTTGAGGATCTACTATGCTGTTTTCCATAGTGGCTGCTCTACCTGACATTCTCACTAGCAATACACGAGGGCTCCAATTTCTCCACACCGTGGCAACAGCCTGCTATTTTCTGTTCTTCTTGATAATAGACATCCATAAAGGTATAAAGTGATATCTCACCGTGGTTTTAATTTCCATTTCCCTAATGACTAGTGATGCTGAGCAGAGTTGATTACATTTTTGGCCATTTATATATTCTTTAGAGGAAAGTCTGTTCAATTCCTCTGCCTATATTTTAATTGAGTTGTTTAGTTTTCTATTGTGTTGGAGTTCTTTAGATATCCTGGATATTAATCCCTTGTTATATATATGATTAGCAAATATTTTCTCCCTTCCTGTGTGTTGCCTTGTCACCCTGTTGATGGTTCATTTGATGCACAAAAGGCTTTTTAACTTTGGTGAGATCCAACTTGGCTATTTTTTGTTGTTGTTGTTGCTTATACTGTTAGTACCATAATCAAGAAATCATTGCCAAATCTTGTATCATGAAGCTTTCACCCTATATTTTCCTCTAAGAATTTTATAATCTTAGCTCTTACATATAGGTCTTTGATCCAGTTTTTGTTAATTTTGTATATGGTTCAGGGAAGAAGCCCAACTTCTTTTTTGGTCAATAATTTCCTTCTTTTGTACAGGTAGAAATATTTCTTCAAACAAAAACATGAAAAAGTATATGTTAATAGGGGATATGGTGAAATTCTATAAAATCATGAAATGATGGTAAAAGCAAAAGCAGAACAAATCGTAAAATTGTTAAATATTTTTAAACATGAAAAAGTAGTTTTTGAGCAAATTTAAAATTATTCACGCCACAATGTTTTTCTGGGCCAAATATAATCGAGTTCTGGAAGAGTGTGGAGGAAATTATGATGGCAAATCTAGAACCAGGTATTGAAGAAAAACCAGAGATAATAATAACAAATATTTTGAGAGAGCTTACTATGAGCCAAGGATTCATCTAAGTGTTTTTTGTATATTAATTTACTTAACCCTCACAACTACCCCATGAGGTAGATGCTATTATTCCATGCCCCCTCCCCTCCCCAAGTTTACAGAAGAGGAAACTGAGATGCAGGGAGATGAAATAATTGGCCCAAGGTCACATAGCTGCAAAGTAGTAGGATATGATTCCAACCTGGGAAGCCCCAGGGAGGCTTCCCTCCTATGGTCAGCTGAAAGATGGCCCCACAGATGATACCAAGTCTTAATCCCAGAAACTTGTAGATTTTTCTGTTATTTGGAAAAAGGCTCTTTGCAGATGTAATTAAGTTACAGATCTTGGGTGAGGATCCCCTTAATCATCTGCTTGAGCATACATGCCATCACAAGTGTCCTTGGAAGAGACGCATGGGCAGATTGCATGGACACACATGGAGATACACGTGGAGCTACAAGGAGGAGACGGCCAGGTAAAGGTGCGGGGCAGTCAGTGGAGTGATTCTCTCGCGTGTCCTCAGTAGGAGCATGGTGCTGTTGGACGGAACTGGGAGAGAATAAATCTCCGTGGTTTTAGGCCACCAAGTTTGTGGTTCTTTGTTACAGCAGCCACACGAAACCTGAATCACCGCTACCCAGAGTGCTGGTTAGGTCTCATACTGAAAGCCTTCCCCTCAACAGAAGTCATAGCAGCCACTGCAAGTGCTCACGAGACCTCAGTGAAAACAAAGTACAGAGGGTTGGGCCACTGGTTAAAAGTAACTTGATGACCCCGAGAATTTCTCGAAGTGCTTTCCCACTGATCATATCATTCGACCCTCTGACCCCACCTAATCTCCTTTGTATACAAGAGGAAAAAGAGGGTCACTTATCCAGTTTATAAACAGGAGCTGAGACATGCCCTCTAGCCTTCTACTCCAAAGCATTGCCCTTCCCACTGCACCACACTCCACCTGCAAGAGAAGAGGAAAGGAATAACAAAAAGGAAAGGGAAACAACATCATGACAGCCTCCTATGCTTTACAAGGCTCGTGCATTTATATTCTTTAATTCTCGCGACAAGGGGAGCTTGCCCTTATATTCCCTGTTCTACAGAAGGAAAAAACAAAGGCTGAGAGAACTCTGGAGACTTTCTGCAAGATGCATGAGGACCAGAAGTGGCTTCATCTTCAATCCAAGGCCAGTTCCTCCTCCACAGCTACTCTAGCATTTTTGCACACATAGGGCCTAGGCCGAAATGCACAAGTGTCATACCCAAAGGCACATGTTGGGTTTTTTTTTTTTTTTTTTTGCATTCAAAAATAAAAATAGTCTTGATGTAAAGTTAAAAACAGGAGAGTGATTTGCATAAGACCCTGAGCTCTCAATTACACCAATTACTTTATAATTACAGGCAATGCCATCTTGGGTTTTTCAAAACCTACGTCTATTCTTAAAGAATCTGTCAGAAAGAAGGCTTCTTCTCAGGGAGAGGTTCCAATTAGTATGCATGTTGTATGCAGAGGGAGAGAAAACCTGCTGGAGCTCCAAGGAGGAAAAAAGAGACAGGAGCTTGAAATGCCCCAGCTTAGCAAACAGGCCTGTTGGAAAAGCAAGACCTTCAGAAAAATCTAGCCATTCTTGGCTCTGGGTGAGTGTTATGTCAAGGTTAACTCAGCCCAAACCCTCTTGTCCCTGCTTTCACTCCTTCCGCCTGTCTGGTGCCCCAGCTACACAGTTAAGGAAGGTGGAGATGAGCTTAGCCTGCTGGACATGGATCCCTTACAGCCACCCTTACAAGTGGCAGGGGAGAAACAAGAGGAATGGGTCTACGCCAGATCCTTCCTGCTGAAATCACTGTCTCTTCCTGTTGTTCAGTGCACAGGGAACAACGAAGTACCACCAACCTCCATCCCCCAGGAGGTATTGGCTCAGAGAACGTCTTGGAATGTGGTGTAGGAGAATTGGCATCCGCGGTAAGCAAGACCAGCCTTTTCATGTCTCTAAGTTCCCTTCTCCAGGGTCTGGTTTCTTTCCAAGCCCCAAGTGCCCTGCCATAGGGTCACTGATCAATGTCCTCAGACACTATCATTCCAAGGAAAGTTTGTTCTCATGAGTCCTGATTTACCCTGGGCTAGAGATCTCTGAGGCCAATTCACGTTCCGTGTGAATGAGGGTGTTTTGACTCTACCATTTTGGGGCAGGGTCACTTCAACACCACCGGTTCAAAGGGCGGTGTCAACCCGTGAAGACTGTGTTGTACAAAGCTAACAATGTGAGCCTTACCCACCCCCACCCTCCCCCCCCACCCGCCATATAAGGAGAGGAGCAGCCACCTGACAAGGGCACTTCATTGTGCTCCAACAGATGGACCTCCCCCCACCACGACTGCAGTGCAAGCAGGCACCTGTGAGCCCAGCACAAACCCGGTGCTCAATGCTAGAGCAGGAACCCCGAAAGAGTCTGTCTCTCTGTCTTCCATTCTCTCTGAAAGGAACTGCTGCCTTCCTACAACTATCCATCTCCAGGCCGCGACAGACTCTTCTAAAGATACCTGGTCCACATCTGGCACACGTTTCTTCTGATGTCAATGCCCGTCTACCCACCGCATCCCTTTAGCAAGAACACCTCTGGTCACAGTTTACTAAGCACCTTCATTCATGTTATCTCAGTCTCCAGAGCATATCATTACCGAGAAGGCAGTTTCCACTCAATTCCTCCACTATCTGCTCTCTCCGTTGCTACTCTTTAGAAGACTGCTAAAAAGAAAGAAAAAAAAAAAAGGAAGAAAGAAATCAAAAGAGAGACAAGGAGACAAAGGAAAGGCAACACGCATGTATTTGGAGAGATCGGCGTCCTCAGCAAGGTAAGCCTTGAGTGGCTCCTCTTTTGCAGAAAACGGAGTCAGCAGTCTGGCCAGCGCTTGCACAGACAGGATCGGGGCCTCTGCTCCCCTCCCATCCCTTCATTTCCAGCCACTTTTCATGAATGGAAAGTCCTCGCCTGCTGGAATCACCAGGCATTTATATTTCTCTTTCTTTGCTTCCATAGCATATGGTACCTTTATTAAAATAGTATTGATGTCTCACTTTCCCTACTAAATTTCTGGGTCCCTTACTACACTGCCGGGTGCAGCATCGCTAATGCTGGAATTATCACCCCTGTTGTGCGATGTGAAAAGTTAACCTCAGAAAGATTACCCAGGGTTTCCAAGACCGCCTCACGGACAAGGGGCAGCACAAACAGGAGCCTAAAAACAGAATGAAGTCGTCGTGGATACCGTGGATCCTGGGTTCCAATTCTAGCTCTGTACTCAAAAAGCGGCGTGACCTTGGTGAGTTTTTAGCCTCTCTGGTGCTTCATGTTCTTCTCCCATTAAACGAAGACAATGGTGCCTACTTCCTGAAGTTGTTGAGAGAATCAGGCGAGTCACTGCATGAGATGAGAACCATGTCTGGCACATGGGATATTCCCACTAAATCTTAGGTGCTTTTGTCCACATTTCTCCTTGTTCATATCCAGGCACCACCAGCAGCCACCAAACCCCAGACTCTGACACCTGCAGGCTCTGCACAAAGCCTTCTCCAGCCTCATCTCTCTCCCCCTCCTCCTGACACCCTACTTCCCACCCTCCAGAAGTCAAGGCCAATCGTGTCCTCACCTTCTCCACCCTGTGCCTCTAAATTAAAACCCAGCTCTTCCCAGGAGACGCGGCTTCCTCTTCTGTCCTCTTTAGCATCTGGCCTTCCCGGGACGCATGTGCCTGCTCCTAAGGGCCATCTCCCCATGTCCCCTGTGCCCTGCTCACATGGGATCTCATGTTACCTGTCAAAGCACCTGCTGCCCCCCTGTGCTACGGCTATCTCATGCCTCTTTTACCCTCAAGAATTTAGCTCCTGGGATCCCTGGGTGGCACAGCGGTTTGGCGCCTGCCTTTGGCCCAGGGCACGATCCTGGAGACCCGGGATCGAATCCCACGTCGGGCTCCCAGTGCATGGAGCCTGCTTCTCCCTCTGCCTGTGTCTCTGCCTCTCTCTCTCTGTGTGTGTGTGACTATCATAAATAAATAAATAAATAAATAAATAAATAAATAAATAAATAAAATAATTTAGCTCCTGATAATCCCTTTTTCTTATGTTCTTCTTTTCTTCACTTCAGTGACTTAATAAATAACCATGCTTCAAATACTCCAACCTCCACTGCTCCGTACAGCTTTTCCTCTTTCCCAACTCACCCGATCCCCCTTGATCTCATCATTACCAAGAACTACAGTCTCACCAGCCACCTGCCTAATTTCAGAAGCCCTGCATTCTGATCACCACTTCCTAAATTGCAAGTCCATTTGCCCAAATCCGAGGGGGCCTGTGACCCTGGACCAGCATTCATAGCTGTGGTCCACTGTACCTCTCCGGCTCTGCTTGGTGGCTTTGTTGTGCATTCTCGTCTTCAGTGGTGGACAGCATCTCATCACTCCTCACTCTTAGCGATGACCTTGTTTCTACATGATTAAGAAAATTGAAATACAAAATATGAAAAGAACAGCCACAGGCTCCCACCACCCATCTATCCACCTTCTAGCATTTATGCCGGTAACATTCCCTTCTCCCCTGTTACTATTAGTGACTATGCTCCTCTCTAAGGCCAGCCTTCCCCCGGCCTGTTGGATCCCATTCGTCCTCATTTATTCAAGGATGGTGCTCTAGCAATTTCCCCCTCTTTCTCCTGCAGCATCAATTTTTCTCACTCTACTGGATTTTTTCCATCAACACACAAACACACAGTTGTTTTTCCTATTTAAAAAAATCTCTCAACCATGCTTCCTCCTCTGGCTATTCCACATTCCTCTTTCCCAGAGCAAAGTTCCTTGAAAAGCTTGTCTGCGCCTATTGTCAAATGTGCATCTCCTCCTGTTCTGTCTTGAGATCATTCTACGTCCATGGCCTCCTCTACCTTCCCAACAACCCTTATTAAGGCTACCGGGGCCATCCGTTGCTAAAGCCAGCGGCAACCTTCAGTCTTCATTTTCTTGATTATCGTTAGTATTTTCCACTGTTGACCACTCTGTCCTCCTTAAACAGCCTTCTTAGCCTGGATCCGTGGATCCCACTCCCACCTGGCCTCCAACGACGTTCTGACCATCTCTTGTCGGTTTCTGCCTTTGGTTCGACCTTACTTCACCTCGAAACTCTAGAGCGCCCCGGGCTCAGGCCTGAGCCGTCTTCTCTAGCCACTCCCACTGCCTGAGGTTGATCATCCAGGCTCTGGCTTTCAATCTCATCTCTGTGCTAAGGACTCAAAATCTGTATCTCTAGCCCCACACTTTGCTCCAAACTCAACTCATTTATCACACTGCCTGGTAAACAGTCCCATAGGGTGTCTAACAGATTTCTAACACCTAATATGCTTAAAACCATGCTCTCATGTTCAAACTGCTCTTCCCACTTTCTTCTCAGTATCAGTTAAAGCAACTTCCTCCTTTCAACTGCAAGGCTAAAAACACTGGAATCACCCTTGATGTCTCCCTCTTCCTCATCCCACATCCAACCCTTAAGTAAATATAGTCACCATCCCTTTGCATGCACGGAGGATCTGTCCACTCTGGACTCCCATGGCACCAAGCTACTGCAGGCCCCATGACTATGGCAAGACCTACAGGTCCTACTTCCTGCTCTGCCCTTGTCACTCCACAGTCTGTCCTCAGTACAGCTACCAGAGCCACATTAAAGATGCCAGATCAAAATAAATAAATTAATTAATTAATTAATAAAAATAAAGAGGCCAGATCATTTTAGTTCCCTACTGAAACCCTCCATTGAGCTCCAGCTCAGTCCAAGAGAACAAGGCCTTGCTCTGACCTGCCAGGCCCATATGGTCCGCCCTCCTCCCACGTCAGTTGTCAGCCCTGCTCACTCTGCTCTGGTCGCATTGACCACTTTAATGCTCCTGGGTGATTCTCCTGCCTTCAGACCTGTGCACTTACTGTTCCCCCAGCCTGGAAGGCTTTCCTCCAAAAACTCTTCAGTTCCTTGAAGTCTTTCCTAAATTTCATCATCGGTAAGTAATAAGTAATTTCTCTGGACATCCTATCTAAAACTTCAGCCCTCTGTGATTTTCCCTTTCCTATTTTCTCCTACGCACTGCTCCCTTTCTAGCATACTGTGTATTTTATTTATTCATTATTGTCTTCCAGACTGTGTTCTGGGAGGGAGAGTTTTGTCTGACACGTAATAGGTACGCAACGAGCAGTGGCTGAATAAATAACAGGTAGCCATTACTGTTTGCCTGATATCAATATATCCAGACTAGATCTCTTGATTTACACTACTGCCAGCCCCCTTCATACATACACACACGTGCACACACTCCTGACCTATTGCTTAGTATTCTTCAATCAAATTAGGAAGCTGAGATTTATCCTCAGTCCCTCCCTTCCCCATAGTCCCTGGATCTAATCCACCACAGGCCTGGCTACTTGACCTTCAACATGCAACCCAACTATAGCTCCTGAATCCATCCTTTGCTCCTCTTTACCCCCACTTCCCTCTGGCCTGCTGAAATGGTTCTTCACTGCCTGTCTTGGGTGCCTCCTGCAACTTTAGCTGCCATCTGTCCCCCTACTACCACCACCTTTGGCTGGTGGGCTTTTCCCCTGCATGCCTCAGTTGAATCTCTTCAGGGCCTTCAGTGACCACCCAGACTACCCTGTCTAAAATAAATCCCCCACCCCCACCCACAGACTCCCTCCTACAATTCCCTCTCCCCAAACACTTATCAAACTGCAATTACCTAATTTCTTTATATGCATGTTTCTTTCCTACATCTCCATTGAGAGTGTGACATCCTTAGAGACAGAGAAAGAGTAAGGAATAAAAGGAAGGAATAAGTAGACCCCTACATGCATAAAGGGATGCGTGAAACTGAGTTTGGATGCATTGCAGTCTCTGAAGCCATCAGCTGTCCCTCTCTGCTCCTAGGAACAGATGTTACACAGAAGAAGTGATGAGGACCAAATAAGACCTCCTAAAACATCTGGCCACCAAAGCTGAGTGATCTTGCTTCCTGTTCTTCTTAGCCTGTCCTTGGTCTTTCTCGGGAGCAATTTCTCTCAGTTTTGTATCTCAGTTTTGTGGGAGTGAGGGGACTCCTCTCCATCAAGCAGCATCATCTCAGACAATATTATTTGAAAGGGCTTAAGAAGCAAGAAATAACTCATCCCAAAATAACCCTTACTTGGCTTCCAGCTGCTCTGAACAGCTGGATGCTTTTTCTGAGCCAGATAGCTTCTGTTGGGAAGCTAATAAGATGGGGAAAAACCAAACACATTGAGATATGCTAAATGGGGTCATTGTCGTTAATTCCCGTAGGAAGATAAATGCCACTAGCTTTCTCCATGCAGATTTTCAGCAAAAAAAGTTTTAAATTCTGTGCTTAGGATTGTGCTGGCTATAATCAAAGGATCTTGAGTACTCACTGTCATGAAATTTATAAACTAGATGTGCTGAGAGAAATGGCACACATTAGATAATTAAAAAACAATATGATGGAACGTAATTAAGCCCTAACTAGTGTCATTCAGGTTCAGAGAGGATTGAGACTCTGAAAATGGCTTCTTGGAGGAGTTTCAAGCTACATTTTCAAGAGTATGGAAGTTGAAGGAAAGGAAAGCCATCCAGAGGGGGAAACATTTGCAGAGTCTTGGAGGTAGACATGCACCTGGGGTGGTGCAACTGGCTTGATCCGGTTTAGAAGTGTCAGGAGGGAAGGTTCTGGAACCCAGATACCTGGGTGGGTCTCAAATGGACCACTTACAGCATTAGCACAAAACTCCTTAACCCTTCAGAGTCTTTTGCCTCACCTGCCAAATAGACGTACAAGCTGCAGTCCTTCCCTACGTGCCCCAGAGAGCCCTGTGGGATCAGAGAAAGGCCTGGTGTCAAAGGGCTCTGCCCTCAAGGGACACACAGGATGGGGGGTGGCTGTGGGCTCGGGGCCAGCCCACCCACAGCTTGAGAGCCGAACTGAGATTTAGGACGTCTGCCTCGGGAAACCAGGGAAGACCTCTCCGCTTCGATGTGGCAGGACGTACACTTTGTAGAAACACATTTCTTCCCTCATGTTGAATATAAGACGGCTGGTGAGCCAGGGCCACGTGCTAGCAAGCAACAGCAGCTTCCTGCTCGACAAGTGAGGGATTTTATAAAGGGCATCACCCCAGGATTGCAAAGGCATCTGGTGCTCTTTCGGGAGAGTTATTATGCCCTAAAGTTACATTTTTTTCCTGCTCCCTGCTTTCTTATAGTGTTGTCTCTGGAAACAAGAGTTTGGCAACTTTCTGTGGCAAGGCTTTGTTCCCTCCTAAATACCGCCATCTGTATTTAGAGTACGAGCAAACCACCGGTTGGTTTGGCATTTTGTTAGCCTCCAAGCAGGAAGACGTGACCTTCCAGGAATGAGGCCAGCCGCAGCCTGGAGCAGGTGGGGTTAACAGGGCTATAGCTAGCCAGGTGCAGCAGAGCAATGGGAATTTGCCAAACACCCCAGATCTTCCCCCGTTTCTGGATCTGCTCCCTGGGTGCTACAGGAGACCTCTCCCGGCGCAGAATGCTGTGTCGTGGGTCCCAGCGCTGTTTCTTAGCTCCTCCCCTGCTGTGCGAAATGCCCTACGCAGCCTCCTTAGCAAACAAGTGCATCTGAGCTCAGGCCCTGGTGCTATGCGGGTGACAGGTGATCATACACCCCCGTGTTGGGACCAACTGGCCACCTCTCTAATGGGAGAGAATGTCTACTTCAGCATATCTCAAAGTTAACTAATTAGCAGAATCACTTGCGACACTTGTCTAAATGCAGGCTCCCTGGCTCCGTGGGACATTCTCATTCAGACTGTCTCAGGTTCTTGACATGGGCCCAAAGCGAATCACAGTGTTGGAACTACTGGGTCACTGTTACGCCGTGTGCCCCTAGAGATCTCTGACCCTCTGGGGTTTGGGTTTTGTTTCGAGGGGAAGCCACGGGGTGCAGAAGGAGAGGGAGAGAGAGAACCCCAAGCAGGCGCCGCGCTCAGGATGGAGCCTAACGTGCAGGGCCTGATCTTATGACCCTGAGATCATGACCCAAGGGGAAGTCAAGAGTCAGGTGCTCAGCCAGCTGAGCCCCCCGGGCGCCCCATGTGACCCTCCGGCTTGATGCAACAGCCGACGCGGAAGGAAGAAGAAAGCAAAGAGAGCTGTTTCTGCCTTAAAGGCCCCCTGGGTGTTTTCCCAGCACTTGGCCAAGCAGAATCAGTCGTTCCTGTCCGCCTTTAAGCGCGTGCCTGCTGTTGGAGCCGCCTGCCCCTCACCTCTCCCGCACGGTCTGTGAGCAATTCGAGGGCACGAGTCGCGTTAGTATGCGTCCAGCTCGGTGTGGCGTGCATTAGGGACACCACTGAAGTTTCAATGGTGATGCCCTTAGTGCTTCAGGTCTGTGTCCTTCCTGTGGCCCAGCAGACACCTGAATCGGGATCAGAATTGGCGAGCCCAACGTCTGCAGTTGAACCTTGGAGGCCAGGTCTGTCTGGAGCCCGAAGCACTCTGGTATCACCAAGTGCAGCGTGGCCCCTGGAGGCGAAGCGGATTTCCCCCTCCGCCGGGAACCCGGGCCAGCCTGGACTCCGCGATGGGGCGGGCTGGACGGAGCAGGGGCCCTGGGCCACCGGGCTGAGGCACGTGCCACAGAGGAGCCTGGCCTCCCGCCGAGAGCGTGTCTCAGGCCCGGAGCCACAGGCCTCTGCTCTACAGCCTGCCTGTCTTTCCTAGCTCAGTCCAGCCCAGCGCCCTCCTCCCCAGCCAGCGCCCCTCCCGAGAGGCGAAGGCGTTTAAGATTCCCCGCACGGGGTGCAGGAGGTGACTCCGAGCATCCTGCTGCCGAGTGAACTAATCCTCCCAGGTAATTCTCCCCTCGGCTCGGCCCGTCTTATTAGAGCGGCAGGCACCCTGCGATGCCTCATTACCTGTGCCACTCCGAGGCGAGGCTCTCTTCTAATGAGCTGAGTGATGTGGGGAGCCCCCTGCTAAGCACCCCAGATGGATACATTTGTCCTGGAAAGAGGGGAGCCCTGAGCCCCCAGACCTGCTCACAGGACAAAGCTGTTAAAAGCAATGGACCCTACCCTTCGCCCGCCTAACCCAAGGCCTCCACCATTGCACCCCATTTCCTAACGGACAAGGCACCCTCTCCTCCCCAGGGTCTCACTGCTGGGCCTTAGAAACTAGCCCCGGAAAGAAGGAAAGCAACGGGGTTTGGCGCTGGCAGCAGGGAGAGGGGTGACGCGGGCGAGACCAGGGCCGCCCCAGGTCCCTGCGATCCCTGCCTGAGACAGGTGCCCGGGCCAGCGACCGTGTGCCAGAGACCCCCACCGACCAGCCAGGTCTTCCCCAAGCAGGTGATGGACATGCCAACGAGGATGGAGAGCTGCCCCCCGCCAGAGACCAGGCTGCATGGGAGGCCCCACGACGTCCCCCCTCCCAGCTCGCCGCAGCTCCTGCTCCAGCCCTGCCCTGGGCGCCCCGTCTTCGCTGGCCAGCCCCCCTGCCGCTGGGTGGCATTGCCACATCCCCCCACGCCCAGCGTCACGGGCTTGTCCCTGTGCACATTCTCCCTTTAACGACATTTCTCAAGTTGTCATTGTCCAAAGTGCAGACTGGGGGGGAAAGAAAGTGGCCGAAGGGAGACTGCGTGTGCATGTGCATGCATGTGCACACGTGTCGGTGGGGGCAGCTCCTCTGAGGACGGGTGCCCCTGCGTGCACTGCACAGGGAGCGGACAGAGAAGAAAAGGGCCCGCAGAACACGCCGCGTTCCCAGAATAAAGGGTCACGGACAGAACAGGCCCCGTGAGGCAGGGAACTCTGCAGAAGGAAAGCGAAGTAAAAATATTCCTGAAAAGCAAAACCAAATGGTCTCCGGGCAGCTGGCGGGAAATCGAGGAGGGTGGGCATAGCTGAGAGAGACCCAGGCCCAGTCCCCGGCCCGGCGCAGACACCACGGCACAAGCCCAGTGGATGGCGCGGCTCCGGGCGCAGGAGAGTCACGCAGCCCCGTGGCTCGGGCACCAGCCTTCTGTCCAGAGACCCAGTGCGCCAGCCTTAATTACAAGGTCCCTTATGACTAAAAACGCTCACCGTCATCCGAGCTTTTCGCGAGTCGCCGTCACTGGTCCCGGGCCACCATAAAAAATGTGATAATAGTCAAAAGTCTGAAAGGTCGCAGGAGTCACCAGAATGTGGCGTGGATACAAAGGAATCAAATACCGCGGGCAAAACGGCTCCGATAGACTAGCCTGACGCAGGGTGGCCACAAACCTTCACTGTAATAAACACGCGATCGGCAAAGCTCAATAAAACCAAGTGCAATAAAAGGAGCAATGCCTGTAGTGACCTCTGAGACTGTCCCGCCGTCTCCCCCAGGTCCCCGGCCTGTCACTGGGCCACACCCCAACTTCTACAGAGCTTCTGATCTCTCTTTGTCCTCCAGCTACGGCCACAGGTGCTGGGGGAACTTGCACCCCAGAACCGAGTCAGTTCCCAGGCAAGCTACGGGACTTTCCAGTGCCTCAGTTTCTCCTTCCACAAAAGGGATATTCGGATAAGGTCCCCATCTACATCAAGAGAATTGAAAGGATAATCGTCTTTTGATGCAAAGGCACTTTGAGCCGGTTGGGTGTAGAGCCGTATGCCGACAGGGTCGCTTGCTGCCTTGAGGAGAAACAAAGGTGAAGGGTTTTGTGAAAGTTGGTGGAGAAAATATTTGGTTGTGAACTTGCACAGCTTCCACCAAGAGGGCAACACGGGACTCTGTGCAGGTCACCATCCGGCCACAACCTTCCCCGTCCGCCCCCCAAAGGCCCATGTTGTCTGTGCTACTCACAGCTTGTGCCTTCTCCTGGCCCAGGACAGGGCCACGTAAGACGTCAGATGCCCCTTGTTTCCCTTCCCTGTGGTCTCCTGGCCTCCACTCCAGGCTCCACCCCAGAGGGAGGTCAATGAAAAGACCGTATAGGCAGCGCATTACTAAATTGGATGCTATGAAGAGCACAGCTGCCCAGTGGAAGAATCCTGGTCGGCGTCTGTGCTGCCCCTGGGCTGCTGTGGGGTTTCCGCTGGCGTGAGAGATGGCCCAGACAGGGGGCGAGGAGCAGCTCCGCAAGCTCGTCAGGGGATTCGAGCTGGACGGGGCTTGGGGGGGCCATCTGGCCCATTCCCCTAACTGGCTCAAATCCACCTATGATACCGCAGGACGTGGCCATCCAGACCCCGGATGGAACTCTTCTGCTGTGGGAGGAGACCTCACTTCTGCACAGAGTGTTTTACTCCGTGATTGCTATTCATCAGAAAAATCAGCTCGAGCCTGCCTCACGCTGACTGTTACCGGCACCAGCCCCATCCATTCATTCGTTCACTCACTCAGCAAATACGGGCACGTCACCTACCGCGTGCCAGACGCTGGTCTGCAACGCCACAGATGCCACGGTGAGCGGGACGTGCTGATTCCCACCCTTGCAGAGCGGACAGTCCTGCAGAGACACGCCCACAGACAGGCGCCCACGGTCTAGTGCTGCATCAGCCAAGGGCAGGGACCTCTGGGGACAAATAGGAGAGATATTTTTGTGGGCAATGAAGATGCAGATCAGGACAGGTTTTCCGGGAGGAACAATGTCGAAAAGTAAAAATCTGATCTGAGAGTTGGCAGGTCAGAGGAGGAGGAAGGGGTCAGAGTGCGGTGGGGGCAGTCAGGACAAGAACTGGGCCAGGGGACTTGCAGGCAAGCCATAGAGCTGATCCGAAAAACGAACTAGAATGGTGACAGCCAGGGTGGAGACATTCCATGAGCTGTCGAGCCCCTACCACCAGCCCCCCAGTTTTGTTCCCGGCCCAGGTCCTAAGCCCCTGCCCTCCCCACCTCGATTGCAGCCTCCCTTCCGCACCTGCCTCAGCTCTCGCCCAGGGCCTCACACCAGCTCTCTCAGCTCTGGCCTGACAGCTTCTCCGTGCCATGTGCTTTTCCCTATCAGATCGCAGTTCCCAAGGCTCCAAAGCCCCCAAACATTCCCCCATCCACAGGGCCGGCCCATGGGAGGTGCTCAAGCACATCAGAAATGGGTGCGGAAGTGTGTCCCATTGGCCCTGGTCTTCCAGGTGGAAAGCACGGAGACTAGGTCCAGCTCCTCGATGAGAGCCTCTGAGATGTTTCAGAGTCGGTCCCATGACTCCCCCCAGGGCTCCTTTTCTCCAAATGAGGCATCCTTATCCCCTCATCTCAAATTACCCCTGCCCCATGGTGGCTAATAGTTCTCTGGATGAGATTTCAAATTAAAACTGTCGCTTTTATAAGGAAAATGTTGTACAGCCACAAAGTAAAATATTATTCAGTCACGAAAGGGATTGAAGCACTGATGCTTCGGTGGATAAACCCCTGATAACATTGTGCTGAGGGAAAGAAGCCAGACCTACAAGGCCGCATACTGTATGGTTTTAATTATACGGAATTATAGGCAAATTCATCGATACAGAAGGTAGATGACGGGTTGCCAGGCACTCGGGGAGCAGGGAATGGGAAGTGACTGCTAACAGGTAGGGGTTCAGAGTGGAGAGATGGAAACGTTCTGGAACTAGAAATGCCGATGGTTGTGCAACATTATAAATGTACTTAATGCTGCAGAGTTTAATATGGTTAAAGTTCATGTTATGTGTATCTCACCGCAATTAAAAGAAAAAAAAAAAAAAAGCCCTGCCAGTCACACAATTCTCTGCACCTCATACAGCATTTTCATATACGGTGGAGCTTGCATGCCATCCACCCCTGCTTCTGCCCGGTTATCATCCTCCTTTGACAAACGAGGGAGCTAAAGCGCCTGCCTCGGGACCACCAGCAGGACGTGGGGATGAGGCCCTGGTCCTCACCCGGGGTCCGTACTCTCGCTGCCGCACGTCCACACTGAGGCCAGCACCTGAGCTGCTCGGTCGGCACGCGAGGAGCAGAGCTACCGACACCAGTGTGAGCTGATTTATTCCTTATACAAACCGATCAGAGCACCAAGGCTTAGGATGCACGGGGGTTTGCCCTTGGGCCCACAGCTACGGCGTGGAGACTTGAACCCGGGTCGGTGGCACCAGGATCCCCGCTCTGCCCCCTGCGGTTGGAATCTGGGTCTCGGGGGGGGGGGGGGGGGGGGGGGGGGCAAGGGGCGCTCGCTGGCCTTGGGGGAAAGGGCGGGCAACGTGAAGGCACAGACCTGGGAGTGCGCGTCCTTGTAGCCGTGGCCGGAGGAGCCGGGAGCACGGCCACCCGGAGGCAGAGCGGCTGTGCAAGGCGACCCGGGGCCAGCTCTCTGACTGCTTGGAACTGCGGCCTTGTCCCTTCCCTCCTTAGCAGGGGACCCTTTGCCATGGCTGTGGTCTGACCTGGGTCTAGGGACACCTATCTCCCGACTAAGGAGACCTGCCCCACAGGTCCCATCTCACAGATGGGGAAATGGCTGCAGAGGGGCCAACGCCGACCCCCACGGCCACACAGCTGGTGAGGACAGGATCCAGGCGTAGACTTGGGGCTCCCGACTCTCTCATCCGTGTGTTCCCACGTACGAGGCTGCCTGCACATCTCTCACAGAGGTAGATCATCCTTGAACACTCGTCAGGGACACTCCCAAGGACCAGACACAAAGCAAGGCTGCTGTGCTCAGCCCCCGAGCGCGAGCACCCCGGGTGTTGGTGTGCAGTGGTGCTGGTGGAGGTCCACTAGCAAGTCTGCTGCCTCGAATGCACAGCCAGAGTCCCCACTTCTCTGGGCCTGGTGCCACCCCCGGCATGATGTTTTGAAAACCAGCTTATGAAGGAAGCCACCCAAAGGGAACCACTCATGTCTCTACTCCAAATTTAGGGACTGTGCAGGTTTGCAACCATAAGCTGTGGTTCAAAAGCCTAAGTTACAGATTTTTTTTAATTTTTGTTTATTTTTAAGTCATCTCCACACCCAGCAAGGGGCTCAAACTCACGACCCAAGATCAAGAGTCACATGCTCTATTGACTGAGCCAGCCAGGTGCCCCAAAAGCCTAAGTTACAGATTTTGATACAGAATGCAACACCAATTATCCAGATTTTTTCTTTTTTTTCTTCTTCTTTTTTTTTTTTTTTTTTTTTTTTTTACTGAGGCTAGCCTCCCTAACACAGTGCAGATGTCTACATCAGGGCTGTCTTTGTCAGCTGCTGCTCTGCAAAAAGCACCACCCTCAATCTCAGAACATCTCCCTCTATCTAGATACATCAAGAAGGCATTCATTCACCCACTTTGTGCCTCACTCTTCACATGTGTAAAATGGATGAGAGGAACCAAATACGCATCACACACTCCTGCTCTGTTGCTCTCTACATACGAGGTCCTCATCAAAGCACTCAACCTCCAAGAACCATTCATAAAATGGGGGAAAGAATCATCATATGTTTTTTCTTTTTATTTTTGTGGCTGCCTAGCATTCATCCTCCCTTATTCTAGAAACATCATCTTTGTTTTCCTTTGGGGTCTGATGGGCCAATTCCTTCCAGGGGGTGCATGGCTTGTCTCACGACCCAGGTCTGACCAATCAATATATTCCATCCCTCTGGCCACAGTGACCCATCCGGAGACAGACCACATACATGGAGCTCCATTCCAAGATACTTGTTGGCAATGTTGAGGAAGAGAGTTCCTCTCTCTGCCGGGATCGTTTGCAATAAGGATATCTGGGGCCGCTCCAAGGAAAGAACTCCTCTGAGATTGAAGCCAACACAGAGGAACCCAGAGCCACAATAGGAAAAGAGAGGGACAGAGGAAGGATGAGAGAGAAGAGAAAGGCCAACAGAGCAGGTCCCAGTGACACTGTTTGGGGCCCTGGAACCAGCTGTGTTTGAAGCCAGTCCTCACTCCTCCACTTTCTGTTTACATAAAAGAATCAAATCAGGTTTTTAACACTAAAATAGAAGTGGTCCCTGTATAATAGGTCTGCTGTGAGGCTTGGTTAAGATAATATAAGTGAAGCACTTAGCCCAGTGCCTGGCACATAGTAAGCTCTCAATAAATAATGATAGCTATTATGGGGAGCAAATGAGATGATGGATGTAAAAACACTCAGAAAGGCATAAAGTGTTATATAAAAGTAAGGTACCTATTATATGCTTTCCTGTTCTCCAATGATCTATACCTCCCATCGCGGCTTTATCGCCCACTCTCTCATTCTCTAAATATTTCATGTGCCCAATTAGACCGTGAGAACCTCACGGTAGGGACTGAGGTTCATATTCTGTTTTAGCCATCACAGGATATAACGTGGTTGTCAAGCACAGCACAGCGTAGCAAGGTGGTTAACATCACAGGCTTTAGCGCCCAAACACCGGGCTCCTAACGCGGGCTCTGCCCCTTACCGGCTGGGTAACAGCAGGGAGCTGATTTCACTCCTCTGGGTCCCAGTTTTCGGCTACGTAAAAGCGGGGCCAATGTGGGTACCTACGTCATTTAGTTGTTATGAACATTAAATTTACTGATTGTTGTAAAGCCTAGGTAACGGCGCCTGGCCCATAGTGAGCCCATGCGAGTGTCGAAGTGAACGCTTCCCAATTATTTTATTATCGTAACTCAGAAGCATTTACTGAATGTTTAAAGGATATACAGCCCTTTCCTTAATACTGTAATGAAGACAAGCCCCTGCCTTTAAAATAATAACAGCTAACACGTTTAGGGACATACCCTCTGCCTTCATCTTTATTTCTTTATTTCTCATGTGCTAATCATGTCCTTTAAAGCTGGAAGGAGCCAAAAGAGACTTCTCACTTTGCAGATGAGAAGAGAGAGTCCAGAAAGACTACATGACTTATCCAAGGTGGCATAGCTCGCTAGAAACAGAGCGAGGAGGCAAATCCAGGGCCCCCAACTCCAGACCTGTTATGCCCTCTTCACTAAACCACACTGCCGAAGGACGTGATACTGAAGCATACGGCCAAGACTCATGAATACAAACAACTGCAGCCAACAGAGACTCCTTCTTTCCTTTAACAAGTATTTACTTAGCATTAAAGTATGTACAACTGCCAAGAAATTAGGGAAATGAACTAGAGTGAAGCAAAACCACTCCCCACCCTGTTTTCTTGTTAACCGGGTATGTAGTTACTTCTCTCATTCACTTGGCTATTATTGATGAGTTGGCATTGATGATTTGTCAAGCACTGGGGCCAGATGCAGTGTCCAGATAAAGAAGAGATAGTCCTTGTCCCCACAGAGCTTAGAGTATCATGAGTTTGGCTTTACTGTAGTGCTCAGTGTTATTCACCGAATCAATGAATGAATAATTAAAGTGCCAAAGAATCAAGGGATGGATGGATGGATGGTAGACGGGTGAGTGGATGTGTGAGTGGACAGATGGAGGAGTGGATGGATGGATGATTGGATGGATGAGCAGATGGATTGATGGACAAGTTTTTCAAAACCCTACACGTCTTTGAGCTTTATGCATAGGACATTGCACAATCGTCTTCCCTTGATTTTCCCCCCAAAGGATTTGACACGTAGCATGAGAGATGGAGTCAGGAACCCCGACACTCTAACTTATGGATGAGAAGGGTGGCACTCAGACAGATGGCTGTCACATGTAAGTTTGATTCTCCCATTACCTTTACAAACATAACCACCCAGGGGCATAAGATTCCTACTCCTGGAATGGGATCGCGTCCTAGGAAAGTTTCGTTTCGTCCCCAGAGTTCCTCCTTGACACAGAGAAGCCATGCCTCAAGAAGGCCCTCCTGCAGATTGTGCTTCTCCTAGACAGCTGATCAGGCCTTTATCCTATCAGGAGAGAGTAAGTCCTGCCTAAGGGCTCACAGATCATCAGATGGGTCCGAGAGCAACCATTTGTAAGGCTGCTACTAAAGCCCACCTGCTTGCAACAGGGGTTATTTCTCTTCCTGTGATTTCTGCGCAGTTGTTCTTGAGGGAAACCATCTGTGGTTCCTATCCCACTTCGGGTTGTCTTCTATTTGTCTTCCCCCTAATGCCCGTTCAGCCGTGGCCAGGTGGATGTGCCATGGCTCTGGCTTCCTCTTTCTCTCTCACCCTGTCCCTTCGCTAGTCCTATCCCTCTCTGGCCCAGGTGTATTCTCCACTGCTTCTTGCCCACTTAGTGTGTTGACTCGGGAAGCATCCATTCTAACCCAAAAGTACGGGGCTTTCTTTCCTAATTTCCTAGACTGTATTGAAACCGCAATACCTCTGGCACCCACACCTGAGCATACCACTAAAGTGACCTTTGCTGCTGTTGGAAAGCATATTAGTCTTTTTGGTTTTCAATGTGATCCTTTCATGAGCAAAAGAATTCCAAACTCATCACAATAACTACTATTAAACAGGAAGCAGAGCATCCAAGCCTTGAAATTTCATTGCAAACCACCAAGGCTAGTGTAGGATTCCTGGATGCAATTTAACTGCTGGAAGGCAATGAAATTCCTTATACCCTCTCTGTGAAAGCAAAACATCAAATGACACAGGTTAAGAAATGCAAACCTAGCCACCTGCTGTGCTCTTCAAATATTTCTAACGATTTTTCTGATGCTTTGAACTGATTTAACCCAAAGTGCATTTGGCCCCTAAACAGTTATTCCTTTGATTTTTAAACTGGGGTGTAATTTAATTCAGAGGCCTAGCTCTCCTATACTTCTGAGCACAAGGCTGGAAGCCACAAACCTCTGAATCTAGTGGGTTTTTTTTTTCCTTAGGGCAAAAAAATTATGTTTTATTTCTGTCCAAAGAACATGACCTTAGGGTGGAAAATGAGCAAAACTGCAAAGCCCCGGGGACAGAAAGAAATTACATTGAATCTGAGGAAACCAGATATGCAATGTGGAGATATCTGACTGCCAAGCAGGAAATGTGTCCTAGTCTAAACCCCTGGTCTTGTCCTCCTCAAGATATTCCTGCTCTTGGAAGTGATGGGTAGCCTTGGGGATACTGAAAAAAATGACAAAAACTGGGGATCATTAAGAAAGACAATTAAAAAATTAGCCCATCCTCCTGCACTTCTTTTCATCTCTGCACCAGAGGATAAGCCAACGCAACCAGATTTGAGGTGCAACGCGTCTCGTGAGGTGGTGCAACAAAATAATCATCTCTCCGTGGGCAAGGCGGGCAGAGGCCGGGCAGGAAAACACAGCTTGAAATGAATGGAAGCAAATACTGAAAACGGAAAGGGATGCCAACTTGAATTTGTAATGTCCAGCCTCTGGTGTGATCATCATTCAACTTGCTCCATTTATTTGTATTGAAGAGCCAGCGTATTTGTTCTCGAAGCAAGAGCTTCCCTACAACCACATTCAGAACCATTTGCCGAGCCCGTGTCCTTAAATGTTCACAGTATTTTTATCGAACATTAGGAAAGCCCTTGGTAATTTGCAGCAATTTAGTATGCTTGCTTTGCTTTTAGAAAATCCACAGCAATTCAATAAACACCCAGTCACTGTGGCTGTTAACACACACACTATCTCTCCACAGCTGCCTGCCAGCTGTCACTCCAGGAAAGCGAGCCATCGGAGCCTCCCTACCGCCTCCCCTTCCTCCATGACCCTCACTCCAGCCTTTCCTCCATCCAAAGTGAAGCTCAGCTCCAGAAAACCTCATCCCCCCACAGCTGGCATCCCCCTCCTGTCTGGGGCACTGGGAAACCCAGGGCACACGGATGAGTGGGATAGGCCTATTGTGCACCCCAACTTGGCCTCATTTGGCGGTGAGGGGCCATCTGTTGCATTGTCAGGGTTGAGCAAGACCCGAGAAGAAAGACCCACCTCTCCATCTGCTCTCTGTAGCACATGCTGGTTTGGACTTGCTGAGCCTCATCCCAGATGCACACATACAAAGGCAGTAATCTGGACTCGACCACCAAAGCCTGTTTCTTCTGCTAGTTCTTACGTTTAATTACTAACTTTTTAATTTCCTAATAACCTTGGCTTTACCTGTTTTCCCCGCTTGCCCTAAAGATCTGGGGACAACCATGGAGGTTCCCCCTAAATAAGTGTTCTACATTTCACTCTACCAAAGAATATTCTTGTAAAAACTAGCAAGTAAGACCCACGGGTATCATGCCGCTCGTGAGATCACAGTTCTGGTAAAGACCTTCTGCCTTTGGGGCCAGCATCACATCTTTTAAGCCTTATCCCCATGTCTTCAGCATTTGACCGGACATGTGATAAATACTTAGTAAATATGTACTAACCTTAGTAAATGAAATCATTCATTCTTTTTTTTTTAATATTTTTTTTCAATTTTTATTTATTTATGATAGTCACAGAGAGAGAGAGAGAGAGAGAGAGAGAGGCAGAGACATAGGCCGAGGGAGAAGCAGGCTCCATGCACCGGGAGCCCGATGTGGGATTCGATCCCGGGTCTCCAGGATCGCGCCCTGGGCCAAAGGCAGGGGCCAAACCGCTGCGCCACCCAGGGATCCCGAAATCATTCATTCTTAAGCACCATTGTCTAATCACTTGGACAATGGGGCAGAAAAAAGTCTAATTACTTAGACAATGGGGCATACAAAGTCTCAATGCCTCTGCATCTTGTCCCTTCAGTGAACCCAAACCCAATACCTCCCTGGAAGTCTCTGTCAGCAGCCCTTAGGATCCTGGATTCCAGAAAACCCAGTACTGTGTCCAGAGAAAACTAAAACTTTCTGACATTCCCTAAGTAAAAGAGCTGTGCCGTGTGATGCCACGTGTCCCTCCATCAGTCACCCAGTCAACAGGTGGCACCTAACAGTGTATACTCACCCACAGCCACCAGGTGACTAGAAACAGGCTTCTAGCAATGGCAGCCCTGTAGGTACACCCACATTTGCAGCTTCCACCATGTTCTCTCCTCTAGAAAACTGACTACAACTACCAAAGCTTCTGCAAATCTGGCGGATGTCCTGCCCATCTCCAGCGCTCCCTGAGAGCAGAGGCAACTGCGTGTCCTCTTACATGAGGCAAAGCCATGTCTCTGCTCTCTCGCATCAGGGAGGGACCTGTAGCATTAAAGACTGAGTGGCACCTTCTAATGGGACCACCATCTCCCATGGGGCGTGATGTGAACCCCAAAGGCTGATTCAGGGACCCGGCCCTGCCATCCTTTCCATCCCAGACTTTCCAGGCTGGAAACCCTCACAGCCACAAATAGCTGTCAGCAAAGAACCAGCTACTTTTCTGAGTTGTGTCATGTTTTGGGTTCAGTGCACTGCTTCCCAGCTGCAGATACACGTTATGATTGATGCCTGTGAGGTATGCCAATGTCCCAGATGGCCCCCATCCCCAACACCATCCTCCAAAACACAGCCTCCCCAACGGCTGCCTGTTATCACAGCCTCCAATGAGCACTGTGCCAAGAAAGAGATGGGGCAAGAATTTTAAATGGCACTTCCTGTATCCATGGCCTAGATCAGAAGTCCCTAAAACAGCATGTTTGATAAATTCATCCAAAAATCACAGCCAACCAGGAGCAGGGTGAGGACAAGCCCTCACACACATATGGATTTATTAAATATTTAAAGTTGCTACATAGATCTGAAGAGCCAGGTTATTTATTTTTGCAGGGTTGATCAATCATTTGTTTCCCTAAAGAATGCCAGACCTTTAACTACTCATCTAATTATGTCTGTGCAACCACATTGCTGCTACCCTGGCACTTAATATTTTATCCACACAGCTCCCCGGCAGGATAGTGGCTCCATGAGGCTGATTGTCCAACACGACTGCCATTTGCTTTGAGGAATCACTGTGCCCACTCCCATTGTATTCAAATTTCCCCTCCCCCAAAATTAAAAGGAATTTCCCTTAAAGAAGAGAAATAGAATAATAACTGTTTATGAGATGAGCACTGGGTGTCACACTACATGCCGGCAAATTGAATTTAAGTAAAATTTTAAAAATAACTTTATTTCCTTCCTTCTCATTTCAAACAGGAGATTTACCTTCACAAACCCCATTAAGAGTTTGATGTGTTTGCTGAAAACCGCTGCTGAGTTCAAGAGCACCAGCAAATGACATCGGCCTGCAGCTTCCGGGAGCTGTATGGCTTCAAGATAAGGCCGGGTTCTTGTCTCAGCTGCAGCGGTGCGGCTTGGATTGATACCAGCCCAAGCAGCAATTACCTTTCCACATGTTGGGTGGCAGGAGGGATTCCATTATTTGTCAGTCTCCATGATAATGATAAACAGGTGCTAAGTGCCTGCAGGTAAGCTGGACATGGTACCAGATACAGAAATAAGGACACTGCCCGCAAGTTGCTTCAGCCAAGGAGAGACAAGGCAATGAATCTGTCACAGGTTTGGATTCCAGCCTCGTCAGAGATTTGGCTTCCATTTGGCAGCCAGTTATTTCCTACAATGTCAGGGCGAAGCCTCGCTCATGTGCTATTACTGATTATTTATCTAGACTGAAGCCTATCTTTACATTGATCTGTGAAAAAAAAATTGGCGGAGAGAGGCATTCGGTGCAAATAAATGGTACAAATAAGAGGGGAAAGAATTGTACTACTGTGGGAGAGCAAAGCCAGTTTAAATACTAAGCAACAGGCCCTCACATCCTCACCAGTAATGTCCTAATTCTGTGGGTCAAGTGGAATCATTAGATACTGTGTGTTCAAGGCCAGAAGCAGGGCTCCTTCTTCACATGCGAGCTGGAAAGGGCATTTTAGATCCAACGGGTCATTTTACAGATATGGAAATTGAGGCTGAGTGAGTAAAAAGACTTTCCCAGAAGGTCTGAGTGTCTCCGGGATGCACATTTATTCCCACGCCGACTGCGCCTTTCCCCTGGACCTCGAACTTAAGCAGGCATTGCCAGCTGTACGCATGATCATCTGCCCTAGACTCCTAAGCTGATTCAATGATCTGGCTCAGGAAAAACTTACAGGATGCAAATCCGCAAATCCACTACACTACCTGTGTGAAAGCAGAGGGCGTGGGCTCCAAGAGACGCAGTATAGAACGAAGACATAACTGTGTGGAGGTTCCTCAAAGAGTTAAAAATAGACCTGCCCTACGACCCAGCAACTGCACTGCTGGGGATTTACCCCAAAGATACAGATGCAATGAAACACCGGGACACCTGCACCCCGATGTTTCTAGCAGCAATGTCCACAATAGCCAAACTGTGGAAGGAGCTTCGGTGTCCATCAAAAGATGATGGATAAAGAAGCTGTGGTCTCTGTATACAGTGAGATATTCCTCAGCCATTAGAAACGACAAATACCCACCATTTGCTTCGACGTGGATGGACCTGGAGGGTATTATGCTGAGTGAAATAAGTCAATCGGAGAAGGACAAACATTATATGGTCTCATTCATTTGGGGAATATAAAAAATAGTGAAAGGGAATAAAGGGGAAAGGAGGGAGACAGAACATGAGAGACTCCTAACTCTGGGAAACAAACTAGGGGGGATTGAAGGGGAGGTGGGCGGGGGGTGGGGGTGACTGGGTGACTGGCACTGAGGGGGGCACTTGATGGGATGAGCAATGGGTGTTATTCTATGTTGGCAAATTGAACACCAATAAAAAATAAATCAAAAAAATTAATTAATTTAAAAAATTAATTAATTAATTAATTAAAATAAATTAAATTAAATTAAATTAAATAATATAAAAAATAAAACGAAGGCATAGAGACCCAGTAAGTGTAACCAGGAACGGCGATGTGGGAAGACATCCCAGCACAGCTGGGCCCCAACGTGGCCGACATGTTGACCACCCCCACACCACTGAGATCTCGCCCCGGACCGTGGAGAGACCCCTGAACTGGTCTCTCTGCGTCTGCTCTTACCTGCCACTCCGCCTCCCCTTCTAATTCTTTCTCAGGAAAGGACCAGAACTTGTCAAACATCAATCAGATCATGCCATTCTTCTGCTTAAAAGCCTTCCAGTGGCTTCTCATCGTACTTGGAATAAGTCTTTCCCTGGCCTCCAGGACTGTTCACGATCCGGCCCCTGAGAACCTTGTCAAGCTCACCCACAACCTTGCTTCCCGTGCCCTCCTTGCTCCAGTCCCTTTCTCCGTTCCTTAAGCCCCCCTGGGGAGGTTGTGTCACAAGTCCTTGCCACTGGCCATCTCTTCCACCAGGAACACTCTTCCAAGAACATATCTCTGACCACCCTATTGCCCTCTATCACACGACCCCGTTCCATTTTCCTTCACACCACATATGACTCTGAATTACATTGTTTACTCAGGTCTTGGTTATCTGTAGCCCTGTAAAGTGATCCTGGTGGCCTATGGTATGGACTGGCAGGGAGAGAGCATACATGCACAGCAGAGTCAGGTTAAGCTTCAAATCTCACCTTCCTGGAGAGAAATGGCCACCCAGAAGGGGAGCAGCTCGGGGCCCGGCAGCTTGCAACGACATGCTCTTGCGGAGAGCACGGAGCTCCATACTCCCTGGATGAGCGAGCGGCTGGGGCCTGCTGCCCTCCACTCGCCTACACTCAGAGCTTCTCTTGCTGTTCAAGAGGCATCTGCGGTTCTGGGAGCAATTTACAAAGTCAAGATCTCCTGATCCGTCACATGGGCTCATTTCTGCAGCACTGCACGTGCATTGGGGTAGGGAGCGTAGACTCAGCACCCACAAATTTCTATCTCCAGCTTCTCAACATCTGGAAGGTGCCTTTTCCTCACCTCCTCCACCTGAAAGGTAAGGTCCAGAGGAGACAAGGACTCTGTCTAGGTGGTTATTCACAGTATCTCCGAAAGACTCTCCCTGAACCAACGTCACATGTTAAATAGGTGTGCAGTCAATTCTCACTAAATGAATTGAAAATTGGTAAAGATGTTCACAAATGAAGTCCACTAAATCGGACAATTCATTCTGGCCTTCCCTTCAGTTAGGTTAATTTAGGAAGATTCATAATAAGTGGCTTCTCTCATCCTCTGAGTAAACCCCATAATAATTCCTAATTCATTGACTGTTTTACTTTGTGCCTGAAGTCACCACAGATTTGCAGGGACTTCAAAATAATTGAGGAATTGGGGGTGAAGAGAAAGGAGGGATGAGAATATAACGGAGTCCAGTGGCAATTAGTTTACAGAAATACGTTCAAAATGGATCCAAACCGGGGGCTAGAGGTCAGCTGAGCACTTGACTCCGTGCTCTCTAGTAGCCAAAGCCAATATTATGCATCCAAACACCACCAGCCTGCTCCCTCTGCAGCAGGCCCAGCAGTGCCCCCCGGAGTCAGCACCATCCGCCCTGCCCCACGTGTAGGGAGGCAGCACTGTCCGTCTTTCTCTTAGCCAGCGATCCTAACACTTTTTTCCTTTTCAATACTGGGAAGGGGATTATTGTTTTCTCCTGTATCTTTTCTCTTCACCCTCACGTCTTCCATTCCCAGCCTATGGTCTTCTACATGTTTGTGGAGGTTCCTACAAATCTTTGTTGACGTGCCACACAGGATAAAGCACTCATTGATTTCTACCTGTTGGTTTTAATCTGTTTTTAATAGCAAGACTAACTTCTTACCAAAGATGAAGGCCTAAACTAGCTTCGGAACTTTTAAAACAGAACTGTTTTTAATGACTAGGTCCACTCATTTGCTCCATCAGTCATTCATGTCCCAGGACGCACCGCGTGGTTACCCGGTGGTTCTCCTTGGACACACGTGCCCTCGGTGGAGCATATAAGCCATACAGACAATCCCGGATGGGACAGAGGCACACACCAGGGCTGAGAAGCAGCAGGCACTCACGAGGGAGCACACGGATATTAAATAAGGATTGCGAGTCCCAGCCTCATTGCGGAGTGATGCCCGGCTAAGTAGGCCCAGGGTCTGAAACAGGACTCAGTGCAATCTTGAAATCATGTAATTTTTCGCCTCAGTGAACATGCAAATGTATTAGGGGGAGAAAGGAAGAAAGGGGTCCTGATTCAAAGACTTCTGAAAATGACAAGGATGAATGATAAAGAGGCTTAGATTACAGACACAATGAGGCGGCACCCATCCCCCCTCCCCTTGCTCAGCACCTTGAAGAGGGTAAGGCCCCCCAGCGCGGGGCAGCTTGTGCCTGGCCTAAGAAAGCCAGTCATGCCTGGGGATTCAGGATTCCTTGGGGAGCCGCCTAGCAAAGCCACTCATCATCCTGCTGCACTAAGCACTCTTCTGGGGCAGACAGAGGGGCTGCCAGTTGAGTGGCAATGAGGAAAGAGGAAGGGGCAACAGGAGAACACAGACCAGCCCCGGCCTTAAAGGAGGCGTGATGGACGGGGAAGACGAAGTATTTGGAGCTGAGCCCACACAGACGTGCACCACCTGTCTCATCACCTCAGAGGACAAGCAGGGTACATCTTCACCTTGGAATTTTCCAGAGCTGTGAGCATTCTCTAGGTAATTCAGAATCGTCCTAACCAAACGATTAGAAGAACCAATGGTCTTAAAGGAGCCAGTCTAAACCAGAAGGGGTCCTGCTTTTTTATCCAGTCTGAAACCCTGCGCCTTTTGATGGGGTCATTAAGCCCGTTCACATTCAGAGTTACTATTGAGAGATATGAATTTAGTGTCATCATGATAACTATCCAGTCCTTGTTTTTGTGGAATGTTCCACTGAACTTCTTCTTAAAGGGGAATTTTAAGAGTCCCCCTTAAAATTTCTTGCAGAGCTGGTTTGGAGGTCACATATTCTTTCAGTTCCTGCCTGTCTTGGAAGCTCTTTATCTCTCCTTCCATTTTGAATGAGAGCCTTATTTGGGGAATATAAATAATAGTGAAAGGGAATATAAGGGAAGGGAGAAGAAATGTGTGGGAAATATCAGAAAGGGAGACAGAACGTAAAGACTGCTAACTCTGGGAAACGAACTAGGGGTGGTAGAAGGGGAGGAGGGCGGGGGGTGGGAGTGAATGGGTGACGGGCACTGGGGGTTATTCTGTATGTTAGTAAATTGAACACCAATAAAAATAAATTAAAAAAAAAACAGAAGGGGAAAAAATTATTTAAGAAATTTTTGACAATGTCATAGGAGTCCGAAAAGACAAAAACCAGAGCAATTCTCTAATCTTCTGGAATACACTGTTTGGATCCATGGGAGGATGGGAACTGCCCATGTTTCTCACCAGCATCTGCCCCAATCCTTGCAAACTCCCGATGAGCCAGAAAGTGCCTTCTGCACGTGGGCTGCCCCATCTGAAAAAGCAACATGCTCAACCTAGGGATGAAATCAAGAGGCTTCTGGCCTGGTGCCTGCACAGGGTGGTGTCCACAGCACTTGCTCCCTTAGTTCCAGGAAACCAGTTTGTGCATAACTCCAGGAACTGGAAGACACAATCTCCGGATCTCCATCCTAACATCAATATGGTAAATATACATCCTTAGAATGACAACTGCACAATGATACACCCTCCAAAATCCTATAGGAAGCAGAGCCTCTGGTCTCAACACGGGGAAGAAAGGCAAGGAAGGGTGATGGCCCCTGTGATGAGGATCCTTTACCATTCTGGCATGGAAATCTTATCTCCCTATGCTACGGGAATGAAGACTTTGGTGACAACATACTCATCAAGAATTTAGATTATGGGAGGGGGAGAAAGCAGCGTATTCCCAAGAAAGAGCATGCCTCCTCTCCTTCCTATATTCTTTAATTCCAAAGTAATCCCATTTTAATTACATTTATAAATTTAAAATGGTTAATGTAGTACCATATTAGACACTCACACCCACCTTAAAACTGCACTTTAATTTCCAACTCAATTGCACATATAAATTTGAAAACTGAATACTGGGCAGATGAGAACAATTTCACAGCCTCCCTCACATGAGCCGCTTTGAAAACCACAGTCGCACTTTAATTCCTTCAATTGCATGTATAAATTTTTTAAAAGTTAATGCCATACTGTAGAGAAGAGCTTTAATTGAGTGTTAACGAGCTGCCAGATTAGCTCCTAGCCTGCCCCATGACACAGCGGGACCCCCCAGGGGCCCCCAGGATACAGAACTAAAAGCATCTAAATAAACCGAATGCACCAGCCACCCTCCCATGTGACCCACGCTGGCCCGGGGCCCGGGTTTCAGGTCCTTGGACCTAGGACCTAGGGCCCTAGGACTAGACTAGACTTCCTTGGTCTAGTCTCGGAAGGAAACGGAGTCGGGCGCACACAGGGACACATCAGCCCCCACAGGAGAGGGCGGCTCTGGGGGCCCACTGGGGATGTGAGGCCGTCCTGCAGGGCTGACGGTGGCACTGACCGCTCTTGCGAGTCTGGAACTAAAAGGCCAGAAAGAACCTAAGAAGCCTTCCGGGCCTATCGCTCTACTTTGTAAAGGAAGGAATGGGAAACATCTTGCAGAAGAATTTGAATGACTTGATCAAGGCCACCAAGTGAGTTAGTCATCAGAATCGGAAATTGAGCGCATGATTTTTTCAACTTGCAATCCACTGCCACACCGAGGCACTTTTAAAGCTCGGATTTTACTTCAACCAAGGAATACACACAAACAGTGCTTTATCACACCAAAGGGGCTACGACGCAAGTGGGCAACTGCCCGCCCCAGCCTCCTCCTCACCACTCTGCAGAGGCATCCAGCCCTCAAGCCCTGGAGGCCTCCACCCCCAGCTCCAAGTGGGGCCACTCGCTGCCAGAACCCGCTGCATGGCTGTAATCCTCATCCACTGCCTTCTGGAAATTTCCATCACCTCCATCCAACAGTCTTCCAAACTCTAGGTCTTCATCTGAAGATATTCTAGCTTCCAAGCTGCTGTTGATGAGACCAAGGCTCGCTCCGACCCCTTCCACACATTCTGCCCTCCTGTCACCCGCAACTGCTCTCTTCTCAGAAAGTCCGTAGGATATTCTCCTTACCGACAGGATTTGAACACTGACGGCGACAGCTTTGGGGTAGGAGCTTTCGTATTCGTTGTATTGGGCAATTGGTTAGTCCTTCCGATATGGAATCTCATTGCCTTCAGTTCTGGGATATTCCAGGAAATATTTCTTTGAAAAATAAATTCTCTCTGTGTAATTCCCATTAATTAAAGGATGGGCTTTCCAGATTGATCCACGTCTTTTCTATTCTATGTCTGACATACTAGATATTTTGTTCTGCTTCATCAACCTTATCTTCAAACTCCTCCATTGAATTTTAAAATTCCTTTTATCAAAAAAATAAAATAAAATTCCTTTTATCATATGTTCAGTTGTTAAGGGCAATCCCTTTCTTTTTTATTGTTCCTTTTCATAGCACCTTGTTCTTCTTTCAGGGATGCCAGCATTTTATTCTGAGATCAGTTGGAGGTCTTTTAAAGTTTTCTTCTGTTCCCTGCATTTTCTTTTTTCTCCTAGTTCATTTTTTAAATTGTGTTTGCATTGGTCTCCATTTTTTGTATTGGAGGCTTTTGTCATGTGTCTTGTGCTCCTTGGCTCTCCATTCATATAGAAGAGAAAAACACTAAAAAGTTAAATGGAGGTTTTGTGTATGTGAGCTGGACTTGTATGGTGACCACAGGGGCTACGCACAGACATTTTGGTACTTCTCCTTCTGGGCACATGGTAGGACTTGTGGCCTTCGAAATTAGCTGTGTCCCTGTGACTTATTTTGACCAACGGTATGTGAGCAGAGTGGTATGTCCTTTTTCCCTCTGCCAGGGCAAGCAGCAGACCCCTAGATGGTGGCAGCAGCAGCTTTTGTCTTGATGTGAGGATGACTCAGAGTAGAGCTCCTAATATCCACAAGAAACAGTTAACGTGAACAAGAAATAAACTTTGTTAATATAAGCCACCAAGATTCTAGAGTTGCTTATTCCTATAGCATAACCTAAGCTATCCTGAAGATACAGAAATCAACACATAGATGGGGAGGGGAGCTGACACGTCAAATACCTAGAAGACGTGGCATCAGCTTAATGGTCTGCCAGTGGGTGACGAAAATTTATCAGGAGTTAGAATCATGGTGACCCACATTGACTATGGGAAACATCTGAAGAACTTTCACTGGAGATACCGTGACGAACAGAAAATAACTGTGATGATTAATTGTATGTGGCAACCTGACGAGGCCAAAGAGTGCCAGGTATTTGGTTAAACGCTATCTGGGTGTGTCTGTGAGGGTGTTTCTGGATGAGATTCACATTTGAATCAGTAGACTGAATGAAGCAGATTGCATTCCCTAAAGTGGGTAGGCCTCATCCAATCTGTTGAGGCCCTGAATAGAACAAAAGACTGAATAAAAAAGAATTCTTTCCCTTGGCCTGACTGTATTAGAGCTGGGACATAGGTCTTCTACTTCAGACTTGGTTTTGGACTAGAACTTACATCACTGACTCTCTTGATTCTCAGGCCTCCAGACTCCCTTTCTAGCTGATAGATGATAGATAGATGATAGATAGATAGATAGATAGATAGATAGATAGATAGATAATAGATACTATATATAGATACTTAGAGAGAGAAACCCTATTGGTTTGGTCTCCCTGGTGAATCCTAATGCAATAACCTTGTGTACTAGTGCTAGGAACCAGGGCATTGGGAATGTACATTTGTTGATGTTAGTTGCATTTGGCATAAAGATAAATATAAAATACTGTAATGAGCTTAAAAAAGCATTGTGGGTATCTACGTAGGAATGCAGAGCAACATAGTCCATAATTTGAGTACTTTTATGGTTGGAAGAGGTAGTTGCTTTTCAAATCCAAATAGTAATAGAAAAAACTGAGGGCACATGAGAAGAAAAAATTTTAAAAAATTATTACAAATCAACCTTAAAGTAAAAACCACAAAAGCAGAGCCACTAAACCCAGGGCTAAAATTCCTGAATGGACTAAGATACTCATTTAAAAATAAAGGTATGGCAACCAGAAAATCCTTTCAAATGAAAATATGATTTAAGGAAGAGGCTAAAGCTGTGGCTCTCTCACCAAAACCTGATCGGATTTTTTTCAAAAGACCTATAATTAAATTAAGAAAGAGACACAAGAGCAAGTGTGCAAATAAATATAGCACATTTAGGAAGTTTTTCTATAAAAGAACTATATGTTGCTGTTCATTCATGGAGCTGACTATAATCAAATAAATAATAAGCTAACTACGTTTTGGAGAGCTTTATATTGTCAAAAGGGCTATCAGCCTGGACTGAGACTCTTCAAAACTTAAAATGACCCCTGAGCTCCCATTATCTACAGATAAGAAGTAGGATAAAAGCCTCCTGAGTTCCAAAGGAAGGCCTATTCCCCAACATCTACCTCAAATGAGGCAATGGAGGTTAATGAAAAAGAAAAAACATTGAAAAGGCAGAGCAAGGAACAACAGAACACAATAAGCAAGGAACAAGAGCAGGAAAATGAATCAAGATATATAATCAAGAACATTTTCCCCTCTTAGACCAAGGGACTCTAAACACGACTGCCGAGTGGGACTCACCACCATCCACTCCATGCCTCCTCTCCTTCCCCTTTCCAAATAAGAGAGCTTATTGGAGTTATTCCATCCTGTTCCTTGAGTCTATATTGGGAAAGTTGAAGGGAGGTAAACAACTTGCTTATTTTGTTACTTGTTTGTTGTTGTTGTTGTTGTTGTTGTTTTGGGATGTGTGGTGTTTAATTTCTGGCTCACCAGACTGCTAGGAGCCACTTATGAACCTGAAGTGGAGACTCTCGGGCATCATCCCTTCAAGAGACTAGTAGCACGTACCTCTGTTTGAGCTTTAGGAGACAGTAGAAAGGTCTACCTCCAGGAGAGATAAGTATACTTCGCATGTGGGAAGAAGAGTACAAAGAATTTTTAGGGACCAGATGGGAAGACTGTTGTCCAAGTTATTCACGAATATCCTGGTTCCTCTCCTTCCAGGCACATGGTAAGTTTCACTCCCTCACCAATTTTAAAGCTAGACAGGCATATGACTTGTCTGGACAATGAGAAGTGTGTGGGAATGATACGCGTCACTTCCAGAGGGAACTTTAGGGATCAGTGCAGAAGTCACAGCACTATTTCCTTCTGCCATAATGATGCCCAGCATGCCTGATAAGAGCTGTTCCATTGAGTGCCAGGATGAGGACCACTCAGAGCAGAGTTCTTGGCCAACCAATGATGTAGCGTAGTGGGCTTGACTTTGATTAGGTTATGCTCAATATCCGAAAATTTGTATTCAATGCCAGTTTTCCCAAAAAGGAACCATCCAACGTCCTGCTAGGAAGAAGAACTGGTTGCCTGGTTTGGGAGGAGAGTAAGAGAAATGGACTAGAGGCCTTGCTGTTTAGGATGCAAACTTTCACTCAGCCCTGCTTTATTTTCAAAACAATGTCTCACCCATCATCCTCTGTGCACAACTCCCAGTTTCTGCTGGGACGAGGAAACCAGTCACAGCAACACAGGCTGAGGGAGGTAAGGTAGGCCGACTGCTCTTTAGCAATCTGACTTCTTCTCAGCCACAGAGGTAGCTAGGGCATCCAAAACCCAGGCTCAAGACTTTTGAGTTTGTTGTTGTTTGCATGATGACACACCCACGCGCAGACAAACATGTCCACATGAGCTTCAGTTTGGGCTTATCCATTTTAAGGCAGCTTCTTTCTTCCATCTGCTTTCCAGCTCCTAATACATATAATTATCCATCACATGCTATTGTCTCTTTTCCTAATTTCTTTGTATATATATATATTCTATTTCTTTTTATTTTTTTAATCCCTTACTACCATTTTAATGAAATTTAGAGGAAGAGTCAAGATGAAATCATACGTTCACACCACCAAGTGTAACCAAAAATCCTCTATGATACTAAATATACTTAAAATTCACAGCATTCCTTGCTACCATGAAGGAATTAGGCTTATTTATCAGTCAATACTTTCAAATAAGTATTGACTGAGAAATTTACATACCATATGGAAGATACCATCATAAGAACCAAAAAAAGGAAAGCTAGTTTTTTAATTAAATTTAGTTCTTTCTCGCTCTTCCTGTCTTTTTTCTCTTTTTCCTCAGTTCATAAAGTGTAGGGATTATGTATCAGTCACCTTTGTAGCTCCAGAACCATTTCAACAATGATGATTTAATGACCAATGGATGTTTGTATAATATATGACACAATTCCACCCTCAAAGAACCTCAAGTTCATCTAAAGAATGGATATATTAGTAGATAGACAGATACAGATAGCTAAGGCAAAGTATAAAATTTAAAAGGATTAAATATAAATGAAGTCAAGCTGATTTTGTTTTCAATAGTCAAAGTTTTTCGAAACAAAAACCAAGGCTCAGCAAGATAAAGCAAATTGTCCGGCATCACAAAGTATTATAATTACTATCTTTTTGGGTATTTATACCCAAGCTTGATCTAAAAAGAGTTTAAATAGGCTAGACCTCAGTTAGCTGCTGGCATAAAGAGTTTTTGGCACCCAGGCCAGCACCTTTACTCTCACTCAGCCCTTCTTGGGGCCTACGATTGACCTTGACTGAGGGGCTTTAGGGAGATTCAGGGAGGAGGCAGGGTTTCAATAGGACCTGAGGGATTGGGAGAGTGCATCACCACTCCCAATGCAACTCTGAGGGAGGGTTCTCACTATTTAGTGATTCCAGGAGAGTGCAATTCCAGCAATTCCAGGAGAGTGTTTTTGTTGGAAGGAGTATGAGCATATATAGAGCCATGGAAGTCATTCTGTCCACCAACCCCTACCATAGCCTCTTCTAAATTCTCAAAAGCACAGATAAAAGTAAATCTGGATTATTTAACCTGAGGCAGTTCCCTTCCCAGGTCATCATTTCCACATACCTTGACTCATTAAGTCTGATCCCCCTAGCAACCCCACTAAATAAATGAAGAGCCTAAGATTTGCTCAAGGTCAAGCATCCCAAATTCCAACCCAGACATTTGACCCCAGGTCCATTGCTTCTCGCAGTGTATGCTGCGTCCACACGCGTCATTTGAAATTATGGTATCTGCTTTCTCTGGCATCATTTTCTCTCCTCTGGTCCCCATACTCTCGCCCTACTAGGGGCAAGCAGCAAGGAGTGATGAGATGGCCCAAAGGTGGGAAGAGACAGGACCAGAAGCACTGCAGCTTCTGAATGGCTGAGATACGCTTAACCTTAAAGCCCAGCACTAAGTAAAGTCAAAACAACCGATCGGATCCGATCGATGCTCTGACAACCGAAGTGTTGTCAGGAACATGACATAGAGCCAGAGCCCGTTGAGGTTGTCTCTTGTTTATGACAAAAGGGGAAAATACACTGAGGACAGCAGAGCTCCATGCAGATGACTGTAGATGAGAGAGTAGGAAATAAGGAGGAAATGATGAGCAGAGAGAAGGAAGCAAGTCGGGAACCCTATTCTGCAGAGGAGGAACAGCCGCACTGGGCTTGCTGAGATAATTCCCTGGAGAGCATCAGAGGATTTGTGCAGAGGCTGGTCTGTGAACTCCCACTCAGATGGTTCCAGCGTATGAGGACAGGAAGCAGCCTTTAAACCCTGCCTGAACTCACAGATGGGAGTGGGAGGGTTGAGTCAGAGAGGCTGGCGAGGAGCTGCAATGCAACAAAATCACAGTCTTCAAATCAGGTTGAAAATCTCCACTCCAGTGGTCTGATTACCAAGACTTTGATGGCTCATGTACTAGTTTTTAAAGTCCCAAGAGTTCAGACTCCCACTTCTAATCCTGGTTGGAATTAGCCATTGAAGGCAGATGTGTGAATCAGGCAGGGAAATCAAAGCAAACTTGTACAAAATGAGAAGTCGGGGAAGTAGGAGGCAAGAATGCGGCTCTGAGACCTCCTCTCCACAGCCTTGCCCTGTCTCTCCGCTGCAGCTCAGAAGTTCTTATAGTTTCACGTTTTCCTCTGTTGTGTCATTAATTTGGGGTGTTTTTTGTTTACATATTTATTTTATTGACATAGAGCTAATACACAGTGTTGTGGTAGTTTCAGGTGTACCATGTAATGATTCAATGACCCTATTACGTTTCTCACTACTCATGGAGATAAGTGTACTACTGATCCTCTTTATCTCATTCATCCCCTCCACCCACCTCCCCTCTGGCAACCACCAGTTTGTTCTCTGCATTTAAGAGTCTGCTTTTTTGTTTGTCTCTTTTTTTGTTTGTTCACTGAGTGTTTTGTTTCTTAAACCCCACATATGAATGAAATCATATGGTATTTGTCTTTCTCTGACTGACTTATTTAGGTCCACCCATGTTGTTGCAAATGGCAAGATTTTGTTCTTTTCTATGCCAAGCAATATCCCATTGTTTATATACCAGGTCTTCTTTATCCTTTCAGCTATCAATGGACACTCGGGTTGCTTCCACATCTCAACTATTATAAATAATGCTGCAAAAGCAACATAGAGTATGCATTTTCATTTCAAAAGCCTCTAACCAAATGACTATCCAAAACTGTTTTTGAGAGTCTCGAACATCTGGTTATTCTAAATCAATGGGTGCATCAGATCATTTCAGCCAATGCAAATAAGGATTAAAGGCACAAGATAAAAACCAACAGGAAAGAAGTGAGGAGCCCTGGCGAATAGATGGAAGGAGTGCTGGTGAATGAAGACCATCAAATAGCGTTTGCTGGCTATTTAGTCCATTCCAGACAGCAGGGTGAGATGCTTTATAAGCATTATCCTATTTTGTCCCCATGAGACACTCAGAAGAAGGTATCCACAGATGAGAAAGCTGAGGCTCCGAATAGTTCAGTGTCTAAACAACAGTTGCAGCAAAACTAGCATTTGAGCCCAGTTTTCTCTGATTCCAAATCTTATATTATCTCCCCTACACCATGTTCTACAACTCCAAACCACATCCACGGCAAGCAAACTACTGTATCTCACTCTCTCTCATGGTAAGAGTTTAAAGAGGAGAAAGCCCTAAAAGGCAGTACCCCCAGGATGCGACTCCATGCCAACAAGTTTTGCTGGTTCATGGTTATAAGTTAGGATGGGCAAAGTGTTGGGCAGAGAGGTCTCTCTCCCTCTACCATCAGAGGATCAAGAAAAAGTAGAAGCTAATTTTTTGATTTAGGAGTCTCTCTCTCTCTCTCTTTCTCTCTCTCTCCCCCTCTCTCCTTCTATTCCTCTCTCCCTCCCTTCTTCATATGGTGGGTGAAGTCACTCAGTTTTTGCCAACTCATTTCTCCCACCCCCATCCCCAGCTCCAACAGTCTCTCTTGCCTTCTGATCTTCAGCAATGTATTCATGTATTCATTTAAAAGTTCTGTCTGTGCTGAAGCCGGTGCTGCTTGTAATTGCTGGCGGCCAAAAGCTGTTCTGTTTTTTCTGGCTGAGTGTACCAGGCAATCATCAGCTGTAATTATTTCGAGTCTTGTTACAGATGGAACTTCGAGGTTTTCAGTCTTAAACAGAATTCATTATTCAAATGTCTCCAGAGCTGACAGCAAGGGGCAGGGGGTGAGCCTCCCGTGAGCCCAGGAAACCACAGAAGGTTCAGGAGAAGGGGGCTGGCCAGGTCTCAGACACTGTGAGGACTAAATGTGACTTTTAGTCCCAAATCTGGAAGCCTGAGCTCCCAGGTGCTCATGCCATCATCTCACCTTTGGGACTCCAGTTTGGTCCTGTTAACTCTTCAATTTCTTTATCTCAATCTTTCTCTGGGACCCAAATGGGACATCTCCCTTCTCCAAACCCAGAAGATGACTATGTTAGGTATGTTTAGCTCTACAAAGTGCAATCATTGAGCGTCTCTCTGTCTCTTTCTTTGAACTTTCTTTGAATTAACAGTTAAGTTTCTTGGGAACAGAGAAACAGGGCAATTTCAAAGTTCTGCAGGAGAGAAGCAGTTCTCATGACATCAACTCCACTGGGATCAGACTCCAGTCCAGCTTTAGAAACTTATATTAGCGATCTCCTGGCTCCTGGGAGCTTCATGAGCAGGTGGGTCAGATGCTCCTGCAACCGTCCAAGCAGCACCCAAGCCCTAGCCTAGAGGGGAGGAGTGGCAGAAAGAGAGACCAAGGTTCCAACTCTTAGGACATCTCTGAGGACCACATTTGAACAGAGAGCAACTACAGGGCCACCCTGGAGAGGAGAATTGGGACACAACAGTTATTGAGAGACTGGGCCATTTGTCATAATGGCTCCATCAACACATCCCTCCACGCCCGTTCCCAAATGAGGGGAAGAGCATGCTCGCCTCTCTCCCCTTCACCTTTCCCAAGGGAAGGGCCAAGTGCCCAACGTGGATCCAAAGGATGAGAAACCCAGGGGCCTTGCAGAGGATAAATCTCTGATTTAAGAGATAACTGCACCCCAGATACTTCTTCCACTGCTCTCAGCAATTTCAATCTTATCTTCAGTCTGCTGTTCAGCTCCTGCTGTGTCCCGGTTTCAGTCACTTGCCATTTTGCCTTGCAATCCCAATTGTAGGATGCAGATTCTTGCTCATATAATTATAGCTCCCTCTCTTTCTCTCTCCCTCTCTCTCTCTCTCTCTCTCTCAAGCATGCACATGCGTGCACACACACGCACACACACATTTTTCATCCTTCTCTTCTAGCCCTCTCACTCTTACTCCATTTCTCTCGGTTTCCCCTTTCTCCCTCCTGCCTTTCTCACCCTCTCTGCCTCACTTCCTTCCTCCTTCCCATTTTTCGGTTTATTCTCATTTTTCCACACTCCCTCACACTCCTTATTCCCCCTTCCTCACACACATATCCACACCCTCCTGTCTGGCCACATCCCTCCCTCTCAGGGTCACACAGGGTCCTGAGAGTGGCATTCACTGACTGAGGCCTCCAGAGTGGCAGGCAGGATGGGACTAAAGCAGGAGGAAGAAACAGCAGGGAGCTGCAGAAACAGATGGCAAGTCTGCTCTGGCTGCGCAGAGCGGAGGCAGCCCTCACTCCCAGCCCCCTGCCCCACGGTACCTCCCTCTGGGTGATGTCTGCACCATCTCAGCATGCTCCACTCCTTCAGTGGCTCCAGTCTGGATCGTAACAAGCCTCCACCTATTCTACTGAGAAGTATTCGTGAGGGGCCTACTATGTGCTTAGGTGAGCAAACAGGCAAGAAAAGCAAGGAAGGGGTCAGAAGCCCCTCCAAGTGGTTGATCTGCGGCCTTTGTGGGAAATGTACAAGTGCTTAGACTGCTCTCCAGCAACTTCCTGTTTTATGTGCTTCGACCAAGAAGCAAGGACCACCGAGGACTGTTATTTCAGTTCTAAGTAAAATCACATGGCGAGAGCTTGTGATTTTCTGTATTCTGCTGTCCTCCTATTCTGTGGGTAGTAAGTAGGGAACATTTGTGGGTAGAGGGCACCTATGAAAGTAGCTCTGTGATCATCAGAGGGGAAGGGAACTAATATCTATCAATAATTTTCAATGTGTCAAGCAGGATGATAAGAATTATTACCCATATGATCTATGTAATCTTTATAGCAACACTGTTATATAAATATCCCCACTTCACCTGTGAAGAAATGGAGTCTGGAGTTACCATATGACCTGCTGGTAAGCGGTGGAGCAGAACCTGACCTCAGGTCCTACTGAGGCCAGTCTAGACTACTAGATAGCTACATGCCCATTTATCTCTGCATCCAACACCCAACATACTGCCTGGCTTTGAGAAGAACTTAATCCATGGGGCTGAAAGTCTATTGCACAACACGGCACGGTCCCTACTCCTAAGAGGCACACAGGTGTGTTGGAATGGTAGCAAATACATGAAATAACTGAACACTTGTGCACAAACATATGCAATTAAATCCCAAGGTAAATAATCTGCACCACAGAGATCGAAGAAATGGTCAATGAGAAAGGACCATCCCTGGGCCCCGAATGTGCTAGGCGAAAGAAGCAGCAACAAACGCCCCAGCCGGGGAAGCAGTATGAGCCAGGGCCCACTGGGAATAGCACCGCGTGTGCTGCAGAATGAGCCACACACAGCCTGGAAGACGGGCCTCACGCTGGGAAAGTAGCAGACATCGGGGCAGCGGGGCCTGGGGCTTCCAGGCCGGAGCCGAGGCTGCGGTTATGGAGAAACAGCAAGGACTGCTCCTACGGAGAGCAATGCCGTCGGGCAGTAAACTGCTTTTCAGAAAGGTGGAACGGGTAGTGGGGAGCGAGGTTAGCAGGAGAGAATTGTCGGGAGCCCTGCGAGCATCCAGGGAGGAAGGAAGAGAGCTGGAGCTGAGATGGCACCTGCGGGGGTGAGAAGGAGGCGATGGACACCAGAGAAGCGTTAGAAGACAACAGGACTTGAGGACCTTCAGCAGTGAAGGATCAAGAGATAGGAAGAGTGTGACTTGGGACAGAAAGGCAAATCGGGTGAGGTGCTGACGGAGTGGGGCGGCGGGGAGCTGCGTTCGACGCCCATGGGCCCCGAGGCCGCGGAACCCTTGGCTCGCCACGAGGACAGGACTTGGCATCCAGCCGGAGACTAAAATACATGCATATGAAAACAAGCAGAACACAAACTACATATGGAACAGATGAACAAACGGAAGATGCCGGAGTGTCAACTCTATACATAAATACTAGAATCGCATTCGTAAAGGGAGCAGAGCCACGCTCAGTAACTTTTCATGCATTTAAGAATAAAAGAATAAATTGAACGAATTCTGAGCAATGTTTGGTTCTCCTCTCCTTGTTTCTCGTAATGCCTCCCTCCCGCCCCTCTCCTTCCTCCCTTCCCTCCGCCCCACCTCAACCCTGCTTCTTCTCCTCTCTCTGCCTCCCTCATGAATTTTCATGCTCACACCACCAGGAAATCTGACAGCAGGCCTCAATGACCTTTGATGGGCTCTACTTCTTTCTATTCCTACCACACTCAATGTTCATAGAATTTTTTTTTTTTTTAATCTAGTTGGGAAGCCATTCTGAGAGGGGGCTGCAGGCAGGTGTTTCTCCTTTCTGAGCCATGAAAGGACCAAAGAAGGGAAGAGGCCAGAGCATACATGCCTATCACAGTGACTATCACTAAATCAGGCATGGGTTGGTGAGCTTTTCTGGTATCTGCCTCAGGAATCCTGGATGTTCAAATCCACACAGAGAGCTGGGCAGGCGGGAGGCCCTGGGGAAGAAGCTGCCAGCATCGGGAAAGGTACCCAAGGGAAATGACAACATCAGGTCAAGTTTAGGCGAGCGGTCGGTCATAGGGAAGAATTCAGGACAAAGAACTGGGGGATTGGAAGATGACTGAAAGCTAGTGATCGGGAAATCAGAGCTGACCGTACTGGGAAGCCCAGAGAAGGTGGGTGTTGGGGTTAGGCTAGGGTAGGGTTACTGGAAGTTTGTCCAGTAAGAGCAAGGCCTCATTGCCAGACTGGGGCCAGAACAGTGGCCCAGCTCCAGAGAGAAGAATGGCAAAAGGAGGTAGAGCCACGCTTCTAAGAAGGGCCAAAGAGAATAATAAACCATTATTTCCACAGTGTATCGAACACCTCTCTTATGACAATTCTAGACTCTTTACTCTGTAACCCTGAGTACCAAAATCACAATATCACTATGAAATAATATTAATATCCTCACCTTGCAAAAAAAGAAACCAAGAATCAGAGAGGCTTCCAGTTTGCCCAGAGCAAGGAGCAAAATTGGGACCCCAACCCAGGTCTATCTTAGCCCAAGAATCAGAGTCTCAGAGAAAGAGACAAAGTCAGGAGGAAAACTACGGGCACTAGCGGAAGGCCTTCCTCCTAGAGTGGAAGGAACACACGAAGCCCAGACCGAAGCCGAACTGGCCCCAGGCCGGCCCAGGGCACTTGATTAGCAAGGCCTGAGATCTCACTTTCTTAAAAGAGCAGGGCTCGACTTGGGTCCTCGGGATTCCGCTAGGACCACGCCTTTGCCCAAGATCTTGGAACTACATCAAAGCCACTACGACAGCCATACTTTTCCAGGTCCTGCCTGTAAACTATGACCTTAAAGAGTCCATCAGCTCAGGTGATTCGTTCGCCTCTTTGGACCTTCCAGGGAAACAGGAGCTCTTGAGAGTCTCCTCCAGCAATATGGTCCTATGATCGAAGGGTCCAGTCTGACCTGGAAAACAAGAGAAGGTGAATCTGGGGGTGGCTCTGAAAGAGCAAAGCAGAAAGGAGAAAAGGGAAGCCCTCGTCGGGGAAGTCCACCAGCCACAACCGAATGATACTGGAGGTGGCCTTCCCACCAGTGGCTCCCAGCTCACGCTGTAAGACCCCCTGGAAGACTGTGGGAATTTTACTCTGTCTTTTCTTTCCAGTCTGCAGGTATCTGGGCCCCTTCCATCTCTGGAATTCTGTGATCCATGAAATCTGTAAGAGCTGCTGCTGCTGCTAACATATCAGCACACGATTCCCATGCAAAACTGCTTAACTCCCCGCGATGTGCCTCGGACGGTGCCGAGTGAATGAGCGAGAAGCAAGTAAGTGACAGAAACACTAAAGGACCAAAGAGGAATTGTGACTTTCTCCTTTCAACAGGACACGGGGCCCCAGATCTGGATCCCCAGCAGTTCTGTAATTTAAAGGGCTAAGCAGACTTGATGTGGTGAGCATGGCATGATGTGCAGAATTGTTGAATCACTACGCTGTACACCCGAAACGAATACAGCATTGTAGGTCAACTGCTCTTCAATAATAAAATTTTCTAAAGCAAACCACATTTGCACCTTTCTTTCCTCATGTAGTTCAGAATTAACTCCGTCTGGCAGGATCCTTGCCACTTAGTAACACTGACTTTGTCTTATATATGTTTATTTTTTTAAAAAATTGTTTAAAACCCTGAAGAAATGCAATTAAAATATTATAATTATTTGTGTTGGAATATTTGCTTTTATCAGTCCCTATTAAAAATATATGCAAATTTGGAGAGGTTTTAACATCCTAGTGAGCCTCCTGCCTCCTACCAGGCCCAACATATTCACTTTATGGAAATGTGTTGGTTGGATTCCTTTAAAAATTATTGTTATTTGGTTTTAAAGGGTTTTTTTTCCCACTTCCCTCTCAAACTGGCAAAATAATTAATTAGTTGCAGAGGGTTTTTGTCTTTGTGTGTTTTCCTTCCTTTCCAGCCCAGATTGGCAAATCAATAGGGAAGAGTGCGACTGAATAAGAAATGCAAAGAAGCATCATTCTCATATGAATTGCCAGATATTTTGAGATCCCGAGGGCTGGCTAAAGGGGCTAGGCCCAGATTTTCATACTATCTTGGATTAATTTTTAATCGTTTTTCCAAAATCATCAAAGCACTTCATAACATTTTATTTACTCTAAAAATATCCCAGGAAGACAGCCAAAGAGCCAGAACTGTAAGCAAGGGAACTAAAGTCCAGAGCAGTCAAACATACGTACTGGGTCCCACCGCCAGCCCAGGACCCACACAGGGACTTGGACACCTGGACACCTGCGATCGCTCGTAGAAGCCGCTGCTCCATCTCAGCAACCAAAACCAAAGTGGTCGTACGTTTCTGCCTGAAGCTTTCTCTTTTTACCACCGGAACATCCTCTTCTCTGATATCTGATAAGCTTCTTGGGTTAAAAACAAACAAATGGTCATTTGTTAACTCAAGTTTAAGAGGGAAAAAAAAAGTGTTTATTGGAAGGGTACTGGCATCACTCCCTAAAGTAAGCCTCGGGAAGGCCTGGAAGCAGCACAATGACTCGGGGCATTTCTCTGGTGTGGCCCTTGGAAGGCTCCACTCTGATGTCTTTGCCTCCCCTCTTGTCTAAAGCAGATCACCTGCTGTAGCTTGACCTGGCTTGGGTTAGAAGTTTACCCCTGTACTCAGCGAAGCAGGCACTCTGGCAGCACCCCAAAAGCCTATGTAATGGAGCAGGGACAGTTCCCCAAAGGAGGGGTGAGTGAGTGTTGAAACCCCAAGGAGGGGGAAAACATCCTGGTTAGATAACCCCTGTACCTCTCATCTCATAGATGTGGATCCCCTCACAGTGAGATGTCTTGCCCAAGGTCACCTCACTGGTGGGAAACCGAGCTCTCCTCCCTCTCGTCCCATCACCCCTCATCAGGCTACACTAGAGGCAACTCTGTGAGTCAGATTCCATAAGCCTCAATCCCAGAGATCATCATCTCTCGGGTTCTTTCATGGCAAATGGCGTATCAAAGGAGGGGATAAGGCAGAGAGAGGAATGAGGCATAGAGGAAGGGCATAGATCAGATCTTCCCCAAACATCACCTCATTCCTGTCAGTCGCTAGTTCTGCAAGGTCTTCATTATTTCTAATTGTCTACATTGCTTTGTTTTCCTTGCTGGGAACGGATTTGCCAAGTGCCAAGTCCCAGGCAGTGGAGAGTCAGCATTAATTTTCTCTTCTCATTTATTAGTGGGTCAATTTTTCTCTCTTGAATCTCTTTTTCCCTTAATATAATTTCAACTACAAAAAGACTGCCTGAGTCTCCTCAGGCAGTTTTTCTAGCACTGTGGGAGCGAGGTCTTTCTTCTATTGTGATCTTGTCTTTCGCTCCTGGCTTCCTTCTGCTAAGAAAGTACTTCGCGTGTCTGGCGGCCTTCATGCTTCCAAGGAGGACATGCTCCTCTGCCTGGCGACCTCACCCAACGTCATCTTTCATGAGGTGAGGCTGAAAGGATCATATCCCTGAATTTTTTCTTCATCAAAAAGGAATGAGAATCTTCTGTGCTTACAAAAACAAAAATAATTTCTTCAGAAGGCCTCCACTTGGCCCCCACTGATACAATTTCACTCTCCCTGATGTTTCTCAGCCATTATCTACAATTTCTAAAGTATTGCTTTAAGGAGTCAAGCCCAACGGTTCCCTGGAGACTGGATTTCATGGCCCAATCCTCTCTCCTCTCTGCTCAACAACTGTTATTTAGGGCTTGCATAAAGCCACACACAAGTATGGTTACTGAGTCTGTAAATGATTCGTGGCAGAGAGACACAGAAGAAACAGTGTGTGATCAAATTAGGGGCTGGCTGACTGAAATTACAAGCAAAACTTTATCACATACAGTGGAATAGATTAAGAAAGATGAAGTACCTCACATGGGTCAAAAAAAAAAAGAGAGAGAGAAAGAGGGAAAAAAAACCCACTGTGTGGGACAAGAAATTCGTGTCTTTGAAGCAGCTCATGGGAGGAAGACTTAGACAACAGCACATGATAAACTGACTCCGGGTAAATGGTATTGGTCAGTTGTCTCTTGCTAGGGAACAAACCACCCTCAGCTCCGGCAGCATATTTTGCAGAAACTGACAAGCAGATTATAAAATGTATAATGAAATACTAAACATCTAGAAAATCCAAAACAACATTTTTAAGCAATAACAAAGCTGGAGTACTCACACTTTCAGATTTCAAAACTGACCATAAAGCTACAGCTATCAAGACACATAGGACAGAAATAGAGACCAATGGAACAGAATTAAGCAGAAATAAACCTCATGTTTATAACCAACTGATTTTGACAATGGTGCCAAGGCAATTCACTGAGGAAGGGATAGTCTGTTGAACAAATGGTAATGGGACAACTGAAAGTGAAAGAAATAACCTCTGACCCTCACCTTATGCTATACAAAAATATTAACTCCAAACAAATTGCTCCACATCACATGCATAGGAACAGCTTTTTTCTACATGGTCCCATGGAAGAGAATTAAGAAACACTTCATTTCCTTCCTCAGAGGGAGGAAAGACTAAGCACAAGACAAGGAAGAGTTTTCCAACCAAATAATGAAATCCTCACAAGGAGTCATACCTTGACTATCCAAGAAGCAGCAGAATATAGCTTGGATGATAATATGGCAGGAAGTAATAAAGCTTCGTATTCAGAACTAATTAATTGTATTATTGAGGTCTCTTATACACTTGCTGCCCTTTTTTCCGCTTGACCTAGCAATAATAAACAAAGGTATGTAGGGATTACCATGAAGGCAGATTTGCCTATTCTTCCCAGAGCTCTATCAATTTTTATGTCATAGACTTTGAAGAATTTTTAGTAAGAGCATACGCATTTGGTACCGCCACATCTTCTTGGCAAATTGAACACTCTTCTATTATGCAGTGATCCTCTCTATCCCTTAAAATGCTCTAATCCATTTTATCTAATATTGAGATAGCCACACTAACTTTATTTCGCCCTATTTGTCTTCTTACATCTTTCACTTTTAATCTTTATGTGTTATCTCAGATACAGGCAACTTCCAGTTAAGGTCACAATTTGTTCCTGACAATCGGGCATCTTATGTGAAAACTATAATCAGGAGCTTAATCTGCTTTATTTTATTTTTCCAATAACCCACTACGCATCAATCAAAACCACTGACCTATTTTCTTTTTTTTTTTTAAGATTTTATTCATTTATTCATGAGAGACACACAGAGAGAGAGAAGGGGGGGCGCAGAAACACAGGCAGAGGGAGAAGCAGGCTCCATGCAAGGAGCCCAGTGCAGGACTCAATCTGGGTCTCCAGGACCAGGCCCTGGGCTGAAGGCAGCGCTAAACCACTGAGCCACCCAGGCTGCCCCCTATTTTCTAACACACAAATGAATATGTAAACTGCCTATATGTCAGTAACAAATTTGTTAGATCATAACATATTTAAAATATCTATTCTCAGTCACCAAAAATCAACATGGTTGTTAGCAAAAGTTTCCTCATTTGCAGTAATATCTCCTCTATTCAATCATTTTCCATACTCATTTTGCTTCCCTTTCCACAATTTTTTCGACTTTCCCGTGGACTTGTTTTACAACATTAAGCTAAATATGAAAGGTGGCGTAGAAACATGTTCAGAACAAGTGTACAATGGCAGAGAACTGCTCAACTGAGAACGATTCCGAGATGCTTCTCAGTGAAATCCAAGATGAACATCCTCCTTGCTAACACTTGTCAAGATTTTCAAAATCTCTATACATGATTTCACCAATTGTATTTATAACATAACTTGTTATTTTTCCTGAAATCATTTTGCCAAAAATTGAATTGAATTTGGTGGGTATAAATATAATTTTTCCCCATTAAAACATTGGATGAAAAATGTTGCACTAGGAAGTATATGTTCTGTAAAGTTTGGCTAGTAAAAAGAACTTTCTACCAAGAAAATCTGAACCAGAGAAAATTCTGCAGTTATGCATATATCTGGATATTTCCTAATCCATCCTATCACTATTTGACTTGTAAACAGTGTGTTTAGTCTATTTATATTTATTGTGATAGCGATATATTTGAACCTGTTCCTACCATATAATTTACTTTCTAAATTTACCTCTTCTTTTAAAATCTATTCTTGCCTTTTAAGCAATACTATTGTTTCCCCTAATTAAACAGGAATTGTAGCTCAATCTTAGGTTCTTTGATCTCCTTCCCAACACCCATTGTATTTATATCACTCTAGACTTTTAATTCTGGATCATTATTAATAAATTTCCTTTTTTAAAGGACAACATGCTTATGGGGTTTTTTTGTTGTTGTTGTTGTTTTTGTTTGTTTATTTGTTTGTTTTTACTTTTACTTCTTTTACGCTGGTAAAAAAATATTCTGGATTATTCTTTCCTACTATTTAAGTATTTCATCCAAACTGTTTTCAGTGTGGATCTTTGTGTGACAAAGCCTTATATGTCTGAGAATATTTTTATCATACTCCCATATTTGAATAGCAACTTGGCTGGAAATATCCTAGAATAAAGTATTCTTTCAAAACTTTAAAAATACTAACTATTTCAGACTTCTGGTTTCCTCTCAGGAAGTAGAGATTGGGAAAGAATGACAACCCCAACCCTACAACAATATTTTTTTTAAATGACACAAACAGCAAGTTCATGATTTTTCTTGAACCAGCTGGAGCACTACATCACTGGGAAACCAACATGCCCAAAATCTAGAGACATGAGCCAACAGGAGAAATGAGATGCAAGATACCTTGACAAGAGCATCCCGACACTAGTAAGGAGAATTCAGCTAGGGGAATTGGAAAATTCATGGAATCTGAAAGAGGCCTAGTGATAGATGATTAAGCCTGTAGGCAGTACAGGAACTGGGGGAGTCCACATACTATTATAGGCTTTTTCTTTACAAACTCTACTGGGTACTCACAGAAAAGACTGGAAGGTTCCCGAGTCTCCCTGTGGTGCAGACCTAAAGAAGAAATAGAGCAAATGCTGCAGGAGAGGTAAAAATTCCACTGGAACCTTTATTCTCTATCTTTCTGGGGTGGGGGTGGGGAGGCCTTAACAGTTGAGAAAAAAGAACAAACATTTCCACACTTAGGGCACTAATGAAGACCCACTGCAGCTGAGAAACATAACAGGGAGAAAGAATCCCTCTATCCCTAGGTGAGGGGAATCCGGCTGGGAAGGGGGTCAGCATGGAAGAGGCCATGAACCCAAAATGGAAGCTTAATCAGAATGAAGGAGAATGATCCCCACACTTATACCCTATGGTGAGGCTAACAAGCATGGAATAACAAGTAAATAGCAAGATACATATCCTTTCTTGGTTACAAAGCACAGTGAAGACCCCAAGGCAGAGGATGGATCATATACTGAAAAATATTCTGTCAAACTAGCCCTTACCCTAAACACAAGGTATAGCTTAACCATAACAATAACAAATCTCAAATCCAGTCCAGTTCCTAATTAGATCAACTCAAACTCCTATGCTGAAGTCTTAGCAGAAGGAAAGATATGTATTTTCTTCAGGCATAAAAAAATATTTACATTAGTCTCTACTGTCCCACACAAGATGTACATCTTCCTATAGAAACTTGCAAAGCATACAAGGCAAGTAAAAGCAACACATCTCCAAGAGAAATAGTAATCATCAGAACCAAATTCAAATATGATGCATATGCTGAAACTATATGACAGGGAATTTAAAATAACTATAATTAATGTGTTAAGGATACTAATGGAAAAGGTAAACCCAATGCAAGATTTTGTGAGTAAAATCAATAGAAATGAAATTATCAGAAATAATAAAATTGAAATGCTAGAAATGACAGCATAATAACAGAGATGAAAAATGCCTTCAACAGACTTATCAAAAGATTCAAGAAGCTGAAGAATCAAAGAACTTGAAAATTTCAAAAAATTAAACTGAAGCACAAAGAGAAAGAGGAAGAAAAAAGAAAGGGAGAAAGAAAAGAAGAAAGAAGAAAGAAAGAAAGAAAGAAAGAAAGAAAGAAAGAAAGAAAGAAAGAGAAAGAAAGAAAGAAAGAAAGAAAGAAAGAAAGAAAGAAAGAAAGAAAGAAAGAAAGAAAGAAAGACCAAAAAGACAGTCCAAGAGTTTAGGATCAAATCAAATAGTCTAATAAATAAGCAACTATCCAGTTCAGAAGGAGAAGAAAGAGATAACAGAACAGAAGAAATATTTGAAGAAGTAATTGTCAAAAAATTTAGAAGACTAATGACAGATACCAAACCACGGATCTAAGAAGCTCAGAGAATACCAAGCAGAATATATATCTAAACAAACAAGCAACAAACATATCTAGTCATAGGATAGTCAAACTGCTGAAAACAAAAGACAAAGAGAAAACCTTGAAAGCAGCCAGAGAAAAAAGACACACTGCACATGAAGGAACAAAGATAATAATTAAATTGTACTTTTCTTCAAATATCGAAAAGCTAGAAAAGAATGAAGTAACATTTTCAAGGTGCTGAAGAAATAAAACTTCCCAACCAGAATTCTATACCAAGTGAAGATATCTTTCAGAAGCAAATGAGAAACAAATGCTTTCTTAGGCAAAAACTGAGAAAATTTGCTGCCAGCAGACCTACACTACAGAAAATATTGAAGACAATTTTTCAGGCAGAAAGATTTTGATATGAGACAGAAACTTGGATCTATACAAAGAAATAAAGAGCTCTGGGGAAAGAATAAGTGAAGGTAAAATAGAATTAAGCATTTCTTTATTTTTATTTACTCTAAAAGATAATTGATGGTCTAAAGCAAAAATAGTGCTTATCACATATGTAAAAGTAAAATACATAACCACAATAACACAAAGAATGGGAAGGAGGTACTGAGACTATATGATTGTAAGATTCTTACACTACACAAAAGAGGTATGATTTTATTTAGAGGTAGGCTCTGATTGGCTACATTTGTATATTGTAAATACTTGGGCAATTATTAAAGCACATTTTTAAGAGGTACAAATAAATTAATAGAGAACATAAGTGAAATAAAAATTGCCCAATTAGAGACACCTGGGTGGCTCAGTGGTTGAGCATCTGCTTTCAGCTCAGGTCCTGAGATTGAGTCCCATATCAGACTCCTAGCAGGGAGCCTGCTTCTCCCTCTACCTATGTCTCTGCCTCTCTCTGTGTTTCTCATGACTAAATAAATAAATAAAATCTTTTTAAAAATTGCCCAGTTAACAGCCACATGCAGAAGAATGAAATTGGACCATTTTCTTACCCCTACACACAAAAATAAATTCAAAACAGATGAAAGACCTAAATGTGAGACAGGAATCCATCAAAATTCTAGAGGAGAACACAGGCAGCAATCTCTTAAACCTCAGCTACAGTAACTTCTTGTAAGACACGTCTCCAAAGGCAAGGGGAAAAAAAGTACAAATGAACTATTGGGACTTCATCAGGATAAAAAGCTTCTGCACAGCAAAGGGAACAGTCAACAAAACTAAAAGACAATCTACAGATGGGAGAGGATATTTGCAAATGACCTATCAGATAAAGGGCTGGTATCCAAGATCTATAAAGAACTTATCAAACTTAACATCCAAAAAATAAACAATCCAGTCAAGAAATGGGCAGGAGACATGAACAGATATATCTCCAGAGAAGCTCTGTGAATGGCCAACAAGCATAGGAAAAAAATGCCCCACATCATGTGGCATCAGGGAAATACAAATCAAAACCACAATGAGATCCCACCTCACACCTGTCAGAATGGCTAATATTAACAAGACAGGAAACAACAAATGTTGGAGAGGATGTGGAGAAAGGGAACCCTCTTCCATTGGTGAGAATGCAAACTGGTGCAGCCACTGTGGAAAACAGTGTGGAGTTTCCTCAAGAAGCTAAAAATAGAGCTACCCTGTTACCCAGCAATTGCACTCCTGGGGATTTACCCTAAAGATACTGATGTAGTGAAATGCAGGGACACCTGCACCCCAATGTTCACAGCAGCAATGTCCACAATAGCCAAACTGTGGAAGGAGCTTTGGTGTCCTTAGACAGATGAATGGATAAAGAAGATGTGGTCTAGGGATGCCTGGGGGGCTCAGGGGTTGAGCGTCTGCCTTTGGCCCAGGGCGTGATCCTGGAGTCCCAGGATCGAGTCCCACATCAGGCTCCCTGCATGGAGCCTGCTTCTCTGTCTGCCTATGTCTCTGCCTCTCTTTGTGTCTCTCATAAATAAGTAAATAAAATCTTTAAAAGAAAAAAAAAGAAGACGTGGTCAATACATACAATGGAATATTACTTAGACATCAGAAGAGATGAATGTCCACCATTTGCTTTGACATGGGTGGACCTGGAGAGTATTACGTTGAGTGAAATAAGACAATCATTATATGGTTCCACTCATATGTGGAATATAAGAAATAATGAAAGGGATTGTAAGGAAAGGAGGGGAAACTGAGTGGGGAAAAATTAGAGAGGAAGACAAACCATTAGAGACTCCTAACTCTGGGAAACAAACAAAGGGTTGCAGAAGGAGAGGTGGGTGGGGGGATGGCATACCTGGGTGATGGACATTAAGGAGGGCACTTGATGGGATGAGCACTGGTGTTACACTATATGTTGGAAAATTGAATTTAAATAAAATATTTTTAAAAAAAAAAGAAAAGTTTAAATAAAATATTTTTTAAAAAATAAAATAAATTGCCCAATTAACACATGAATACAGAAAAGAAGGGGAAAAGAAAATGAAAAACAGACAAAACAAACAGAAAACTGCTAGCAAGGTGGTAAAATTAAATCCAAACACATCAATAATCACATTCATTCTCATTATATGCAAATAGCATAACATAACAGTTAAAAATGAAAATTATCAGATAGGATAAATAAAAAAGGCAAGGCGTAACAATATACTATGTATGAGAAACTTACATTAAATATAAAAATTAAAATATGAGACATGCTTTTAGGAAGCTGAGCTTGTAAATGTGCTTTTGCTTCTTTCTCCCACTAAAGCTCAGAAATGTTATCTAAATCAAATTTTAGAAAACTCTGACAGGTGAAGAAAAGAAGGCAGACGAGCTTATGTACCTTAGGACCTAAAGAATAACACACTGTGGTGAGTTCCCAGTGTTCTCCTTTTGCTTTATATATCCCAGACTTGCAGATGAAGAAGCCAGCAGCCTAGAAACACCAACAGATGCAGACAAAACAAGCCCCCGCCCAAAAAGTCTGCTCTCTGTTAGCCAAAGGACCAGGAACACTCAGTCAAGAAAGAATGAATACTTTTCAACAACCACTCTATTGCAAGCAAACATTACAGAAAAGGCTGTGACTATGCCGACTATGCCCATCCATACCCATGCTAGCAAAAGTCAGGTGGGGAGCTTGGACTTCTACCCTCACTATGCTATACAAAGGCACTTCAAAATACTCTTGCTGAGCTGGTGAGCCGGTATCAGGAAAGTCCAAGTAGGGGGTCAGGACTTGATCCCCACCAGCCAGCAGAGAAAATTCCCCAACCAACACAGCTCCAATGGAGACCATGTGGCATGTCTGAACACCATCTACTCCAACCCATTGGTAACAAGAGTTCCTCTTCCCTTGTCACTGCAGTCACATCAAAGGAGACCTGATGGAGAGTCAGGACTCTCACTACCACCCAGTAATGAGAAGACCACATCACTGGAGTGTCAGTGAGACCACATGGGGAGCCAGAACTCTCACTCCGGCCCAGCAGTAATGAATTGTTCCTGCCTTGGGTGTCCATGGAGGTTAAGTGGAGCACCTGCCCTTCTGCTTCCAGTGGCTGCAATAAGGCAGCAACTCGCCCTTTCCCTTTTGAACAGCTTGTAAAATTCAATAGCACAATCAGGATACTGACATTGGTACACTGTCAGAAGAAGCCCGCCTAAAACAGGTTAAAACAATGTTCAGTCTCATAGCATAAATCTGAAAATATTCAAATTTCAATTGAGAATCACTCATCATACCAAGACTCAGTAAAATCTCAAACTGAGTTTTAAAAGATGATCAATAGATCCTGACACTGAGATGACAAAGATGTTAGAATTATCTAGCAAAGATTTAAAAGCAGCCATGATGACAAATGCTTCCACAGGCAATTACAAAACTGGGGAAATAAACTCAAAACTAGAAAGTTTCAGCAAAGAAACAGAAGATATAAAGAAGAACCAAATGGGAAATTTAGAAGCGAAAAATACAAGAAGGGCAGCCCCGGGGGCGGCAGCGGTTTGGCGCCGCCTGCAGCCTGGGGTGTGATCCTGGGGACCGGGGATCAAGTCCCACGTCGGGCTCCTTGCATGGAGCCTGCTTCTCCCTCTGTCTGTGTCTCTGCCTCTCTCTCTATGTGTGTCTATGAATAAATAAATTTTTAAAAATCTTTTAAAAAAGGAAAGAAAAATACAGTAACTGGGAGGAAAAAGTTCAATGAGTAGGTTAAGAAGAATACAAAAGATAGAGAAAAGAATAAATGAATTGGAAGGTAGAAAAATTATCCAATCTAAACAAATATAAATGAACAAAACAGTCTGAGGGGGGAAAAAATAAAAGTAGACAAAGCCTCAGTGATCTGTGGAACTGTAATAGGAGATCTAACATTTGTGTTATTAGAATCCCAGAAAGAGATGAGAAAAACAGCAGGACTGAGAAATTAATAAATGTGCTCTGTAAAAGGTCCTACTAATAGGATAAAAGATAAGGTGCAGACTGGGAGAAAATATTTGCAAATGATGTATTTGGCAAAGGACTGGTATATGGAATATTAAAGAACTCTTGAACTTCAATGGTGAAAAAAATCGAAGTTGAACATGAGAAAAAAAATAGTGAAGAGATATTTCACTGAAGAGCATGTAACAAATAAGCACATAAAAAGATGTGAAGCATCATTAACTATCAAAGAAATCCAAATTAAAACTACAATGACGGGATCCCTGGGTGGCGCAGCGGTTTGGCGCCTGCCTTTGGCCCAGGGCGTGATCCTGGAGACCCGGGATCGAATCCCACGTCGGGCTCTCGGTGCATGGAGCCTGCTTCTCCCTCTGCCTGTGTCCCTGTCTCTCTCTCTCTCTGTGACTGTCATAAATAAATAAAAATGTTCAAAAAATAAAATAAAATAAAATAAAACTACAATGACTTATTACTACACTATTAAAATGGCTAAAATAAAAAAATAATGACAACACCAAATGTTAGTAGAGATGCCGAGAAACTGAATTACCATACATATTCATTGCTGGTGGGCTCGTAAAATAATGCAGCCACTCTGGAAAAGTTGGGCAGTTTCTCAAAAAACTAAACACACAACTACCATATGACTCAATATCTGTTCTCCTGGGCGTTTCTCTCAGAGAAATTAAGATTTATGTTCACACAAATATCTGTGCATGGATATAGTCCCAAACCGGGGGTGCCTGGGTGACCCCATCTGCTAAGCGGTGGACTCTTTATTTCTGATCAGGACATGATCACAGGATCGTGAGATTGAGCCCCTCATCAGGCTCCATGTCCAGCTTCAGATTTTCTCTGTCTCTCCCTCTTCCTCTGCTCTTTCCCCCCTCTGCTCCTTCCCCTCAACTCTAAAAAATAAAAAATATAAATAAATGGAGATAGATAAAATAGCCTCAAACTGGAAACACCCCAAATGTCCTTCAACAGTTGAAATACTGTGATAACATCCATACCAGAGAATACTACACAGCAACAAAAAGAAGCAAACTATTTCTACAAACGACTTGGACGGACCTAAAGTGGACTCTGCTGAGAAGGAAAAAGTCAATCTCAAAAGGTCACATACTGTATGATTTTATTCATACAGCATTTTTGAAATGACAAATTATATTACAGAAATGGAGAACCAGTTAGTGGTCACCAAGGGTGACCACAGGAGGGAAGTGGGTGTGGCTAGACAAAGGTAACATGAGGGATTTTTTTTTAGTGATAGAACTGTTCCATATCGTGACTGTGTCAATGTCATTATGCTAGTTGTGACACTGAACTATAATTTTGCAAAATGTCATCAGTGGGAGCCCTCTGAGTTATTTATTACAAACTATATTTAAACTTATAATAATCTCAATATTTTAAAAGTTTAATTAAAAGAAAACGATGTATAAGTAGCAAAACAGGGGATCCCTGAGTGGCTCAGCAGTTTGGCGCCTGCCTTCAACCCGGGGCGTGATCCTGGAGTCCTGGGATCGAGTCCCACGTCGGGCTCCCTGCATGGAGCCTGCTTCTCCCTCTGCCTGTGTCTCTGCCTCTCTCTCCCTCTTTCTGTGTATTTCATGAATAAATAAATAAAATCTTTAAAAAAAAAAAAAAGTAGCAACAACAAAAGATAAAATAATGCACCCTGTGGGTTGGGGGGGGGGCGCCCAGCACCATCCCATGTCTGGACATTTGCTAGGACGCAGGGACTCAGCATATTCACAGCTAAAGCTTATTATTATACTAGGTCGTGAGGACGCCGCAGATCACAAAGGCTTCTGGACGTGCTCTCCCTCCCACGAACACATTCTTACCCCACCAATGGAATTGCAACATGTGCACAGTTGAAGCCGAATAGAGACCCAGCACCCAAGGTTCTAACTGGGGCTGCTCCTGTTGGCACCCTCTGCTTTAGTGTGCACCAAAATTCTAGATTTCCAGAGTGAAAGTAAGTGTCAGGATAAACTACCCTGCTCGTACGGTGTAAGCACAGTGAGCCTCCTTTATCAGTGAGGAAGAGGTAGGAATCCCTCCAAATCCAAACTCTCTGATCCCAGCCAAGAGCCAACGTGCCCTCAAAGTCTCTCTAAGGAGAGAGCCTCAAGCCTCAAGCCTACCGGGTCGATTCCTTACTCCACACCATGCAAACAGAGCCAAAAAAAAAAAAAAAAAAGCTAGAATAGATATTTTAATATCAAAGGAAACTCATAAACAAAGAACGTTATCAAGGATAAATAGGGAGATGACATAATAATGAAGGGTTCAATTCTCAAAGAAGAAATAATAATTCTGTGTATGCAACCCACAAGAGAGCTTCTAAATATACGAAGTAAAAACTTATATAATTGAAACAGAAATAACCAAATCCACAATTATAGTTGGCATCCTCAACACTTGAAGTAATTAGCAAAACGGGTAGGCAAAAAACCTCTAAGGATATAAAAATCCTGAACAACACTGTGAACCAAAATTGACCAAATTGCCACATGATCCACATTCTTCTTAAATTTACATGGAACATTCACCAAAATGCATTATACTCTTGGCCCTAAAATGCTTTAAAAAACTAAAAGAATAGAAATTGCAAAGAATAGAAAATACAAAGTAGAGTCTCAGACCATAAAGGAATTAAACTAGAAATCACTAACAAAAATATAATTGGAAAATATCCAAACACTTAGAAACAAAACAACATACTACTAATAACCTTAATAGTAAGGTAATCTCTTTGAGTAATCTCAAAGAGAAAATCTCAAGGGAAATTTTAAGATGTTTTAAGCTGAATGAAAACAAAAATACCAAAATATCATCATTTGCAGCAGCTAAAGCAGTGCTTAGATGGAAATTTGTAGTATTAAATGGTTATATTAGAAAAGAATAAGGATTCCTAATCAATAATCTAAGGTTACATTTGGAAAAGACCATATGAGACTCAAAGCAGCAAGAAATAAGGAAAAAATACAGTTCAGAACAGAAATCAATGAAATTAAAAATGGAAAAACAATAGGAAAAAAAATCAATGGAACCTCAAACTGGATTTTAGAGAAAAGTCTGTAGAATTGATACATTTCTAATCAGACTGACCAATGAGAAAATACAAAAGACATAAATTACCATGATTGGGTATGAAAAATGGGCCATCGCTGTTGGGCCTATAGTCATCAAAATGATAATGGTGGGATATTCAGAACAACTTCATGCCAATGACTTCAACATCTTAGATGAAATGAACTGATTCTTTGAAAGACAGAACTATCTGAGCTCATTCAAAAAAGAATAGATAACCTGAATAGCCCTGTATCTGTTAAAGAAGTTAAATTTGCAGTCAAAACCCTCCAAGAAAACCCCAGGCTCATATGGTTTCACTGGCAAATCCTACCAAACATGGAATGAAGAAATAATACCAATTTCTGCACAACCTCTACTGGAAAATACAAGCAAACTCTTCCAAATGCATTTCATGAAGCCAGCATCACCCTAACAATACTAAGACCAGAAAAATACAATAGTTTAATTTCAATACATGCCAACTAATTAATTTCTCTATTTTATGGATTGTGCTTTTGGTGGTGTGGCTGAAAACTTTTTCCCTAACCCAAGGTAGCACAGATCTTACCTTTCCTTTAGAAGGTTAGTTATTTACACAAAATGGCCAAAAAACATGCATGCATAACCTTCAAAGCACAAGAAAAGAATCCAAATCAAAAAATTCAAAAGATCTCAACAGATATTTCCTCAGGTGGACGTCAAAGAAGCATATGAAAAGATGCCCCAAATCATCCGTCATTAAGGAAACGAAAATCAAAACCACGACAGGATGTACTAGAATGTACCAGAATGTTCAACATGATAAATCTTGACCACACTCTATGTTGATGAGAACGTGGAGCCACTACAAGTCTCGTACAATAACCACTTTGTCATCAAATAATTCAATACCGGAGATAATGGATTAGTATTTTTTAGCTTTTTATTTTAAAAGAACTTGATACTCGTAGAAGAGATACAAAGACAGAAAAAAAAAATTTCCTATTCCCCTTACCCCGTTTTTCCCTAAAGTTAATATTGTACCTAAATGTGGTAAAATTAACAAAATTAATAAATTAACAATGTTACAATATTTTTAAGTAAACTATAGACATTATTCATGGGCCATCAGTCTTTGGCCTAATGTCTATTCCGTGGTTGCTGTTCCAGATCAGACCCCAGATCCCACATCGCACTTCAATGTCCCGCCTCCTCGGTTTCCTTCCATCTGACGGTCCTGGGTCTTTCATCGTCTTTCAGGACCGTGACACTCGAGAAGTACACTTGTCAGGCATTTTGTAGAATGTCCTCAAATCTGGCTTTGTCTGATGTTTTCCAATACTTTGGTTGGGGGAGGGGGTGTAGGATTTGGGGAAGAATATCACAGAAGTGCTGTGCTCTTCTTAATGTACCATAAGTCAATAGTGTTGATACGCTACTTGCTTAGGGTGGCATCTTCAGGCTCCTCTACTACAAAGTTACTATCTCTCCTCCATCATTAATAAGGTTTGGGGCTGTCCCTTATCTCTCCATTCTGGCGCTGTATGAGCTCTTTCCGTCTGAGGTCATCCTTTCTTTTTTTTAATCCATTATTCCTTCTAAGAGTCTTTCTTTGCCACTTTTATTTCTCATGCCCTTACATTCTTCTGCATTGTTGGCTGTGTGGGGCCCCCATGGGCTGGAGTTTCACTCTCCCATTGCTTTTCCCACCTCTCTCACCTTTTCCATTTCTTTGTTCTTCATATTTTCTTCCTCAGAAATGTCCTAAATCTGATGTTCCAAATCACTAATTCATTCCTCAGTTATATCTTTCTTGCTAAGTAACCCACTGTTATCCAGCTATTACGTATTTCATAACTATATTTTTACTCTGTCCATTTTATGTTTTCCTATTCTTGTTTTATGTTTATCTCCTTTAGTATATTTATTGTCAGGCTGTTTTCAAAACCTGGTCCATATGTTGTAATATTTCTGCTTCTGATGGAATCTGTAATGCGCTTTGCTTAGTGCCATTTTCTTTCTGAAATAGCTATACATACCAAAAATCTCATTATTTTGGCCAGTGAGCTCCTTTTTCTTAGGGGGGTATCAGCTCTCTGTCAAACAATGATTTGTAGGGAAGCCAAAATCCCAGTCAATATTAACCTAATTAAGCTCAGATGAATGAACTTTAGGTACCAGTGAACTATAGTCAATCACCCCCTGCTCCAAAAATCAAATGCCTAGGTCAAGTTTTACTCTCTGTCAACCCAAAGGAAACAACAGCAAGAGGGGACACTTCTTAAATAATAATTCTTCATGAGGTCGGAGAGGGGAGTGGGGAAGATTAGATGAGAAGAAGCAAGAAGCAACTGCCCGAAGTACCTGAGTCTTCACCATTTTGTCAGCTCCTGATAAGCACAGAGATTTTGTGCTGTTCTAATTTATTCCTGAGAACACCTGGGCTAGAGCTTGAGTTTCCACGGGTATGGGACAGGTTCTGTATTTCTTGAAGGAGTGATAGAAGGGAAGCGCAAGCAGCCTCGCAAGCAGCTCTTACCTTCCCGTGGCTATGGGAAAGACCAAACATCACTCCCTCCCACTCTTAGGTTCAAAACTTCTCTATAACCCCAAGAATATCTCAGTTTTCTCTTCAACCTCCTATTTTCACTCCAGAGCAGGTTTCTCAACCTCAGCACCACTGATATTTTGGGCCAAATAATTCGTTGTTAGGTGAAGCTGCCTTACACACTGTGGGATCCCTGTAGCTTATTCCCAACACAAGCCATGGCATCCCCTCCCCAGCTAAGACAACCAAACATATTTCTAGATATTGCCAAAGGTCCCTGGGAGTGTGTGTGTGGTGGGCGGGGGGCGGGGAGGGGAGCAGGGGAGTGAGGGAATCATCCTTGGTTGAGAACCACTGCTTTGAAGTTCCTCAAGAGCTGGTTTTGAAGGCCAGAGCCCATACCCATGCTAGTTTGGTATCTCAGTAGGAACCACTAAAGAGCAAAGTCTGCAGCTGGTAGTTGTTAGGTAAGTGCTGCTTCTCTTGTCCTCCTGTCCTCACTCCCTCAAGCAAGAAGGTGTAAGAAGAAGGAAGGAAGGAAGGAAGGAAGGAAGGAAGGAAGGAAGGAAGGAAGGAAGGAAGGAAGGAATGGAGGGAGGGAGGGAGGGAGGGAGGGAGGGAGGGAGGGAGGGAGGGAGGAAGCAGAGATCTGGCCTTACATCAGACCCACAATGGCGCTAGGGACAACCAAGGAGAGAAAGTACAGGGGGGTACTTGACCCTAGCATTTGAGGACGCACACCCTGCCACCCTCGAGGGCAGGGGGCTTCTCTGCCTATGGATGGTGCGGGGTCCACCATCACTGCCAATCAGGCTTCCCTGCCTCCCGAGACCCCAAGTGGTCACAGGAGCCAAGAGGCCAAGCTGGACAGCTCTCGGCATCAGCGGTCTCATCTGGGCAATGCTCGGGCTTCAGCTCCTCTGCATTTAATTGGTATTAAAGATTAAAAAGCAAATTACCAAAGCAATCACACAGAATCCACTTGTCTATATCTCGCTACGGCTCCCAAGCAGTTTGATATTTACTGTCAGCTGGCATTTAATTACTCAGCCAGATTTGGAGGCCATAATTGACAGAATGCTGAAGACTAATTCTTTAAAAGGACGCTTTCCCCATACAAGAACACTTGGGCTCGGAGGTGACACCGTCTCCCTGTTCCAAAGATCAGGAGACAGACATCAGAACAGATTGATTCCTTCTCCCTCACTCCTCCCTACTGTTCCCTGTTGATTTAGGTCCTCGTGCCTGCTGGAGTCGGAGAGGGGAAGCAGAGGAGACCCTGAGACATGAAGCATTTCCCCTTTCCAGTTGCATAACGCAACCTGGTCCCCATCCTGCAGGAGACGCCCCTGCCTGGGAGAAGGGACCCGCCCTCAAGGCGGAAGGAACTACACTTCCCAGCTGCGAAACCCCCCTCAGAGGCAGGCGCAGAGCATCGCTGTTCCCCTGTTTGGCTCCGTACCTCACACCCCTCCCTGCATGTTGCAAGAGCCCCAGCTCGCCCTTGCTGCCCACATCTCGTATCCCTGCACAGTGTTTCAACTTCCCAATCCTGCATCAATTACCTCATGTACCGCTTAATAATTTAGACATTTAGACATTTCAAACTAGCCTGGGCTCAGCAGCCTAAAATACAGAAAAGAGGGCAATGCAGTCCTAAGGAAATATGGAAAAAATAGTGACAGATCAGCTATTTCTCTTTCTGCTCCTTCAAGGTTGCTGTCCAATACCGCTCAGTGCTGTGTTAGAAACCCAGAGGTCTCAATACAAAGAGAGAAGCTGGTAGCACACTGGTCCCAGCTTCTTTTTCTTCTTCTTCTTTTTTTTTAATTAATAATACCAAAACCCAAAACAGGGGCAAATTTTTAAAAAGGAGAAATAAAACAGTTTTGAGCTTTGCTAATTTCCACTAGTGATTTATCAAGGTCCACATCCAGTAAATGTGCTTTTGTTTTCTGGTGTTTTTTTTTTTTTCTTTAAACAAGAAACAGGGGATCCCTGGGTGGCGCAGCGGTTTGGCGCCTGCCTTTGGCCCAGGGCACGATCCTGGAGACCCGGGATCGAATCCCACGTCGGGCTCCCGGTGCATGGAGCCTGCTTCTCCCTCTGCCTGTGTCTCTTTCTCTCTCTCTCTCTATCATAAATAAAAAAAAAAAAAAATTAAACAAGAAACAGATTATTTTTTAAAAAGAAAGGAAAGGCTGAGAAACAGACTGACTTTGGAGGGATTGTTGGGTTTTGAAACCTGTGCTGTCCACCAGGAGCTGTCCCGGTCTCTGCTCCCACTGGGCACTCAAATCTCTGTCCTTTCAGCGTTAGGAAACGGCAGGTTCTGCTGCAGTCAAATCTGAGTCTGTGCAAGCCCAACTCTCCAGGCCTGGATGGAACGGCATGCTTAGGAATTTTATGAACTAGATTTGCATGCAAATCCGCCTGGCTCCGTGCTGGGAGGCGGCAGGCTACTGTGGGTGTCCCATTTAAAGCAGCAGAGCTGCCCGCACTGAGAGGCGGCACCTGGGCAGCTCTCCGGCAGGTGCTCCGGGGGGCCAGTCAGGTGCATCAGGTACCTGGATTGGCTCTGGCAACCGTGCGACTGCGCCCTTGCCCAGGCAGGCCCCTGCCCTGATTTCTCCCCCAAGTGCTCTTCTCCAGACACTCCCGTGGCCATGGACTCTGTCAAGACCTAGGAGTCCTATCGTGGCTTTATACGTAACTGGCCGATCGTCTGTGTTAAGAAATTAAATATCGTCTATTCTTTCAAAATCTCTGCGTGTGACTGCACGGTGTCTGCCCACGCCCGGGGAGAGCAAGCACCGCACTCCATGTTCACGCGCCGTGATCACCCTTGGGCTTCCCAGCCTTGGGCAGGGCAGCTGTCACCCCCTGTCCACTCACACATTGTCAGGAGGAAGTCCTGATTCTTGGTCCCGAACTACCAGACCAGCGTGCTGACGTTCGGGCCTTAAAAAAAAATATGTGCTATCAACAAATAACATTATTAATAAACATCCACCTAAAAATAATATAAAAACCAGAATTCTTATTTTTAAAAAATAAAGGAAAAATTCAATCCCAATCGCTCTTACTATTTTGATGCATTTTCTTCCAATATTTTTAAAAATAAACTTTATTTTCTGCACTATTATGATTACATGTATTTATTTTTGTACTCTGTATTTTTACTTATTTTTTTACATTTCCCCTATTGAAAAGTATTCAAAATCTCCATTTAAAAATGAAACATAATATTCCCATAGTATGGAGTCACCTTCATTTATTCAATCATCCTCCTATTGTTCGGCTTTGAGGTGGTTCCATTTCTTTCATTATAATGAATAACCTGGAACGAACATCTCTGGACATAAATCTTTGACCTTATCATTGATTACATTCTCAGGTTTCTAAGAGTGGAATTATTGAATCAAAGGATGTGAAGATGTTCAAGCTCTTAAAATAAATTGCCAAATTTATAACCAGAAAGGTTGCTTCAATTTATACTCCCCCCAACATGTATTATCTTCATTTTTAAAAATCTTTAATAATCTGATAGACCCAAAATTGTGTGTAGTCAATGCTATTGATCTGTTTCTTTATGATTCTTTTCTCCATCCCAAGGCTGAGAAAGACTGTCCTCATTCAGAAGATGGAAAAATAGCCACCTAGATAATATTTTCTTCAAGGATTCATTGTCTTACATTAAACTCTATAATCTATGTGAAATTATTGGATGTTCAAGGAGCCTCCTTCCCCCATCCTTTCATGCTTCTGTATGGATCCTCCTCTTCCTCCTCCTCTTTTGTGCAAATCCTCACTGCAAATGGTGACTTAATTCAATTGGCGTGTGTGGGAGAAGGCTCGGCGCTTCCCCTTGTCCTCCTGGGCTTTGCTCTCCCACCGAGAGCTTTAATTCAGGTCTGCTCCTCCACAAGGGCAGCCTTCCCCCACCTGTCCCAGGGCTGCCAGGAGCTTCCTTGGGCAAATCTATCCAGCCCAGGTACGATGTGTAGGAAGCCTTGTTTTCCAAAAGATCTAGACCCACACTCTCCACCCAGTCTTTACGAGTGACCAGCATAACATACTGATTTCCATATTTCTGACTCTATGTCCATCTCTCCATTCATTTTCAATGTAGGCAGTGAGAAGAGGTTATTTATTAAGAACCCTACATCCCCAAAATTTTAATATATTTTTTAAAAAATAACAAAAGCAGTATTTCCAACTAATAATAGTTCCTTTCCTCACCAATCCATGAGTCTTCTTGCAGGTTATATTATATCTGTGAATATTTATGTACTTAAATCTAAGCAACTTAGTCTATTCCATGTTCTATTTATGATAGTGATCGATTCTATCCTATATTACAGGTGCTATATAATATTTATGATGCTCTATGATGCTGCCTCTGAAGTCATGCAGATTTCTAATATGCTTTATTATTTTTGTTTTGAAAGATGCAATGATGATATTACTCATTTGACTTGCCACAGAGTAGCACATAGGATGGTGACTCCCAAACTTTGCTGCATAGTAAAGTCATCTGGGGAGGGGTGCCTGCGTGGCGCAGTTAAGTGTTGGACTCTTGGTTTGGGCTCAGGTCACAATCTCAGGATCCTGATACCAAGCTCCAAGTTGGGCTCCAAGTGCAACAGAGAATCTCTTTTTTTTTTTTTTTTAAGATTTTATTTATTCCTTCATGAGAGACACAGAGAGAGAGAGAGAGGCAGAGACACAGGCAGAGGGAGAAGCAGGCTCCATGCAGGGAGCCTGACGTGGGACTCAATCCCACGGTCTACAGGATCACGCCCTGGGCTGAAGGTGGCACTACACCGCTGGGCCACCCCGGCTGCCCTACAACAGGAATCTACTTGAGATTCTCACTCTTTCTCCCTGTCCCTTTACCCCTTTCCCTGCTCTCATTCTCTTTCTCTCTCTCTCTCTCTGAAATAAATTAATCTTTTTAAAAAATCATCTGGGGAGCTCGTAAAATAATGGCACTCCGATTGTCCTCCATGTCATCAATGGGATCAAACTTCTGCAGGTGGAACCCAGGCATTCAGATAGATGGTTTCTGTCCACATGATTCCGATGCCGGCAAACTTTAGGAAGGGATATGGGGGCACAGCCAGGAAACCAAGGACCTCGGGCTTTATTGCCAATTCCTTTACTGCCTCTCCAGTCTTCACTTGCAGAATACGGGTACGCTAATACTTGACCACCGCTTCCCACATTGGAAGTATTTTCCATTAATAGAAGAATGTCTTTTCAATAGTTTGCACCTCCCGAAAGGAATATACTGAGTTGACCTTAGTTATGAGTTTGGTTAGCCAGTCCGGCGTTCATCGGCACGGAGGTGGGTCTTGCTTGCCCAGGGGATCATATGCTAGAACAGACCATGGAAATGTAAACCAATCATAAACAGAGACTGTGCCACAAAGCAAGATGCTTAACCCTGTAAATTAAAAGCAAACCGCTAAATGATTACAGTATGCATTTATTTTACCAATCAAAGTCCTGTGACAAGTTTGGGAAAGAATTCTTTTTCGTTTATGAAATTTGTGGAGTCTTCAACTTGGTCCAGACTACTGGGAGAAAAAAAAAAAAACAACCTAGAATTTATATAGCATATTTCTCCTAAGTAGTCATCTTCTCCACCCCCAGCCCCAAATGTGCATCTACAGTTTTAGCTTTCTGTGCCTCCCTATCGCTGCATCTGTGTGGGCTTGAGCCCCCGCAGCTTCCTCAGCTTCCACCCTGACGCTGGACTGTGGCTGCAGGGGCAGAACTTGGGCACGACACCCACACCCCCCAAGAGCCCCGGGAGCTCCCTCCCTCCTCCTGATCATCTGCGCCCAAGGCGGGGTCCCTGGCCTGGCCCCTCTCTCGGAATCTGGCCCCCACTGGACTCCTTGCTGGCTGCACTCATGGTCACTCCGTTGCACTTCAGAGACACGCCCCAGGGCTTCCAATGCTGCCCTTCGCATGGCCCGGCCCCCGGCCCCCGGCCCCCACCCAGCGTTCGTTCGGCTTCAGGCTTGAGCCGTCCTTCTTCCAAGTTCTCACTCAGCTCCCTTCTCCCTAAGCTGTTTCCCCCCCTTTGCTCCTTGATGCCGTTAAGCAGAGGTAGGGAGGCAACCCCTCACAGGGGACTGGCAGGTGGCCTGGGACCGACCCCAGCAAGTCCGCCCCTTTGGAGCCCTTGCCACTCAATTACACCTTTTTATTTGCACCTTGTGCTGTCGAATGAGACACTGCTGTCGGGACCTCTGGGTCCCCGCTTTCTCTCCAGCCCATCTCCGCCGGAGTCCGGGAGCACCCCAGAGTTTTGTCCTCATCTGCCTCCTGCCTGTGTTCGTGGTCTGTCCCTGAGCCAGTTTGCTTACACTCGGAGCATTTACAGTCACCCGATGACAAAGCTGTCAGTCTCCAGAGTTCTCCAGAGCTCCAGGCCTGTATCTTTGCCAGAGATCCTCCCATGGACATTCTAAAATCTTTCATTTCAAAGAGTCCAAGGCCAAGCTTTCACTTCCCCAGTTCCTCTGGTGACACTCTTGCCTCTTTTAATGACTCAACTTAGACAGCTCCTTCAACCATGGCCAGAAGCAAGGTATTTCAGTAATAACAACAACAACAAGTGACAGTCCCATCTGTGGGGCACCTACTGTGGGGCCAGGCATCACCTCGAGCTCTCGATGCAAGCCGTTGCTCTTCGCTCCCACCAGGCAGCCCACCAGGCAGGCAGCACCACCTCCGTTGTCATGGCGGAGACAGGCCAAGAACCTTGCTCCAGGCAACATGCAGACCATTGCACAGTCTCCAGTCCAGGGCCGTGTGCCTCCTGTCTGCCGGCCGTTGAGCTCCCATGGCTCTGCCAGCACCCCATGAGGAGGGAGCGTGGGCATGGCAGACAGCTCCCCACGGGCCACTCCACCCCACACAACTTAGGCCAGTGACGACACGTGTCTCCCTGGGCGATATTTAGGGATGGGCTGCTGTCATGGGATCAATTGCACCACCACCCCCCACCCCCCACCCCCCAGAAAAGATATATCAAACTCCTAACTCGCCGGACCTCACAATGAGACCTTATTTGAGATAGGGTCCTTGCAGAAGTAATCAACTACAGTGAGGTCACTAAGGTGGGCCTCAATCCAGTATGACTGGTGTCCTTCTAAAAAGGGGACATGGGGGCCCAGAGACAGCACGCAGGGACGATCCTGTGTGACGAGTGGAGGCAGGCTGTTGTGAGCCAGGGAACTACGGAAGCTAGGCGAGAAGGCTGGAAGGATTCCTCCCCCAGAGCCTCCCGAGGGACTGTGGCCTTGTCCATACCTTGATGTTTGACTTCGGAAGCCTCCTCGTTTGTGGTCCTTGGCAGGCCCAGGAGACTCATCCAGCTGTCTCTGGCCACTTTGGGACAATGACAAATGAGAGGAAATCCACTCAGGAATTCTGAGGAGAAGCCACCCCGCTTCTACTGGTTGAGAATGTCGATGCTGGTGCACGTCACACAAACACGAGGGGAAGCAACCCAAGGAGAGGGCAGATCCGAGAGCATCTCGAAGCCCCGGGCCCAAGCTCGTGGCCTCCTGCACCTGGGCCTGCCTCCATTTGGAACCTCCTGCCCTTTGACGGGTGCCCAGTGCCCCATGTGAGGTGTGGCTGCTGCAGCGGCCAACAAGGCTGAAGGTGAAGTCTCCTGCCCGGGGCCCCCAGTGAATACGTGGCCGAGGAAAGAAGTGAGCTCAAGTCTGTGCGCGCCCTCAGCAGTGCTCTCCCACCCGCTGCAAGAGGACGCCCTCTTCATAAACGGAAGCTCAAGGCAGTAGGTCTCCCTACCTCCTCGCCTTACTTCCCTCCTACTTTGGCCCACTCTTCACTTTGTCCATTAGTCTGGATTCGAATGCAGATATGCTGCACCCCTTCTTAGTGCCTGTGCTTTCCTGCAGACACAACACCCCTGGCCTTCTGGCCTCACTCCCCACTGGCTGTCCCCTCCTTCCCCTAGCCCTGGGGCCTTAGTCCAGGCGGAGCCACTTCCTCCTCAACCAGGCTTCTCTCTCTCAGGTCCACCCCAAGAGAGAAGGAAGGAGAAGCTTCGTCTGCACCTCCAGTGAGTGCACTTTGCAGTTATTCTGACTCCATCCATCGCTCCCACACTAGATTACAGCCGCCTTGAGGGCAGGGGCCAGGCTGTCTTTGAATCTTCTAATCCTGACTTGGATTTTGGACCACTTGAAAATCAAGTCAGTATCTCATTGTTTTGCCTAATCACACATTTTCTACTCATTCAGCAGATATTTGATCCCCCACTGTGGGTGAAACACCGGGTTTGACAGGATAGCAAGGGTCCCAGGCCATACTGAGCTAACTGTGCAGAGGAGAAACAGAGAGATGTGCACGCCAGGTTTATTTAAGAGAAATGGACCCATATGTTTGGCACCTGGAACAGTAGAAGATGAAACTGGAGAGTGTACACATTAGGTCCTGGACGCCTTCGAAGCCACATTAATCGCCTGTTATGTAACATGTGTTTAAAAACCCTTTTACGTATCAGGTATTACTCATTCACACTAAAATACACATGAATTGAGTTTCCTTTCACCACCAGAAGGGGATGCGCAGCCCAAAAGATGCTGGGGGCAGCGAAACAAGTTCAGGGGCAGATGCCTGCTTTGAGTCAGAGCTCTCCTCCTTCCCACCCCAATCCTTTCACTGTGAGTCTGCAGGTACTGCTGATGTCGGGGAGAGATAAAAATCTGACTCTGCAAAAGCTGTTCCCTATCAGCTTTGCTGGGCCTGGCCCCGACCCTGCTGAGCTGTAGGGCATTGGGCTGTGTAAGAACCGTGTTGGAAGTGACTCCTTTGATGTTTTCAAAGGTCGGAGCACATCGCTCCCCTTTTGGAGTGTCACTCAGCTGTAGGTAGAGAATGTTTCAGCTGCTGGGAGAGCCAATTAGAGCCAATTATAGCCCAACTAACCTCCCCTGACACCGAAACTCCTTGTAGAACTTGCCGGCTTCTTGCAAAAATAGTGTGCATCTAGGCCTAACTCCAGTGTGGAGCGTGCCCGACGACAGAAACCACGAATGGCTTCCTTCTCGTCCACGCTGGCTGCACGGTACTATCACCTAGCAGATTTTAATCACTGACACCTAAATCCCATGCCCAGAGAGCCCACCTGTTGATCTGCACTGGGGGGGGGGGTCCAGGCATCAGTATTGTTTTAAAGATCCCCAGAGTTGAAAAACAATATATCTGAATTCACCCAAACAGACAGCTGGCTCTCTGTAATCCAAATTCTTCACCTCCTTTCCCATCACAGATGCATTTTTCTGGATTAGTTGGCATCTGCTTCTATTAGCATCAGGTCCTCATTTCATATTTTTTTGATTATTCACTCCAATTTTCATGAACTTTCAGATATGTTCCTAATATATTTGCATTTCCATTTGATTTTATGCTTTCTTAACCAAATATTTCAGATATTTTGAACTAAACAAGTGGACAAACTAAAAGTTTTTTTATAAATTTATTTTTTATTGGTGTTCAATTTGCCAACATATAGAATAACACCCAGTGCTCATCCTGTAAAAGTTTTTTTTTAACCTTTTTTCAAGGTGGTGGAAAACGATTTCTTTTTATATAGTTAACAAGAAACAGAGTCCATACCATCTAGACATAAATTGGCATCTTTTACAATTATGGGCACATGCTTGTTATGAGTGTGGATACGTTCTTATATTTACCTGTAAACTTATATCATTTTTTCTTTTATATACACAAACACAAAACGCACACACACAAAACCTTCCATAGCACAAAGGCTTTACAAAACAGATATTCAATAATTCTGGAACGTGGAAATTAATGAATACACACACAAATGGATTGCACAGAAGCTGAAACTAAAAGATAAAAAACTTTTATTCACATATATAGATATATGGATATGTAAATACAACCTTATTTCCAGTTGGCATATGATAAGAGGACATCTGTTATAAATTTCAAATTCTTTATTCAATCAATATATGTAAATAACTCATATATGCATATAGCAAGATAGGAGTTTTAATTTTTTAAATGTTAGTGTACCATATTGATGCTTTTATCAATGATTAAATAAATAAAACTCCATTATTTTATTACTAAATGCATATTTCCAAGATGAATCATAAAATGTTAGACTCTATGATGAGAAATAGGGAAAAAAAAAGTAGCTTCCAGAACAAACTGGATTACAGATCATGAGATTCATGCCAAAAAACATCAGAGACCATGGAGTCCAAAAGTTTTCCAAGACTTTGACTTGGTTTGTAGAAACAGAACTTTCTTTAAACAAAATCTTAAAAAGAAAACCACTACATGTGGCCAGAATACAGCTGCTCTTTGGGGTCAAGGGGGTAGGGCCTCAGGAGCTGGTGGTGCCAACTTACCTCCGCTCTAGAGAAGCACAGCTCAGAAACCATTAATCCCCTTAAACAACTCCCTTTCCTGGCTACACATTAGAATTATTTGGGACAAATCTTTAAAAATATCAATCCTACACCTCACCCCAGAGATGGAGTCTGAGGACTGACATTTTTCAAAAGCTCCCCGGTGACTCTAATATGCAACCAGAGTTGGGAACCCCTGATCTGGTACGACTCTAACTTATGAAGAAAACACTATAGTCCAGTAAAGTATGGTGACCTGACAATGACAGTACAGCCAGTCAGGAGCCATGCCAAGACTAGAGCCCCGTGACCCCGAATTCTGGTCCAGTGATGGTACTGTGCTCCCAGTAGAGCCTCAGAAAATCCTGCTCTCTGAGAGGATTGATAGACGGCCTCCAGAAAAGTCTGTCATTACTGTAGCAGGGAGGAGTTTAGCACGGTCTCCCAGTCACAGACATCCAACTTCACTCGCAAGATATATAATCATAAGAAGCAGCGATCAATCATGGAAAGTTCTCATTAGGAAAGAAGATTGAAGGAAGAATGGTCAGCAAGCATGGCTTTAATGAGGTTGTCTCTCAGGAGAAAAGAGGACATGTGATTGGCACAGCAAGTAACCTTAATAATAACAGGTGAGGGACGCCTGGGCGGCTCAGTGGTTGAGCGCCTGCCTTTGGCTCAAGGTGTGATCCCAGGGTCCCGGGATCGAGTCCCACATCAGGCTCCACACAGGGAGTCTGCTTCTCCCTCTGCCTATGCCTCTGCCTCTCTGTCTCTGTCTCTCTCTGTGTGTGTCTCTCAGGAAAAAATAAATTTTAAAAATTTAAAAATAATAATAATAACAGGTGAGATGTTCTACACATATTCTCTCATTTAGTCTTTATACAGCAAACCAGTGAGGTTGATAACCATTTGGATGAGGAAACTTAAGCTCTTAAATCCTAAAGAGGTATGGTAATTTGCCCAAGGATAAGGGAGCCTTACCCATCTGAGCTAAGAGTGAAACATGAGTCTGTCAGGTTCAAGTGCCCAAGTTCTCAACCAGGAGAGTATAAAATGGAAAACATAAAATTACTCAAGTGCCTCCATTTTAGGGGCCTTTGACGTGAACGCAAGGTCCCGAGATGCTATTCCCAACTTTCCTTCATAAAGTGCAGAGTCTTGGGCCAAGTTAAATACAATGTCACACTCAGAAAGCCCATCTCTGGCTAGAAAAAAAACTTTCAAGCCTCCTTGAACGAAGCTTTGCTATAAATGAGTCACATTAGCTCGCTTTGTTTTGTGTATTTATTTCTCTACTATTTGTTCTCATTATCTAGAAATCTATATTTTAACCCTAATTGTCTCCCCGAGGTAATGATTAAGGCATGACTCTGAGATTTGCATTGCAAACACCATGAGGCCTTCAACAGGAGCAGATGAATTCTGAACTTGCCATCTAACGACATTTATTGCTTCATTTTCATGTCTTCCCAGCTTCATTTTGGGCCAAATTTGTTAATATTTTTTTCAAGTTCCGAAAGGATGGGGGCTAGTATTTGGGATCATAATTTCAGGCCTACACTGACTCTACCCAGTAGATCAAAACTGTGCTTTTTATTGCTAAGACCATATCTTTGAATAAAAAACCCATGGATCAGTGCCTTATGTACATTTTACTAATGAATATTTATAGGACCACCCACAGAGTGTACAATTTCATACAAGCTACTCTATTTAGACAATGGTTATTTGGGAAGACTAGAAAGGGCTTTAGAAAAAGGCATGCTGTAAGTGGGATGCATTTTTATCCCTCCCAAAGGGAGAAGTCTTCAATGGATATCTGCACTTTTTCAGTTTTGTTGTCTTAAAAGTTTTATTTATTTTAGAAATAGTTACTACCTAGCCAGGTAAATATATTGCCATAAATTCCATTTAACTTTTTCCCTCACTGGAATAGCCTCATAAAAGACAACAAAGACCTGCAGAAAATTCAATGAGGGAATAAGATTGTCAATACAGTGTGTGTATTTGAAAACAGAATGGCACAATCAGGTACAAAGAAGAGTCTGCATTCAAGTTAATAAAAATCAATCTAGAAGAAAACATGCTGTATTTTAGTGTCTAAGTAATCTTATCTTTTAATAACAATAAAGCTTTTCACTTTATAGGGCTCTTTCTTTAGAGTCCCTAAGAGTTTGCCGACCAAGAGCTAGAATAGGTTGACAGCATACCCTGGAGCTAAAGGTCTGTCCAAAATCCTCCAACTTCCTCTATCAGTGCAGGTAGCCTCTGCTCTGAAGCAGGTTCCCCGCCATCACCATCCCTCAACTTGCCAATCAGTAATGTCGACAAGTAAATGTTCCAACTATGATTTCAAGTATAATTTGAAGGAAATGGAAATTCATAGAAAAGTATTTGTATTAGGTGATATTTTGTTGCAAATAACAAAATGCACTTAATAAGTGGTGGCTATATCATATGAACATAGTGACTCCACATACCCAAATAAAAAATAATAAATCTGACGTCTTTTCATTGAACTGCCATATTTTCGTGTCTCAGGAAGCCATTGATTATAAGACATACCACCAGTTTAATAACTTTCCAGGGGAGAAAGGAAACCAACTACCACATCGAATGTACATATTATAAGAAATATATTGATTTTAGAAATGTTAAAGCTTAGGAAAAATGTGTCTTAAAAGACAGGAAACACAACAAACTTAAACTTAGTTTGAGAGCACTTCATATTCATTTTCTTATTTAATTTTACCACAATTTTATAAGGTACCGTGATTATTATTCCCATTTTACAGGTAAAAAACCTAAGCCTCTAGGACATTAACTTGCTCAAGATCATACAGTTAATAAACCAGTACCATAACTCTTCAATTCTAAATTTCCTATTTTTCCACCACTCCTGTTGCCTTGCTATCCTAAACTAGTAGCACATTTTTATCTAAAATATTTTTGCTGACCATTAGTAAGGAAAAATAATGTTTGAATATATTGCTACAGCAGATTTCTCATGACTGCTCTTGAAATTCTTTCATGCTTAGGAAAGACTATCTTCATACCAACCTATTAATCAAGTTCTATAATCATTGTGGGTTGTTGGATTAAATGGAGAAACGGCTGTCCCAAAAGGATACAATCCTCCAAGAGTAGATTTGCATCACTGACCAAAAGCTCTAATGGATCCTCCTGTATCTCTGGAGGAGAGACATCTGCTTTTGCAGATTAAACTTTGAATTAACTACATTAATTACCCTTGGTCAATTGTGAATCTTAACTTCTTTCTAAATCCTTGGCCTGATAAATGTACAGTGCCCGTAAAGCTTTTATTAACTAGGTGTGCAATCAACTATCCGTACAGCATTTTAGTGATCAGAGTAGAGGTTTGTAAATGTCTTTCTCCATTAACTAGATTGCTAGAAGTTGATTCGATTGCAGGAGTTTGGCTGTGCCCAGATATGAGCTCATGGGAGTACGTCAAACCTAGAGTTGGAGGGACACTTTCCTACTAAGGGCACGTTCCATGGTGGCAGCATCCAGGGCTTCTGTGTGGGATGGATAGGAGTGGGGGCTCCTGCCATGCACCTGGGCGTGCTGGCCAGCATGGTGCTGCAGTGTTGTGTACGCAGGGGGCCAGGAGCATGCCTTTGTCAACACAATTAGAGCCATGGCTCGAAGAGAACAATCTCCAAAAAAGAAAAGGATGTTATGTCGGCTTATGCCCTCAGACCTGCAGTTGAGAGCCCTCAAGCCTACCTCACTGATCAGTTTTCCACCTTAAACAAAAGGCAGTTGTGTTCTGTAATCCCTCTCCCATCTCACTGCAGGATTACTGGTCTGGGGTCTATAAAAATAAGTGGGGAGTTTCTATTTTTGTCTCAATAAATACCAACAAGTAAATAGGACCATTTATATATGGTTATAAATGAAAGAGTCCCCTCTAAACTATAAGTTTAGGGGTGATTATTTAAGAATTTGGATTTTCTGTGAGCATTCAGGGGTTGGCTTTGTGCTGTGGACCTACTCCTCTTATTAAATCCCTTCTTACCATTTAAAGAAGGAGAATACCATGACTGAGTAAATAGCATAGCCAACACAAAAAGAATGAGAACCAAGAGGACGCCAGAGAGGAGCCAATCCTAAATGTGGAAGCTCGTGGTGATTCCCAAGGCGATACCAAACTGATTTTCCCTCTGTGATAATCAGATCTTTTCAGAGACCAGAGGGCCTTCTGAATGACCTCAAGAGGAAACAGCACAGCAGATAGCTTTTGAAATGCAAGAAAAAAAATATTTAGTTCACTTCCACTTTTAACATACTTTGGAAATAAAATGAGATACTTATAAAACGAATAAGAACATTGAGTTGGTCATTAAAAGATGCCCTGACTATAAAGAAAATCCTAGAGTGGTTCCTTCCAGAGAAATCCCCAAAGCCATTTAGAATGGGGATCTATGGTGTTATGCCCAGCCCCATCCAGAGGCCAAGGGAGGCTCAGATTACCTCAGCAGCCCCCATCGCCTTAGGAGACTTGGATTTTACTCTTCCCACTGTTGTAGAAAGGGAACAGATGTCCCCCAGGCAATTTTTCTCCAAAGGACCTCAGAATGTAACAGCTGCTACAGGCTTCAGCCATGCCTTCCAGGCGCTTCTGAAGATGAGGGAATTTCCTTCCTGCCTTCACCGCCCTCCTAGATTCTCCACCCACAGAGCTGAGCTTGCCTGGTCTGCTCCACCACAGAGCGCGAGGACAGATCTGATATACATAAATCAACATATTACTCATTTTCTAGCACTGCCTTTGACAGCTGTTACATGAGCACATTGTTAGAAACTGTCAAGCAGTGATACACAGTGCCTTTTACAACATATGTTGACTTTTATCTAATGTAGTTCCATAATTAGCCCCAGGGAAAGCAAATCCGGGCATCCACCTGGCTGTGTGATCTCAGTTAACCTTTGCTTTCTTCTGAGGAAAGTTAGCAGAGTGGGGGTGGAGACCCAGGCACCTGGGCCCCCAGGACTAAGAGAATATCAGGAAATATTTGAGCTAGGCAGAGTAGGGCACACTTCTTACATCTTCCTAACTGCTGCCCATTCTCTCTGGAAAACATGTCTGCAGTCAGAGGCCAAGGGGTCTGGAGAGCTGCTCAGGTTGTTCAGGTCCCCTAGGCCTGGATGAGTCTTGAAATTATTACTAGAAAAATCACCCTGGAACCTGGGCCACTCAACATTAAAGAACTTAAAAGAAAAAGCTAAGCATTGCCTCAAATGCTATCCTTGGGGCTCCTTTCAGAAAAGTGTTTCTCTTTTAGAAAAAAAAGACAAAACTTGCACACAATGAAAGCACATTTTCATTGAACTTCAGAGTTCAGCAGGTAACTTAGCAAGGTCACGAAGCAAGGTGATGGAATAGAATATATGCTTGCAGTAAGAGTCTAGACTCAAGTTCAACCTCCTTCATTTACCAACAGAGGAACCATGGAAAACCTTGTAATTTGTCATGGCCTCTGTTTCCTCAGTTTCAACTGAGAAAAGGGCAGCGGGCACCGTGTCAGTGTCCTGAAAGCCAGTTGTTTCCCATGGCTCCTCCAGCACCATGGACAGTGTTTAGATCAAGAAATATTTTTAATGAATGAATTCATATACATGGCATTCTAATAAAAACCAAATGAGATGTAGAAACATTTTTAAGACAGGAAATCTGTGTCCAAATGAGTTATCTGATTTAACTTTCTATGTCTGGTTTTGGGCACCAAGTCAGGGATACAGCTCTAGTTATCTCAGATACAATGGACCAGAATAGATCTGAGGGAGCCTGAAGGGCATGAATTCAACTAACGGCACGAGAGCTTTCTCAATACTTATTTTAAATTTTAATATTTTAGAATACTTATTTTAAATATTTGAAGACAACTAGCATTCGCTTCATAGACACACTCCAAGTGGAAAGTGCAGAAAAGAGGGTCTTCTCCAGAAAGCACCATAGCTCCATCTTGGTCCCATCAGTAGCAGTCCCTGTCTAAGCCACCTATGAGCATCAGTTTTGCCTTCCTCCTTCAAGGAGCATCACCTCATGCACTTCAGTGTCAGAGCAAATGTGGGAATTCACAGATTATGCAAGCAAGGACCCACTCTCAAGGAATGCCTTCTGCTAGTCTCTGAGTTATCCCCTGGGGATGTAATAAGGACATATGAGCTATGCATTGAAGTACAGGGTGAAAGAAAAAAGGGTCAAAGACAGAATCCCATAGAACGGACATTTAGGGTATGAGTGACAATGAGGATCCAAAGTAGAGAGAAAACCAGAAAATAAAGATGTCACAGAAACCAATAGAGAAGAAAATTTCAAGAATGATTGATTCCTTGCTTGGTAACATTAGATGCAATTCAAGAAAGATAAGAACTGAGAACAATTCAGTGGATTTACCAATTAGCAATGGGTATATATATGATTTTATTGAGATGTGAAAAATTAAGTAGCATTAGAATGGGGATCTGACTAAGGGTAAAATGATAGAAATTATAAATGCTATAGGAACTCAGAAAAGAGAGAAAAAGATCTCTTGGGACTGTGAGGTTAAGGGGTGATTCATCTAGAAGGTAGAAATTGAAGTGGGACTTGAAAGATTAGTAGAATCTGGAGGGGGGGAAGTGAGACTAGAGTTTACAATTAGGGGCACTGTCCAAGTAAAACCCTGGGCTGTGGATGTTCCAGTCCTACCCCAAGGCCAGAACAGAAGGATTTGTGGGGGATGAGGCTAGGAAGGAGTCTGGAGTCAGACTCCCAAAGAGAGGGAGAAAGGACTTCGATGCCAGATTCCAGTTGATCCCATAAGGCTTTGGGGCAGAATCTAAAAGATGAACTCAGAGGTTGGGAAAAACTAATGTAACAACGGTGTATGGGACAGATGGGAGAGGAGGGAAGAAGCTAGGGAAACACAGTGCAAGGAGGGAGAGATTGGGGCTCCAGTTGGCACGTATAAGGGGTTCCGCTTCCATCCATAAAGGCAATATTTTCATTATAAAAGGAATAAAAGAACCATTTGCCCCCATAACAAATCTCCTTGTCCCTTACGTCGGGTACGCAAGACCTCCTTGGACTAGTCTCCAGAGTCACACTCAGCCAGTTCAAAGCCCAAGTCGATTTGACTGTCTCACTAGCTATAGGAGTTACCTATAGCTAGTTAGGTTAGGTTACCTGACGCCTCTCACCTTCAATACGTCTTCTATAAAATGTTCAGGACCTATCCCAAGGGTTTTCACTATGTTAAAAGAGGCAGTGCGTGTAAAAGGCTGACAAAAACTAAGCACTCAATACGTGTTATATCACAGTATTTTATTATTACAAACTATTACTCAACCACAGAGTAATATCTGCAAATTAAGACTATTTGAAAAAAATACCCAAGAAACGCCAGTCATCAATAGATGTATGAAAAATCATGTAACCTTAGGCTTTCAAAAATTAAATAATGTATTAGTTGGAAATTAAACCAGCTGCCAATACCAAGTGCGGCAGGCCGTTCCATGATGGTCACCGAGGGCTCTGGGCATCTTCTATAGCGGCTCCCCTTGAGTATGAGCAAAACCAGTGAATACGGTATCTGCCCTGTGATTACATTTGTAACCCATTGACTTTTTAGTTAATCAAAAGGAAGTTTATCCTGGATGGGCCTGACCTAATCAGCGTTGCCTTTAGATGAAGGTGAAGTGTCAGAGAGGCCTTGAGTGGCCTTAAAGATGCAGATTCCTACGTGAGCCCTACAGCTGCAAGGAAATGAATTCTACAAACTCCTGTGAGAGCTCAGGAAAGAACCCAAGGCTCAGATGAGCCCCCAGCACAGACCAACCCCTTGATTACAGCCCGGTGGGACCCTGAGCAAAGAACCCTGTTAATCTGAACCCAGACTCTGACTCATGCAAATTGTAAGGAAGCACATTTTAAGTTGTTTTAAACCGCCATGCGTGTAACAACTTTTTTTTTTAATGCAACAGTAGGAAACTAAAACACTAAGTGCTGGCAAAAATGTAGAGAATTAGGAAATTGTACCTACTGTTTATGGGAGTGTTCTTGGATTCCTTTTGGACAGCCGTCTGGCATTATCCGGGAAGTCTGAAGATGCACATTCACCACGTCCATCCAATTTTGAGTGTTCGTACATACCCGAGATAAACTCCTGCCTAGTGCATATGTATAAAGACGTTCATCGCAGTGTGGTTTAAATAGCCACACACTAAAAACAATCTGAATTAAATGTCTATCGAGATGAGAGTAAATAAATTGTGGTATATTCAGAAAATGGAATACTGACCAGCATTGAAAATGAACAAATTATAGTTATATGATAATATGGATGAATCTCAAAAACATATAAAGAAGCAAGATGCAAAAGGGTCCACAAGCTCCATTTCTGTAAGGTTTGCAAACAGGCAAAACTAGGCTGTTCCTATTTAGAGAAGATACATACAGCGGTATTAAAGAGAAGGTTTTGTCTTTGTTGTTGTTTTCTTTCTTTCTTTCTATTTTAGAGGCAAGGAAGTGATTTTCATGAACTTCAGGATATTTGGGGGGGGGCAGGGAGCGGGGGAAGAAGGAATTGTGTATAGAGATGGGAAAACACAGGATTTACCAGGTGTTGGCAATGTTTGTTTTTCTTTTTTACACTAGCGTTTGCTTAAAAAAAAATTTTCCAAACTCTATGCACACCTCTGAATAGAGGATATTTCTCACAACAAAAAAGAGGGGGAGTGAAGACCTCTGAATGGTGTTATCTTACCACCATTCATAATAATGGCCTGAGAAAGTCCTAGAAACACAGATTTGGAGGCTCCTCTGATGTCTGCAAACCCAAAGAGGCTGCCCTGAGCTTGGGGCTGACGGCTCAGTGTGCCTCCACCTCCTCCCCGCGGAGCCATCAGCCTCGTGACACCTGTGCCAGGCTCAGCAGCTGCGACCAGGAGGAAGGAGCCATCAGGAGCCGTCACCAGCAGCAGACTAATAATAAGATTCATTTCTTTGAGACTCCCAGGACGCAACCGGGGAGACTGGAGAATGCTAATGCCACCTGCTAGGGCTCTGGGGGCTGCTTACTTATTTTTATTTTTTAAGGTCAATTGTTTCAGGTCGGTACACTTATTAGAGAGGGGATCAGCGGAAAAACAGTGTGTGCCTCTGTTCTAAGCCTAAAAGGAAAAATCAGACAAAAGGAAGACATTCGTTCACTAATCTTGTCTGAATCCTCCCTTCCGGAGCCTGCCGAAGTGGCCAGGGGCAGAATCAAGACCCGTAGTCCCTCTGGTGCCTAGAGGACAGAGAGCCCGAGTCGTAAGATTGATACTGAAGATTTGGGGTTTTCCCTGGCTCTGGCTCTCCTCCAGCCCTTCCTAAAATTCATTTTTCTTCATCATCATCATCACTGTATTAGTTTCCCACTGCTGCATAATAAAATACCACGCTGACTGGCTTAAAATAACAGAAATGTGTTACTGCAATGTTTCTGTAGGTCCAAGGTCTGGGCCTGCAGGGCATAGCTGGGCCCTCCGCTCTGCTTGTGACCTGGGGAAATCCGCACGCGGACCCGAGCTGCGGTTCTCTACGAGGCTGAGTAGAATCTGCTTCTCAGTCAGACTTTGGTAGAATCCAGCTCCTTGTAGGTTGTTGTATGACCAAGGTCCTTGCTTCCTTTCTAGCTGCTTTGCAGGGACCACCCTCAGCTCCCAGAAGTGCCCACATTCCTTATTCCACAGCCCTCTCCGTCTTTAAAATTAGCAACAGAGAATTTCTTGTGTATCCAGTTCCCCCATGCTTCGAATCTCTGACTGCTTTGTGTTGGGATTGGAGAAACCCTGCTTTTATAGGGCTCAGGTGCCTAGGGCGGACCTACTTGGATAATTTCCTTATCTTAAAGCCAACTGATTTGGGACTTTCATTATGTCTGCAACTCTTTACAACCATATCTAGTTTAATGTTTGTACAACTGGGAAAATGTCTGAGTAAAACAGAAGCCAGCAGTCTTGGCAGAGTCTTAGAATTCTATCTACCACAGTTGTCAATTGCTAAAACTATTATTCTGAACAAAGAATTCATAGAGGTATAAATGAATCAGTGCACCCAGAGAGGAGACTGTCAAGGAATGTTCTGTGCAACAGGGAGATGTCTTAGTTATTTAATTTGAAGTACACCCTGGAATTGGGAATGATGGCTTTTACTCATTCACTCATTCAACAAACAATCAGGTATTCCATTGCATTTGCAGTTTAAAAAGAGAGAAATCACAAAAGACTCCAAATATCTAAAGCAATCCTGAGAAACAAGAACTAAGCTGAACACATACAACTCCCGATTTCGAACTATACTGCAAAGTTATAGTGGTCAAAACAGTGTAGTACTGGGGTCCGGGGGGCTCAGGTGGTTAAGTGTCTGACTCTTGATTTCAGCTCAGGTCACAATCTCAGGGCTGTGAGATAGAGCGCCACATGGGGCTCCACGCTGGGCATGGAGCCTGCCTAAGTTTCTCTCTCACTTTCTCTCTCTCTGCCCCTTCCCACTTTCTCTCGCATAAAAAAAAAAAAAAAAGGCAAAATGAAACAAAACAAAAACTATAATACTGACATGAAAATAGACCTATAGAACACTGAAACAGAATCCAGAGCCCAGAAATAAAACCCACATACACTGTCACCTATTTTGTAAGTGAGCCAAAAGTACTCAAGGGGGAAAGGACAGTCTTATCAATAAATGGTGTTGGGAAAGCTGAATAATCATGAAGCAAAATGAAATTGGACCCCTACCTTACACTACTCACAAAAGAATTTTTTTTACATTTTTTATTTAAATTCAATTTACCAACATATAACACCCAGTGCTCATCCCATCAAGTGCCCTCCTCAGTGTCTGTCACCCAGTCACCCCATCCCCCCGCTCGCCTCCCCTTCCTCAGCCCTTTGTTTGTTTCCCAGAGTTAGGGGTTGCTCACGGTTTGTCTTCCTCTCTAATTTTCCCCACTCAGTTCCCCTCCTTTCCCATATAATCTCTTTCAATCACAAAAATCAACTCCAAATGGATTAATGACATAAGTGTAAGACCCTAAACCATAAAACTTCTAGGAAAAAACAGAGAGAAAAAGCCCTTTGATAGATGTCTTAGCAATGACACCAAAAGCACAACAAGAGAGACAAAAATAAATAAATGGAACTACATCAAACTAAAAGTCTTCAGCACAGCAAAACAATCAACAAAATGAAAGGGCAGGCAGCCCAGGTGGCTCAGCAGTTTAGCACTGCCTTCAGCCCAGGGCCTGATCCTGGAGACCCAGGATCGAGTCCCATGTCAGGCCTGTGTCTCTGCCTCTCTCTCTCTCTCTCTCTCTCTCTCTCTCTCTCTCTTTGTGTGTGTGTGTGTGTGTGTGTCATGAATAAATAAATATTTTTTTAAATGAAAGGGCAACATATGGAATGAAACAAAAATATTTGCTATTGGACTAGTATCCAAAATACCCAAAATATATAAAGAATCCATACAAATAAATAACAAAGTACTCAATTAAAGAGTAGATAAGTGAAACCAAATAGACATTTGCCAAAGAAGACATGCAGATAGCTAACGGGCACATAAAAAAATTGTTCAACATCACTAATTATCAAGGAAATGCAAATCAAAACCACAATGAGATATCAATGCATACCTATTAGAATGGCTATCATCAAAAAACTAGAGATAACAAGTGTTTGTGAGGATGTAGAGAAAGGGAACCCTTGTGCACTGTTAGTGGGAATATAAATTGGTATAGCCACTGTGGAAAATAGTATGCAAATTCCTCAACAAATTAAAAATAGAACTGCATACAATCCAGCAATTCTACTTCTGGATATTAGAAAAAATGAAAACAGGATGTTGAAGAAATATCTCCCATGACCATTGAAGCACTATTCACAATAGCCAAGATATGGAAACAACTTAAGTGTCCAACTGTGGATGAATAAATAAAGGAGATGTGGTATTACATACAATGGAGTTTTATTCAGCCATGAAAAAAAATGAAATCCTCTCATTTGTGACAACACGAATAGCCCTCAAGGACGTTATGCTAAGTGAAGTAAGTCAGTCAGAAAGAACAAATATCTGGAAGAACAAATATTGTTAAAATGTCTATGCTACCTAGAGCAATCTATGCATTCAGTGCAATCCCTATCAAAATACTATCAGCATTTTTGACAGAGCTGGAACAAACAATTCTTAAATGTGTATGGAACCAGAAAAGACCCCAAATAGCCAAAGAAATGTTGAAAAAGAAAACCAAAGCTGGAGTCATCACAATTCTGGACTTAAAACTGTATTAAAAAGCTGTGATGAAAAAAAAAAAAAAAGCTGTGATCATCAAGACAATATGGTCCTGGTACAACAGACACATAGATCAATGGAATAGAACAGAGAACCCAGAAATGGACCCTTAACTCAATGGCCAACTAGTCTTCAACAAAGCAGGAAAAAATACCCAATGGAAAAAAGACAGTTTCTTCAACAAATGGTATTCAAAAAATTTGGCACCACATGCAGAAGAATGAAATTGGAGCACTTTCTTACCCCATACACAAAAATAAATTCAAAACAGATGAAAGACCTAAATGTGAGACAGGAATCCATCAAAATCCTAGAGGAGAACACAGGCAGCAACCCCTTAGACCTTGGCCACGGTAACTTCTTACTAGACATGTCTCCAAAGGCAAGGGGCAAAAAGCAAAAATGAACTGGACTTTATCAGGATAAAAAGCTTCTGCACAGCAAAAGAAACAGAAAACAAAACTAAAAGACAACCTACAGATGGGAGAAGATATTTGCAAATGACCTATCAGATAAAGGGCTAGCATCCAAGATCTATAAAGAACTTATTAAACTCAACACCCAAAAAACAATCCAGTCATGAAATGGGCAGAAGACATAAACAGACATTTCACAGAGGAAGACCTAGACATGGCCAACAAGCACATGAGAAAATGCTCCACATCACTGGCCATCAGGGAAATACAAATCAAAACCACAATGAGATCCCACCTCACACCAGTGAGAATGGGGAAAATTAACAAGACAGGAAACAACAAACGTTGGAGAGGATGCGGAGAAAGGGGAGCCCTATTGCACTGTTGGCGGGAATGTGAACTGGTGGAGCCCTCCGGAAAACTGTGGAGTTACCTTTTGCTCAAAAAGGTAAAAATAAAGCTATCTTACAACCCAGCAATCGTACTACTAGGTATTTATCCAAAGGATACAAACACAGTGATTTGAAGAGGCACCTGCACCCCAATGTTTATAGCAGCAGTGTCCACAACAGCCAGACTATGGAAAGAGCCCAGATGTCCATTGATAGATGAATGGATAGATGATGGATGAATGGAGAGGTGAGAGATATAGATACATAGACATGTCTATAAGTCTATATAATGGAGTATTATTCAGGCATCAAAAAGAATGGAATCTTGGCCATTTACAATGATGTGGATGGAACTGGAGGGTATTATGCTAAGCAGAATAAGTCAGACAGAGAAAGACAAATACCATATGATTTCACTCATATGTGGAATTTAAGAAACAAAACAGATGAACATAGGAGAAGGGAAGGAAAAATAAAACAAGACAAAACAGAGAAGGAGACAAACCATAAGAGATACTAAACTCTAGGAAAAAAACAGGGTCGCTGGAGGGGTGGTGGGTGGGGGGATGGGGTAATTAGGTGATGGGCATGAAGGAGGGCTCCTGATGTAATGAGTACTGATTGTGATATACAACTAAATCACTAAATTCTACCCTTGAAACTAATAGTACAGTATATGTTAACTAAACTGAATTCGAATTTTAAAAAATCTTAAAGAAAAGAAAGATGCATTAGAAGTAAAAGCATAAGCTGGGAACATTTTATTCCACCCAAAAATAAAAAATAATGCCTTAGAATATGAAAAAAAATGGTACTTATGTCACGTAATAGAGGTGTTAGCTAAAACTAGAGTGGTGATCATGTTGTAATATAGAAGTGTATCAAATCAACACATTGTATACCTTGAAGTTTCACAACGTTATATGTCAATTATACCTCGAAGTTGGGAAAAGAGAGAGATGCACAAAACTGTAATATCCACCTCACCAATATGTGGTGGGTACCTACTATGAGGTAAGGGTCGGATATCCAGGATACGGTGATCAATGATTTGTGACGGTACAAAGTAAAAAACCGTAAGTTAGAGCACAAAAGCTCTAAGTCTCTGGGACACCTGGGGCATCTGCCTTCAGTTCAGGTCATGATCCCAAGATCATGGGATTGAGCCCCACGGCCTGCTCCCGGCTCCCTGGGGGGCCTGCTTCCCCCTCTCTTTCCACCCTTCCTCTGCTTGTGCTCTCTCTCAAATAAATAAACAAAATCTTTAAACAAAAAAAAAAAAAGAGATACAAGTCTCAATTCAGAGTAAAAAAAAAAAAAAAAGAACTTCTTAAATAGACTATCAGCTGAGGAGAACAAACTGATAGTTGCCAGAAGGGAGGTAGGTGGTGGGGTGGGGGAAATAGGTGATGGGGATGTAGGCGGGCGCTTATTGTGAGGAGCACCAGGTGATGTATGGAAGTGTTGAGTCACTGCATTATATACTAATATAGAGACTATATAAGTATATATTAGTAATATAATATACTTATATAATATACTTATATAATATATAAATATACTTATATGAGACTAATATAACACTGTAGATTAGCTAACTGGAATTAAAATTAAAACTTAATAAATAAAGAGCTCCTGGGACGTCTGGGTTGCTCTGCAGTAGAACACCGCCTTCGGCCCAGGTCATGACCACGGGGTCCTGGGATCAAGTCCTACATCGGGCTCCCTGCATGGAGCCTGCTTCTCCTTCTCCCTGTGAATCTACGACTTTCTCTGTGTCTCTCATGAATAAATAAATAAAATATTTTAAAAAATAAATAAATAAACAAAGAGCTCCTTAGGCGGGGCAAGATAGTAGACCAGCACACTTGCAAAAGAGGAAACAATGGGATGTGCTTTCTTTTAAGAAGAAAAAGTGAGGGTAGGAGGGAATGATATACGACATAGAGAAAGTGATGCAAAGAGCATCCCAAAGGTGACCAACAGCAGAGTCTCTGGGTAAAATCACCCAGCTCACTTGGGTAGATTACGAGTACTAGGAAGGGACATTATAGAGCATAAGAACGTAAAGGAGGCTTGGGGAAGGTTTCGAAGCATATTGAAGGGCAATGAAAATCCACTCTACTAGGATGCGACGTGACCAAAGCTCCACTCTGAGAAGATCAAGCTAAGTAACACCGGGTACGCATGCCTTCAATGTTTATTGAACATGCGCTACATGGCAGGTACTGCAAGTCCAAACTCCTGCCTGCCCTCCAGACATTTTCTGTTCCACGGGAGAAGACGGCAACCGCCAATAAAATTAATAAGATAATTTCAGATCATGAGTATTGTGAAAAAACATAAAGTAATAGAGGTCAGATGAGAACCACCTCAAGCGGGGGGTCAGAGCTGGCTCCTGTAAGCAAGCGGCTGCGGAGCGAGGACCTGGCTTGGCTGCAGGAGGGGCCGGCTATGCAGCCCGCAGCGCCTCCTGCACAGAGGGTGCGGGACAAGGGCCCGGTGTGCAACCCTGCTTGTCCCATTCAAGCAAAGCAAGCGGGTGCTGGGGGTAAAAGGCACAGTGAGGGAAAATGGGTCAGGGCAGTTGGCAGGCCCAAATGATGTAGGTCTCTGAGGGCCATGGAACATAGTCTGGATTTGATTCCAAAGGCAATGAGAAGCTACTGGAAGTTTCTGAGCAAAGCAGAGACTTGAAATTGTCTCATGTGCATATTAAGAGCATCCCTCAGGCCACCACAGTAAATCACAGGGGAGCAAGAGTAGGGTTATTGCTCTCGTCTGAATGAGAAACCAAGTCCCGTCAGATGAGAGGGTAAGGCTGAGGCACTGGTCAGTTTGGGGACATGTGGTAGAGGTGGAGGCAAGCGGTCTGATTGATAGATTGTATGGGATTGTGGGGGGAACGGGAAAAGAGAAGTTAGAGAGCGAGGGGCCCAGAGCAGAGGGACCAGGTAGGAAAGTCCTCAAACAGGGCAGCAGAGCAAGATGGGGGGGGGGGGGGCAGATGGGCGGCAGCCAGGGGAGGGTCCCTGGGAGGAGGACGCCAAGGGAAGGACAGAGAGCGCTGCAGGACGGGCTGTCTGCCAGCCAGAGGAGAAAGCAAAGGCGGCTTGGAGTTTCTCATCCCAGAGCACAGGGGAACCGCGGTGCCCACTAAGAGGAGCCAGGAATTCAAGGACAACAACATATGGGGGACATAACGAGAGAGCTTTGTCTAGCTCACCTCAGGGAGAAGGTTCCTTGCATAGCAAAAGGAAGCGTCATCGCGGGGTGCACTTAGCACAACTCACTACCTGCAACACCTTGGGGGAGCACCACGTCGACTTGAGGCTCACGGGACCATGTGCGTTCGGTCCCGCCAGGGCCTAACAGCCTTCCCTGCCTTTAGCTCCCCGAGCGCATATGTGGGTCTTCCGTGGACCTCCCCTGAGGACCCAGGCCCCGTCCGACTCCTGCCAGGGACAGGACAGGGCAGGGAGTAGAGAATGATTCGAACCCGCCCCCCTCTGTGACTTGGACCCAACAGGTTCCCGGGGCCCAGCACACCCACCACCACTCTGTGCTTCCGTCGCCTCCTGCGGTCCGTGTCGACTTAATTGCTACGAACCTAAATGTGCGAAGAGTAAAGTCTGAGAACACATGGAGCTTCCCTACACCCAGGTCCCAGGACTCTCCACTCCCCTTGACGGTCCAGACAGATCTGCCCCCACCTCCACACTCGCTACCTCGAAATCTGACGCCCCAGCCCCAGCCAAGTCTCCCCGAGCAGAACGGGACCTGGTCATCCTTGTACTGGTGCCCCGGGAAGGCATTCTAGCCTCGAGACGACGCCCTAACAGCAAATGACCGCCCTGCGTGACCTCCAGATCCCAGGTACGTGACCTCCACTGTTGCTCCCCTCCTTTCTCCTCATCCCCACATTTTTAGTTAAGATCTGTGCGCTCTGTGAACTCCGGTCCACGTGCCCCTAGTATTCCAGATCTTACGAAGCCATAAGCATTTTAAGAGTTAAAGGAACAGGACCAAGGACCCCGCACAGGGGCTCAAAGCACAGATGCAGCCAGCCTCCCCCAGCGGGGGGACACATAGCTCGCCCCGCCGTCCACGACTCCAAGAGGCCCCACGACTGTGTCGCACCTCATTCCATCTCTGCCATTCCCTGCATCTCCCCAATGCCGCCCACGCAGCCCACCCAAAGTTGAAGAAACCATTACATCACGAAACCTCTTTCCCACCCTCTTGCCTCTCAGTCGTGCTAGCCCTTCGGACACCTTACACAACCCTGTGCACAGCCACGCACACTGTTTCTGTTAATTTTTTAATCCCTTTACCCAGAGGAAACACTATTGATAACAAATAGGCCTTTATTTCTAATTTAATTCCTTTGTAAGTAGTCAGACCTCTCTCTTTGTTTTTTGTTTTGTTTTGTTTTTTAGACCTCTCTCTTTGGAAGAGAAACTTAAACTAATTTTTCCCCCTTTATCCTCGATATGTTGATATTCTACTGCGAGGGATCTAGATGCGGGTTCATATTCGTATGTGGTTCAGTGTTGGAACACATTCTCAGTGTGTAAAGCCCGTGTCCTACCCCCATCACACACAGACACAACCTCCCCCACTATTAACTTCCCTCATTGCAGCTGGACATTCGTCACATTCAGTGGAACTACATCATCATCATCACCCAACCTCCATAGTTTACATTAGGGTTCACTCTTGCTGTTGCACATTCTGCGGGTTTTGATAAATGCATAGTGACACATACCACTATAGTGTCACAGAAAATAGTTTCACCGCCCTAAAAACTCTCTGTACTCTATTTATCCCTCCTTCCCCTTAACTTTTGACAATCTTCTTACTGTCTCCACGTTTTTGCCTTTTATAGAATGCCATATAATTGGGATCGTACAACATGTAGTCTCCTCCGATTGGCTTCTTTCACTTAGTAATATGCAGTTAAGTTTCCTCCATGTCTTTTTGTGGCTTGATAGCTCACTTCTTTTTAGTTCTAAATGATATTCCGTGTCTTGGATGTACCAGAGTTTATCCATTCACCTACTAAAAGACATCTCGGTTGCCTCTATTTTGGCTATGATGAATCAAGGTGCCATGAATATCCATATGCAGGTTTTTGTGTAGACGTAATATTCCATTCTTTTGCCCAAATACCAAAAACATGATTGCTGGAGGGTATGGTAAAAGTATGTTTAGTTTGGAAGGAAACGTCTGAAACATCTTCCAAAGCGACTATACCTATCAGCAGTGAATAAGGGTTGTTGCTGCTCCACGTCCTTGTCAGCATCTTGTGCTGTTAGTGTTTTAGATTTTGGCCGTTCTATAGATGTGTAGTGGTATCTCGTTGTTTTAATTTGTAACTCCCTAACGATATATAATGGGGAACATCTTTCCATATGCTTATTTTCCATTTGTATATTTTCTTTGGCAAGGTACCAAAGTCCTTTTTAAAGATTTTTATTTACTTATTTGAGAGACAGAGACAGAGAGAAGGAGAAGGAGTTAGGGGAGAGGCGGAGGGAGAAGCAGATTCTCCACTGAGCAGGGAAGCCGACACAGGGCTTGATCCCAGGACCCTGGGATTGTGACCTGAACTGAAGGCAGACACTTAACTAAGCCCCCCAGGTGCTCCTATTAAAGTCTTTTGTCCATTTTTTTAAATCAGATTGTTCATGTTCTTATTTTTATGTTTTAAGAGCTCTTTGTATAATGTGGATAAAAGCCCCTTATCAGAGATGTCTTTAAGAACTATTTTATCCCTGTCTGTGGCTTGTCTTCTCATTCCCTTGACATTATCTTTCACAGCATATAATTTTAATTATAATAAAGTCCAGCTTATCAGTTAGTTCTTAGGAGGATCTTGCCTTAAATATTGTATATAAAAGTCACTGCCACACTCAAAGTCATCTAGATTTCCTCCTATGTTTCTTTTAGAGGAGTTTTATAGCTTTGTGTTTTCCCATGGAGGTCTCTGATCTATTTTAAACTGATTTTTGTGAAGGTGCAAGGCCTGTGTCTAGATTCATTTTTCTCATGCAGGTCTCCACTTATTCCAGCACCGTCTGTTCCATTGTTTTGCCTTTACTCCCTTGTCAAAGATCATTTGATTATATTTATTTGGGCCTATTTCTTGGCTCTCTCTTTTCTACAGATCTATTATCTATGCTTTCACCAATACCACACTGTCTTAATTAATATAGCTTTATGGTGAGTCTTAAAGTTGGGTAGCATCAGTCTTCCAACTTTGCTCTTCTCCTTCAAAAATGTGTTGACTATTCTGGGTCTTTTGCTTCTCCATATAAACCACAGATATATCCACAAAACAACCTGCTCTCATTTTTATTGGGATTGCATTAAATCTATAGATCAAGTTGGAAAGAACTGACATTTTGACAATACTGAGCCTTTTTACTCGTGAACTAAGAATATCTCTCCATTTTTCAGTTCTTTGATATCTTTCATCAGAGTTATATAATGTTCCCCATATAGGTCCTATGTATAATTTGTTAGATTTATAACTAAGTATTTCATTTTGGGAGTGCTCCATAAATATTAAGGTGTTTTTCATTTAATCACTTCATTTAAATTCATTGTTGGATTCACCTTTCTGCTTGCTGAAATATATCCTTTAACATACCTTTTTGTGAGGGCATGACTGAAAAACTCTATTGTCTGAAAACTCTATTGTGTTTTTTCTAGCACTTAAATAATATTTAAATTGGAGCTAAAATTCCTGAATTGACAGCGATTTTTTTAGCACTTTGAAATATTACCCCCATTGTCTTTCAGCCTTCCATTGTATAGTAGATATAGTATGTAGTGTTCCAGCAACATCCCCCTCTACCTGAGCTAATGCTTCTTCCTTAGCTGCTGTGAGGACTGGGTGCTAACAGGTCACAGCTACATCCATCTCAGGAGATTTTCCCTTGGCTGAGAGAGCTGGCTCACCCTGAAACAACAAGGAGGCTATGTTACCTCTACACCTAACGACTCCTTCCAATCCCCATTCCCTGTTGCCTCATCCAATGGCTAACTTGTACAGGAGTAGAAAAGCTTAGCTCTATTGCTTCCAGGTGGGAAATTCTGGGTGCCATTCATGGATCCCCAAGGACTGGACTAAGACTAGACTTCAGCTCTTGTCTAATCACTAGACTCTAAGCTCTTCCCTGGCCCTTACCTCACTCCCTTACAAGTTGCATCTCTTCAATAAATAAGTGGGATTAAGAATCTCCATTGCAGTTTCTTCTAGGGAACTCTACCTAAAACATATTTTTACTGTTAATAATGATTAGCATAATGTCTAAACATTATTGAGCACCTAATGTAGCCCAGATACTGATGGATAAGTTCTTTACCTATATTATCTCATGTAATTCTCACAATGATCCCATGGAATAAGAACACTATTATTTCCCCTTGTATTGATTCTCTGTGGCTGCTATAATGCAAATTGGATGGCTTACAGCAACAGAAATTTATTCTATCACAACTCTGGAGGCCAGAAGTCCTAATGATGGTGTTGGCAAAGCCACAGTCCCTCTGGAAGCTCCAGGGGAGAAACTGCTCTTTGCGTCTCCCAGCTTCCAGCTGTCATCACTCCCTGACTTGTAGCCACCTCTTCCAATCTTCCCTCCATAGTCACACTGTCTCCTCCTCTTCTGTGTGTCAGTCTGATAAAAATATGCATGATTGCACGTGGGCCCACCTGGATAATACAGGGCAAGCATCTTCTCTCAAGATCTTTAACTTCATCACATTTTGGCCAAATAAGTTAATACTCACTCTTTTGTCATATAAGGTAACATTCATAGGTTCTGGGAATCAGGACTTGGACATACCTTTTTAGAGGCTACCATTCACCCTACTATACCAGTGTATATAGATGAGGAAAGAGAGAGCAAAGGCAAAAGTAAAAACTATGATAAACAAAAATCAAAAAATAAGATGAAAGAAATACATCAGTAAAAACAATAAATTCCAATAGCCAGAGCATCTCAGAATAGAATAAAAAACAAAATTTAGCTAAATGTGGTTACAGAGGACACATCAAAATTATGAAACTCAGAAAGGTTTAAGGGAAAGTGACATGATAGCAAACACTATTTCAGAGAAAGTTTGAGCAGCTATAGTAGTGATAGACAATATCAACCTTAAGGCAAAAGGCATTAGTAGAAATAAGTTGGAAGTATCCATCATGTTTGGTTAGGTTAGGCTGCAGTAACAACCCAAAAGATTGCAGTAACTTACTTTTTTAAAGAGGCTCATTTCTCACTCAGCAACACATCCATCAGATTGAGAGCAGCTCTATTTTATGATACATTCACCCCCTGGGACCCAGGCTGATGAACTAGTCTCTGTCTAAAACTCTGCTGGTGTCACAGCCAGAAGGAAAAGACATTATGAACAACGTGTTGGCTCTTAAATCTGTTTGCAAGTAATGCTTCTCATTTCCAAATCATGTCAAGGGGAAAAGAAGTAAAATCTTACCTTAGTTGGAGTTGAGTAAATATTTTAACAATAACAGAGTCTATCATAATAGGCCACTGCAGGATGATCAAGAAAACAATTCACCAGGAAGTTATAAAAACCCTATTATTTTATGCAAATAATTATTTAACCTCAAAGTATTTTTAAACTGACAAAATTACATTTAGAAAATGAAACTTTTACAATCATACTTGGAGATTTTAGGATATTCCTATCCAAAATGAATAAAGCAAGTACATGAAATTACTAAAGGTATTGAGGACTCAAGCAACAAAATGAGCAAGATTGATCAGACATGCATATAGAATGCCACACCAACAAACAGAGACTATCCATGGAGCATGCATAAAAATTGAACTTGAACCAAAAAAAATTATCTTTACCCAGCACAGAGAACACCTCAGAAATTTCTAAAGTATCAACATCATATAGAACAAATTTTCTAACAAATTGTAATTATATCTGAACTAACAACAGATAGATTAAGATAGTTTAAGAAATACATATATTAGAAATTCCAATGCATTCTTAAATAACCCCTTGGATATAGTAAGTCATTAACTAAATATTTATAATTGAGCAAAAATATGTATATAATATATTAAAACTTATAGGATGCAGCTGAAGTTGTTTTTAGAGGTAAATGTATAGCCTTAAAATTTATTTACTAGAAAATAAAGATTGAAAAACATCTAAATAACAAGAATGTAGAAAATAGCAACAATGTAATATGCAGAATTTTTTAAAAACAAAATAATAATATTATGCTATATGTTGGCAAATCAAACTCCAATAAAAAATATACAAAAAAAAAACAAAATAATAAAACTAAAAACAAAATAAATAGAAAACAAAGAATTAGAACCAATAAGAAAGTCTGACAAGTTTGTTGCAGATGTAATCAATTTCTAAAACTCAGTTGTCCTGGGAATCTCTGGGTGGCTCAGCGGTTCAGCGCCTGCCTTTGGCCCAGGGCATGATCCTGGGGTTCCGGGATCGAGTTCCGCATCGGGCTCCTGGCATGGAGCCTGCTTCTCCCTCTGCCCATGTCTCTGCCTCTCTCTCTCTCTCTCTCTCTCTTTCTCTCTATGTCTATCATGAATAAATAAATAAAATCTTTAAAAAAAATCAGTTCTCCTCCTACCTACAAAGATATCTTAAAATAATATTTAAAATTGTTTAAATAGACGAAATAATAGAAAAACAATAATGACAAGGAATAATAACAAAAGCCATATATTATATGCCTGAAGAAAATAATAAAATTTTACTGAAAAATGCTAAGAAAACATAAATGAAGAAATAAGTTGCATTTAAAAGTGGGAAGATAATATTATAAAACTATCTATTCTCCTCAAATTAATCTAAATATTTTGTGCCATTTCAATAAATTCAGACAAGAATCTTCTTCAGGCAAGTAGCTTCTAAAATGTGTACATAAAATCAAATGATGAAAAAGTGACCAAGTGTTTCCAGAAGAACATAAGAGCACAATCACTATATCAAATACTAAAACATTATAAAGCTATCATTAAAAGAGTGTGGCATTGCTGTAGAAATAGAGAAAAACAAAATAAAGGATCCAGAGATAGAACCTTTACTATAATCAATAGAGTGATGACACAGGTCTCTGAGAGAAGAATGAGACAATGAACAAATGAGTGCTCACACACTCAGCACTCACGTGGGGCAAAAAAAATATTTCCTCACCCCATACCAAAAATATGCTCCATATAGATCTAAAAGCTAAATGCAGAACAAATCCTTAAAAGCTTTTGGAAGAAAATGAAAATATCTTTATGATTTCAGGGTAGGGAAGGATTTCTTTTTTTCTTTTTTAACTTTTTTTTATTATTATTTAAATTTAATTTGCCAACATATAGTATAACACCCAGTGCTCACCCTATCAGGAACCTTCCTCAGGAAGGATTTCTTAAAGCACAAAGAGCACCAGTCATAAAAAGGCTCATAAATTTCCCATTAAAACTGAAAACCTATAACATGAAAAGTTGCCGTTTACAAGTTGAAAAGATAAACCACAGATTCAAAAAAGACATGCAAAACATATAACTGACAAAGGATTTATATCCACAAAAAACAGCAGCAACAAAAACAACTAAATAAGCAAAAGGTAAACAATCCTATGGAAAAATTGGCAGCTGAAATAAATAGGCAATTCATGGAGGGGGAAAAAAGCTGAAATGGCCAAAATATGAAAACATGGAACCACCTCATATTTATAAATTTACACTCATAGAAATGTAAACTACATTTTATATCCATCTATTTGGCAAAGATTAAAAAGTCTAATGACATGAAATGATAGAAGTTGGAGCAATTGGAACTTGCAGGAAGCGAAATCAGTGCAACCACTTTAGAAAATCCTTTGGCTAAATCCAGTTACGTGGAAGATATGCATAGGCCTTAAGGTCTAGCAACTGCAATTCTGTTCCCTTGGGAAACCCCATGGGAGTACACGAGGAGCCACGCATGAGAATATTCCTTGTAACACTTTTTGTAATTGGAAAAATATAGAAAAACAACTGAGAGACCATCAGTAGAAGAAAAGACATATTACAATAGAATCATGCCACAAAGTACTCTACAGTGGTGCAAATGGGGAGAAATTAGACCTACAATTAGTGACATGGATCTAAAATATGTAGCATTGAGTGAAAAAGAATATTAGTTTTTTACACAACAAAACCAATTACATAAAATTTAACACCAAGGAAAAACAACGGTTTATGATGTAACACACAAACTAAACATTATAAAATTATAACTTAAAACAACAGATGAGGGGCACCCGGCTGGCTCAATCAATGGAGCATGCAACTCTTGACCTCAGCGTCATGAGCCTCATGTTGGGCGTAGAGATTATTTTTAAAAATAAATAAATAGGGCAGCCCCAGTGGCTCAGCAGTTTAGCGCCGCCTTCAGCCCAGGGCATGATCCTGGAGACCTGAGATCGAGTCCCACGTCAGGCTCCCTGCATGGAGCCTGCTTCTCCCTCTGCCTGTGTTTCTGCCTCTCTCTCTCTCTGTGTGTCTCTCATGAATAAATAAATAAAATTCTTTAAAAAATAAACAAAAGCAACAAATGTGGAGCATTGGTACCTTTGAGGAAGGGAAAAAGAATGGAATTGGGGAGAAGTATGAGGGCTCGCAACTAAATACAGCAAGAGAGAACATGTTGAGATTTGGCAAGTGTAATCGGTGAGCACGTGGATGTTCTCTATCATTCTCTGTATTTGACTGTATACCTGACACATTTCATAATTCTTTTAAATTTTCTTTGAAAAGTAAACAGGTAGAAATGAATAATAGGGACTTCCTCCTCAGCTTGCTCCTACATATGGGAAAAGGCAAAATTCCCATCCTCTGTGGGCTGCACAGCTGACACATAGGAGAAAGGAAATAAGGTCCTGCCAACCCCACTGAAACAGAGTATGCTGGACCCCAAGGGAACTGGAACCCACTCTCCTTCCCTCCGACTGGTCTGGTCTGTATCTATTTCCTGCTTCTGTCCCTATACCATGGGTCATCGACTCCTTATATTCTCCTGCTCCCTCGAGAGTGTGACTATTCAGCTCAAATACCCACACTCACCCCCCCTCTGTCTCTGAATTCTGATTCCCGAGGGAATCTGGCTGACCACTGCTGTGGCCAGCTGGCCTTGGACCAAGAGTCTACTTCGAATTCAACAAGCTTCAGGTTGACAGAAGGGGACACTATGATCAACACAAATCCCTCTTAGGGGTTATGGGCAAGACAGGATCTCAAAAAAGTTGTGGTTAAAGTGCACAAACCTCCCCTGCCAGTCCATGAACCCAGATTGAGTTGGGAGCAAAGCACATGGAATTAGAACAGTTGCCTGCTCAGAAGTCAAGAACGTACATGAGCCTGAAGTACTTGTTTGTGGGACTTTACGCCCCTACTTCTTGAGCGGCCATCAAAAAGTTGAAAGAAGAGAATTCCTCACATCAGGCTTTTTGCACGGACAACAGATACAATGGACGTGTGAGAGGTGAGCAGGACAGGAGCATAGTGCCAAGAATGGGGAAAGAATGTCCTCCCTCCGAGAGCAGACCCCTCCATGTGGTGAGGAAGAAGTCGAACAAAATGCCCAAGCCGACCTTTGACATAGCCGGGCCCAGACTGAACTCATTACGCCCACCCATCAGGGTCCTTTTCTAGAACCCTGATCTCAATCAATGGCACCACTACTTATCTAGTTGGAACAGACGCCTGAGCAGCCCTCGGCACTCCTTCTCATCTAACCCATCATGAGACCCCGTTGTGTCTACCCCCTGGTGCTTCTCTGTGCCCGCCCACTTCTTCCCATGGCTTGTGGCCATCCCCCACCTCTTTCGCCTCACCCGGCCTTCCGCAAGTTGCCCATGATGCGGGCAAAGGAACCCCCTTGTGTTTCCATTCAGTCATCACCTCCAACATTTCCACCGTGCCCCAGCCACTGTGTAAGCACTGGTTGGAAAAGTCGTAGTGATCCTCACACTTTTAGCGATGACAACCATTAAAAAGTACACACGAACATCGCTATTAAGTTGGGTAAGTGCTCTGAAGGGCAAGAGCTATGTGTTCTTTGAGATTTTTAACCAGGGAAACCTAACGTAAATTGAGGCAGCTAGCCAGGCCTCCTCTAAAGGAGCAAGACTTTTGACAGAGAGCTGATGGGGTCACCTAAAACTTTTACTACCCGCCCCTATTTAGGATAAAGGTAATCCCCGGCAAAGCCAGACACGGTTCAGCTTCTGCTTCCCTTCCTGCCTGACTTCTCCTCCTGCTCTCTAGCTCTCCCCTCCCAGCCACCAGGACACCGCTCCAATCCCTGAAAATGTTGTTTTCTCCCCCATGTCAGCACCTGCATCATCAAGGAAAGAGCTTCCTCTTGTCCTCTTTCCCTCAGCCCCCATGATCTAGCCAATCATCTGTCAAGTATCGATTAAAAACGCTGCTTGCTCTGAGAAGCCACATCCTAACACCCCTGACAGGAGGGTCCGCCTGAGTCTGTGTGTCATATAAATTGTGCCTCTCTTACACCAAATGCCCTTGCAACTGTCTCGTCAACATCTGTTAGAACGTCACGCTCCATATGTGCAGGGGCACTTCTGTCTTCTTTCTCACTATATCCCCAGGGTTTGGATTATTAAACATGCTTAATAGATAAGTGCTGAATAAACCGGCGAATGAATCAATGATGGGACTATCTTGATTATGTAGAAACTCAGAACCTTAGCATTGAGAAGGACTCCAGAAGTCACCTATCCCTCCTCCTCCCAAATGCCCACTTCACAGCCTCTTCCAAACTTTGCACGTGTCTCCCCAGGCAGCAAGGAGCTCCTCAAAGACAAGGACAGTAGCTCATTCATCCCGGCGTCTCCTTCCTCTATAGAACCACTAACTAGAGAGTTCCAAGAAGATCATTATCTCCATCCACAACCTAGAAACTACGTGGCTCCGAGCCAGCGAGTGACTTCCCTAAAGAGATCCAACAACAAATGGACTCATCCTGGCTCCCTCTGCTGAATTTCCTCATCTGCATGGTTTCATTGTGGGTCATTCTCAACTCATCGACAACCCGGCCTGCATGTCCTTCCTGTAGTATCCAAGAGTCACACTTTACAACATCCCATTTTCTTCCAAGAATCCCTTCTCTGGGTGTCACACTGTGCCTCTGCCGCTGGCCAAATGCCTCAGAAAGCCCTGGGCTTCTCCTCGGCTCTGTGATCTCTATTACAGGGAATAAGCAAGGAGCCAAAGACCATCACGTGCGCACGCGTGCACACACACACACACACACACACACACATGCACACACAGTGGGCTCCAGAAATGGAGTTTATTTCATTTCCCCATCTTTAGGGCAGCCTCCAGCTTTAAGTCCTCCACCATTGGCAGCAGCCTTTGCCTTTGGGAGAGAGACAAGCAACTTTAGAGTGATATGGAAATCACCCCCTAAACATTTGCAAGCCTTGCAGGACTTGGAGCTGGTCCCAAACCAAATTCAATCAGCCCTTTTTCCCCCCCACACTTGCTGCCTCCAGCTGAGCCCCATCTCATACAGTGGAGCCCAGTGAATGAGGTGCACCTGATAAGTCCCAAGAGGTCCGAGCCCCACAGAAAAGCACACGAGAAAGGAGGAGCGGGGGAGGGAAGGGAATGGAGCCAGGCCTGGGCCAGCTGCCATACCCAGCCTGCTTTTGACAGAGGCCTCTGCCTGCACTGAGAAGGACCCTCGGCTAAACCACGAATTTACACGGCAAGGAAGTGATCCTGCTGCACTGCGGGGTTCAGTTCCTGAGCTTTGCAGACTGAAAGTGTTCAGTCTCTCAGTGTCTGACTCAGAGAGTCCTAAATCCCCCCGGCTTGTCAGATTAACAAGCGATATTTGCAAGTGGATGTTGTGATACTGGTGTCTCTCTCCATCTCTGGCCTGTAGAAACCTAATTGTGAATAACTCGCTGGATTCAACCCTCTGATGAGACAATGAAATTTCAAAGGATCCGTAAGGAGAGGAAGCCTTGAGCACACAGCCCTGTGTACGTGCTCTGAAGGTGCAAGCGTGGGGGTATAGCAGTGTCGCCCCACCAGGAGGGGAACCGGGGTGGGGGGGGGATGTATGAGTGGAGAGGGAATCAGAAAGACCAGACACCGACCAAACGAACGTAGGGGTAAGTGTTGAACAGTAATTCCATGGGACAAAATTCAAGGTGTTTGTCTTAATCCTTCTTGATATTTTCCCCCATCATCACGCGTTACAGATTCCGACAATCACTGGAACACGCCGACCCAGGATTTCCCAGGCAAAGCCCCTGCCAAATCCTGTCATATCAAAATAAGTATCAAAATATTCAGAGGATTTGGATACACTTACGTGACGTCTCTCTCCTCACCGTGTCGGCAGCTAAGGGTCCAACAAGAGTAAGTCCACGAGGACCAGGTAACTGAAGCCTTAAGGAGCCTCTCGCCAGGCAGGGGAGGAAGTTGTCCCTCCTACCCGTCAAGCGGCAGGCTGCTGCGTTGTGTTGCTGTGCCTTTGGGTTCCATCATCCCTGTGTTTAGAGAAACACAGGATGAACCTGGGAACCAGAGGGTTTTGAGTTTTACCGCAGGCCCCAAGTGCTGTAACCTTGAATAAAACCCTTAACCTTAGAGCCCTGATTCCCTGGAGTAGGAATAAGGGTGTGGAAGGGATTGATATCCATTTCTTTGGTTTATTTTGAGGTCAATTAATTGTTATCAGTGGTGGTGGTGATTTGTGAGAGCTGCATGCTCATCACAAAGTCCCTGTGATCACAAAATACTGCCCTAGTCAGGCGAGGCAGCGCCTCACTAGGACCTGCGGAACTACAAGAATGTGAAAGCCATGTTTGTTGATCCTTACTGGTAAATGATACAAAATCCTCATGAATTATACAAGACGCCCCATGTGTAAACAGAGATATCATTTAAAGCAACAAAGTCATTTCTGAATCGTGCTTCAGTGACCATGAACTATGGATTCCTACATAGCTGCAACTTCCAATTTCCTAAACAAATCCCCTGTCTCCCAAAAGGAAGCCTGAAAACCCAGCCCTACATCCTCCCGAGGACGATGGTCTCCGAGAGTGCGTAGGGGAGCTTCTGGGCGCCGTCAGCCCCCGTGGCCTCCTGTTGGGGCCCGCTCCCGGACACATTCCCACATCCAGGGCCTCGCGCGCAGCCGCCGGGAGTTGAGCCCACGTCCCGCCCGCAGCCCGTCTCACTCCCGGCCCTCCTCCCACAGGAACCCAAGGAGGCAGCTGGGTTGGGCCTAACGTCCTGCGGGGGAGGACGCTGCCCGAGGCGATAAGAGCACGATAGTTAAAACAAATAATAAGATGGAAAAGGTACCTGCATCTTCAAAATACAAGTTTCAACCAACAGCCCCGTATGTGGAGGTGGGACCCTCCCATTCCGGCAAACATGCTAACCCTTCGGACGTGGGGAGACCACCCGTGTCCTCCCAGGGCGGAGTCCAGCTGGGACCTCGGGGGGCTGGTCCCAGAAGAGGGCCCGTCTCAGGCGGGCTTCTTCCTCCTGCCGAGAGCTTGCTGCTTTTGCAGTGATCGCTCGGCCTCTGAGATGCCAGGCCTCCCAGAGATGAGCTGAAAGGAGAGGAAACATTCACGGTGCTGAAGTTTGCAATCCTCCCTGCCTTACGTAGGAGCGAGACCAAGCCGAGCCACCTGGCTCCTGGGAAGAAGACGTGGGCAGGCCAGACAGGACAAGGCGGGAAGGAAAGCTAAAGAATTCAACAGGCGCCAGAGGGTAGAAGCCAGCCGCCAAACGTGGCCACCGATCACCGAAGAGCCCATCGGAGCAGAGAGCACAATGGCCCACGGTACGGAAATCTTAAATACCAAAAGCAGAAGAAAGTCAAAAAAATCACCCACCTCGCCCTCCCTGCGTTCACGTCAGTGTGTGTTCCACGTTCCGTACGTCATCATCCCTGATCATGGTCACAAGCTCACGCACATTCGTAGCGTGAAAAATAGACCGTATTTTGCAGTGCGCTCTCCCCACCTGAAACATCGCGTCGCTTCTATCGCAGCCCACATTTGTTCAGGACAAGGGAAACCCAGTAAACGTAGAATCAAAGGGAATTTATTCAATGAATCAGGAGTCTCTCCTCGAACCCAGGAAAGCACACCTGGGACAGGAGGGGCCAGGGCCGGCTCCCCAGCTCCCCAAGGCACCCGGCGCCCTTCCCTGATCCCTCCGCATGGGCACCGTCCTCTGTCTGCCGCCCAGTCCCCTGCCTGTGGGCACAGCAGCAACTGAAGGCTGCCCTACGGGACCAACTGACTGAACTTGCCACCCAAACACCGGGGCAGGTGACCCAGCTGACTCAATTATGTCATCTGGACGCCCTGAAAGCAGTGGGCCACGGCTGGTGGCGATGAGAAAGGAGGGCGTTGATGTGCCAGTCCATTAAAGACATGGACTTACAAATGTTATTTACTGTTTCTTCAAAGGATATGCCAGGAACACAGCCTGTATTAGTCAGGGTAGACTAACCGCTACATACAAAAATCCCGAAGGCTGATTTCTTGCTCATTTCCCAGCCCACTGTGGACCAGTGTAGGCAGGGTGATGAGGGGCCAGGAGGGTACTGCTGCTATGGTCACTCAGGGACCACGGACCCTTCCATATACAGCCTCCCTCACTTTCAGGGTCTGAGAGTCCTGAATGGGACCCTCCTGAGCCCAGCCTATGAGGGGAACGGGTTAGAGAAGAATCCAGACACGGCGCCCATGACCTCTGCCGACAGGCCCCTGGCCACGGCCAACCACAAGGCGGGTGGGACCACGTAGCCTGGCCGCAGGCCACTAAGATGAGAAGGCCTTGCTAGGCACTAGCAGTGCGTGCCATGGCCCACCTTTCTGTTCCACAACTCGCCCCATGCCCAGAGCACGGAGGCCCCCTCCCAGGTAGACCAGCCGTCTCCATCCCATCTGGCTGTGGCTCCTGTGGGTGGTGACCTATGAAGTAAGGGTTTGCCATCCAGAAACCCAACCTGAAATAGTGGAACAGGGACACGGTAACTGCAATAACCACAGGAAACACATGAAACAGTCCCACTGGAGAGAAAATCTGAAGCGGGTCTGATACATACCTGGGCCGACACCCTCTCCATGGCCCCTACCTCTGCCCATCAGAAGTCAGTCCCCGGCTACCAGCCTTCTGGGCCACCCGTTACCCAAATGTTAGGGATCATGCCTCTGCGGATTTCGGGAGACATGCACTGCTGGTTCCTGCCAACGGTGGGGGGTGGGGGGAGGGGATTCCCTGTGTTTGCTGGCTCGCCCCTTGCTTTTTGTGATACAAATACTCAGAAACCCAGTAGCGTCTGATCCATTTGCTTCCAGTCAGTTTCATTGATTAAAATACACACCACACCCATCAGGGTTCTTCCCTAGACATAATTCTACAATGTGTGTGATCCCTTTGTTTCTTCCCTCACTCTCATGCCTTGTTCCCAGCAGCCCTCCTGAGGCTTTCCGGCGAACGGGACAACTGAAGCGTTTTCATGGGTCACGCACACAGACTCCCTCATCACACCTCCTACTGTGTAAGAAGCAGTCGGTTTTTCCAAACCCTTTGTGGCAGATCGTGCTTTCCCAAACATGGCCACGGCCGTAGTAGCTTCGCCTGTGTCCCGTGTTCTCCCGGACCCTTGACCCCCAGCCATCCTGAGGTAGAGTCGGCTTCCCTTCCCCCCAAGGTACAGACGACCCTTCATGACTTGATGATGATAAACAGCGTGAGGCGGAAGTGACACCACATGACCTCAGAAGCTATGTCCCAAAAGGGATACAGCTCTTGCCTGGCCACCCGGCCAAGGGCCCAGGGAGGAAGTTCAGACTCACCCACAACGGGGGCCCAATGGAGCAGCAGCAGGTGCCCAGCTACCCAGAACCAGCCACCAAGCACGAGCGGGCAAGGCTCCCAATGATCCCAGATCCTGGCCTTCAAGTCCTCCAACTGCATCCCAGACATTGCGGAGCAGAGACAAGATGTCCCTGCTATGTCCTGTCTGAATCCCTCATGCACAGAACCTCGAGCTTAATAAATCTTTGGGGTCAATGTGAGCTTAGGCTGAGAGCGCTGTTTTCAAGTACAGATGGTCCTCTACTTACAGGGATTCAACTTGGACTTTTGGACTGCACATGCTGTGGGGCCAAGGAGACACGCATTCAGTAGAAGCTGTACTTTGAGTTCTGCGTGTTGGTCTTTCCCGGGCTGGCAGCGTGCAGCACCATCCCCTCCCCTCTGCTGGGCAGGGGCAGCCACTGCTCACCCGGGGTCAACAGCCCGTACTCTCGTAACCGTTCTACACCCATTCCGTCGTCCACTTTCAGCACAGCCGTCAACACGTTCCAGGAGACCTTCAACACTTTATCCTAAAATAGGCTTCGTGTGAGACCGATCATGCCCTGTCGGGGGCCAAATGTTAAGTGTTCTGAGGGTGTGCAAGGGAAGCTGGGCACAGCTCTGAGGCTTGGTACATTAGGCGTATTAAATGCATTATTGACTTAGTGATATTTTCAATGTATGTTGGGTTTGTCTGCACGTAACCCCAACATAAGTTGAGGAAGATCCATGACTTCTTACACGGCAGCAACAGCTGGAATGTGTTGGATGCCCAAATGTTTGTATTTTCTCCATCCCTTTCCATTTTTCTTGCAAGTCAGCTGATTCTTTCCTAACTTCCTCTTGCTCGTCCTACCTTGCCAAGAGGGCATCCCAGCATGGCCCACCATACATGGACAGGCCTGCGCTGCTGCCATTCTATTCTTCAAACATGCTCCTAGAGCTAAATTTCGGGGGCAGGGGAAGTGTCCCTCCCAAGTTATCATCTCAAATGCTTTGCCACAGCAACACGAGCTCTCCAGCCTTCTGCCCTCCAGACACGTCTCTTCATGACCTGCCACCTGACTGCTCAGTCAATGTCTCACGTCCTAGACTGTTGCTGATGAAAGCACCCACTTCTGGGACCCATTTCCATTTCACTCAGGGGGGACTAATTGCTGTAACAAAGAATCCCGCAATTCAACAGCCTAACACATGGAAGTCTTACTTGTTACTCATATCACGTCTGATGTAGTTTGAGATGGAAAAGCATGTCTGACCCGGGCTTCTTCTGTCTGGTTGCCTCCCCATCACTGATCGGCTCTCCCCTCAAGCCTCTGCGCCCTGCAGCGTGGAGAATGGGTAGCTGGAAGTAGCAAAGCTCGCTGCCATCTGCATCCCGACTGGCACAACTCAGCCCTGGGGTCCCACATTTCTATGGGGACAGCTGGTTCAGTTGTACCCCCAGTAAAAAAGAACAAGTTTCATGGGCACCTGGCTGGGCTCTCCCGCTGAGCCCATACTCAGAAAGTGCAGGTACAGCTGTCCCCATACTTATGTGGGACCCTAGGACTGAGTCGTGCCAGTCGGGATGCGGATGGCAGCGAGCTTTGCTGCTTTCGGGCCTCGTCCTGAGCCCAGCTACCCGTTCTCCAGGCTGCAGAGGCTTGAGGGGAGAGCCGATCAGTGATGGGGAGTCAAGCAGACACGGACTTTGCAGATGTGAGTTTCACCTTGAGATGCGGAGAGTATCCTGGTGGGCCCAACCTCATGGCACAAGCCCTCAGAAGCAGAGCAACATCCCCCAGCTGTGGTCAGAGAGGGAGACGTGTCCACACAAGAGGCGTCAGGGAGATGAACGGCATTGGCTTTGAAAACAGAGGAAGGGGCCACGAGTCGAGGAACTCCAGAAGCTGGAAAAGGCAAGCAGAGGCAGACGGGACGTCCAGAAAGGAAAGAGGCCCTGCCGACACCTGGACTTGGACTCCGTGCGACCCACGTCGGACCTCTGACCCACAAGGCTGCGAGAAAACGAATTTGTGTCTTAAGCCGCTGCGTGCGTGAGGCTTTGTTAGGGCAGCAACGGAGACTCCACAGCCAGCGCCTGCTCCCAGCTCTCAGGTCCAAGGCTACTATTTCAATGGTGCATAGCCCCGGGGGCGCCGGAGAAACACACTGCGCGCTCTTCAAACTTGAATCTGGAAACCCTGCGAGAACTCTGAGCTGCCTTCCCCACACCCCGCTCCCTAGAGGCCTCGGGGACGTTCATGACCCGCCCGAGGTCAGCAAACCCTGGGTCTGAGCACCCCTCCGCGCCACGCGCTGCCCGGCTCAGGCCTGCCCTCCTGGAGCGCTGCCAGGCCCTGCTGCAGTCCCGTCCAAGGGCACGTCTGTGAACCGAGCCCTCTGGAGAGGGGCAGGCCCGGCCTTCCCACAGCAGAGGGGTACACGGTGTTTCCACTGGAGACACATCCCCGAGCGGCTCTGGGAAAACACACGTCCCGCCTCTTCTCTTCCAGGAGCCAGCACCCTCCCTCCAAGGCTCTCAGCCTCCCTCCTCCCCAGCAGCTTCAGGGCCTCGCCTCCGGAAAGGGTACAGAGTGGACCCCCCCATGGGTATGATGGATGGGGACGTGCCGGATAATAGCTTAAAGCATCACATATCTTTTTCTGATGCCAGTGGAAGATGGGCGCCTTTAACATAAATCTGTGATTTATGAAAAAAAAATAATAATAACCAAGTGTGGGATTTTAGGCGGCCAGTGAGGTAAGAGGAGGGTCTGAGGGTTTCTGAGTATTCACAGGACGCCTTGAACAAAGGACGCAGAGCCCAATGTCACGACAATGTCACGACGCGCACCCATCTGGGAAGGGCGGGAAAGACGCACGCGTGGAACCGATGCCCTGATGCCATTCGGGCCCCACCAAAGGGGGCGGCCAGGCAGGGACGGCAGTGCGGCCCGTGCCCCGCGGCTCTGCGGAGCGCTCCTGCGGCCAGCACCGAGGCCCGGGCCGCACGCGGCCACCCAGCGGTCAGGCCGGGCCGCCTCCTGCTGCGGCCGCCTCCTCCCCGCGCTTCGGCCCCCGGGTGGGGGGCAGGCCCGCGTGCACCCAGCCCCCGCGCGGAGGAGGAGCGCACGTGGAAGCCGCGCGGCCAGGCGCTGTGCCCTTGCTCTGGGTGCTCGGTGGAAAGGCCAGGCCAAGGCCAAAGGAGCGTCAGGTCCCCAGGCAGCGGCGAGGACACCGGTGGGCGGGCACGGGAGCCCTCGGGTGTAGACACGGCAGCGGGACAGGCACTGGGACAAATGCTCCAGTGGCAGGAAAGGTTAGGACAGAGGAACTTTACGGCCCACCTGCGTCCCTGCGCTTCCCTGGGATGATGACCGGCTGTGCCCCTCGGAGCCCCTCCAGCCCGTCTCTGCTTCGACCCCGAGAAGCCCCCATGTCAGGACGCTCTACGCCTGCCCCACCACCGGGAAACCCCTTGGTTCACAAGGGGGGCGACCAGGGAGGGACCGGACAGGACCGGCACCGGGAGGCAGGCTGGCCACGGCCGCTCAGGCGGCTCCCAACTGAGCCCTCGGAGCCACTGGGCCACGAGCCGGGTGGAAACGAAGCAGAACTAGTGAGGCTTCCACGGCTGGAGCCATCGCCACCCTCGTGGCCTACGGAGCTCTCACCCATGACCTGGGCGGAGGGTCACACTCAAACTCCATCAAGAGCCTAGAAGACAGGAGACGCACAGGGTCCTCTTTGGTGGGAACTGATATGAAGTGGAGCACCCGCCTTCAGCCCAGGCCGTGACCCGGGGGCCCGGGATCAAGTCCCGCGTCGGGGTCCCCACGGGGAGCCTGCTTCTCCCTCGGCCTGCATCACTGCCTCTCTCTCTCTCTCTCTCTTTCTCTCATGAATAAATATATAAAATCTTTTAAAAAAATAAAAAATAAAACAATCTCACAATAGAAGTACTGTCCTGACCCATTTTCCCAGGAGGAAACTAGAGAACACAAGCGTAGGTGACCTCGGGTCACAGCGGCCAGAAGGCTCGGGGCCAGGACTCAACCCGAAGTGTGCGACGCTGACAGGCCAACGGGAAGGAGGAGCTCGCGGACCCACACGGGCAGCGGGGACACCACAGGCGCCCTGGGGGACCAAGGCCACGCACCTCACGCCAGGAGGCAGCCGGCTGCCAGGTTCGCGGTATCCCGGGCACGCGAGGGCTGAGGCCGGGCCCTGACGGCTGGTGATGGAATCAGGGCCTCCTGCAGACGCGGGCAGGCGCCAGGCGGGGTCACGAGGCGAGGGGGCGCAGCGCGGGCTCCCAGCCACACGGGCGTCCCCGGGGGACTCGGGCTCCAGCAGGAGGAGCCCTGGGGAGACAGAAGGGCACTGAGGGTGGCGCGGAGGCCGGGGAGCACCGGCGGGCCCCGAGCCGTCAGAAGTGGGCACAGCGGCCCGGGCAGGCTCCCTGCAACCGAGAGGAAGCACCCCGCGGCGCCTGCACCCGCTTCCAGCCCCACACCCTGGGGCGCCCGGGGCTTCTGCTCACCCCGCGCACAGAGCCCAGTGGGGCCGGCCTGCAGCTGGGGACCCCCCGCCCATTGACCCCGCGGCTCGGTGCCTGTTAGGGTCGGGGCAGGGGGTGACGAGGGGAGGGCGGGCGGCGGGCCAGTACCCTGGACCCGGAGACCTTGGGGAGACCCTGGGCGGCCACCCCCACCCGACCTGGAGGGGGAGGGCACAGCACCTTCATGTTGCCCCCGGGAGCTAGGGAGGGTGTTATTGGAGGGCGCACAGGTCAGGGCACAGCACCTTCCCATTGGCTACACAGCCAAGTGTCACCACTCAGCACCCGCACAGGGGCAGGGACCTGGTCCTCAGTCCCCCATCATCAGGTGGCACCAGTGTGGTAGGAGGAGACAGTGACCTCCCCAGTTCACGGAGCCAGGCAGGGAGAAGCACAAGGAACGCAGCAGGGACCCGGGGGATGGGCGGGGCCGCCCGGCTGGAGGTCCCCATGGTCACCAACAGCCGGTTCCTGGGTCTCTTGGTGCCCTGGGCACAGGGCCACCGAGTCCCCCTCCGTGGCTAGGGGGAGCCACGTGGCGAGCTGTCATCAGTGGGCGTGAGCCAGGGGGCAGGTCCTGAGTCCAGGCCCCGGCTTCCACCAGGAGCTGGTCCCCCCTGACCCTCGCTCCCCTTCTGCCGTCTGCACGATGGTGCGGTAAGGCCCCGCAGCCAAAGACCACGGGGGTGGGGGGGGACCTGACCTCCCTCATGCAGCCATCCAGTCGGGAACCGCGAGAACTTCTCTGCCAAGACGACCCGGGTGTGGTGACACAACCGGGATTGAGATGCAGTCGGAGCCCCCTGGGCCGGCCCCACCCACATCCCGACCAGGATGGCAGGTCTGCTCTGGGAGGGATGGCCCAGCTCAGGGCTCCCCTGCACCTGCGAGCACCTGCGAGCACCTGCGAGCACGTGCCTCGGTGCACGGACCGCCTCGCCCTCACCTCCTGGGTGCAGGCTGCCCTCAAGTAAGAACTGGGCCTGAAGAAGGAGAGCTACAGGGTGTGCCGAAGCCTGCAGCCCGTGCTCCGCGGGGGCCTGCGTGGACCTCACGCCTGCCCCGGGCACCCCAGTACTGCTCTTGCCAGGCCCCAGCTGCTTACAGCTCCGCGTCAAAACACGAATGTGGCTTCTCTGAGAGCCCGATGGGAGCATGTCCCAACCTGCCACCCGCGGGGCCCCAGGTGCCAAGGGCACGAGAGCAGACGCTGGCACAGAGGCCGAGGCAGCGGGGCAGGCGCATCCCAGGGCCCCCAGTGCCTGAGCCCGCGGAGGCCGCACCACAGCTCCAGGGAGGCCAGGGCACTGAGGTCCAGAGACATGTCGGATTGGCCAGAGGTCATGGTGCTCTAAGTGACACCGTGTCCAGGATGCCAGGACCCCAGCCGTGTCCACCTGACTCCAAAGCCCTCACTCCAACCGGCGCTCGTCAGTTGGTGAGGACGCGCTGAGCCTTCTCTCTGCTGCCAGGTGCCCCGGCCACACCACCCACCCCCAATGCCCTTGCACCATCCCCCACCCCCCGGCACCCCCGGCCACACCAGCACGGCCGCCCACTCAGGGTGAGCCCCTCGTGCCCACCACGACCCCGCACCTGCTCTGGGGTGGGGGCCTGCAGCCAGGATGATGCTCCGAGTGTGGGCAGGTGAGGTCCTCCCTCCAGAGCTCTGAGGCATGCGCCCCAGCGGGGCACACGCACACACATTTCTTAAATAACCATATAAACCACCATATTATATAACGGAAAGTAAATGCACATTTTTCCAGACTGGTGTGAGCCGTTTCAAACATTATCCAAGGGATCCAGGTAAACCACCGTCGCACTGTTGGCGGGTTTGCTTCTTTCCCTCCTTCCCCACCTTTCTTTCATTTATTGCCCCATCTTAAATCCTTTCTGATTCAGGCCTAAGTGCCCAGACAATGTAGGCTAATTATAATGGTTAATTTCCTGGCTAAAGAAAATTCAAAAAAAATTTATCTCCAAGCCAAATAAATGGTGTCTTACTGCCCTCTATTTTACATCGCCATGCCCTGCTTTCCTCCAGCAGCGATGGCGCAGCAAGGCCCAAGAGTGGGGGTGACTGATCGTAGGGGAGAGCCTCGCGGCTTACGCAACACACCCCACAGTCTTCCTTGAGTGTCACGTCTACGAGGCGCACCGCGCAGCTGCTGTTGTCTGCACGTGGCTGATGACGAAACTGAGTTTCCGACATCCTGAGCCGACGTTTTGAGAGCGTGACAAATAGCGCAAGGTGGCGGGGAACTCGCCAGAGGCCCCGCGGCGGCCCAGGCCCTGGGGGCAATGTCTTGGGGCTCAGGAGGCGGAAAGGCCTGCCTGGGAGCCAGGGTCCAGCCCCCCACCCCGTGGCCTTCCTGGCACAGGGGAGCTGGCCCGGGACCGCTGCCTTCCAAGTCTCCTCTTGACCCTTCTCCCCCTCCCGCCACATTTTGTTGCCAAAAGTGAGATCAGAGGTCTTCGTGTTTTCTTCTAATTTCAATAAAAGCCCATTCCATTTCCCTCCCCGATTTACAGATGGAGAAATAGTAACACATAAAAAGTAAGTGGGGGGCACCTGGGTGGCTCGGGGTTGAGCATCTGCTTTTGGCCCAGGGCATGACCCCAGGGTCCCGGGATCGAGTCCCACGTCGGGCTCCCCACAGGGAGCCGGCTTCTCCCTCTTCTTGGGTCTCTGCCTCCCTGTCTGTGTCTCTCATGCATAAATACATAAAATCTTTTTTTAAAAAATGAAAAGGTGGTTTTTCCCTAAGACTCTTCCAAGGGTGGGGTCATCATCTTGAAAGGACATTTAATGCATCCCCTGTTTTCACGCAGACTCCCCGGCAACCCTCCCCTACAGATGGACACGACCCTGCCCCCGCGTGGCCCGACTCCTACCACCGGGAGCACGCAGGTGGGCCGACCTGGGGGGCAACCCAAAAGCCACAGCAGCAAAACCCTCCCGCACACCAATCCTTCGAGAGCCAGTGGGTGATGTGAGGATGAATTTTGGAATCTGGAGCCAAGGACTGAACTCAGAAATGAGCTCGTGTCGGAATATTAATGTCAGAGGTGGGCGCGGGGAGGACAAGGCCGAGAAAGCCAGCGAGGGAAAGAGCTGTCTGCTTGTGTCAGGCGAGGCTCCGGAGCAATAGAGATATACTGGGACTTCAATTTCTGTTTGCCTGAGCAAGGGAGAAAATCTAATTAAATATGGTGTCTGAGTCTAGAGATGTCGGGATGGGGCCGGAATGTAAAGTGGGGCAGCTACCCATAGATCAGAGGGCAATATTAATAAGCCCATAGAAAGGGACAGCAGGTCCGCTGGGGGTATCGATAAAACGCAAAGCAAAGACAAAGCAGCCGCAGCCGCGCGGGGCAACTCTGGGAAGGGCGCACCGGGGACACCTCTGCCTCCCCCTCTCACCCGTCACCCCGGCCTCTGCACCCAGGGGCACCCGTGGGCCTTGCTGAGGACAGCGGAAGCCAGGACAGGAGATGGAGCGGGGATGGGAGGAGCCGCTGAGCATGCAGGTCAGCTGAGAAGTTTCGGACGCAGAAGAAGGAATCCAGGCCACACACAGCGGTCACCCCTCGGCAGCCTGGGGCAGGCAGGCTGCACACTGGCCTGGGGGTCATGCGGCTGGGAGGCTGCGGGTTCCGCAGGTGACCCCGGGGCCAGTACTCCCGGCCACCCACCACCGCGGACACTGGCCCAGTCTCCGGCCCGCTGGCATCTCCCAGCCAAGGCGAAAGCCCCACGGACACGGATCTTCAAGGAACACCTGGCACTCCTTCCAAGTTGTGTGGCAGAGACTTTGGGGTGGGGGTGACATTCCTGGACACTGTTGGCCACTCCTCCCTGGCTCCTCCGGCTTCCAAAGACCTGTTCCTGGCAGGACTGCAGCTGGGAGGGCCGGGGACCTGGGAGGCAAGTCCAGGTGAGTGGAAGCACCATCACCTGCCCCGCTCCCCACAGTGCACCCCAGCCTTCCCGGGGCCACTGTCACATCCAGAGCGGGGCCCTCAGATCTGAGCTGAATGAGGTTGTTCTTTTGTCATTGGTATTTAATTGCCATCAGCTGGTACGTTATGATTTCGCCTTATTTTCCTGAGCTTTCTGTGTTCCAGCTAGCATCTGCCTGGAGTATTTTCAGCAATTTTTATTGTGTATTAATCTGTGCTGTCCATGGAGCCGCATCACTTTCCAGGGACCATGTGTGAGATCAAAAGAACAGCTGTGGCCCTAAGCAAGCCCATGTCTTCCCACCTCCAATTGAGTTTGAAGTCAATACCTGCCCTCCCCGCCCCACCTCTCCACATCCCACCTGCAAAAACACCCAGAGCCTTCTTTGGGGAGAACAGAATCCAGAACCAGAGCATATTGGCTGCAAGCCCAGCCCCAGTGCTGTGAAATAGTAACCTCCCTGATGTCTTGGGGCTTCGGTTTTCTTTGCCATTTGACAGGAATAATAACGACTTCAAGCACTCGGAGGGGGCGTGAGGCCTCAGTGAGACTGTCTCAGAGGAAGACGCCCTCCCAGTTCAGACTGCTACCTGCCCACCAAGCCTGTAGAACCGGAAGCCATGTGACTATCAGGAGAGGGCCTTAGTGTCCTAAGACTGAGCGGCTGGCCTTGGCGTCCTAAGTGCAAGCAGCTAGCCTTGGTGTCCTATGAGCGGCTGGCCTTGGCGTCCTAAGGGAAGCTGGCCTTGGTGTCCTAAGAGTGACTGGCTGGTCTTGGCGTCCTAAGAGTGAGCAGTTGGCCTTGGCGTCCTAAGAGCCACTGGCCTTGGCATCCTAAGAGTGGCTGGCCTTGGCGTCCTAAGAGCGGCTGGCCTTGGCGTCCTAAGAGCGGCTGGCCTTGGTGTCCTAAGAGTGAGTGGCTGGCCTTGGCGTCCTAAGAGCAAGCAGCTAGCCTTGGTGTCCTAAGAGTGGCTGGCCTTGGCGTCCTAAGGGAAGTTGGCCTTGGTGTCCTAAGAGTGACTGGCTGGTCTTGGCGTCCTAAGAGTGAGCAGTTGGCCTTGGCGTCCTAAGAGCCACTGGCCTTGGCATCCTAAGAGTGGCTGGTCTTGGTGTCCTAAGAGCAAGCAGCTAGCCTTGGTGTCCTAAGAGTGGCTGGCCTTGGCGTCCTAAGGGAAGCTGGCCTTGGTGTCCTAAGAGTGACTGGCTGGTCTTGGCGTCCTAAGAGTGAGCAGTTGGCCTTGGCGTCCTAAGAGCCACTGGCCTTGGCATCCTAAGAGTGGCTGGCCTTGGTGTCCTAAGAGTGGCTGGCCTTGGCGTCCTAAGAGTGAGCAGCTGGCCTTGGCGTCCTAAGAGCCACTGGCCTTGGCATCCTAAGAGTGGCTGGCCTTGGTGTCCTAAGAGCAGCTGGCCTTGGCGTCCCAAGAGCAGCTGGCCTTGGCGTCCTAAGAACAGATGGCCTTGGCGTCCAAAGAGCGGCTGACCTTGGCGTCCTAAGAGTGGATGGCCTTGGCATCCTAAGAGTGGATGGCCTTGGCGTCCTAAGAGTGAGCAGCTGGCCTTGGCATCCTAAGAACAGATGGCCTTGGCGTCCAAAGAGCAGCTGGCCTTGGAGTCCTAAGAGCAGCTGGCCTTGGCGTCCTAAGAGCAGATGGCCTTGGAGTCCTAAGAGCCGCTGGCCTTGGCATCCCTAGAGCAGCTGGTCTTGGCATCCCTAGAGCGGCTGGCCTTGGCATCCTAAGAGCGAGTGGCTGGCCTTGGCATCCGACTCAAGGCCCTACGCAGCCCCTCCCCCCCACGCAAACATTTTATCTCGGCAATGTCTGAAGGAGGCTGGGTGGCAGGGCTTTCACATCCTCACTTCACAGATAAGAAAAACCAAGAGATCCTCCACGCTGCACAGCTGATCATGCCCTTCGGCTGATGCCCTAAGCTTTGACTTTAGGACAAAGGTGGCCCAGAATGTAACCTGGGGGGGGTTACATTCCCCCTGGCCAGGACCCGTCTGTCCACATGGCCCGCTTGCCTTGTTCACGCTGCGATCGTTCCCCAGCCCGTGTGGTCCAGGCCTCGGCCCTCGCCGCCCCCTCTGTCCACAGCCCCTCGGCTCACTCCATCACCCCATCCAACCTGTCCTTAGATCTTACCTCTGCAGCTCCACCACCTGGGACAGGTTAACAGAACGGTTCCCAGGCATCCCCCACGTCCTCTCTCTGTCTTCTCTTCCCTTCAGGGCAGGACAGCACCACCGCCCTGCTGTCTGTCTGTCTATCCATCTATCTACCTATCTTCTCTATCACCTATCAATTGGCTGTAAAGTAAGAGCCAGGACTTTATTTTACTCATGACTGTAACTTCAGATCCTATAAGAGCCGCTGGCAAATAAAATGTGCTCAACACACGGCAGCAGTGATCATTACTGTGACTGCGCTTCACGCTCAGAACCATCTCACAACAATCTCAACAACCCAGAGGCAGCGCGTTTAATGGTTAAACGCACAGGTTAGGAGCCACACAATATAAGCTCAAGCCGTGTTCCCCCGTATGATCTTACACCAGTTTCTTAACCTCGCTGTTCTATCGCCTGGAAAGTGAGGATACGGACAGCACCAACGCCTCAGGCTGTTTGGGGAAGTGAATGCTATGACTGAGCACACAGCAGATGCTTGGTAGACGTGCCCTGTGACGTCATTACAGCTGTCCCCATTATCATCATGAGTGTGAACCCTGTGGGTTCGTCCCGACAAATGTAATGATCCTATAAAAATATATTTTACAAAAAAAGGCTCAAGGAGGCTCATAGAACAAAGTCAGAACCATAGCTGGGAGTAGAGCCCTTCCACTTGCCTCCTGGACCGAGCCCCCGTCACGGTGCCCCTTCCTGCCCCTCGACCACTGTCAGGTAGGGAGCACCCCACCCGCGGGGGCAGCAGCCTCTCCTGGCCCGCCACTCTGCAGGGGGCCCAGCCCGCAGCACACACACCTTGTCTCCCGGCCTGGGGCCTCATAGCACACACCGCCCGGCCCTCTCCTCCTGCTCCCCCCACCCCGCCCTCTCAGAAAAGAAATAGAATAAGTATGGAGAAGATTTTATACCAAGTGAAACTAAATAATGAATATCCGTTGATATGTAATTCCTTTCTAAACAAGATAAATATTAGATGCTAAATATAAGTTCATCTGCGTTGGGCTTCTCAACATCTTACTAACAGACAAAAGATATGTGGGTCCATTAATAAGCAAGTTTTGTGCCACATAGAAAAATTCACTTTAAGGAAGAATATTGTTCTAGAAATTATGAGATTTTATTTTTTTTTTTTAGAGATTACTTATTTATTCATGAGAGACACAGAGAGAGAGGCAGAGACACAGGCAGAGGGAGAAGCAGGCTCCATGCAGGGAGCCCAATGGGGGACTCGATCCCGGGACCCTGGGGTCCAGCCCTGAGTCAAAGGCAGACGCTCAACCACTGAGCCACTCAGGTGCCCCTAGAAATTTTGAAATGTATTTACAAATTTGCTAATCGACTCCAAGATGCTAATATATGACAGTTCACAATTGCCTGCTTCCCAGTTTTTACTGGGAACCAAAAATCACTAATGGCTAAAGTTTATAGCCAATTTGTAAAAATAAAACTACTGTAAATAATAAGGGTGAAGAAAATGACCATGTAATAAAAGTGGATACGGAAAACAGAATGTGTTTTTGGCCAAGATATGAAGGACATGGGTTCGTTTGTGGTAAAACAAACAAACAAAAAAAAAATGGAGTAATTCTGTTCTAAAGTATAATGATTTTTCCACATTAAGAAAAGGGAAAATGCCAAAAGCTGAATGGATGCAGAAAGTTCTAGAAGGTCTGTGGAGAAAGAATCTTAAGAAAGGAATTTTAGGTGTGGCCAAGCTAAGATTAGAATAGACTCATTGAAGTTAATCCCAAACTTATATGGGTGTAAAAGAATATGATTTCCTTCCTCTCTATTAAAATCACAAATATTTTTAGATTGTTGGTCTGGTCTTCGTAAGAGACTGGGAACAAACTTTTTCCTTTCCTTTTAATGTAATCTGCTAGAAAACAAAGCTTCACATGTCTTTGCCAAGTCTGATTACTTAAGAAAATGGAGGGGACCCTGGGCGGCTCAGCCGTTGAGCATCTGCCTTCAGCTCAGGTTGTGACCCCAGGGTCCTGGGATCGAGTCCCATGTCGGGCTCCCTGCATGGAGCCTGCTGCTCCTTCTGCCTGTGTCTCTGCCTCTCTCTCTCTCTTTCTCTGGGTCTCTCATGAATAAATAAATAAAATCTTTTTTAAAAAAGAGAGAATGGAGTCTTCTCTGTTAAAAGAACTCAATTTTGTACAACTAGGTAACTTTTGCTCATGTTACATTCCATGGGGAAGTGCTGGCAAATCCGAAGTGTTGCTAAACTTTCTTTAGGGGAAAAAAAACTGATCCATCCTGGTATCATGTTACCAATCATAATCACAGCTCTCATCTTAAAATCTTGCAAATCACAAAATAACCAAGTGTATGCGTCAAGTGTATCCTTTGTTATGCTGAACTCTCACCAGGTCTCTAACGCGGCCAACTTTTAAGTCTCTTGTTATTAACAGACATTTATTGTTCTACTCTGATGTTTTCACAAAAGTCTTCCCACAAAAGTGCTTCATCTCCAAAGGGGTTTATGGAAAACCCTGACTCCAAAATGCAGGTTTCTGATGACATTAAGATCATAACAGTAAACCAGGGAAGAATCTTTAAAACTTTGATGGAAAACTGATAGATTCCTACAGCTGCTAACCCGAGACGAAGCAAAATAAGAATTGACTACATTAGAGGGAGGGAACTGATAAAGATGATCATGACTTTTATGACTTCACTTAAAACATTGCTGGTTCTTTGACGTTTTGTTTTCAGATTTAAAGGACCCCCTTTAAATGAGTGGGAAATATCAGAAAGGGAGACAGACCATGAGAGACTCCTAACTCTGGGAAACAAACTAGGGGTGGTGGAAGGGAGGTGGGCGGGGGGTGGGGGTGACTGGGTGACAGGCACTGAGGGGGGCACTTGATGGGATGAGCACTGGGTGTTATTCTATATGTTGGCAAATTGAACACCAAAAAAAATAAATAAATTTATTTTAAAAAGCAGCTTAAAGCTGGCTATATGAACTCTGTTTATAAACAATACAAAAAGAAAAGATCATTACCGCATCAGAATTACCACCATAAAATCATTATAATTTTTTTTAATTTTTTAAATAAATAAATAAAGGACCCCCTTTCCCCTCTCTTTCAACCTATGACTCACAGCAACTACTTGGTCAAGTGTATCTTTGCAACAACGGTTCAAACCTGTATCTTCTTCTCCTACTGGATCCCTCCAGAATTCAGAAAGTCCTATTAATAGTCTTGATTTTCACAACAATACATGTATTTGCATACGTTCAATTAAGGATCTGTTCTCCTTGTAACAGGACACAATCGGACAAGTCCTTGGCTTGGCTTCTTAGCCTCAAGAGGCTTTTGAAAGTTTAATCTGAGATTCCTTATGAAAAGCTCCAGCAAAGCAGATTTAAAAGAACCTATGTGATCAATTGTTATTCTTGCTGCACTTGGTTAAATAATCAGGCCAAGTTTATTGAAACTAGACTTAATTTGCAAGCAAATTAGTCTTACAGCGGTTATCTTTGATAGAAACGGGGATGATTATAGGGGAAAAAATAGTACACCTTTGTGGATCAGATGCTGGTGCTGTGAGTTGCCTTTGAGGTCTTATTTTTCTGCCTGGAAACTGGCCTGGGTCCTGAATTCTTCTAGTTCCCTCAAATATTTGGCTAGAATCCTCCAAACCAACACTTCCAATTTTCTCCCTGTCTTTAGAATTGGAATCACTACGACACTGCCTTTTTCCCGAAGCCATGCAAGTAAAGCTGGACAGCCTGCCGGCAACGTCAGGGACATGGCCCCAACGGCTCCTGTGCGGACAACCTCGTGACAGCTGCCGTGTGGCCACTCAGGAGGAGCACCAGACGCTCACACTACAAGCCAGGAAAATCTGTGTGATGGTCACTATTTGTCCTCACTCCACCTGACGATGCTTAGAACCCAAGAGCTGGAGGCTGTCTCAAGTGGGTGCCCTCCAAACTCAGAAACCTGATTTACAATTTGCTCCAAATACTGACCTCTGTTTTCTTTCGTCCCTATAGAAATGCCTCTCCTTAAATTACCTGGCTGCCTCACTGGAAGCTCACCCGCAACACTGCGTCCTGAAACCAGACACCCTCACATCCATCCTGTGCTAGGTGATCATACACGAAAATACATGTCTGCTGATCAGTCATGCTGTGCACATGGAAATGACTTTTTTTAAAAAAACTACAGCCCAGGATGCCTGGGTGGCTCAGCGGTTAAAGCATCTGCCTTTGGTTCAGGTCGTGATCCTGGAGACCCGGGATCGAGTCTCGCATCAGGCTCCCTGCATGGAGCCTGCTTCTCCCTCTGCCTCAGTCTCTGCCTCTCTCTCTCTGTCTCTTGTGAATAAATAAAATAAATAAAATATTTTTAAAAAATAAATAAATAAAAATAAAATTAAAAAATAGTAAAATAAAACTACAGCCCACTTGAGTTGCTTTGTTTGTTAAATCTTGGCTCCTGGGACTCTCTGCTCCAGGACATGCTTCGGTCCTTGGCTACGGTCTCCTTAGGGTCATCATATTGCCTCTCAGTGCCTTATATATTGTCGAGGGCTTTTAAGGCCTCCAGCAGTCGCTCAAATGCCACACGGCCTCCATCAGGATCAGACAACTGCCTGAAATCGGCAATACACACATAAATGACACAGAGAGTGACCTTATAACCCTCCGGGCCTCCGTCTCAACTAATGGAAACAGTGACTATGTGTTTCTTGGGTTTGACTACATGTCAGTGGGGGGCTCAGTCGGTTAAGCGTCTGCCTTCAGCTCAGGTCATGATCCCGGTGTCCTGGATCGAGCCCCGCATTGGGCTCCCTGCTTAGCAGGGAGTCAGCTTTTCCCTCGCCCTCTGCCCCTCACCCCACTCATGCTCTCTCTCTATCTTTCTCTGTCAAATAAATAAGTAAAATCTTTTTTAAAAATCCAGTATTATAACCAATCACTACAAAGGAAAAACTCACTGCCCTCTCTCCCTGGAAGCTGTTTTATAGCCGTACATGGCTGAGCTCCATTCCCTGTTCCGGTTTGAGGGCTTCCAATTTGCAAACTACCTTCTTGGCACATGTCCCATAAACTTTTCCTAATTCCTCCTGCAGTGATTCACTGGTTTCACTTCTGTGACTTGGAAACTTTTGACAAATACAAAAAGAACCCCAATGGTCAAAGACAACCTGCAACGATCCCGGAAGCCATTTCTGCTAGGTCAACGTCTCGTGTCCAGGTAGCACTGAGGGGTGACCTAGATGCTCAGGGCATCTCGACCAAGTGGCCACAGCGCACAGGACCCCTTGCCAGGCCTCCCTCCTTGGAGGAATTCTTCTGCCTTCCTGCCAGATGCAGCTGTCTGAGGGCAGAGTCCCCTACGATTGTCGTCTTTGTACCCTCATCACAGAGAGTGGGCCGACAGGGTCACTCCTGGCCAGGGAGCAAGACCCAGATAGAGGCTGTAACACTGGGTGCAGAAGCACAGAGAGGTGACCCGTGAGATCCTGTCTCATCATCTAAAGTAACTCTTGGGGGGCACCCGGGTGACCCGGGTGACCCAGTTGGCTTGGTGTCTGCCTCTTGAGTTCAGCTCAGGACCTCATGGGTCAGGGGAGTGGAGCCCCAAGTCGGGCTCCATAGTCAGCACAGCGTCAGCTGCTCTCCCACTCCCTCTGCCCTTCCCTCACCCCCCCCCCCTTGCACTCCCCAAATAAAGAAATCAGTCCTAAAAATTTAAATAAAATAACTCACGGAAGTCCAGAGGCACGGTAATGTCACGAGGAGAATTACATGCATGAGATCCCTGCCCACACCTGCACTTGGAGGAAGCAAACAAATTAGTTGTCCAACCTGAACGTCCTGCTGCAAACACCTGAGGCTCCTGGGGTTGAAACGAGGAGAGGTGTCAGATTTGGGGGCTTGGCAGAGAGGCAGCCTCACCCGGCCTCCGGCTTTGTCCTCTCCTGTGGTGGGAATGGAAACGATGCGTCTGCACCCATGAGGGACTTAACTGTATGCCCTGCCGAGGCTCCCTGTCTCCCCACTCCTTCCAAGCACACGGCAGGGGCCTACGGAGATACAGCCCCCCAGGAGCCCTGGAAACAGCTTTCCTGATGAAAAAACTGCTCTGAGAAGTGGAGGCAGGAAAAGGCCGCCCTTCGGGGTGATGGGTTGGTGGCCGGCCCGGAGCGGGGGCGCAAAGGGAACACCTGCACCCCAGCACCCACCCGTCCACCATCGTTCCCCCGACTGGGCCAGGACCACGTCTGGGTGCGGGGGCTCCCTGGGGTCCGGGCACACTGAGTGCTGTGCTGAGGCTCGCCCTGCCCAACTGGGGGAAGGGACGCGGCTAGGGCCAGTGGTGACGCCGGGTCGCCAGCTCTGCCCACTGGGCCCCCAGAGCGCTTGGCACACATTGCCACGGCGGACGTCACAGCAGCTCCGGGACAAGGTTACTGTCACCTGCAGCTGCAAATACCCCAGCCCAGAGAATGAGGCGGCTCAATGTGGCTCGCGCAGCTGGGGTGCACAGGGGCCGCGGTGGACGAGGCTCCTGCCCACCGCCCCCCACCCCCGGCCGCCCCAGGCCACCAAGGCCCTGAGGAGCGGGAGCCGAGCAGTGCAAACCCAAGGAAATCCCCTTGGTACTCCCTTTGCCTCACAAGGTATTATTAGGTGCTGACACTATGGGACCCAGGGAGGCAAAACGTGGGCGCACACGCAGACCCTTTGGGGAGAAGTCGGGACGGGCTAGAAACCCGAGAGCCCAGGTGAGAGACAGGGAAGAGGAGGGTGGGGGGGGGGGCGCGGGGGGGGTCCAGGGCCCGAGCGGCCCCGCCACAGAGCAACTGAGCTCCTGGGCTGGTTTCTCTGCCTGCGTCTCTCCTGTTAACCCTCGGACAAAGCGCAAGAGAAAGTCCGGCGGCAGACACAGGTGGACACAGGTGCCCCCAGAGACCAGGTGCGGGAGGCAGCTGAAGTGAGCAGGGGTCCTCCTGGTGCGAACCCCGGGCCCCAAGCTGTCCTCCACTGAGGAAAGCCAGTGCTCGCCCCTCCCTGCCGCTCAGCACGCAGGCCCGGGCCAGCCGCCAGAACCACTGCAGGGATCTGACTGGGGGAAAAAAAAAAAATGTAGGTTCCCGGTTCCATCTCCCGCTCACCCGTCAAAATAAATCATGCGGTGCCCCAGAAGCTCCATCTTTGGGGCCCCTGGGTGGACAGTGAGTGAAGCGTCTGCCTTCGGCTCAGGTCATGACGCCGGGGTCCTGGGGTCGGGCCCCTGCTCCTGAGGGAGCCTGCTTCTCCCTCTCCCTCTGCCCGCGTGTGCTCTCTCTCTCTTTCAAATAAATAAATAATTTTTTTTTTTAATGTGCATCTTTACCAGGTGCCCTGGGCTTCGGCGGAACTCAGCTGCCCACCAAGGTTGGAGAGGCACTGCTTTACTGCCAGCCCTGCACAAAGTGGGGCGCGGGGCTTAGCTCTGCGGCCCTGGGCCTGCCTGGCAGGGACGCCCCTCCTTGGGCCTCGGCGCCCCGCACTCCCCTCCCCCAGCCCACCCCCGCAGGGCGGCCAGGTGGCTGCAGCCCCTGGTCGCGGGGTGCTCAGGTGAGCGGACAGCGTCACCTGCTGGCCGCCTCCCCCCAGATCTCAGGTGAGCCCGCCGCCCCAGGAGGCCGAGCCTTCCAGGACCCCGAGGCACCGCTCCCCAGGGGAGTCCAGCCCAGCCCGGGGTGCGTCCGGAGAGTCCGCGGAGCCCCCCAGGGCGCTGCACCTGCCCTGGCTCAGGGGGGTCCCCAGCACAACACCGCACACGCTCCTCCCAAGGACGCCAGGGGCAGTATCCTTCTTCCCGGTTTGTCCCTAGTTCCCCAGCATCTTTGACCCTCCGGCATCAGCTGCACCAGGGGCCTAGATGGCCAGCTGTCACTGCAAAGCGCGGGGACAGTACTTTGTGACGGTGCAGAGCAACAGCCAACAACCGGCACCATCAGAAAGTGTGGCACCAGGACGGGTGCCTCGTCCTGGAGACGGTCGCCGTCGGGGCCAGTGCGCTTTGACAGCTGCCGGCTTCCCAAGGGCCTGGTGGGCCCTGCATGCTTCACAGGGGTGGCCTTGGGCTTCCCAAAGAGGCAAGGAAACGGAGTCCGGAGAGGTCACCCACCCGGCTGGGGGGCTCCGGCCACTGAAGAGTGGAGCCAGGATCCAGGAGAAGCCCTGCGGCCCTCGGCCTCAGCCGCCAGGCCAATGCAGGAAAAGCACGTGTGCACGAGGCTTGAGCAGCTGCATCCTCTGAAGCAGAGGCCGCGGGAGGTTTCTCACCAGGCCTTCCACGCCCACCCACGGGGCAGGAGCCGCCCTGGCTGCGCCGGGTCAGGGCCTCTCACCACCAGGCCCCGTCTCGGGGACCCACGTCCAGGCCCACCCACCACCAAGGGGCCCGGGGGGCGAGGGGGCCCAGAGCCAGGTGCGCGCTCAGACAGGCTAAGGCCCATCTCGGCGGCCACGCCGGGCACCTGCGACCTGCAGCCGCGTGATCCTGCGTGGGGCGGGCACTCCGCGGGCTCAGGGCAGGGGCACCTGCACGGGGGCCGCGGGAGGGGCCGGCCCCGCCAAGGGCTGTCCCCCCACGGCTACTGCCCTGTGCTCCCCTCCCCTCTCACTCCACCCAAGCCCACTCACTGGGGCCCGCGGGCTGCAGGCCTGGGCACCCCCCCCAGCGCACCCTCCGGGAACGCGGTGGGGAGGGGACGGGGAGGGGGGCTAGGGAGAGGGGCTAAGCAGGAGTGAGGGGAAGGGGGGCAGGGGAGAGGCAGCGGGGAGAGCGCAAGGTGGGAACAGTGATGGGGGAGAGGAAGCCAGGGTGGCCGGGGATGGGGGGGAGCGGGGCGCGGCGGGGAGGGGGGAGGAGGGAGCAGAGCGGGGTAGGGGAAGGGGAGAGCGGGGCAAGAGAGCCAGGGAGGGTGTAGGCGGACTGAGGCAGCGAGGAAGCGCGAGGCCCAGGAAGGTCGAGGGGGAGAGGTGGCGGGGAGGGAGGCCGTGGGGAGGGAGACAGGGGGCAGGGGGCAGCGGAGGAGGGGGCCTGCGCCCGGGGAGTGGCGCGGGGGACCGGAGGCGGGGCCAGGACGGGGGAGGCGGGGCGAGGGGAGGCGGAGCGAGGGGAGGCGGGGCGAGGGGAGACGGGGCGAGGGGGGAGGCGGGGCGGGGGGAAGCGAGGGGAGGGGAGGCGGGGCGAGGGGTGGAGGAAGAGCGAGGCTGGGGGAGGCGGGGCGAGGGGAAGCGGGGCGAGGAGAGGCGGGACGAGGGGAGGCGGGGCTAGGGGGGAGGCGGGGCGAGGGGAGGCGGGGCGAGGGGGGAGGCGGGACGAGGGGAGGCGGGGCTAGGGGGGAGGCGGGGCGAGGGGAGGCGGGGCGAGGGGGGAGGCGGGACGAGGGGAGGCGGGGCGAGGGGAGGCGGGACGAGGGGAGGCGGAGCGAGGGGGGAGGCGGGACGAGGGGAGGCGGGGCGAGGGGAAGCGGGGCGAGGAGAGGCGGGACGAGGGGAGGCGGGGCTAGGGGGGAGGCGGGGCGAGGGGAGACGGGGCGAGGGGGGAGGCGGGGCGAGGGGAGGCGGGGCGAGGAGGGAGGCGGGGCGAGGGGAGACGGGGCGAGGGGAGGCGGAGCGAGGGGAGGCGGGGCGAGGGGAGACGGGGCGAGGGGGGAGGCGGGGCGAGGGGAGGCGGGGCGAGGGGAGGCGGGACGAGGGGAGGCGGAGCGAGGGGAGGCGGGGCGAGGGGAGACGGGGCGAGGGGGGAGGCGGGGCGAGGGGAGGCGGGGCGAGGGGAGGCGGGACGAGGGGAGGCGGAGCGAGGGGAGGCGGGGCGAGGGGGGAGGCGGGACGAGGGGAGGCGGGGCGAGGGGAGACGGGGCGAGGGGGGAGGCGGGGCGAGGGGAGGCGGGGCGAGGAGGGAGGCGGGGCGAGGGGAGGCGGGGCGAGGAGGGAGGCGGGGCGAGGGGAGGCGGGGCGAGGGGGGAGGCGGGACGAGGGGAGGCGGGGCGAGGGGAGGCGGGACGAGGGGAGGCGGAGCGAGGGGGGAGGCGGGACGAGGGGAGGCGGGGCGAGGGGAAGCGGGGCGAGGAGAGGCGGGACGAGGGGAGGCGGGGCTAGGGGGGAGGCGGGGCGAGGGGAGACGGGGCGAGGGGGGAGGCGGGGCGAGGGGAGGCGGGGCGAGGAGGGAGGCGGGGCGAGGGGAGACGGGGCGAGGGGAGGCGGAGCGAGGGGAGGCGGGGCGAGGGGAGACGGGGCGAGGGGGGAGGCGGGGCGAGGGGAGGCGGGGCGAGGGGAGGCGGGACGAGGGGAGGCGGAGCGAGGGGAGGCGGGGCGAGGGGAGACGGGGCGAGGGGGGAGGCGGGGCGAGGGGAGGCGGGGCGAGGGGAGGCGGGACGAGGGGAGGCGGAGCGAGGGGAGGCGGGGCGAGGGGGGAGGCGGGACGAGGGGAGGCGGGGCGAGGGGAGGCGGAGCGAGGGGAGGCGGGGCGAGGGGAGGCGGGGCGAGGGGAGACGGGGCGAGGGGGGAGGCGGGGCGAGGGGAGGCGGGGCGAGGAGAGGCGGGGTAGGGGAGGAGGGGCGAGGCCCGGCACTGCCTCCTGCCGCCCCGCAGGCTCCGCCCCGCCGGCCCCCCACTCTTCCCCCCACCCCTCTGCCCCCCTCCCCTCCGCTCCCCTGCTTTTTCTCCGCTCAACGTAGCATGAGTCCGGAGCCTCGCTGCCGAGCCTGCCCAGTCATCGGGAAGCGTGTGGAACTGTGCTTTGGGCGCGCAGCGCGGCCTCGGGGTCGGTCCCGCCCTGTAGGGGTGCGGGGTGCGGGGTGCGGGGTGCGGGGTGCGGGTAGGCAAAGAGGCCCCGCGCTGCGGACACACTGGGAGTCCCCCTCCAGGCCATGCTCCGTCGCGCACCCAGGGCGCCCTCCCAGCCCCGCCCCGGCCACGCCCCCGAGGCCCCCTCGGGGTGCTCTCGGGAGGGGCCCCGACCGTCAGGAAGTTTCCTGCCCCGCACCCCGCACCCTCCCGCGGGAAGGCGGGGCGACCTGCAGGGGACCCCTGCCTCCCCCGCCCCCCCCCCCCCCCCCCCCCCCCCCGACCTAACAGGCTGACCCTAGCGGGAGCAATCCAGTTCTTTCCCTAAGCACTCCCTGCCCCCCCATAGAAACCTCCCACTTTGCACGAGTCCTCAGAAGCGCCCCCCGCCCCTCGGGTGCTGCACCCGCTGAGCCTCTGGTTCAGGCCAGTCCAGTCCCGGTGCAGGGATCGCCCGCATGGGCTTCTCCCCCTCCCTCTGCCTGCACCTCCCCTGCTGTGGGCTCCCTCCCTCTGGCTCCCTCTCTCTCTCTCTCTCTCTCTCTCTCTCTCTGTCCCTATCTCTCTGTCAAATAAATTTTTTTAAAAAAAGCAGCTCGCCCCCGTTGGCTAGACGTAGGCTGCCGGGTGGTTAAGGAAGACAACGAGATCTCCCCCTGGACTCGGTTCAACTGTCTAACGCCTCCCTGCGGCCTCCCCCTCCTGGCAGTCCACCTGCCAGGCTACCTGTCCCGGCCTTGGCCTGTGGCCCACACCCTGGGCTCTCCCAGACCAGCTCGCCCCATTTCATGCCCTGGTTTGGCTGGGTGCCTTACATGTCCTCCGGGGACAGGCCAGAGCGGCCCCCACCTCTCCATGGACACCCCAGGGCACTGGCTGGGTCCCCTTCCTGCAGCTCCCCACGGGGCCGAGGCGTTGGGTGGGGTTCACTAGCTCGTGGCTGCTGGGTCCCCACAGGCACCTCACCCTGCAGGGACAGGCTCAGGGGGCTGCTCGCCGCCTGCTGCCCAAGACCCTGCTTTGTAAGGACCGAGTCTCATCCGGGAGACAGCGGAGGCCCCGGCCGGGTCTGCGTCACTGTGTGTCCAGAACCAGCAAATTCCCCGGTAGGTAGGACGGGACACACCTGGATGATGGGAACAGGCCGTGGTCCCCAGACCCCCACCCCAACAGGTCCCAGGTAAGCCTTCCACCCCTACAGCCTGGATGCGCCCCCACCCACCTGCCCACCCCCATCTCCGGGGCCCCCCCTCACGGAAAGATCCATGACCCACAAAGCCTTTATTAGCTCTTTCAGCTCCATTTAACTACACAAATGGCTTGGTCACAGCTGACTGATCCCAAATTTGCCAGTGATTTTCTTTTAATTTACCATGGCTCAGTCCCCCTGTAATACAGGTAGAGGAGGCATATTTGTTCCCAAACTCCCCTCCTGGGGTTAATCATGCACAGAACAAAACTCCATTTGAGCCACTTAATGATTTCATTTCCACCCCAGGTTTGAAGGAGCTGCGGCTATAATACTAATGTAGGTCCCTGTGTCCCCAAACCCCAGATGTTTGTGTGCGAGGGAACGAACGCGTGGGGGCCTGTGAGCTCCTTGACCACTGCCTCCCGAGTCAGAGCGCCTTTCCTTTCTGAGGGCACCGGCTCCCCTCTTTCCCAGAGGCCCGGACCCTTCTGCACCCCAGCTCTCTGGGGAGCTGCCTTGCGTGGCCGGCCCGGCAGGTGTGCTCAGCTTGCCCCTGGGTCCTGCGGCCAGGTTTCAGCCAGGTTTCAGGGCCTTCTTTTGCACTCACCTGGAGGAGCCACACCTGGGCACCTCCGAACCCCCCCACCCCATCCCCCGCCACCCATGCTCCCCACCCTGACCTGCATCCCAAGGCTCAGGCCCAGGCCCAATTCCCCAGCCGTCCCGCAGGCCTTCCTGTGCACATGCCCTCTTCCCCAGAAGTCCCCTCCGCCGCTGCGGGCCTGGCAAAGCCTCCGTTTAGAGGTCACCTGTGCTGCCAAGTCAGCACCTTCCCACCTGAGGCCGAGGCCGAGGCCGAGGCCGAGAAAACCGCCCCTCTTGGGCTTTACCGCGTAGCCACTCCTGGTTTGTTTACACCCGACGCTGAAACCATGTCTGCGTGTCCTCGGCTCCAGCACCCTGAGCTCCCTGAGGCCAGGCCAGGCCAGTCCTCTGGGTGTCACAGTGTCCGGTGTAAACAACGACTCTTGTTCGAATGGGCCGCGCCTGCACGCTTCACGTGCTGGGTGTGAAGTGTACCCACCGTGAAGCTCAGATCCTCAGGGTCGGCCCTGCGCACCCCGCTCTGTGGGCTCCGAGAGGGACCAGGGCGCCTGCAGAAAACGATTTTGTGTGGAAATGGTGCCATCTGGTGGTTTCTGGCGAGACAACCCCAGCCGCGCAGAGAAGGCCTCGTCCCCTGGCGAGACCCTGTGGCCCAGCCCTGGGCCCAGCGGGCTGTGTGCTGACACCTGCCCTCCCCCCCACCGCAAACCTGAGGGCTTGGGACGGCAGGGTCACCTCCAGGACGGCTGAGGACAGCCCGCTTTCTTCTCTCCCCCGTTTCCTGCAGCTGTCCCCCCCCCCCCCGTCCCCCCACGCAGGACAGGCTGGTCCTCGCCACCAGGTACCGCCCCTCCACCAAGGCGCCCACCTGCCAGCCCCATCCCGTGTGTTCACCCACCTGCTCCATATCACCCCAAGCCCAACAGGGACCTGAGTCATCACCCGAACTGACCTTCTCTCCCCGCGCTGAGCCCTCCCCATCTGGGCACATGGCAGGTCCACGGCCAGCTGTGCCAGGACATTTCATCTCCCCCATTGTCCAGACGCCGCACATCACCATGTCACTGTCCTGTCTCAGATCCATCGGCTTCTCCATGTCCCCTCACCCTCCCAGGGGACCCCCTGGGCTCCCTGCCTCCACCCTGTCCACAGCCCACGTCCACACATGTGACCCCTTTTGCCCCCAACAATCCTGCACTTTCCATCTCTGCTGCGACAAGCCCCCCGGCCCACAGGGCCTGGCCCTGGCCCCCTCGCAGCGGCCTCCTCTGTGGCCCTTCTTCCTCCTGCCCCCATCCTGGCATCTTCTCGGTCATGTCACACTCCTCTCTTCATCCCAGAGCCCTCTCACTCGCCTCTGCCCAGGCCTGGGCCCCTGTCCCCTGGCTGCTTAACCCCTGCTCCCCTCCCTCCTCCTGTCCTCCTGCCCTGGAGCAAGCAGGCCAAGGGAGGCCGGGAGGGTGGGGTGATGGGGGGAAGCGCAGGTGCTCCTTAGCTCTGGGGGTAGCGGAGCACGCGGGGTAAGGACCTCTGTCCTCCGACGGCGCCTGGCTGGCCAAGGCTCACCACCACCATCAAGCAAAACGACCCGTCCCCAGCTCAGCTCCGCGGCGGAGTGGTCGGGGGCCCCGGCTGGCACGCCACCGCCTGCGCTCCACCCGGCCGTGCCACTCAGTGGCTGTGAGACATCAGGCACGCCACATAACTTCTTTGAACTTCCAGGTAAACGGGGGTGGTGATTCCTAAATGATCAGAAATAAATCTGTCTTCTTCTCGGAGGAGAGCAAGCTCCCATTCCCTACAGAGTGACCGTGAAAATGGGGACCAATAGCTCGTGAGGGCGCTTGGCTGGTACCCGGCCCACAGCGGGAGCTCAGTCCACATTAGCTGCTGTTCTCGCAGACATGCAATAAAAACTTCGACACATCTTCCAGTTTCTGGGCTGAAGTGTAAAGAGCTTGGAAATGGTCACTCCCATTCTCAGAATTGCGGGGGGGGAAAAAAGCCAAAGAAACCAAAAGCCAACAACACTTCTTAGACCCATCAGAGAATTTAGGTCACAAGGCAAAACGCAGACGTGAGAATTGGAGAAGCAGACAGGTGGTTGTTCGGAGAGTCACAACTGTGCGACACGAAGCCCAGGAGGCAGCCCAGGGCCCAGGGCAGGGAAGCTGAAACGTCACCGACTCATTGCTGGCGGCTCAATGTGAACAAGCCTGAGATTTACGAAGTCCAGAGACCCCCGTCTTAGAAGGCCCCCAACTTCCTCAATTTTGCCTCCCAGAGCCCTAGCAGGTCCAGAGTGAGGATCAGAGAGCGCGTCCCTCTCGCCTACTTCAATAACGGGGGCGGGGGGGATAACCATTTTGAAGACCGTCCAGAGCATTCTGTTGTACTTAACAAAGGCCCGCCCTCCAGGAAGAGCCCCCTAACCTGGGGAAAGGAAACCCCCCAATGTGGCCCCCTGCGACCTTCCTGTGGCTCCGGAGTGGGGGCAGGAGGGGTGGCGAGGAGGACACAGGCCAGGGCTGCGGGCTGAGACTGAGGCCTCAGCAGAGGCCCAGGGGACATCCCACCCCCCGCTCTGCCCTCCAGCCGCCCCGGCGCGGCAGGGACCCCTTTGTAGCCACAGGGAATTTCAGCTGAGCGCGCGAAAAGCCTCGAACCCTGTTTAAGAAGGAACCTGTAGGGAAGCCTAAAGACGGGAGAGAAAACCAGGGGGACGAGACACGTTAGCGTCTGCAGCTACGGCCATGGAGACAGTAAGCACAGCCTGTCAGCCACATGCCCAGACCCCCTGCCCCTGCCCCCACCTCACACCCCTGCCCCTGTCCCACTACCCCCCAACCCCCACCCCCCAGCATATGTGGCTTCAGCGAAACCAGAAGCTGCCCGGCACAAGGTGAGCATGCCATCCGGAGAGGCAGACTTGGGTAAGGCAGGGCACGGGGTGTCAGACTGGGAGTTAGGACTATGATAAATATGCTGAGGGATCTGTTAGGGAAAGTGGACAGCGCACAAGGACAGACAGGCAACGAGGCAGACAGACGACGCCCCGGGAAGCTATCAACAGGGGACGCCTGGGGCGCTCAGCAGTGGAGCCTCTGCCTTCGGCTCAGGGCGTGACCCCGGGGGGACCCGGGATTAAGTCCCCACGGGGAGCCTGCTCCTCCCTCGGCCTGTGTCTCTGCCTCTCTCTGTGTTGCTCATGAATAAATAGATAAAATCTTTAAAAATAAATAAATAAACCCATGAGGGAAACAAACAAGCCAGCCTCCCCCAGGAAGCCCTCGGGCTAGCCCAGCACCCCTTCCCACATTCCAGGAGCACCTGCCACGGCCGCTGGACCCAGCTCTGTGCTGGCCGGGCGGCTCCCCGCCGCGCCCCCGCCCCCGTGTCCCCAGGGCCCAGGGCGTGAGGCGCAGGGCGATGGGCGGGTGAACAGCAGGCACTGAGCCCAGGGCCAGGACGGTGATTAAATAGCTCATCTCTTTATTAGCCAGTGGGCGAGAAGGTTCCAGTGGGCCCGTCACAAGCAAGGGCTCACCGCGGGGTCCCCTCTGCCCAGGTGTGGTTGCTCCTCCCGTCAAGGGTCATAGACGTTCTGTGACACAGGCTGTTCCCCAACCCTGGAGGACACGGAGGACACGACCCCGTTATCAGGGGAGGCCGGGCTCCCCAGATCCCGCCACCCGCCTGCACACGGCTGCACGCCCGCGCAGCACACACCCCTGCCCTGCGGGGCCTCACACCTTGGGACAGCCTGCAGCACCCCGAGCACCCCGGCGGCCCCGCAGCCACGGGGTCAGTGATGGGAGGACACGGCCGGCCAGCCCCCTCAGGCAGTGCTCCTGGGTCACACGCGCATACACGAGTGTGCCCAATGTGGAGCTGCACGGGGGGCGGGTTGGTGCGCACCCCCAGGGCTGGCCCGGCTGCGAAGGAAGGGGCACGAGGGCCGCGTTCCTCTCCAGGTGCCTTGGATGGGACGAGAAGCATGTGGGCAAGCAGCAAGTGTCCCATAAATGCAGCACCGGGTACTCCCGCCCCCCGCCCCCCGCCACCTCCCCGAGCCACGGCCTCCGCTGCAATCCCTGGTCCCCGGGGTGAGACCAGGAGCCACGCACCCCAAGGCAAGGCCCCAGCCTGCGGCAGGGCCCAAATCCGCGTGCCCCCAGATGTGCCCGCAGTGCACACGGTGGGGTGGGTGGCCCGACGGCAGTGATGCCAGGGTTGTTAGACCCGAGAGCGGCGTCCACACCAACCCCCGTCACAGCCCCACTGAGCCCCGCTCACCGTGACGCCTCGGCCCCTGCGGGAGCCTGGCCCACCCTCCCCTCCCCAAGCGCGTCTCCCCCCAAGGCAGGGCTCTGCCTTATTATCACTTATTATCAAGCCCCCCCGCCCCACCCCTGCACACTGTCCCAGGCCTACCCAGGAGGGCCGCACCCCCTGCCCCTGCCAGGCTCCTCACCTGGCGCCCTCTCACCTGTAGCTCTCAGCAGTCTGCGTAGGAATTTCTGCTGCGAATCTCCTGGGACGCTTCATCCGTGAGGTTGCATATGCTGCAGGGATGGAAGAGACGAGCAAGGCCCCCAGGAGGCTGCGCCCAGGCTCCCCAGACCGCGGCGTCGGGGCGGGCACCCCACCTGAGCTGCGCCCACTCAGCCCGGAGCACATCCTACAAACCTGTGCTTGGCCCTCAAGGACGCACAGGTGGCCGGGAAGATGTCGGCGCGGGAGTGCCCCCCCACGTGCCCCATGTGCCCCACGTGCCCCACCTGCCTCACCTGCCCACCTGCCCACCTGCCCCTGTGTAGGTGTCCAACCCGCTGATCTCAGCTGCTTACCTGCGTCTCACCTGCTCTATTCGCTCTCGCATGACATCGTCCCTCACCTCACTGGGGACTTGGAAGATTCGGGTGTGGCTGCAAAACAGCGAGGGGACCCTGGGATCCCTGAGGTCCCTCACAGGCATAGCCGGCAGGTTGGAAGCCAGGAGCCGCAGTTCCCACCCTGTCTCGAGGGACTTCTGAGTGGGGTGGCGGGGGGGTCCTTCACACATCTTGCACGAGGCACACAAGGGTGGTTTTGGTTTTGGTTTTTTAGATTTGTCACTTCAAGTAGCCCTGAGCCACCCAATAATCCTGGCCGGGGGCAGACAGCCCTAGGGAGAGGCGGAGAAACAGAGAGCTTCCCTGCCTTTACTGGGGTGGCACACGGGCTGGACCCATGCTCGCGTGGGCCCCCTTGTGGCTTTCTGATGTTCTCTCGCATTCACACGCCTTATTCCCCTTGTTCACTTGTATCCTTTCAAAACTGGGGACTCCGTCCTATTTTCTCCCCCTTTCGGGGGCCTAGCAAACATCTGGTGGTTGGCACACATCTACCGAATAAATGAGTGGCCCGATGCCCGGAGAAGGGGCACGTGCCCCTGGCTGCGTACTTACCGACACGGAGAGTGCCCCAACCAGTGGCTTATACGGGGAGCCACGCACACTGTACGGGTTTCAAAAAGCCACAGAAAGTCCGGGGTGGAAAGATTACCTGTGGATGATTGCCCGTGGTTCCCGTAGCTTGTCTCCCAAGCTCAGGCCTAGTTATGCCACACAGTGGGGCCTCCAGAATTTCCGAAGACAATGTGCATATCATCCAGACCAAGGGACAGAACGTGCAGAGCTCCCTCCAGTGCAGCCACGTCAGGCAGGGACAGTCCCTCGCCCGTACGGCTGTGGCTGGATAACAGTCCCCACGTTTATGATTTTAGAATAGAGCTCCCCTCCAAAGAGACTTTCCCAGGCAGTTCGCAAATCCCACCATTTTTTACTCCTTCCTGAGCATTTGAATCCGGTTTTAAAATGCTAACAGGGGACGCTTGGGTGGCTCAGAGGTTGAGCATCTGCCTTTGGCCCAGGGTGTGATCCCAGGGTCCTGGGATCGAGTCCCACGTTGGGCTCCCTGCGTGGAGCCTGCTTCTCCCTCTGCCTGTGTCTCTGCCTCTCCTTCTGTATCTCTCATGAATAAATAAATAAAATCTTTAACAAATAAAATAAAATAAAATAAAATAAAATAAAATAAAATAAAATAAAATAAAATAAAATACTAACGGCACCAGAAGGGGTAAACACAAGAAAACTGGATATCCCCCAGGCAAAAATACATTTCTTGAGAAACGTGTCCTCCTTAATAGAAGTGAGCAAAGCTGGTGATGGGGGCATGGAAAGGAGGAGCGCATGGATATGAGAGAGAGAGTTTCCTGGAGGACCAGTTTAACCCCACGGTTCTGCTGGGAAAAGAGACGCTGAGCAAACACAAATCCTGGAAAGGAAATAGGGAGGCTTATACCAGAGGGAATGAGGGCTCGGGTCCCTCCGCCTGGGACCTCTGCCCTTGGGCACCCTTGGGCGCGGGGACAGGCCACAGGGTGGTCCCTACTGTGCGGCGCAGGGTGCCGGCCTCGGGCGCTGAGAAACCTCCCCTCACCTCAGCTGCAGAGGAGGGCTTAGCTTTAGCATTGTAAGAGCTTATTTTCTTTTAGCTCCTTAGAGTGCAGCCAGTTCTGAGCAAATCAAGTGCAAAAGCAGCAGAAGTCGGAAGCCTATTCGCACGCACTCAAGACCCGGGGAGCCAGCCCGCCTAGCAGCCCTCGGGCCACGTAGGGACTTCGGAGCCAGCTGGGCTTCCGAGACAGGGGAAATATTCCCCTAAGAGCCCGAAGTAAGGCCGGAGACTTTCTCAGCCAGAGAAGCCCACATCTCCAGAGAAGAGCTGCGAGTCCGCTTTGGCAGCAATCCCGAGGGGGGCCTTGCGCCTCCCTCCCACCACCCCACTCAGGGAAAATCGGATCCTTTACCTCCATCGTATGAACTGGATTCTTGTTCTTTCCTCCAGGACGTCTTGACTCTGGTTCGCCAACAAGTCAGACTTGGAGAGATGGTGCTTCACCTAGGAGATCCAGGTAGCACGTGTGGTCATGGTCCCGCGAGGCCACCGTGGAAGGGCGGGTCAGTACCAGCTCCGCCTACTTGCCCAGGACCCTTTCAGTCGGATCCTGTGCCCACCCACCTCCCTTTCCACCCACTCGCCCCGGACGATGGTCTCAAACTCCCAGTTACCACGTCTCTGGTGACGTGGACATCCTGGCCGTGAGTGGGAGGGCAGTTGGTGGACATCTTCTCCTTTATGTCCTGGGAAGCCTCTTCTTCAGTCTGAAAGGGGAGCAGGGTCCCCTGAAAGTGTTGCTCCGTGTCTGAGCTGAAATCGGTCTCTTCTTTTTCTCTCTTTTTCCGTCACAACACACATGCCACGCGTCCTCACATACACCCCCCGTGTCTCCTAGTTCCTATTATGACCTCCCTGTAGGGTTCGGGGGACTCATGAAGCCCCCGCGGGGCTCAGGGTGTGGCTGAGGTGCCCCAGGCTGAGGACGGCGCATCTGAAACCCGCGTCCGGCATCCTTCAGAAGTGGGGCGGGAATAGCGGTGACCCCAAAGCCTCTGTGACAAGGACACGAGCCCCAGTGTCTTCTAGGATAGTCGGTGAGGTAGACACAGCGGAGGCAGGGTGTTGGGCAGTGAACCTGAGTGTCCCGGCTCTAAGGGGAAAGCAATCCAGATCCCTGTTCCCACTGAGGCCAGCTCCCTAGAATCTGGGGCACCCTGCGTCACAGAGGGATCTTACTTACTTTTTTCAACCAGTGCTGTACTACGGATACAGCCTCGCTTTCTATGACTTCAACGTCCTGTAACAAATTGGTAAGTTAATGCCCTCAGAGTCCCTCGAGACACAGCCCTCCCCGCCTCCGTCCTTATCCAAAGTTACCTATGAGAAGATGCGATAGAGGGGGGCCCAGGAGGGATCAGAGGGATGAGAAACACTTCCCGGTGGCCACCCCCAGTTCTACCTACCGAACTGATTTTTGGTGGGAAAGGGAACCCGGCGCCTTTCCGGGCGAGAATGTACACAATCCATGTTGTAATTATCATCTTTGGACTGATGCCAGGGCTCCTGCTTGGCTCCCTCCTTCCATTGAAGCTGCCTGAGAACTCCTCTGGAACAAGGGCTCATTGACGGGAGGTTCCCCCCTGATTGTTTGGTCAACGATGATGTGACAATGGCCTCCTTTAACCTCCGGGGTCAGAGTGGGATGGAAAAAAGAGGTCAGGAAGCATTTGCCCTAGTGATGGCCATAGCTCAGAAATGGGGAGATACGGGGATGGGAAGAAAAAGTCACATACAAACCAATATAAGCCCGAGAAAGACACAGGGGGAAATTACCAAAATCCTAGAGACTTGATTTGGAAAGGGGGATTGTGGTGGGTCACCCAGTATTGAGCAATGCTAAAGCAGAAAGAGATCTGATGAATCAAAAAAGAAACAAATTTGTGACAAAATGGTCCAGGTCGTCTAGATGTTGACTCAAACAATGCCACAGGTACTTCTTATTCTTATATAAAGGGAAGAAAGAATTTGTCCACCCCCCAAAAAAATCAAAAGACAGAGGAACAAAAGTCTCAACAAGGACATTTTCCTTTATTCTATTTTGTTTACACCAGTGATTCAAATCATTAAAAAAAAAATCCAAACAATAAGAAGAATGGAGTAAATTGCAAGTGCCATTTATTATTTAAAAAATATTTCCTGAGGATTTCCAGTGGACTGCTGCAGGGGAGCAAAGTGGAAGCGAGACGCGGATTGCATTGTGACTTCAGATCGGAGGAAAACATTGATAGCTCGTCTAGAGCCTTCTATTCCCATCTAGAACCTTCACCAAGAAATGGAAGGAAGTTCAGAATATCTAAAGGATCCTAAGCAAATGTTGAGCTGCTCTCAAAAGTAATGGTTGCCTAACCCTGAGACTATTCTCAAAATCCCAAAAAACAGGCTGTAGTCCTGGCTTTATACTAACTCATTGTGTGGCCTTAACCCATCATCAGTCTCTCCAGTTCTACGTTCTTCTTCAAAATGAAAAAAAAAAAAAAATAGAATAATGTCTGTAGATTTCTTCTAGCTCTAATATTCTATAAATGTTCACATTCTCTTTCTTCCAAGAATATCAAAGAGTATCACCCCCCAGTTCCTCTGATACAACCATTATGTCTCCTCCCTCGCAACAAATCACCTCAATTTTATATCTTCTTTATTCATCAGAATACTCTAGGCTATGTTGAGGCAACAAACTGTCCCCAATTGTTAAAAAGATGGACTTCTCACGGGGGAGGGGGGGGTGTATGGAAGTGTTGAGTCACTGTATTGTACACCTGAAACTTACCTAACACTGCAGATTAACTAACTGGGATTAAGAGTTAAAACAAACAAAAAAAGGTTCACTTCTCACTCTCAAAAACTCCAAACTTCTCCAAAGTGGAGAAGCTCTTGTGGGTAGTCCTGCTCCGTGTGGTGACCTAAGATCCAGGAAGAACCCCATCCTGTGGCTCCAAGGTCTCATGATGTTAGCCCCGTGATTGCCGAAGCAAGGAGACGGAACGTGTGGAGCAAGAAAATCAGCTCTTCTGCTTCAGCCCAACGGCTTCTTCCTAAAGCTTGTTGGCCAGTACTGGTCATGTGACCCCAACCTAACTCCCAGGCTGACTGGAAATTGAAAAGTAGAAGGTGAAATTACTTGTCAACACCTCTGTTTCTGCCACTATCCTCTAAAAGTCATGTTTCTATCTTTATTGGTATAATTTTCTGAATATAAACACATTTATGTGATTCAAAAGTTAGAACTACATGAAAAGATATACTCAGGAGGGTCCTGTGTCCTCTCCTATCTGGTCAACCTTGTTCTTACTTCAGAAGCAAGATTTCCATACATTTTCTTTCTTTTCTTTTTTAATTTTTATTTATTTATGATAGTCACAGAGAGAGAGAGAGAGAGAGAGAGAGAGAGAGGCAGAGACATAGGCAGAGGGAGAAGCAGGCTCCATGCACCGGGAGCCCGACGTGGGATTCGATCCCGGGTCTCCAGGATCGCGCCCTGGGCCAAAGGCAGGCGCCAAACCGCTGGGCCACCCAGGGATCCCCCATTTTCTTTTTTTTTACATTTGTTTTTATTGAAGTTCGATCTGCCAACATACAGTTTAACACCCAGTGCTCACCCCTTCAAGTGCCCCCCTCAGTGCCCCTCAGTGCCCAGTTACCCCATCCCCCCGCCCACCTCCCCTTCCACAACCCGTTGTGTGTTTCCTAGAGTCAGAAGTCCCTCATGGTTTGTCTCCCTCTCTAATTTTCCCCACTCAGTTCCCTTTCCCCTATAATCCCTTTCACTATGTCTTATATTCCCCGTATGAGTGAAACCATATGATGATTTCCGTATGTTTTAAAGATATACAACCTGTGTTTATATTTCCAAAATAAAACACACACATAAATCTATCTTCACTGTTTTATTACTATGTTATAAAATGCATACAGGACAGTGTACAAGTACATGCACAGCTCAGAAAAATCAAGTGGGTGTGCATACACATACACACACATGCACATTGAACCCCTTCCGGTATCCCAGCATGCCCAAGTAATACTCTCCCACAAGGTGACCATCATTTTGACCTCTATCACCAAAGGTGACCTCTATCACCTAGTATTCCTTTGTATTAGCAGAACGCAAGTTATTTGTCAAATTTACTATTAATGGACATTTATGTTATATCTACTTTGATTTTTTAAAAAATAATGTTGCTATAGGGGTGCCTAGGTGGCTCAGTCAGTTGGGCATCTGCCTTTGGCTCAGGTCATGATCCTGGGCCCCAGAACCGAGCCTCACATTGGGCTCCCTGCCCCGCAGGGAGCCTGCTTCTCCCTCTTCCTCTGTCACTGCTCCTGCTTGTTTTCTCTCTCTCTCAAATAAATAAATACAATCTAATAATAATAATGAAATAAAATAATGCTACTATAAACACCCTATACCTCTCTTTTGGTTAACATAAGCACTGAATCTTTAGAGCATATACACAGCAAAAAGTGGACTTGCTAGGTCATAGGCCTTACGTATTTTCAGTATTAGTATATACCAAAGAGTACCGCAAAGTGCTTGCACCAGCTACAGCCCGTAAGCAATACATGCAACTGACAGTTGCTGCACCTTCTAGCCAACACGTGGTATATCATTTTTTATTGAATATTTAATCCATATGAAGGAATATTTATAGTACAGTCTATGTACAGTCTAAAGAATGATAATACAAGCATACCCATTAAAGATAAAAGAACATTATTGTTACTTTTGAAATACCCCGTGTACCCCTCCTTAATTCTATTCTTTTCTCTTTCTTTCTTTTTTATTACATTTACTTGGTATGACGTTTTTATAGTTTATCCAGATGAATGGAGATAAATTGGTAACCAGGAATAGTTTAATTTGTAAATAATTAATTAATTATTGGTGTTAAACATCTGAATTACATGGTAACTATTTGAGGAGCTGTCGAAATGCTTTCTAAATGGCAGCACCATTTTACATTTCCACCATAAATGCATGAGGGTTCTAGTTTCCCCACATCCTTGCCAACATGTTACCTGTTTTTATCCATTCTAGTAAGTGTGAAGTGGTGTCTCATTGTGGTTTTGATTTGTATCTCCCTAGTGATAAATGATGCTGAGTATCTTTTTATGTGCTTATTAGCCATGGATATATCTTCTTTGGGGAAATATCTATTTAGATGCTTTTGATTTTATAATTGGATTGTCTTTTTATTGTTGAATTTTAAGTAAAAGTTCTTTATATATTCTCTGTACAAGTGTCTTCTCAGATACATAATTAGCAAGTACTTACTCCTATTCTCTAGGTTGTCTTTTCACTTTCTAGATGATATCATATGAAGGAAAGAAATGATGAATGAAGTTATCACTCATCACATAAAATGATGAATTGAACTTTTAATGAGGTGCAATTTATCTATCTTTACTTTTGTTGTTTGTGCTTTTTGATGCTATATCTAAGATATTCCCATTACATGGTCATGAAGATTTATACCTATGCTTTTTTTCTAAGAATTTAATAACTGTTGCTTTTACATTTGTGTCTGCTATCCATTTTTAATTAATTTTGGATATGGTGTGAGGTAGGGGATCTAACTTCATTTTTAAAAAGATTTTATTTATTTATTCATGAGAGACACAGAGAGAGACAGAGACATAAGCAGAGGGAGGAACAGGCTCCCTGTGGGGATCCCAATGAGGGACTCAATCCCAGGACCCTGAGATCATGACCTGAGCCAAAGGCAGATGCTCAACCACTGAGCCACCCAGGTGCCCCCCAATTTCATTCTTTTTGCATTTTGAATTTCATTGTCCCAGTTCCATTTATTTGAAAAGAACTTCTTTCTCAATTAAATTGTCTTAGCTCCCTTGTCATGAATCAGTGACCCATAAATTAACATTCATTCTCTACTAGGGCCTTGTAGCAATTGGAAAGCTGCATATCAAAAGGAGAGTAGTAGCATTTTTCATCCCTAATGGTTTGCTTGGTTGTTTGGCTGAAATATGGATCAAAAGATGACCTACACTAAATGAATTTGAAATGCCAGGACTGGGTTGGTATATTACAGCGGATGGTATCCAAAAGTGTAGGGAGATTGGAAGGCTCGAGTGTATTTATCATGCAAGACACTCTCACCCACCCCGGGAGAGTCCGGAGGACACAACTTTTATTACGACTGAAAAAAATAAACTTACGACTGAAAAAAATAAACCTTTGAAGAGCTCTGGGGTCACTCTTCTCTGTAGGTGAGAAATTAAGGTGGGAACTGCTGCCACTTACATGGGAACTCTAAATGCAATAGGGATATTTGGACCCCAGGTAGCAGGGGCCATGCTGCAACCTTAATCATCAAAAGCAAGGTGGGCATGGTTACTATAATGGGCAGTGGAGTCAAAGCAGTAATAAGAAGAATCTGACTTCCAGAGACCTATAGTGTTGGCAGATCAGAAGTAAAAGAAATGAGTAGTTTACTAAATTCTTGCCTGATTTATATAAGAGGAAGAATTCTAGGTCAAGTGAACAGAAGTCTAACTTGAATCATAGAAAGAGTCATGATGACCCTCTGACCAATTCTTGATTAAGCCAATGTACAGCCCCGGAATTTGAATGAAGGACAGTCTGGATCCCTTTGAGGAAAAACCCTACTACAAAAAATGCATAGTGTTAATATTCCACCCTTCCCAAAGGAACTTACAGCCTTTTACTGGGGTGACTGTAAATTGAGGAAAAGGAAATAGACTTTTCAGGGATTCCTGGACACTGACTCTGAACTTCTACTAATTCTAGGAGACAGTAATTCAGAGCAGGGGCTTAGGGAGGTCAGGTGATCAATGGAATTTTAGCTCAAGTCCCACTCACAGAGGGCCCAATGTGTCCCTAAACCCATCCTATGGCTCTCTAGTTCCAGAATCCATAACTGTAACCGACATATTCAGCAGCTGGAGAATCCCCACACTGCTTCCCTAACCTGTAGAGTGAAGACTGTTATGGTAGGGACGGCTAAGTGGAAGCCAGCAGAACTTCCCCTACTTGGGAAGAGTAAATCAAAAGCAATACGACAATGAGGAGGGATTATAGAGATCAGTGCCGCCATTAAGGACCTGAAAGATGCAGGGGTGGGGATTCTCACCTCCTTCCCACACGGTTTGCCTGTTTTGTCTGTGCAGAAGACAGAAGGATCCTGGGGTATGACAGTGGATCATTGTAAACTTAACCAGGTGGGACTCCAACTGCAGTTGCTGTTACAGATGTGGTTTCATTGCTTGAGCAAATGAAAACAATCCCTTGTACATGGTGTATGGTATATAGGAAGGTAGCTAGCAAATGCTTTTTTCTCAATACCTGTTAGTAAAAGCTGCCAGAAGTAGTTCAGCCGCTTGAGCCACATGATCCAGTAGCTTCGATGTCGTTTGAAGTGTCAGTGGCAGATAGGGATGCTATGTGAAAACTGCAGCAGGCCTCGATATGTGCGTCACAGTAGGAACCATGAGGATTTGGAGCAAAGCTTTGCCATGCTCTGTGGAGAACTACTCTCCTTTTGATATGCAGCTTTCCATTTGCTACAAGGCCCTAGTAGAGAAGGAATGTTTAACCATCAGCCATGAAGTTACCACACAACCTGAGCAGCCCTTTACGAATGGGGTGTTATCTGAACCATCAAGCCGTAAAGTTGTGTGCACACAGCAGCATTCCATCATCAAATAGAAGTGGAATAGTTGAAATCAGGCACAAACTGGTCCTGAAGGCGAAAAAGCGTTTTATGAGGAAGTGGCCCCAAATGTCCTTGTTCCCTACTCTGGCTCCACTACCTTCTTTCTCCCAGTGCGTGCCTATGGCCTCACGTGGAGTTCCATATGACCAGCTGACAGGAGAGGACTCGGGCCTGATTTACAGATGGTTCTGCGTAACATGTCATCCAACCCTGAAAGTAAACTACTGCCGCACTACTTTCTGGAACACCTTAAAGGACAGTTGGTGAAGAGAAATCCTCCCTTGAAGCTCTGAAGGGCAGAGCTTCCTGCTGTGCTCTTGCCTGTTCACTTTCCGCGGATAAAGTGGCCACACTCGTGACCGTACACTAAGGTATGGGTTGCGCCCAATGGTTTGGCTGGATAGTCAACGACTTGGAAGGAACATGATTAGAAAATTGATAAAGAGGTGTGGGGAAGAGGTATGTGCTTAGACCTCTCTGGATGGCGGGGGCGGGAAAAGTGAAGAGATTTGTGTCCCATGTATGTTCACCAAAGGTGAGCTCAGCAGAGGAGCGTTTTACTAATAACTGGATAAGATGACCCATTCTGGTTAAAAAGAGAGCTGCCCTATGACCCAGAAATTGCACTACTGGGTATTTACCCCAAAGATACAGATGCGGTGAAATGCTGGGACACCTGCACCCCAATGGTCACAGCAGCAATGCCCACAACAGCCAAACTGTGGAAGGAGCCACGATGTCCTCCAACAGATGATGGATAGAGATGTGGTCCCACATATACAGTGGGCTGTTCCTCAGCCATCAGACAGGACGAGTGCCCACCATTTACATCAACATGGATAGAACTGGAGGGTAGTATGCTCAGTAAGTAAGTCAATCGGAGGACAGACATCATAGGGTTTCACTCATACAGGGAATAATACATATAATAAGAAATAGTGAAAGGGACCATAAGGGAAAGGAGGGGAACAAGTAGAGAAAAAGTAGAGACGAAGACAAACCATGAGGGACTCCTGACTCTGGGAAACAAACAAAGGGTTGCAGAAGGGGAGGTGGAGAGGGGGATGGGGTGACCAGGTGACGGGCACTAAGGGGGAGGCACTTGATGGGTTGAGCACTGGATGTTATACTGTATGTTGGCAAACTGAATTTAGACAAAATATTTTTTAAATGACCCATTCTGTAGATAGCATTCAGTCTCTTTCCCCAGCTCCCCGTTATCACCCAGTGGGCCCGTGAACAAAGCGGCGGTGGTAGCAAGGACAGAGGCTGCGCCTGGTTCCGCAACATGGACTTCCTCTCGCCAAAGCTGACCTACAAGCCACAAGTGACTGCCTAGTCGGCCTGCAGCAGAGACCAATACCGAGGCCCAGCTGCGGGGCTGCTCCTCTGGGCAACCCCAGCCCTCAGACAACAAGCGGGTCCTACTGGCCTACTCCCATTGTGTAGGAGACAATGTTTTGGTCTTACTGGAATAGACACTTGCTCTGCGTGTGAATTTGCCTTCTCTGCACGCACTGCCTCTGCCCTGACTGCCCTCAGTGGGTTTACAGAACGCCTTACCCGCTGCCATGGTGTTCTACACAGCATTGCTTCTGTGGGACCTCACAGCAAATTAAGGGCAGTGATGGGCCTGTTCACTCGTCTTATCATGTTTCCCGCCACCCGATAGCAACTGGTTTGGAAGAACAGTGGAAAGGCCTTTTGAAGACGCATTCACGGTGCCCGTTAGGTGGCAACATCCTGCAGGGCTGAAGCGATGTTCTATGAGAAGTGGTGCATGTTCCAAATCAGTGTCCAGTGTATTGTGCTATTTCTCCCACAGCCAGGATTCACAGGTCCAGGAATTAAGGGATGGGAATGGCAGTGGCACTCCTCACTATTACCCCTAATTATCCACCAGCAACCTTCTGCTTTCTCTCCCCAAGAACTTTTGCTCTACTGGTCTAGAGACCTTAGCTCCAAAGGGAGGAATGCTTCCACCGCGGAGCACAGCAATGATTCCGATCACGTGGTGGTTACTACTGCCACCTGGGCACTTTGGGCTCCTCCTACCATTAAATCAAAAGGCAAAGGTGATAGTTACTATATTGGCTGCGGTAACTGATCCTAGTACCATGAGGAAAGTGGACTGTTACGAAGTAAGGAAGAGTGTGTCTGGAATATAGGAGATCCACCAGGATGTGTCCTATTACATGGCCTGTGGTTAACAGTGGAAAACTAAAACAACCCAATTCAGGCAAGATTACTAGTGTCCCAGATCCTTTTGTCAATCATTTTTTTCCCTTATGTTTTTGTTTCATGTTTAAGGAACTATCTCTACCCCAACATCATGAAGACATTCTCTTATGGTTTTTTTCTGGAAACGTTACCATTTTAGAAGCTTTTATATTTAGATCTATAATCTATGTCAAATCAATTTTGTGTGTTGTGTAATGTGTTACACAACTAGGTTCATTTATACTTCCCATTCCACTAATAGCCCACTGAATGAGAGTGGTGCCTTTGTCATAAACAGATGGCAGTGCATGTGTAGAGCTATTTCTGGGTTCTCTTCTCTATCCTATTGATCTACCTTCTTCTTCCCTTCCCCTCTGCCTTCTCTTCTCCTTTTCCTCTAATTTACCATCAATAGCACTCTTCCTTAATTTTAATCTTATCATTGGTCTTGATACCTGGCAGTGTGAGTCCTCCTGCTTTTTCATTTGTCTTAATTATTATCTTGGCTTTTCTAGTTCTTTTTGTATTTCCATATATTTATTTAAAATTAAATTGTCAATTACCACAAAAAAAGTTCTGGAATTTTGATTGGGTATTTTATTAAATCTATAGCTCAAATGGAGAGAAATGGCATTTTATTTAAAGTGAGATTTCCATCCTTAAACATGCTACATTCCTCCATTTATGTAAGTTTTTTAATTTTATCAACATGTTTTGTAGTTTTTAGTGTAGAGGATTTGTATATCTCTCATTAGATTTATCTCTAAATATTTGATATTTTATTTCTTTTTCTGCTTCAGTTCTACTTCAACTAGTTTCTGGTAGTAAATAGAAATTTTTTATATTGGGGATCCCTGGGTGGCGCAGCGGTTTGGCGCCTGCCTTTGGCCCAGGGCGCGATCCTGGAGACCCGGGATCGAATCCCACATCAGGCTCCCGGTGCATGGAGCCTGCTTCTCCCTCTGCCTATGTCTCTGTGCCTCTCTCTCTCTCTCTCTGTGACTATCATAAATTAAAAAAAAAAAAAAAAGATTCTTTAAAAAAAAAAAAAAGAAATTTTTTATATTGTCCCTATATCCAATAAATCTGTGGAATTCAGTTACTAATAGTGATTACATACAGATTTTTGAAGATTTTCTGAGTATTAAATCATGTTGTGTTTTTCTGTTTTGGGGTGTTTGCTTTTATGTGGGTGTTTTTTTGTGTGTTTTGTTTTGTTTTGTTTTGTTGCTTACTCTTTTGTCCTAGCTAATATCTTCAGTAAAATGTTGATAGAATTGATAAAAACAATCTGTGCCTTGTTTCTAATCTTAAAAGAAAAGTGCTTACTTTCATCATTAATTCTGGAGCTAGGTCTTTGGTAGACTCCCCTCACTCAATTAAATTTTGTTCCTTCTATTCCTAGCTTGCAGAGTTTTTGTCATGAAAGTGTGTTAATTTTAACAAATATTTTGTGTCTGTTGAGATGATCACATGGGCTTTCTTTTATTATTATAGTGCATTTTACTGACTGATTTTCAAATGGTAAAGCAACATTGAAATTTTATGCAAACCCCACTTGTTCAGGATACATATAATATATATTATATATGTTATATGTTATATACATTATTCATAAATATGTAGCCTTATTAGAACATTTGCATCTATGATAATAACAAATATTAGCCTATAATTTTTCTTTCTTGTATTTTTTGTCAGATATTGATATCAACATTGCACTGAAGTCATAAAATGAATTTAGATGCACTCCCTATTTCTATTCTCTAGAAGAATTCATGTAAGATTTATTTCTTCCATATGTGTTTGGAGGAACTCATCTGTGAATCTATCTATCTATCTGGACAGGAGTTTTCTTTATTGGATAGTTTTTAATTACAGAACTAACTTCTTTAATATGTATAGGATTATTCAGATTTGGGCTTTTTGCTTGTGTTTTAATGTATTTTTCAAGGAATGTATCCATTTTATCCAAGTTGTCAAATTTATTGGCATAAAGTGTTCACAATATTCTTTTGACATCTAATATTCATAGAATTTGACATGAATTCTGCTTTTTTGTAGAATTTGATGTGAATCCTGGTAATGTTACATTATGATTTTTGTCTTTGTATCCTCACTAGTCTTGCTAGAGGTTTGTCAGTTTTGTTAATCTTTTCAAATAACTATCTTTTGTTGATTTTCATGTGTGTGTCTGTTAAATTTCAATACCACAACTTTATTACTTCCTTTGTTCTGTATTCTTTAGGTTTAGTTTATTGCTATTGTTTTAACCTCATTGATTTACAACTTTTTTCTTTTCCGACATATGCACTTGGACTGAAAATTACCCTCAGAACATTGCTTTAGTTGCATTTCACAAGCATTTTTATTATTACCTAATCAAAATGTTTTCTGGGGCAGCCCCGGTGGCACAGCAGTTTAGAGCCACCTGCAGCCTAGGGCATGATCCTGGAGACCCTGGATCAAGTCCCACATCAGGCTCCCAGCATGGTGCCTGCTTCTCCCTCTGCCTGTGTCTCTATGAATAAATAAATAAAAAATCTTTAAAAACAATATGTTTTCTTACATTGTGATTTTTTTCTTTGACTTTTGGATTACTTAGAATTCCTTAACTGAAAAACTTTTGGAAACATGGTAATTATTAATTTATAATTGAATTCCACTCTGGTCACAGAACTACTGTGATTTCAATCTTCTGAAATTAACAAGGTAAGTGTTCTGATCCTGAAGATTGTCTATATTGGTAACTGATCCAGAGTGCTGAAAAAGAAGATGTACACTGCAGTTGTTGAGTGCGCAGATCTACACGTGTCAATTAGTTCAAGTTAGTTGATCATTTGTTCTATTCTTCTAAATCTTTACTAATTTTTCCTTACTTGTTCTATAAATTACTGAGAAAAAAATATATTAAAATCTCCCACTATGATTGTGTTTGTCTATTTTTTCTCTTAGTTCTGTCAATTTTTACTTCATACACTTTGAAAGTATGCTGCTATTAAGTACACACAAATTTAGCATGGATATATCTTCCTATCAAATTGCCCACTTTACAATAGCTTTAATGACCAAAAATATTTCTGACTCTAAAATTGACTTTGTCTGTCTACATATGTGCCACTTGAACAAGCAAGGTGGAATTCCACGGCATGTTTTGACTATTTGGAGTCAGAATGATGCAGAAAATGGTAAAATTCAATTTTTATAATTTGATCAAAAGGAAAACCCCCAATTTTTAAGAATCCTCATAAAAAATGTTAAGACTTTCCTGAGGTCTACAGGGAGCCATGGGCCCCATACTAAAGCACATATGTTCAAAGTCATTAGGTTTAGGCCAATGAAAAATTTCAGGGAAAAAAAGCAAAAGATTAAGAGATAATAAGCCAATAAACTCATTCCTTATTAGAAAAAAAAATGACTTTGTCTGATTTAATAAAGCTTTGGCAACTTTCTTTTTGTTAGTACTTCTGTGGTATATATTTTTAAATATTATTGCTTCCTATATGCTCCTATAAACAGCATCTAGTTGTGGTTTTCAAATCCAGTTTGACAATGTTTACTTTACTAGCTGGATTTCTTAGTCCATTTAAAATCAATACAATTATCAATATATTTTAGATAGTTTTAAAATTAATATCTTTATATTTGTATAATCTGTTTTTTATCCTTTCCTTATTTTATTTTAAATCAAATGTTTTAAATTACTCCATTGTTTACTGAGTTATAGGTTGGCTGTTCATTTCAGCACTTCAAAGATATTCCATTGTCTTCTGTCTTCCATTGTTTATGCTGAAAAGGCTGTCATTAATCTTGCTGTTGCTTCTTTGAAGATAATGTGTTGGGTTTTTTTCTTGAACCTTTTAAGATTTTTCTTTTTATCTTCAGTTTTCGGCAGATTGACTGTGATGTGCTGGTGTGTTTTCCTTTGTATTTATCTTCCTTATGATTCATTGAGCATCTTGAATCTGTGGGATATCTTCCACCAGTTTAGAAAATTTCTCTGACATTATCTCTTCCAATATTGCTTCTACCCATTCATTGTCTCTTCCCTGTCTGGGGCTCCAATTATATGTTCCATTAGACCTTTTTGTTTGTGTTCCACATGTCTCTTTTGCTCTACTCCTTTCTTACTCTTTTCCCTTTTGTCTCAGCACTTCAGCTTGGCTATTTCTTATTATCCTGGCTTCTGGTTCCCTAGCCCTGTCTCCTGCCATGTCCAGTCTACTCTTCAATATATTTTTCTGCTGGAAATGTAGTTCTGCTCCTTGAAGATTCTAAGTTTATTTCTTCAGGCTCCTTCCCCCATTTAGTTTCAAAATCTGGCAAATGCCTTGAGGAAAAGGCAGATTATATTTGAGGAGTTTCCTCTCTCTTTCCAGACTTAGTCTCCTTCAAGATTACAGAATATTTCCCTCTGCCTTTTCCAAGTCCTTGCCTAGTTCCCCAGCCTCCTGTGCACAGTCCCAATCTCAAAAAAATATATCCTATTGGAAGAACTTAACATACATTTGTGGCTTCTTGCACTTCCAATCTGTCACACGACTCTGTATGATCCCTAAAGCTTCCTGATGTCTGTCTCCCAGTATTGTCCCTCTCAGGGGGTCCTAAACTAAACATAGGATGGGCCCTAGAATCAATAAATGACTCCAGAGGAAAAAATCACTAGCAGCAACCAGCTTTCCTCAGAAAGGCTCCATTCTCTCTGGAATCCTAGTTCTTTTCTTCCTTATTGCTTCCCTGATCCCCTAAGTATTTTAAAATACACCTGTATAATGTCTGGGTTTTTTAAGCTGGGCTGCTGTCATCCGATCTAAAAGTAGAACCTCTAAAATCTATTCTTATTTCTCCTTCTTTCTTACTTAAAAGGTATATACACATGCACATACACACACACACACACACATATTTTAAATAAACCATAAAATGTCAGTGGCATATAACAATAAATGTTTGTTTCTTATCTATCTGAAACTGGTTAGGTGCTCTCTCTGAGTCACCTTAATTTCTGGGGATCAGTTGATGTGCCCTGGCTTCTAATATAGGCTGGCTTCAACCGGAACAATTAGAGCACTGTGGCTCTGCTCCATGACTCAGTAATCTTCCAATAGGCTACCCGTTGTGTTTTCATGGCAATGGCAGAAACATGATAGAACAAGACGTAAAGCACAGACTTATTCAATCTTTTGCTTATGCAATATTTGCTGATATCCCATTGGCTGAAGCAAGACACCTGATCAGTTCCAGAGTTCAAGAAGGAAGGCCCTAGAAAACTACATGGCAAAGGTTTGAATATGAGAAGAGATAAAGAATGGAGGACATCTACTATATCCTGCAGTCTCCTAGATCCAGTTCATTCCAGATCTCCTCCTATCATCTTGGGCTACTTGAAAGTCTTTATCACTCTCTCCACATCCTCATCTCCTCTTCAATCCAGTCCACTGCAATTTGGCTTCCTCTTCTGATCTTTCCACTAGACCTGTTTACAAGTTTGCCAGTGGACTCTAAATTGCCAAATCCAATATGTATTTTTTGATCCTTATGTGACAGAGCCTGTTCGTTGAACATAAATTTAAGTCCTACATTCTGTAGACAGATCATGTTTGTGCCAGATACCTTCCAATTGCCCCTCCAGATCCATTCTCCACCCCTCTCCTTCCTTCTCTCTTCTATTATATGGGTGACATCCATGGACTCCTATACCCTTTGGTCTCTAATTGGCTCCAACTTGTGGGAATCCTTGTCAGGAGATTGAAGGGAGAAAGGAGGAGAGCATAGCATTTATTCTCTTGGTTCTACACCTGTGAGGTCATCTGGAGCTGTCTCTCTTGTCACTGCTCTTCTCAAGGTGGCCTGCACTATATGACACCTTCTGCCAATAATGATGACCTCTTCTCCCTTCTTGCCTTTAGGCATACGATGGTGTCAATCAGCCACTCATTGCCCCCTGTCCCTGTGTTACCTCACTGTGGTCTTCCTACATCCCTCCCACACCTATAAAAACAACCCCTTTATAAGTAATTATCTGTTTCTTGTTAGAACTCTAGTTGCTACAGTGTAGCATTGTTCGTTGCTCCCCTCTCTATCTCAGCATATCCATTTACATTTAGGACTCAGATGTTGCTCCTTCTATCCATCTAATCACATCCAATAATTTTTATTGAGGAAGAGAGGGAGAAAATGGGGAGTCCCTAATTCCTACCCTTTGAAATTTTAGGAATTGAGATGTCCTCACAGGAAACAAAAACAAACACCTAAAACAGAAGGAATTGGCACTTCATGTATGCAATATTTGGCCCTCTCTAGACTATAGAGCACAGCATTCATATTTGCATCCTTCCTGCTCATTTGGCAAATGAGACATAGAGTCATCGAAATGTATGGTTTCAATGTAAAACTAATGTGATTTCACCCCAGCTTGTGAAGACATACAGATATTTACATGACCTTTCTATTGTATTTTGATTCTACTGACCACTTCCTCCTTGAGACTCTCTATTCCCTGGTTCTCCTCTCCTTCCTGATTTGTCCTTTTAGGTCTGCTTCTTAGGCTCCCTTTTTTCTGCCTTCTCCTTAAATGTTGGTGTTGCCGGAGATTCTGTTTTGGCCCCCTGATCACCCCTCTTGCCATGTTCTCACAAGCAATCTTCACCACTTTCATTATTTAACATGAGGCTTCATTTGTTCTTCCTTTGCAACAAATTAGGAAAAAGTGTTGGGAAAATCCCAAGGTCAGCAGAGGAACTTGGTGTGCAGAGATACCTGAATCCCAAGTGGGAAATGATAATAGCTCATGAGATGGTGCCGATTCTTTCAGTCCTTCAAGGAGCAAAGGAAGGGCTGAACAAATGAGGTGAGTCTTCTGTCTCCCCAAGCCCAGAAGAGTGAGAGATGATCAGGGAGCTGAGAGGCTTCACTTTAGTGCCTTGAAAGAGGGCTGAAAACCCCCTGCTGCTGATGCTATCACAAGGAATCAAAAATTTTACTTGCAGATAGGCAGGGTCCAGGCACTATATCACCTATGAACCTATATAAGAAAAAAAAAAGTGAGGAAAGTCCTTACTCTCAATTTTTTTTAAGCCAAGGAGTTCAAGATGGAAAGCAATGAAGATAAGACAGTGGTAAGTAATAAATACGCACTAACTCTTACATATGTATGTATATGCATTCCTAGATGTCACTTTGACTGTATATGTACATGTAGCCAAATGTATTGAAAATGAGCATCTGAGAATATAAAATCTAAGAAATAAGGATTCTTAAAACAGAAGAGATCTATTGTGAGATAAATCCTAAAAATAACTTAGAATAAATGTATTAAAGTCTCAGCAAAATATAGGTATTAGGATGGGGAGGTAGAAGTAAAAATATTCAAAGCTATCATTTCAGATTAGGGAAAGGGGGAAGTGAAAATGTTCCAAGGCCTCATCTTACACTGGGTGTAGGAAGCAGCCAGATAATAGAGGATCTAAGTGGGGGGGAGGGGAGTTGGCATTTGTCACCATTTAATAGTGATGAAGGAAAGATAGACCCAACTGAGTACTAGGGAAAGAAACATTATCACTATTGGAATGGGAAATAATATTTAAGCTCCCAAATTTAATAAAAGGTCAAAACACCAATAACTAGCAACCAAAAAATAAGTAGCAAACAAAAATACAGAAAAGGAAAACCAGGAGACCACAAAATAAAATGAATAAAAAATATAAAATAAGGTAGGATGCTATATTTATACTATATGTTGGCTAATTGAATTTAAATAAAATAAAAGAATGCTATATAAAATGTAACAGTAATGACTGAAAGAATTGAATGTTCCTTGGAAAAACAGACACCATTAGATTGAGTTAAGAAACATATTTATAAATATGCTATTTAGAAGAAACAGCATACTTTAAACAGAGACATAGAAAAATTGGAGACTCTCAGGGTTGATATAAAGTCTGACTAGATGACCTAGAAAGCTTCCTGCCTCAAAAATATAGAATGTTGGCTGAAATAAAGCATACATACTTCTGAATACAGAGCTGAGTTCATAAGAAAGTATTAGTAATTGCCAGTAGCCAAAAATTAAAAGGGAGTTGGAAACTAGAATCCTAAGGCTAAGCTGCAGCTATGGTTGACCTGAGTAGGAGCAGGGGCAGGGATGGGGGTGGTGGGAGGAGTGGAAGGGTTCAATCCTGTGGGTAAAGAGCTGGAGTTTTAACATCTGGGGACAAGATCCCAGGCATAGTCCCATGAAAGGCAGTGTTGGTCCTCACATGCCACATAAAGCCTGCACCTCTGCAGAACCACATCCTCAGTGAGAAGAAAAATCGGAAAATCCAGCTACCAAACAGGGAGACAGAGATACTGGTCTGCCTCAATCTGTGGCTCACCTTATTTAGGCTTTTTCTTATGTCTTTTGATTAAGTTTTACAATTTGATCTGTCAAGGTCTTGCCCGTGTTTGGTTATTCCTGTGTATGTTATTTTGTTGTTGTCATCACTATTATAAAGGTACCTTCTAATTTATGTTGTCTGTTGCTAGTATAAAGAAATAACACTCGTCTTAAATCCAGCAACGCCGCTTGGTTCTTACTATTTCTAATAGTGTGTCCACAGATGCATGCAGATTTTTTTTGTAGCTATTCATATTATTTGAAAATAATGAAAGTATTGTTTTAGTTTCTAATTTTTAAACCTCTCATATTTTTACTTTTTTCAACCACAGTGGTTGGATTTCCAGTACAATATGTTATGATAGAATTGATGTCTTATTTCTTTTCTTATTCTAGGCTTTAAAAGGATTCCTCTAATATTTCACCATTAATAATAATAATACCTTCTACAGGTTTTTGGTAACAGTCTGTTCTGAAAGTCCAAGATCAGTCACCAGCCCCAGCCTGCAGAGGACAGCCACTGCTGAGCCTCCCATCCATGCTGGCGCCCTTCTTACCAACACATTCTTCTCCATGAGGAGAGAATAGGGAGTCCTCCTACCCAACTGGAAAACCCAGTCGGCCAGTGGATTTCTTGGTTCTAAATAGTGGTCCATTCTAGCGTGCCCACTTCTCCATGCCTTTTGATCCCTCCATCCAGTCTGCAGTGGAGTCCTGACATATCTATTCCACTCCATGTGGGTCATCACATTCATCTAGCTTTCAAGATCATTAAAAAAAAAAAAAATCATTCCAGTAGCTACTAGAATCACCATCCAGGGCTCTTGCAAGATTGTAAAGTTCTGTGTCATGGGACGGTACTCCCATGTTAACAAATTCTCTCACAGAGAGTTTTATGTTTTGATCCAGTGCCCACAGGATCTCCCAGCAGGCACACTCTCCAGTCCCTGCCCAGGGCATGTTAGCCAGGCCCCAGGGAAACCCCTGTCTTCTCAGCAGACTCAACAGTTGCCCAGTGGGGTCACACTGAGGTTTGGCCCTCATTATTGGTCTGGTGATAAGAAGGGAAGAATGGGGTAGCTGCTAAGGAAGTCAAGAGTTTCTTGCCTTTCATTTGCCTGAGTTAAGAGATAAGCTGGAAAGAAGAGGTTAAGGAAAAAGTAGGGCAAAGGACTTCCTATAGATGGAATCAAGTGGAAAGGACTCTTGGGCCCGACTTCTTCCAGTCAGCACAATGTTCTGGAGATCCATCCACACTCTTACGTGTGTCAGTGGCTCATTCCTTTTTGTGGCTGAGTAGTAATCCAGTGTTTAAGCATATCACATTCAGACTCTTTGTGTGTCCCCTCCAAAATGAAGGGCATGTTGCCTTACTTGTACAGTGTCCCACTAAATGAAAAAACAAAGAGACAACACTCAGCTTATCTCTTAACTCGGGCAAAAGACCCTGCAGGCAAAGCAACCCGTGAGGGGGATGGAAACTACCCTGCCAAGCAATAAGGACAGCCCTGAGCCAGCGAAGCCCGTGGGACTGACTCCGAGACGTGATCGCCTGCCCTTTCCTGCCCACCTGCACATACCCACTGGCCTGTTTTCCCACACTTTCCTTATATAAACCTGGAAATATAATCAGGGGAAAAAAAAGAATTTCTTGTAAGACATTTGCCTCATCTGAGGCATCTGCATGTTCTTCAAGCAAGGGGGTCTTCTATCTTCCAGCAAGAGGTCAGAGGTTTGAGAGGAACCTGGAGGGGTAGGATTTTCTAATGCATTCATCTCGATATTCCCATTCTGGATTATAGGGTCTCACTCCTTCCCTATCAAAGCTGTGACTTTGGCATGGGAGACTCATGAGGCTGAAGTTGAGCCTTCTCCAGAATCCTTCCAGTCTCACAGTTAAGTCCTGGGTTTGGTCTTCAGCGTCGTCTGCCCTTCTGTTGCAGGAGATGAAGTCTCCTTCTAGCTCCAAAGGAAGCATTTTAACTCACACTTTGCTTTAAATTGGTGATGGATCGCCCTGACCCTGTATTTTCTCTCTTCACAGCACCAATGATATTCTGCAATAGCCACTCAGTGATTCCACGTTCCTACAAGTCTGCCTTTCCCAGTATCTCTCCAATAGGAGATACTCTATGAATCAGCTTATCCCCTCACCCGAACCCTGCCTCAGTTCAGCACGGGTGATGTCTTAGCAGTTACACGGTTAGCACGTGCCGGGGGTGGGTGGCTCCTGACACTGTAGCCACCACGATGGAGTCCTGAGGCAGCGAGGCGGCAAGTGACCCGACACCAGAACGTCATCCTTACGGTCTCCTAGCAGCGGCCCTTGGAATGGGTTCCCTACAGGCAGAGCCTACGGCTAGCAACTGGGTGCATGCGGTACGTGGGAGAAATGCTGCTCAGGAAAAAGGCGAAGAAAAGCTCCCAGAATTGGGGAAAGAAGGACGTGGTCAGGGCACCTGGGCAGCCCAATTGGTCAAGTCCCACCTTTGGTTTTGGCTCAGGTCATGATCTCAGAGTGGTGAGATTGAGCCCCGCAGCTCCCTGCTCAGCGCGGGATCTGCTTGAGATTCTCTCTCTCCCTTCCCTCTGCCCCTCCCCTTGCTCACGCTCTCTCTCTCTCTCTCTCTCTCTCTCAAAAATAAATAAAAGCTTAAAAAAAATACAAAAAGAAAGATATAGACCCAGCTGGATTCTAGCCTTGCCCTAATCCATGGAGCTCACCATGGAGACACCCCCTCTTAAGGAAAGGGTGTGGTCCTTGGTCCCTGCGTCAGTCACTGACCCAGGCGAAGGGACATATAATCTCTTGCAAAGAGGCTTGTGTCCGTCAAGGGCACTTCTTCAGCAACGGGGAACTTGAGCCATCAGTTACCCCCACCAGGGAAGCTGGAGAATGGAAGCACCTGTCCAGTATAGGGGATCAAATTAGGAAGTGATAGCACCTACGGTGCTTCTGACCCTTTAAACAATGTCTTGGAAAACTTCCACTCAGTGGTCAGCAAATTCCCCGATGTTATCAGCACTTCCCTCTGTCTCCTAGCCCTCGTTTTGTCAATAGCCACTGTCCGGACTTTCTTAGCCCACTTCAGCTAGACTGCTGTCCCCACCATTCCACTGAGGCTGCCTCTGTCAACACCACTAGCTACAAGTCTCTAAGCTGCCCAAATCTGTAGTCATTCCTCTGAATTGACCTGACTTTTTCTTCACTCAGTGGCTTCTAGTACATCTCTTACATACTCCTATCTACCCACCTCCTAGGTTTTATTTTTTTTTAAAGATTGATTGGTTGATTGACTGATTCATGAGAGACAGAGAGGCAGAGACACAGGCAGAGGGAGAAGCAGGCTCCATGCAGGGAGCCCGATGTGTGACTCGATCCCGGAACCCAGGATCACGCCCTGGGCAAGAAGGCAGACGCTCAACCGCTGGGACCCCACTTCCTAGGATTTAAACACCATCTCTCTGAGGATCATCCCCCGATCCATATCTCTGGCCCTAGTCTCCCTCTGGAATTCCAGACTCGTATGTCCAGTTGGCTAAGTAGCCAATTGGATGTTTAATGATCATGAGACAAACTCTTGATCCCCCCCTCCTTTAATATCTCCTCCTCCTCCTTCCATCTTCTCATTCTCACTTAGGTAAAACATCTAGGAGTCATTCTTAACTCTTCTACTTCCCTCACCTCCCACATTAGATCTTTCAGCAAGCCTCCCAAACCCCTGCAAACGCGTACCAAATCGGCCTTCCTTCTCCCCATCTGCACTGACTGCCCTAATCTGTTACAGCACGTTCTCAACTCTGGACTCCAGGCTTGGTCTTCTCACTGGTCTCCCTGCTTCTGCCCTCCCCTCCTCCAGCCTACTATCCACCAGAAGTGGAGGGAATCTTTTTAAAGTGTAAGTCAGACCACGTCTTTTCCCCGCCTAAAACTCTCCAACGAGTTTCCATCACCCTAAAACCAAATCAAATTCCTTATTCAAGTTTGCAGAACTCCGGCCTATCTCTCCAGCCTCACCTCTATCACCCTTTCCTGCACACGCACACCTCCATGCTCTGTGTTCCTCAGACATCTCAAACTCATTCCTGCCTTAGGGCCTTTGCACTAACTGCACCCTCTACTGAGGATGTTCTTTTCTGGCTGGAAGCTCATTTATTCTTCATATTTTTTTCCACCAGCAGCACAACCCCTCTGACCTTCTGTCTATCTGATAACCTTGTCTGTCACTTCATAAGAAAACACAAGTCATCAAATGAGAACTCTACTACTCCTTTGGAGTACTACTACTACTACTCCTGGCATCATCTCCCTTCCCATCCCAAAGAATAGCATCGCCTACTCTTTCTCAAAAGGCCTTCTGCAGTTCTTTTGCATGTGGTCTGGATCCTTTCTACTGTTATTTAACAAGAACTGTACTACTCTGGTTACCACCATTCTCTCTGGTATCGTGAGTCTCTTCCTCCGTTGGCTCATTCCAGCGGCACAAAACATACTTTAACATCTCCTGACTTAAAAACAAACAAAGCTTATCCTTGGGACATTATTCCCTCACTACCACCCCGTTTTGCTGTTCCCCTTTGCTACAAACTGTCTTAACTCTGCCTTTTGTTTACTGTATTGTGATGCATTGACATCTGGGGCCTGAGTTACCCTGGAGGCCCGCCCCTCCCAGGGGGGCCAATACCTACAGATAGTAGATAATCTGCCCACAAGTGCATTTTTCAAATACAAACCAACCTACCCAGTGTCTGTACCCCATCCCACCTCTTTATCGCGCTTTCACACTCCAGGCTATTATCTCCCTGCCCTAATCACCTCAGGGCCAGGGACTGGACAACTAGAAACAGCCTCTGTGCCATGGGGCCTGCTGAAATTATCCAAACTAGCCAATCCAAAAACGGTTTTCCCTGCCCTGCTCCTTCTTTCTTGTGGAAACTACAATACTGGGATCCCTGGGTGGCGCAGCGGTTTAGCGCCTGCCTTTGGCCCAGGGCGCGATCCTGGAGACCCGGGATCGAATCCCACGTCGGGCTCCCGGTGCATGGAGCCTGCTTCTCCCTCTGCCTGTGTCTCTGCCTCTCTCTCTCAATCTGTGACTATCATAAAAAAATAAAAATTAAAAAAAAAAAGAAACTACAATACTCTTGCCCCGAGTTCCCCCTCTGTTTCTGCCTCCTGGACAGCTCTGGTGTGGCCCTGTGTGGCCCCCTCCCCTTGGCAACCATAACAAACCATGTTTTCAATGACAATTGTCTGCTTATCTGTTGGCCTTACTACACCTCAAGAGTTTCTACTTTTTGGAACACAAAAGTGTTGCTTCTAGACTTGTCTCTCATGCTCATTTCCCATGAGCCTCAACTGGGCATGGGGAACTAGATCTAGCTTCCGCTCCCACGGGTGCACTGACGCTGCTCTCACCAAGACTACCAATGACCAGCAAATTCAATGCTGCCAAACAGAATAGGCATTTTCTGACCAGCCACTCATCCTTTCAATAAGTGTTTATTAAATCTCTCTCTCTTGTGAGAGGCATTCGGACTCCAACAGTGAACAGGTCAGATAGGGCCCAATCCCCACGGAGCTTACACACGAGTGAGGCAGACACACAATGAGCTAGTCTAACAGTGTTAAGGGGCACTTGACAGGTAACACTCCTGCTGCCGCCAAATGGGCAACCAAGGTCCCAACCTGAGGATAAAGGGGAGCTAAGTACCTCTCCCTCCCAAGGTAGCCACAGCTGTCAGGAGGGCCAGTTAGTCCATCGCAACCTACCAAGAGGCAGCACCCCCACCCCACACCTCTGCACTGGTAAGATAGAGGCCTGGGGAGGGAAGAGAAAGGAGAGACTCCAGTCCCGAGTTACTGCTTTATGGGGAGCATCTGTAAATGCTAAGGGGTTTATTTCTCGCCTCCCTATGTGGGCAGAAAGAATATATCTTCACTCAAAGCCAAATGAAATAAGAGCTCTAAAATACCTTGTCGTAGAGATCAGGGTTGCTGGCAAGGAGGGAATGTTGCCCCTCTCCCTGGAATGGCTTCTGGCTGAACCGTAGAACGTTGTGGCTCAATCTGGTGCTGCTAAGGGAGCTCCCCGAGACAAACTGACCAGAGCGTCCCGAGGTCTGAGAGTACGTGTCAGCGCAGAGAATGCACGCCTCCCACCCAGCGTTTCTTGAACGAGGGAAACCGGCAAGCGCGTAGCTCCCTTAGAAAGGTTAAGTTGTCCCCAAATTCATCAGTTACCAAGACAAAGGGGATCAGGGAGCCTGAGGGGAGTGGGCAGGAAACCATCATAAATATGGCCAGTTTATAGACCGGGGCTGAGGACATAAAGGAGAAAGGCAATTTCTCAAAAGCAGAGTGAGCTACAATCTGAGATTTCAGGGTCCTGGGGAAATCCTGCCCAGCTCTCTTGATGAAGAAACTAAAGCATCTTGAGATCCTTCCTTAACATCATGTTTGTGGACAAAAGGATCACAGAGGGAAAGGATTCAATAGGTATTTTTATTGGGAAAGGAATCCCAAAAGAGAAGGCTGAGGATTACAAGTCTGACCTGGGCTCACCATGCACCATGCTGTCTGCATGAGGACAGAAGGTCCTTTACTGCCCAAGACCAGCCTGGTTTATTCCTAAAATCTAAAAGCAAATAGTCTTGACCCCAGAAATCAGTAGTGTCTTGAGGTGGATAAAGCTTATAAAGTTTGCTTATCACATGGTCTTCCCCACCTTTCTTGTCACTGTCATTTAGCTGAATCCCCATTATACATGTATTGGCTTTGCTCAGTAGGGTTCCAGAGTCTCATCTTCCAGACTCAAGGGGCTATTTGACCTCACAGGGAAAATACAGGTTTCCAGGTACTGGGTCACATCCATCTGAAAGGAAGACTAAGGGGAAAAGTATGGGACCAGGACTAGTGTCTGAGGCCTCTTCTTATTTTCTAGGCAACTTCTTGCTGCCTTTAAGGCCTCTGTGGAATGAGGAGGGGTATGGAAGGGCTGGACGAAAGGTGGAAAACGGAGGACAAAGTGATGGGGGTGGGGACACAGAGGAGGGAAGAGGGGAAGAGGAAACGAGGGGCATTGATGGGTTGACTCATTTGTTGGTTCTCACCATCTCATTCCTGTCTCTAAAAAACGGAAACACCTACTTTACTTAAGCCATAAGGTTACCATGAGCACCAAGTGATACACATGCAAGAGAACTGCTTAAAGCATGGAGCCCTGGGTCAACGTGAAGTTAGGGCCAATTTTGAAAATAGATCGAAGTCCCTAAAATTACATCATTTAACACAGAGAAGGGCCTCTTGACCCAAACTACTTATTTTTTCCTCACTACTTACAAATGTAAGAGAAACGTTCTGTCCGCAAGCTCCTCCTGCCACATACACACGCTGGGAGAGGATCAATGGACCACCGGGCTCTGGCGCCCAATGAGCGGGCACTGGTAGCTGGCCCGTGCAAGCGTGGGCTTGATGACGTGGCCACACTTGTGTATGTGAGTAGGGGACTGCAAAACGCTCCTTCATGTATCGGTTTTTAAAAACCAACAGCAGAGAGTCTGTGAGAAGTACCAAAAAGATTTCCATCGTGGCCTGCTATGACAGAGGGCAAAGGACACGAAATGGAACCTGTAGGGATGAGAACCAAGACCAGAGCGTGAGGCCAAAGCCAGCACATGGATACTAGACATCCCCTGCATCACGGCCCCGTCTCGTGGCCTTCAGGGAATTTTATGTGGAGGCTTTTTACTCCATGGCAAACGTGTGTAAATTTGTAGATGGACCTATTTTTGTTTTTTTTCGGCTGACGGGTTGGTTGTTTGCTTCCCTTGGGACCCTTGAGCATAAACAGGGACATCACGGTATCTGCCGCCCAAAGACCAACTGAAATTAAAAATAAGCAGCCTATGAGTTGATCGATAATCGGAGTGCTGCGGAGATAGACCCCAAGGAAGGACATCGAGAAACAAGACAGGGGCGCCTGGGGGGCTCAGTCCATTAAGCCTCTGGCTGTTGATTTAGGCTCAAGAGTCTGCTTAAGACTCTCTCTCTCTCTCTTTGTCCCCACCCCATGGCATGTGCACGCACGCACGAGTGCTCTCACTCTCTAAAAAAGAAAAGGGAAGAAAGAAAAGAAAAGAAAGGAAAGGAAAGAGGAAAGGAAAGAAGGAAAGGAAAGGAAAGGAAAGGAAAGGAAAGGAAAGGAAAGGAAAGGAAAGGAAAGGAAAGGAAAAGGAAAGAAAGAAAGAAAAGAAAAGAAAAAAGAAGAAACAAGAAGGATGCCGTGTTAAAGGAGGGAAAGCTCGCTGCTTTGGGCCGTCAAATCCACCAAATCAACCCCGGGGATGACGGAATGAGATGTGGAGGCCAGCTAATCCCCTCAAGTGGAAGGAAAGGCGTAATTCAAGCAGAGAGGAGTCACGGCACCTCCGACTCCCATAGTAACACTTCGCCCAGGGCCAGCCCCCCTTAGGGTGGGAGCTCAGTTAGACAAAGATGGAATCAAACAAAAAATTACCTTCATCCCGTAACTGAAAAGTCAGTGTGCCTTCCGGTTGCTCTCAGGCACTGTAAAGACATCTACGGAGTTAAAGAACTTTATTAGACCCTGAGCCGAGCCGTCCCGGTCAGTTTATGTGCAAGTGTTACCTTCCCAGAGAGGCCTGCTCGGGCTTAAACTGCAGCGACCCCCTCCCTCCATACTCCACCTGTCCCTTATCCTGCTCTATTTTTTGTTTCCCTAAAGCACTTATCACCTTATTATATTCTATGCAATTTCCTCATTGCGATAATTGCTTATGGTCTGTCTCCCCACCACCAGAACAGAAGCCCTAGAAGAAGGGAAACCTAGTCTGTTTTGCTCACGGATAGATTCCAGCTGAAGGGGGCAGCCCGGGTGGCTCAGCGGTTTAGCATCTACCTCCAGCCCAGGGCGTGATCCTGGAGACCCGGGATCGAGTCCTGCGTCGGGCTCCCTGCATGGAGCCTGCTTCTCCCTCTGTCTGTGTCTCTGTGTCTCTCATGAATAAATAAATAAAATATTTATTAAAAAAAAAGATTCCAGCTGAAGAGAACAGGGCCTCCCACATCCCGTACCCTCAGGACGTGTTTGCTCAGTGAGAGAGGAGTCCTTCCTTACTCTCCACACCTCAAATCCTTCCAGAATCAGCCTGAGTCACGAGTTTCAAATTTTAGGGTTAAATTAGGGAGACCCAAAGCCAGAGGTGAGATTAGAAAATATCGGAAAATACTTCCTAGGCATAAATAAAAATTAGGAAATAAACTTTTTTAGCAAATGTTTATTTATATCAAAATACAAAACATTTCTGAAGCAGAGTAATATTACATGAGGAGCAGTTAAATACTAAACTTCTTTTCATCAGTTTAACTTGCAACACTCCCAGGATACCTTCACTGGCTACGCATCTCGTCGTCGGATGTGCCCTTTTTCCTGTTTTTCGTTTGTTTGCTTATGCACGTGTTTGCTTGTTTTGATTTTTAACTCACTATAGGAACATGCGGTGTTACTGGAGATAAGTTGGTTAGTATCCGGCAAGCCTGAAAGTACCAGCGAGTGGAGCCTGGCATGGCAGCTGGAGCCAACGCAGGCTGCAGATAGATCCTCTCCCTAATTGAATTCAGGGCGTCACTCGGTTTTTTTAACTGGCGAGAGTCTAAGGCCAAAGGAGTCCTTGGTAGCTAGGGCAGGCTTTATTGCTTAGGGCCGAGGGCGGGCGTGGCTGAGGGGTGGTCTCAAGCCAGGTCTTCTTTGCGGATGGGGAAGGGGTAGGACAGCCAATCAGAGCCCATTGGAGGGGCAGCAGCTCGAACAGGCCGGGGCCTGGGATGGAGGTCAAGGAACCCTGCCCGAGGAGCCCCCTTCCCCAAGAGGACAAGCCAGAGCTGGAGAGAGGAATGCTTCCTCCCTGCCTCGGCAGCCCGGGATCCGGTGGCCGGAGCGCCTGCCTCTTGGATGGGCTCTTCATAGATGCTTAGCATTTGGAGATTTTGAGGGAAAAGCACCTGGTTAAGAGTGGCTGTTTCCATACACCCCCTTTCCCTGACGGAGGGGAGAGGGAAGGACAGGAAATAGGGGAGAGGAGATGCTCCCCCTTTCATTACAGCCAGCCCCCTCCCCGAGCCAACCTGGGTCTCCCTTTCAGACCCCCGGGGAACGCATTTGCTTTGGCATTGTGCACCTGTAAGCACACGCACACGCACACATGTACACACCCACACATACACAAATGCCTCGTTTCCCTTCAGTCTACTCAGGAGGCAGCACGGTGTCCCATCTTCACCAGGATCCTCTGCTCCCAGGCGTCCCCGTGGCCCCCAGGTCCTCGAGACCCGGCCCCAGGCTTGGCACAGGCTGGCATCCACCCCCAGGCTTTTGAGAAGAGGGTGAGAGAGCAGGAAGCTACCAGAGACCGGCCGTACAGAGTGTAAGTATGTCCACATAAGGCTTTGGTACAGCACCGATTTAATGTTCTTACAGTTTGACTTCTAAATCGTCTCTTAGAAGGAAAAAAAAAAAAAAAGCTTACTGAAAAAATAGTGTTTTTATTTACTTTTGAGTTACATACCTGAAGTTCAAAAAGTAAGCCTCTAGTTGCCATTCAAATCCACACGTAAAGGTGTTCTGTGTGCAGCTGTACAATTTGTTGGTTTGTCTTTAATAATTAACCAAAGTCCGCCAACCAAAGCCGTGAAGTCAGCTGCCCGTGATAACTGACTTTCACCAGCCCGTACACAAAGAAAAGAGAGGGAGAGAACACAAAGGCCACCCCCATGTCTCCCACCCCCAACCCCCAGGGAGAAAAGAAATTAGAGAGAAGACAAAATACAGCAAGGATTTAAGGAACCAGTGGGACGAAGGAGGTTCAGTCCAGCTGGCCTCTTCAGGAACAGCACCATAGAGCACCCTAGCGCGGTTATGTGGTTAATACTTGACATTCAAGAATGGAAACGAGGTTTGAATGGTGTCCCGAGAAGACCCGGCATGGGTGGGGCGTGGCTCCCAAAGAAAGCTGAAGAAGGGAAAGAAAGAGGGTGAAGTGAGAGCAAGAGCTCCCGTGACGGAACTGATGGTCGCATCCAGACTCGCCAGGAAAGGACTGGGAGGCTACCGGGCGTCTGGAGGCTGGGGGCCTCGGGGAGGGAGCCCCGGGAGCCCCACCCGGTCCGCGGACCCCGGGGAGACGGGGAAGGAAGTCACACCCCATGGCCTCCAGGTGTGCGGTGGAAGACGTGCCCAGGATGCAGCATCTGTCCTGGCGGCAGAGAGGACGCTGCACCTGCAGGGCGCCCCCCCCCCCACAAGAAGCAGGTCGGGGCTGCGCAAAGGGGGCGGCGGCCGAAAGCCCACACCACCCGGCCAGCCCCGCAGACGGCGGCGTGGAAGGGACGTCCGAGGGGCAGGTCAAGACCCTTGGAGACCGGTAAGCGGAGCTTCCCACTGCTCTTCTTCCCTGCCGCACCATTCCGCCCAGGGCTCCAGCAGCCGAGACCCTTCCAGAAGCGCCCCCGCCCAGCCCGTTCGCTCAGCAGTCGGTATGGAGGCCTGTCCTGCTCCCCCCACTCCGGACATCGGACATCGCAGGCCGCCAGCAGGGGCATCTCCAGCGGAGGAGCCCCCCCCACAGCTGATGACAAAGGGGGGAAGCCTGTGACCCCCACAGTCCCGGACCCGTCTGCTCCCAGCCCTTGCCCCGTCCAGCAGCCAGAGGCAGCACAAGTCCAACAACTCCCCGGGGTCCGCCGCCAGCCGCCAGCCGAAAAGCCAAACTGCAGTATCCCTCCTACCGAGGGCCAAGGAGGGGGGGGCCAAGGAGCGTGGCTCCCAGCGCGGGCCACGGGCCTCCTCCGAGCACCCATCACCAACCGGCCCCACTAACCGACAGGCCCCAGACAGGAACTTCTGCCTACTCCATATAGAACCAGATCTCAACCCATTTTGCTCCGTGGGACTTTGTAGAAGGCTGGCTCTTCAGAGAGCCTGGAACCCTACCCCGGGCGCTCTCCCTCCCCGCTCCGCTGTCTGCCTTTCACCTCTCTCTGAGGGCCGACGGCCAGGACCGTGGAAAGGGCCGAAGTGAGTATCCGATCCCCTCCAAGCACCACAATTTCAAGGGGGACCCACGTCCCTTGTCTTCATTTTTCCTTCCATACATGAAAGAGTCCAACTGGAGGTTAGAGAATGAAATGGGAATGTGGCCAGTGACTTTTGACCTTGTAACTCTGATGCTGCTGAGGATTCTAAGCTTTGAGTATAATGTGGGAAGAAGTAAGTTTTAGAGCGACTGTAGATCTACGGAGGGTACTACTATCTCTCTGAGAGGCCTGGGATGCTAAAGTGATTTATTCTGCTGGTCGCGTGAGTACCAGAAATGGGACAGAGTCTACGGAGAAAGAAGGGATGACCACTTTAAGAGCCAAAACAAAACAAAACAAAACCAATAATGGGAAGCCCTCATTGTGTGGAGGCTTGGATGGGTTGAAAGGGGTTAGGTCGCGAGCTGGGAAGGGACATAGAATGTGCTGCTTTGTCTCTTGCCCAGCCTCCCTGAAAAACCTTACTAAGAAACATCTGGCTATATCCTCCTTTGGCCTCCTGGAAGACTGCAGAAAAAGTTGGTCAAGGATGGACACGACGGCCAACTGGACTCAGTGTTAGCGCCCTTCCAGTACTGTCTGGACAAAGCCCATTTTCCTTCGGTGTCCTTAGAAAATGAGAAGTGTTTTGAGCAAGTACTCCCGGGGCCTCTAGGACAGTGCCTGAGTGGACGGCAAAGCCCCATAAGGTTTACACTGTTGGGGCAGTAGGGTCAGGAGTCAGGCTCAAGCTCTACCCCAACCTACTCTTCCCATAATATCCCCAAATGGTAAAGAGAGCTCCTACTGGTGGCCGAAGCATCGGAGTCCTTCTAATGATCAAACTCCGTTAAGACAGAAACTCTGGGACAACACGACACTTTGGTTGGGGAGGAAGGGTTAGTATTGCCTTTTTTTAGTTGACAAGAAGGATGAGAGCAGAAAAGGCTGCAGGCACACGTCTCTCCTGGCTGCCTGTACCATCTGGCCCTTTCCCAGCTTCAAACACATCACTCTGAGCTCTGGCAAGTCAGAAGGAAAAGCTAGCACCCAAGAGACAATTGCTGAGGCTGCAAGGTGCACAGCCCTTGCAGCGTATGTGAGGTCTTGAATTCTCAAGGAGGTATTCTTCAGGCCGCACAAAGTTTCCTGCGCCAGTGCAAGTGAGCTCCCGCTCTCCAAAATCTCCAATTCTGGGCCAAGTTCGTCCAGTGTGGTGATGTTTGGCTCTGTTAAGTTCCCAGGGAGCAGGAGGTTCCACCCAGCCCCATCCTCCCCGTCACGCCCAGAGTGCTTCTCCCGCACCTCATCCTCCACTCCGTGTCCCAGGACTCGACCACCCTATTTCCAGTGACACCGTATTTTTCCGATCAAAATAATAACTCTAAGAACGCATATAAGACATGTTTATATTAGATATATCACATTCACACTGGTTCCAAGAATCTGCAGCAAGAATGACCCGGGTATTCGTCTCCAGGCCTGAGCCCGTGCAGGCGGCCTGGACAAGCTGTCTCGAGGCGCCTCCCTCCCGCTACCACACCGTCCGAGAGCGCGCGGGTCAAGGTGCTGTAACCTAGGTGCTGTCAGCCCGCAGGGAACCCTAGCCTCCTTCCTAATGCCGCTGAGCCGGGTTCCTTCAGAGGAGCCGGGTACCAACCCCTGGCAACAGGAGGGCAGACTCACAGTCGTCACTCTCCGTCCTCACCGCAGTAGGCACCGTGCCAACGTGTTCGAGCCTCAGTGTCCTTCCCCGAATCCCGGTTCCTTGGGGCCATCAGATCCGGCAGCTTCCCACAACCCTCGGCTCACTTGTCCTTTCCGCAAGTCGATCATTCGTTTTGCTATTTTTTTTTTTTTAATCTTCCTGTACGCACATTCCCATCCGGAAGACCCCAGCAACTCTAGGCAGAGAGCGTCTCAGGGGAAGAGCGGCATGGAGGGAGGACGGGGGAGGTGGGGGCATCAAGGCATGAGCTCGTATTCCAGGCCACCTGGGCAAGGCGGTCCGGCTCAAGACGTCTCTAAGCACAGGTACAAAAATAAAGCAAACTATGACTTCATATAGATATATAGATATATAGATAAGCTAGCTAGCTAGACTTTATATAGGCTTTCTGTATATTTATATATGTGCGCCCAGGGCGTGAGCCCCACTCCTCCTGCCCAGCTTGAGTCTCCTGTCCTCCCGCTTCCCACTCCCCAGATGCCCCACTTGCCTGAAGCCTCCCACTCCTGACTACTGCATCTGATCCTTGCACCCACCCACCCATTACATAAGTTCCCTCTCTCCTTAAAATAGAACAAATTATATGCACTTATATAATTTTATATACAATCTCCATAAAAAATACACTAAGGATGGTGTGTCACTAATTTCACCCTCCTACCTACACAGAAGTTGCCTATCAAAGAGTCAACCAAAGAGGGGGTCGTCCGGGCCTGATGCTCCTCAGGCAAATTAGTTGTGTCCTTATAAACCTCTAGACACACACACACACACACACACACACACACCTCAAACCACAAACACACCCCACACCGCACGCACCACAAACCACACACCCACATACGGCAAAGACGCCAGACACAAACACCCACGTACCCCATACACGCACACCACACTCACATACACACACCACAAACACGCCAAACACAAACACCTACATCACACAACACAACAGCACACACTCCCCAAACACCACATACACACCACGCCCACACACTCTCACACGCAAACCCCAGTCTCGCACCCACACGGCGCACACACGTTCTCACTTCCTGAGCCCAGGAAAGGAGCACAGACTAGACAGCTGGCGGGGGCCGGAGAACCAGGGAGACGACCCCGCAACTTAGAGGGACGGGGGAGACGGCCCCGTTCCTGGCCCAGGTAGGCCGCTGTCCACTGACAGACCTCTCTGCTCGCATGGGCAGTGAATACGCACTGACAAAGCGACTGGCAACTGCCTTCCACGGACTACAAGATGCCCATGAGGAGGTCTATTCCCCTCTATCAGAAATGAGGTTTCAAGGATGCCCTAAGCCAAAAGGAAGCACAAAGCCTCGAAGCCCTCATCGCCCACGAGGAGGGTCTGCACTTGCCCCTTCCACCTAATATGTGAAAACCCCAAAAACATGCTTGCAGTGTTTCTAAGGCTGAAAATGTAAATCCCGCCCCCCCCAGCCCAACCCATCTCCCCTCCCAGATTCCCTTCCCCACCCAACCGTCTCCCCATCTGTAAACCATGCACAAATTTAAGATCCCTGGAGCCGTAAAGAAGTGGGGTAAGGAAGGAAAGGCCTAGCTGGTGTGTATATGGGGTGGAGGTGGAGAGCTTGCCCTAGTTCCTAAAATAAATCCAGGAAATCCAGTGCCAGGGATAGGTGGGGACGGTGAAGCACATTCCTTCGAGACCAAAAGGAACAACAGGCCAAGACAGCCATCCACGTCCCCATCCAGCGGGATGGGAAAGGCAAACAGCCAAGGTACCGGGGACAGGAACTGAGCCTCTGCACCCCCCTCACTCCCCAACCTAAGTCTCCCCAGCCAGGGGTCCAGAGCTGCCCATTACGTCTTCAACAACCCCAACTACTACTACCGACCCATGACAGAAGAGAATACCTAAGTGAGTTCGACTGCTGGCTGCCATCCTAGCAAGGGATTTATTAACAGAGATCCTCCAACTCTCCCTTCCATAAGGTGTGGCAGGCCATTAAGGATATTTGCACTGATACTTCAGTTTTCTTTATCCTACCCAGAAACCCTTGGGGTAAGGTCTGGGGCAGGGGGCGGGGAGGGGCATGTCTTTGGATCAGATCTATTAGGAATTATTTGATCAGCTCAAAATGAGGTTGTGAAACCACTTCCAAAACACAGAACATGTGGTGAGGACATTCTATTTGTTCACGACTTATTTGAAAACTACGGACGGGGGCGGGGGGGGGCAGAAAAAAAGCCCTAGAGCAGCATGATTTCACCACCAATCAGAAGGATGGGGGGTAATGGGGACCCCCCCACCTCCCTAACCGAACGTCAAGGTGCCAGGAGGGCTGGCGTCCCACCTGGGCTTGATTTTTATGGACTTCTTCTAAAGAAGAGATTTTTCATTCTGCCTCTCGATGTGAGAGGAAGCCGGGCTGCGGACTCGGAGAGGACAGAGGAAGGGCCGGTCTCGTTTGTCCTTCGATGCCAGACTCTGGCCTCACGCCGTCGAAGGAGGAGAAAGTGAGAACGAGACCTCCAGGTCTGGAGCCACTGTGTGGCTTCACGGTCCAAAGGCAGCCTCTGTGCTCAAGAAGAAAAGGGGACAGGTGCACCAGCCACCACCACCCCCCCACCCCCGTCCTCCTCCACAAGCAACCGCGTCTTCCGATCACGGGAGAGAGGGGAGGGAAAAGGCCGCCCGACGCTCCCGCTTAGGAAAACGAGCACACGAAGCTCATGAGAACGAGTCTTCCTTCTCCCCCGACACAGAGCTGGCGATCCGACGGGGCTCTCAGGACAAATCTCCTAGCTCCGGGCCTGAGCAACCCCGGAAAGCAGACGGATGAAGTTGAAGGACATCACAGAGGATATGACCGCGTTTGGCTCGGGCACTTCGTGTTATAGGCTAATTCTAGGAGACGCGAGGGAGGCCAGCTAAGGACGCGAGACCCGTCCCGAGAGCCAGGCTGGGCCGCTGGGCCGAGACCCTGCTCCTCAGTCCGTCTTCAACGGCTCCATCACCCTCCCACCCTGTCCCCCAAACCATCCTTGCTGCCACCACTCCCCAGCCTGCCCCGCCCCGGGCAATGGCGCGTCTTTGCTTTCTTGGGATGACCCCCATCCCTACCCAACTTGTACATGGTACCCTTAGGGGTAAGTTGCCACATGCTGCAAACAGAAAGGTAAGGCTTGATGTTCCCCATCCTGCCTTGGCCTCACTATCACATCTCAGGGTCCCCACCGCCTCCCATGGGATTGACCTCGCCCTCCATCCCCCTTCCGGCCTTACAGACCCTGCACAAAAGCTCTGACCTCCTTTCTGTGCTCCCCCTCTCTGACTCCCGCTCCTGAAACACCCCACCCCGCCAAGTCCTTTATTCACCTTAGATCCGGACCATCCCCCCCAGAGCAACAAGGGCGGCCCCTGGGGCTCCAAGCATCCGGCCTGCCCAAGCCTGCCTCCCTGTGTCCTACAGAGGACATGACATGATGGCAGGGCGGGCCAGGAGGGCGGATGAAGACGCGCGCTCTTCCCCGCTCCCGCCCTCTCTACCCTTTGACTCTTTCCGACTGCTCCCCAGCGACCCGTGAGGGTGCCCCAAAGCTCCTCTACATGCAAGCAAAGCAAGCCCGAGATTAACCATTAGCTTCTCTTTTCTTATGTTTCTACATAGTAATAAAACGTACTTTATGTACAATTCTCCCCCCAGCCCACCCCAACCCCCCAGAAGGCTTTCTAACAAAACTGGAAGAAACAGCTGCAGCCACGCACACCTCGGCCCTGGATTCTAATCCCGGGGAGGGGCAAAGTCGCCCTGACGTTTTTTTGTGAAGTCTGTTTCTCCCTTGAAGCTACTGTTTTGTCAACTCAGCAAAAACAACAAAACGAAAACGAGGTAAAAAACAAGAACCAAGCTAGTCAGGAAATTTCACATCTGAACCCTACCCGGTTTCCTCTGCATAAAAAGGCCACAGGAAAACAACTGGAATCGACACGACTCTATAAATATTTTAGATCCCAAACCAAAATAAAGACGAGAGAGCATTGAGAAGTGTCAGTGGTCACCCACCCCTGCCTGAGAGGCCCCGGCGCACGGCCGCCGGGCACAGGCCCTTCACAGCAGCCTCCCTCTGGAGAAAGGGGACCCTCCAGGGGCCTCGAGCGCCGGCCCCCGGGTCAGGGAGGAGGCAGGCAGGGCTCCCCGCATGGGCCCCACTGGGCCCCGGACGCCTACCCGCATGCAGGGCCCCACACGAGCCACGGAGCCATGCCGGAGCCGCGCCATGTGGTCAGCGGGCTTCCGAGATCCAGGATCCGATTCCTCCTCCTTGCTAGTCCCCCCCCCCCGCCCCCGCGCTGTCAGCCTGAGCCCCTCAGGACCCATGGCCCCCGTCCTGCTGCACGAGCCCCCGGCCCCCGAGGCAGTCCCGGGGCTCAGTCAGGCGCAGGCGGGAACCCGGGATGCAAGGCATGGGCTTTTGTGGGGCTGCCTCCCCGCGAAGGCACCAGGCCTGGAAGGGAGGGGTCTGGGGGGTGTCTGCTGGCCCCGCGGTGGGGCACGAGGTGGTGGGAGCTCAAGAGGGTGCACTGCGATTGCCAGTGGGGAGGAGAGGACAGTGGGCCCTAGCGATGACGACGGCCCCGTCATGCACACGCGGGCACACACCCCGCATGGAAGCATGTGCCCATGGCCCCTTTACCCTCCGTCGCGTGGACGGGGGGACGGCGCCCAAAGGGCCGGGAGAGCCCCAGGTGCAGGGGGCCGCCGGCCTTCCAGGACACGGCCGCGGGAGGACGGGAGGCTGCGGCCGTGAAGAGCCGTGTGGTGTCCCTCCCCCAGCCTGGGGACGCAAGCAGAGCCCAAGCATTTGGTCTGATGTGCCGAGGTAAGGGCCCCGCCAGAGGCAGGGAAGACAGGAGTCAGCACCGTGGAAGCTCCGAGACCGCCTGGGGTGGGCCCTTGACCGGGAGCCGGGAGCCGTAGCCAGGGGGGCCCCGAGGGTGCCCCGAAGAGCCTATGCCCCCCCACCTCCTCCTCTTCCTTTCCACGCTTGGGACCTAGAATTCGAGCACAGCGCCCAGGAAGGGCCCCCCCCACCCTAAGGTCCCACGGATCACACCCCCACATTTCAGCCGGGATCCGCCCGGTCGGCACGCACCCCGCGCACCAGGACAGGCTGCAAGTGACCCAGCGGGAGACCCGCGACCGCTCCCTGCACGCCCGGGCGGAGGTAGAGCTGCCCTGGGGCGCCAGGCGGAGGCCCGGCCTCTGCCCCTCCTCACCCTGGCCGGGTGGTCCCGGATGCCCGAGGCCCAGGGCAGGGAGCACAGAGGGTCCCCAGGGTGAGGCCCTCCCCCTCCGCCTCCCCACCCTCGGGTGACCCGTGGCTGGGGACGTGGAGACCCCCAAGACGGAGTCGGGCCCCACTGGCGGGGCGACAGGACGGAAGCACCAGAGCTTGTGCGGCAGAGAAGAACCGACCCTAAGATGGGGCTCCCAGCGAGGCGCCGCTCCCCAGCCCTCGGGGCCTCCCCCTGCGCCGCTCTCCTGCTAGCAACTGTGCGGAGCCTCTGGCGCTTTGACCAGGCGGCAGCCACACAGGTGGCGGGGAGAGGCAGGTGCCCGGAGCCGCCAGGACCAGAGCACCAGGAGGAGACCCGTCGAGGACCCGCAGCACCTTTATCCCCAGGCGGCCAGAGCACGGGCCCCACGGAGCGGGGCACTGCCCGGCAGCACCACCATCCACCATCGCACTGGGACACAGACGCACCCTCAGGCAGGGCAACACGGCCTCACAGGCGCTTCTGCTGCTAACGCTGTGAACTAGGACGAGATTGTGGCAGAAAAGGTCGGAGCCCAGGCCCCGGCCCACCTCCCCTTCCAGCTCCACCCCTGCCTCAGCCGGTTCCTGTAAATGAATCCAGGGGACGGCAGGGGGCCCAGCGTGCCCCCAGGACCGGGAATCTGGGCCGCTCCCTTTGCCTGGCCTGACCCGACCCGACCCGACCCGACCCAGCAGCTGAACCCCGGGCCGAGAGGAGCCCGCAGGCAGCACGCGGGGAGGCGGGAGGAGCCGCAGGCGGGCCCGCAAGTGGCAATTACTCAATCTGGGGAATTAGCTCCCACAAAAGGAAAGGAGGGATCCAATCCTCCACTCGGGAGGGCGCTGAGCCGAGCAGGATATAAATAGAGCCGCGGCAGCTCAGGGCTCAGCACCGGGGCCGCAGGACGGGGGGCTGCGGGGGGGCCGCCTCGCTGCTGAGCAGCCCCCGCTGCGTGGCCTGAGCCGGGCCCAAGGCTCGGGTTTAGCTGTGCGGTAGCCCAGCCGCGGCCCCTCCGTGCTCGGGGAGTTCAGGGGAGGAGGCCCGGCTCCTGGCTGCGGGGGGACGCCCGCTGGCCCTGCGGGTCCCCCCCACGGACCCCACGCCTTCGCCGCGCTCCTCCTCCTTCCTCCACTGACCACAGAAATAAACAGCACTTTGCTTCAATGTACATATATATACATAGAGAGGCCCACAAACTACATACGATGCATTTGTATCTATATCTATGTATATGTAGATTCGGAAGAGGGGAGGGGAGCCCAGCCCTCCTCCAGGACCCGAACACCCCACAGAGCGGAGAGCAGTAAGAGCCATCGCTTTCCCTTCCTCGCTCCCAAGGGATCTGCGGAGGCGGAAACATCCCGCCGCCGCCGGAGAGCCAAGGGGGGCAAGGCGGGTCCCTCCCTGACCCCTGTTGGCTTCCTAATCGCTCCCACGAGCCCCGGCCCTCTGTCCTCACGGCGACGCCGCCGGCCAGGCCGCGGGGGAAGCAGCCCCCCAGCCGCCCCCCTGCCGGCACACCCCGGCCCCCTCCCCGGCCCCTCAGCCCAGCGCCGCCGCGACGCCGCTCTGGGACCGCTCAGCGCTCGTGGCGTCACAGCAAGGTGGCGTGGCCGGGGTCGTCGTGATCCACGCTGTTGAGAATCGCCGTCTGGTCTTCCGGGAGCTGGCGGTGGCACAGGTCTGAGAGGCGGGCAAAGGGGTCAGGCCGAGAATGTCTCTTCTTCTTTCGGAGGCAGACGGCTTCATCGGGCCACAGAACCTGGGAGTCTGGAAGCTGCTGAGCCTGGGAGGCAGGACCGTCTAGGGAGGAGGGAACAGGTGCAGCAAACAAACAGGAAGAAAATAAAGTGGGTGAAAGGGAAGACAGTAACCCCACGCACTCACCTCTTCCATCCGCGGAGACTCACACCCCGGGCTTTCTAGCAGGACGAGACTCATCAGCGTAGCCGGGCCGGGGGTGACCGCAGCAGACAACCCCGTCGTCACCACCAGTGACCCCTCAGCCCCTTGTGGTGCAGCCAGGGCTGGGGGCCCTGTGGCCGAGGGGGTCCTTGCTGGGCACCAATGACCCGCATCCACTCCCCTGGGTGCACGGAGAGCGGAGGGAAGCAGGATGCGCCCAGTCCACCGGCACTTATCTTTTATGTAATATTAAATGTTTTGATTTAAAACCTGTTATCTAGTATTTTAACTTTTATCAGAGTAATATCGATATTTCTCCTTCCATGCCTCCCAGGTACCAAGCATCATTGTAGGAGCTGGGGATTGGGGCTTCCAAGGATGGGTGGACCTCAACACGTGCTGTCACCCCCCGCCCCACAGCAGTGATGGACTCTACCCAAGACTTCAATCCTTGCCGTAGAGCCAGGCGAGGCCCTTCCTAGACGCCAGGGCCACCACGCTGCCTCGTGGCTCTTCTGCAGATACGGCAGTAAAGGGCTGGGTTTCTAGAAAATTATACTTTAGTGTGGACTTAAAAAATACAGAAATAAAATTTCCAGATCCTGAAAGTCCTACAAAGAAAGATGAAAAGAAGGCCACGTGAGAGCAAATGACTAAGCACGGTCCTGGGGTGCCTGGGTGGCTCGGTGAGTTAGCGTCTGCCTTCAGCTCAGGGCGTGATCTCAGGGGTCCCGGGATCAAGCCCCACCTCAGGCTCCCTGCTTGGCAGGCAGCCTGCTTCTCCCTCTCACTCGTTCTCTCTCTCTCTCAAGTAAAGGACTAAAATCTTAAAAAATAAACCAAAAAATAAAGTATGGTTCTACTCTTGAAAGGCCGACGAGCTTTCTGAAGCCCCAAGGGAGGAGTTTCCCAAAAGAAGGAGGATGGGCGAAAGTGAGACCCATGGCTGATGAGCCAACTGCCACATTTCAGAGACGGACGGAAGGAAGGAAGGAAGGAAGGAAGGAAGGAAGGAAGGAAGGAAGGAGGCCATCGTAGCTGAAGCAGAGCGAGCAAAGGACAGTGAGGCAAGGAAGATGGAGGTGGGAATCCTAAAGAGCTTGGAATCTGCTCTGGCTGCAGCAGGAAGCTTCTAGAAGGTTTTCTCCAGGTGCATGTGTGTGTACATTGCCAAGAGGACGCTACTGCATTGTCTGAAGATCGCTCCAGTTGCTGAGTGTAGACTGCACTGTAGGAGGAGTAAGGAGGGAGCGAGACAACCAGCAAGGAGGCCACTGCGAGAATCAGGGTGGGAATAGCTTTAGTTTTAGCAATTGAGGTGGGAAAGAGTCGGACGGAGGACGTGCTATAAAAGTTGGTCCCGCAGACCTTACCAAGTGGCTAGACAGGACCCGTGAGGCCAGACAAGGAGCAAGGCTGAGTGGCGAGGCCCGTAGCAGTGCTATGCAAGAAGGTGGGGAGGAGGTAGGAGACGCACATTTGGAGAGGGTGATCGATAACTCTATTTTGGACGTTTCGGAGGCTTATAAAACATCTAAGTGCGTGTTCAGCAGGCAGCTGGAAACATGAGACGTGAGCTCTTGGAAGAGACTGGGGCTTGGAAGAGACGTTTGGGAGCCATCAACGTCTTATAGGAACAGGACGCCGGGGCAGAGCAGGAGGGAACACAGGGATCTGGTGTGGCTCTTTTTGTTAAAAATAAATAAGCAAAAAAAAAAAAAAAAAGCAAATAAAAAAATAAAACAGGGCAGCCCAGGTGGCCCAGCGGTTTAGCGCCGCCTTTGGCCCAGGGCATGATCCTGGAGACCCGGGATCGAGTCCCACGTTGGGCTCCCTGCATGGAGCCTGCTTCTCCCTCTGCCTGTGTCTCTCTTTCTCTGTCTCTTTAAGAATAAATAAAATCTTTAAAAAAAATTTTTTTAAATTAAAAAAAAAAACAAACATAGGTAGGTGGGTGGGTACGTGCGTCCTCAACTGCAACGAGCTTAAGTGGGTTGAGCACTCAAGCTTCGGCTCCCATTCCTCACTCAAGCCCTAAAAACATCATCTTCTCCTCTTCTGCCTCAGTTCGCCCATCTATAAACCAACAGGATATGAGCGCCACCCAAAGGCTCCCTGTCTTCCAAAGATCCCGGCGGCCTCGTAGAAGGCTTGCCCGTGACCCCGCCTCCAAAGAAAGTAGTAACACTGTCCGTGGTTACTAAAGATCAGCGAGGAAGCTGTCCAGCTGTCTCTTTTGACAGCCTGGGACAAGATTCGTAAAACCATTGGTGAAATAATAAAGACGACGTGATAAATATCAAAGAATTTTCTAAGTGTAGGAAAGGGCTGAATTATTTTTGCGCTACCTTAGCAGCTACCCCTCGTGTGGGATGAAAACATCAGACATATGTCAGCAGGAATGTTCTCTCTACCGTAAGGGGATTTCATTCTATCTCGGTCATCCCGCAGAGGGCGGGTCCATGCCACCAGGTGCCCTAAGCACTGAGTAGGACCCCACAAATCCCACGTCCAACTAGACGGTCTGAAATAACAAAGAAACATATAAGGAAATAAAGGGAGTTCCAAAAGGCCTATGGCAGAAGGGAAAGGGATCAAGATGCTACTTATGTCGTCTGGAAACGCATAGAGGCAACAAGCTGCATCTCCTGGAGGCAAATGCACAGAACCCTCTGAAAGCACATCTACAACCAAGAAGGTGGCTCCCGGGGTGCCTGGGGGGCTCCGTCGGTGAAGCGGCTGCCTTGGGTCAGGTCATGATCCTGGGGTCCTGGGTCCAGCCCCGCACCAAGCTCCCTGCTCAGCAAAGAGCCTGCTTCCCCTTCCCCCCTCCCTGCTCCCCCTGCTTGTGCTCCCCTGCTGTCTGTCAAATAAAGAAATAAAATCTCAAAAAAAAAAAAGAACAAAAGGATGGTTCCCAGTGGGGAGGAAACGATTGAGAGGAAATTCGAGACCCTGTCTTTCTAACGTTTACATGGAAATCATACTTACATATTACTTAGTAACTAATATTAAAAAGACACAGTGACATAAACTGCTGGATTCAATTCTGGAGACAACCCAGGGACGGGATCCCGAGCCGAACAACCCCACAATGACGGCGGAGAGAGGAGGAAAGAGAGGATCCGCCATTTACCGGATCGTTTCTTTGACTTCGAGGAGCCCTTGGATGACTTTTTGGGCTTCTTTATCCGTTGGTATTTCAGAGCCTCCAGCCTCTCAGGTGTAGCAGCGTTCCCGGGTGCAGGTGGATGTGTTCTGGAAGGACAATCAGAGAGGCACAGGTCAGCCCCCAGAGAGGGAGCGTCCGAAGAGCGGCTGGAAGAAAACCACAGCACCGGCCGACGGGAGGACAGGCACAGTGCTGGGCAGTCCCAGGTGTGCACGGTGGTCCCCGGGCACCCGCCTCTCGGTTGTTCCTGGAAGGGAGAAAAGCCGGTAGAAGGCTTGAGCCGCGGGAGGCCTACCTCGGATGGAAACCACCGTGTGGAGCAATGAGAAGACCTAAGAAAAGGGGAGACAGGCTTTAGTAGGGGGCCGCATCACGTGTCACTCAACGCAGGAAGAAGGCGGCATCCGTGCCCCAAGCTGCCAGAAATCACCACGACCGAGACCTTAAAGTGGAAAGTAAGAGGGCAGGTTAGAGGAGGTAAAGACCGCCACTGAACCGTTGTCCTCTGGGGAGGAGAAGGCCAGGGCCCACGAGGAGCCCCACGCCCTGTGAGGCAGGGGGCGCGTACAACCCACTTCACCGGGCGTCTTCCTGGCGCCAACCGGAGCCAGGCGGCACCCGGCAGCCAGGGGCGGCGGCATGGTCATCCAGCAGCACCTTGGCGGGCGGGCGCCTGGACCTCCCGCGGCCTAGGCTCAGAGTCCAAAAGAAGGTGGATGTCAACCCGGACGCTGGGCGTCCAAATCCGGCAGCCTCGTGAAGCCCTTGCCTTCGGTGGCAAACGTCCAAGGACTGTCTACGCTTTCAGGCTCAGTGGGAAAAGCGGGGATGGGAGAGACGCCACGCGCGCCACGGTCTCCCTGTCCCCCCGCTGCGGGCGGACGTGGTCATTCGCCTGATGGATCAACCCTGCAGTTAGAACGAAGCCCACGATTCTGCTGGAGCCGTGCGGCCTCTGCGACCCGGGGGACCCCAGGCCGCTGCAAGGCTGGGCCGAGGCAACCGGTGCACACTGGACGGGAGAGAACTGCCCGCGGGTCATAAAGGAAAACCTAGAAGGCGAGTTATCAGTGTCACTGCTTCCCGGGATGGAGGAGCCCGAGGAGGAGAGGCAGGGAGAGCGCTGGGTGCAGCGTGCCCCCTGGGCCACCCACGGAGGCGACCACGCTCTTCCTCCAGCCTCTTCCAACTGCAGCACATGGATTTTGGGTAAGTCCTGATTAGCAGGAGGATGGCCAACCCTGGGGGGGAGAAGCGGCCAGCGGTGAGCCGACAATCCGAGGCAGAACCGACGACGCAGGGAAGGAGGGAGGGAGGTCTGCAGCCCGTCTCCCGGGACCGGTGGGACTTGCGGGGAAGGAGCAAGAAGCCACCCGCAGGCTGACTGGTGGTAAGCCTCTGGTCTCTGGGGCCTCCTCAGTAAGTGGCAATGAAGCCACCTCCACCTTCCCTGACGGATGCCGTCACTCCGTAGCCTCTCGGCACATAAAGTACCCAGAAGCTCCTCCGAAGTCCAGGTCAGAGGCGGCTCCTGGGTTTCCCATAGGCCCTGACAGCACAGAGCACGGGGGCCCCACGTCCACGCACACGCAGGCAGGCAGCACACGGTCTCGGAGGGAAGTCCGACTCACCGTTAGGAGTCAGGTCTTCTGCCCCCAGAGACCCGACCTGCAAATCCCCGTCCCCTCCTCCTTCGACTCCACCCGCACGGACCTTACAGGGCGGCCGTGCGGCCGCAAGGGAATCTGGAAGGCGGACAACGGGTGGAGATGGCTAGGGGATGGGGGAGCATGAGTTTGCAATGCTGGCGGGCAGTGCTCACCCCCTTCTCATCCTTGACTAGGGCTTCTCCAGCTCCTAAAAGGAGAATCAAAGGTGTGAATCAGCCGTTGGGTTTACCTGTGCCCCGGTCCAGGCCAGCCTCTTCAAAGGGACCACACGAGGTGAGGGATGCGAGGCCCCAGGGGGCAGGGCTTAAACCACATAATCCAGGGTGAGCGACCCAGAGGCCGCGAGAAAAACTGGCCAAGGCGCCTGGGGTCGTTCCTGGGGACCCTCCCAGCCGGGTGAAACCTCCAAGGACATCCTCACTAAAATCAACCTGTCGCGGCCTTCATCGCCTCTGTCACGCGGCGGTTAGTCACCACTTACCAGGCCGCACTGACTGTTCTCTCCCGTCCTTACGAGAACCCTACCGGGTAAATACTGGACTGACCCCGTTTCTCAGAGGGGCAAACTGAAGCAGCTCGCCTAAGGATCCAGCTCTCACGACACAGAGCCGAGGCTGAGAACATCAAAGGGCTCTTCCGAGTTCTTCCTGAGGGAAACAGGTTCGGAAGCCACCTAGCAGAGGGCCGCGCTCCCGTGCTCCACCTGGGAACCCCGTGCGCCCCCAGGAAGACGCGCCAGGGGTGGGGAAGGGGCGCTCAAGGTCTGTCTTCAGGCCAAAGTTCCCAAACCGTGATGACCCACTGAGGAGGACAGGCCAACTTCCCTTTGTGGAACAGCCGAGCCGCAGCCCCTCTGGGACGGGACGCCTGCTGTCCACCCGCCTCCGCGCTGGGCTCAGCGCTCAAACACAGAAACGTGACCGAAGGCTCCTGGAGGCCCTGAGACACTCTGCCGATGCAGGAGGGAGAAATAACAGCAAGTGTCTGGAAGGACGGGGCGGACGGGGCGGACGGATGGGGCGGACGGGGAGGGGAGGGCAAAAATTGAATTATTTTTAGCAAATTATACAGAAAAAAAAACGTGAAATGCGGCCCAACACACTTGACTTGCAGCCCGTGACGCCCTTTGGAATCAAGTCACCTCTGTGCTCTAGAAGGGGACCACGTCCCAGGCCCACGGGGGACCATGGACAACGGAGCTTCGTGCTGCCGGGAGACGGTGGGAGACCTGGGCTATGCGACTTCACCCCTGCCGCGGCCTCAGCCCGGGAGTCTGCAGTGCACCAGCAGGGTGCACCCCACAACAGCACCCACCGGGCTCTCCGACAGACAGAGGGCAGCCCCCTTCCCCGTCAGGCCCGGTCCTCCGAAAACCTACCGGAGCCCAGCAGACCAGGCTCTCCTGATCCCAAGAAGTTGGGGGGGCGGGGGTACAACCCTAAAAGCCCAGGGTCTCCCTAGATCTTCCATGTCTGTGGAGCTCCCCCGAACCCCAGCACTCCAGCCCACTGATGCTTCACTGAGGGTCACGACTGCTAGGAACTGCCTGGAATCTTCTCTCTTTCTGTTTTCATAAAATCCATACAAATCAAGCATTTAGCCCAGGGTTGGCTAATGGTTGCTTAGCTCTGTGCTCACCCAAAACAGTGGAGAAAAGACACAGACAAAAAGGTTCCAAAAGTAGGCAGACCGCAGGACAGAGGTGAGAACCGCAGGCCAGCGCCTGCCCCCCGGGGCCGGGCACCCCGGCAGTCGGCGGCCGGGAGGGAAGGGGAGCTTTCCTCCTCTGCATAACCACCTGACCAGACCCGGGGTGGGGGGTGGGGGCAGAAAATCCAGTAGTGCCCGAGGTGAGCTGGGAACAAGTCCCGCCACCGCCCCCCCTTAAAACAGAGAAAGTCCGGACCGCGGAGGTCGTGCCCCCCCCCCAAGCCCTGACGACCAACGGCAGCATTCCCTGTGGGGTGGGGACAAACCCAGGGTCTGGCCTCAGGACTCAGGACTCGGGACTCGGGAGCTCCTTCCTGGGGTCCGCCCCCCAGACCCACCCCATCCGACAGGCCAAAGTCAGCGCTGAGGGACAGGGCTCGAGGGCGAGGGGAGAAGAGGCCTGCTACGGGACGAGCCCGGGAGCCCGCCGGCCCCACACAGGGCAGGTCCACACAGTACAACTCCCGCTCCGAGATGGGAGTTGGGAAGAGGAGAGGGAGGGGAGGCAGAGAGAGAGAGGGGGAGAGGAGGAGGACCACTGCGGGCCCAGGGGAGGAGCGGGAGACAGACTGAAGGAAACAGGAACAGAGCGAGAACGCACGTAGACAAGACGCGTCACATCCTCTCCAAGCAAGACCGAGTGGAGACACATGCAAAGGCGCAGCATGAAGACAGCGTCTGAAGAGGAGCCTAACGCCTCCCGATGGCCCCAGCAGCTCCCGCGCCCGGGGAGCTCTCAGCAAGCAGGACTAGGGTGGCTCGTGCTGCCCAGCACCACCAAGGCCCGGCTCCGGGCTGCGGGGGGCACCTGACTCTCCTCGGCTGGGGACCCGGCCAGGCCCCGAGGATCCTGCGGTCCCCCACCACTGCCCTTGGTTTCTGCGTTTGCCACAGCAGTGAGGGTACAGGGGCCAGGCCCTCGGCGGGGGCGGGTGGGGCGTGCTGGGGGTGCAGGGCGACAGCCGGGTGAGGGCGTGGCAGTCACCGCGGGGCGGGGGTCCGGGCACTGTCCAGGAGTGCAGTGACGGCTGGGCCTGGAGCTCCCTCCTCTCTGGGGGTGGCGGGGGTCAGAACTGGGACTCAGGGAGGGAGGGAGGGAGGGAGGGCGAGCTCAGACGGTGGGGGACAGGCGGCCGTCGGCAGGTGAGGGTGGGCTCACACCTACGGCCCGATGCTGGCCCCGCTCGCCACTGCTCGCGGCCGCAGCGTGACACCCAACCAGCCTCACGCCCCCCGGGGCCTCGGCTGCTAACAAGCCTGAGGCTGCAGAGCACAAGGACACGGCCACACAGCGCAGCCCTCCTCACGGGCGGCCGGTCCTACGCCTGAGCATAGCGTCCTGAGCCCTCTGGCATCTCTAGGTAGGCAGGGGATGCAGGTGCTTCTCCCCATGGGAAGCTCCCACGCTGCTAGTGCCCAGAAGCACAGGCAGGGGCATCCATGGCAAACAGAGTGTCGCAGCCACCGTGGGAGACAGTGAGTCTCGGGTGACCTCAAGCCTCTGCAGGAGACCTCACACCCCTCTGGGAGCCCTCAGATTCCTGACACCTCCACCTGCAAGGACGCGGGAGGGACAGGGCTTGGGGACAGGGGACAGGGCTTGGGGGCAGGGACGCCCTCGGAAGAGAGCAGAGGAAGGAGCGTAGTGCTGCCCCAGGGCCAGCCTGTCCTCTGCGCCCGGGAACTCCTCCCAGGCCCCTGGAGCTGTGACCCAGTGGGATCGGGAGTGGCCGCTATGGGGTCTGGGGGCAATCTGACCCGAGGGCGAGGTCCACGTGTCAGTCCTGTAACAGCCCCCAACGGGCTCTGGCAGGCAAGGGGCACGGCAAGTGGCGGCGTCTCCCCGCCCCTGACCTCACAGGACTACAGGTGACCTGGTCCTGGGGACGACCCAGCCGTTGAGGGAAGGAACGGGGCCACACCCCAACCCTGGCTCCCTGACAATATCAGAGCGAGCCCGAGAAGACTGGGAGGGACCAGCAACCCCTGAGGAAGACCGGAGTCTCTGGGGAGCCAGGATGGGGCGGGGGACACCCTGCCTGAGGCTGCGGGGGGACAGGGGAGAGGCGGTGTTTCTGGATCTGAGTGTGACCCTGGTGTTTCCAGAGGTGCAGAGATGCAAAGCGGATCGTAGGCATTCTAGGCCCCTCAGGGAGCATGCAGGGTCCCCGGGGGTGTCTGTGGGAGGCCCTGGGTATGTGGGCAGCAGGGGTCCGAGTGAGGGGAACTGCAGGGAGGCTCTGGGGCAGGCGTGGCGTGTGGGGCGGGCGTCAGAAGCTGCAGCTAGGCGGTGCCCGAGCGCGGCCCGGTGAGGCTGTGGGAGCAGCATGATGTGGGGAACCCAGAAGCCGTGGGGCCCGGAGCAGCGGAGCTGCCGCCCACGCGGGGGGAGGGGACATGGCCTGGATTCCCCTGTAAAGGAAGCGATGGCCCTGCCGAAGCCCCGTCCGCCTGTCCACCCCCCGCCCCGCCCCAGCCACGGAGCTCCCTTACCTATTGAGCTGAGGAGAGGCTTGTCTCGACAACACTGCCCAGATAGCTGAGATCAATCAGAAACAAAGCAGTTATCAACACGGGCCGGGCCGTGGGGCAACCACCCACGCACACCCAGAGGGGAGGAGGGGAGGAGCACGGGGGCCAGAGAACCACAAGCGAGGCCAGAGAATGGGGTGAGGGGAAGGAGAGGAGAGAGACAGAGAACCAGACGGCACGATGGACGAGGCAGATGAGCGCTGCACAAAGCACAGACGACAGGGCTGCGGCGCACAGCATCTCCTGCACAGACAGAGGCCCGGCTCTGTGGGCGCCGCGCCCGGCGTCCTAGCTAGAGCTCGCCTCGCCTTCCCCGCCCGCCAGGAGCAGGGGTAGCGGGAGGGGAGGCTGTGCTTCCAGGTACCAGAGAGGGTGGGAGTGCGTGGGGCAGGGGAAGGGCGCTGGGCTCCCTCCTCTCCGACCGCCTCCCATCCTGCCTACCAGCAGGCCAGCCTCCTCTGGAACACTCTGCTCCCCTGCACAGGCGGCCACATCAAGAGAGACCAAAGGACGGAACCAGAGAGAGAGAGAGAGAGAGAGAGAGGGAGGGAGGGGTGGAGAGGGGCAGGGAGGGGAGGCCAGGAGGGGTGAGGGGCACTACGGAGACGCTGCCAGCCCTTCGGAGCAAGTCGGGCCAACCCGAAGAAGATGGAGGAGGAAGGAGGACAGACAGAAGGAAAGCCAGACTTGAGGAGGGGGGAGGGGGGGAGGGGGAGGGGGAGGAGGGACGAGGGGTCGGGGCAAGAGAAGCGAGAGAAGGAGGCACAGACGGGCGTCCAGGCCGACTCTGGTACCTGGAATACCAGCTGCTACAGTTTAGAGTGTGCTCTCTCGGGCAGGCTGATCGCAGGAGCTTGTCTGTCTGTCTGTCTGTCTGTCTGCAGCTTCCTGCGAGGCACACAGGTCGGGGTAGGGTGTGTGGCTCCAGGCACACGGTTCACAGGCCTGAGACCTTGCTCCCCGCCCAGGGGGCGGTCTGGGGACGGCCCCTCCGGCTCTCTAGGCTACTAAGGCCGGGGAAGGGGGGGGGGAGGAGACCCCGCCTGGCGACCCGTCCTGGGTGGAGGGGGGCTCTGGGGTCCTGCCTGGCAGGGAGGATGGGCCGGGGCAGCAAAGAGGCTGGATCCGAAGTGTCTGGAGGGCCCTGGACCCCCCACCCCAAGCCAGGGTCACGGCACGGGAGCGCTCTGCACTGCAAGAGGACCTGGGGGCCGCTCGGCCTGCACGGCACACCCCGCCCCTGCCCACGCATGTCCGTCCTGTCTCGGGAGGGGAGGGGCGGGGGGGACCAGGTCCGCCCCGCACTGGACCCCACGAGCTCGCCCGCCGATGCCAAGACCAGAACTCTCCGGAAGGGATGCTGCAGCATGTCCACACAAGCCCTGTCATTCGGGGTGATGGAGGGGTGGGGGCGGGTGGGGAATGGGGGCGAGGATGACCAGGCGCGGACGCGGGCAGGGCAACCGGCCGGCACTCACCCCGAAGTAGGTAACGGCGGCGGGGGGGGCTCCGGCCGCAGCAGCTCCTCCCCCCCGCTGCGAGGGGAGGCCGTGGGTCCAAACACGTCCAGGCTGTCGGCAGGCCCCGCGGGCGCAGGCGCGGGCGGGGGCGCAGGGTAGGCGGCGGCCAGGGCCGGGAAGCCCGTGGCGGGCCGGTAGCTGGGGCTGCCACTGCGGCTGCTCTGGGACGGGGAGCCCGTGGACGGCGTGGACTTGCGGGAGAAGCTGCCGGCGGCCGGCGGCTGCAGCGCGATCTCCATCTCGGCCTGCTGCAGGAGCCCCGGGCGGGGCCGGGCGCGGGCCGCCAGCTCGGGGGAGCCGGTGCGCGAGCTCAGGGGGCTTTGGGTGAGAGGCGAGAGCCGGGACGGCTGTAGCACCACTTGATGTAAACTGGGCTCGGCGCGCCTGGCCTGCCGGGGGCTGGGCCGGGGCCGGGGCTGGGGCTCGTACCACCGGGTGTCCAGGCCAAACGTGCTGGGGCCGCTGTGCCCCCCCGGCTCGGCCGGCTCGGGGTAAGGCAACACGGGTATGCCCATACCTTGGCTGGTATGTCTTAGCTGCCCTTGGCTCACCAGAGGTTGCATAGGTCTGTCCTGCCACTTGGCGGAGGGGGGCCCCGGGACGGGGCCTCGGCCCGGCGACTTGCCCGCCCAGCCCTTGGGCGCCTCCAGGGACAGGATGCCCGGGTAGGCCGAGGGCACCTGCAGGGAGGTGGGGGGCAGTCCTCGGGGGAGGCAGGCCTTGGGCTGCAGACTCTCGGCGACGTCACAGGGGTGCAGCTGGTGGGGGAACATCATGGCCGGGGTCTCCAGGCCCCCAAAGGGGAACTCCGGCCGGCCCCAGGGCTCAGGGGAGCGGCCGCCTGTGGGCGTCTGAGTCAAGGGCAGCGTGCTGTTGGAAGCGTTCTCTCCGTTCTCCTCGGGAATGGTGGGGTGGCCAAAGGGCCCCTCGGCGTGCAGGGGTGGGGAGGACATGACGGAGCTCAGGGGGCTGCCCACCTCCGGCATGTAGAAGGGCGGCGGCTCCACCTCCCCGGGGCTGCTGCTGCTGAGGTACCCATAATACTGGCCATGGTGGAAGGGCCGGGGCGCGGGAGGCCTGGCCTGGCCCGTGGCCTGCAGCCGCCCCTCCAGGCCGCCGGGGCCCTCCAGCCCACGGGGCTGGAACCGAGGGCTGTATGCTGGTGGTGGCAGGTAGGACTCCTGGCTGGACGACAGAGGGGTCAGCTGGGACTTGAGGGCAGCCACAGACGTGGGCACCAGCGGGTCCTCATTCTCCTCGTCCGACTGGCGGAACTCGGGGTACATGTCCGTCTCCTCGGCAAAGGGAAAGCCCTCGATGCGCCTGCTCTTCATCGAGGGCTCCATCTCAGAGGGATCCATCACGAAGCGGCCGTCGGGGCCTCTGCTGATGAGCTCGATGGGCGTGGTGGCCTCGGCCTCGGCCTCGGCCTTGGCCACGCTATACTTCTTGCTGCTGATGGCCCTCTTGGTCTTCTTGTACAACGACAGCTCCTTCTCCCGGGTGGGACTCAGCATCCTCTTGGCGGCCGGCTGGCCTTGGTCATCAGAGGACTCCGATGGGGCCCGGAGCGTGCGGATGCTCTCGGGGCTCACCTTGCCAGACGACAAGCTGTGGGGGTGAGCGAGGGGGCAGGAGCGTGAGGCTGCAGACGCCCGCTCAGGCACTTCTTTTCCTCCTCTTAACAAACAACCACAAACGCCTAAGAGGATGCTCAACAGAAGGGGGTGCCGATGGGCTGTGTACTTTGGCGTGAAACACTCTGGCGTGAAACCATCTAGGCGGGTGCCGGCCGGCTTTTGAATGAACGCGCACGTCTGCCCTCGTTCTGGCCCTTCCTGCCTGCCCCATTCCGTGCAGTCACACCTCTAGCATCGTTCCCGGCGTGCTCAAGAAATGCAAGCCCACCTTAAGGTCGACTTACGCAAGACACGCCAAGAAGGCGCGTCTATTAGGGTGAAAGAAACCCACGGAAACACATTCCGAAGCTAAAGAGCCATGGATTATCCGCTATTGGGATGGTCTACGCCACTGCTCCCTCTGTGCACGTGCAGAGCAGTGGACAGCAAACAGTCTAGACACGCTCGTCTGGGGGCCGAGCTAGGCAAACCACCTGCCCGCATCCGCCCTCCGCCCTCTGTGCACTCAGCATGACCGCGGGGGCACTTACGGAGACTCTAGGCTCTTTCTGCAGTGAGTGATGGACAGTGGAGGATCTACAAGAAAGAAGAAGGGGAAGGAGAGCCCGCTGAGGCCAGGGACCCAAAATTCGCCTCAGGTCCATGGCCCCCAGAGCAGAGCTGCAGACCTGCCCTCTCACGGCCTGGGCCCATCACCCCCTCCCCAGCATCTACCTTCCTTACTCCCTCTTGCCCATCCGGTCCCATTGGCAGTTGTACCCCTAAGACCCCATTTCCCTATTGGCAAGGGGGCCCACGCTCAAGGAGAGCCGCCTCTTCCAACAGGGAGCACTGGGAACCGGGCCAGGCAGAGGAGGGCGGTGGGGGCAGACACCCACCTTTTTTGCGCTTGAGCTTACGCTTGCGCTGCTTGTTGACAAAGCAGGCGGCCAGGGTGCTGAACAGGATGGCAGCTGCCAAGAAGCAGATGGTAGCTACGATTCCAGCCAACACGGGCCGGGCTAGCCCGTCATCAGTCAGGTCCGGCTGTGGGAAGATGTCTGCGGGGGGCGAGGAACATGCGTGACTCCCTCCCCTCCCTCCCGCAGGAGCCCCCCAACTCTGACGCTGAGCCCCCAGGCGTCTTTGCTAGCCCCGTGGAACAGACGACGCGCAAGTCTAGCACTTGAGGTTTGGAGAGAGGGGGACGGCCGAGGAGAGGGACCGCAGATGGGTGGATGGAAGTCAAGTGACGTCCACAGGGCTTGCGAAAAAGTCACAGCCACGGTGACCGCATGGCAGGCATGACTCCGACAGTAACATCTGCTTGGCCACGGTGCACACTACCAGACGCCCTCACAGGGGGCAAACGGGGCACACGCGCTCACTCTGACGTAAAGACACCGTCACGGACTGGCCAACAGACACGGCCTATCCGGTCTACACCCCTGCTACTCGGCCTCCTGGGGGAGGGGGGATTGCTGCTTCCTGCCATCCCGACAAAATGGGACCCTGGCTGTGAAGCCACCTTGGGAGTTAAATGCCACGGAGGGGAGAAGGGGCTGTGACCAGAGATTCCGAGCCACCGCATCACGGCTGAGCAATTTCTGCAGGGAGAGTTAGCATGTCCCCGACACCTCGGCTCACAACTCCGGAGCCCGCAGGGACGCTCCACACTAGTCCAACCTCCTCTTACAGGTAAAGAACCGCGGTTCGCTTTGTGCCCAGCTCATTAGTGACGGAGCCAGGGCTGGACCCCCACCCGCCAGGCCCTACTTCACAGTTGGTGACACCGGAAAGCGCCACTCTTTATATTCTGTGTACGCGGATGTCTTGGGCCAGAGCCGAAACAGCCTGGATCACCCTGACGAGTGGCGTGGGCCGATGGAAAGCTATGAGCCCTTGGGAGTGGGGGGCTGAGACGGGGGCTGAGGCCACTGCGCCCCGGTACCTGTCTTCCATTCGGGTGCCAGACATAAAGCCACTGAACACAGAAGAGCCCGCCGATGCAAACCCTTGCGTCTTTTACTGTGGCCTCGGCTGTGAGCCCTGGTCCCTGTTCCTCCCTCGCTCTAGAGTCCCCTCCCTAGAGGGAAGCCAAGACAGGGTACCTCTGTATGGGGAAAAACAAGAAAACAGCCTCGGTGCCACGGTGCCTAAGGTGAGGCAGGAGTGATGCCCCTCCGCCCCAGGGCTTGGCCACCGTCTCCCCTGCTTCCCCACATAGGCCTGCCCAGTGCCTCTGGAGCTGTCCTGCTGCACAAGCGCCCTGGCCAAGCCCTTGCCGCCGGCCCCAGGGGTCCTTGGAGGAGCAGCGCCCCCAGAAATGGCGCCCCCGCTTAATCACTAAGTGAAAGCCTCTTCCCATACCGAGGGAGCCACTTGACCGGGCGAGGGAGGGGCTCTGCTGGGTTTCGGGACCCGTAGCCGGAGGAAGATGCGTAGAAGTGGGACCAGGGCCAAGAGAAAGAAAGATAAATGTGGAAAATGCTAGGGAGTTGGCTTTATTTAGCCTGAAAAAAAAACCTAGGGAGACGAAGGAGTGGAGGAAACAACACCAAACAGCAATTTTCCAAATAAAACCACCATAATTAGAAAGCAGTCTCATCCCAGGCCTTCAGCAAATATGTGCTGACCTGCGGTCTCTCCAGTTCACCACCCCAGTCCCTTACAGAGGACGCGCTGGCGGAAACAGGGATGTCACAGCAAAGGAACGTGAGCCAGGTCCTTTTGGACTACTACGAGGAGGGGGCTAGCGCCAGTCCCAGCGACGGGTGCCCCGCAGGCAGGGCCGTGCACGCAGCTCCAGCAGGGGAGCGCCTGTCCCGTCCTCCGACGGGCTGGAGGGCCTGAAGAAACGCTCCGGTCTCAACCAGAGCCCTTGCTCGTTTCCGACTCAGCCTCCCTCCCGGACTAGCTTCCTCACAAGGGACTCCGTGCGGCCCTAAGCCCTCGGCTTATACAAGAGCCGAGCCCACGTACCTGTGCTGGAGACGCCGGCGATGTTGCTGGGCTCGCTGATCAGATCCTGCATGACGGCCAGAACCCGGAATTCGTACCAGGTGTCCTGCAGCCCCGGGGACAAGACTCTCGTCAGCCTGGGACCCCAGGCGGACGCTGACCTACCGCAGACCCTCCCCCAAGGGGGAACAGGTACCCGAAGCCGTGGCGGACTGGAAGTGATGAACAACCAGCTCTCGGGTTACCAAAAAAAAAAAAAGAAAAAGAAAAAGGAAAAGAAAAAACAAAGTCCTCATTTGCAGCATTTACCAACTTCCATTTCCATGGTAAAAATACTCCCACTGGGCAGCCTGGGTGGCTCAGCGGTTTAGTGCCCGCCTTCAGCCAGGGCCTGATCCTGGAGACCCAGGATCGAGTCCCGTGTTGGGCTCCCTGCATGGAGCCTGCTTCTCCCTCTGCCTGTGTCTCTCATGAATAAATTAAAAAAAAAAAAAATACTCCCACCGCGGTGGATTTCAATCTAGGGCTGTGAGGTCGCAGAAAGCAGAGGTGGAGAGGGACGCACACATGGGCTCTCATGGGCCCCCGGGGGCTGGTTGTACCGCGGAATAAGTGCCCAGGGAAGGAAGACAGAAAGACAGACGAGACTGTTTCGGGACACCTGGGTGGCTCGGGGGTTGAGCCTCTGCCTTCGGCTCAGAGCGAGATCCCCAGATCTGGGATCGAGTCCCGCATCGGGCTCCCTGCATGGAGCCTGCTTCTCCCTCTGCCTGTGTCTCTGCCTCTCTCTGTGTGTCTCTCATGAATAAATAAATAAAATCTTGAAAAAAAAGAAAAAAAAAAAAGACTGTCCAGACTGTCCAGACTTATTTCCATGAAATAAGCTGCTTCCTCCCTCTAGCGAGAGAGAGACACAGCAAAGTTTACAGGGGACCAGCTGCTAAAAAAAAGATAATGCATCTTCCTCCGGGGACTCTAACTTGTTAAAGCAGGGGGCAAAGCAGGAGACAGCCCTTCTGGGAAACGCTTTGCCCAGCGCGCGTCAGAGTCCGGCAAGGAGCAGAGGTCGACGTCCAGGGTCACAGGTGGGGCTCCTCACCTGCCCCGCGTGGCCCCAGCTCACGTCCGTGTGTGGGAAAAGCCCTCAAGGCAATAGAAGTCTCTGTGGCCACACAATGGCCCTGAGCCTGTGGGGCCTGAGGATCCCAGACCTCGGCAGCAGATCGGAGAGCGTGGGGGGCAGCACACCTGCCTTGGTCACCGGAAGCTTTTGGTGTCTCCAGGCTCACGTCACTTTCGGAATTTGGGAAAAGCCGGGCCCCTCACCTGCGACAAATCCTTGGCAAAGAAGTCTCCCTCGGTGCCCGGGATGGCACTGTCCAGCGTCTCCCAGTGCTCCCCGACGCGGTACTCCATGATGTAGCGGTCGATGGGGAAGCTGTGGTTGGCAGGGGGCAGCCAGGACAGGAGCACGCCCTGCTGGGTCCGGTTGGCTGTGAGGCACCTCGGTGGGGTAACCAGCACCAGGGGTTCTGGAGTTGTGACAGGGAATGCTGCAGCGGGGGGAGACAGAGGGTACGTGGCGGCACCTGCGGGGCCAGGCGCCCCACCTCCCCGCACGCCGCCGGGCCACGGCCCCACAGCGAGGGCCACACGCCCACGCGGGGGTTGTTTCAGAGACGAGGCTTGCACAGCAAGAGCCCTCGACACCCACGGAAGCGGCCCCATGATCCACGCACACAGACGAGAGAACGCAGCTCCTCGGAAGGACGGGGGAGGGGGCGGATAAAAAAACACACCAACAAACAGGAAGGGGGGGAAGGCAGAGAACTTGAATGTTTGAATGTGATCCTCTAAACAGCGCGGCATCTTTATGAGGACACCGAGCATCGCATCCCGCGACCTCCTCTAAGGAGGCCGGGGCCCCCGTCCCAGGGCTCGCCGCCCGCCCTCAGCCGCCCTCTTGGCCCCGGGAGGGAACCAAGGGCCAGGGAGGAAGGCTGCAGAGCGGGGCCGAGCGTCCCATCAGAGCCGCAGGCCCTGGAGGCAGCAGAGGCCCCGGGGCGGGCAGGAGGGGCGCCCCCGTTCGCGCGGCATGGACGGAGCCCCGAGGCCCACGGAGGACCAGGAGTCGACGGCAAGAACCGGCCACACGCCCGCCAGCAAGTGAGGCCAAGGCCAGAGGAAGGAATCGGGGAGGGCAGACGGGGGAGCGCCTCCGACCCTGCCCTGCGAAGCCACGGGACGCTGCAAAGCCCCGGCCTGGCGAGGAAGGACAAATGCCAAGCCTCTTCCCGACAGGAATCCGGCCCCGAGCGCTGCGACGGGGGACAAGGCATCCGGGCTGGGGCAAGCCCCGCACAACGGCACAGAGCACGCGGTCGGCAGCGGCCCACCCGGCCCCCCCGGGAAGCCCTCGCGGCCGCGCAGCCTGCGGCCCTCACCTAAAGTGTTCACAGTGACCACCTCACTGAAGGCGCTCGTTCCCAGCTTGTTCTGGGCCAGGACGCTGAACTGGTAGGCCGTCTCGGGCTCCAGCGCGTCCACCAGCAGCCAGCTGGGTCCCGGCGGCACGGGCAAAGACAGCCAGTCGTGCGGCCCAAACTGCGCCCGCTTCATCCTGGCCGAAAGGAAGAGAGAGGATCGGGGACGAGGGGGTGGGGTGGGTCACACTGGAGACACAGGCGCGCGTGCAAGGTCCTCCAGGAGGTGGCGGCGGACACACCTGGCCTCCCGGGGCGTCAGCACGGAGACAGGTGCCGACCAAGGCGGGGTGACCTACCCAACGTGGCCGTGCCGGTCCCAGAACGCAGGTCGCCAGCCATGGCCGGTACCGCCGCTACGAACGGGACCCTTAGGTATACGTGGCGCTCAAGGCCCAGGTCGAAGTAGCAAGTGCATCTGGGGACAGCGTCGCCCCGAGCACCACCCTGAGAGTGGCTCTGCCTCGGGAGGGTCCGGGCTCCGGGAGCAAGGCAGGGGCCATCGTGGGACAGTGAGCGGCAGCGACCCAGGGGAAGAACCACAACCCCGTCCCCCGGGGCAGCCCACGCTGGGGTGTCAGGGAAGCCAGACGGCTCCCCGGCCCCCCGAGCAGGTTTGAGTCATCTGAGGAAGCCGAGGGCGTGTGATGAAAATAAGCAGGGGTTTCCCCACGGTGAGCAGGAGGATCCTTCAGGCTTTAAGGGTTAGAACTCACCATGGGGGGGGGGTCCCCAGCACGGAGACGCCCTGGGGCGAGGGTGAGGCCTTGCTGCAGGCCTTGCTGTGGACCGCCCGCCCCACCCGGCTCAGCCGCGGCCTGTGTGCAGGTGCAGTGCCCCGGCCTCGCCACGGGGAGGAGACATCACCCCGCGGGACCCGGCCCCAGCCAGCCTCATCCCCGAGCCGCCGCCTGGTGGACGCCCCCCGCCCCCCGCAGGATCCCCCCACAAGGAAGGGCTCACCACCCTGGACGCTGAGGCAGCAGAAAGCACAGCCGAGAAAGGAAGCTAGCGCCAAACGTCTGAGTCAGTCCCGGGAGTCAGAGCCACTCAGCGAGGGGGGGAGGCGACCTCCCCCACTTCACAACCGCCCGGCCCCCCCATGCCCGCCCCCGGCACCAAAGCAAGTGAGCGGAGTGTAACAGAGCGGTGCAGATGAGCAGCAGCGTGGAGCAGGACCACAAGCAGTGAGGGAAACCCCGTCTACGCCCACACCTGCCACTTGGCTGTCCCCAGACACGGCTCGGCCCGGCCAAACACCCTGCCCCGGACACTCAGCCACCTGGCCTCACCGCGATGCTTGCAGGGCCACCTGCGGGGGTGTGCCCCCCCCCCGCCCCCGCCCCCTGCCTCAGGAGGAGCAGAGGTAAAGGTGGGAGGATGTTCTGGCTGCAACTCGCAGAGCCCCCCACACTCCCCCCGGAGGCCCAGGGAGCCCACCCATCCAGAGCTCGGGCCCCTGGGAAGCTCGGGGCACGGGCCCCATGTTTGATGGTGGGAGACGGGGCAGCTCCCCGGCTGTCGAGAAGTGCATCGAGGGCCCTCCCTGAACGTCCCTGAGTTGCCCTCTGCAGGGGTGTCTCCTCCCTCCCAGGCTCCGGGTGAGCCTGACTACGCGTGCACCCCCAGATGAGGCAGGTCTGAAAGGAGGACCCACCCTCCTGCTCGGCGGTGTCCCACGCTGCGGGGGCCGGTCCCCGGCTCAGGACAGGGAGGGAATTCCGTGGGGATCGGGAAGGAGCTCAGCTACAGGTCCCCCTCTCCACCCCTGCGGTGCCCCACCCCGACCTCAGCCTGATGTGTGCATCTCTGAGATTCCCTAACCTACCCCCAAGGTTCGGGCAAAGATCTCCCATCGCCACATCCGGCCAACTGAGCAGGAGAGACATAAACACAGATAGAGACACAGGGTCCTGGAGGAAAGGAGATGCTGAAGACCAGGCCGGAAGGCAAGCACCACTTCCAACGGGTTCCTGGAACCCCTGGGGAAGCCACGGCATAACAGTTAGAGTCCACGCCTCCTGCCGGGCTGTTGCACAACGCCCTTGAAGATCCCCGGAGTCTCCTCCAGACTCCAGAGGGCAGAGGAACCTCAAAGGAGCATGATCCAAGGACACAAAAGGGGGCCGGGAGATAAGCTGGGGAAGGAGCAGCAGAGGCCGGTGGTCACGTCAGGCCACAAGCTAAGCTGGCGTCCCAAACCTTCCAGGCCGGAAGGCAGAGAGGGCCCGGAGTCCCCGAGAGCTAGTCACCGCGTCCACGCACCTCGCGGCCGGGAGGCCTAGCAGGCCAAGAACCGTCTCCTCCTCCTAGCGTCTACCCCCCGGGGGCTGCCTGAAGTCGGGGGTCGGGGAGGGAGAAGCAGAGAGCAAAGCATGCGGGGGTGACTCACAGAGGTCCGTACCAAACTGAGAATGTCTGCTCGAATCCTCCATCATAGCCTGGCTCCCAGGACACGTTGGCAGTTGTCATGGAGACCTGGACCCGGACACTGCCCGGGGCATGGGGGCTGGTGCCTGGAGACCAAGCGGAGTCCTCTCAGACCAAAACGAGCTGGGCCCAGCGAGCCGGGCCGCAGCGGCACCGCGTGGTGGCGAGGGCAGTGCCCAAGGGGGCGCTCGGGGCCCTCGGGGACCCCGGAGGAGCCGACGCCCGCGCAGCAGGGCTGCGGCAGGAAACCCGCCCCGTGCCTCCCGGAGCACTCGGCCTGAGCGAAGGGAACCTGGAGCCTGCGTCACCCCGGGCCGAAGTCCTGGGCTCCCCCCGAGCACACACTCTCCCCGGAGCTCACAGGCAAAGCCAGAAAGCCCCCGACCCGCCAGGTCCTCCGGCCCCACGAGAGCCACACGCCACCCGACCGCCGGCGTGACAGGCCGCGCAACACGACTGTTAAGAGCTTCCCGCCTGTGCGTCCTGAGCCCGCGCTGCCCGGCGGTGCGATGCCCGCGAGGTGTGCGACCCACGCCAGGCCCGGGCCCAACGGGGTGCACCGGGCTATCCGCTCTCGCCTCGGGTTATAGGGGACGGGCACCACCGGGTACAGGGCCTGAGACTGCGGCAACGCCTGCCGCCTTGGCCTCGGCTGGCGCCACCGCCTCTCCACCCACGGGCGGCTACGTGGGGACGCGGCAGCACCAGGAACCTCCACGCTGGGCCCTCCCGAGACCCCTCCCGGGCTCTGGACACAGACCCCCAGCAGCTGCTCCTGCCTACGCACATGCCTCGGTCTGCCTGGGGGTGTTGCTGGGGGCATCTCGCCCGAGGAAGATCCCCCAGGACAGGCCCCCTGGCCCCTTCCCTCGGGCAGCGTCTAGAGGGCTAGGGCTGCACGTGGCAGGCTCCCAGTTCCGAGGCGGGCCGATTCAGGAGAGACGCCCAGAGCAGGCAACCGTGCGCAGCACTCAGAGCAGGTGACTGTGCGCAGCACCCAGAGCGGGCAGACTGTGCGCAGCACCCAGAGCAGGCAGACTGTGCGCAGCACCCAGAGCAGGCAACTGTGCACAGCACCCAGAGTGGGCAACCGTGTGCAGCACCCAGACCGCAGCCCTCCTGCCCGCAGCCCCCGTACCGATGACGGTCAGGTGGGTACTGGCAGTGATGCTGGTGACCACGTTGGTGGCGATGCACTCCCACTCCCCGTGGTCCTCCTTACTCAGGGCTCGAAACTGGAGGCTCCCGCTGGGCAGGGCGTTGTGCTTGCTTCTGCTGGGCTTCCCTACCTTGGCCAACAAGGGGGCAGGAGGAAGGCAGGGCAGGGCGCCAGGGGAGGAGCCAGGTCAGCAGGGAGGAAGAGAAGCCACCCACACATCAGAGGCCGGAGGAGCGAGGGGCACCCCAAGTCTCAGCCCGCCCCCGCTGCCCCTCCCGCAGGGGGCCCACCCCACTCCTCTGCACCCCACCTTCTCCCAGCAGAGCTGCTACCAGGCCCCGCAACCTGCTCCTCCCGTCCCCCCACCAAGCCCCGTCCCCTCCTCGCCCCCTCACTGCCCCCCCCACCGCCGCCCCACTTCCCAGGCTCCAGAACCCGGGGGTACCTTTCTCCACGTGATGACGGGGAAGGGGTCCCCGGCAGCAGCACAGGGAATGAGCAGCTCCCGGCCAGCCTCCTGCCGATATTCCCAGCCTGGTAGCACCGTAAAATACGGGGGGTCCTAGGGAGGACACGGCCACCTGGTGACGCCCAGCGCTCGGGGCGCCCGCTCCACAGCCACTCAGCCCCAGACTCACCTTCAGGACAAGCCGTGCGGGAGCAGACTGGCCCATGGTCCCCAGGGTGTTGTAAGGCACACAGGTGTAAGTGCCAAGGGCCTCCTCTGTGGCCTCCTCAATCCGAATGGAGCCATCCTCCATCAGGGTCCAGCCCAGGTTCTGCCCAAGCAGACAGCACAGCGGGGAGCCAGTGTCAGGGCAGGGGCTCCGGCCGGCCGGGGAGGCAGAGCAGCAGCCAGCCTGGGCCAGGGGCTCAGGCCCCGCAGACCACCCCCCCCAAGCAGCTTTGCACCCCCAGAGGTGGGGTGGGGAGTGCAGGAGCCCGGGCAGGGAACCGGACCCTCGGGGGCAGCCTCGGCCATCGGGAGGCGCGCGGCGCTGGGACCCCACGGGCATCCCTCTAGCACCTTCTCGACCTGCAGCGGGCGGCCATCCTTGTTCCACTTGACCACGGTGGCCGGCGGCTCTGCGTCCACAGGGCAGCGGATGTAGCCGTGAATTCCCACGGGCACGTAGATGACAGGGGGCATGTTGAGGACGCGGGCTGGGTCTGCAGGGCGACAATGTGGGGTGAGATACGAGGGCACGAGGATGTGCAGGAGCGAGGATCCCAGGCAGCGGCCGGGGCCCCACGCACCCCGGCCCAGGGGCCACACAGACAGCGGGCCTCCCGGGGCCTGCCACCCCCGACCCCCACCCCCACCCCTTCCCCCGTCCAGTTAGCACCACATGTGTCCCCAGTGCTCCCAACGGGGCCAGGTGCCGGCCACCACGAGGGACAAGACGGACGCCCCAGGGGCCGTGCAGGCTGCCCGCCGCCAGCGTCCCCCACGAGTCCTGTTTCCAGTCGGGAGGCCCCGGAGCTTGCCCCAGCCAGACGCTCCTCCGATGCTCCTGGCACAGCAAGGGCTCCCGAGGCTCCTCCCCTGGACCTCAAACTCCAAGTGGACATTTGACCGCACCCCCCAGCAGCGGCTCCTCGACCCGGGCTCGGGGTCCTCTGACCTCTCTGACCTCTCCGACCTCTCCGTCCACGCCCTAAGCCCAAGAGGAGCGTCGCCCTAGGCACAGGTGCTGCGAGGCGGGACCAGTGGCGCTTCTTTTCTCTCCTCTCCACGGTGCTCGCTGTCCAACCCCCCCAGCCTCAGTTTCCCCTCCGTGCGGTTGGGATGCAGAATCGACCTCGGCGGCCACGGATGAAAAGTCCCCGGGAGAAGAGCGTGCGGCGCTTCCTGTGATGTGGGTGACTCATCACCTTTCGACTCTTCCCCCAACGTCCCCCGAGGGCTACCAGGGAGAAAGATCCAGAACTTCCCGTGAGGCGGCGAGGATGAATGAGCACTCGGAGCTCTTCAGAGAACAGCATTACATAAATACCAGGCCGAGGTGTATATTTAGACACAGCTTCCTACTTTTGCATGTAGGGGTTTTTTTTTCCTCCAAGATCTTCAAAAGGTTTATGAATGGGAAATCCTCTGAACAACCACTTTTTAGCAGAAATGAAGATCCTTGTCTCACCCACCTGAAAACCTCACCCCGCCCCCCATCCCGGATTCTCCTTGGAGGCAAGAAGGAGGTAAAAAGGGACACGCGGGAGCAGGAGATGGCACCGGGGGGACACGGGGAGGCACGGGGAGGGCACGGCAGCCCATGGCTTCCCCCACGGGGCTTCCTCCCGCCTGGACTCGTCTTCCTCCGGAGGCCGCCCCTCGGGTCTCTGCTCCTGCAGGTGGGCCCGTCCCTTCCCAGGCCCCTTCACAAAGGCCCAGCCCAGTGCAGGGCACCGGCGAAGTCGCATGTAAACCGTGTTCCTGACTGCAGGTCTGGGCGGGACCAACCCGACGTCCCAGTCACGTCACATTGCTTCTTGGGCCTCAGGGTCCTCGATGCCCGGGGACTCGGGACATCGCGCGCCGAGAGCCTGCCCGCTGCTGACGACGGCAACGGCAGGGGCGGCACGGGGACACCTTGGCCCGCGCGGCCAGAACCGCTGCATGGACACCGACACGGCGACCGTGTGCGGTGAGCGGCGGAGCAGGGCTCGCAGGCCGGCCCGGCCCCGACGCCGCGGCGCCCACTCGCGGGACAGTCACCGGCCAGCCGTGCAGAGGCCTCGGGAGACCCGCCCCGCGGCCCGGGGTCTCCGCTGTGGCACTCGCTCACAGCTCGGTGCTGGCCCGGCCGCCCCTGTCGCCCTGCCCGGGAGTGCCCTTGGGGGCGAGCCGCTGTCCCGCGTCCCGCACCGGCCCTCGCGCGATGGGGAGCCTGTCGCCCCCAGTCACAGCGACAGGGCCATCCGCAAACCAAAGGAAGTCATTAATCCTCGTCGCTCGTCCTCCTCTCTCCGTCTCAGCACCACTTGCCAGGGGGTGGGAAGGCACGGACGATGCTGACGGATTCAAGATGAGCAACTGAATTATTGTGCTTTTGCACAAAAGCCCTCGGCTGTGCTGGCGTGAGGGGCGGCCCATCCATTTGGATCCCTGGCAGCTCCGGAGAAGAGCGAGTGGAGAGCCAAGGGCGAGCCGGGTGTCGGCGGCCCCCGGGCCCAGTCGCCCCAGGAGACGGTCTGCCCCCTCCTCCCCAAACGCCCGTCCGCGGCAGGGGACGTGCAGGGCTGGGGGGAAGCCTAAGCCAACACCACATGCACCTGCCCTCCCTCGCACACCTGAGGGGAGAAGCGCCAGAGAGCATCTCGCTCACAGTCCGGGGGGAGGGTGGGCCAGTCGCCGGCGCAGGCACGACCGCTCGGGTCTGCCCATCCCGGAGCCCCCACGGAGCCCAGCTCACAGGGCATCCTTGGTCCGGCCAGAGCTACCCTCCCTCGGCCCAGCAGCCCGGGCCTCGGTCTCCCCCTGCATCCCGTCAGGCCTCCGCCCCACCCCTCCAGTGACCCTCGCTCTCGAGGGTGCCCACGGGGCCGGCCTCTTCAGGAACCCCACCACGTGTGGCCGCCGCCCGTCCCTACTCACACTGCACGGTTAGGTACGCCGAGGCAGAGGGGGAGCGCCCCAGGCTGTTGCTGGGGACGCAGGTGTACTTCCCGGCATCCTCAGGCTTCACCCGGAAGATGATCAGGGTCCCGTCGATCAAGATCCGCACTCTCAACTTCAGGTCGCTGCGAACACACAAGGAGACAAGCAGGGGCGGGTCGGCACGGAGGGGAGAGGATCCCCCCTGAGCCAGCGGGGCCAGGCGGCGGGCGGGGGGGGGAGGGCCGGCCACCCCACTGCAGGCTCCCTGTGCCCTAGGGCCGCTGTGGCCGCCCTGCTCAGAGGCCCCGCCCCTGGGAGGCCGGGTGGCTGGGGACCCCACAGGGCAGGGCAGCTCGCTCACTTCTGGAAGTAGACGTTCTCATCCTGCCAGTACCAGGTGTAGGTGAGGTTGCCGGGGTACGCCTCTGCCCGGCAGGTGAGCAGCGCATCCTGGGAGATGTTGACCGTGATGTTCTCAGGAGGCGAAACGATGAACGGAGGCCCTGGTGGGGGGGGACGGACAGGAAACAAACGGGACCTTACGTGGTGCAGGAGGGGAGAGCGACAGCTCTGAGGCCTCCCAGCGGGGCCTGCGGGGCCTCAGGACGGGGTGTCCGGACCCCGGGGAGGGAGCTGTCGTGGAGATGCCCCCCTAGCGGTCGCCAGGGCTTAGGTTCTCAGTCTCCTGACAGACCCGACAGATGCAAAGGTCCTGGGGCAGGGTCACGACATGCCCCCCCACCCCCTCTCCGCAGCCAGCTGCAGGCCCCTGCCTGGGAACACCTGCACCCCAGCCAGGCACGTGGCCTCCATAAAACCCGGGCTCCCAGACCGGCCATCCGACCCCCCACGCCCCGGCCTGCCCTCCAGAACCCGAGCGGGGGACTCGCAGGAGGGCAAAGGCCACTCCTCTCAGTACTGAGCAAGGATCTGGCCTCTGAAGCAGTGAAGACGCTGGTGCCGCTTAGCAGCCGGAGGTCAGGGGGGCAGATGGGGGGAGAGGCAGGGGCAAGCAGAGTCAAGATGGGGGGAGACCCCAGGCCTCCTGGCGCTGGCCGCGTCCTGAGGGGGCGGCTCTCCTGGCAGCAGAGGGACCTGGGTGGCACTGCCGGTCGGGGGAGACAGAGAGGACCCGGCCCCGGCAGCCCTGGCGGCCCAGCCAGCCTCCCCAGCGCCCGAATCCACCTCCTGGGGGGCACACGGCGACGCCCCGGGGCTGACCGTGCAGACCCCAGCTCTGCCCACACCCTTGGTACTGTCCAAACACCTGGGGTCTGTCTAGATTTACGGACGCCATCACCCATGGGTGGGAGCCTGAGGGACGCCCCCTCCCCCGGGAAGAGCGAGGCACAGCAGGACACTATGTGGACAGATGGGGAAACCCAAAACCCACCCGACACGGTGCCACCTGCCGCGAACTGCACGACAGTCAGGGGGAGCCCACCCCGGTCCCCACGGGCTGCCCACCTCTCCAGCCACCCCAGCTGCGCCCTGGGGAAACCCCGGTGCACCTCAGATGGGCCGGGAGGCCCTGCAAAAGGTCTGGGGCACGGAGAGGAGAGAAAGCGCTCTCACCTTGGACAAGCAGGTGGGTGGTGTGGACGGCCTCCCCCTGGATGCTATATGCACGACAGGTGTAGGCACCTCTGTCCTCTCTGCTGACCGACGTCACCGTCAGGCTGCCATCACTCACCTGGGGCCAAGGGGAGACGGAGCTCAGTACCCCCCATGGGGCCCTAGCGACGCCAGTCCCAGGTGGGCATGGAGCACTGGGGGCACACGGAGCCAGGCACCTCCTGCCCCTCTCCCTCCAAGCACACAGGTCACGGGAAGTGGGAGGCCGCCGTGGAGGGAGGGCTGGGGCGAAGGGAGGGTGAGCCAGGAGGACCACGCTTACCTGGTATTTCCCACTAGCACCTAGGAGTGTCCCCTCCTTGAGCCAGGTGACAATGGGCTTGGGGTTCCCAAAAGCTGTGCAGGTCATGGTCACACTGCCACCCTCCTTGGCCTCGATGTACTGGGGGGGTGTTTCCGTGAAGGTGGGAGGGGCTGCAGAGAGACGCAGGGTGGCGCTAGCCCGGCACCGCGCCGTGTGCCCACGTGAGCCTCACGAGGTGCTGGGGCACGCGGAGGAACGGGGACACAGGCTAGCCCTGTGCCCGGGAGTCTTACACGGGGAGGCAAGACCCAAAGTCTAAAGTGCGCCTGGCGGGGTGCACATCGCTGACCTTCACCGGGCCTACTGGGCTGATGCGCAGCCCCCAGGGGTTTGCTGAGGCTCTGTGCCCTGCACGGACAGGAGCTCTCGCGCAGCCTGCGCACACCAGCTCCGTCCTCCCTGGTCCTCCCCCCACCCCCCTGACATGCCCACAGCCCCCCCCCACCCCCACCCCCCGCCAGGCCCCACTTCCACGGCACCTGCTATCTGAGCTCCCCCTGGGCCCACAGCGACCACTGGCCTGGCTGCTGCGGGGGATCCCGCGAGCATCCTGCACGCTCCTCCCTTCCCGCTCCTCCCTTCCCAGCATCCTCCCAACATCCAGCAGAAAGAGGGGCCCCATCTGCAGGCGACTCCCTTCTGAGCGCTCTCCGGAGTTTGCACCTGGTCCCCCCACCTCCACCTGCGCGGACTGGAGCTTAGACCAAATTTCCACCCGGTTCGGATACGCACCCGCAGCCGTCACAGCCTCAGCTCGTCGGTGCGAGCTGCCTGGAGAGTCAACCGGGTCCACGTCCCCTGTGGACCAGCAGGAGGCCCCACCGGGGACCCCAGCCCTGGGGCCCAGGCCAGGCGGGGGCGGCACGAGTGCAGCTCGTCTTGAGGCCAAGCCCCAGTTAAAGTGCTCGCCCCACTGGTGGGGTAGCCAGCACGTTACTCCCGGCCCCCCAGGGCTCTACCTACATGGGGCCCTCCAGGATCGAGGGAGGAATAAGAGACAAAGTGTGTGAAAGGCATCTCCCCACGTCAGCAGGCGTGGAAGGTTGGCTCTCCCGCCATCACTCTCACAGCACCACCTCCCCGGACACCTGAGACCTCCGGGACGCTCAGGCACTGTGGCCTCTCCAGAGAACCAGCCGGAGTGCCTGAGACTGGGTCCCGCCGCCCCTCACTCGCCCACCCTGTCCGCTACCGCGTACCCCCTTCCCTGCGCGCCAGCCCACCGGCCATCCTGGTCTTCCTACCGCAGGGCCTTGGCCTCTGCTGTCCTGTCTGTACCCAGACCTCGCTCCTCTGGTTCAGGCAAATCTTTGCTAGAATGCCATCTCTGCCTTACGTGCGTGACCCAGCTTCCGGCATTCTCCACCCCCTTGGACTCCTTAATTCTCCTTAAAGCCACGATCACGGACTGTCCCTGAGAACAAAGAGCTTTTCTGTCCATCTCACTGCACGCCCAGCTTCCAGCACAGTTCCTGGCACGTAAGAGAGCACGCGGCAAATGCGTGTTGAAGGGACGGACGGACGAAGCGTACACGCAGACACACACCTACCTACAGACCACGCACGTTCAAACCCATAAAACCTCCCAGGGGCCAGACCGTGACAAGACCACTTTCTTCAGTCACTTCCAGCGCCCCTGGCTCAGCGTGGGCACGCGGGGGCACACGGGGGCAGGCGGGGGCTCCAGGGCTCGGGGGCTCCAGGGCTCGGGGGCGGGCGTGGATACTGAGTGAATCAAGCATCCTTCATCCCGCACAAAACTCACACAACGGTTGCCCTTCAAGTGCATCAATCCTCATCCAACGTCTAATCTAATAAAAATGATGGCAAACAGCCTTCCCGATCCTGACAAAGGGATTCGGGAATCTCAGCTCCCTGAGATTCAGCTCCCAGGCCTCTCCTCCTGCCCTGGAACGTGTGCATCTCCAACAGAGCCCCTCTTGCCAAGCCTGCCCCTCGAAATACGGGTAATACAGCCACAGCCTCTATTACCTCCGGTGTCAAGCTTAAAAGAAAAGACAATAAATTAAATTACGTCCTGAAGTGACAAATTAATTACTAATTACATAATTACTTTATTATTTAGGTGCTAATCAGGAAAGTACTTTGAACAATCTCGAGTTTTCAGGAAAATAATGGTTTGACTCTCGATTATTTACAGAATTAGGTGTTAGCGTGCCAGCTGCGTTTCCAGGCTTAATTCTTTTTTTGCAAGTGCCCTATAATTAATAGTGCAGGTTAGAAATAGGCTGGCCTTTCCTCCAAGTAATTCACCAACCTAAAGCAAGACTTGGCTTGGGCTTTTGGGGTATTTTCTATGTGATAAAGGCATAATTGGGTTTGTTTCCACCCAACTGGTCTTCGGGAAAACACAGACGGAGAATGAGACCATTTGTAATTCTAATTTCTCATGGGCCTTTCATTTTCCAGAGGTGATCTCCGTCAGAAAATGCCTGACACTGAGCATTCTGATTTGGAAGCAACAGCGTGTGGGCAGTACAGGCTCTCTCCGCCCATAAAGGAAATATTCGCCCTCAGAACTCGGGGTGGAGGAGGGGGATGAAGGGAGAGAGCTCTCACCTCGAAGGTGCGTGTTGTGTTCTCCCCGTTTGGGAGCTGGGCTCCTGGTAAGGGAAGGCGTCCCAGGGTGAGCAGGCCCTGGTCCTGGCACCTGCGGCAGAGGGCGCCACGTCCTTAGCCTTTCAGCCCACACCTCCCTGGGAACAGCCTGGCCGCCTTCCCGGAGTACCGACTCCCTTCCTCTGGGCTTCCAGGCACGCTGATCCCTTAGCCTGGAACGCCCCCCTGCACCTGCCAGCCCTGAGCTGGGTAAGTCCTGCTCCCCAGTCCGGTCTCCGCAAGGGCCCCCTCACGGAAGCTCTCCCTCCCGTTTCCCCAAGGCCCTGCGGCAACTGTGCGCGGCCTTCCGGGTCTGGGTTCCGCCCACCCCACTGCTGTATCCCCACAGCCTGCCACAGGAGAAACACTCAAGGGGTGCGTGTGTGTGCATCTATGCATGGGCGTGTATGTGCATGTGAGTGTGTGTGTGCACATGCATGTGCATCTGCATGGCCGTGTGTACGTGTGCATCTGTGCGTGGGCGTATGTGTGCACGTGTGCATATGTGTGGCATGTGGGCACACATGTGAGCGCGTGGGCATGTGCGTGTGTGCACGTGTGCATCTGTGTGTGGGTGCGCACACGTGTGGATATATGCATGGGCGTGTGCACACATGTGTGAGATGTGTGAGCACATGTGCGTGTGTATGTGTGCATCTGAGTGTGCGCGTGGGTGTGCGTGCACATGTGTGAGCACATGTGCATTGTGTACGTGTGCATCTGTGTGTGCACATGGGTGTGTGCACTCCTGTATGAGCACATGTGCATGTGTGTATGTGTGCATCTGTGCGTGGGTGTGTGTGCACGTGTGTGCGTGCGAGTATGCATGTGTCTGCATGAACGTGTGTGTATGCACATGTGTGTACGTGTCCATCTGTGCTTGGGTGTGTGCATGGGCCTGCATATGTGTGTACATGCAAGTGTGCATGTGCACGTGGGTGTGTGTGCACATGCATGTGCATCTGTGCATGGGCATGTGTGTGCGCATGTGCACGCATGTGTGCATATGTGGCACGGGTATGTGCGCACGTGCATGTGTGTGCACGTGCATCTGTGCGTGGGCGTGTGTGCATTACTTCATTTCATTATGAGACAAAGATCACTGCAGCCCCGTGTCCAGGCCCAGGTGTGCGGGTCACTCACGCCAACCCCAAAAGCCAGGATCCAGGTTGCGCCCCACGGCGTAAGTACCGGCGACACGAGCACCCTCACGCTACCGCAGGCCTCTGCACGGTCCAGGCTGAGGACCTGCCTGTGCGACGGCCTCCTGGCCTCGATGTGCTCCTCTGAGGTCCTCGCTTCCCTGTCCCCAGGAGGAGGAGGGCCAGCGTCGGCCCCACAGGCAACTCGCGGCCCAGACGCGGCGCAAGACGGTCCCGTCCTCCCGCCGCCTCTGCAGACGGCCGCCTGCCATCACCCGGCTCTCACTCCGTGCCCTGGACGCAACCTTCTCGGGTCCCGGCCCACGCTCGTCCCCCCCGGAGCAATCAGGAATCCTCCAAGAACCGACTTCCGCGCAGGGGAACCCAGGCGGGCCGGGAACACGACGCGCAACTTCCAGCTAAATTCTACTTCCCGGGCATGGGAGTGCCTCCCCGCCACGGCCACGACCCGGTGGCTGACCCGGTGGCTGACCAGGTGGCTGAGGACGCTGCGGGGACGGGACACAGGCAAGGGAAAGGGCGTGGAGATCCAGCCCAGCGCGGGAGGGGCGCGAGAGCCTCAGGATTCGACGTGGGGCCTCTTGGCGCGGCGTTCAGTCAGTGAAGCTTTTAGCAACAGATTTACCTTCCTAATTATGTTTTGCTTGGGCTAATATTAAGATGAGTTTTCATTCTCGGCACACACAACAGCTGGCATCAAAAGGAGGTGACTCAAACGCTTGCTGTGTGGTGGGGACAGCGCACCAAAGACTTAAAATAAGCCTCCGATCAGTCGCTGGCGCCGGACAGGAGCCAAGTGCACCCCGTGGACCGGGCAGCCCAGATCAGCCCTGGGCCTCCGGTGCCCGGCCACGTCCCGTCCTCCCGGGCCCCCGAGAGGCTGCCCCGCCCGGGAACATGGCCCGAGCCCACGCGCCAGGGCACACGGGGCCACCCCTCGGGGCAGACCGACACGGCGAGAAGCTTCCGGGCCAGGAGCGACAGCAATCTCCCTCCCACCCACGGCGCCGACAGTCACAGACACCAAACCCAGAAGGACCCAAGCTGTGTGTGGCACATCCACAGCACACATGTCACTTCTCCAGATTTCTCTGCACGGTTCCAGCTTCTCCTGGCTCCTCCGGAGTATCTCCGCCCAAGGGAGGACTCCCAGGGACACGCGAGACTCCCCACGTGGAGACACGCAAGGGCCCAGCACCTGCTGGGGTCACAGCCTCAGACCCAGGCCCCCGCCCACCCCCACCCACAGCAGGGCCAGGCTCGGGGCCAGGCCGCCAGTGCCCCCGCAGAGCACTTTGCTGCCTTTGTCCAAACACTCAAAAAGCATCGTCAACACAGCGGATCCGCTTCGTGGGCACCGTCAACGCCGGGCGCCGGCAAGCTGGGGACGCTCCGCAGGATTCCTAGTTTCCTAGACGGCAAACCCGGGACGAGCAGGGACCGCGTCCGGGCTGCGTCACCCTCGTTCCCCCAGCACCTCGTGCACGCTAGCGCACAGCAGACGCTCACCGCGTGTCGCTCACGTGAACATACTGAACAAGGAACCAAAATAGTAACCTGGGAAGGAACCCTGTCGTGTTGGGACCCCAGGAATGCCACTAGCGTGGGAAGGCACCCCTGGGCTGGCACGGTCTCCCCGAGCCGCATCCCCCGCTCGCTCCAAGGACGCCCACCCACAGCAAGCCCATCCTGTGCCCGGGGAGCTGCCCATCCTGTGCACCCCACGGGCCCCAGAGGCCCCAGGAGACCCCCGAGGGGGCAGGCAGTGGGAGCTGCTGACCAGGGCCCAGCCCCGCCGACTCGTCTCCGCAGCAGGGACAGAAGAGTCGGGAAAAGGCCTCCCCTGACCGCGCCCCCCGCCCCGGCCCCGGCCCGCGTGGCCCCAGGAAGCGGCCCGGACGCACCGTTGATGGTGAGGTGGACCCAGCTGCCGTTGTGGAAGGTGTCATACTGCTGGTCCAGCATGAGCACTTTGCACTCGTACCAGCCCTGGTCCTCAGAGCGAACCTGCTCCAGCCGCAGGGAGGCTTTATCGTGAAGGCTGGCCCGGCCTGCAGGACAGGGACAGGGACAGGGACAGGACGGGCCGTCACGGTGCTGCCAGCAGACCCCCAGGGAGTGGCTGGCACCCCCCGGTGGCAGGGGGCACAGGAGACGGCGCGCTGCCTTGCCTGGGGGGGCCCTCGTCCTGCCTCCTTGCCTCCCCCTGACGGCCTGGTTCCTCACCCCATCCTCCTCCCTCACCTTGTCCTGGGCCCTCACCCCATCCTGGTCCCTCACCCCAACCTCCTCCCTCACTCCGTCTTCCTCCCTCACCCCATCCTGGGCCCTCACCCTGTCCTGGTCCTTCACCCCAACCTCTTCCCTCACCCCATCCTCCTCCCTCACCCTGTCCTGGTCCCTCACCCCATCCTGGTCCCTCACCCCAACCTCCTCCCTCACTCCGTCTTCCTCCCTCACCCCATCCTGGGCCCTCACCCCGTCCTGGTCCTTCACCCCAACCTCTTCCCTCACCCCGTCCTGGGTCCTCACCCCATCCTGGTCCTTCCCCCGCCCCGTCCTCCTCCCTTACCCCGTCCTCCTCCCTCACCCTGTCCTTGTCCCTCACCCCATCCTGGTCCTTCACCCCAACCTCCTCCCTCACTCCGTCTTCCTCCCTCACCCCATCCTGGGCCCTCACCCCGTCCTGGTCCTTCACCTCAACCTCCTCCCTCACCCCGTCCTGGGCCCTCACCCCATCCTCTGCCCTCCACCCTGTCCTCCGCCCTCCACTCGTCCTCGTCCTTCACCCTGTATTCGTCCTTCACCCTGTATTCGGGCCTCCCCCGGCCTCCGCCCTCACCCCGCCCATCTCAACACTGACCATCCACTCAAAAACCAGAGTCAAAACCAACCACGGCCAGAGCGAGACAGAGACAGAGAGAGCGGAGAGCGCGCGGTGGGCCTCGAGGGAGGACGGGGTAAAGGGAAGTAGATGTAGAAGCAAGGCCCTGCCATCTCCCTGCCTTCCTTTAGCATCCCAGCACTCCCAGCACTCGTGCGCGCACACACACACACACCTCTCCTGCTCACACACACTCACACTTACGCACGCTCACAGCTCACACTCACACGCTCTCACACAGGCTCACAACACTCTCACACTCAGGCACACATGCTCACACATACACACTTGCACACCTCATGCTCACTCAGACACACGCTCACACTCACACCTCATGGTCACACTCAGGCTCACGTGCACACACACACTCACACACATCCAGCACTTGCACACACACTCAACACTCATGCTCTCACACGCTCACACTTACATATGCTCACAACCTAGCACTCATGCACACACATGCTCACACACATGCTCCCACTCACTCACACCCACACTGATGCTCACACACACATGCTCTCACACTGCTCACTCACGTGCACAGCACTCACACACACTCATGCTCACAACATTCGCATGCTCACACTCATGCTCACACTCACAGTCATGCTCACACTCACATTCACACACTAATGGTCACACACATGCTCAGGACACACACGTGCTCTCACACTGCTCAATCATGTGCACAACATTCACGCTCACACACTCATGCTCCCACTCACACTCATGCTCACATGCTCACACGCTGATGCTCACACACACGCTCACGACACACATGCTCCCACACCACTCACTCTCACTCTCACACACGCTCACACACTCACACGCTCACACACTCATGCTCACACCCACATACACTCAGGTTCACGTGCTCAGGCTCAAGCCCTGTGCTCTCCTCACCAGCAGACTGGCACGCAGACGCTGGCAGTGACTCCCGGAGAGGCCCCCGCTGGCAGGAAGAGCCCGAGCAAGACACCCCGGGACAGGACAGGGCAGGACAGGAGGCGGGTGCAGAGGGGCCAGAGGGCGGGTGCGCCGCCGCCAGGGATGCGGGATGGGGCGTCCGGCCTGAGGGCATGAGGGCTCACGCCAAGGGAGGGAGAGCAAAGTGTCAACCACGGGGCCGCCTGGCCCAGGGCACAGGGCTGTGCCTCGGCCCCTCCTGCGCACAGCTGCCCTGCAGCCTGGCACGTGTTCCCGCTGTCCTCTCCCACTGTCCTGCTGTCCTGCACTCCCGCTCTCCGCTCTCCCGCTCTCCTGCTCTCCCACTGTCCTGCTCTCCCGCTGTCCTACTATACCGCGCTCCCGCTGTCCCGCTGTCTGCTCTCCCGTTCTCCACTGTCCTGCTGTCCCATTCTCCCGCTGTCCTGCTCTCCACTGTCCCGCTCTCTGCTGTCCCTATCCCGCTCTCCCACTGTCCTATTCTCTCGCTGACCCGCTCTCCACTGTCCCGCTTTCTCACTGTCCCGCTGTCCAGCTGTCCCTCTGTCCTGCTCTCCCGCTGTCCCGCGCTCCTGCTGTCCCTCTGTCCCGCTCTCCCGTGCTCCCGCTGTCCCTCTGTCCTGCTGTCCCTCTGTCCCACTGACCTGCATACTGCGCGCTCCCACCACGGCCCTGGTGAAGCCTCCCCTCCAGCCAAACCCCCCCCCCCACCCCGGTCTGCGGCCCCTCCTCCCTCAACTCCCACTTAATGAAAACCTACTGAAGCCCAAAGGAGGGCATGGAAGAGGCAGGGACTACGGGGAACAGGTAACACACCAGTCGGGAAACGATGAGCGGCCACAGAGAGGAAGGCTGGAGGAGCCTCAACCGCAGCGCGACGGTGACCGCGACCATGACCGTGACCGCAACTGTGACCATGACCACAAGGGCAGGCAGGCCGTGGCTGAGCCAGGAGCGGGCGTACAGCAGCCCAGCCCTTACCTGCATACTCAGGATCCACGTGGGGTGGGTAGTAGCCAAACTTGATGAAGATAGGGATGGGCACCCCAAACTTGAACCACTCCACGACATAGGGCGGGGGCTGGCCCGTCACGGGGTGAATCACGTCGCATCGCAGGACGACGCCCTCGCCAGCTCTCGCGGTCACAAACTCAGGTTCCTCTCGCAGGCCGTGGGCAGCTGCGGGTGGCACAGGGAGTGCACAAGGGAGGTGGGCGGAAGTCCCGCTCCAGCAGCCCCCCGCCATGTCCCAGGCCCTCTAGCCCCCACCCCTACCCACGGCCCCAGGCCGCCCCCTTAAGAGCTCCGTCACCCCCCAGAGGGTCCCGGTGCCCCCAAACCCTCTCACCCCCCTCTGTTCACACCTCCGGGGGCCCTGGAGCCCCGGGCACCCATGAACCTGAGATGGAGTGGAAGGAGGGAGGAAGAGGAAGAAGCGGTTCCATCCAGTCGTGCAAGCCAAATCCTCCCTCCGCAGTCCCGAGGAGCACAGCCATGACCATGTCCCCCCCCACCCCCCAGGCCCCGACAGTTCTCAGGACTCTGGCTACTGAGGAAGTGGAGGGGCCGCAGCCTGGGCCGCAGGGGATAGATACTGCCGCAGGGGGTAGATACTCGATGCCTCCCTGCGCAGGAGGCTTCCCACCAGAGCCTGGTAGGAGCCGCAGAGCCAGCCTCCTCCCACGCCCCACCCCCAGCTCAGCCCGAGGAGGTTCGCAGCACAAAACACGAGTACTCCACCCAGGAGCGGGGAATCCCGAGCCAGCCGTCTCAGGCTGCTGTGGCAACCCCGAGGGAAAAGCCCAAAAGCCTGCAGGCCTGACCAGCCTCTCCGGGCCCCTCCTCCCTTGCCCCACTGGCACCTGCTGCGGAGAGGGGCGCAGGCGCGGCCTCCAGCCCTCCAACTGCTGAGCCCAGCATCCCCAGCAGGCAGGCAGGATGCTGGGGACGGCGCGGGGACGCTGGGACTGCTGCGCCTGCCCGCTCAGGGGAGATCATCCCACCTCTGGCAGATGACCAAACACACAGCTGGCAAGGGTGCGTCCCCCCACCCTGCAGCAGGAGGCAGAGTGGAGGACCCAGCCCCGGCCTGAGCTGGAGGACACAGAGGACAGGTCAGCTCAGGCGCGGCTCCTCCTGCCTGGCGGCCCCTGGCAACCACACCTGAGCCCCCACAGGAGGCGTGCCACCCCCACTTCAGCCCAAAACTGCTCCCTCCCACACGAGGACTCCGTGCTCACAAAGTCACCTTGTCCAGCTGGCTTCCCAGGGAAAGGGACGGCCCTGGAGAGGCTCTCGGGCCCCCTCCCCACACTACCCACCTCTGCTGGGCCTAGGCCTCGGCTCACCCCTCGGCTCGCCTCCCCCCAGCCCGGCTCCGGGCAGCACCACGGACAGCAGCTGCGCCGCTGGGGCGCCAAGCCCAGAGCCCAGGGCCTCCAGCGGGGGAAGGGCTCCGTGCCTCCGTGCCTCCGTGCCTCCGTCCCTCCATCCCTCCGTGCCTCCGTCCGGCCACCCATCTGTTGTGGGGCCTCTGCACTGACTCTTACTGCATCTCTGACCCCCGTGTGTCCCTGTCTCCGGTTGTCTCTGGCTTTCCTTCATGTCTCTGTGTCTCTGGTCCTGCTGTGCGTCTGTCTCTCTGACTCTTCCCAGGTCCCTCTCTCCCCTGCTCCTTCTCCGGGTCTCTCTGTGCTGCTCTGTCTCTCTTCAGGTCTCTGTGTCTCTGTCTTTTCCTCTTAGCTCCCACCCTGTGTGAATTCTTCTATACTGGTCTTTCTCGGTTTTCATGTCTCTATCAGTGTGTGGGGTGTGTGTGTGTGTGTTGTGTTGGGGGAAATATGTGGATTTCCTGTCCCTCTGCACCGGGGAGGGATTTTGCCTGCTTTTCTGTGGAGGGACCTCCGTGTGCTTGGGTTGCTATGTTTGCATCCCGCTCCGCGGCTGCCTACATGTTGTCTGTTCATCTCTGTGTCTCTCCTTCTCTCCCTTCCCATCCCCCTCTCCCTCTCCTCCCGAAGTTGCGGAAGGAGGAGGAGGCAAGCTCTTCTAGAAGCTGATTGGCTACTGGTGACATCACTGTTTTCTAGAGAAAGAGCTAAGATCACAGAGTATTTTTGGAGCAGAGCACAGTGTTGCACTCACCTGCCTAAGGCCCAGCAGGTTTCCCAACTCCCCCCACCCCCAACCTTGCTTCAGGCTAGGTTTGAATTCCAGCCCCTCGGGGAAAGCAAGGAGAAGGCTCAGCTGCCGCAGGCCCCTCCCCCACAACCCCAGGGGCACCCAGAAGGGGACAGAGCCTGCCTCCCCGCCTCTAGGAGCACAAAGGCTGATCCTGGACCCAGAAGGACAGGGCAGACGGCAGGCACCAGGAGCCAGCAGGGGGAGCCATGTGTGTGTGCACGGGGGAGTGTATGTGTGTGCATGATGCATATGTGAGCTCTTGGCAAAACCACACGGGTGAGTGTGTGCCTGGGGGGATGTGAGTGTGCCTGTGAATACGGGACTGTGTGTTGCATGGACTTTCCAGGAGGTGAAAAGAGGAAAGACAGGAGCCTCAGGAAGAGGAAGGAGTTATCCCAGGGCCTGGGTACCGGGCATGGGGGACAGAGGCTGACCATGGAAGGGGGCCCCTGCCCAGGGCTCGGGCCCTACAGCTGAAGACAGGAGGCAGAGGGGCTGACGGTTGCCCCCTTTAGCGGTGAAGCTGGGGTCTGCAGCTCGGTAGCTCCCCAGCTACAGGGGATTGAGGGCCGGGGGGGGGGGGGGGGGGGGGCAATGCCAGGAGGTGGGTGGGCGCGGAAGTGGGTTCCCACAGTACAATCAATGCCTGCCTCATCCTCACTGCAGAGCAATGAGGCGGCCTCTCACACCTCCCGCAGCACCGCCAGGCTCCGGGTTTCCATCCCCTCCCCAGCTGGCGGGAGGCTCAGGATGCAGCACCCACCCAAGTCCGACCCTAGACCTGCCCCCAAGCCAGTCAGCCCCACCGGCATCTCTGCAGAAGGACCCCTTCCGGCCTGGACGGGCAGGGGCAGAGGGGAAGGGCAAGAGGAGCATCCCAAGGATTCTAAGGAAAGCAAAAGGAGAGAGAGTTTCCCAAGAAGAAAGCGGAGGGGTGGGAGCCCTGTCCCAGCCTCTGCACTCCGTCCAACGCTCCTGGTTTGCTGAGCCCTAAAATATTTATCAGCTTCCTCAACTCGTCAACACACAGCACTCTCACTCAACACCTACAAGCACTCCTTCCTGAGCCCGATCCTTTCCGAGCCAAAGCATGTCTAATAAAACACTTTCCCCAGAAAAGCTCCAACAAGGAAAAAAAAAGTAAACAAGCTGGCAGCAAAAAGGGAAGAGGGGTTTGATGGAGGAGAGAGATGAGCTGTAACCCAGGAGGACACCAAACCCGAACCCAAGAGTGAAAGGGACTCAAGAAACCAGGAGAGAGAGGCAGGGACGCAGGCAGAGCCCAGCCCAGGGCAGGACACAGGACTCCGAGCACAGGGGACACAGAGACACGGGCTTCACGGACCCGGAACCAGGAGGGGAGAGAGTGGAGGCAATTCCTCAGGAAGCAAGTGGGCTTCTTCCCAGCAGGACTGCCTGCAGCAACTGAGAGCAGGAAGGTGGGGGGGGAGAGGGGGAGGGGGAGAGGATGGGAAGGAGGGAGGGGAAGGGGGGAGGGGATGGGAAGGGGGGAGGGGAGTGGATGGGAAGGGAGAAGGAGGGAAGGGAGAAGGCGGGAGGGGGGTTGGAGGAGAGGGGATGGGAAGGGGGAGGGGAAGGAAGGGAAGGGAGAGGGGAAGGAGAGGGGATGGGAAGGGGGAGGGGGAAAGGGAAGGGAGGGGAGGGGAAGGAAGGGAAGGGAGAGGGGAAGGAGAGGGGATGGGAACGGGGAGGGGGAAGGGAGGGGAAGGGAGGGGAGAGGGGAAGGAGGAGAGGGGATGGGAAAGGGGGAGAGGAGGAGGGGAGGAGGGAAGGAGGAGGGGGATAGGAAAGGGGGAGGGAATGGGAAGGGGAGAGGAGGAGGGGAGGAGGGAAGGAGGAGAGGGGGAGAGGGGATGGGAAGCAGCAGAGGAAAAGGGGGAGGGGATGGGAAAGGGGAGGGGAGAGGGGGGAGGGGATGGGAAGAGGAAGGGGGAGGAAGGACCTAGAGCGACTGGGTGAGGAGGGGCTACAAGGGGGGGGGCCAGGCCCCTTTCCCAGCAGACAGCCTGGGCAGCCAGGAGAGGAGGCTGTGGCGCTGAGGGCGCAGGAGCTGCCCTGGCCGGTCTGGGAGGAGGCAGGAAACTGCGGACCAAGCGCAACAAGCCTGCCCCTTGGGGCTCTGCGCAGGAAGCAGCAGGAGAGCAGGGGGGACCAGGTGGCCCCTGTGGTCTGGCTGACCTTCTGGGGCGCCCCGAGGGGACCAATCCCCTGTCTACACAGGTGGTGCCCGGTGGGCGGCCAGGCCCAGGCTGCTTGGATCCAGGTGCATGGAGCCTGGCCCTGCAGGTCCTGCCCCAGGATGGGCTCCTGCCCAGTGGCTGGCAGAAGAGGAGCACCCCGCGCACCCCAGGAGCTCTAGGAGGGCCGGGCAGCGTCTGCGCCAGCCACCTCGCGTCCTGAGTACCCAGCGCACGGCAGGCCCTGGGCCAGGCCACAAACGTCCCCCGATGTCCAGATGCCCACCTGAGCAAAACGCAATGGGCTCGTTTTCACTAAGGAGCAACCTGGGACTCACTCGGGGGGACACCCCCCTGCCGAGCCCAGGCCCAGGCCCCAAGGCTTCTCCCCGCGGCACCCCACACCCTCCCCGGCCAAGGGGTGGTCCCTCCCCACCCCCTGTGGCTCAGGGCCCGTGGCCACACAGAAGACAGGGTGGGCATGGCAGAAGGCAGCTGCTGGCCTCGACAGGCCTGGGCTCAGCGTCACTCTGCAGGTAGCGGCCCTGGCGAGGGGGGAGCACGAGCGGAGGGGCCACCAGCCCCATCATCCTCCAGTACAAGGTCCTCCCGAAGCCTCCTGTTCCTGATCCTCCTCCTCCTCCTCTTCTTCCTCGTCCCCCCCCCCCTCCTCTGGGCACCAGACTCCCAAACCACAGGCCTGTTGTCTAATAATACCAGCGACAGCCACCGCCACCTCCATCTGCCAGCCTAAAAATAATCCCTGCTGAGTCCAAAAAAGGCACAGCCCCCAATAGTCCCCCAATCACTCCTCCCCAACAAGCCAGGAGGCTCCAGGAGATTCCAGGGAGCCTCCCACACCAGCACACACCCAGAGGGGTGGCCTGAGGAAGCAGGGGCAGGCGCCCCACGGCCCAGAGCAGGGACCACTGCAGAGCGGAGGTGACAGGAGGCAGGTGGGCTGGAGGTCGGGGCCACCCTTCTGCCTCCAGCAAGGCCCCAGCCAGGCGGGCTCCTGTCCTCTGCCCCTGCCCCCGCCCCCGCCCCCTCTCAGGGTGCTGGCTCCCAGCCCCCACCCCACAGGGCTCCGGGACCGAGGGCAGGGCAGGACCGAGGGCGCCTCCCCTGGGGCTGCCCCCCACCCACCCCGGGCTGGGCCCGCTCCCCGCGGCAGCCTGCGAGGCCGCAGCCCCGCTATTAGCAACCTTAATTTGCTCTCGGCTAGATTGTATTTCCAAGAGCCTTTTCCCCAGGAGCCCCTGGCAGGAAGCAGTGGTAATTCAACCTCGCTCCTGCAGGGGCTCCTCGAGGAAGGGCACGGCCACGCCCCGCCCTGCACCCCGCAGCACCCCGCAAGCCCCGCATGCACCACAGGAGGCCTGCACCCTGCATACACACCCCGCAAGCCCCGCACACGCCCTGGGAGGCCTGCGCCCCCCACACACCCCGCATACACCCCTCAAGCCCCGCACACGCCCCGCACGCGCCCCAGGAAGCCTGCGCCCCGCACACGCCGGCCAGCCCCGCGGCCAAGCGCACGCGTGTACCCCAGGGCCCGCAGGCAGGCAGGTGAGGGCCCTGGGGCTCCTGGGGAAGACAAGATGGGCCCGTGGGCACCGAAGCCCATGCTTACTCCCTGAGAAGCCCAGCACCCCGGGGCTGAAGCCAGAGAATGAGGACAGAGGCTCACATCCCAGAGCCCGCGTGCAGGTGCGGCCCGAGCTCCCCGTGGCCGCCTGTGACCCGGACGGGTTAGGGCACGAGGGAGGCCATGTCGGCTGAGGGCACTGGCCCAGTCCCCCTCCTCCCTGGCCCAGTCCCCCCTCCTCCCAGGAGGACCCCTAGGCTGCGGGCGCCTCCCTCCTCGCTTTGGCTTTGGCCCGCATGGAACTGCTGTCCAGAGCCCTGATGGAGGCCCTTCTCTGCTCACCAGTCTCCTGCTTATTCACGCAAGAGAGAACAGAAAAGCAGGAAGATTCCTAGGAAAAATAGGTCAGCTGCCTCGGGCAGCCCGCGCTGGCCCCACGGGCAGGGCCCCTGGGCGGCCAGGCCACAGCTGCCTGTGTGCCCCGGGAGCCGTGGCCCTGTCCCCAGGGCCCAGCCCCTGCTCTACCGGGGCCCCCGCTGGAGCTCCTGGGCCCCTGGAGCTCGGGGTCTGGCCCCCCAGTGACGGCTCGGCCCCCATTCAGTCTTTCTCTCTGGGACCTCAGGCATCTTTTAATCCAGCCCTTGGGCTGAGCCTGCAACTTGGAAAACTTCTGGGCTGCCTCGACTCAGGTGCAGAGCAGGGGTGAGGAGAGTGAGGTGTCTGCTCCAAGTGTAGTCACACTGCCACCCACAGCACCCGGAGGGGAGGGGAGGGCCTCCCCACATGGAGCCTCCCCTCCCCGTCCCGCTGCCCCCTACACATGTGCATGCAGACACAGTGCATGCACACGCAAGCACAGGCATGTATACACACGTGTGCAAACACACATGCCTCTACAGGCATGTGCACACAACCGCAGACGGCTCACACCAATTACAGCTCTTCTCATAATTCAGATCCACTCTTCGTCAAGTAGGCAGCAGACAGACGGAAACTGCCCCCTGAGACCCGGGCCCCAGCCGAAGAAGGTCACAGGAAGTGTCTGGGGAGGGAGGAGGCTTCCGAGAGGAGAAGTGTGTTAAATCTCAGGCCTAGCCCCCTTTGGGACCTAGCTCCCCACCCCCACCCCAGCACAGGAAGGCTGGGGGAGAAGCCAGCAGCCTGCAGGCCCAAGACGGACAGGGCCGGGGAGAGGAGAGAGGGAGAGAGCCGCACCCTGGCCGGGCGGGCCGGGCGGGCCTCGGGAGGAGAGGCGGGCCTCAGGAGAGCAGAGCAGGAGCCAGGAGGGAGGGAGGAGGGAGATGCTGAGCTTCGGCGCCGCCCAGCTGCGCAGCCTCTGCTCCTCGGGTAACCAGACCTCCGCTTTCCGCCTCCGAGCCATAAACACGAAACCCTCGGGCTCTGGGACCTGCCCACTCCAAGTCTGGCACACGTTGGGCCTCAGGCCAGGAGCTGGAAGCGGAGTCTTCCCACTGCCCCTGGGCCGTGCCCTTTCCAACACATCCCGTCCTCAGCTTCTGCCGGGGTGCAGGCTGCCAGACACACCCCTGCCTCTGGCGCGTGTGCGGGGGACGCAAGCGCGAGCGCGCACGGACCGCTTGGCCGGACGGCTTGGCCACTTGCCGAGCAGAGTCCTTCTTTGCGGAGGGACTGCCCGTGGGGTCGTGCTAGAGCCTCCTGGTCGCCATCTCCTCCCTCCCACCTTCATCAGCAAAGGGAAGAAGGGAGAGTCAAGGCCAGGCAGGTAGAGGTACCCTACCCGGAGGATGGGAGTCAGAACCCCCGTGGGTGTGGGGCCGCTGTAGCAGGGGTAACACAACCGCAGCATCTGGATGGACAGGAGGCGGCGGCCTTGGGAATAAGACCTCGAAGGCAGGTCCACAGTCACCCAGGCATGGCCCAGGGTCCCGTCCCCCCCGCCCCCCAGCTTGCTCAGCCTGGGATGCTGAGAGCCAGGCACCATCTCCCAGACGCCAGATACCTATGTTCTCCGTACCCTCTCCGACCTCTCCAGGGACCCTACTCACCATACACACACACACACACACACACACACACACACACACACACACACACGGTCTAAGGCAAAAGGGGAGCCCATCCCTAACTGTCCCAACCCACATTCCCTTTTACCCCTCTGTTGGAGCAGCCTCTGCTTCAGCCAAGCCCTAAAGGGGGCATCTCCAAGCCCCTGGCTCTCAGGAATCTCCCCAGAAGTCGCCTTTAAAGCCAGCCAGAGAGCAGCTGAGCTCTCACCCAGAGCCAGCGTGGAACAGTGGCTGGCATTTCCCGTGTGAGCAAAGGCCTGCCACACAGGCCCCCCTCCCCCCCACTCCAGAGGCTGCGTGCCTCCTGGGCTCCTGCATCCTTCCCACAAGCCTCTGGCCGCAGATACAACTCGCAGTTCTGCAGATCTTTCAAAGGATTTCCAAGCACGCCCTCGGCACACCTCCCTGGGATTCAGGGGAACAAGAGGTTCTCCTCAGACAAGGTCAGCCGCAGCCGCTACCTGGTTCCTGACAGAGGCAGCCTTCTGAACTTCCCCCAAGATACTCCCAGGTCCCAATGCCCTGACTGGCCACAGGGACAGAAACTGAGCAGCAGCCGGGAACCCCGGAGATACCGAGTATAAGAATAATAGTCATGTTAACGTTTATTGAGCACCTAGTATACATCAGGTAGTCGTTCAGTTCTTTACAGCGCTAACGTTCACCAGAAAACCCCACAAGCTCATACTGTTAACCCTACACTTCCATTGAGGCAAATGACATTTCAAAGGTTGGGCAGCTTGTCCAAGGTCACGGGGCCAGCAAGTGGCAGAGCCAGGACTTGGAACCAGATCATTTGCCTCTGTACCTAGGTCCTTGACTAACATGCAAATAGCCTTTTTAAGCTAAAAGGACCCCAAGACCAACAAGAGGGGCAGGCTCAGGGGTGCATGTCAAGCCAGCCCCGACAGAGGGACCTCTCCACACCCATAACCTTCATGCCCAACAACCTTCCACGGTGGGAAGTCCTTCCTTCTGTCTGGCCATTCTGTGTGTTGCTGCAGGTATAAACCCACCTGCCTTCACTCTGTGTTTAAACTTGCCCAAAGTCCATTCCCCTCACCCTGACTTCTCAGGGTGGAGGCTATTTCAGAGCCTCCTTTCAGTATCTGTTTTTTTTTTTTATTATTATTATTCAAAGATCCCCAGCAGCTCCTTTTGTGCTTTCAGCGACAGTCCCATAGCAGGAACTAGCAGGAACGTACCAAAACCTGGAGGGGAGGAGGACGAGGGCATCGGAAGACTACAAGGAAACGGGGAAAGGAGGAGGCTGAAGCTAAGGGCAGATTCTCACACACGGCCCGACCCACGTCACACCCACCGCCATCCCACGCGCTCCTGGGGCTCCCCGGCCTCAGTTTTCCCAACTGACAAATGGAGTTTGAAGACCCCCCGTGTCGACATAGCGTCTCACCAAATCACCCTCTTGGCCCTCCTCTGGTTCCGTTTCCAGACTCACTCCCTTCCTCGAATAGCACGGGAGACATTCCATCCTAGAAACTTTCCCGGTCGCTCCCCTCTCCCCCTGCACGGCCCAGAGGAGCCGGGGGCCCCGGGGGGGGGGGGCCGGGCCGGGGGCGGGAGCTGTGCCCCAGCGCGGCCGACGCGGGTCCTCTCGCGCCCAGGCCCCCTGCCCTCCGCGCCCACCTCCACCCCCGCCGGTTCTCGGCCCCTCTCCCCTCCTCGGGGCCTGGCGAACTTGCCCGCAGCCGGGTCGCGTCCGTGCGCTGCAGACGGTGAGCTCGGAGTCCCGGCGCCGGGCTCCGCTCGCCCCCACGGAGGGCCGGGAGCCTGCGGTGCCGCCCGGAGCCTTGCGGGTCGCTCGGCCCGTCTCCAAAGCAAAAGCGCGCGCGCTCACGCACGCAGCACCCAACTCGCCGGCTTCCCCGTCGCCGCATCCCGGGCTCAGCCCCGGGGAAATCACAGAAAGAAAACGCTCCCGGGGCTCCGAGATGCTGCAGAGGGAGGGGGGACCCCAGCCCGCCGCGCGCCCCGCCGCCCTCGCCAGCAGCCGAGCGGGTCCTGCGCCCGGGCGGGCGTCGGCGGCGGGGGTCGGCCCTGCGCGGCCCGCGCTCGGGGAACTTCGGCGGCCGGGGCGCAGGTGCGGGCAGGCGGGCGCGGGCACCGGGCACCGGGCAGGGCTGGGCGCGCCGACACGGCGGCCGGGATGTGCCCCGCAGGGGCGTGCGCCGGGGAGCGGGAGGGTCGCGGGGCCGGGGCGCCCCCTCCCGCTGAAGGCTGCTGCGCGGCCCCGGCCCGCCCGCGAACTCCCTCGGTCCGCGGCGGCCGGAGTTGGGGAGCCGCCGGCGCGCCCCGCCGGAGCCCGGGAGTCGGCACGCGGGGTGCAGCCGGGGCGCGCCCCGCGGGACCCCACCTCGGCGGGGCCGCGGGGGCCGGGCCGGGCGCTGCACTTCAACTCACCTTGAGCCGCGAGCCCTCGGGTGCCGATCACACTTGCTATCAAAGTGGCCACATACCAAATCATAGTACTACCGCGCGCCAGCCAGGAGCCTCATCCTACCCGAACGCTCCCGCGCCCCGGCCCGCGCCCGCTACGCCCCGCGCCGGTGCCCCTGCAGCCCGGGCGGCCCGCTCCCCATCCTCCGCGGCTCGGCTCGGCTCGCTCGGCGCGCAGCCTCCGGCCCCGGCGCAGCGGCACCTGCACTCCTCGCCCGGGCGCAGCGCAGCCCTCGCCGCGGTGAAGCCTAGCGGGCCGGACCCCGGCCCCGCCCCCGCCGCGCGCCCATTGGCCGCCGCCCGCCAGCGCGCCAGCCCGTTGGCTGGGCCGCCCGTCCGTCGCGGCGCGCAGGAGGCGAGCCCATTTCAAGGTGCGTTGAAGTGCGGCGAGCCCAGAGCCGCAGAATCATGCGCATTGCCAGGGAGAGGGCGTCGCGGCGTCTCCGCGCGGCTCCCGGCTCGGCTCGCGCCGCAGGGCAAGTTTCTGGGCGACCCGGGCGGGGGGGCCGCGGGCCCCTCGGGCTTGCAGACGGGACCCCGGGAATGCCCCAGTCTCCCCGGCCGGGCCCGAGGGGACGTCGCCCCCGCCCACCCCGGAAACCCAACATCCGGTTCTCCGCCTGCAAAATGCTGTTTCCCTGGAGAAGGATGCTGATTCAGGGATGGGGAAGCCCCGGCGCGGGAGGGCTGGGGCGCGTCCAGGTCACACGACGCCCTGCCCCACTCCTGTCCACGCAAGGACACTCTCCCCCTCTCCCCCCGCCCCAGCGGTCGACCCCCTCCCACCCTCACACATGCTGCAGTGGAGTCCAACTCCATCCGGCCCGAAGGCAGGGGGATGACTAAAATGACCTCCAAAAGTCGCTCCGATTTAGAATGAGTCATTGGCTCAGCTAAGGGAGTGTCAGAGACCCCACCCCCCACCCCCCTCCCCGGAACACACGTACTCACACTGCCACCCCCGGCAGAGGTCATCGTTGCTCATCATTACTAAATCCCTACTTTGGGCAATAAAAGTTCTTTTATTTTTTTTCTTTCCCTTCTCTTAAAAAAGCCTGCCTCTTTATGCACAAAATTCCTCCCCTCCCCACCCATCTGGGAACCTAGCCGCATCTCAGCATCAGGAAGCCAAGACGGATTTGTGGAATAGTTTAGGGCCTTGAGATGGAGGGACCCAGGGAAAGGGGCAGGCAGGTGGACTTATCCCTACAGAGGAAGATGATAGGTGAAGAAGCAACGGGAAGGTCTCCATCTTTCTCGGTCTCTCTACTCTAACTTCTCATCCCTTCCCCCAACACAGTTGTATCTGCAGAAGAAATAAATGAGTGTCATGGAAACATCTACTATAAACAATCACCTCACACCAGTGTTCTGAGGCTGCAGTGAAGATGTTTGTTCTTTCAAGGAGCGAAAGCAATGTGAGAGTGGCACCGTTCCCTAGGATGGGCTATGGGCCAAGGAAGGGAGACGTAGGGGTAGCAAAGGAAGAGTTCAGGAATTTCACCCTCTTAAAGCACACATTGGCCACAAAGTACTGGCTTTAGGGCATTGAAGCTCCTAAAAGAAAGAGAAGGGGACTTGTTTCTGGGAAAACACGTCCACACACAACATGCATCAGAACTGGCCTTGAGTGCTGAAGGAACTGCCTTCCCTGAAACCTGAGCCCTTTGAGCTCACAGTCCGCCAGGAGACGGAAAATTGGGACCCGCGGCAGCGTAACAAACCCTTTGGTAAAGTTTTAGCTTGTGGGTGTTACCTGGAGAACCCGAACATCCGACCCCGCCCATCCCCTCCAGTCATGCAAACCCAAGATGCAAAACACTGAGGACAGCCCTCCCCTTGAGCCTTTGCTGTAGGCTCTTTCTCTGCTCAGATGCCCTTCTTGGGAATATGAAATGGATTAGAAGCTCCGAGTCCCCACTGATGGGCTAATTTCCAGCCAGCATGCCCAAGAATGACAACTTCACCCTCGACATATCCATAAACACACATACACATACTTTCCCAGGGTTCGAGGGCTGTAAAGCCTTACGGGGATCCATGTGCAGAAGCAGTGATAGCAGAATTCTTCCCCTCCCAAAACCTCTAAGCAACTAACTGGTGTGGAGAGACATGGTAGATTCCCAAGCACTGGCCCCAGTTCCACCTAGAAGGCAGAGGAGTGGGGAGCATCTGTGCTCAGGAAACTATTCTTCCAATGGCCTTCAGAGTTCAGGGAAAAGGTGGAGCCACCATCTTGACTGTATCTGCTTGGTCATCTAGTCTGTCCTACTCGGTGTGGTGGTTTCTGCTAGGCAGAAGCTGCTAGGAGCTAGAAGTCCACTAGGGAATTATAACTGTCAGGTTGGCAATAGGAAAACACACACACACACACACACAAAGAGCTTAAAAGCAGGAGTTGGGTTAGGAAGGTGTACAAAGGAACTATCTAAAAAAGAGACTAAAAAAATAATAAAAAATAAAATAAAAAATAAAAAAGAGACTAAATTTCTTCTTTTTTTATTTTTTTAAAGATTTTCCTTATTCATTTCAAAGAGAGAGCATGAGCAGGGAGGGGCAGAGGGAGAAGGAGAAAGAATCTGAAGCAGACTCTGCACTGAGCACAGAGCTGAGAGTGGGGCACAATCCTACAACGGCGACATCATGACCTGAGCTGAAACCAAGAGTCGGACGCTCAACCTACCAAGCCACTCAGATACCCCAAGACTAAACTTCTTCTGAATAAGACTGTTGGAGATGAAGTGGAACAAGAGAGCAAAGGCAGAGAGAAAAAGGAAGAAAATTGAGATACGAAGGGAAAAGTTAGCATCATCATCATCATCATCATCATCATCAAACGTGACTCCTCCATTCACCTGTCGCCACTTAGTGTCCTCAGCAGTTCTAGACGTCTCTGTAGAATCTAGGTTAGAACAGTTGTTGGGACAGCTGCTTGTGAGGAAGAGAGGCAGCTCTAAGTCAAAGCAATTTACCCAAAATAAGCACCAGAAAGCATGTTTAGTGTTTATATAATCAAGGAACTGTATCAGTTATCTTGCCATATAAAACACACACGGGGGATCCCTGGGTGGCGCAGTGGTTTGGCGCCTGCCTTTAGCCCAGGGCGCGATCCTGGAGACCCGGGATCGAATCCCACGTCAGGCTCCCGGTGCATGGAGCCTGCTTCTCCCTCTGCCTGTGTCTCTGCCTCTCTCTCTCTCTCTCTCTCTCTCTCTCTCTCTCCCTGTGTGACTATCATAAATAAATAAAAATTTAAAAAAAAATAAAATAAAACACACACGGGCACACACACACACACACACCCCCCAAAAGGTAGTGACTTAAAACAGCAAGAGTCATTTATTTGCTAACAAATCTGCCATTTGGACAGAGCTTGGTGGGGGCAGTTCTTGTATCTGACCAACTGGGGGATGGAGGTTGTATCTCAGGATGGCTCACTTACACGGCTTGCAAGGTGGTGCTGGCCGGTAGCCAATGCTGTAGGCACGGCCGTAGTTCTCCATATGGGCTTCTCCACAGGCTGCTTGGGCTTCCTCACAGCATGGAGGCCAGGTTCCAAGAGCTGGCATCCCAACAGATCCAAGGGGAAGATGTATTACCCTTATGTCCAACTTTAGAAGATGCAGTAGCGTCACTCCTGCTGCAAGAGTCAAAACCCTGCCCCAGTTTCAAGGCAGAGAGTATAGATCCCTACAGCAGCAGTGTCCACATCCCATTGTAAGAAGAGCTCATGGGATTGGGGTGGGAGGCAGGTCATGTTGCAGCCACTTGGAGATGACACAATTTCCAAAATTAAGACAAAAATGAACATTAGAGAAAAATCCCTAAAAAAGAAAGGATTTGCAAACGCTAGATCTTAGAATTTTCTCAGTTCAATTCAAACTGCTGCCTCCAGTCCCAGGCACAGAGGAATATAAGCTTGACCCTTATAAAAGTCTAGCCCATGTGTGAAGCAAATCCTCTCACCTTGTTTTCTCTTAATACACCAGAGACCAGTCAGCATGTTCTAAAAGAACTTGGAAGGAGAGAAGAAAATAAACAAAGGAAATTGGATTTCCAAAATATAAATATCTAATCTTAAGATCTGATACGGGAAAAGTGGAGAAAAGCTTTACAGGATTCTCAAGCCTTCTTATCTTAAGAATTTTCCGTCTAGGCTCAAAATGCTCACAGAATTTTACAGGCGCCCTTGCTTGGCTTACTTCTCGCCCAGATCACTGCTTGACTCTTGGGCAGGTGGCCTCTGGTCACGAATTGTTTTTCTGGACACAAGTAGCTATTCTAACAGTCTACTTTGCCCTCTCCAAAAATAAATTCCTCAAGACTTTGTCTTAATAAAACTCAAACTGACTTCTGATTCAAATTTTTCAGAGGATCCAGACTTTCCCTATTCTATTGCAATTTCCCTTAAAGGCCACATCTTGGTTAGGCGGTGGTGACCAGCCCAAAGACACATCTAGCCCTTGTTCTGGTCACTGTAGGGTCACCTTATGGTATCTCATCCAGCTAAGTCCCCAAGCACAGGGAAGAGGGCCTATCAGAACCCTGCCCATTACCGAGGGCCAGTATGACAGGGCAGTGCCCTCGCCACCATGTACATATAGTAGATACAGCACACCAGTGAGCGGGTAGGAGACGACACCCCCACAATCTGCCCTGGTCGTATGTGTGTGCACAGGTACCAGTTCCTGGAATTTTAGCCACACTATATTCATCTTTTGTCTGGCTGACAAGGGAAAAAGTTCTTGCCCAGGGAAGAAAGTGGGTCCACAGTTTAAGATTAGTCTGTCTGAAAACCAGATAGATAGTCCCCTCAGCCATCCCAACCCCTTCCCTCTTTCTTTTTTTCTTAATTTATTTTTATTTTTTTATTTTTTATTTTATTTTTATTATTTTTATTTTTTTATTATTATTTTTTTTTACCCTTCCCTCTTTCTTCTTGCCGTTCCAGGACAGCTCTGAACAATCTCAAAGAGGGCGTGTTTCATGTTTCTGTGGCTTAATCTAAGAATGCAGAAAGGAGGTTCTCTGTTGGCATCAAATTTGTCCACAAAACTCAGGTACCCTAATAACAGCCCTCCTTATGAAGGCCCCACACGTTATGAGACCATCAGTCTTCACCAATCACTCACCTTGCCAAGGGCTGCGTCATTCATAGAAAACATGATTTGCAGGATTCCTAGGCAACTCCAGCCCGCCTGGGTATGCTCTTGCTTACACAAGGCCGAAGACCCAGCCGTGAGGTGCTGCAACACGTGGGCATCGGTGGCCCCCACTTGCACGCTCTGGCATTCGGGAGTCTGAAAGACAGCTAGGAATCAGGACCCTGCTGAACCATCCCAGCTCTGGCCCCAGCAATGTGCGGGGTCTGGGCCATTCTTTCGTCTGAGATACGATTTCTCCATCTACAGGAAGTACAGTAGACCAGAGATAGGAACGAAGCTCTGCAGGAGAGGGATCTGAAGGTTCTTCTGTGTTGTTGCTCTGTCTCGGTCCCCAGCAGCCTCAAGCCAAGCCCAAGTCTGGCTCCTGTGACGTCATATAGGAGGGAAATTGGACGTGACTTTACCCCCAGGACTCTCCAGCGATTGGGGATTCTAGTACAGTATAGGAGCATCCACCGAGGTACATGGAGTCATGTATGAGAGCAGCTGGCATCGCTGAGATGGGCAAGAGCTCGACACAAGCAGAAGATCGGGAAAGTATGAGGAATAAGCCAAGAAACAGGCCATGCTAGGATGCAACGAATGGAGAGATGGAGGGCCTACGCTCAAGAAACACCAGGCGCAGGGACCCTGCAATCACCGTGTAGCCACTGAACACCAACGAACAGTCAGCACCGTGCTAGGTACGGAAGAGGACGCAACAGTGACAAACCAGGATCCCGATCACCCAGGAGCTTAGTACCTAGTCGGAAAGATAGATAACAGTTAAGAAACTCGGTCAACACGGAACCTGGGGAGAGACATGGCAAGCTGGCATTGCCGTAGAACCCCAAGAAGGTGGAGATGGTAGAAACAGGTGGGAGCTGAGCGGAGGAAGCGACGGGTGAGCCAAATCTCAGGTGAAGGAGAGACCGAATGGACGAAACAGAGCCCTGCAGTCAAGGGAAACTGCTGGTCTCTAACCCCCTGAGAACAAAGAGCTGCTCTCCCTAGCTTGCTGCTCTCTAGTGTCCCTAGTACCTGCCCCGTAGGAGGTGTTCACGTTCTGACGTGGTAATACAGAGGTGTGGCTGGCATGTCGGTGGCGTAAGGAAGAAGCTTCCATCCTTAGAGCAGGGACCGTGTTAGAGGGAATGAGGAAATAGGTCAGCTGAGAAAGGCGAGAGGAGGAGGAGGCAAACAGGAGTAAGGCGGGTGAGTGTGGGGTTCGTTAGAGAGGGGAGAAGGATGCAGCGAGAAGCAAGTCTGGGCCCAAGAGAAAGCTGAGGAGAAAGCATCTCTCTTGGTTCGGACAAAACCAAGGGGCAAGGGTGGGGGCTGGGGAATGACCAGGAGCCCAGGCAATGGTGTGGGAAGGCCCGAGCTTCTGCTTTGGACATACAGATGGATGGGCTGGGGATGGGGGAGGAGCCGGGCTCTGCAGCCACAGCTGGAGAGCTTCGGGGGGTCTATTTCTGGCACACATTCGACCCCCAGACCTCTCATTCTTGGGCCCCTCCACACTTCATTCTCAACCCCCTCACAAAAGAGCCTTGTGTGGGAGCGCTAAGAGATGCCAAATGCATCTTTATTCACTTGTCCCCCCTCCACCCCTTCCCCAGAGCCTTGGCTCAAGCATTGCCCTGCCAGGTGCAGGAAACAGGAAGAGGGGCTGGGGACCAGACGTGAGCCAGAGGTCACATGGAAACATCAGCCCTGCCCTCCCTGTCTCCAGGCCCCTTTGCTCCCTGCGGCCTCCTCTCCGGACTCCCCCATCAGCCACGCCTGCGTCTCACCCCCTGCCCTTTTGTCCCTGTCCCCACCTTTCCGTCACTGCCCCCCTCTATCAACAAGACCTGGCTTCTCCACACTCCCTCCCCTTCCTCCCTGTCCCTCCCCTTGTTGGGCTTCAGAGGGGTGTGGGGAGCCTACAGACAGAACTGGATTTATTCTTGGAAAAAACACCCATGGCAGAGGGTACCACAGCAACAAGTTTCCATGGTGCTTGGACACAAGGTAAATATGCTATGAAGGAGCAATTACTGGACTCGGAGTCAGAAGACCCGAGCTCCACCCCTGCCTTACCTCACCAGTGGTGCATCCTTAGGCAACTTGTGCGACTTTCCTGAGCCTGGCTGGGAATGCCACCAATGCCCGCCCACGCACGCCGCAGCCGGCCTTCACGAGTCCGTCCTAAGCACCCATTGGGAGCCCAGCACCTACTAGGTGCAGGATGAGCAATGCAGGCGCGGCTCTTGCCTTCAGGGAACTTACAGTGAATGGCCAACAGGGTTGTTCAGCAGAAGAATAGGATGAGGTAGAGGGTTAACACAGTGGCCAGTCCCCAGTGGGTGTGGAGAGGCGCTCTGCACAGGAGGTGTCTCAAAGCCCAGTGAGCAGGGCGTCTGGCCTCACAGCCCCCAGATATGAGCTGCTATATGCAAGTCGCAGCTGCAACAACACCGATTTAAAATTAGAAGATGCTGCTGAACTTCTAACCTTGCTTGCAGCCCAGTATCGGTTTCTAGGTAGTTAGAAACTAGGGAACAGCATGAGAGAGTGAAAATTGATCTACACGGGAGGCAGGATTGTCCAACCTGGGGAGGCCTGGGTAGGTGGGAGAGTCTGAAGGGGACGCCTGAGGAGGGTGTATTCCTGGGGGTAGGATGGGAGAAATAGATAAATGGTGATTTATTTATATAATATAAATAGATATGGGGAAAAGGAGAAGAATTCATCCAGAATTCTGATTCTGAGGGTTTAGGAGCTAAGCTCCCTCCCCACTCCCTTTCTAGGAAACCAGCTTGGAAAAGCTTGTGGACTTGGGGGTGGTCACAGCTGCCAGGGAAGCCCAGGGCCGGAGGGTTTCGTGGGAGGAGGCCAGTGGAGGCCCTGAAAAGAGAGTCTCATAGGGAATCCGGGACAATGAGCTGATAGAAGGAGGAATGTGGGGAGAAGGGGGATGAGGGGGCAGGCTGCCATGACGGCTGCTCTCCTGGCAGCCCCCCAAGGTTAATGGAGGGGCACCAAGAAGCCTCCGCGATATTCCGACAGGAGGGAGGCCGGTTTGAAAGGAGCATTTGCTGTGGGGAGAAGGGGCCTTTCTCTGCCCTGGGCTGCTGTTCCTTTGTGGAGCTTCTCTGAGGCATGAGCCCCGCGAACACGTGGGTGGGGGGCGGAGTGGGTGCCTTGCCGCTCCTCGTCCAGGCAAGGGTGCGCCCCTGGCAGGCGAGCAGGGATCAGAGACCAGCTCAGCTGCCCTTGGCCCCCGCAGGATGGGCGCTGAGGAGCTCCTACGCATGCAATCCCGGGGTCTGTGCCTCACGGACTACGGGGAGCCAGAGAAGGCCGATGGAGAGAAGGGGGAGCTGAGTATCAACGGGAAGGCAGGGAAGGGGGCGCCGAGTTCACCGTGCAAGAACGTCCCCAGCTCGGCCCGGTGTCCAGACAAAATGCCACGGCTTTTACCCTATAGTAGGTGAATACAACTAGAACCCACGTCTACACACACACACACATGCAACACATAGCACTCACCCCCACTGCCGGGACTCACATGCACAGGCAAAAACACGCACGTAAATGCAGGATGCTCTTGTGCACACGTACCCGGGCAGAACCTCTTGGTACAACCACACATGTGTCATGTCTACACCGGCACATGTTCACGAAGTCCACATGCTTTTGGGCCGTTCCTACGGGCAAGCGGATGCCATGCCGCATCTCCAGGCATCACGAGGCTGCCACGTGGATGCCTAGTGTGTAAGCCTGCGGGACCTCCTGCTTTCGTGCGCCAGGACTCCCAGCAGGGATGTCCCTCCAACGTACTTCTCTTCCTCCTGGCCAGAGGTCCCAAGGAGACTGGTCCCCATGAGACCCACCTTCTGACACTCATCCTGAGCCCTGTGTCAGGCCGCCCTAGGCCTCACTCCTAGCTTCTGTGTCCAGGGTACTCCACTCCCCGCTCCCAACCTGCTGCAGACGCGGGGTAGCGGCTACCAGCAGGTGGCGCCAGCAGGAGCCTCATGTAACCAAGACTTGTATTAATGAGCACAAACCCACACTTCTGGGAGAAAAAAAGTGGTCGTGCCAGTGTGTGACCCTCTTGAGCATGTCCAGGTCTGAGCCCAGCAAATGGATCTACTAATAGCACCAGGCCAAGGAAAGGGAGGGAGCGTACAAAAGATGGAGAGCTACAGGGGAGAGGGGAGGCTGAAGGCCGGCCTAGGAAGGAGAAGGGGTGAAACAGAGCGTTTCTGCAGAGTCGACCAGAGACCCGCACGTGTGTGTGCTCCTGCTTTGTGTGTGCCTGTGTTGGTGTCCTCATGCACACGAGTGCTGTGTTATAACGCTGACTTGTGTGTCAGCGAACATGGAAGGAGTAGGTGTGAATAGGCTTGAGAGTACAGGTGTGTGTGCACCTGTGGGTCTGCTGTGTGTGGCATGGCTCAGGGAGGGGTACCGATGGAGCTGAGCAGACTAGACTCCCCACCACCACGGTGCCACCAACACCACACACGCCACAGTTGTTAGCCCCCTCCCACACACACACACACACGCACACACACTCCAGGGACACACACACACTGTCACACCACCCACACAGACAGGTGCTCTGCTGTCACGTACAGACCTGCCCACCCACGCACTTTCACACATATACACGGGCCCTGAGCAGAACCGCAGGGATGCGTGTAGATGCAGCCAAGGCGCGCGCGGGCACCGCCTGCACATGTGTGCACACTTGCACGTTCTGGGCGGGATCTCCAAATTCTCAGTGCCGCACCTGAGAAAAGGGGAGGGGGGTCAAAGATGGGGGATGACTGTCCCAGCCTGGGCAGCACCCTAATGTCTGAGCCTCTGGGAGTTAGAGACGCGGGGAATCTGGGCACGCCCTTGTGTGGGGATTGTGGGGACACTGAGCCTCCGGTCTACACACGCTGTGCCTGTGTCTGGAGCTCCGTCAGCACCGCGGACAGCACCTGGGCCCAGGGTGGGGCGGAGCCCCGCAGCCGTTCTCAAAGGCTCTGGGCCAGAGCTCTCTCACCTGCCTCCCTCACCTGCCTCCCTCACCTGCCTCGGGAGGAGCAAGGGGAGTCGCTACAGTGGGGTCCCACTTCCTTCCACGTTGGAGTCTTAGGAACAGGGGATAAAATACCCGCCTCTCCAGGCTGTGGTAAGGCTCCAATACCATAATCCTCCCAGAATTGTGCCTGGCACACACCTGTTCTGGGTTCCATCTTCCGTCTCCATGAGCTTCCCCAGCCCAGGAGGTGAGCGGTCTGTACAAAGATCATTGATGGGCTTGGTAATATGGCATTGCTGTGTTGTGGGACCATGAGCAGGCTGATCTGGGTTCAACCCTGACCCTATTAGATGTTAGCTCTGAAACGTAGGCAGATCACCTACCCCGTCCAAGTCATTGTTTCTTCCTTCATTCACCTGGAATACCAATAATGATAGTAACGCTAATTGTGCTTCACACTCCGGGCTCTGTCATAAATACCTTACAAAGACTAAGTCACTGAATCCTCATGACGTTAAAAATTGGTCATTCGAAAAAAATTGGTCATTCTCCCCATTTTATAGAGGAAGAAGTGATAGTGCTCGCAGTAGGGGCAGAGACCGGATGGGAACGCAGGTAGCCTGCCTCCAGAATCCGTGTTCCCAACCATGACACTGCACTGCCTCCCTCGCGGTGAGTTATGTGCATCAAATGACATCATGAGTATAAAAGTAGTTTGAAGATGGCAAAGCATTATACAAATGTGAAGGTATATTGTTATGCATCTCAGCTGGCTCAGGCTATGAGTAATTGCACAAGGAGTGAGAAGCAAGATGAATACAGGAAACAGGATGGGGATGGGTGCCATCTGGGACTGGCACGCTACACCAACAAGAGAGAAATGGGTAGAGGATAGGCCAAAAGGGACAAGCAGCCATGAGCATCCTCGCGCGGCTTTCCACTCTTAACCCATTACTAGCTTGGAGGTCAAACTACTCTGCCCAACAGTAAGATCATTTTCAATCCACCCGAAATGTTCCTCTTACATCCAACCATAGTCTCACCAGCTCCGTTTCCCCTTCAACCACCATCTCCACCACTCTTCCACAACAACCCCTAGTGTAAAACATGTCACCTACTCCCTGATATATTTGAAGATCATGGTTATGGAAGAACTGCTGCTATAGCCCAGAGCATCCCGGGGAAGTGAAGCCAAGCCAAGTGGCCTGTATGGGTCAGAACGGGTCTCTCTGCTGACTCAGAGCGTAGGAAATGGAGACCAGGGACGTTGTTTGCAACTTACTTCAGGAAAAAGAGGCCTCTGGACACTCTCCTTGGTTCCCTACCTAACCCAGCCTGGTATGACCTATTGCTTTCTGAAGAGGATCCTCTAGTTCTCAGAAAAGACTCATTCTGTGTACATGAGGAAAGCCCCATCTTTCTGGAGGTCCCCTGTCCCGCATCCTTGGCTACAACATAAGATGGAATAGTCACTGGCCAGGGAGGGAGGGTCCTTCAAACCCCTCACATGATCCCATCTCCTACTTTTTCCCAATCCTCCCGTTCTTTGCAGAATCTCTCCTAGCCTAGTTCTTCCTCCCTTCTCCTGGCTGACGAATCCATTATAGAGTTCTTTCCTTGCGCCCACGTGGGAGCAGGGATGGCTATGAGCCTAACGCCATTGGCGGCGCAGCGAGGGCACACGAGCTCTCCTGGCTCCCTATTGGGTTCTCGCTCCTTTTGCGTTTCCTAACACGTCTCCATACAACTTAATCTGGACCACACCCCACCGTGGCTTCTCCTCTAAGCCCAGCTGGAAACACTGTGAACCTCAGAGGAGCCTAAGTTGTAGAGAATTTTCATTGCAGCCTTCCCTCTTAATTCATGGCTTAGCGATCCCACTCTCTCCAGCAGCCTCCCTTCCTTCTCTCAGCTGCCACAGGCAGACAAGATGCCCCACTATTTATATTTCCTCTTAGCTGTTCCTTGACCTGAGCCAGAACCAGCTGCTTCCTGACATCCTCCTTCTACTCTCTACAGCTCTGCTTCTCCAAACGTGGCTCCTGGACCACCTGCGGTAGGATCACCCAGAGCATGTTGTTTAAAAATCTCAGATTCTGGGTCTCATCTCAGCTCCCCGTCAGACCTACTGAATCAGAACCCCTGGGGGTGGGGGCTGAGAATCTGCACCCCATGATGTTTCCTATGGCTCAGTCATACCACCATTTGAGGAACTATTGCCTTAGTGTGTTAGGAACCATCCTCCAAAGCAATCCGGGTTTCTTCTTTTCTCACCAGCCTTCACCCCAGGTGAGTTAAGGTCATGCACATGCAGGCCTGTGCCTTATTTGAGAATCACTGTTATAGGAGAACCGCTATTACAGCCCAGAGCTGGGCCTGGACTGTGATCCCTCCTCTGCACTTCACTCCCTATGGGAACTTAGGCAAGTCACTTTGCACATGTGCCTCTATTTCCTTGTCAAAAAATGGGGCGTGATATTTGTGTTTTCACCTCATAATTATGCTATAACATTCAGATGAGAAAAGAAAAGTAAAAGCCTGTTGAAAAGCTAGAAGCCTTGAATAAATGACGTATGTTTTTATCATCATGCAAGAGATGCACGGTAGTGATCCATAGAGTATTTCTCAAGAGATCCTGTTCCTTTGCTGCAAATCATAAGGGCAGGAAAACAAGAAGTTTGTCCTCTGGTCCCCGCCACTCCATGGGCAGCAATCTTCTCAGAGCTTGTCCTGAGCCTGGTGGTAAAAGGGAGGCTGAGTTGGCATCATGGGAGCAAGGAAAAATGCCCTGGATCCCCTTAAACCAGTCACTTCTCCATCATGCTCCAACACCGAGGGCCTCAGTCTGCTCCTAGGCCAGCAGCCCTGTCAAGGGCAGTGGGCCCAGCCCTTGGCATCAGCTCCTCTCCCTCTAATTACTTTTCACACACTCTGGCGCCAGGCCTTCCAACCAAATAACAATTGATTCTTCACTCCTCCTGGATCAATGCCATCGACCCAGAACAGGGAGGATGAATCCAAACTCACCCTCTAGGAAACCAGTGGCCCAAGGCAAGGCCCAGCAGAGAAATCTGCTTACCCAAACTTTGGCAGCAAACACACAAGCACAACCCACACACATGCACATGCGTGCACAGGAAGGCATATGGATGAGCACGTGCGTGAAGTGCCCTGGGCCACGCAGAGATATTCATACGTAGACACATAAATAGTTTGACATAAACCTAGATACTCTATGTCTACACACGTGTAAACATACACACACACACACACACACACACACATTCATACATGGCGGCACGTACACACAAAATGGGCTAGAAGGGGGCCCTTTTGGAACCAAAGAAAGCATGTTTTGGCCAAGTTTTGAACAGAATTCTAGCTCCTCACCAGCCTCCCTCCCACCTGCCCTCTGAGCTGCACACTCAAGAGCACGCACTGCCTGTGAGTCATGGTGTGATGAGCCCAACACGCTTATGACACACACCTCCAGCAGAAGCCCTTCTGCCAGTTGTGTAGGACTCTGGCTCCCACGCCTATGGGACATGCCCTGCCTGCTAATCTGTTTGGGGGCGTTGGAGAAATGCCCAGTCACTTCGACACCAGACAGGGCCCATTATAACTCAGCTGGGCTTTCTCTACACCTCCATCCTCAGAGGAGCTTGGAACACATCTGCACCTGAGGCCCCAAACAATAGAAAATGAGGTGCCAGGGCTTACAGAAGCCAACGCAGACTGACAGCCACCAGCCTAATCCCACCAGGCACAGATATGGGGACACAAAGAGAATGTCAGAGGCAGAATGGGACCACTGGTTCAAAACAGCCCGAGCACATGCCCAAGGCCTCTGAGCATACAGCCCCCTGCCCTTGAGGCCAAGCTTATCTACTCTCCACTGGCCTCATGGCACATCCACATCTAGGTCAAACCACAGAAACACAGAACATCAGAAGTAGAAAAGCCCTTGGAAATTTTGAGGCCGCTGCCTCTTGATTCTCTCAATGCCTAAAACTCCTTAATGACTTGCTCAACAAATGGCTGTCTATCCTACTGAACTTGTTCACCGGGACACCATGGGGGAGTGGAGGACCCTCATCAAGCAGCCAGTTCTCTGGCTGAACAGCTTTAAGAGTCAACATAGAGTCAAAATCTCCCTTCCTATAATGTCCACCAATTGGCATGAAGAAGAAGAAAGGCCGTCGTAAGTGGAAATGGTTGGACATCTTACTGAAGCCACTTACAGGAAGGAGCACTGTTTTACCCTTGTCCTCACAGCTCCTCATGTGGGACTGCGTACGAAGGTTGAAGCCCCAGAGCCTGGGCATAATCTGATCCTTGGAAGGACGTGCAGACGACCCTAACCTCCTGTACTCAAGGAGAAGGCCTTGGAAGTGGCTAAGACAGGAGCGCGTGGGTGGCGCAGCCAGTTAAGTGCCCAACCCTTGGTTTCGGCTCAGGTCGTGATCTCAGAATTGTGAGATCCAGTCCCACGTTGGACTCCACACTCAGCACAGAGTCTGCTTCAGACTCTCCTCCCTCTGCCCCTCCCACACATGCTCTCTCTCTCTCTCAAATACATAAATAAATCTTTAAAAAATGGCTAAGATAGCTTTTAGCCTATGGAGAAAGCCCAATTTTGGTTTTGTCTCCAACTTTGTCTACTCATTTTCCTACGTGACAGTGGAAAAATTCTTTCTTGGGACCCCCCCAGCCTCAGCCTTCCCCAAAATAAAGTGAGTTAATGGGATCGCGACAGATGATGATGCGTCTAAGGTCTGAGGAGAACATTTTCAGTGCTGTGCATGCCTGTGCACCAACACCCGAGCCTTGGCTCCAGCACTAGAATCTGAACCTTCCCACGTAACGAGGAAGTCTCTGAATTCGTGTTCTACAAGTGCACGGTTTGAAACTTCTCCACGTAATCTATTGCCATTTCTCACTCACACAGAGCTTTTCCAACCCCTCCTCCCTTAAGGGCCTGAGGACCAACGATTACGCCCCCTGTGCCTCCACACCCCACTACCTAGAACTGCTTGGACTGAGAAGCATTTCTTGCCACTTACCTGTCACTTATGGGCCAACAGAGGGTCATCTGATACAGAAAAGAAGGCTGTGGATGGCTCTGTCCCCCACCATGTGAATTAGATCCCATCCATTACATGCGCTTGCACAAAATTTGGAAGAAAGACAGGAGATGGAGGTGATCTTTGTGTGGCTGTTGATGGTTATCAAGGTCATAATAGTCTTGTGGCGGTTTTCGGTGTTCAGTCTTCATTTTCCAAGTAGCCTCTTCACCTGACTGCTTAATCCCTGGATTCTGCTGTCCATTCCCCCATCTCCCATCTCCCAGATCTCCAGAGGTTTCTCTGGGGCCAATGGCAGCTTCGACCTCCATGCGCTCAGGCCCACGGGCACCTCCGAGCTGCAGCATTCCTAATTCTGCATCGCTGTGGAGTCCTTCTACTCATCTCCACACCAAATCTGCTTCATCCTTCTGACAAATGCATAAGACCCTAAGTTTCTGTATTAAATCTCTTTCTGCTTGAAATCTCTAGATTGGAGACTTTTCCCTTCACTCAGTCTTGACAGACAAGGTGAGGTCGGGTTAAGAGCAGTTTTGCTGTCAGTTCGGTACAACAGATATTTAACGAGCACAAATCATTTATGCCCACAGAGACACACAAGGCCCAGGTGAGCGAGGCCCTGACGTGGCGGGACAGGAAGGGCATGGAGAGCACAAGCATTTGGATCCACCCAGTCAGCCAAGCTACAGGGAGAGAGGCCCGTGGAAGGAAGGTGGCCTCTGGAGGCAGACAGATGGGGTTGGACCTTGGCTCCGGTGTCACCACTGAATGAACTCGGCAAGTTGCCTACACTGTGAGGCTCCATTTCTGTCCTTTACTTCCGGCGCTCCTCCTTTCCTTTGCATTTGTTGCATTCAACCTTCAAGACACAGGACAGGTGTCCCCTCCCTGAGGTCTTCCTGGACCTCTCCCTCAATGCCTCTGTTCTATGCTAACCCCTCTCCTGGCCCTTCCCGTGTGGTTCATGGACACTAGATTGAATTAATCTGATTCAGTCTCTCCTTCCCTCCTCTCCCTCCCTCTCTTTTTCCCCTTCTCCTTCTTTCTCTCTTCCCCATCTCTCTCCTTTTCTTCCTCTCTTCTCACTGTTCCCCCATACACACACCCTCTGCTGGAGAAAATGCCTATCGTCGGGTTCCCTAGATGCAGAATCTGAGAGGGGGATTCTTGTGCCAGGGACTTATTGATGGAGAGCTCTCAGAACAAACTTAAGAGAAGTAAGGCAAGCAGGATTGGCGGGAGAAGAAGCCAGGGAAGGAAGGATGGGGTTTCAGCTAAAGCTGAGCTTCCGCCTGCCCTCCCCTGAGGTTCTGAAGCATGAACTCCCGGCACTGCGGAGCTGTCCCATCTTGAAGAAGGCGGGTTGCCCTGTGTGATGGGCATTGGTCTGATCAGATCCTGCGGTTGGGGGCGGGGCTGGGGGAGCACAACTTCCCAGGCCCCTTCTTGCAGGCAAGGATACGGTTATAAACCGACAGTGGCCAATACTCATGGGGCAACTGAAGCGGGGACAGCAGCCCGATAGAGACCTTGGAGAAGCGCGAGCTGCAGAGCCATAAGATGGCACGTGCGCTACGGGATCCTAGAGGGTGAGTCAGGGGAAGACAGCAGGCGCCTCCGAATCAAGCTGCCTTCTCCCCCATCGGCTGAGCCAGAGTTTGGGCGAAGCAGCTTCCCACCCAGACAGTAATGTGGTCATAGCAAACACTTGGTCATGCTGGCAGGTGCCCAGGGATTAACAGCAAGCTTATTAAGTGACATAGAGCTGCAGGATGCGTTTTTCATTGTTGGCCCCAAGCAGAGCTGTCGATTTAGTCTCGGTGAATTCCGAACCGTGTGGCTGCACCTGGGGGTCACCAAAGGCACAGCAGGTGGAGGGCATGCAGGGCGGGCTGTGGCGGAGAGCTTCCCACACCGCAGGGTCTCAGCCTCTTCCCAGGAGGCTGCCTCCTCCCCAGCCGGGGTCAGAGCTCTTCCAGCCGGAAGCCAGGAAGGGACGAGAAAAGGTTCGTGTCAGGGACGCAGCGGCGGCCGACAGGGAACGTATCACCCGAGCCAGCCCTTGGCCCAGAAAGGGGAAAGGCAGAGCTGGCCAGGGCGGGCCTTCCTCGCACAGAAGAGCCCGTAGGTGGCCTGGTCCTGCCCCTCTGGCCACGACGGACGTGCCCCGGGGGCCGCCATGTGCCACCTGCCTTAAGCTGAGCCTCTAAGCCTGTTGCTACATTTTCTCCCCTCTCAGCCAGGAATCTGGAGTCCTACCCCCCACAGCAGACCTCCGAGGGACAGAGCTGCTCCGGGGAGTTCTGCAGGCGTCTTTCCCAAGCTGGCCTGAGTCTGCTCCTCTGGACGCCCCGCCGCCCCAGCCCTGCCTTTTCTTGCCCTAAAGGAACAGGTGGTGATTGGCTCAGAGCAGAACAGACCCGGGGAGCATCTCCTCTGGCCAGGAAGAGAAAGTGACAGCAACAAGTCCCAGGGAATATGCCTGGCTCGAGACGGACGCCCGAAAAGTGAGCCTCACCCCCCCCCGCCCACCCCGGGCCCCCGGGCGGGGTGCCCCCACTCTTTCTCTAAGGAGACAAGACAAAAGGTAGCTTCTTGCCCACTAGGCTGGCACCAAGTGAGCCACAGTCAGGTTGGCTCTCGGTTATACGCAGAGTGTCGAGCCAGAGCATTGAAGAAAGGATCGCTTTTTGCAATAGGATTGTTCCTCACATGGTGAGAAACTTCTAGAGATGGAGGTTTAAGCCAAGAAGGTGGGACTCTGGCTCCAAGGAAGTAAGCGAGATGGAGGTGACGGGGCTAGGGTGGGGAGGAGGGGTATGGGCGGGCAGGTCTGCCTGGATCAGCTGTCGGGCCGGGCCGGGGCGGTCCCTCACACCCAAACCCTTGTTAACCTTTCGCATCCCGTGTCCTCCAGGCAGCACCACCCACTCACGCCTTCAACCTCGGCCATGCTGCTTCTGCTGCGGCAACCACAGCCTTGGCCCCACTCCAAAGACTGTTCCTTCTCACTTGAGTCATTTTCATAAGCAACTGCTGAAAACTGGAAAGGCAAGGCTCGGTGAGTTTGGGAGCCATGCAGAGAGGTCAAGCCACTCTACCTCCTACCTCTAGAAACTTACACCTCCTGGAACGTGAGGAATCGTCCTATTACCTATTACTGTGCATAAGGCACGTGAAGACGGAACGTGATGCTTGGCCAGGGAGCCGGAGCTGGCTGGCCTCCACCCACAGTGTCACGCCTCTGTCAACTGCATCCCAACCCTATAGTGCTCCCACAGGGAGAGATGTACGTGTGGAGGGCAAGCTAAGCCTAAGCCGAGGCATGCTCCCGGAAGTTTATGCTGCAAACCCTAAAACAGCCCCTGGAGATCAGTCTACACACATAGAGGTCCCCTTTGGCCAAGACTGAAGGCAGGTGTTCTTCTTTTCTCTCTAGGTCTATACCCTCTTGGCCAGGGAAGAGAGAGGACCTCAAAATGAAAGCAGAGCATTTCTTCTTAAGGCTCCTGCCGGGAATCCACAGGTCAGGACAGTTCATGGGTGGGAGAGAAAGACGGTCCTAGGGCTTCACAATCCTGAGGAAAGGAGACCACACCTGTAGCACCTTGACCCCAAGCCATCCTTGCCCTTGGCCCATGGAGACCCATCTCCTTTCCATGAAAACATGGAAATGACCCATTTTCATTTCCATGCATGAAATGAGGGAGGATAGGAGGGAGCAGAGAAATCCCGAGGCTTCCCCTGGTAGCAATGCCCCAGGCAAGCCGGGCCTCTGGGTCAGTCAGCTCTTGGCTGCATACGTCTGTTAGGAACCGGAAGGACTCCCCAGTGTCTTCAGGGTCCTCTTGCTCTCACCTGAGCTAACATGACGAGGAGCCAAATTACTGATGCCGTGGGAGGCTTCAAACGGTGTTTCCTGTGGGTATTATTTCCAGCCTAGTGTTGTATTAACATAGCTCTGCCTGGTGATTACTATATTATTATATATTAATCATAGGCTAATGATGCGCACTCACCCTTCTCTCTCAGTCGGCTGTGAGATCCCACTAGAGCCGGAGGCACCACACCTGCTCTCCCTGGATCTGCAGCTCCATCCTGCCCTCAGGGACCAGCCTTGGGCTCAGCACCCCTTCTTACAGGTAAAGTCAGAGGAGGATAATTTTTTGTGTCTAGGTTCCAAGCTAACAGTGTCCAAAGCCAGAGTTTGGAGCCCACGAGTCTTGGCTACCAATTAGCGCTCTTTCTTACCCTCTTTGGGGAAAGGTCTAGAAGGCAAAAATAAGGCCCAGAAGAAATGAAAGGTGGTTTTAATGATTTGCTAGGCCTAAGTATGGAGAAAGGCTGGAGCTACGGCAATTTGAGACTTGTTAACTCATCCAGGTACTGATTTAGCACCACTTAGCGCCAGCACTCACTCCTTCATTTAATAAATGTCTGTTAAGCCTTTACTTGGCAAGTGCTGTTTGAGGCAAAGTGAACAAGACAGACAGAGTTCCTACCTTCACAGAACTTTATTTCTGAAAGAGTTTCCATGACAGGCCTTGGGGATACAACAGTGAAAGACCCCGGTCGATGACCACCTACTGAAGATGGTCAAATCCGTCATTTAAGGGTGTAGTGCAGGTCCTCCCCGGGACACTGGCTGAGAAGGGGAGAGAGATACCCCAGAGGGAAAAGACTTAGTCCCCAACATAAAGGAATACGGCTTCAGGTAGGCGAGGAGTACAAACGAACACATTACAACCGATGAGGCAACAAAGAACCACAGGAATGTGCCACCGAGATGAGCCTGATGGAGCTATCAGGGAAGATGTCACTTACGTATCTGCCCTGTTCAGGGGCCACACCCTATGCCGGCGATCTCTGCTTTGCTCCTGCAGGCCTATCCTCTTCTCCAGGAGTCTCTATGCAGCATAAAGGCCATCGCACATACTCACCCACAGTATCACCAAGGCACATGACGACGTCCGGACATAGGGTATAACGTCCCTACGCTTACCGTGCTTCATATTTATAAATGCTGGCACCATGAAGAGCAAGAAGCTGATGGTGACGATGATACTGGAGATAAGAGGGCTCCCTAAGCAGAACTGTAACCTGGAGATAATACAGTCATATGCTAAGCTCAGCCCACGCCAATTTATTCACAAGACACATGCACTGCAGGGAGTTTGCTCATCGTACTCATCTTTGTATCCTTACGTAGACAGTCTATGAGATGGCCCCCACGCCCCCGGTCTCCTTTCAGACAGTCCCCTTCCTGAGAGCTGACCAGTGTTTCCAACAGAACTCTGTGGCCGTGATGGTGTGCACCTTGCAGTGCTGGATCATGATAGTATGGTGGTGGGGCGCCTGGGTGGCTCGGTCAGTTAGGTGTCCACACCACGGTCTCGGGGTTGTGAGATTAGCCCCACATTGGGCTCTGTGCTGAGCAAGGAGTCTGCTTAAGAGTCTGTCTCCCTCTCCCTCCCCCCCCCCCAATCGGGTACTCTAGATAAATAAATAGAGGTATTGTGGCTTCTGCCCTTGTCTCGTGAATTGCTCACTTGGGGGAAGTCCTTGCCATGCCACAAGGACCCTTAAGCAGCCCACGGAGCACCCACGTGGGGAGACACTGAGCACTCCCACCATGGAGAGCCGTCTTGGCCGCCATGTGAGCAAGCCACCTTGGAAGCAGGTCTTCCAGCCCCAGGCAGGGCTTCAGCCGACAACAGCCCAGGCTGCCACCTGATTACATCTCATGAGAGAGCCCAGGCCAGGACCACCTGGCCTTGCCACCGCTGAATCCCTGATCCACAGATACTGTGAGAGATAATAAGCGAGTACGGTTGTTTAAAACCACTAAGTTTGGAGGTGATATGTCATGCCGCAGAGAGAATTCACGTATACCCGTAGCGTTAACACAGTTCCGAGGACGCAGTAGGTACTCAAGAAATATTTGACAGTTAAATCAGTGGAGGAATAATGCTTCTTAGCAGAGGAGCCACCTGTCAAATGTTCTGACCGCTGGTGGGAAAGGGGGAGGCATCATAACCTGGAGAACAAAATATTGAAACTTGGAAAGATAATAAAACTTAACCCAGGATGTTGGGGTGGCTCAATCAGCTAAGCATCTGCCTTCAGCTCAGGTCACGATCTCAGGGTCCTGGGATGAAGCCCTACATTGGCTCCCTGCTCCCTGGGACGTCTGCTTCTCCCTCTCCCTCCACCTTTAGCCCCTGCTTGTGTGCTCTCTCTCTCTCTCTCAAATAAATAAATAAAATCTTTTAAAAATAATTAAGAGCCCTTAACCCATACATGTGAATATTCAAGAAATGCCCTAGTAATTTTCTTTAAATCAAAGTAAATTGGCTATGTCACTATTATTACCCCAAATCCCTTTCTTGATCTCTACTTCAACCTCATTCAAGAATCTAAGAAAGAGGGGCACCCGGGTGGCTCGGCAGTTGAACGTCTGCCTTCCACTCAGGTCGTGACCCCGGGGTCCCGGGATCGAGTCCCACATCAGGTTCCCTGCAGGGAGCCTGCTTCTCCCTCTGCCTGTGTCTCTGCCTCTTTCTCTCTTTCTGTCTCTCATGAATAGATAAATAAAAATCATTAAAAAAAAAAAGAATCTAAGAAAGGACCACATATGGGGGAAGTGTCTTTAGTCCCCAAGTCTATTAAGTCACCTCTGACGCCTTCAAAGCCCACATGCGGTGATTCCTTAAAGCTGTGTGGCTCTACGACTATAGGGACCTTCCTCGGAATCTCAGTGTCTAGAATATAATCTCTTAGAAATACAATAAAGCCATTCCCTTTTGAGGTCCTATACCTCAGTTAGTCATCCATTCAACAATACTTATTGGGTAGCATATTAGGGTTCTCCAGATTAAAATATCAATAGGATGTAGAGAGAGATACACAACCACAGCAATACATGTAGATGGGTAGATGGATACAAAGACTGATAGATGATAGATAGATGATAGATAGATAGATAGATAGATAGATAGATAGATAGATAGACAATAGGTAGATAGATTGGAACCAAAAACCCAAAATCCATAAGGCAGGCCAGCAAGTTGCAGACCTAGGGAAGAGCTGATGTTACAACTCAAGTCCAAAGGCAGTCTGCTGGCAGGACTCTCTTTTTGGGGTGACCTCATTCTTTTTTTCCTAAAAAGAGGAAGCCTTCGACTGACAGGATGAGGCCTACACAGTTTACGGAGAGTAATCTGCTTTACTTAAAAATCTACTGTTGATCGTATCTAAAAAAAATAGATCTTTATAGCAACATCCCGATTCGTGTTGAACTAGATATCTGGGTACTACGGCCCAGCCAAACCGACACATGGAATCAAACACCGTAGGTGCCATGAACTGACCTCGGCCCTGGGCGACAGGAGTGACGGAGACAGACTGGAGCTCTTACATTCCAGGGCCGGAAAAGAAACACACGGTGCACGCATATATGCCAGGTGATTAATCCTAATGCTACGAAGAGACATAAAGCAGGTGAAGTGAAAGAAACAGCTGAAGGTTGTCGTTCCTGGTAGGTCGGTCAGAGAGGGTCACCCTGGGAAGATAACGCTGGAGCAGAGACCTACATGAAGTAAAGAAGCAAGTCGTGTGAGTATGTGGGCTGAAGAACATTCTAGGCTGAGCGCAAACAGCAAGTGCAAAGGCCCCGTTTACCAGGAAGGTTGGGAGCGCGTTCCCTGCTCACAGACCTAAGGACCACCAGCCTCTCCCTCCAAGAGAATCTCCCCTCCGATACGCTCTGTCCACCCCTTCCCATCCCCGACAGACCCCCCCACCCCCCTGCCCAGGAGCCCAGGCTTCCAGGAAACAAAAGCTAAGAAGGAAATTGGTCTGTGAGCAACTTCTCTGTTGGCGATACGAGCAAGACTTGGATACTTCCTTGGAGAGGAGCGAGAGGAGCGAGGCGGGGAACATACAACAAATCAAAAATTAATTTCTCAAAACATGAAACAGCCACAGGAACAGCTGCTCCCCATCCCACCCGACTCCCATGGGGCAATTCGGGCAGATTTGGGGGTGAGGAAGGGGCACAAGGGAAGGAGAAGCAAGAGCCCTCTCGTTTTTTGAACTCTCGGATTCAGAAGAATTCACAGACTTCCGGGCCAAAGCTAGACTTCGGCCCCTCGGGCAGGAAGTCCAGCGGAGACTGAAAGCCCGCGGCTGGGCGGAGGGAAAGGCGAGGGGGGGACCGGCCGCCACCCCGCCCGCCAGCCGCACCCAGCGCCCTGGACAGAAGCCCGAGGGGCCTGCTGCACGGCCGGCCTGCGCCCTGAGGGGGAGCCTCCGTGATCACAGTGACCACCCCTCGGGGGACAGGAGTCGGCAAGGGGCCCTGGCCTCCCCACGCCCGAGCTGTGACGCGAGGTGAAAAAGCGGGAGGAGACGCACACTGACGCCAGGGCCTCCCATGGGAAGGCCGAGCCTGCAGCCAGAGGCCGCTGCGGGGAGGGGGGCGGCGGCTCCGGGAAGGGGTGGTGACCAGGTCGGTGCCCCCTGAGCCCTCTCCCTCCTTCCCTCCTACACTGCAGCTCCAGCACCCACCCCCATGCACACGCTCACGTACACATGCACACATGCACGTGCACGCACGCATGCACACATGCAGGCATGCACACCCACCCCCACGCACACACGCACACCCACGCATGCATGCACACACATGTACATGAGCACATGCATGCATACCCACACACGTGCATGCACAAGCACACGCATGCATCACACATGCATATGCATGCACACACATGCATGCACGCACATGCACACACAACACCCACATACATACACATGCACTCACACACCCACATATGCACACACACACCCATGCATGCACACACACACGCACACGTGCACACGCACGTATACATGCACACACAAACACACACAAGCACACACACATGCACACCCACCCACATGCACACGCACACACTCACAGCCCCTGGAAAGGACGGTATGTGGAAAATCATAACCAGTGCTGTTGGACAAACTCGTCACGCTGTCTTCCCGTTGCCAGGTGTCCTGCCAGCACAGGGGACGCCGAGACAACCAAGCTGACCCAAGGCTGTGGCGTGAGAACCGGTGTGCCCCGGTTGGGAATAGAGCCTGGGAAGTGTAGGTGGGCAGAAAGGTTAATTCGGCCTCGGGGGCTGTGGAGGGGGGCAGATTTCCCCGCGACGTGAGGATCCTGGGGGACTGAGGAGGAGTGTGGGAGCCAGCGGCTCTGTGAGGGCAAGATGCACGGCTGTTCCCAGGGTGCAGAAGGGCCGGTGCCTCCGGCAGGACAGAGCTGGACCTTTATCCCCAAGGAATCCAAGTCCAACCGGAGGCGCTCCCGCGAAGCCCCTGGCGTCAGCAGCACCTAGAGGGACAGCTTGTCGGGGACGGAGCAGGAGGCCGAGGCCCCGGGAGGAGGAGGCGTTCTGAGCAGGACCGAGAGCAATTCCCGGGCCAGGGGGACAGCCAGGTGGGGGATGCACGATCAGCCCCTGGGACCGCGCCCAGGCTTCTGACCCGGTTGGAGGAAAACGGACTAGGCCAAGGCCCCTGAGGTCAGGGCTGGGGCTGTCGCGGTTGCCGCGGTCCCTGGCCTAGCACAGCGGCCTCCACCGGCAGGTCCCAGGCACTGCCATGGACCAATCGCGCAGAGGAAGAGGCTAAGTGGAGACGAGGAGCCCTCCCGGCACCTTAGGGAGTGCCGAGCGCTCCGCCCTGGGGACAGCTGCGTGTCCCGAAAGGGCACTTCACACCCGGGGGGGAGCCCTGCTGCGGGACATCCGGCATCGTCACAGAAACCATCTCCAGTGGGTGGCACCTGCGACGGCCGCTGCTCCGTCCTGCCCTCGGGCGAGGGCCCCGCAGTGGGTGTGGCCAGCAGCCTCCAGGGAGAGGTGAGGCCGGCAGGAGGCCGAGGGCACGCGACAGCGGCAGGACAGCCGAGAGGAGGCCCCAAAAGAGCTCAGATCTATCACCAGCAGGAAATCCATGACTGGGTCTGAGGCCAGGAGACGGATGCACAAGACAATTCTGTGCGTGGCGTCTTCCCTTGTCATTGCAGCCAGTGGCCTGCCAGGGCGGTGTCGCTCCGTGTTAGAAACCTGCCATCCCTTCAAGGTCCCCGCAGACGCCCCGGCACTGGGTCTGCTGTGTGCACGGGGGAGACGCACCCCAGCTCCCACTGCTACACACGGGGCCGGGGGGGTCGGACTGGGGCAGGGGAGCGGGTTCTGCAGTGGAGACACTTGTCCTAGTGCAGGGCTCATGCTCGTAATGCATCATCCTGGAACTTGGGCTGCCGGATAAGTGCCATCCCTTCCCTTTCTAAAGATGCCTTTACTTATCTTAAGAGTCTTAGGGAGCAAGACTGACTCTTTTTCCCCTGGTACCGGATGCTGCGACGGGTCACGTACACGTGGCTTCCCGAGCTGACCATCACGGCCAGGACACGGGATGGCTCGTCACCCCAGAAACCCACTTGAACCCTCACTCCACCATGGTGTCTCCTCCAGCTCATCAAGGTCACCAGCGCGTGACACAGTGAGAGGTGACAGGCTCCGAGGAGAAACCCAGGAGGGCAGAGGAAAAGGCGGGGCCTAGAAGGAGCCTCGAAGGAGCGAGAGTGGGCTTGGCTGGCTCCCATGGGGGAGCAGCCCGGCCCGGGAGGGCACCCCTAGGGGAAGGGCCTGGAGGGCTCGTGGGAGCTCCAGGGTAGGACTCGGGGTGAGCCCAGGCACCGCCCCCCTCCAGTTCCCCGCGACACGCCCAGGGGAGCCAGCTGTCTCACTCATCCCCGGATAACCAGGCTCCGAGGAGGTTCCCGGAGCCGACTGGAGCACGTTCTCATGGGGGGCGCCTTTGGGAGCTGCCCTGAGCCCCTCATGGTGACAGCCGGCCCCCCAAACAACTGCCAAGCCCAGAGACTCCAAGGCCCTGACCCAAGGGACTGCTCTGCTCCCAGGAGAGCAGTACTGGGCTCGCACTCCTCCAGCAGAGCCGAGCACCACGGAGCCCACAGCGATGTGCCCAGGGTCAGGACAGCCTGGATGCCGGGGGCACAGGCCTCCTGAGACCGAGGGCGCAGCGACACCCTCCCCCCGGCCAGCCCCCGGGAAGCCTTCTAGGGCGCTAATCCCGCCTGAACCACATCCCGCCTGAACCACGGGTGCCCAGATCTCATTAGCATTTACCAAAGCTGAAGTAATCCTCCCTTGATGACCTGGTGGTTACTGATTTTTATTTTTAACTCTTGTTTTATGAAGACAAAGTGCTCTCAGCAGCACAGATGTTCTCAGAGGTGCAGAGGACCAGGGGAGAGGGGGACCGAGCTTTGGGACAGGAGGGAAGGATCTCCCGTGGCCCAGACAGTGGGTCCTGGGAACAGGGTAGGAACGGATGTGGCCAGTCAGTCCCGCTGGTCGTGGGGGGAAAAAGAGTCCCCCCAAAGAGGACATGGAGACCCAAAACCCTGATGCCCCAGTTAAGACCATCTGCAGCTGGTAGAGACAGCTCTGATTCATCTTCATCACATGCAAGTCAAAAATAAACACCAATAACCAGTGCGTGGAGAAAGGGGGTGACATTCTGAGGTGCAGATGAAGCGGGAGGTCCCAAGGCCAGCCAACGAGCGGGGTCAGCCTTTGACCCCTCAGCCCACCTGGCCTGAGGACAATCTGCACCCCCAGCCTGGTACGTCCGCTGCGTTTCTCAGCGCCTGGCCTGTGATGTCCTGCTGAGGTCGGCGGTGTCCTCCTGAGCGGCCGGGGTCCTGCAGCCGCGGGGCTGGGAGGAGGCTGGGACGCTCGGCACCCCGGCTCGCGGACGTGACCCAGGCACAGTGCCCAGAGGGACTTACCTGCTCATCCGCGTCCTGCTTCTCTGGGGACGTGAAACCCACCATTCAGACAGTTGGTTTCAATCACAGAAAATAAAAATCTTGGCTAAACAGCTCCTACTGAACCTGGTGCCAAGGCTGCTACGAGAACATGTGAAATTCTTGGAATAGACACTAAATAAGAAGTTCCCGGCTCCCACCCACACAGAGCTGCAGGCGCCCCAGGGGTCACGGCCCCCTGCACCAAGGAAGCCAGCCGTGTTCCCCGCGTGCCCGCAGGCAGGGCCCAGATCCCCGCCCGAGGCCATGGGGGGCCCTTCTGCAGCCCCCCCACCAACAGCCCCCCGCGTGGCCCCATGACTCAGTGTTGCCTCCCAGGTGTGCAGTCGAGGAAAGGCCCTCAGAGGACGGGAGCAGGGCTGTGGCTGCGGCTCGTCCCACCTGCACCTGCGCTTAGGGCAGCCTCCGGCCCCAGAGGAGATGTGCCAGCCCAGGGCAGGGACTGACTGCAGCAGCCTGGGCTGGCGCCCTCCACACAGGGCTCAGCCCCAGCCTCTTGGGGCACCGCCGAGGTCCCCAGCTTGCCCCCAGCTTCCAGCAGGCACATCTCTGCCAGGCTCCTGGGCCTAAGGGCCTGACAATCACCAAGCAGCCGCCACAGCCTGCAGGGGGCAGGGGGCAGGGGTGCAGGGGGCAGAGGGCAAGGGTGCAGGGGGCAGAAGGGCATGGGTGCAGGGGGGCAGGGGGCAGGGGGCGGGGTGCAGGGAGCTGGGGGGCAGAGGGGCAAGGGGGCAGGGGTGCAGGGGTGCAGGGGTGCAGGGTGCAGGGGGGAGGGGTGCAGGGTGGCAGAGGGGCAGGGGTGCAGGGGGCAGGGGGGCAGGGGGCAGGGGTGCAGAGGGGCAGGGGGCAGGGGTGCAGGGGGGCATGGTGCAGAGGGGCAGGGGTGCAGGGGGCAGGGGGGCAGGGTGCAGGAGGGCAGAGGGCAGGGGTCAGGGGGCGGGGGCAAGGGGGCAGGGGGGCAGGGGGCAGGGGTGCAGAGGGGCAGGACGCAGGGGTGCAGGGGGGCATGGTGCAGAGGGGCAGGGGTGCAGGGGGCAGGGGGGCAGGGGGGCAGAGGGGCAGGGTGCAGGAGGGCAGAGGGCAGGGGTCAGGGGGCGGGGGCAAGGGGGCAGGGGCAGGGGTGCAGGGGGCAGAGGGGCAGGGCGCAGGGGGTGGCGGGCAGAGCTCAGCCAGCTGCCCCAACGCCTGTCGGGTGCCGTGGGGCCAGCTCACCCCTGGGGGCAGGGAGACAGTGATCTGTGAGGAATCGCCCCATGTCGCCCCACGTCGCCCCCACGTCATCCCAGGGCTGGGGGAGCAGGTGCAGCGACCGGCGTCCGAGGAAGGCTGCGATCACGCAGCGAAACCGCTCTTCAGCACAAGCTGTGGCAAAGGCGCCCCATGAGACGCGTGTGGACGGTCAGCCCAGCGCCCCGGAGCGCTCCTGCGTCCCCCCACCGCCCCGGGCAGCCCCCCGGAAGCACCTCCAAGCCAGGGAACGTCCTCCATCCTTGGGGGGCAGCCGGGGGGAGCCTGAGGGCACAGGGCGGACCTTTTCCTCTGCCCTCCGCGCGGCTGGGGGGAAGCACACGCACTGCAGCGCAGCCCCGGAGACCCTTCCCACCGCCCCTGCAAGGGGGGGCCCTGGAGCGTCCACTCCGCGTGGGACCCCAGGCCTGCGAAGCGCTGGGGGTGGAGACGGGAAGCCCGGCCGCACCTTTCTCCCTGGCCTTCCATTTCCTTTCCTGGGGGTAAAAAAAAAAAAAAAAAAAAAGGAATAAAATCACTGTTGTGTACCCGGTGCTCCCTGGGTCTCCAGGAAGTGTCCGGGAAGTGATCCGACGCAGGGGAAGTGCAGGAGCAGACTCTGTGCGTCCTCAAGGGCTGTCACCGCCCGGTGCTGCGTGGACCTGGTCTGTGTGCTGTGCATCCGCATCCAGGGAAGACGCCTTGGGGGGGGAGTTTCTGTTGCTAATTAAAAAAGAGAAAGCGGGACGCCCCGGGGGCTCAGCGGTTGAGTATCTGCCTTTGGCACAGGTCGTGACCCCGGGGTCCTGGGTTCGAGTCCCACATCAGGCTCCCTGCATGGAGCCTGCTTCTCCCTCTGCCTGGGTCTCTGCTTCTCTCTCTGTGTGTCTCATGAATAAATAAATAAAATATTTTTTTAAATAATTTAAAATTTTTTAAAAGAAAGAAAGAAAGGGAAAAGGAAGGAATTAAGAGCGGCAGAGGGAGGGAGAGGCAGGGGCGACGCGACCAGCCCCAGAAGTGCTCTAATAGTCCGCGCAAAGGCCCACGTACCCTAGTGCTCAGGGTGGGCCTTTTCCAGAAGTCATTGGCCTCGGAGGCTGGAGGCTCGCGGGCGGCAAGGAGGGCATCTTTCCGCTTGGGGAGCTCCGATGGCGGCAGCTGTCTGGCCCCGAGGACCGGGGGAGGAGGCCTGAGCTCCGTGGGCCTCCCAGCGCCTCCCATGGACATGAGACTGCAGCGGGTGGGCAGGCCCGGGTGGGAGACGCCTGGGGCCGCGAGACGCAGGAGGGCGCGAGGGTTCTGAATATTCATGCCGCTAATTAAGCAACAGCTAATTGGAAAATGGTGGATTTTATTAAGACCTCAGACTTCTATCATTGCAACAGCCACCAACATAATAACAGTCGTCTAATGGGCACTTTGGGTTCTTTCCAGAGCGTCTTTCCTCTCCCGCCGCTGCTACTGTGCCGGGAGGGGAGCCAATGGGTGCGCGAGGCCCAGGAGCTGCCCCGACGGGCGGGTGGGCGGCCTGGAAGGGACCGCGGGACGCGATGGGGACCCACAGGGTCGCTGAAGGGGGGCTGGGAGGCCTGCTCTGCGCTCCCTGCACCAGGACTCCCGACACGACACGGGAGGGGCGGGGAGGCGCCCGTGGGGAACATACTTGCTCCCCCCGAGGCTGGAAGGAGGACCCTGCAGGCTGCCGGATGCCTCACCCTCAGCAGGGTCCACGCAGGTCAGTGGTGCGGGGAGGAGCGACTGGGGGCTGTGGCCCCAGCTCCCGTCGTCATCTGCAGCCGGGAGCAGCTCGGAGGTGAGGGGAGCTCCAGGCTGCTGCGACCTCCCCGCCCTGCAGAGGTGAGACACGCGCCCCAGGAGGAAGGATGTAGGCCAAGCAGGCGGCCCAGATCCCGGGGAAGCCGGCTGACCCGACACCACCCTGACCCAACGGGGACAAGTCCCGGCTCCAGGGGCAGGGTACGGCGGGCGGGCGGGGAGCGCTGTCGGGCCGTCCACGTGGACGCCGGTCATCCACGGCGGAGTCACTCGCCCCCAAGGGCACAGGTCCACCTCTACCACGGACGACGGCCACAAACACCCCAGGGGGAGCCTGGGTCATGCACCTGCTTGCCCGCAGAGCCGGGGTGGCCTGGCCCGCAGCAGGCGCCCAAGGCAGGCGGGCGGAGACCTCTGGACGGGGAGCGGGTGCCGAGTTCCCTCCAGGCACACGGGGCACCACAGCCCACCCAGGCCGCAGGCTCACCTGGCCCTGCCGCAGGTGCGTCCTCACAGGGACGGTCCCCCGTCCTCAGGCGCGCGGGGCAGGCCCGAACCCCCCGGCCGAGGCGGCGGAGCTGCGTCCAGGAGGGGACGGCACGCCTGGGGGCCTCTCAACGCTGCGGTGCCGTTTGAGGGACTTTCTCATGGCAAAGGCCCTAGAGAGGCCTACGTTCTGGAAATACCTCCTCCGTCCGCTTCCCCCCAGCGGACAGCAGGCGCGCGTCTCTATTGATAAGGAAGAAGCGTTTGCTGCCTTTAGTCGAAAGAAGCCGGTGGGAGAAGAACGATTTCTACGCGGGTTAAAAGCCAACAACAAATTTAAGGTGTTTCCCCCCCATTGGTTCACTATTAGGAGGATCTTCTCCGCCCATTTGGGGGAAGCCCCTCGTGTCCCTCCCGTAGAATCCTAGAATCCGGGTTAACGGGTGGTGTTACTCCTCCCCCAACCCCCCCACCCCCCTGGTTTCTTTGCCTCCACAGCGGGCAGGTCCCTCAAAAACTCAAAACCAGAGCCACCATGCGGTCCAGCCGTTCCGCTTCTGGGTCTTTATTGGAAGGGAAATTTTTTAAAAACCCAACAGTAGATTTGAAAAGATACGCGTTTGAGAGCCCGCGGGGGCGCCGGCCAGGCCGGGTGGGCACGTCCTCGCTCCGGCTGGCCCCCCCGCCCTTCCTCCTCTCCTGGGGGGCTTACCTCTCCCTCGGAGGAGCCCCCGGCAGACGTGTCTCTGCGCCCCGGGTGAGGGCTGGGAGGGGACCGGAGAGGTTTCATCGGGAGGCGATGGCAGCTGGCACCTCTGCGGGGACGGGGTGTCTCAGGAGCCACAGGACCTGGGCCCGTGGGAGCACCCCTGCTCCCCAGGAAGCCCCGGGGGCCCGCCCGCGACCAGTCCCCACCCCAGCCTGTCCTGGGGAGGACTGTGCCTCTCACTGTGGCTGTCGGGGCAGGGGAGGGAGGAAGGAGACACCCTGGGTCAACAGAAACCCGGAGATACTGACCTTGTCCCCGCGCCCTGCAGGGACCACAGCGGAGTGGCTGGCTTCCAGCAGGACACGCGGCAGGTCGCAGGCCCAGGGCCTGGCCCAGTGGCGTCCGCCGTCCACCCGGCAATGACCCCCCTGCCCCAATGTTCAGGGCCGAGGGCTGCACCAGACCCGCCGGCCTGGCTCAGGCCTTCCCCGAGTCCGGGCCATGGTGTCCCCGTCTGTGGGGGCAGGAGTCTTGTAGCGACCCGGCTCTGGGGAGGAGAAGCGCCCGGACACCGTCGTGCGTGACTCTCCGTCAAAAGCTTCCCGTTGGGTCCAGCTCGGTCACACCCCAGTTCCGGGCTGGGCGGTGCTGTGGGAGGTGGAGCCTGGCTGGCACCGTGGGGACTGGGCTCAAGCCGTGGGCGCAGGGACTCGGGCCTGGGCGTGAGGGCACATGCACGCAGGCACAGGGTCCCCGGGGGGCAGAGGCCGCGACCCCGAGGGGCACAGCACGTGGGGACGAGACGGCGGCCCACGCCGGCCCCGCAGCGCAGCCAGGCCCCGGGGGGCTCGGGTGCACGGAGCGCACACGGCAGGCCGGAGCCTGTCCCCACTGCGGGCAGCCTGGCCCCCAAGCCCACCCCCCGACACAGGGCTGCCTCACGGGAATCCCCGGGGAGGAAAAAAGGGCCATTATGTTCCAGATTTGCACATTTTCTTGTGTTCCCTCTCCGCAGGACCCTGCTTCGTGGCTGGGGGGCGGGCAGCCGGGTGAGGGCCTGCGAGCCTGCCTGTCCCCACACCCCTGAGCACGCTGCACTCCCAAGGCTCTCCTGGCGCCCACAGAGAACCCGCTTCCTGGGCACCGCAGCCCAGCCTGCAGCACCACTGGCTTGTCCCTTTGGGGCACGGGGTCGCTGCTGCTGTCCCCTTCCCCCCCCCCCCGCAGCAACACCCCATGCAGGCTTCTCCCCTTGGGCGAGCACGCACCAGGGGTCCCGGGTGGCGGCCACAGCACCCGGCCCAGGGGTCCCCGCGTGAAGACACTCAGCCACTGGGAATGCTGGGGGAGGCCACGGGGACCTCAGCTAGCGCCACCTGTCCCTGCAGCAAGACTGAAGACCCAGGGTCAGGACCCCCCAAACCACGTTCCCTTCGTCCAAGCCACCGTGTAGGAAAGCGGGTCCAGGCCACAGCCCCCGGGCCTCCGGGAAAGCGCTGCACACACGCAGCTGCTCCCACCCCGTCCTGCGTGACCCTGGCCTCCTCCTCCGAGGATTTAGTGACACGTTTGGCTGCTCGTCACCCCACCGTCTGGCTGTCTCCCCACCGGGCCTGGGTTTCTGCTCCCTCTGAGTCACCCTGACCCCAGCTGCCACTACCAGCAGGCTCTGGGGCCCGGCCGGCTCTCCCGGTGAGTGACAGGTCTGCTACATCATGGAGCGCCGCAGCCCGCTGCGCCCTTGAAGATCCTCACCCGCCTGCAGAGCCCCAGAGCCCCGTGCCGTCCCCGTGCCCTCTACCGCCTCCTGCATCCTCTGCGGCGGCCGACGGCTCCCGCCCGGACCCCCAGCAGCCGGGGAGCGCAGAGTCACCACCCCCAGCCCAGCTACACCGTGGCCACATGCGTGACCTTGGCAGGCCTCTGACCTTTCCTAAGCCCCTTCTCTCACTGCAGCATTCCCCAGTCGCAGGGCTCCTAGGCTATGGGGTGGGGTGGGGGTGGGCTGGGGCTCCTAGCTGCGGGGTGGGTCAGGGGTGGGCTGGGGCTCCTAGGCCATGAGGTGGGCCGGGGGTGGGCTGGGGCTCCTAGGCTGCGGGGTGGGTTGGGGGTGGGCCAGGGCTCCTAGGCCACGGGGTGGGCTGGGGTAACAGTCCATGGGGTGGGCCAGGGCTGTGCGGCAGCCGAGAGCTGTAAGGCGCTGGTTACCGGCGTTCCTTTTCCCGTCTTGTAGCCCACCCCAAACCCGATCCTCATGACGTGGGACGGGGGCAGCTTTCATGCCTCGGGACTGTCCTACCTTCCCCATCCCGTGGCTTACCCAGCAAGCTCAGCCGTCCCGGGTGCCGACGCAGTCATGACAGTTCGTGCCACGTGTCCACCGCATGCCCAGGTATTGTGCGTGTCTGTGAGGGCGTCTGTGAATGAGATCCACGTGTGGCTCCATAGACTCAGTGAAGCAGAGCGGGCTCCCTGGTGCGGGTGGGCCTCATCTAATCAGTTGAGGTCCTGCCTGGAACCCAGGGGCTGAGTCTCCCTCGAGTGAGGGGGCCTCCTCCTGCCGGGGTGCCTGGAGCTGGGTCACCAGTGTGGTCCTGCCTTTGGAGTCCACCTACTACACCAGGTCTTTGGGGCCTGGCACCTCCGGGCCCTGAGCATGCACTCACCCATGGGCTCCGCTGGGCCTCCAGCTGCTGGCTGTGCCCCGGCTCAGCCCCCAGAACCACAAGCCGCGTCCTCACAGTTCGGGTGCTCCCATGTACGAGCATCCTGTCCTGTAGGCTCTGATGCCCCGCAGGGCCCTGACTGGCACACTGGCCACCAGACTCCTCCAGGCAGCGTATGGGGACGCATGCCCATCTCCCTGCACTCGTCCCCCGCGGGTGCAGCTCCCGCCACCCGCCGCCACCACAGCCGCGTGCACTGCCCGCCTGGCTCCCTGCTCCTCCCAGCCGGCGGGCCGCACGCACAGCCCTTGTGCCCCCGCCGCTCTGCCCGGCGGCCTCCACCCTCGCCCCCAAATGGCTGTGTCGTGGGTTCCTTCTTGCCCTTCAGTGGCACATCGCCCCCCGACCGGGACCCTCGGAGGGCCCTCCTCCTTCAGCCCTGACCCTCCGTCCTCCCCCCGCACAGCGCTGGGGTCCCCGAGGAGCCGGCTCGCACACTGGTTGCTGCGGCACCACGGTCCCCCCGGGGCCACGAGACACAGGAACTCCACGTCGCTCGTGTTCCCAGGACGCCGAAGGCTAAGGATCCGCCAAGCCCAGCCGGCAGGTGCAGTCAGCCCGGCCCACGCCGGGCACCGAGTCGGGCCCAGGCTGTCCCATGTGGGGCGAGGCTGCCCCAGAACTCGCAAGAGTAACCACGGCCCAGCGTTCCTGGGCGGAAGCCCCCTACGTGTTCACGGGGTCCCTGCAGACCAGGCTGGGCCCCCCACCCCCGGGTGCCTGGCTGCTGACTCACCCCGACCCCGGCTCTCACCGCTCCCTGCACAGCTCACGGCACACCCTGCTATCTCCAGTGTGCTGAGGACCCCCGGGGGGAGTCGGGGTCAGGGTGCACTGAGGACCCCTGGGGGGAGTCAGGTCAGGGTGCGCTGAGGACCTGGGGGGGTGAGGTCAGGGTCAGGGTGCACTGAGGACCCCCAGGGGAGGAGTTGGGGTCAGGGTACGCTGAGGACCCAGGGAGGGGGGGTCAGGGTGCGCTGAGGACCCCACGGAGGAGGGGTCAGGGTCAGGGTGCACTAGGACTGCCCCCCACCCCCGCCCCCGCTGCCTCCCACCTGGCTCTCCCCACTGAGCAGCCCCCCTCACATCCGTCAGCCCTGTCCCCGCGCCGTGGCCTGGTGCCACCTGCGGACCCAGGAGCCCCCGAGGGACGGAGTGCAGTCCCCGCAGCCCCCCTCACCCTGCCCCATCCTCCCAGCTCCCAGCTCGGGGCCAGCATCCTCCGGCCTCCGGGGCCCAGGCCACCTGCCCACGGGCCCACAGAGCCGCCCTGCCCGGGCTTTGGTCCTGGGAGCACAGGCACGCGTGCCCTCGCCCTGGGTGCCAGCCGCCCCTCCCCGCCCCACAGCACCCTGGGGAGCGGAGCCTCGGGAGCCCGCCGACTTGTCCGTGACCTGGGGGCACCCCTGGAGCTGAGGCCCCGGCTGCCTGCCGTCCTGCGGCTCACCCAGGGCAGCACCTGTCGGAGGACAGACACTCCCTGCTGCGACCTGTGACCCGCGGTAACCCCCCCCCCCCCCGCCCTGCCCCCGCCTATCTCCAGAAGCTTTTTGTTAAAAACATGACGTTACCACGACTATGCCAACTGGAAGGAGTGAAACGCCAGTACAAGGACGCCGTCACCTTACCGCAGCAGGGGACGGGCCCGGTCGGGCAAGGCGGGGACGGCGGGCAGCAGTGGCTCTCAGGCCCGCATGTGCTCGGCGGCTGTGGCCTGGTGGGTCGTGGAAGCCGCGGGCGCCACTGCCGTTTTTTAGAAAGGGACCCCTGACCTTGAGAAGGAATGGGACACGGACAGCGAGACGGGGCACAGCTTCCCCAAAGATGACTAAGGGCCCCGGCAGAGGCAGGACTGCTGGGGGGCGGCGGTTTCAGGTCCGCCGGGCTGAGCGAGCCCGGGGTGGCAGACGTCTGTCCAAGGGGCTTCCCACCAAGTGGGAAGATTCCCGCCGCCGTGGGGGGCGGAGCCCCAGACTTGCAAGAGGACAAGGAAGCCTGGCATGGCCTCTCAGGTGTCGTCGTGAGACGGGGACAAGACGGGGACTGCGGGTGTGAGAGCAGCCGCCACAGGGCAGTCCCTACGGTGCTTGCAGGGCCCGTTCCCACAGGACACCCCAAAGGGGCGCAGTGACGGCCGCGCGGCGGGCAGCTGGTTCCAGGAGCGAGCTCTCAGCGTGGACGCAGACTCGGGGCGCCGGCGTGGCTCAGCCAGTCAAAGCCCCAGCTCTTGATCTCAGGTCAGGTCTCCGAGCCTCATGCTGCGGGTGGAACCTACTAAAGAAAAGGAAGAGAAAGCAAGAGAGCTCAGGTCCTCCGTGGAGAGCTGGAAGCCTGCCTGCCCTTTGTCCTGGGGACAAGCCTGCACCTGCTCTGCGGGACGCCCCGTCTGCACCTCCCGAATCCACCTGCAACAAGCATCCTTAGGTGTGGAGGAAGGGAGCCGCGCCTCCGCCCACAGAGCGGCCGGCGGGTGACACCCAGCATCGACACCCAGCATCGTCGGTGTGGGACACCCCTGGGGGCTGGACCTGGGGATCTTCAGCAGAGGCCCACTCCGGCCCACTGGGCCCCTGCCCCACGGTCGTTAGGAGGCCGAGTCCCGGCGGGAGCACGTGGATGCACCCCTGCTGCCCCAGGCGGAGCCCGGATGGGGGTCACTCAGGAAAGAGCAGGCCGGGAACGGTGGGCGCACAAAGCAAGCCCCGGCCCTTGGTGACCCGTAAGGGGCTCAGGCGTGACCGCGACAAGCTGCCCTACATGGTCAGGCCCAGGGCCCCGCCCGCCCCGCAGGTGGGCAGCTTGCCCAGGGAGCTCCCCCTCCTGGTGCCCCCGGTGCCCCTAGGCCCTGCCTTGTCCCAGCCACGGCACCTGCAGACAGGGCGTGGTGCCGGCCCCCAGAGCCTGGGCCCTTGAAGCCCCTCTCCCGGGTGGGTGCCCTCCCGCCAGCGCCCACTGCGCAGGAAGAGCCCACATGAGGAGCGGGGTGGCCAGGCCGTACAGCACGGGGTGGGGGGGGGATGCGGGGGGGGGGGGGGTGTTCCCTGAGGCCCTCGCTGCCCCCGCACAGCAGGAAGGGCCCTTACTTTTGTCCCAGCGGCCTTCTGGGATCCCCCCGCCCTGCTCCAGCCCCATTCCCCTCCGCTCAGGCTCATTTCCTTCTCTCCCAGCTCTCTCCCCTGGGCTCCAGGGCTTTGCCTCCTCACCTGTCAGGGGGCTGTGAGAAATAACCCATACATCTCAGGAAACCCCCCCAATCACTGCAGATGGACTCTGTCCTCTCCCTCTCCCCCCCACTCCATCCTCCCCCCTCTCTCTCTCTCCCAGACCCGCCCACCCCACCTCTTCCCCTTCCCTCCCCTCCTGCCCCCCTCCTCCCCCCTCCCCATCCCCTCCCCCTCCCTCTCTCTCCCAGACCCCCCCACCCCACCTCTCCACCCCCTCACCTTTCCCCTCTTCTCTCCCACATCCCTCCTTGGCAGTTTCCTTACTGGCCCCCTCTGGGTTCCCCACTAACACATAAGCTCCATGAAGTGTCTTCCGCTCTACCTACAGCCCCAAGAGCACCCAGGGCACATAGTAGGGACACAAAGCCATTGCTGAAGGAACCAATGAACCAACGAGTGTGAGTGAGAACAGGGTGGGGAGGGTGGAGGGTGCAGGGGGTTCCGACCTGCTGCTCCCCTCTGCCTCCACTCCTCCCCACACCCAGGACGAACGGTCGATGCAGGTGCCCCCTCCGGGGCTTGAGCCTGCGGACTGGTGCAGAGCCCCCCCGTCCAGTGGTGCTGAACCCCATCCCCACCCCCCCACCCCCGCATCCTCCCCCACTCCCCCCAGGGTGCAGAACCTCCAACACAGAACAGATGCTGGGCGTAGGGAGAAGGTTCAGGAACAAAGCAGGAGATGCGCCCGCCCACACCTCTCCATGTCGATGTCGGGGGACACGGTTGGGAGGGGCTGCCCTGCAGTGTAGACATGGTGCCGCTGCCCCAGTCCCTGGTTCCCACCGGGACTGCCTTCAGGGAAGGACCTGCCGTGTCCCCCATTGCCCTCCTGTCACCCGCAGGCGTGCAAGGCTCTGCTGCGCCGGGTCAGGAAGGGGCTTCTACTCTGTCTCCCCGTTGAAGGGAAAGTGGTTTCCTAGTTGAAATGATTTTTTTTTTTTTTAATGAAAAGATAGGGGCTTCAGGAGTAATAGTCCCAAACCCAAAGTGCCTGACACATAGTGGGAGCTTATCATACAAGCTTTAAAAGAGCAGGACTGAGACGGTGCCAAGGGCCCGGGGCCAGCTGCGGTGGGAGTGAGGCCGGAACCAGGCGGGGGTCAGGGTCACCGCCCGGCGCCCAAGCACGGTCCCCGCGGGCCTGAACAGCGACCCCGCAAGCAGGAGAGACGTGTGGCTGCCCTCGGAGTGCCCAGAAGGGTAGTCACAGATTTCCCGGATCATTCACACACTGGGGGCAGAGAAGCCACCGCGGCGCTGGCCACAGGGCCCAGGGAGCCCCGAGGGGACCTGGCGACACGGGCAGCAGCGCCCCGGCACCCCTGCAGGCCTCCCCGACAGAAGGCGCCGCATTGCCTCGGAGCTGGGGGACCCCGAGCCGGCCTGCAGGCGAGCAGCGCTGCCCCTCGGGCCCCGCGTCCTGAGCAACCCGCTTGCCCCTCGGCAGCTCCGTTTGCGAGGCTGATGACACGTCCGTCAGCCTCGAGGGGATCGCGTGGACGGCCACCGCGGCCTGGGCTCGGCGGCCCTCCAGCCAAGCCCCGCCTGCAGCCCCACTCCCTCGGCCCTCCCCTTGGCAGCCGCGGTCAGTGTGCCCGGGGGGACGGTCCTGCCCCCTCGGCCGGGACAGGGATGGGCGTCCACCGCCCGGCTGGCTCAGCATCCCCAGCCTGCGATCTGACCCGGGGAGCAGCGGGCGCCAGGCCTTGAGCCACAGACCTGGGGCGCCGTGTCCCCGGAGCAGCAGCCACACAGGGGAGGAGAGAGCCGGGGACTGTCCATGGCTGGCTGTCCAGGCCTGGATGCCGCATCGCAGAGAGGAAGACGCCGGGGCCGCCGCCGCCGCCGCCGCCGCCGCCGCCGGGACACCCGGATTCCCAGGCTCAGCTTCATTCCTCCCCTTTTCTAGAAATAACGTGCCTGTCAGGGAGGGCGCCGGCCCAGGGCTGCTCTCCTGGCTGGAGACCTGCGTAGGCCTCGCTCGAATCCTCCCGGGGCGACCAGCCGGCTTGCCCAGACGGGGCCCTGGCATGCTCCTACTTCCTCGCTGTGCTCGACAAGCTAGTGCCATCGTGCCGACCGCTGGGCGGACACACATCTAATTGAGGCACAGCAGCCGGGCAGGTGCCCTGTCCCTGGACCTATGTCCTGCAGGACCCGGAGCCCCGTCCCCAGAGAGTCCCCTTGTCCCTTCCCCGGGAGAGCTCAGGGCTGAGATCAGGGCTCAGTAGCCTGGGTCGGGACCTTACTTTTGAGGAATCATGATATGTCTGACTTCGGGAGCATTTCAAGCCTTTCTAAAATGCTACTGTCCAGACATCTTTTTTTTTTTTTTAAGATTTTATTTTATCTATTCATGAGAGACACAGAGAGAGAGGCAGAGACACAGGCAGAGGGAGAAGCAGGCTCCATGCAGGGACCTGGGATCGATCCCGGGACCCCCGGGGTCACACCCTGGGCTGAAGGCGGCGCTAAACCTCTGAGCCACCCGGGCTACCCCAGACACCTTTTTTTAAAGAAGTTTTCTCTTTTCTCCAGCTTTATCGAGCTGTGATTGACATGTAACAGCATGCACATCAGATCCTCACGTTGTGTACCTTAAATCGGCATCATCTCTGCGTCTCGCACAACACTGGGGGCCCTCGAGCCTGGGCGGTGCGCTCAGGGTCACGCAGGGCAGCGGTGCTGCGGTCCTACTTGGCGGCTTGCTCATCCCTGGAGCCTGCGTGCCTTCGCTCGCCGACAGCGCCGTCAGACAAGGCCTGCCAGGCTCGGGGTGGCCCAGGCTGACGAGGAAAGTGTCACCGCCACTCCTAACAGGCGCCATGCCGCAGGCACCGAGGACCCGAGACACGGCCCAGATGTTGCCCCCCCAGGGGTTCCACCTTGGCTGTCTCAGCCCGGCCTGAAGCTGGAGGAAACACCTTTCAGGACAGACGGTACCTGCAGAGCTGTCGGCCAGAGGCAGCGGGTCCCTAACCACCAGCACTCTTTCCGAGCCCAAAATATAGCAGAGCTGTCAGCTCTTTTAAAGCTGCGTTTTCCATGGTTTTTCCAAGTTAAAGGAGCTTTCGGCAACATTGGTTGGTTTCCTGCCAAGGGAGAGGGACGGAACGTCTGTACACACATGGATGTTGCCGACAGCTGAAAATGAGACGTTTCCCACAGTTCTTCCTCCAACACATCAGCTAACGGGACACTGACATTAGGGCCGGCAGAGGACCAGGCCTCTCCAGTCCGTTCTTGGAAGCCTCTTTGAGTCACTGCGTCAGGACAATTCTTACTCCAAAAGAGAGGGGCCGCCCCTGCTGACAACCTGCAGACGGGCTTCCGTGCGCAGCCGCTGAGCGGCATCATTCACAGGGAAGCCGGGGACCCGGGCCCCTCTGCGCCTCAGCTTCCTGCATCTGTGACGCGCAGACCCTCAGGCGCCCGGGCCGCAGGCAGTGCGGGGTCCGCGTAGACAGCACTGCAGTGGAAACAAATCGATAGCAAATGGCCTACAAAGCTTGGCTAGCCTCGTCACTATGCAGGGAGGGCACAACAAGAGGTATTCGTAGGAGCCTTTTTGTCTAATCCTTTTTTAGAAAGTCTTGAAACACGAGGTGTTCACTCCTGTTTTACAGACAAGGAAATAGAGGCTTGGGTCTTGGGGAGACTGGGGGTGAAGGTGGTGCTGGGGAGCAAAGGGTGGAGGTCACTTTTAAAAATACAAATCCACATGGGGCGCCTGGGTGGCTCAGCCGGTTAGGCATCTGACTTCAGCCCAGGTGGTGATCTCGGGTCCTGGGGTGGAGCCCCGAGTGGGGGTCCCGGTTCAGTGGGGAGTCTGCTTCTCCCTCTGCTCCTCAACCCCCCCATGCACTCTTTGTCTCTCTCTTAAATAAATAAAATCTTTTCAAAAAAATTTTTTTAAATACCGTGGGGCACCTAGTGGCTCAGTGAGCTATGCACCTGACTCATGATCTCAGGGCTGTGAGCCTGAGCCCCACATTGGGCTCCTTGCTGGATGTGGAGTCTGCTTAACATGCTCGCTCTCTCCTTCTTCCCCTCCATCTCCCATGTTCACTCGTTCTCTCTCTCTCTCTCTCTCTCTCTCTCTCTGTCTCAAATAGAAACATAAAAATAAAGATCCTGCTTGAAGACTTCACGGGCTTCCCACTACACTGAGCCTGAAGGTGGCCCACAAGGCCCACTCCAAGCCCAAGGCATACCTGCCCTCCCTGCCTTTCAGGGCCTCCTCATTTGTTCTGAAGCTGCCTTTCTTGGTGTCTTCATGCACCCTGTTCCCTCCTTTCTGAGCACCTGTCACCCCCGCCACACCTGGAAGCACCTCCCCAGGGACCATCAGCCACAGAGCAACTACATGACTGAGGAAGGGACAACCACTTTGGACGGTCTGGGCCTGTAGGCATTCACTGCGGAAGACACATGTAGGTGCGACCTGGCTGCCACTCCTGCTTACAATGGCCCTGCGGCCCAGAGTGGCTCCCCGGTCCAAGCATCCCTTACAGAGGCCCCCTGACACCTCGCATTTGCAAGTCCTGAGTGTGTATTTATATGTGTATATTTGTGCGTATTTCATGCCGCCCCTTCTAGTCTCCATGAGAGGAGGAACGTTACCTGCTCTATCACTGTCCCTGGCACATGCTAGGTACTAAGTAAACAAGAATTACATGAATAATTGGATGGATGGATGGATGGATGGATGGATGGATGGATGGATGGATGGTTGGATCGTTGGATCGTTGGATGGTTGGATGGATGGACGGACGGACGGACGGACGGACAGACAGATGGATGGATGGATGATTGGATGGATGGTTGGATCGTTGGATGGTTGGATGGATGGATGGATGGATCGTTGGATGGTTGGATGGGTGGTTGGAAGGATGGATGGATGGATGGATGGATGGATGGATGGATGGATGGATGGATAAAACAGCAACGTATGCCTCCATGAACTAGATCCCCCATCCGGATTCTGGGAGCATCCTTGACTAGGGTGAAAGAATATCTCTGGTGAGACCACAAGAGGACTTCCCAACCAGAAAATCGGGACCTACTCACAGCGCTCAGTGCATTGTTCTGAATTTCCAAAGTAGTCGCTGCCACCCCCACATAAAGGTAAGGCCTTGCTCTACTTGCTCACAATCATTTCCCCAGTGATGGCCACGTGGTTAAGTCTTAATACCCTTCTGTTAAATGAATAAATGCTTCTGGCAGATGCGGTCTCAAGGTTTCAAGGCAGCCACACTCCTGTGCGTAAGCCACAATCCCGTTTCATTGATGAAACGTAAACTGGAAGCCCACGTTGTCTGGAAATTACCTGCAAACTCCCTGGACACTTAGGGAGCGCTCGAGCACCGGAGTATCGGATGGGTAGATGTCGCAGCCGTAGTCCCTTCATCGGTGACTAGTGCAAGACACACAATGAACACAACAATCTCCCTCCAGGTCTGGTCCCTGCCGTTGTCTGGCACGTGCCCTCTGAGCCTCAGTTTCCGCATCTGCAGGTGTAGGGGAGTAAGCATGGAGCACAGCAGGCAGCTATCATCATGATCGCTTAACAGAAGGCATCATCTCAGGACGGAGCTGTTTCAAGCTCTGAGAATATGCTGTCTGGAAACTTCCCTGACATCATTAGACACGCAGAGGAAGGGAGGACATTCCTTGAACTGCACTCGCCCAAAGACAGTGTTCTCTCCAAACTCCACTTGTGCCACATAATCAGCTATCCAGTTCGAGGTGGATTCTGATTGAAATTATAAAAAAAAAAAAAAAAGAAAAGAAAAAATTGGCAACAAGAATGTATATTGCAAAACAAAATGTGTTGCTTTTGAAGTGATTTTGGAGCTTCAGTAATTAGTCTAGCAAGTTCCAAAGATACATTCTGTAGTCATCATTCAGTATTTGCTTCATTTGGTAATCTGCCTTTCTAAAAAAGAAATAAAATAAAATAAAAATAAACTGGGAGAAAAACATCTGTTATGAAGCTGTTTGAGACCAAAGGACCCCCCCCCCAGGCTCCCTTGAGCTCCGCATCACAAGGAACCCCCCTCGGATCCCACATCCTCTCTTCCTGCCAGGCTGCTCCTGGGTCACTTCTCAGCTCTGGTGGCTGCTGAAACAAGACAGATGCTGCTATACAAAATAACTCAAGAACATACCAGAGCCTGTTGCTTCCAGCACTTGGAAAATTTGACATTCAAATATGCAAATATTTTATGGCATGAAGAGGGAAAAAAAGAGAGAGAAGGAGCTGGAAAGTCACATTTGAAATGAAACATACTGGAGATGTAAGCAAACTGGAGTTTACACTTCTCGATTATAATTAAACTGGTGCCATTATCAAAGAAGAGCACAGATTTGCCTTGATCCACCGCAAGGGTCTCCTGTTACGGCCGAGGCCACTGGCCCGGCCACCCGGCACCAGCACCCACGGGCGAGGGCGGGGCTCCACGTGAAGCCTCGGGTGTGCACCTTTCTCGGCTTGAGTCCAAGCGCCCGGTGGCACGAGGGGCGGCGGGCGGTCAGAGCGCCGTCTGCACCCCATTCGCCACCGCGCTGTAGTTAGGTCTAAGAAATGGCACTCCTTTAAGTAAGTGGATTGAAACTCCGTCAAACAATCGTCAGATTCCTCCTAAGCTTTGAGTTGGTCTTGCAGGAGCGAAGTCCGTTTAGTGTCCTCGGTGGTGACGTGAAAACAAATAAAAGAAAAACAAACCAGAGATCCAACATCAGTCTGGGTCGTGGCATTAATAGCCGAGCTATTTTGGTCCGTCCCCCAACCTCTTGGAGTCTCTATGTCCTCACACATGTTGGTGAAGTTCATTTACACGATTTCGAAATCACCCTCCAGATCTTAGATTCTGTGAAAAACTGCCCTGTGAAGGCTTGAATTAGACAGACCTGAGTTTGAAGAATGGCCTCGTTACTTACCTGGTTGGTGGACTCGGGCAAGTTGCCGAATAGATGGGGCCCTGGTTCACGTCCGTAAGACAGGGATGAAAGTGGCTTTTATCTCACAAGGTGGCTGCAAATTGTAAATGCAGTTACGTAGGTCGAGGCTTTGCCGTGAGCTAGAGCCTAGCTTTGCTTCCTCTTTCTTATAATTTCCTCTTTGCCGTGGCGGGAGCCAGAGAGTATGGCTAGATGAGAGGAGAGGGCGTGTGGCTGGGATGCTCGCAGCATCAACTCCGTAAATACTACGATAACCCTCGACGGTCTGATTCAGGTGCAGTCACACAGGATGAGTCACTTAAACGAAAGCCCCCCCCCCCCCATGTCACTATTTGGCCATCCTCCGACATCACTTACATGCCTGACCCCCTACCACCATCAAGTACTGAGACTTCCGTGACGGCGGTTATCTTTAATACCGATCTAGCAATAAAGTGAGAGCTTTCCTACCTGACTTCCCCTCCCTTATAAATCACAAAAAGATGTACCGAAATGAGTTGTATTTTGCTTCAACTTTTTTTAGATTAAAATTTACTTATTTATTCTAGAGCGAGACAGAGAGAGAGTATGAGTGGACTATGGGGCAGAGGGAGAAGGAGAGAAGCAGATGCCCTGACACGGGGCGCCATCCCACAAGCCTGAGACCATGACCCGAGCTGGGATCAAGAGTCAGACGCTTAAGCTGAGCCACCCAGCCGCCCCACTTTAACTTTAACACTGCTCTCCCTTATTTGACATAGAAACTTGAAATCCATTGATTTAACTAATTCCGCTGATTCCACGGACATTTGCTCCATATGTTTTAATACTGAGACATACTATGTACTAGGCCCTATGCTAAGTATTCAAAATAAGTGAGAGGAGCATTTCTTTAGTTTGGTAAGATAAAGTGACTCTGATACATCAGTAGGCATGGATATGTTGAAAGACATCATCGGGGGACACTTGGGTGGCTCAGTTGGTTAAGTAAGTGACTCTTGATTTTGGCTTAGGTCATGATCTCAGGGTCATGAGATCAAGCCCCACATTTGAGCTCCACACTGGGTGCAGAGCCTGCTTAAACATCTCTCTCTCTCCCGCCCCCTCTGCCCCTGCTCCCCCCACCCCCCAACTTGCACACATATACTCCCTTGCTCTATTAAAAAAAAAAAAAAAAAAGACATGGCTGGCAGGGACACAATAAAAGAAACCCATTCCTAGAGAAACACATTGTATTAGCTGTCTACTACTGTGTAGCAAGTGACTCTGAAACTTAGTGGCTTAAAACAGTAAAAATTTCAAACAGTAAAAGTTTGTAGAATGGCCGCTTGTGTAGGTGGCTCGGGCTCAGGGAGTCAGGTGTCAGCCCAGGCTGCAGTCATCTGAAGGCTCGCCTGGGGCCAGGTCATCTGCCTCCAGGGTGGCCCACTTGCATGGCTAGAAGGTTAGTCTGGTTTCTGGCAGGTGTTCATCCCTAGTGCACGACTCCATGGGGCTGCTCAGGTGTCCTCATGACCTGGTAGCTGACTTCCCCAGGTGAGAGCAGTCCAAGAGAGAGCAAGGTGCACGCCAGTATCTTTTGTGACCTCATCTTGTGACCTCATCTTCCTGTCACTTCTGAGGTTTCCTGTCAGTCACAGGTCAAGCCACTCTTCAGCGTGGGAGGAGACTTCAAGGGAAGTCCTCATTAGGGGCTGGCCACCGCTCAGATGGGACGGAAAGAGGGTTCTGACTTTAGGCCGTGGAGAGGACACCGGGGCAGCAATTCTAACCAAAGAGTTAGAGAGGAAGGAACAAAGCCATCCACTGGGATAAAGATCAGAGAAGAAGAAAGGGCTCCATACACTTCACCCCTGCTGGGAAGGTAGGGGGTGGGCCTGACCACGGAAGGCCAAGCACCCACCACAAGGAGTGTAGCAGGAGGCAGAGGCGGTGGGTCCTGGGAGGGCTGGTGCTGCCCATCCGGGGTCCAGTGAGCAGAGAGAGGAGGCCTCAGGGCAGGGTGGGGGCGACGTCTGGGACATGAAGGGGAGGCGGGAGGTCCGCGGGTGGCCATGTGCCATCACCCTGGACTCAGCCTGGGGTTTTCTTTTCATCAAAGGAAACAGATCAGTGCTTGCATTCAGCCCACCCACGGGCTGGAATTCTGGTTTCCCTTCCCTTGTTCCACATTCCAAACCACGCTCCCTTTCCTCCTGCGAGCCCAGGGCAGTCCCGAGAGGGGCATTTATAAAGATTCTTCATCAGGAAGTTTTACCTGGACATCAACCACCACGTGGCCCATCAACTGAGACCCTGAAGCAGGGTCTGGCTTGGACTTGCTGGTTCCCCTTTGGTAATGCTACGGGGTCAGTGCTGTCATTGAGAAGTGAGGGTCGGTCGTGTTTCACAGCGTTACCATAAAAGGCACCATCCCAAGGCTCCCTGCTCCCCACCAGGCTCTCTCTCCTTGCCCAGGCATACCCTTGAGCGACTGCTTCCTGGCCTCTGGGCCCAGGTCTGGACAACTCTTCACCACCCTACCCAAGCCTCTGGCCCAGAGTGAAGTGCCAAGAGCAGAGATGATTGCATCCCTGCCACCTTGGGAGACACCGATGAATAACGAAGCGGGCCTCTTCTCTCCCTTCCAGGTCTGGTCCTGGTGATCCCACATGTAAGGAAGATGAGGGAGGAGAGGAAAAACTGCCCACCATGGCATTACTCTCTCAGGGGAATGACAGAAGAGGACTGGTGTTATCCTCCTGGGGCCTCGGGGGAGGGGGGGGGAGGGGGCGTGAATCTGATTTCTGAGATTGGTGGGTTGTGCTGATGCTCTTTACTCTGGTGAATAATAAAATCAAGGTTGAGCTGCTCAGAACCACCTGGCTTCATCCCTCAAGGGACAGCGTGGTGTAGGGAACGCTGACCGTGTGACGGAAGGACAGCTGGGGCCTTGTCACCCATGAAAATGGCATTATCTGACAAGAGAATCATGCAGAGATCTCTGGCCTCAGATCTCCTGGGGGAGAGCTTCTCTACCGGCCTCCACAGCCTTCAGGGCCCCAAGTAGGTGCCAGGATCTCTGGCTGGCTGATCACATTATGCAAACAGAAGACTTGCCAAAGGGTGAATTGAGATGCAAATCCCGAGAGCAGAGATCACAGCATTTCCCTAAACTCAGAGCTCCAGCAGGAAGATGTTCACCTTCCACCCCTCTGTCTGGCAGCTCCTTCGTTGCCGGGAGAAGCCACCAAAGCCAACTCCGCTGCCTCAACCCCACTGCCCCACAGCTACAGCAGGCTCCCTCCTGGCGTCCTGGCCTCCAGGTCCTTCCCTTTACGTAACCCTGGCACCTGAGAGACTCACTCATCTCGCCCTTCCAGAGATCTGTAGCACAGGGCTATGCTTCACTCTGGTTGCTTTGCATGGACTATATCATACATGGGTTCAAATCTTAACTTGGATTAGAGCCATCTTGTCTCCAACATGCATTATTTGCTTCTCCTAGCACAGTGCCCAAAAGAGGAGAATCTGCATGTTTTCCCCTCCAAGGAGAGAAATCCCTAATCTGAATCACTAATCTGAGTCCCTAATCCCTTATGTATCCATATTTATATTCATATATACACACATATATATATTCTAAGAAAATCTTATTTTAGAGAACATTTAAAGAATATTTTAAAATGCAGACACCCCGAAAGTAAAGTGGACAAGAAACATGAACAGGCAATTCACAGAAGAGAATATCCAAATGGTCATTGTACGATGAACATATCTCAGCTTAAGTAGTGATCAAAGAAAGGCAGATTAAAACCACAAAGAGATACCACTAACACACCCATCAGACTAGCTAAAAAAAATTTTTTTAAGATTTATTTATTTATTCATGAGAGACAGAGAGAGAGAGGCAGAGACACAGGCAGAGGGAGAAGCAGGCTCCGTGAAGGGAGCCCAATGCGGGACTCAATCCCAGGACCCCGGGGTCAGTCACATCCTGGGCCGAAGGCAGACACTCAACCGCTGAGCCCCCCAGGCGTCCCAAGACTAGCTAACATTAAAAGGAGTGATAATATGAATTTTTCACCAGGATATAGAGCAAGAGGAACTCTCGTATGCTGCTGGCAGTTGTTCAAACTGGTGCAGCCACTATGGAAATTTGCTTGGCGGTACCTGCTAAAACTGAACATATGCATCCCCTATGACTTAGCAGCCTTCCTGCTAGACATACACCCAACAGAAATGTGCGCCCGTGTCCTCCAAAACACACGTATTGGAATGTCACAGCAGCAGCCTAATTTTTAATAGAGACTAAAAACAAGCTGAAGGTCCATCACCAATGGAATGAATAAATTGTGTTATATTCATATAATGGAATATTATTTACTGATGAAAATTAACAAACTGCAGTTACACAAAACAACATAGATGAATCCCAGAGATGGTGATTAATAAAAGAAACTAAACACACACAAAAAACATGCTGTATGATTCCACTTCCATAAAATTTACAAATGGGCTAAACTGCCTGACTTAGGTTGTTTTTGTAAGAGAAACGCTCATGATTAACTTTAGGGCAGTGGGAGGGGCGGTGATTGGGATTTGCTGCTGGAGTACTGGCAGCGTTCTGTTCTCTTGACTTTGGGTGGTCAATATTTGGTTTGAGCTTTTCAGTTTTTGATAATTTGTTGGGCTGTACGTTTTTTTCTGTACGTTGCTCTGTTTGTGTTTATATTCAGCAATAAAAACAATAGGCCAAAATAAAAAGGTCAAACCCTTCCAGCCCTATGTGCCCCGCCCCCCCATAGGATGTGGGTTGAGGACACAGGTGGGCCCAGGTCCACCTAAGATTAAGTCATGGCCCACATCTTACCACCTACATGACTGGGGCAAGTTACTTAACTTCTATAAGCCTCAGTTCCCTTTCCCGTATAATGGGATGATAATGATTAGTAAATAGGGCTGATGAAAGGATTAAATGTCCAAGAACGTATTAAGAACCCAGTATGGGGGATCCCTGGGTGGCGCAGCGGTTTGGCGCCTGCCTTTGGCCCAGGGCGCGATCCTGGAGACCCGGGATCAAATCCCACGTCGGGCTCCCGGTGCATGGAGCCTGCTTCTCCCTCTGCCTGTGTCTCTGCCTCTCTCTCTCTCTCTCATAAATAAATAAAATATTTAAAAAAAAAAAAAAAAAAAAGAACCCAGTATGGGGCTAGGACACGGCAGGTGTTCAACCAATGGTGTAGGGGAACGTGGCCGCTGCTATTGCTTCTGGCTGTGCCATGAGTTCACAGTTCAGCCGAAACTGACAGAGTGGAAGGTGCTCTGAGTTTGATATTAAGTGGAGAGCGATTTGTCTTCTTTAGGATTCGGTTACCATTTCCTTAAAACAGGATGAGTAATACCTTCCTCAGAGAGCCCATAGAGATGAAGGGAACTAGCATGTGAACGTGTCTGGCACACAGCGAAACCCCTAGCATTTTTTTGGGGGGGGGGGTGTTTTTAACTTGGGACCATCCACGAGTGACACACTGTAGGACGGACCGCGTGAAGAAAGACCCGCCAGGAAGATGGAGCTGCTGCTCTGGTTTGTATTGCTCCATGACGTTCATAGTACTCACAGCTCAGCAGCTGAAAACAATTTTCTTTTATAAATTTCTTTTATAGCTCCGTGGGTCGGGGAAGGAGGGAAGGCAGGGGTCAGCTGGGTGGTTTTCACTTGAGGTCTCTCATGCTGTTGCATTCAGATGTCAACAGAAGCTGCAGTCATTTGATGGCTCAACTTGGCTAGACATCCAAGAGGTTACTTGCTTTCTGGCAGGCAATACTTGCTCTTGGCAGACAGCTTAGCTGGAGCTGCAGACTCTGACTGAGCACCTCCACATGACCTCCCCATTTGGTTCGGATTTTCTCAAAACATGGTAGCCCCGAGGCTCCACAGGGGAACGGGCTGGTGGACAAGGCAGGAGCCACGTTGCTCTAGATGACCTGGCCTTGGAAGTCATCCAACGTCACCTCCCCCAGAATCTGTTGATCAAAGCAGTCACACACCTGCTCTTATTCAAGGGATAGGGACACAGAATTTGCAGCCATCTTTTAAAACTGTCAGAGGTACACTAAGACTGCAGGTGAATTCGGGAAATCTTCCCTCTAACGTTATACGCGACCTTGCGTAAAGGTTAAGAGCGCTGTCTGGGTTCAAACTCCGGTTCCATCACTTATCGCTGCATATGCTTTAAGAGTTACTTAACATCCACTGGGTGTTATTCTGTATGTTGGCAAATTGAATACCAATAAAAAATAAATTTATTATAAAAAAAGGAGTTACTTAACGTCCCTGTCTCTTAGATTCTTTATCTGTAAACTGGAGACAAAGAATAGTACCATCTTCGTTGGTCCTATTGGAAGGAATGTGTGGTCCATGGTAAACATGCTCAATGAATATTAACTTTTAATATTGTTTCTACCTGCAATCGTAACCAATTCCATGACCTTGGACTCTAATCATGTCAGTCCCAACATACGTGGACCTCTACGTGTTTCCTATGGATATCACCTCTTCCTGGGATGTGCGCTATTTGTCTGCTTCTGGAGAGGGTGGAACCAGGCACCTATGTTATAGTAGGATAAGCACTTGGGTTGGAGTCAACTGGTCCTAATCCAAATCCTATTTCTGCTTTTTTCTAAAAAAAAAAAAAAAAAAAAAAATACATATAGGGGACACCTGGGTGGCTCAGCGGTTGACTGTCTGCCTTCAGCTCAAGGCGTGACCCCGGGGCTCCGGATCAAGTCCTGCATCGGGCTCCCTCCATGGAGCCTGCTTCTCCCTCTGCCTGTGCCTCTACCTCTCTGTGTGTCTCTCATGAATAAATAAATAAAATCTTTTAAAAAATGAATATAGGATAAGTTGCATAAGTTGTACACTCTCTGAGATGTTCCCCCCTCCCCCCAAAAAAAGGAAAAAAATAAGACCTCTTTGACAAAAGGGCTGAAAAGATTAAATGAGAAAGTTTATAGAAGCACTCAGCCTACAGTCCAGCTCTGGGTATTTGGTATCTTGGGGCTTGGGGGTCTTTTGATGTTGTCATTTTTTTAGTTTTCAGGAGAAACAAAACCTGAGTCTCAGAGAAGGTAGTCAAAGAAGCGTTTCTCGGTGGCCGAAATGAACACCCTAATTAAACTATCCTCTTCAGCCAAGAAGAAGCCATGAAGTATAACCTCCTGGTCAAGGATGGTGTGGTGATTACACTCCCACGCATCACATTCCCTCTTCCCTCTCCCCGTCCTCGGCACCTCCCTGCCTAGTTCACTACCTTCCCTGAGCCCCGGACCCCGCAGCTTGCCAGCCGTGCTCTGCAAACGCACAGGTTAGACAGGCAGGTTCACGTGGCTTTCAGTGCCTCCGATTCTGGTGCTCTTCTTAGTATCTCGTTTTCCCACTGTGGTTGCTTTTGCACAGTGACTTCAAGCTGGGACTTTGTTGGGCTCTGCCCTCAATCCAGCTCATGGACAAGTCACTCTGGTACTTATAGGAATTTTCCAAAGAACAAAACATCAGGAAAGGGGTAGCCCAGGTGGCTCAGCAGTTTAGCGCCGCCTTCAGCCCAGGGCCTGACCCTGGAGACCCGGATCGAGTCCCACATCGGGCTCCCTGCGTGGAGCCTGCTTCTCCCTCTGCCTGTGTCTCTGCCTCTCTCTCTCTCTGTGCGTGTCTCTCATGAATAAACAAATAAAATCTTAAAAAAAAAAATCAGGAAAAGGCTTGGTTTCCTTGGTGGGAGCAGGCCATGTCCTCCTTCATCTGCTCACTGCCTTCTCTGTATCTGCTTTGTGTCGAAGAGCTCTTATTCTCCGCCTTTTGTCCTCTCCACCATATTCATCTTCAGTCATGCTCATTCATGCAACAGATAATTATTAAACACCTACTATGCATAAAACAAATAAAAACCTCTCTCTCCTGGCCTTCATTTTCTTAGTAAGTGGGTCTTCACTACCTCCAAAAGGGTCTTCTGCTGCTTCAGACAAGAATTCCAGAGGAAGAGACAACCCACCCAATTGACCCAGATGGGTGCTGCAGAGAACAAAGGACGCCGGAGTTTGTAGTTCCTGCCATGGGCAAAGCACAGGGGTAACTTGGCTGAGGGGGAAATGGGGTTAAGGGATCAGTGGAAGGAATTCAGATAGCTACAGGCACAGACGTCTCCTGAACTTGTAGAAAATATCAAAGCCAGAATTGAATGAGGCGCAGTGGTCAGAGGGGAGCTTCACCAGATCTGATCAACACAGAGAAGAGGGCCAAGAGAATACAGGATCCAGAGGCAATTCTTTTTTCTCTCAGAGATTAGGACCCATGACTAATGTCAATGACTCTGAAGGTGGCGGCTGAAGGCCACTCTCCCACTGGGGTATTATGGACTGCAAACTAGGGGCAGTTCTGCTATTGAAGGCAACAGATGCCATTAAACCCAGGGCCCCTGATTCAGGGGCTCTCCTGTTCTCACCTCTGATGGGAATGGGATACTGGGGCACAAGGGGTCCTTGGCTCCAAGAAAAGTAGGGTCGCTTCAACTTCCCTGGAGTCCAGCCAACAGCGAACTTACCGTTTGTCCATAAGATGTGAAGCGCTTCAGAGCTCCTAGATAAAGCAAAGCCTACCTACCCCCAAAGTAAACTTGAGTGTTAACTTATTAAGTGACGATTATATAAACTATATACACAAAAAGTAAAAGTTGTAGAAATGGGTCAAAGCGGAACAAATGAAAACAGGTGTTTTACATTTTTGAAAAACTGCCCAAAAGTTCATCAATAGTACTTACTCAGTTCTCTTGAGTCACTTCATGACCTCTAGCTCAATCCATCTCTCACAAATTACGAATCAGCATCAAATCAACGTCTCTCACAAATCAGCAGGAAGATTCTATAATCAGAAGGTCACACGGATCTATTCTCTGTCCTCTAAAAAGAATAGACTTTAAAAAAATAAAAAAATAAAAAATAAATAAAAAGAATAAACTTAGAAACTCATTTAGGGTACAAGGGAGGGAAAGTTTCTCTCATGGGGGAACAGCCAGGGACAGATTAACCAAATTGTCTCAGGTGACAAACACACTTACCTTGATCTGCACATGATATAAATGCTTAATGTTTTGTGTTACTTTTTAAAACCTTGTTCTTTGTGCCCTGTGGATGGTTGCCCATGTTAGGTCATCTGTCTTTAGACTACTGATTTCCCCAAGACTATTCTTTGTCTCAAATAATAACTGTTATTTTACAATGTGAACAAGCACGTGATTCTGCATGGTTTTCAACAACATAGAGAATAGGATTCCAGGTGTAACCTCAGAAAAAAAGTAAATCTGTCCCCCTACCCACCATTCCTCTTCTATCTCATCCTTTGTCCCTTAAGTTAAGAGGCACTTGAAGGGAGGCTTATGAAATTTGGAAACATCTTGGGCAGAGAGATTAACAGAAGTGGGGCCATTGTGCCGAGAGAGAGAGAGAGAGAGAGAGAGAGAGAGAGAGAGCCTGAGTATTCCTAAATTGCGATGGAAGTCCTGAGGAGAGGGAGGGAATGTGCCAACGGTAAAATATTCCCAATCCTTAAGAACAGAAGGTTCATAACTGGAAAAAGCAGACTAGAGAAAATATTTGTCAGGGACACATGATTAACTGTTAGAGGAAGCAGGATCCTGAAACTGGGGTGGACAAAGAATGGGGAAGCCATTAAAGTCAAGTTATAATTGTAACAGAGGGCAGTGGAGAGCCATCAGAAGGTTTCAGAAATTCTTGCAAACTTCTCCCAAAGTGGTTGTGCTCTTACACATTTAATTCTAGAGCTCATTGAACACACAGTCTTCACTATCATACTGGACTGATTCAAAAATATAGCACAATCTAAAACCAGATGTATCATCCTCCCCAACCTTATCAAACTGACTCATGGTTCAGTCCCAGAGCAAGAGCCTGAGACGTGTGCTACAGTCGCCCAGTGCTCTAAGTCTCACGCCTTCCATGGAGAGCTCACACCCTTCCCTGTACTTCTCCTTGATCGCGCTGTTCCACGGGTATTTTTAGCTTGGCTTCTTGGCAGTTTCTCAAAAGCTTTGCAAGATACTTATGGGCACATATTGAGAACTACACTGTACAAAACTGGGGAAACCTGCCCACTGCATTTTTATTCCACAGCCCCCACCTATGAGGGTCCCTTATCTTGCTCTCTCTGTCCCAGTTTTCCTCTCTGACATGCTTGGGTGCCAGAAGCCCAGGCTGGATCCAACCTATAAATCAACTTTAACTTTGACATGAAATAAAAGAGAAAGCTTTTAAAGATATTACTTTTGTGTCATTAGGCAAAGAGTCAGTTCTCCAATGGACTAACCTTTATTTGACTTTAGGGGGCTAAGCGTGTGGCTTACGATCACAGAAGTTCTGTTACATTAACTTCAACAAGAGAAGGCTAGACCAGAGAAGGGAAGACGAGGCCATAGGAAGGGCAAACTCGCCTATTTTACACCTACAAGAAGGTATGTAAGAGTAGGATCCCTTTCCTCTATTCACTGAAAGAGTTTAGGAAATATGGCAGCAAGACAAGTGAAAATTAGGTAGGAGTTCGCTGATATTAGTTAGGTAGCACGTCCTGTCTTAAAAGATTGAGAGACGTTTGGATCATCTTCTAGATATCAAGCTTAAAGACATTTTCCCTTATAGGATGTTTAGGAAGAGGATGGCTTAAAAGCAACTGTACCTCAATGTGAGGGCAGGATGAATTAAAGGTGAGTTGGAGTAGAGGGAAGAACATTGAGGACGGGGTGACTTAAAGAACAAGTCCTTTAACATCTGTGGACTGCAGGTTCCTCTTCTATCAAAGAAGGAGTTTGGTAGAAATCTTTAAGATCTCATTGTTCTCTAACATTTTATAATTCTGGAGGTCTCATCCAGCTTGAGAAGAATTTGATTCTAAAATGGTGAGTCTTGGAGTTCGTAAGGTTACATCACTGGTAACTGGCAAGTCAACTTTCTCAATTACCTGTAGTAGAGTTCTGGACTTCTCTGATGCCCCCCCAAAAATAAAGAATAGATCATGGCCCGGGCAGCCCGGGTGGCTCAACAGTTTAGCGCTGCCTTCAGCCCATGGCCTGCTCCTGGAGACCCGGGATCGAGTCCCACGTCGGGCTCCCTGTGTGGAGCCTGCTTCTCTCTCTGCCCCTCTCTCTGCCTCTCTCTCTCTCTCTGTCTCTCATTCTCTCTGTGTCTCATGAATAAATGAATAAAATCTTAAAAAAAGAAAAAAGATACTTTTCTCTTTAAAAAAAAAAAAAAGAATAGATCATGTCCAGCAGAATGCAGGCTCCCAGAAAACCCCTATTAACGGTGGCAATGGGATCAACCGTCTTGGAATTAATGAAGACTTTTCCACTTGGCAGAGGTGGGTGGAAAGAATGGGGGCTGGGGGAGACAGAAGAAAATATGGCAGAGAACAAAGACTTTCTTTTGAAAAGGCTCCACCGGTTGGGGACTTGGAGGGGGTGGGAGGGGACCTGCACAGGTATCTGTCCAAGGAAGAGAGAAAATCGTGTCAGAGGAAAACTTGTGCATATTTATTCATGCTCCTGGAAAAATCACAAGCTGAGCTGGGAGACACTGGCCTTATCGTAATAGTTGTGCCCAGATCCTCCATGTCCCTTTTAGACATGAGGCAGGTGACAGGGAGTGCAGACTCACTGCTCCCCGCCAGCGATAGATGCTCCTGTTGCAAAGGGACAGCATTCAGTAGGGCTGAAAGCGTGGCAGGATCCTAAACCAACTGCTCTCCATTCAAACCCGCATGCCGGGTCTCTGCTCTGTATTGTCCTCCACCATCTAGAAAACCCACTGCTACGTCCTTGGATCAAATACATTAGCATTGGCGTAAGCAGTACAATCTGGCCTGAAAGTGCTGTGTCTGGGTACGAGAAGCATCTCTGTCTGCCCTTACTTTGAGAACTCACCACTCTTCCCCCCGCGAAATGATAGGCATCAGATTGGCAAATCTTCCCTCCCTCTGGCCTTTTCTCTCCTCCTCTGGTCTAGTCTTCTCTTGTCGAAGTTAAGAATCAGAATTTCCAAGCTCACAAGCCATATGCTTAGCCCACTAAAGTCAAATAAAGGTTACCATTGGCCTCTTCACCTAGGCTGGGAAGGTGATCAAGTAAGTGAATGTTTGTGAGAAGCCACATGTCAAGGCCGGCTGTTGTCCCCGGCTTCTCTGCCATCCCTGTCATCTTAGTCTTAGTTGCCGCACAAAGGATTTCTCTGCCCCCTGCCACCTGGCTCAGACACCTCGTCTCTGTTTCATTGGTTAGTGTCTTATTCGCTTCCTTGGGTAAAAAATCTCTCCTTTGCTGATGTGTCTTAATTTCCCTCTCCCTTGACTGTTATTTCAGCAGCTCTGCTATTTAGCTCCATGGTGTCATATCAGACAGTTGGTGGGAAAGGAACTGTGCTAAATGACATAGCATCAAAATCCAGGACTGGCTTCTTGGTGGTAAGGAAGCCCTCTCCAAAGCTCACTGCGGGGACGCCTGGGTGGCTCAGCGGTTGAGCGTCTGCCTTTGGCTCAGGTCGTGATCCTGGAGTCCCGGGATCGAGTCCCACGTCGGGCTCCCTGCATGGAGCCTGCTTCTCCTCTGCCTGTGTCTCTGCCTCTCTCTCTGTGTCTCTCATAAATAAATAAATAAAATCTTTTTTTAAAAAAGCTCATTACCGTTTCATTGCTTTGCAGGGAGTTGTTCCCTTTGGAGAAGAAGAGAAAACACCCTCTAATCCCACTTCTTCCCACCCCTATGCATACATCCATCACATGTTCCCCAAAGAGGACATCCAGTAGGCCTTAATGGCTAACAAGGCCACAGCCGTGGCTGTTGTTCTTCCCCTGGTGGAAGGAGACACAGCAGCAATAGGAGCCTGGGTATGCCAGTCCCTGTCCTAGAACCCCAAGAGCCTGTCTGCCCCTTGCTGTTAGAACATCTGCAGAGTGTTTCCTTGTTTGTACATTTTCCTCTCAGCACATTTGAGCTTGGTAACGCTGGGGGTAAGGCTGGTAGGCTGCTTGGCACGTGTGACCACGCCTGCTGGCCATCAGCGGACAACAGTTCCGTGCCAGACTCGGCCTCTCACTTGCTGGGTCACCATGAACACTTAGCTCCCGTTTCCTCCATAGCCTCAGTCTCTGCTTCCAGAACAGAGCTCACAGAACTGTCAGGCCATGGCCGCCTTCGTCCTTTCACCAAGAAGAACCACGACGTAGTAGAAAGAAAATGAGCCTTGAATCAGGTGGTGCTCTAATCCAGGCTCTGCCCCTACTAACCACGTGACCATGGGCAGGATGTAAAATGAGAATCAAATGATGAAAGATGTAAATCTTCCATTCCTAGCCACATCTTTAAGGATTTTATTTTATTTTTTTTTAAGATTTTATCTATTTATTCATGAGAGACCCAGAGAGAGAGAGACACACACACACACACACACACACACAGGCAGAGGGAGAAGCAGGCTCCCTGCAGGGAGCCTGATGTGGGACTCGATCCCGGGTCTCCAGGAGCAGGCCATGGGCTAAAGGCGGCGCCAAATCACTGAGCCATCCAGAGCTGCCCCCTTTAAGGATTTTAAAGACAAAATAATATAATTTATGCCATGCAAGTCTGTAAGGAAGCTGGCCTGGGACTTTAAGACCTCTGATGTTCCAGTAGTTCGAGATTCTGATTCTTGAATAGACTTATAAATCCATCCCGAAGCTAGGGTTATAATCATCAACAATTACAAAATCAATTATTTATTGAAAACCTACTGTGTACTACTCTACTCTTCCCCTCGAAAGGCTTAAAGTACAGATGGGCAGTATATATATATATTTTTGACCACTAAAATATAAGACATCATATGCTGAGTGACAAATGATGCAATTGTACAAGCAAAATGTCCTCCTGGTTTCCGAGGAGGATGCGATCACGCAGAGAAGCCATGGTAACATGCTCTTCCCACCCCACCCCGCACATGACTGGGGGCTCCACTTGACCTTAGCTAATTTGCATTTCAGTCATGAGAAGTCAAGCGAAATGAGTTATTGGGAGGACTTTAAAAAATTCCAGGATTTTAGTTTGCAAAGACACAGCACGTGGTCCTTAGGCCTTTCATGAAAGCGCTTCCCTTGCTAGCCCAGGGCCTGGGGAGTCGTGTTAGCAGGAGTTCCCCATGATGGCCCCGTGGGAGAGGAAGGCAGTGACTTCTGCTGTGTTTACTGTTTTCAGATAGGAATGAGGACAGAGGAGAGAGGCGTGGTTTGATCTACCCAACCACGAGGCCAGTACCCAGGCCTTCGCACTGCCCAGGGCTCGGAAAGGAAAGCAGCCAAGGACTTCTCTCCTCATTTCAGAGGCAGAAACTACAGCACAAAGTGAGAGAGAACCATTGCCCAGGTGTCAAATACATAGAAGTAGGAATTTGTGGAGAGCGCGGCTAGGCCAGGGCTGCGAAGGCCGAGCATTCTGGGTAGACTCCAAGGGGACGCCAAGTCCCGGCCCTGGCCTCCCCTGCAGCCCTTCCCACCCGGAGCCGGCTTACGGTGAATGAAGCAGCCCCTTCGAGCGTCGGGATGGCTTGCAGGAGGAGAGGAAGAGGACGGAGCTCTCCCTAGGGAGCCAGTTACTCTTTTGCTGCTTGGTTTATGTTTTTGGAATAAATCACTTGGTATAATAATAGCAATGAAGGCACTGGAGTGAAACATCGTGACAGGAAGAGCTCCCACTGGCATCTCAATCAATTACGGGTTTTGGCCCCGACGTCCTCTTGCTCATAAGCAACAAGGATCCTGACCCAACAAAGGGGGCTGAGCCCCTCTTCTCCTCTCGGGTCCAATCTACCCACCGGGAAGGCACCGTTTCTCTCACCACCATCTTCAGTGACTCCAGTCTGACTCCCTAGGATGGGGTCTTAGTGTTAGGAGCCTTTGGTTTGTTTGGCTGTTTTCTCGCGTGTTTTAGAGGGAGAGGATAGTTCCAGAGCTGGAAGAGGCTAGAGGTTATCTTGTCCAATTCTCTCACCTTTCACAAGTAAGGCTCCGTGATTTGCCAAGCAGTAGCTAGCTCACAGCGACCCCGAGGTCACGCCCGTATCCTTTTACGTTGCTTGTTGGAAGGCTCGCTCCACCGTAACACCCTGGCCCTGGTGAGAAGACTGCTGACTACAGCCCAGCCATCTACTGGCTGAAGAGGTTTTCAGCGAATTCAAGGCAACTGGACACTTGCTCAGTGATCTATTTTGCATCTTCCCGGGCGGGAGCAGGAGTAGCTGTCCCTCCTGCCCTTGCCCTCGGCTCTATTTGCCCAGTTCACCCCTATTCATCCTCCAAGGCTCCAGCCAGGCACCACCCTGTCTGAGAGCTTCCTGCCCCCCAAGTTTGCTTGGCTGTCCCTCCACTCTGTCTTTAAAACTCCTTCTGCAGACTCCCGTCATGGGCCAATGTAGGTCCACTGTGCCGTAGGAAAGCCATCGGTCTATCTGACTCCTTCCTCGTTCATCCAGACGCTGCTCTGAGGTCAGAGATCCTCCTTTGGGTGACTATGCACCCCTGGCGTCTGGCACAGTGCCTGACACGTAGCAGGTACGCGGTAGGAGTTTGTTGGATGAGTATAGAACTGCTCACACGTCCAGCAGGTGTCTGGTCGCTGCAAGATGCGTGCCCTGCTCTGGGCACCAGTGGGCGTCCCTGCGCTTGGCTCCAGCTTGGGGAGAAGAACGTGTGCCCGATGGGGACAGAGCAGCTACACCGAGCACTGGGAGGAGCGACACCTGCAGAGGAGGAGAGGAGGAGGCACCATGGGGGTGGAGGACGGAGAGGGAGCACCCCCGAGATCCGATGTGGGAGTAGTGACGATGACAAGTCCACGCGTGTAGAAATGACAGCAGTCACTGGGAAAATCACGAGCCACCTCCGGTGTCGGAGAAATGAAGGCGACAAAGCAGAAGAGCCCAAGGAACGAAACCAGGAGACTCAAGGGGCTGCAGTGACTTTGTTTGGAGCCCTGACCTGGCATTCCCGACTCGAGGTTGATGCCCAAAGCGTCCCGGCCTCCCCGCAAGTTGTTCCCTGTGTTTTCAGGCCAGGCCAGGCCTCCGAGTGTGCGTGAGCCTCGGCAGAGGAGGGAGGAACTCAACACGAGCCAGCAGCCTGGGCCCAGCTCGGGTCCTCCCTCCCCGTCCTTCTGTTCCTGTGTGTTGGCGGGGGGTGGGGGGGTGGGCACTGTCCTTAAAGCCTAACACACACCCCACCTCCTTGCAACGCGGCAGGAGCAGCTGGTTTCCCCTCCTCTAGGAACTCGCCTCCTCCCCAGAAGAGGCCAACCTGGCTCTAACATTCTCTCCCTCCTCGGCCGCTCCTGTCACATTAGCGGCTCAGTCCATCTGCTGATGCCCTTGTCCGTGCATGAGGTGGCAAGAGCCCGCGGCCCACGACTGTGAAGTGGGGAGGGAGCTTCACAGGAGACAGTGGTTTCCTGCTCCGCAGCTGCTGGAGGCTGAAGCACGTGTGAGGAGCGGACTTAGGGGAGAGGAGCCGGACTCCATGTTGTGGGGAAGGCTGCGTCACGGGCCACAAGGCCCCTCCCGCCGTAGAACGGACGGCATGCCTCCCTCTTTCCATCTTTCTTGTCTTTCCTTCTTCGCAGCAGGCTCCACACCCAGCGTGGAGCCCAACACGGGACTCGAACTCACGACTCGGAGCCGATATCAAGAGTCGGATACTGAACCAACGAGCCACCAAGGTGCCCCTGGGATTTTATTTCTAATGGTCTCCATTGGTGATGCTATTGGTTACTTAGGATGGTTAAGTCTTCTCCACCGTGGACTTCTCCTGGCCAACAGGGCTCTGCAGTCCACATCCCGAGTTCAGACAGGCCCGAAGCCCTGGCTGCCAAGGGGCCCCGCTGAAAAATAACCTTCGCGCTTCCCATTTCACAATAAACACTGAGCGATGAAAGGAAAGCTCTGTGTAAATCATCTGCACCTGCCGAACAGACGGGCTCATGGCAAGAGTCCCCAGAACGGCCAGGCAGTCAGGGGCGGCATCCGGGCAGGAGGGAACCCAAGAAACGAAAACACACAGAAGGGACAGAGAACGGCTCAGAGTGAGCCCTGCCGGAATCCTGACGCCCGCGGTCGGCCACCGTCAGCCACGGACCCTCGCGAGGCTCTGGGGCACCGGGGACCTGCCTGGAGCACACCGGAGTCCCCGGCTAGGGTGTCCTGGGGTTTGAGAAATGACATCCCTCATCTCGTCCAGTTGCATCTCCTGTCAACCTCCCCTCTCTGCATTCCGGCGGTTACGCAAAACCTAACCCTTTTTTTTTTTTTAAAGATTTTATTTATTTATTCATGAGACACAGAGAGAGAGAGAGAGGCAGAGACACAGGCAGAGGGAGCAGCAGGCTCCATGCAGGGAGCCCGACGTGGGCCTCGATCCCAGGACCCCGGGGTCATGCCCTGGGCCAAAGGCAGGTGCTCCGCCCCGGAGCCGCCAGGCGCCCCTAATCCTCCTTCTTACTAGTCTTGTCCTTTGGGATAAAGAGATGTCAAAAAAGAGTTAGGCCTTCTGCCAAGGCTGACGTTGCCGCAGCCAGAGACGGGCGTGGGATGAAGCCGCCGGGCCGCACGGTCGCCCACGCCGGGCACAAGGACGTGTGGAGACGGCGGAGACCACGGAAGCCTCTTCTTGGCCCCGAAGCAGCTCTCCTGGGGCGGCGCTCCCTGGCTGCTCCTTCCTGACACTCGGACGCCAGCAGAAGCCGCGGCAGCCAGGTGGCTTCCGAAGCCCACGGGCACCTGCAGGTGGCCGCCCCGGTGCCTACCCGACGGCGGTCGCCAGCAGCCAGACGGTCTCGTTTATTAGATATTCACTGTATTTTTTGGCGACTTGCCTCTTCGTGTCACCGCTCTTACTGTTGCACCGTGACAGCCACGTGTCGGTCGGGCCGCCCTTCCTTTGGGATGGGGAGGGAGACCAAGAAGGCAGCGCTTCTGGGTCCAAGGTGCGGGCTCTGCACCGGCTCCGGGGGGGTGGGGGGGCCTGGCTCCCGCCTGCTTCCCGGGAAGGCCCCAGGCCCTCAGACCCGGGGATTGGCGCTTCTCCCCTCTTCGTAGAGTTGGGGGGCCTGGCACCCGTGAGGCTGAAGTAGTTGCCCCGAGCTCCTGCTCCACGTGGCCGCGGGTCCAGCCATGACCCCGCAGCCCCCACCAGCGCCCCCGGATCCCGGCTGTGACCCCGCGGCCCCCCTTGGTGCCCCCAGATCCCAGCTGTGACCCCACAGCCCCCACCAGCGCTCCTGGATCCCAGCCCTGACCCTGCAGCCCCACTTGGTGCCCCTGGATCCTGGCCCTGACCCCGCAGCCCTGACCCCGCAGCCCCCACCAGTGCCCCCGGATCCCAGCTATGACCCCACGGCCCCGCTCAGCACCCCCAGATCCCAGCCGTGACCTCACAGCCTGACCCCATGCCCCCGGATCCCAGCCGTGACCCCACAGCCCTACTTGGTGCCCCTGGATCCCAGCCGTGACTCCGTGGCCCTGCTCAGCGTCCCCAGATCCCGGCCATGACCCCGCAGCCCCCACCAGAGCCCCCGGGTCCCTGCTCACCCCCCTGGGGCACACCCCTGCCGAGCCCATGGGAGCCCCCTGTCCGCCTTCTGCCCCCACTCATCCGCGAAGCCCCCTACCTGGTCACAGGCCCCCTGGAAAATCAAACCGTCTTGGGCTCAGGGCAGGAGCCCGGCCCACGGAGCCTGCACTTGCCAGCGGCCTGTGAGTCACTCACCTGTCGGGGTGTCCGCCTCCAGCTGCGGTGGCAGGTGAGACGACGGGGGCAGGAGCCGGCCCTGAGTCAGCGATGACGCCCCGCCTCTCCTCCACACGTGAGTCACCTCCATCTCCGGCTGCTGACTGGGCCGCGGGGGTGACCCTCGCCCCCCCCCCACCAAGGGACCCCAGCAGCCGAGTGACTGGAGGACGAGGACCCCGTACTGTCCCCCCACATCCGCTGTCAGCACCAGGAGCCTTGGGGCAGAGAGAGGGACCACGAACCGCTCCCGTGGGCCCCAGAGGACTTGAAGCCCCACTAGGGGTCGGAGGACACCTGGCCGCTCTCCTAGATGGCGACTCACGGCTTTGTCCCCTTCCCACTAATGACCCCTCCTCACCCCACAGTGTCACGCGGCCCTGGAGGGTGTCCTGGGGCTCACCTCACGCCCTGGCCGCGGCTCCCTCTCCAGCCCCCTGCGATCCCTGAGCGTCCCCACTGGGGCTGCGGAGCCAGGCACGTGGCACCCGGGGACACGGCGCCATCGCCCCCCCAGGGCGCGCCTGGCCCGAGCGAGGCCTGAGGGCATGTCCGTAGAGACCAGCTACAAGGACGAGAACCTTCCCAGATCTTGTGTCCCCTGATCTTCGTGTCCCCGACCGTGGTTGTCACCCGCCACCCTCTGAGAAAATTTGCTGCATTATTATCCCTGTTCTTCAGAGGTGGGGAAACTGAGGCCCACCGGTGGATACGAGCCACCCTCCCCCGGGGACTGGCAACCCCGTGGAAAGCTTGTGCTTGTCTGGGACCTGCGCAGCCTTGGCCTTGGGGGAAGCGCCGGGGGCCCTGGTTCGCGGCGGGGGACACTGCCGGGTCCCACCCTCGCCCCGTTGTACTTGGGGACGGACACTGTGCCGAGCGCCCTCCAAACACAGCACCCAGCTCTCAGTCCCCACGCTTCCCCCGCACACGGGGCCATCAGCTCGGTCACCCGGCGGCCGTGGGGGGCAGAGCCAAGGAGGCGCATGGGTCGGGCCCGGCTCCCCCTCCGTGACGCCGCCCCGCGCTCCTGCGACCTGTGGCTGTGAACCCCGGGGTGTCCCTGCAGTTTTCTCATCGCGTCACTATCCTCGTCTCGTAGGCGGTGGCGGTGAGACAGTCGTCGTCCCGGCACGCGTGGGCTTAGGTGGGAGGCTGAGCTCTGGGTGTGACACACGGCGACACTCGGCTCTGCACGCTGGTCCCCAGAGCAGCGCCGCGGGACAGGGACAGAGCCCAGTGAGCAGCACAGGACACTCAGCACGCCTTACGGGGACATGCTGGGGTCCCCAATCCCAGAGGTCGGGTGGGGCGAAGGGCAAGTCCCAGCAGCAAGCAAGTCCCCAGCCAGCCCCCACCCCACCATTGCCGGTCCCCTTTCAGGCAGGTCTCCCCCCGCCTGACAGCCTCCATCGGCAATAACCCCGAGGCTCAGAAGCTAAGGCTCTGAAATTAAGGTCCTTACCTACTGGGAACCCTACTGGTCTTTGAGAATCTGATAAAAACTATAAAGCCCTTCTCAAAAGAATCCACATGCGCCCAACACATGAACCTGTTCTCAGGAGTTCAGGGGGGTCAGCAGCTTGTAAAGTTCCCTTTGACCCCAAGTTCAGCGTCCTTGGAGCTGGGGCGGCCAAGCTGGCCTTTCCCAACTCCTTCCCTCCCCCTCCCTCCTTCCCTCCCCCTCTCCCCCTCCCTCCCCTCCCTCCCTCCCTCTCCCCCTCCCCCTCCCTCCCTCTCCCTCTTCCCCTTCCTCTCCTTCCCTCTCCCTCTCCCCCTACCCCCTCTCCCCTTCCTCCCTCCCCCTCCCTCCCTCCCTCCCTCTCCCTCCCTCTCCCCCCTCCATCTCTCCCTCTCTCCCTCTCTCCTCTCTCCCTCCCCCTCCCTCCCTCTCCCTCTCTCTCTCTCTCTCTCTCACACACACACCCTCCCCACCTTCCCTCCCCACACCTCACAACCCCCCCACCCCACGCCCCCCATCCCCCCACACACTCCGTTGGACCCTGGTCCTGGCCGGTGGTGCGGAAGCTGCAGTGGTGGTTGCTCCAGCAATGACGATGGCTGTTGCTAAGGGAGCCGGGCCGGGGGGGGGGGGGGTGGGGGTGGGGGGGGGGTGGGGGGGGGGGCCCCGGGGGTGAGTGGGCAGCAGCCCAGCAGGGCAGCAACCCCCCTACAAGTCTGAGCGCCTCAGGCCCTGGAAACGGTGTTCCCAGCTGGCTGTCATGGCAACAGCAGGCTTGGGAAAGTATTCATCATGGTCTGGACAGATTTCTCCAGCTTGCACTTGCTCTTTCTTCTCCCTAAGTGGCTAATTGAGGTTTGAAAGGGTCCTCTGTGAGTGGGCAAGGGGCACAAAGGGCAAAGGGCTGGACACATGTCCCGAATGGAGCGGGCTACGCGGGAGGCTGAGGCCGGGGAGGGTCCGGCCGGCACCCAGCAGACACCCCCACTGCGGGGGGATCGGGCCCCAGAACACAAAAGTGCTGGTTCCCCTCGCAGGGAGCTGTGCGCCTCCTTCGTGGAAGCTCTGGCTGCTTGCCCAAGCACTCATCCTGGGAAGCAGGCCCGCGGCGGTCAGGTAGGCCCGCGGCCAGGGGGCCTGGTCACCTCCGCCAGAGCCGTTGAGGAGATGCCATGACTGTGGAGGGTCAGACCAACGGGCAGAGGCGGACAGATGGGGTCTCCTTTATTTTTATTTTATTTTATTTTTTTCTCTGTGGGGGGTCTCCTTTATTTATTTATTTTTTTTATTTTTTATGATAGTCACACAACGGGGGGGGGGGGCAGAGACACAGGCAGAGGGAGAAGCAGGCTCCATGCCCCGGGAGCCCGACATGGGATTTGATCCTGGGTCTCCAGGATCGCGCCCTGGGCCAAAGGCAGGCGCCAAACCTCTGCGCCACCCAGGGATCCCCTGTGGGGGTGGGTCTCCTTTAAATGAGGCCAAGGGACTGACGAGGTGAGAGTTCGTGGAGCAGTGTGAGGCTTCGCCAATCCACTGGTCTGGGGGTGGGTGGTTGTGACTTATCATCATCTAAAAGTCTGTCCCCGTTACCATCTTTGGGGAGAGGATTACATGGTATGCCCACCTGGACGTGATCTGTGAAACAACTTTTTTTTTTTTTAATTTTTACTTATTTATGATAGTCACAGAGAGAGAGAGAGAGAGAGAGAGAGAGAGGCAGAGGGAGAAGCAGGCTCCATGCACCGGGAGCCCGACGTGGGATTCGATCCCGGGTCTCCAGGATCGCACCCTGGCCCAAAGGCAGGCGCTAAACCGCTGCACCACCCAGGGTTCCCTGTGAAACAACTTTCTGAGTGAGACGTTCTCTCTTTTACAGATGGGAAAACTGAGGCTTGATCAAACCACTTGACCACGTCATGCAGCCAGAAAGCAGGAAAGCTGAGACCCTAGCTTGCGTCTGTCCGCCTACAGCTCCCACGGCCTCTGGGGGCAGCTCTGCCGTGCTCAGAGCGGGGCTTTGGGGTTCAGCACGCTCAAGGCCCAACGTGCCCCCGCCACTCTACGTTCTGCAGCACCTGCTTCTAGAGCAGCTGGATTTCTCCTGGGTCCCGGGATCCACTCTGGTGATCATCTTGCACCATTGTTTTTGAAGCGTGTACACAAAAGCAGAGGGATCACATCTGTGACCCGGCCTCAACTGCTGGGTGTGACTCCCAAGGGCTCCCCTTGGAAGAGGACCCTCGATGGAGCTCGCTGGGCCCCCCACTGCAGGGAGATGGGGAGTCCCGAGGAGGCTGGGTGGCCCTCTGTGTTCCCAGAGTGCACTGGGAGTTGGCTGGGCCCCACTGGGATTATGGAAAGGAAGGGAATTGGCATTTAAAAGTGCCTGCTGTGTCACAGGAACTCTGGTGCGTGTGTGCATTTAATCTCCACGACAACTCTTTATGGGGGGACATTGGTATCACCCCATATATAGAGGGAGAAGCTGACCTATGAAGATCAGGTCATTTGACCCCAGGGCAAGCAGGACTTCAACCCCCATGTAACTGGCCCCAAAATCTGTCTGCTTCATGTTGCATCCTGTGACCTCGAGGGCGCTAGCTGCTGCTCTAGCTCATGCTCCTGGCGCCCAGGTCAGCCTCAAAGCAGGGAGTCCACAAGGCCGCTTCCTCCTCGGGGCTCCCTCACCCCCACGGGAGATGAGCACCTTTTACCCTCTTTTTTATCCCTCTTTTCCCATTCTCCCGACCCTCCCGAACCCAACCACGGAGAAGACCAGGAGCCAGAGGCAAAGGCCAGAAGCCAGAGCGCAGCTCTCACCCCAGCGTCCTCCAGCCGCAGGCAGAGGAGCAGAAGGGGTCTGAGTGCAAAGGGGGAATCACCAGGGAAGCCAGGGGACCCGAGTCCTGTCCTCAAGCCCACCTCGGCACAGGCGGCGCCCCCTCCAGACCTTCCTCCCTCAGCTCGGCTTCCCGGGGAAGCTCTCCTGTCTGCAGGCCCTGCTGGGACCCCAGAGGAAGGGGGGGAGTAAGCGCCCTCAGGATGAGCTCTTGCCTGCATGGGGCCTCCTCCTCGCTGCCAGCAGGACACCTAAGCTCGCTCTGCCTGGGAGCTTGGAATCAATCCGTAGGGGGTAGCTTGCAGCCCTGGGAGGAGCAAGGGAGTGGCCAGAGGCCTCCGCTCTGCTCTCAGCTCTGTCCCAACGGGCTGGACGATCCTGAGCACCGCACCAGCCTTTCTGGGCTGACTTCCCGCTGGCAAGCACGGGCCCAATTGGCCCCCTGGAATATTCTGCATGGCTTGTGCAGCTGTGGGAAGTCTTCCGCATGGCCCTCCCCAACCCCAAGCCCGTCCACCCGCGCCCTCGCAGGTCCTCACCCTGCCCGCCGCCAGCCGGCGAGGAGCACGAGGCAGTCGGTGTGCTGCTGTTAGGAGGCCTTTTCAGGCAGCAAGTCGGACCGATGGGGACAAACGCTGGGATGCCCGGGCCCCCACGCGTGGCTCACGTAAGAACAGCCCACCTCTCTTCCCCGCTCTCTTTGCTCCTGCTCTTTAACAACCACTCGGTCAAGTAACACGTATGAGGTGGCCGTGTCCGCAGCGCGCAGCGTCGAAATGCCTCCCGAGTGGAGCGGCGAGGCCCTCGTCCAGGAGGAACCTGCGACTCCGAGGCTGCAACCCAGGCAGAAGCACGAAGGGAGCCTGCTGCCCGCGCAGCCGGACGACAGAGGATTTCTCAACGCCCCTTACCGCCTCCTCTGCCCACGGTCACTGTTACCCACCCCCGGGAGCCGCGATCTGCCTCGTGCTTCTGACCCAGGGGGGAAATCGGGGTGCTCCAGGCGTCCGTCCCCTCTCCTGCCGGGCCCCACCTTCCTACCTGCGTGCGCTCACCTGGTTTCCACGAGTCGGCGCCGCGAAGGCGAGGTCCAGAGGCTGGGATGCGGCCCTTGTGTGTTGGAGCCAACGAGGAGGCCCCACTCGGACTCGGGGGGATGCCTGACGGAGGCGGCTCCTCCCTGTGGGGTCCCTTGGCTGCAGGTGTCCCTGCTCGCGGAGCTTTCCCTGAATGCCCTCGCTAAGCCTCTTAGAGGGCAAGTGCTACTTGCTGCCTCACTCTCCTTTTGTCCCGGACGCCTCAACATCTGCTCCATGAATAATAGCTTCTCTAGGGCCCTTCATAATTTACAAGGTGCTTCACCCGTATTTTCTCATTTAATCTTCTCAGCAACGCCGTGAGATGGGATTATCGTTGCTCCTTCCTTCCAGATAAGGACCTGAGGCTCAGAGAGACGTCGCGAGGGGCCCAGGACCCCACAGCTGGACCCAGGCGATCCCACTCGGACAGGACTGAGCGCTTTCGGCCCGAGATGCTTCCTCATGGTCTTCTCCATGACGTCAGGAGACCCCGCTTCCCGCCTGGATCCCCATCCTCCTGTGAGTCCCAGCATCCAGTTCTCACTGGGTCTCCCGCGCTGCCTGAGAGCCCAGGGATCAGACACAAGACACAGGACGCAGCGGCAGCGTGGGAACAGATGGACGAGAGGCGAGGGCTCCGCTGGTGCCCACCCGGCCCCGCTGGTCTCACGGCCCGACCCATGCTATGTCCTCGGGGGACGGCTGGAAACACACGGCGGGCTTTGGAGGGCTTGTTAGTTTGGGTTTGGTGATGTTTCTGGTTTGGGGGTTTTTTTTCCTGCACAGAATTAAAAAAGAAACACTAAGAAAAAAGTAAGCCATTGGCGCAGGAGTCTTCTCTGAAGACAGGAAAGCACCTGGGTAAGGAAGGAGAGGCAGCCAAGCTGGGGAGACAAAGGCAGGCGTCTGGGGCTGGACGGTTCTCTCGGGCCAACGGGCGATGGTGTGCGTAGGCAGCAGAGAGGGTGCCCGGAGCGTTTCCTGCAGGACAGGAGGTCTGCGGACTCCAGAGCCGCTGAGGCTCCCACAGTGTGGGACAAGCTGCCACAGGTCGGCCTGAGCGGGGGTGGGTGTGGCTGAGGGTGCCCGGCAGGGACGGCTGCCCGGCCCGCACTCTGGGAGCACAGACCAGAGTTCGGGGCTGCGAGGGACGCGACAGGCCAGCTCCAGGCCCGTCCTGCATGGACCCGCCTCCCAGCCACTTTCCAGCCACCTTGAGGATGCACTTGGCTGTTGTGCCAGCGAGAGACAGAGACCAGGAAGGCGGGCTAAGAGGAGGCCCTCGGGAAGCCAAGAGAAGTAAAATGGGAAATACGGAGGGGACGTGGGGCAGAGTGATGGGCTGGACCCCAGAGGTACAGGGGAACGACCGGTGACTGAGGGGGGGACGGAGCTTGACGAACAGGCGGGGGAGGACCCCTGAGGCCAGATGATGAGTGGCAGAGAAGGAAGAAGGGAAAACAATGGGCCCCAGGGGAGGGCAGGAGGGCACAGCGCTGCGACCCCCGCCTACCACTGGCAGCCGTGGGTCCTCGGAGATCTAACGGGCACCCGCAGAGGCCAGGCCACGCGCACTGGCTCACCTGCCACCCGCCGGGCTCGGCCGTCCTCCCTGTCCTCTCCCGGGGGGCTGGGGTCCTGCCCCCCACTGCTCTCCACGTGCTGATTCTGCTTCTAGCTCTGCGCCCCCGTGCCAGGGCGAGTCTAGGCACCGCAGCTTCTGCGCTTACCAGCCTCCCAAGAGAGTTGTAAGGGGATCACAGGGCAGATGTAAAAGGATTGTCAACTCACCAAAGGATCAGACGCCTTAGATCCTAAGTTTATTTCCAGGACTGAACCCCGCCAGTCCTTTGAAGGGGAGACTCCTGCCCCCGACACTCGGTGCCCCTTCCACATGTCCCGACTGGGTTGCTCTGGTCTGTCTGCCTGGCGTCTCCACGTCTTGCCACTGCCCCGTCCCTAATCAGAGGAGCCGAGGGGGAGCCCTGCTTGTGGGGAGAGAAGCTGGTTTACCCACATTTTCTAGTCAATTAATCCCCACTCGGGTCAGACTCGGGGACCTAGAGTTACAGCCTCAGAAGTCTTGTTCCTGTAGCAGATCTAGGCTTCCAGCCCGTAGAATCATCTAGGTGGATTCGCAAGGAGTCACTGAATATGCATGAGAGAGAGAGAGAGAATATGAATATGAGGGAAATGGCAGAGAAACCAGAGGAATTGTGGATAAGGACAAAGGGGGAGAAGACCTCGGGGACCGTGGCACCCATGTGGTCGGACAGGTTAGGGAGGAAAAGGTTAGGGAGAAACGAGGCGCAGGAGAAGGCTTTGGGAAAGGAATAAGGAGGCCAAGAGAGTGGAGCCAGGAGCCGGTGGCGCAGGCAGATGGAACAACGGAGACCAAGAGCAGAGCCAGAGGAGTGGGCACGCAGCGAGGCCTGACAGCCAAGCCCTGTGGGTTTCCGTGGGAAGCAGATGCTTCCAGGGAGCAGCAACCGATGGTCCCTAAGCACGTGGGTCCTTGTTGACTCCAGGCCCAGGGCAGCCTCCTCGGCAGCCAGCCTGAGCCTGGAGCAGCAGTGCAGGTCCAGGGAGGCAGATGCACGGCCGCCCTGCCCCGGTGGGGGCCCTGTGGCCTTCCCTCTGTCCTCCTCGGGCTCCTCCACCCCTGTGTGTCCCAGGAAGCCACGGGCTGCCCTATCACGCCCAGAAGGAAGCGGGCTGCATTGGAGGGGTAAGTGTGAGCCACAGCACAGTGTGCAAGGCTGAGCATGGGTGTGCAAGCTGTGGGAGGGGGGAGGCGGAGCAGCCTGGAGCCCAGTGCCAGGAGTCTGCCTCTGCTGGGGCGGGATGATCCCCAGCAGGGTACTCCCAGCCGAGGGGGGGTCCCCTCTGTGAGCATCCTGCAGCTTCCTGCTCCCGCCATGTTCCACTTTTGCCCAAGCACCAGCCTGCCTCAGCCCTTCTCTGCAGGAAGCAGCCCCAAGAGCTCTGGGGTTCTGGGTCGGAGGAACCTTGGGGCTCCCCTGGCCTCAGTCTCCCCGCTACTGCTCAGGGGTCACTTTCCACGGCTGCTGTGCGCAGAGGGCAGTATCTCCAAGACTCTGACTTGGGAGTCGGTGTCTCCACCCCAAGAGTCCGGGCTGGTGGGAAGGAAGCTCAGAAGGGCCCAGGGAGAGGGGGGTTTCCACTAGCGCCACCTTCCCAGGCAAAGGGCCCCCCACGCTGTGCTCCTCGCTGCCACCCGCGGCAGGCACCCCCAGGACACCCCGGGACCCCGGGTGACGCAGCAGCCTGGAGGCCCAGCACTTCTCCGCAGGCCGAGTCAGGGGCTTCCCCCCACCCCCCACCCCGCGGCCCAGAGAGGACAGGAGGGAGGGGGAGGGGAGCGGGGTGCAGCCCCAGGGGGAGGGGGGGCGGGAGGCACCACTCGGTCGAGTGAAAGACAGGTACCGGGAGCCAGATGGGCCGAGCAGAGACAGAAGTTAAGTAGGAAGAGACGGTAAACAGCAGACACGCAGCCACCAGCCAAGCATATGCTTCGCAAGCAGGCGACACAAGCACCCAGTAGGGTTTGGGTGGGGGAGGGGACACGGCCCGCGGGACGGGGACGGGGGCGGGGGCGGGGGCGGGGGGCTCCCCACGGGCTGGGGGACCACGGCCGACCTCCCTCCGCGGGGCCCAGAAGAATGGGGCGCAGCCGCGCTGGCGAGGGGAGGGGGCCGGGAGGGCAGGGGCGGGCAGGGGCGGGGGGGGGGGGGCGGGGGGTGCAGGGTGCAGGGCGGGGTGCGGGGCGGGACGCGGGGGCGGGGGGGCGGGGCAGGAGCTAAATGGGGGCAGGTGCCAGGCGGGGCGGGGGCCTGGGGTCCCGGGCAGGTGCGGGGTAGGGTACAGGGCAGGACGTGGGGCAGGGTGCGGAGCAGGGGGCGGGGGTGGGGGGGCAGGGCATGGGGCAGGGGCAGGGTGCCTGGCGGGGGACGGGGCGGGTGCAGGGCAGGTGCCGGGCAGGAGGCAGGGCAGGAGGTGGGGCGGGGGTGCAGGGCAGGTGCAGGGCAGGTGCGGGGCAGGGTGCGGGGAGGGATGGAGGAGGGCTGCGGGGACCTGTGACAACGAATGGCACACGTGGAAGTCTGCGGAGCCAGGGACCACCTGCAGGGCCCCGGAAGCCAGGAAGCGCCCCCGCCCCCCGCCGGCAGGTGCAGTTGGCCGGGAGCCCGCAGGCCGGGTGACGTCACCCCTTGGCGCTCCAGGAGGGAAGGGGTGTGGCGGGTGCAGGGGGGCGGCTCCGAGCTCCAGCGTGCCGCCCGCCCGCCCCGCCCCGCCCCTCCGGGAGGGCCCCGGGCCGCTGGAAGCCGGGGCTGCTGCAGAGCTGGGGGGAGGGGGAGAGGGTCCCTCAGCGTCACCCCTGCGCGGGATGCACCTCCCCCAGGCGCCGCCCCCGGCTCCCCCCCATCCACGTTCACTTCCCAGCCGTTGGGCCAGCGGGGAGGAGCCCAGGTTCTTGGCGCCCGGCCCTGCCCCTTCTCCCCCACCCTGAGAGCCAGGTGTCCCCGGGGTCAGGCCTCCGAGCTAAGGGACCCGGCCTGCAGGAGGGCCCTTCACCTCCGCGCTTCCCCCAGGGCGGCCGCTCCGGGCCCTGGCCTCCTCCCCGGGCTGTCCCGGCCCCCCTCTTCCGGGGCTGCCCCAGCCCCAGCCAGGCACGGCCCTGGAGCGCCGGGGCTCCCCCTGGGCCAGGCACTAGCCTCTGCGCCCGTGTCAGACGTCAAGGTGCGGTGGGGGGCTGCGGCGCACCTAGGGCACCCATCCCACCCTCAGCCCTGGCCTGGTCCCCACACCTGGGGGCTCCGGGCCAGAAGCAGAGGGAAGCCCCAGGGGGAAGCGGGCAGCCAGGCCCCCCTGTGCCCCCACACCCAGGGCAATGCCCGGCCCAGTGCCAGGGAGCCTCTGCCCGTGTGTCCCGGGACAGACGGGAGTGAGAGCGGGGCTGAAGAAGGAAGAAGGGCAGGAGCAGCAGTGGAATTTCTGCTCAGATTCCTTGAGCCCTGGGCTAGGGGCCATCGGGACCAGCTCACGCCAGGAATGCGCTGCCCCGACCCTTGCCAGCTCTCGGGCTCCCCTCGCCAAGCTGTTGCCCTAATAGCCCACGGATCATGCACGTTGGGCTTTCAGGCTGCTTTCTTCCGCATCAGGTTGGAAGCCCATCACGTGGCCATCGTAGAGATAAAGCAGATGGGATTTTAATCCGTTTTATGGATGAGGAAACTGAGGCTGGATTTGAGTATGTACCTGTCGAAAGCCTCCCAAGGCATGGGAGGTTATAGAAAGATGAGTGAGCAAAATAGCTGATTAAGAGCTCAGGCTCCTGGGGCAGCCCCAGTGGCGCAGCGGTTTAGCGCCGCCTGCAGCCCAGGGTGTGATCCTGGAGACCCCGGGATCGAGTCCCACATCGGGCTCCCTGCATGGAGCCTGCTTCTCCCTCTGCCTGTGTTTCTGTCTCTCTCTCTAGCTGTGTCTCTATGAATAAATAAATAAAATCTTTTAAAAAAAAAAAAAAAAAAAAAAAAGAGCTCAGGCTCCTGAGTCCGACCGTCATAATCCTTCCCCTCCGTGACTCTCCTTCACACGCTCAGCTCCAAAGGAAGACACGCGGTTAGGGGAAGGAGTTTCGGCCTATGACCCAGGGTGAAGGAAGGAGAGTGCAGCAACTGCATGTTGGAGCAAACTGCCACCTGCCAGGTGGGCCTGGGGCCCGAGGAGCCGGGCGCATGCACAGTCCCGTCGCTGGCGGTGTGCACACACTGCCTGTTTAAGAGGCTGAGTTAAGAAAGGGGATATGCACCAGCTCAAGATAACGCACGGCTTTACACGTCAGCACGTGTACTGACGGCAAACGCTTGTGCGGGAAGAGAAGGATGCGTTTGCGTGGAGATGTGAGCAGGGTCTGCATATACTTTTGTGATTAGAGGAACGCCGGACAAACAGGTTCACAGTGTCTGTGAGCACAGGCCTGGTGTACTGGGCGTGCACGCGTGCCGGTGCGAAGCATGGGTGAGTGAGCGAGCAGAAACCAGCGCCACCTGGAGAGGAACGGTCCCCGGAGCTGCGGAGCTGCGTCAAGCGCCTCCCTGCGCTCCCTTCCGGGGGATCCTAGAGGGTCTCGCTCCCCGCAACAGGACACAGGACACAGGAGGCCAGGACACAGGACGTGGAGCGTTCCTGGTGCTGGCACCTGAGGCTGGGCGACCTTGCAGCTGCTCCAGCCTCCATCTCCCTCCGGCCCGGACCAGCGATCAGTCTTAGCTAATACTAATAGCATTTAAATTCCAGCCCGCAGGTGCGCAGCAGGCCCCAGAGAAGAAGGAAAAGGTGGCACGGATCCCAGGCAAGGACTTGGAGCCAGCAGACCCGGTCACTTGGCGCCTGGAGCCCGGGTCTGCGGGAAGCCACGGCTGGGCTGAAGCTTAGAGGCCAGGGCAGCGTTAGGACGCCCCCCACCCCCACCCCGGGAAGGGCGCAGACCCTCAGCCCGTGGCAACCAAGCGGACGTGCTCTCCTCTGCTCGGCTCTGCCCTCCTCCTCCGGGTAGGTGCTCCAGCCGGAGAATGGGGGGGCCGCCTCTGAGCAGCGAGATCCAAGGAGCAGAGAGCCCTGGCAGGGTCGCACGGGGCAGGGGGCCCAGCCGCCCAGGGGGCCCCCACTTCCCCTCCGCGCCGAGCTGTGCTTCACAAGGCTGTGACCTTGCGGAGGAGGAGCCTGGGCTTCCGTCACCCATCACCCATCACCTCCATCCTACGTGAGCTGCAGGGAGAGGCGAGGCATGCAGGCGGAGGAGGGCCTGAGCCCCAGAAGGGGTGGAGCACAGCACCCCACGGTCCCTGCCAGGGCCCAGGTCCTGAACACTTGCTGCCTTTTCCCCTCCCTGAAGGACGCACCTGTGTGACTCGGGGCATGTCAGGGCCTGAAGGAACCTCAGCCCTACCTCAGTGTCCCCCAGCCCTTTGTCGCTTCACAAACAAGACAAAGACACCCCAAAGAAAGGAAGGGACCTGGCCAGGGCCACAGAGCTCACTGGCAGCCATGCCAAGGTGATCATTTAGGATTTTCTGCAGTTTGGTAGAATTTAGAAATTCTTGGGGAAGTTAGCCGGCCGGGCCAAGCAGCAGCCTGCCGCCACCCACCCTGCTGGAACGGGGCTGCACGGCCGCCCAAGCTCAGGGCATCGGCTTCCTGGGCTCGTAAGTCCCTCAAACTATAGGCAACATTTTGAGTGTCTGTGCGCTGGATATTTTTCTGGAGAGAAGTTCACAGCTTCAATCGATTTATAAAGAGACGCACGACCCAGGAGAGGCTGAGCTCAGTGCCTGGAAGCATCAGGAACCCAGCTCCCCGGGGGGCCGGGCGCCTCAGCAGCATCGGGACTGAGGGCTGGGCCACGCTCCCCTGGTGGACAAGGATGCGTCCTCGAGGGTAAGGCTCTGGTCTAGCTGTCCCCGTCTGAGATGCCAGCCTGGGCCGGGGCCTGCCACAGACACAAATCTGATTCGTTTATTAGTCTCCCCAGTGCTTCTCTCCCCATATCCAGCGCTGCTCCGCTGCTCCGTCTCCAGCGACGACGAGAAGCCCTGATGGAGAAGGAGCAACAATTGTTCTACGATTCGAGGCTGAGGTTCAGGACCTTTGTCGGCTCCTGTTAAGGGCTGATCACCTTGGGGAAGTCAAGGCAGTCTCTCCAAACTTAGATGTCCTGACGCAGACTGCGCTGTGTTCCGCGACGGCCCCAGAACCTTCCGGAAAGCTTAGTTCTCCAGTCAGAAAGGGAGAGCTCCGGCAAGCAGGGCCTTGTCTCAGACCCTGGCCCTCAGGAGTGTGAGCTCTCCATTGTAAAAGGAGAATAATTCTAAGTCTGCAAGGATCGGTGTAGACCTGGCCTCAGGGCACAGGCTCCAGTTCCTCAGCGGCTTGATCTTTGGTCTGAATGTCTTTCTTGTCCCACTTTGCACCTTCTACAGCTCAGCTGCTAAGCCCACTGGGGATTAAGAGGGGACGGGAGGGGCGGGGAGAGAGCTCCCCACCCCAGAGGAGAGCGTGGCTTTCTGAGGGGGGAGGAGGGAGGAGGGGACGGGCTTCTCAGCCCCCCAGGCCAGTTCTCCTCCTCTTCCTCGGGCTCCCCCCCCAACCCCCACCCGGCTGGACCCTCCTTTGGAGAGCCGAGCTCTGAGAGGGGGTTATACAGCTGCTGCCTCTGTCTGGTCCTAAAAATAGCCTCCTCTCTGCCCATGCCCAGCTCAGGGCTTGGCCAGAGCTGCAGGGAGGCCTCACAGGCGGGAGGGAACTGGACGTGGGGTGGACACGCCTCCCCAACGTGGGGAGACAGGAGGAGGGAGGGTACCACCTCGGGACCTGCCTCCACTCCCATCTTCTCTGTTGCCCCAGAAAGTCCCCTAGGGAAGGGACAGGCTTTCTCATCTCAGTGCTTCTGGGGGGACCGTGAGCATGCAAAGGCTAAGCCAGCTGACCTGGGGCACGTACTAATACTCATTTAGGGAGACCTGGCCACGTGCCTTCTTCCACCGCTCTAAGCACCATTGACACAAAGGACCCTGTGACGTGGGTATTGTTCGTATTATTCCCTTTGACAATCAAAGAAATGAAGGCCCAGAGACATGAACCCCCCAAACTCAGAGTCAGGCAGTGGGGACAGGATTCCCCGTCAGGCGGCCCCCCACGCCCCCAGCCGCGGCCGAGGTCCAGGACCCAGTGCCCAGAAGGCTGAGGAGGAGGGAAAGGGCTCCTGGAGTTGCCCCAGAGGAGGGCACCCCAAGCAAAACTGGCTTGGCGGCCTAACACCCACCTTCCGAAGGGTTCATGATGATCACAGACACACGGCCGAGCAGGAAGGCCGCCCAGCAGCACCCCTGTCCGGCTGGCTTTGAATTTGCAGGTAGATCTTCTCTGGCTGCCCCGTTCACCTCGCAGGCTGCCAGTTTCTGAGAAGGCTCAGGGACATGGTCGCCCTGGGAAGGGGGCACCCCAAAGACTCGCCAGTGGGCCATGCCCCTGGGGCACGGGGGGGGGCAGCCTGAGTGATGTAGATCCTTAGAATCAAGCAGATTTGGGCTTCACACACAGGGCTGAAGGCGGACAGAGGATGGAGGGAAAGATGGAAAGGGAAGAAGAGAGTCAAAGGAAGAGGAAAGGAGGGAGGAAGAGGAAGAAAGTGAGCAAAATGTGGGTTCTCAAGACCAGCTGCCCACCTGGCCTCGGTCTCCCGCCTAGAGGAGCCTAGAGGGGAAGGGCTGGTCCCACAGGGCACGCGGACTGTGGCAGGGGACAGACAGCCCTGGGCGGCCAGAGCGGGGAACAGGGACCACCAGGGCCCCCTGGGGTCTCTCCTCTCTAGACGCCGGGCTGACCTGGCCTGTTTGGGGCCCAAGCACACTCCATCCTCCCGCAGAGCCACTAACGCAATTAGCAAAACACGGTCATAAATCTTGCGTGGCGTCTGGAGCCATGTCCTCTCTTCCCCAGATTCCCATGCGGAGCCGTCGTCCCCCAGGGTCACAGCCTGCTGAAGAAAGCAGCAAGACCCCTGCCCCACCCCGCGCCCCCCAGGAGCCCCACTGCGAGGCTGGGGCCCAGGAAATCCCAAGAAGTCGGAGGCAGGATGTGAATGCGAGTTTGCAGAGGCCTGGGGAGTGGATCGTGCCTCAGAGGCCCACAGAATCTCGGGGGTGGGGGGGGACAGAGCGGGCGAGTAGGAGACCGAGGGCATCTGCGTGAGGGCCTGTGCATGACTTGGCAGCATGATGGGGTGTTTGTGTTTTGTGGGGGGGGGTGTGCACTCAGTCTGGAGGACTGGTGAGTCACTAAAAACGGGAGCTTTCTGATCTGAAGAGCTTATTTTCAGCTATTTTTATCACCTCTTGTCTCTTGGCCCTTTTTCTCCCCTTGTCTTTTTCAAATATAGAGGACTTTGGGGGCCGTGATGCCATGAGTGCCTACGTGAGGTTCGGCTTGAGCCAAGGGGCGGGGACCCCCTGGAAGCACAGGGATTGACGCGCACGGGAGCGCACAGGTGCACAGGTGCACAGGTGCACAGAGGATCCCGTTCTGGCTCGTGTGCCGCACACGAGCAGGTGCGAGTAAGGCCACACAGGTCCCTGGACGCTCCACACTTCCGGCCTGAACTCTGATGGGGTGGACGCGTCGCTACCCCCGCCCCGGCCATACGCAAACCCGTGAGGACACCTGGCCCCGCACCGGCCTCACACTGACCCAGGGGGTCACGCTCACATGAACGTGTGGCCACGGCACGGTCCTGGGCCCCTGTCCTGGGAGTGGCCCTGACCCCTGCGTTCCTCTCTTTGCCCAGCCACCCTCCCCTCCAAAGCGTTGACACGGTATCAGGAAGGCCTTCGGCAGCCGTCAACGGGGAGTAAGGGGCGAGCTCCTCACTGGGCTTCCGGGAGGACTCATTGCAGCCCAGGGCGCCCACCGCCACCTCTGGCCCGAGACACCGTGGCCCCAGCGCACAGTCCTCCGGCCACTGGGGCCGGCTTGTGCCTGCGATGGCGGGACAGGGCTGCGAGGTGCACTCCTCGTGGGAGCTCGCTCCTCCAGCCCCGAAGAGGGAGAGGCGAGGGAGCCCTCCGAGCGCCTGACCGTGCCTGCCCGGAGGGGCCATCGGCTCCAGGGGAAGGCGTCCCACAGCGGCCGTCTCCCCCTCGGCTCCGTGAAGGGAGCGGGGCAACCAGCCGACTGCAGTCTCCGGGGTTCTCGAGGCCCAGGTCCCTTGACGTCGCGTCTATGTTGATGTGATCGCGTCCACGCAGCAGCGGGCTAGCATCGCAGTGCAGGATTGCACATGTGCTCCGAGTGTCGCTCCGCACAGGCACAGGCCCCACTGCCTACCTGCCCACACGGCCGTGCATACTGACCCTCGCTCGCGGCAGGCACGCAGGTGCTGTCACCCCTACTAGGACCCCATCCTGATGGGCGGCCTGAGGCCTACCCCTTCCTCCTGAGACTGTGCAGCTGAAAGGCCCCCCGGCCACTTGTAGGTTCCATGGGGAGCCGCGTGCTCTTCCAAGGGACCACGGCAGCCCAGAGCAGGGGCGCTTCGTCTAGCTTGTCCCCCCAAAGGCACTGTAGCTCCCGGTGTCGGGCCCAGGTCCAGCTGCTGGAGGAGCCAGCTGTCCCTGCCCGCCCAGCCTCTTCGTCCCAGTCCACAGCGTTTGGGGAGCGTGGGCTCATGCAGGTCATCGTTACAAAGGAGGACAGCCCTGAGCCCCCAGATCAGTTGCAGTCTGGCAAGGAAGACGGACCCCCGTGCCATCAGCCTGCCACAAGGCGCCACCAAGGCTCCGAAGCGTATGCTGAGTCCTGCCCCGTGCTCAGTGCTGAGAAAGGTAGTGGTGCCGCCGAGGACGTCATCCCTACCCTCACAAACGTCACAAATCTAATTGGGAGCCCCACAAAGAGGCAGAGACCAGCACGGACGATTCGAAAGCTTGGAAGGCTAGAGCAGAGGCGAGTCCCAGTGCCTTGGGCCCGAAGCGGATCCCTGCGCCTCGAGAAGCTCGGGCGACCTGAGCCACATAGATTATTCTGGCCCCGATGGCTGTGGCACTTCTGCGGGGTTCGCCCAAAGCGCTGGGTAGAGCAGGACCCCGAGGCCGCGCTCGGGCCTGGCGGAGGTGGGTAACCGGTGCTGCCCGCGGCAGGGACCACCCGACGGAGCGGCCAAGGGAAGGCCACGCGTCGTAACTGCTCCCGAGGAGGAGCCCTGGCCCGGGTCACTTGCAAGGTCTCCCGCAGCCTTCCAGTTCTAGAATTCCGAGACTTAAATGGTGCATTTCAAGACACTGGCTGGAAGCACAAGAAGTCAGGGGAGGAAGAGCTCTGTGTGGGTTAGAATCCGCAAGGAAGGCTTTGGGAAGGAGGCGGCACCTTAGCTGGGCCTTGACGTGGGGGAGTGTGAGTAGCTGTACGGGAGGTGGGAGGACATTTATATGCATGAAAACGGGGCTGAGCACGGGCTGTGCCTGGTACCGGAAGGAGGAGGCCCGGCTTCGCCCGAGTGCCCTGTCCGGGACGGGTAGGACTGGACAGGCGAGGCTTGCTCGTCCGGAAACGCGGGAGCGGACACTTGCTGAGAGCTTACTGTGGGGTCAGCCACAGAACAAAGGCGACTTTCCACAAAATATTTCATTCAATCCTCATAACACACCCACAAGGTAGGTCCCACCACCAGCCTCTGCTTATAGAAAAGGAAACACGGGGACAGAAAGCGACTCGCTCAGGGTCACGCAGCTCCTCGGAGGTAGAGTCCAGGTACCTTTGGTAGAGTCCAAAGGCTGGTAACGTGGTTCTGACGGGCGCGGTGCATCCTCTCCGCTCTGGCTTCTCCCCTCCTCTTCAAGGGGCACAGAGAGGGACCCAGCGACACCGTTGGAGCCTCGCGCTGACTCCCTGAGGCCTGGGGGAGGGCGGGGACCGCTGCAGCTGGAGGGGGGACGGCCTCCGACGTCAATCGCATGGCCAAGCTCAAGCCAAGGACACGGCCACAGGACGTGCGAGGCCCCTGCTCCGGGCTCCCGGACGCTTGCCCAGGCCCTAAGTGATCTACTACTGGGTGACGTCCCAGCACTGCCCACTGGGCCGCGACCTCGGGGCATTTGGGGCTCGGCACCTGAAGCGAGGAGTAGATTCCACCCTGCTCAGACCGCAGGCTTGGAAACAGGAGGCGGCGGCCGGAGTGAGGATCTCGGTCAGAGTCGCCTCAGCCCCAGCCTGCCCGGTGCCCGGTGGTGTGCGGGGCCCTTGGCGCCCGGTGGTGTGCGGGGGCTGCCTGGTGCCCGGTGGTGTGCAGGGCCCTGAGGGCCCGGTGATGTGTGGGGGCTGCCTGGCACCCGGTGGTGTGCAGGGCCCTTGGTGCCCGGTGGTGTGTGGGGCCCACCTGGCGCCTGGTGGTGTGCGGGGCTCTTGGGGCCCGGTGGTATGCGGGGGCCCGCCTGGCACCCGGTAATGACATCACAAGAAAAAGGTGAATCGATTGATATGTCCTGTGGTTGCCGACCATTTCAAGATAATGAATCCCGCCTAAGGACCATTGTAAAAAAATAAAAGGGAATTCATGAAGCCATCTCTGCAGCTATGCCAGCAGGCAAAAAGCCCTTGCACTTTGCGTGAAATGCCTGCAGGGCCCTTGGGGCCGGGTGGTGTGCAGGGCCCCTGGGGCCCACCCAGGACCCTGTGGCGTGCGGGGCAGGCCGGGGCCCAGTGGCGTGTGGGGGCTCCTGCCCTTGCCCCCTTCTCCTCGCCCTCTCCTGCCCCTGCCCTCCTTTCCCGGCGCAGGCCCAAGCCCAGCCTCCCTCCCGCCTGGACTCTTAGTTCAGTGGGGCCCAGGGAGCGGCTTTTGGGCCCCTCCCTGCCTCTAAGCACCTGAGCACAGGGGGACACTCAGGCCTTCTCGTTCCTTCTTCGCCACTAACACCGCTCGTGCCCAGCCGCCCCACAGCCCTGCACGGTGCAGGCATGGCTCTGAAATCCGGGGATCAGTATGAAACCAGCCTGGGGACCCCCAGCTTTCTCACCGTCTCCCTCTTGCACCCCAACCCCAGCTCTCTCCCTCTGCGTCCCCGCTGGAGGCCTTCCCTTCTGGCTTCTCCATCTGGCCTCAGGCAGGCCCCTGGCCCCCGCTGTACTGAGAAAGAGCCAGAGCCGTAAGGATGGACTGGAGGCTCCCACAAACCACCTGCTAAAGTCTCACGCTTGTTGTCCAGAATAGGCTCATTGACTAAGAACCTGATTTTATAAGTCTTTCTAGAACTTTCTTCCTTTCCAGACCCCTGGGCCACGGCGGCCCTCCCTTCTGTCAGGAAACCCATCCTCATTCTCCAGCTTGACTTCTCAAATGCCTCATCCTTTCTTGTTCTGGGGATTAGCAGGGTCTGACCCCCGAGTGACACTGTTCCTTAGCACCCGACCCCCAACAAAAACAATTCCCGTCTTACCCCGTCGAAGCTTACAGTCCCAGCTCCTTGGACCCAAGGCACAGAAAGACCCCTTTCCTTCCAGCCAGTAAATGGCAAAGAAGAGCAAGCCTGGGCATTTCCTCGGTCTACCTCGAAGAAGCTGAGCCGAAGGCCCCACAGCTCTCCCCGGCCCCCGGGCTTTGCTCTTTCTTCCCAGGAGACACAATGGCCAGGCGTCATGGGTGAGGCAAATCCCCAGCAGCCAACCTCTCCCCTGTCCTGGTTCCTGCTCTCCTCGTGGATCTCTCTCCATTACAGGGGTGCACCCACCCAGTCATTTCAGGCCTTCTCTGGAGCTGTCCCCTGCAGAACTCATGTTGGCTCTAGCGTCCGGGGCAGCGGGTGCAAGTCTGGGTCTGTCTGTCTGGAGAATGATGCCCCAGGAGAGCGGAGGTATTGCCGCTCTGCCGGCAGCACCAGAGAGGGGGCACAGCCTGGAACGGATGCCGGTGCCCATTGCTCAGCTCACGCACACACTGGAGTCCTGCGGTACTTCATTCTCACTGCCCGGATCTGCCATGGGGCCAACAGGAGAGAATGGAAGGCACCCCCAGAAGGCATCGAGGCATTCCCATGGAATTAATGAAGATAACCCAAACTTTTTTCCAGTGGGAATGTATGCTGTGGCCTTCATCCCTCCAAGTGCTGCTTCCTCGGGGTAGGCACGTCACCTGGCTGGCCGTTAGGAGGGGCTGTAGGGGCTGAGTGCCACCGTGGGAGGGGTAGCAGCCATTCTGACCCCATCATACCCTGTTGTCTGTGGAATGAAGGCCCAGTTACATAAAGCTCCAGCTGACTTGGTATAAACTATGACTAAGAAAACTTTCCAAAGACAGTTGGTGGTCCTCCACCCCCCTGCAACTGGTGAGAACTACCCCCACAGAGAGCAGAGCAGAGATTAGGGCTCCTAGCTCCATGGCCCTGACTCATCACACACACAAACACTCCCCAACACTTTTTCCCAAAATGGTTCCCCTCCTACCCGTCCACCCTCCTACCCGGGCTGGGTGACAAAAATGAACGCCCCAGAGATCTTGCCAAGTTCTGGGCCAGGCTGAGCCCAGGGAACATAAAATTCTCCATAGAATGGGGAGGCCAGCTCTCCCACAAAAACAGAATCCATTCAAAGGAAACTCACCACTGACCCTACTATGGCCGCTGCATTGTTTCTCAAATAGCTTGGACTACCTGCCCTCAAAAAAGAGCCCAAAGCTCTGAAATTATAAAATATTAGAGCTTAAAGGAAACCTAAAGGTCATGCTTAACTCCTTCTCTCCTCCCTTCTTCCATGCATCTACTCATACATACATTCGTCTATCTACCCACTCGTCAAACAGTTATTGACTTCCTACTATTTGCACATAAGGTACAGGCAAGGGGGACCCAATAGATGCAGCCTCTCCTCAGGGAGCTTAGGGTCTAGAGGGTAAGAGAGGCAGGTGAAAGGGAAGTTGCTCCAGTGTGTTAGGTACCATGACAGGAAGGACACCAGGAGGTGTCTAGAAGCACTATGGGGGCCGGGCATTCCAACGGGGTGGGGGCGGGTGTTCATGGACAGTGGGAGAAATCATACCTAGGTCGAGATACAAAAAAAGAAGGAAATTCCATTTCATTCAGCGAGGAGTCTGTTCAACACCCAATATGGCCAACGCACAGAGTTGAGCATGCTATGTGACGATGAATTCATTGTAGCATCCCCAACAGATAAGGGATATGAATAAAGCTACAAATTTCCAGTATATACTATCAAGCCCCCAAGAGAAGGACCCACGGAGCCCCAGGGAGAATTTAAAGGGTGAGGGGAAATTTCCTGTTGAGAACATCCGGAAAGCTCCACGGAAGGAGTGGAATTTGGGTGTATCTTGGGAATGGATAGGATTTAGGAGCACAGATGGGGTGGGGAAGGCATTCCAAGCAAAACTATTGGTATTAGCAAAGCTTAAGAGCCGGCGGTATCTGTCTGGGTGAAGGAGAATTTATCAATTTGACTAAAGCTTGTAAGATGAAGCTATGGTAGATGCGGCTTAAACATAGGTCAAGGGCTTCTAATGAGGGATAATTCTTAAGTTTAAAGCAAAGCCCAGAGAAACTAGGCAATTCTTTTTTTAAGATTTTATTTATTTATTTGACAGAGAGTGCGCGCACAAGCCGGGGGAGCGGCAGGCCTCGGAGAGGGAGGAGCAGGCCCAGCTGAGCCTGGGACCTGGGACCTGGGACCGGGCGGCAGCAGAAGGAGGACTCCGAGGCTAAGCAGCTCCATCAAGGTCAGGGGTGGTAGAGAGAGAGAGACTTCTGGATTGAGCTTCCAGGCTCCTTCTGCAGGTCTGTCCCCTGGCCATGATTCCGTCCTCTCCCTGACTCCTCTGTCCCCGCCTCCGAGGGGCTCTGGCTGCAGGCAAGCAAGCCGGGGCTGGGGATCCCCGCTCCTCCAGTCCCTCTCTGGCATTTATTAGAGGAACATGTAGATTGTTTGAAGGAAGGGAGGAGGATCCCCTAAGCGGCTGGCTCGGTTCTCATTCTGGCCCCCGCCCAGCCCCATCTGAAGGACCTGGAATTCCTGTAACTCGGGTCCTTTCTTCTTGCTCCCCTGCCGCCAATACACTGACCTGTGGTCTTTTTTGTTATTATTTTTCAAGATTTTATGTATTTATCCATGAGGGACACAGAGAGAGAGGCGGGGACACAGGCAGAGGGGGAAGCAGGCTCCTGCAGGGAGGGGCCCGAGGCGGGACTCGATCCCGGGACCCCGGGGTCCCGCCCTGAGCCCCCAGGCGCCCCTCCCCTGGGGCTTTCAGGGTGAACGCTCCGGTGTGTTGGGTTCGCCCGGCTCTGCGAGTCCGCAGGTGCTTCCGACGGCGAAGCCCGAGCCGGGAGGCGGAGCGACCGCAGCGGGCCCGGCCTCGCGGGCGGCGAGTCGCCGTAGCACCAGGCGGCCACCAGGGGGTGCCGGAGGGTCGCGCGGGCGGGCGGCGGCGGGGCACCCGGAGCCCGGGCCAGGGCGGGAACGCGGGCTGTGCTCGGCGCTGTCCCCCCGCGGCCGGCCGTCCTCTACACCCCATTGGCCGTCTGCCTCCCTCCCCCTCCGCGGCGTCCGTCCTCCCCACGCGTCTGTGCCCGCGAGCAGCCCGGGGCACCTGCAGCCGCCGAGTCCCGCGCGAAGCTGGCGGGGGCAGCGCGGCGGGAGGCAGCTGGGGGGTGGAGGGGGTGGGAGTGGGGGTGTCCGCGCCCCGGGTGTCTGGCCGAGTCGAAGGGGCTTTCCTCGCAGCGTCGGGCGTCTTGGGGGGGCGGGGCCGCGGGCAGCCCGGGCACCTGCTGCGGAGGCCGAGGTCTGGGGCGCGTCCGCACAGGGGCCCGCCGAAGGGGCGCCGCGCGCTCTCAGCCCTCGGCCCGGACGCAGCGCGCGCGTGAACCGCACGGATCCGACGCCCTCCCCGCGGAGCTCAAAGCCGCGGTTGGGCAGGCCTTCGAGTGAGCCGCGGGGCAGCCCCCACGCGCTCCCCTGCAGCCCCTCCCGCGCTCCCCTGCAGGCCCCCCGCGCTCCCCTGCAGCCTCCCCCGCGCTCCCCTGCAGGCCCCCCGCGCTCCCCTGCAGCCCCCACGCGCTCCCCTGCAGCCCCCACGCGCTCCCCTGCAGGCCCCCCGCGCTCCCCTGCAGGCCCCCCGCGCTCCCCTGCAGCCCCCACGCGCTCCCCTGCAGCCCCTCCCGCGCTCCCCTGCAGCCCCCACGCGCTCCCCTGCAGCCCCTCCCGCGCTCCCCTGCAGGCCCCCCGCGCTCCCCTGCAGCCCCTCCCGCGCTCCCCTGCAGGCCCCCCGCGCTCCCCTGCAGGCCCCCCGCGCTCCCCTGCAGCCCCCCCCCCGCGCTCCCCTGCAGCCCCCCCGCGCTCTCCTGCAGCCCCTCCCGCGCTCCCCTGCAGGCCCCCGGCGCTCCCCTGCAGCCCCTCCCGCGCTCCCCTGCAGCCCCCACGCGCTCCCTTGCAGACCCCACGCGCTCCCCTGCAGCCCCTCCCGCGCTCCCCTGCAGGCCCCCCGCGCTCCCCTGCAGCCCCCCCGCGCTCCCCTGCAGCCTCCCCCGCGCTCCCCTGCAGGCCCCCCCGCGCTCCCCAGGCGCCCCTCCCGCCGCCCGGCTCGCACCCCGCGCCCCGCCTCCCCGCTCGCACCCTGCGCCCCGCCTCCCCGCGCAGGGCGGTGCGGGCTCTGGGGGGTGCGCCCCGGGGTGGAGGCGCGGGCAGCGGGCGCGGATTGGCGGCGGGGCCCAGCGTCCCTCAGCGGCGGGGGAGCGGGGCAGGAGGCCCGCAGCGCTTCTCAGAGGCCGGCTGCACGGCTGCACGTCTCCTCGGCCTTGGGAACAAAAATTACATGCGGACCAGGAGCCTGTGATTTGGGGTCTTTGAGGTCAGCCGAGCGTCGGGCGGGCGCCCCGGGCTCAGGAGGAGGGTTGCCTCGGCCCTCGGAGGGCCCCGCGCAGGCCCCCGGCGCCCTAGGGGGTGGGGGGTTTGCGGGTGCAGGAGACAGAAACTAGGTGTGTGCGCACCTGTGTGCGCGAGGGTGGGTGTGTAAAGGGGGGGGGAGGCCGAAGTAAGGACTGGGAAAGGTACAGGCTGCTACAAACGAAAGCTCAAACCCAAAATGTCCTGTGCGCCCCAACGGCACCCCGAGACCCCGTGGCCACCTCTCCCAGGAATGTGACCCTAACATCCCTCCGCAAAGCCCCCATCCGCACGGCCGAGGACGTCTGCTCCATAAAGACCTTCCTTCTCAAGAAAGACGTCCAGGCCCGAAACAATCCGTCCCCCCCCCTTCGCTGGGGACCCCCGGGCCCCACCGTCCTTTCCACAAATATTCAAAAAGAGCTGTTTGTACAGGGCGGCCGCCCCACTCAATCTATCAATTGCTTAATAAAGCCAATGAGATCCCCAAACTTAGTTGAATTTTTAAGACAGATTTGATGGTGGTGGTGGGATGTGCAGTAAACTTCTGATGCTATTCGGAAACAAGATAAATAGGCAAGCAGCCCAGAAACCCTTTTGAGTTCATGGTTTTTCTCGTCCTTTCCAAGGGCCACGGGTAAATCTCTGTTCGTTCTAAGCTCTGTTTTCTTTGCAGGGAACTCCCAATCTGATGGTCTTTCCCTTACAGGGAAGGTCAGCTTGCGGGGGCAGACAGTTCCGCCTGGAGCCAAGCCCCGAGCCTTGCAAACTGGGGAGGGAAACCCCGGACCTTAGCTCTGTCCTGGATTCCACAATGGGAATTCTGATGCTTTGGTTTGCAATTCCCATGTGTTTGGCATCTTCCCCAGATTCCACTTTAGGGATCGCTGGCAACAGCTGCAGCTCTGCATTTGTTTAGAACCATCCCGCAGTCCCCATTCTTTGGGGCCTGCAGGGTCAGTCCCCTCCCCATTCCTCAGATGATTCGTGTGACTCCGCGGGAAATGAAAGGCCTAGCTAAAAGAGAGGGATCTTTTATTTCCAGAGAGTTGAGTATGCCCTCTTCTGGCACACGTACTTACTTTATGTATTAAGAACCGTATTTCCGTAAGTTGAAGATTATCTAGCAAGATGGCAAAATTTTACTAAAAAGAACCTGGAATTCCAATGGCCATTATGGGGGACATTCCAAATAGTTAAGATCATTTGAAAAGTGCACTTAAAAGCAAGGGCTTTCAAATCAAACAAATAGAATGGGATACCTATTTTAATTAGTATGCAGACACCTTCAAAAGCTTTCAAAATTCCAACATAGCTTCATTGAATAATTCATTGCAAAAGGCTAATGAAAAATTAGAGGGATAAAAGGCACCCAAAACAAAAGCTACAACCCAATTCTTTGAGGAATGGGAAATAGCTGCTTTTGTCTTATAAATCTCTGCCAGGCCAAAGGTGTTCCTCTAGTAGTTCAAAGTTCACCTGCCCTGCCCATTTTGCCAATCCCCTAAACCTCACCTATTCCTCTCAAAATACTTGAAAAGATCAAGACATTGGAGACAGAATTGTTCTGCATTTAATCTGTGTTTTTGTGATATGAATGTTTATCCCCATCTTCTCTAGGACCAAAGAGCCATTTTTTGAACTGCAAACTTTAGGGAGGAGTTTCTTATCAAAAGGATAAAAGGAGCGAAAAGGAAGTATTTGGAAATTGGGCCTAAAATATCCTCTCCACAAAAATTAGTAAAAAAACTAAACAAGGGATCCCTGGGTGGCGCGGCTGTTTGGCGCCTGCCTTTGGCCCAGGGCGCGATCCTGGAGACCCGGGATCGAATCCCACGTCGGGCTCCCGGTGCATGGAGCCTGCTTCTCCCTCTGCCTGTGTCTCTGCCTCTCTCTCTCTCTCTCTCTCTCTCTTTCTCTATCATAAATAAATAAAAATTTAAAAAAAACTAAACAAAACAAAACTATAAGATCTTTGTATCTTTGTGTGTGTGTACACGTGCGCACGTGCACATAGTAAATATGAGATATTTTTCGATCTCCAGATGGTATTGCTAAAATTAATTTGTAAAAGAGCTCTATTTAGCTGATTTGAAGGCAACTACTTCTAAGGATGGACCATTCTAAAACTCTGTGAAAGATATAAAATAAGCCAAGTGTTGGAATGTCTGAGTGGCTCCGTTGGTTAAGCATCCAACCCTTGGTTTCAGCTGCGGTCAGGATTTCAGGGATGTGAGATCAGCCCTGGATCAGGCTCTACATAGAATCTGCTTGTCCCCCTCCTTCTGCTCCTTCTCCGGCTCTCTCTCTCTCTCTCTCTCTCTCTCTCCCAAATAAATAAATAAAATATTTTTAAAAATAACACAAATATTTTTCTAATTCAGATGACCTGAGATAATCTTTGGCAACTAAAAGCTAGTTTAAGCTTTTGATTTAATTAAAACAGACGTGTCTTAAAAAAAAAAAAAAAAAAAAAAAAAAAAACAAAAAAAAAACAGACGTGTCTTTAGAGTTCTCAACATTGGATGTAATGTAGATAAACAGCCTTTATTCTACCTAAGTTTACTACTTGAATTCATGTTATCTCTGTTGCAAAGTTGTCAGCAAAAAATAACTGAGAATGATGGTTCATTTTATCTAATGTCTCGTGAAATTTTCATGGGTAATCTGAATGTAACTGTTGGAAGCAAATGACTTAGATGTAAGTAGAATAGGAATTTATAGATAAATTTTCACTAACAATTATATTTTCTAGTTTGTGTGCTTAAAATTAGCTTCCTAAATCTCTAGTAACTTGAGAAAACTAGAGTTTTGCTAAGTTTTATTACATGATGGAAATTTGTTGAACATTTAGATAATCTCCAAATAAGATAAAATATTGAAACATTAATTACTGAACATAATTTACTTTGCCTTCCTATTACAGAGGAACTGAAGAAAATTTGGGCCTATTAATAAACATATTTTTTACTATGAGAATTTACTATGAGAAAACATATACTCCTAGAAATTATGAAAAGTATTTATAAGTCTATTCAGCCAATGCTAACACAGTTTACAATTGTTTACTTCTGAGGTTTTACTAGAAATTAAGGTTTCTAAGGGTGGAGAGTTCTAATTAACATATATAATTAATCCTCCTAGAAATGATAAGGGAAACATCTCTGCATGCAAAAGAGGTAAAATGTGTTTTGGTATAAGAAAGTAGGAGGGGCCCCTGGGTGGCTCAGAGGGTTAAGCATCTGCCTTCAGCTCAGGTCATGATCCCAGGGTCCTGGGATGGAGCCTGCCCACTGCTCGTCCTCTCACTCTCTCTCTCAAAAAATAAATAAAATCTAAAAAAAAAAAAAAAAAGAGAGAGAGAGAGAAGGTTTGAGGAATGGAGGTACATTTTTTAAGGAAAGAGAAAGTTGTAGAAAATTTGTGAAAGGAATCTTATGGGTACTCTGAACTAAGATGGGAATGAATGAGTTTTAGTATCAAAAGTAAGCTGGTGTCATAGTGGAGGCAGGTGAAGGGGATTAAGGACACGATGATGAACACAGAGTCATGTATAGATGGTTGAATCTATATTGTACACCTAAAACTAATAGAGCACTATATGTTACTTATACTAGAATTAGAAAAAAAAAATTTTAATGTGATGTGAAATATTGGGGTCCAGGAGCAAATGATCAAGAAAGAATTCTTGAGCTGTCTATAGTCTAAAAAATGGTATCTTTGTGTGTGCATAAGGATAGGACCTGTAGGCATAAGGATAGGACCTGTAGGCAGAAAGAGCTGCACTGGAGTTATGAGGAGTGGCTGATTATACACTTTCAAGTGGGGAGGGGGTTAGGGATAGCATTAAGTCTCTAAGGAATTTGGAAGCAAGGTTTCTTGGACCTTGAGGGGCTCCTGTTTTTAGGAAAAGGTCATTTACTACTGTCTAGTAAAACCTTAATTGTGAGACCCTTCAGATGTATATGGGTCGGCCATATGCTTAGACGATGATTGCCAACATGTATCTTGGGAGGTAGAGATAAAGGAAGTTTCCAAAGGGGTTTTTACTGGATCCTGGAGATAATTTGGGATTATGCCAAACTGAGGTTGTCATTTGCCTTTAGCAAAGTATTAACATTGAAGTCGTTGAGTTCCTGGAGGAAGGTCACTGTGCCTGTCTTGGGTATGTGGCAATGGGCTGTAAGTATAAAGGAGTTTAATTTTTTCTTTTGCCTTTGTTCTCCACATCAAATGTCATTTAAAAAAAAATTTTTTTTCAAATGTAATTTTTTAAAAAGATTTTATTTATTTATTCATGAGAGACACAGAGAGAAAGAAAAGCAGAGACACAGGCAGAGGGAGAAGCAGGCTCCATGCAGGGAGTCCCACGTGGGACTCGATCCCAGGTCTCCAGGATCATGCCTCGGGCTGAAGGTGGCGCTAAACCACTGAGCCACCCGGGTTGCCCTCAAATGTAATTTAATTGAAAAAAAAGGTAAGCTCATGCAAAATTAGAATTTGATTTTCTCTTTGGGGTTTTGGCCTGCTTTTTTTTTTTTTTTAATATTTTATCTATTTATTTGAGAGAGAGAGAGAGAGGGAGCACATGAGCAGGGGGCAGAGGGAGAAGCAGGCTCCTGGCTGAGCAGGGAGCTCTAGGTGGAGCTTGATCCCAGGATGCTGGGATCATGATCTGAGCAGAAGGCAGACAAGTGTAACAGACTGAGCCACCCAGCCTCCCCATTGGTCTGCTTTTGATAAAAGATTGTGAAAGTTTCTTTACCTTATTTAAGTGATCTGCCTGGAAAACAAAGATTCTTTGTTTTATCAAAATAACTTCCTGTGTTTGGTGTCTTTATCAAGTCTTAGAGCATTACTTAGGAAAACAATCATTTTACTATTAAAAGAAGTTTTGTTTATAGATAATGATATGTTAAATTTCATAAAAATCTGTGATTCTGTGTAACCAAGTGCTTTAAAACCATGTATATGGTTCTCTCTCTCTCTCTCTCTTTTTTTTCTACCAACTTTTCAAAGTCAAATTCTAAATGAAGTTTTTTAAAACAGAAGAAACTTTGGGAGTTTTTAGAGGGTCCCTGGAGTATTCCAAAGGATTTGTTAAAGTAGTTATATTCACTTGACACGTTAAATTACATGGGAAGCTTTGTTGCAGAAGAAGTAATACTAAGCCTTCTATTTTATTATTTTATTTTATTTTATTTTATTTTATTTTATTTTATTTTATTTTATTTTATTTTATAGACAGAACACAAGCTGGAGGAACAGCAGACAGAGAGAGAGAGAGGTAAAGGGAGAAGAAGGCTCCCCACAAAGCAGGGAGCCCAATGTGGGCTCCATCCCAGAACCCTGGGATCATGACCTGAGCCTAAACACAGACACTTTTTTTTTTTTTTAAGATTTTATTTATTTCTTCATGAGACACACACACACACACACACACACACACACACAGAGGCAGAGACACAGGTAGAGGGAGAAGCAGGCTCCATGCTGGGAGCCTGATATGGGACTCGATCCTGGGATTCCAGGATCACACTCTGGACTGAAGCTGGTGCTAAACCACTGAGCCACCCAGGCTGCCCTAAACACAGACACTTAACTGGCTGAGCCACCCAGGTGCCCCATACTAAGCCTTCTTTATGTTATTTTTGTATAGGTATATAAGTGTTCTACAAATTATATTAAACTCCTAGAAATCTGATATGTTCTGCTACAATGTTATCACTTATAATTCTAGGTACTATCTTAAAATGTTGTTTTATGTCCTCTGGGACCCCAATCAAAAATGAGCAACTAGTAAATTGTCTCACTGCTATTCTCTTACCTACTGAAATTGCTGTCGTCAAAACTGAGGCTCACACTAAAAGGACAAAGCTTGAGTGTTAGGGATATTCTTCAGCTACCTTTCATATGAAGACAGTGTAACAGAATCTATAAAGGGGAAACCAAGGCACAGTGAACAGTTCTATGGTTCTTACGGTTTCCATCTGACCCATCTCAGTGTCCCAGGGCTCCTTTCATTATCCTGTCATCCTTTGATCCAAGACAGGTTCAGAACATACAGATCTCTCCAAATAAAATGTTGCACAAAGTAGGGGGACCTGGATGGCTCAGTCAGTTAAGCATCTGTCTTCAGCTGAGGTCATGGTTTCAGCCCTACATTGGGGTTCTCTGCCCAGTGGGGAGTCTGTTTCTCCCTCTCCTTCCCCTTGCTGTTTCTCTCCCTATCTACCTCACTGTCTCTCAAAAAAATAAATAAATAAAGTCTTTTTTTTTTTTTAATGTTGCACAAAGGGAGTGGGGGGAAAAAAGATCGTGGCATATGTGGATGGAGTCCATTCTGCTTCTCCAAAAAATGGCCCCTCATTGCCAGACTTTTGCCACCTTGAAGCCTTTTAGCATGGCCTTTTAGCATTCCTGAATCAGAGAAATTAGTGAGTAAGCAATAGTTGTAAATTGGGGTGCCTCACTGGCTGGGGGCAGGGAGCTTACAACTCTTGGGGTTTTGGGTTAGTGCCCTGCATTGAGAGAGATTACTTAAAAATAAAATCTTTTTTTTTTTTTTTTTTTTTTTTTTTAAAATAAAATCTTAAACAATAAAATAAAAATAAAATAAAATCTTAAAAAAAATAGCTGTTTGGGGCACCTGAGTGGCTCAATCAGTTAAGCATCCAACTCTTGATTTCAGCTCAGGTCATGATCTCAAGGTCATGAGATGGAGCCCCATGTCAGGCTCCCCACTCAGTGTAGAGTCTGCTTGTCCTTCTCCCTCTGCTCCTCCCTCCACTCACTCTTTCACTCTCTCCCAAATAAATAAAGAAACAAAGAAATAAAATATTTAAAAAATAATAGGTGTAAGTTAAACAAATAGTTGGAGCTATGGTAAACCCAAGATGACTGCTTGGTTCTTCTTGGCTCCCTGTCAACTCTAATTGTTCTTTTGTTGTTGTTGTTGTAAAATTTTTATTTATTTATTTATGACAGACACAGAGAGAGAGGCAGAGACACAGGCAGAGGGAGAAGCAGGCTCCCTGCGGGGAGCCCAGTGCAGGATCCCGGATCCGGGATCACTCCCTGAGCTGAAGGCAGATGCTCAACTACTGAGCCACCCAGGGGTCCCGTCCCCAGCTGTTCAGTTTTTGCACTGGTTCATTCACCTTTGCATTTAAGATGACTGAAATTATGAATTGACATTGGTGAAGATACTTCCATAAAATTGCAAAAACAGTCCACCTGCAGTCTGACCTGTCAGGTCCACATCTTGGAAAAAATATTTTTTGTCCCCAGAGGCCTCAGACCTCCCTCTGGATCCTTTGAACACCTACAATGTTCAATGAGATTTCATTCAACTGCCACTTAGTATAGGCTATCGATATGTTCATGTTATTGTGTGTGTGTGTGTGTGTGTGTGTGTGTGTGTGTGTGTGTGTGTGTTTTCCTTGTGGGTTGAAGCCTTCCCCTGCCACAAGGCTGATGCTCCCACAATGACAAAGAAACTGTCAGAAAATGTTGTTTCCCACTTGGAGTAAACCTTCCCTGGTCTCCAGGGATCAATGCACCCACTTCACTGGGTAAATCATACAAGCCTTAATGAAAGCCTTGTGAACTTTTTGTAATTATCACTGTCTCTATTGATGTAGTTTTGGAATAAGTGAGGTTTGGTTGGGTGAGGTCCAGAGCCGACAACCAAGAAAGAATTATTAAGACGTCTGGTGCAAAATGGTGGTTTTATTAAAGCACAGGGACAGGACCCAAGGGCAGAAAGAGCTGCTGCACCAGGGTTGTGAGAGATGGCTGAGTATATACTTGGGAGCTGGGGGGGTGGGGGGTGCGGTAAGGAAAAGAGAGGTTTCAAAAGGATTTTTATATGTTAGAGAAGACTCACAGGACACTGGAGTCCTTGTTACTGTCAAGTTAAGGTTGTTCTTCCTTCTGGCAGGGCTTCAACATCAGACAGTTGGGAACTTCCTGGAGGAGTGTCACACATATCCCACCCAGGAGTGGGAGGGGTGGGGCCAGGGTGGGGCGGGGGTGTTGCAGGGCGTCAGCTTGTGCTTTGTTCTCAGCTGGCCTTCTGCTCCCTCATCACCTATCACACTCAACCATCATGGAAAGTAGAGAGAAATAATAGGATCCTCACACTTGAAGTTTTTAAATCTGTGGAAACTACTAGACTTCCTTGGCCCAAGGTATTGACTTTGGTCTTACTAACTACATGCAGTACCCGCTCTGTGAATCATAAACTCTCTCCGCATGAGATAGTCACTGGCAAACTAACATGTGTTGGCACACAATCTTCTGCTAATCACTTGTCTCACACCAGCTACTGTGTGACTCTAAAGTCTGATGTTCAAGTCTGTCATCAGCAGGGTAAAGAAGGCTTCCCAGATCCCAAGTCAGAGGATCTTATTGATCTAGAACCTCGTGACTATGTTTTCTGGAAATGTTATCAAGGAAGATAGCCCCCACAAACCCCATAGGAAGGAACCTTACCAAGTGCCCCTGACTGCTGTCATTGCTGCAGAACTAGAAAGTATTAAGCCTTGGGTACACATCTCAGAGCTAAAGAAGGCTCTACCTAAAAGCTGACTCTGTGCAGACACTGGAGATCTCCAATCACATTGACGGGGAAGAGAAATAGTTGACATTGAAGTAAACTGCTTCCACTCAAGATAATAAATCAAGACTTCATACTTTAAGCCTGAAACCCTTTCTTCTTCTTTTCCTTTCCTTTACTCTGACATTGGTGTGGAAATATAACACCCTCATCTCTATCTCCCAGGCCTTTTCTAGGAGATATAAAGTCCAGAATTTAGAACAACCTTTTGTTTCAGGCTAGGAAAAAAATCTAAACATGTTCCTAACTTATCACAAAATAAAAGACATCACATTGATAAAGTCCTCTTAATTTACATTGTCAAATTAGAGAAGACCTGCCAAGAGGCTTTCATGATTCAGGATTCACTCCTTTGGGAAGGTCCCTCCTTCCCTGGCTAGGGATAAATGTAAATGTGGCTTTGATCAGGAACTTCTCCTTGGGATCCCTGGGTGGCGCAGCGGGTTAGCGCCTGCCTTTGGCCCAGGGCGTGATCCTGGAGACCCGGGATCGAATCCCACATCGGGCTCTCGGTGCATGGAGCCTGCTTCTCCCTCTGCCTGTGTCTCTGCCTCTCTCTCTCTCTCTCTCTCTCTGTGACTATCATAAATAAATTAAAAAAAAAAAAAAAAAAAGGAACTTCTCCTTAATTCTTAAAATAATTGGAGAATCTGCTGCTGACACAATAGTGGCCCAACAAAATTCCTTAGATTCTCTGGCCAAAGTTGTTCTGGATAATAGGATTGTCTCTGATTATGATGAGAGAGCAGAAGGCCAGCTGAGGACAAAGCACAAGCTGACACCCTGCAACGTCCCTGCCCCTGCCCCACCCTTCCCACTCCTGGGTGGGATATGTTTGACATTCCTCCAGGAAGTTTCCAACTGTCTGATGTTGATGCCCTGCCAGAAGGAAAAACAACCTTAACTTGACAGTGACAAGGCCTCCAGTGTCCTGTGAGTCTTCTCTAACATATGAAAATCCTTTTGAAACCTCTCTTTTCCTTACCCCCTCCCCCAACTCCCAAGTATATACTCAGCCATCTCTCACAACCCTGGTGCAGCAGCTCTTTCTGCCCTTGGGTCCTGTCCCTGTGCTTTAATAAAACCACCATTTTGCACCAAAGACATCTCAAGAATTCTTTTTTGGTTGTCGGCTCTGGTCTTCACTCCACCCAACCTCATCTATATTCCAAAGCTACATGATTTATCTTTCAGCTCAGCAGGTTGGAACCTGTGCTGTGGCACCTGCTGCACCTCCATCAACACTTCCGAGGAGGTTGAAACTCAGTTACATAATTCTGATCATGGAGCAAACCATTTGGCTTGAAGGGGTGACTCTTTAACAAGATGTTTCTTTGACTTACTTGATTTTTTTGTGTGTGTTCATTGTTTTTTTTTTTTTTTAATTAATTATTTATTTTTGGGGGGGGTTTGTTTATGTTTGGTTGCTTTAACTTATTTGATTTTGATTGCTTTGGGTTTTGGGACAATGGCTTCAAAGTACACTCCAAACATTGGGAATTATCCTGCCTATAATCTCCCTGGTGTGCTGCGTCTTCTCAAAAAGCTTTAAATGCATGCTCACAGCTGCTAACTACCAAGCAGATGATCTTCCCAAGACTGGAACGTTGGAGGAGAAGTGAAAATCATGACTAACTTAAGGATTGTGAGCCTGGAGTTCTGATCTGAGAGTATCACAGGGATTAAGCAAAAACATCATGACCTGTGAATATCACAGAGGATCAGTGAAAAGCCATGATAACAGTAGCTGAGAGTGGTGCTAGTACCTTAATTTTTTATCACACCTCTCAGGCTGAGAATCTGATCAAAAGAGGGCAATTATTAAGAAAGTAACAGACCCAAAATAGAGCCATTTGCCCTCACAACAGCAAACCAAAACTTAATTACAGTTCCAACCTCTCCCAAGAATGTGACCTTTTGACAGTCTATCTGAAATTTCCTGATCAGCACTCGTGAGATAATCGAGATAATCTGCATAATAAAAAACCCTGCCATTCCCTTCTTCACAAAAAAGATGTCCCAGCCTGGAACAAACCTTTCTTTTCTTTTGCTAAAAACCTCTTGCCCTATCCTCCTTCCTATGAAAACTTCCATTTTGTACAACTCCTTGGAGCATCTCTCTACTTGCTAGATGGGATGCTTCCTGGTTTGTGAATCATGTAATAAAACAATTTAAATATCCAAATTTACTCAGCTGAATTTTTTTAAAAAGATTTTATTTATTTATTCATGAGAGACACAGAGAGAGAGAGAGGCAGAGACACGGGCAGAGGGAGAAGCAGGCTCCAGGGAGGGAGCCCCATGCAGGACTCGATCCCGGGTCTCCAGGATCAGGCCCTGGGCCGAAGGCGGAGCTAAAGTGCTGAGCCACCCGGGCTGCCCCCCACCCCCGCCCCCACCGCTGAATTTTTTAAAAAGAAGACAAAAGAGAAACAGAAAACAAGAGCAAAGGAAATATAAACAAGGAACATTAACTTCTAAGTGGAAGAGTAGGAATAACAATAAATGAGAGGAAAGAGAATCAAATCTAAGAATTGAGGAGAAAGAGGACAAGAGGGAGAGACTCTGAAGGCAAAGGAAGTGAGGGATGGCGGGAATGGTTCAGCTGGGGCCTGAGAGCACTGCTGCGCTGTGCCCACTGTGCCCGTCCAGCACCAGCCCAGCAGGGCCTCTGGATGGCAGAGGGTGGCTGGCTCATCTGTAATTTACAACCACAAGCTCCTCTCAGTCCTGCTTAACAGGAATTAAGTGACATATGGCTAATCCTCCTTGCCACAGTTAATACTTTCCAGCCCCTGCATAAGGAGCCGGGCAGGCTTTCTTATTTCAGGGATGAAGCTTCATTCAGCCTGGCATCTCAGGCACTGGTGGGGCCGGCCATCTATGCTGGCTGCAGGAGAGGCTCCGACATGCATTATCCAGCCAGCCAAGAGAAGAAGAGGAGAACAAAGTAGCTGGAAAACTTCCTCTACCTTCTTGAAGACAATACTAATCCTCTGCGTGTGTGCCATTTGCTTTTCCCGCTTCCAAAATGCTTTTGTCTGCTGTTTCATTTAAATAATCACAGAAAACCTGTGAGGGACAGAAGATACATAATTCTTGTGGAAAAAAATTGGGAAAATAAACCCTATGAACAGAAAGGAATTAACCAAGGACTCGTCAATAGCCAAGTCTGGGTGTCCTTCCTCCCAGTCCAGCCTATTTGGAAGATGGTGGCTGATTTGTTCTGTGGGTGACAAAAAAATAAATAAATAAATAAGGAAAAGAGAAAAAAAGAAAAAGAGGGAAAAGAGAAGAGGAGGAATGGGATTGCGGAGGAAAAGGAAAGAAAGGAATAGGAAAAAGATGAATTTCTGACAGTGGCCAGGACAGAGCACTGTATACTGTGAGCCCTAAATGAGTGCTTTGTGATTGAGGATTTGCTCAGCTTTATAATTGAGCTGGGTATAGAATCCTGGACTGACTTCTCATTTCCCTTTGCACTTGAAGCAATGATTCCATTTTGTTCCAGCCTCTACCATCCCTCTTATTGTTTCCTTGTAAATAGCCTACCTTTTCAACATAACTAGCAGTGAGATTTTGCTTTTAGTTTGGGGTTCTGATATTTCACTCTGTCATATGCTGCTAAGGGTGACAAAGCAAAATGAGATCTTTCTTTATCCTGCGATGATGTGTTTGGGATTGGTTCTTCAAACTAGGGATTTATGACCTTCATCAATTCGAAAACATTCTGAGACATTACCTCTTCAATGACTACCTTTTCCTTGTTATCCCTTCATTCCTACACAACTTTCATTCTGCTTTGCACATCTCTTAACATTTTTTTTTTCATGTTTTCATATTTTTACCTCTGTGTGCCTCATCCTGGGTAATTTCCTAAGATGAATCTTTTGTTTCACTGATTTTTTTTTTCAGTCAACTATTAATTCATCCACTTAAGTTGTTTTTCTTCCTTAAATGTTTCATTTTTTAGAAATTCTATGTGGTTTTTTTTCTCATCTGCTTATTCTTTTCCAGTATCCTTTTATTTCTCTCCTTTTATTTCTCTGTTTTAATTCTCTCTGTGTTTCCTAGTCCTTTTATCTCTCTAAATTTTGTAAGCCTACTTACTTTATTATCTCTTTTGGATTATTTCATTGTCTCAAGATTTGGAGGTGCTGATTCTCCAACTTGTTATATGTGTCAACTCTACCTATGGCATGTTATTTCCTCCTGGGGCTTGTAAACTTACCATTAAAGTTTTCATCAGGGATTGTTTTATTCTGTGGGGGACATGCTTTATGTTCTCAGGACATGCTAAGAAGAGTTGTACATTAGCTTCTATTGGTTGGCCCAAAGGTTTCTTCCATGACTAAGGTAAAAAAAAAAAAGAAAGAAAGAAAGAAAGAAGGAAGGAAGAAAGAAAGAAAGAAAGAAAGAAAGAAAGAAAGAAAGAAAGAAAGAAAGAAAGAGAAAAAGGAAAAGATTTTGTATTAATTTTTGGGCTTGGGGACCTAATGGGATAAAATTTAGTTCACATCCCACACCAGAATGTGACACTGGCTTGGAAATTTGAATTTCTCACACGAACCTGTTTTCTTTCTTCCCCAGAATTTAGGGCAGAAACTAATGGATAATTTTCTCCCTAGCCATCTTCCTTTGAGGGAGCAAGATGTCAGTTCTGAAGCCCTACTTCCAATGAGTCCTAGGATGTGTCCCCTCATGCACATGGGTGTTGTACTGCTACCCCAGTTCTGAGGCTCCCTCCTGCTCCTGTTCACGTTACCATGGCTCTGGTTTGCAAATTTACTTTTTTGGCTTTAAATTCCTTCCTTGTTTCTATCACTTGAGAATTCTGTCTTTACTTGAAGCTCAATATGCATTTTAATTTTTCTGTTACACTTTATTCAGAATTTCCCTGCATGATGCAGTAAAGCAGTAGATATCCACATTAGCTCATTTCTGTGAGTTACTAGACCCTTAAGGCATAATTATTTTTGCTCCTGTCTCTCCCATGAAAGTGTGGACTCAATGGAGAAAGAAACTATGCCTACATTTTCTCTGGTCCCTAACTCATAGCAGGCACAAACACAATATAATGTGTTCTAGATGAATAATTAAACGATGGAAGGTGATTATCAAAGTTGTACAGTTATTTCTACATCTCCAGGAAGATTTCTTCAATCATTTTAAGCACAAGAACATTATTTTCTTTTCTTTCCTTTTCCTCTCCTTTCTTTGCTTGCCTGCCTTCCTTTCATTCCTTCTTTTTCTTTTCTTTCTTTCTATTTATTTCTTTTTCTTTTTTTTCTTTCATCTCTACACTCAACTTGGGACTTGAACTCAGGGTCCTGAGATCAAGAGTCATGTGCTCCCTGACTGAGCCAGCCGGGTGCCCAAGCACAAGGATATTCTTCTATTCTGAAAATCTTTATAAGAGATTCTGTAACATATGCCATTGTGACACCTATATAAGTGTGTTTTTCTTAACATTCTAACATGTTTATTAAGCAACCACTATGTAGTGAGCCCTGAGAACAAATCTGCATTGAGCTCCTGGTCCTCCAATTGAAGAATATGATGCGGAAAGCATAGCTATCCCATGATGCAATGGAGAATGTTGTGTTTGCCATGATTTTATTCATGGAAAAGGCTGTGTTTGTTTGGAAGAGAATGTTTACTAGGCCTATTTGGGAAAGTAGCTAAGGCTCTAGGGAGCTTGAGAATGGAGGAGCTGATCTGAGGGACAGGCAAGGGTAGCATTTTTTGATTGAGCTAGAAGGAGAGGGAGAGGAGAAGAGGCACAGAGAGGGCAAAAGCCACACGTGTGCTTCATGGTGTCATGAGAATGATACAATACTCCTGAGCCTATAGACCATGTAGTTAAGAATAAAAAGCTTTTTGACAGAATTATAATGAAATGATGAGAAATCCATAATCATAGTGTGATAGAAATTTTCTATCCCAGAAAAATTTCTATCCCAATTTCTATTTTTTTATTTTGTTTTTCTATCTCAATTTCTTTCCCAGAAATTGTTAGCTAATTTTTTTTAAAAGGCAAAGATAGGGATCCCTGGGTGGCACAGCGGTTTGGCGCCTGCCTTTGGCCCAGGGCGCGATCCTGGAGACCCGGGATCGAATCCCACATTGGGCTCCCAGTGCATGGAGCCTGCTTCTCCCTCTGCCTATGTCTCTGCCTCTCTCTCTCTCTCTCTCTCTGTGTGTATCATAAATAAATAAAAATTTAAGTTAAAAAATGCTAAAAGGCAAAGATACTCTTTTGAATGGCACAATAAATTTTAATTGGATGGATCCTTAAAACTCTATACCTAATCGTTAGAGAATACATTTTTTTTCAGCATGTGGGAAACGTTTAAAACAACTAGCCCGGGGATCCCTGGGTGGCTCAGCGGTTTCGCACCTGCCTTTGGCCCAGGGCATGATCCTGGAGTTCCCGGATCGAGTCCCACGTCGGGCTCCTTGCATGGAGCCTGCTTCTCCCTCTGCCTGTGTCTCTGCCTCTCTCTCTCTCTATCATAAATAAACAAAAATAAATCGTTAAAAATTTTTAAAAAATAAAATAAAACAACTAGCCCTCACTAATCTGTAAAATCAGTCTCAAAGAATATGAAGCACTAATTTCACATAGACCTTGTTCTCTGGCCACAGTGCAATAAAACTAGAAGTCAGTAATGGCCCCCAGTCCCCAGATATTGGGAAATTTAAAAAGGAGACTTCTTTTTTTAAGATTTTATTTATTTACTTGACAGAGAGAGAGAGAGAGAGAGAGCAGAAGCAGTGAGAGAAGCAGAGGGAGAGGGAGAAGCAGTCCCTCCATTGAGCAGGGAGCCTGATGTGGGACTTGATCCTGGGATCATGACCTGAGCTGAAAGCAGGCACTTAACCGACTAAGACACCCGGGTGCCCCCAAAAAGTAGATTTCTAAATGGTGAATGGTGAAGTAGAAATCATATAGGAAGTTAGAAAACACTTGGAACCCAGTGACAATGAGGATAATATATAGCATACTTTGTGAGATGCGGCTAATGCAGTATTTAGAGTGAAATTATTATTATTATTATTAATTTTATTTTTTTAGGGTGAAATGATAGTCTCCAAGTTGTATGTTAGAAAAGAAGGAAGGTTGAAAACTGTTAAACTCTAGAAGTCTGAACAAAACTAGAGTGAAATTATGGCGCTAGAACACTGTGTGATGAAGTGTAAAATATCTGCATGCCTAGTGTACTGTGGAAGGACAGAGCAAGGCCACTTCAATTATCTTGGAGGAAGCAATGAGGTTAAGAAGTTCTCCCATGAAGATAGGATACTTGGAGTGGTTCCTCAGACATGATACAGCTAGAAGACTGAGTGGGCTGGGGGAGGCGATGCAGGCCAAAGGGACCACATGGGTGACTCCAGGGGCTCAAGAGAGCATGGCAAGTCATAAGAAGTTCAAATGACTCAGTGTCACTGGATTCAAGGACATAGATGAGGGTGTAATATGAGATGTTGTCATGTTGCTCATGACCAAAGGACTTATTTCAGTCATGACTTTTTTAATTATAGAAGGGACTTTAATTGATTTCTGAAGATAATATGGAGCCATTTAATAATTTTAAGCAGAGCAACGTGAGCTGGTGTTGGTTTGGTAGTATGCAGGAGTCTCATCAACCTTCATATATTTTTGAGCACTTACCAATGTTCTAGGTCCTGTACTACTCACAGTTCTGGAAGGAAAGGTCTAGAGTCAGAAGACATAGGCAGGTGCCTACAGATCATTTTCAAATTCTGAATAAAAACAGATGCAGCTTACTCTAAGCCAGTGGCAGAAGGGTGGTCACTGCTGTAGGAGGTACACAAGGAGGGTATTAATGCTTAGCAGAGCTTCCCACTCCTTCCGGGGTCTGTCATGGGCAGCTGCTAGCGCTGGGCCTGGGCTACAATAGGCAGTGCAATTCTGGGGAACAAAGCTTGGCCAGAAAACAAAATCCTGCCTGGAAAGAATGACAGGAATAGACCAGACCTCAGAGTGTTAAAGGCTCAGAGTGTAGATATTCTCAGGAGATGACGCTCTGTCCTTTGTAGGGCTAGAGTAGCCTCCCACCTGCAATAAATCTCTGCTGTGCTATTGAGTTTTTTGAAGACCTGGTATCATCACAGGGGACCAAACACATCTACTCCTCCCAATCCTAAATTTTGTAGGAATACAATTCCATGGGATTAAAGAGAAACTTCAGAGAGTCTTCTCTAGAGCCCTTATCCACTTGCTTAAGAGGCATGGTATTGAATAATCTCTGGCAGCGGTGGAACCTTGTGGTAGAATCCTCATCACATTAGAGATCTGGGAAATAGAATCAAATGCCCACTATTTCCAGTCCTAGAACAGGATATCTACAATGTCCCAGAAAGTCTACAATGACAGGCACAAAAATATCCTTCCATCCCTGAAAGAAACAAGCAGTACAAATTAAAAAAAAAAAATTCATTTATTTATTCATGAGACACAGAGAGAGAGAGAGAGAGAGAGAGAGAGAGAGAGAGGCAGAGACACAGGCAGGGGGAGAAGCAGGCTCCATGCAGGGAGCCTGATGAGGGACTTGATCCCCAGCCCCGGATCATGTCCAGAGCCAAAGGCAGGTGCTCAACCGCTGAGCCCCCCAGGCACCCCCCGGACAGTACAAGTTACAAGGCCAAGCCCCTGGGCCCAAGACCATCAGGAAGAACTTGCCTCTTCCCCAAACTGCAGTAGGGAATTGACCCTGGAAGGGACTCCGATGGAAGCATAAGATTCCCTGCGCATAAGAGGGAGATAGCAGAGGCCCTGGCTTCTCTTTGGTGCTGCCAGGAAGTAAACACTCGATGGCACAATTTGTATGAAGAGAAAATTACCTCTAATTAGAGGTTGGGATAAAAATATCCCCAATCTGTAAACAAAGTAGTTGGAGCATCCTGGAGGCACACAGCTTGGGCTGCAGAGCTGCAGACACGCAGTCTGCCCAGTACTAGCAGCCGCCCCACCCCTGCTCCTGAGTCTGCTCCTCAGCCTGGTTCTGGGTCCTTCTGATAGCACGTGTGCCCTCTGTGCTCGTGCTCATCCGTGTCCCCGGTCCTGAAGCGCGAATGAGGAAGGTTTCCCATCTTTGCCCCAGGCCAGTGGAAATATTCGTTAGGTCAAGTGGAGGAAAGAGCTGGTTTATTCTATCTTATCACAGGTGTCCTTCCTGAAGGTGGTCTGGGGAGTGTTGCTCGTGAGCTGTCCCTAACCCCTTTTCCCTGGTGTCTGGCGGGAGCATCCAGGCAAGCCCTGCTTCTCTGCTTCCTCCAAGAAGGAAATGGGGCAGGCGCCCTAACAGGGGAACTTGGGTCTCAGGGCCCTCAGCCTAGGAACAGCAAGCCCTGGGTCAGGCTTCCACTGCGGCAATGACATCGTCCTTTCAGTGCTGGTTGTTGTGTTGCACTTTCGGGTGTCCTGGTGAGTAAAAAGACCCTGGCTGCTGGTGGTGGGACGCTCTAACTCCTCCCCTAGCACAGGTGAGTGACTCCTTCTTCCACCCATGGCATGCACGATCCCCTTACTTAAATACACACCACACACAAACACGGACTAACGCACTCTAGCACACCCAGCCTCCTTTGGGTAAATTCGAAAGGGCTGCTAAACAGCTTCTTATAAAAGTCTCTCTCTAAGAAAACACTTTAAGCCCAAACTTTGGCATTAATATGACCTTCCTTAACTGAACCACTACAAAGGAGACGACCACGCAAATAAATTGAACCGTACAACTTCCCTTCCTTATACAGCATGAGCAGCACATCTAGTTAGAGGGGATGGTGGGTTTGTTCCCTACTTCCCTTAGATAGGGAGAGGGGTGGATATCCTCCTATTTAAATGAAATTGAAGAAATACTCAGAAGAGAAGGAGCAGGGTTTGATAGTTGGGAGAAAATGTGAGTGAACAGAGTTGGAAATATTTCAAGGAAGAGGAAACTTGAATGGAGGTGAGATGGAAGAGCAGAATCTTTGAAAAGCCCTGAAAAGGCATGCTTTCACGGAAGAACTCTAGGGTCAGAGATTCCCCACAGTCAATGGATCTCACTTCTCTCTTGCTGTGAAGGTTGACTTCGGGTGGTTATTCAGGTGTATAATGGCACACTGAAGGAACAGAAGCCAGAGTCATGTCGCTTTTTAAGAATATAATCCACCGAGAGAACAAACACACATTGATGTAAAACTTCCTCTCTGCTTCTCATTCTCTGTGACCCACCTACAGGCTGACCGTCCTTTTCTTTATGAAGACTCTTCGGGAATATCGTAGTCATTTGGCCCAATCTGAGCCAAACTAGTAGGAAAGGAAAGGGGTACAGATGACAAAGGGGGTACATCTATTGAGCACTTAGCATGTTCTAGACCTTTATTTCACATAATTTTCACAATGACCACTTGAGGTGGGTATTGTCCCTATTTTACAGACAAGGAAGCCAAAGCTGAGAGAAATTAAATAACTTTCCCAAGGTTACAAAAACCTAGAATTTGAATCACTGTCCATCAGTCTCCAGAGCTTATATTTCCCCTCCTGTAATTGCTGCTTCCGGGACCTCTCCAGTCTGTTCAGGGGTGATGCTCACAGGAAAACCCTACTCTTTGCTACTTGATTTACACTTTACATTAGTATTGAACCGTCTTGTAAATGCTTTCACTCAAGTTTAGCACACACACATTTAGTTCCCTGAGGTCTTTTAAGAAATGTATCTCTCCTTAGTAAGTCACATATTAGAAATAAGCACATTTGGTTCGAAAATGTGGTGATAGAAGCATAGACTCCACAGCTCCACTCATTGGATGCTTCCACAACTCTAATTCCCTTCCGAACAGGGCCAGAGCTCCCCTGGGAACAATTAAATCATATGGAGAAGCAGATCATTTGACAGCCAAATGCATCCTACCACATCCTGGTGCATCACTAGTGAGGCTCCATTCCAGGATTGTGTCTCAACCACTGGCCATGACATGCAGACTCCATCTGTGGAGGAAAATCAATGTTTTACAATGAAGCACTTGCATCCGCTCTCATAGGAACCTCTGTTCCATATAGAATATTCACAGAGCCATTCTCTGTGGCCTTGTTCTGAGTTTGAAAAGATTCCCTAGGGCAGCCGGGGTGGCTCAGTGGTTTAGTGCCGCCTTCAGCCCAGGGTGTGATCCTGGGGACCTGGGATCGAGTCCCGCGTCCGGCTCCTGCATGGAGCCTGCTTCTTCCTCTGCCTGTGTCTCTGCCTCTCTGTGTCTCTCATGAATAAGCAAGTAAGTAAATAAATAAATAATCTTAAAAAAAAAGATTCCCTAACAGAGAAGACAATTTAACAGATAGAACCATGTCACAATGCAAACACAAGACATCCAGTAGGAGAAAAGAGGCACTAGTTTCTGAAAACTGTCCACAGTTGGACACCCCATATTTCTTGGGTAACCAAAATCATTCTTTCATTTAGGCAAATAAACCTGGCTGTATACCCAGGAACTAAAGAGAATGACAGAGAAAAGAGAAAGCAAAAGGAAAAAAGTCAGTGGGCCTAAGAAGAATTTTCCTCTTTTTAATTCCTGTTTATTGTGTTTGATGAAGGGAGAAAGACTCCTGCTATAATATAATTTTCACATACTTTTACTTGTGACTGGACTATGGTGAACTGGAACAGAAAGAAGGGTTAAGAAAGGGAAGGCAAATAAAATCATAATAAGCTGTTGAGTTGTTTTAGAATTTTTATTCTGTCTTTATGAGATTTTGAGAATGTAATTAATTCACACTTGCAAAGTTTTGAGCAATTATAAAGATTTATAAAGTAGATCATAAAGTGATGGCAGTTGAAGCATATCCCTGGCAACAACCTCAATCTATTTCACGTTTCTTGGCATTCATAATTTGGTAGCTATGTAAATTATACACAGAGATGCACTGTTCTACTTTGTAAAACCTAAAAATACTAAATACTAAAAAATGTAGAGTGATGGATGAAAAATGAAGTCCTTAAAGTTTAAAAAAATATTAGTTGTTGGAAACTCTGGTATATTTTACTGACAACTATACTCAAAATTCTGTTTTTACCTTGTTGTTTCCTGGAGCATTAGGGGTGTATTTTCTACGTTAGGTATAATACAAGCTATTTCAATAATCTTTCACAGTATTAAGGGGCACACAGAACTTCTTACATCCTTAGGTCCAATTTTCAGTACATTTTATCCTTCATCATGTCTGCTTGTCTTCATAAGATTCTGCTCCATTTTCTACCGTAGCCTTACCATTTTCCAATATTCAGAAATCAGAGCAAAGATATCCTGCTTTTCTTCAGAATGAACTATGGATACATATCACCCTGTTTTTGATCTACTATAGAAACTATGGATTATGTTTATTTTAGAAAGACATCACTTTTATATATTACATATTATACGTCTGGCTTATGTTTTAAACAGATTTAAATAGCTTATGTCTTATTTTTTTAAAAAAATTTTATTGGAGTTCAATTTGTAGCTTATGTTTTTAAATAGCGCGTTTTCCTCCCATCCCATTTGGAATCAGGGCCTCAAACGACGTGCAGGCAATACCGCTTCACAGACAAGGAGTTAGATGGTATCCCTGTTTGTGAGGAGACTCTTCATTTCCAGGTTTTACCCGGGCTCCCTTCTTGAGCTGCGGTGCCGGCTTCGTCTTCCAGCTCTGGAAATGCGCCCGCCGCAGCCTTGAAGGAGCTTCTTTACCTCCTCGCGTCCAGCTCTTTGAATGGGACCGCTTGGGCGCCGCTCCAGAGCATCCCCGCGTCCATAGCAACCAGAGTTCAGCTTCCTTTGTCACCTTGGCGACGGCTGCGCCGGGCCGTGGTCGCTATGGAGACCGGGGGCGGGTCGCCGGGGCCCGGGCGGGCAGGGCGCATGCGCGCGGGGAGCCCAGCTGCGCGGCGAGCCCGCGGCCCCTCAGCTCCCGCGACATGGCGCTCAGGCGGCGGCCGGCGGGTTGGCTCCGCGCGCGGCTGCCCGGCCTCGTCCTCCTGCTGCTGCTCAGGGGTGAGTGCGCGAGTGCTGCCCGGGGGCCGGGCGGGACAGCGGTCCCGGCGCGGGCAGGGCGGGGGCTCGGCCGGAGGGGCGGCGGGGGGCGGGGGGGGCAGCGGGTCGGTGCGGGGGGGAGGGCAGCGGGTCGGTGCGGGGGGGAGGGCAGCGGGTCGGTGCAGGGGGGAGGGCAGCGGGTCGGTGCGGGGGGGGCAGCGGGTCGGTGCAGGGGGGGCAGCGGGTCGGTGCAGGGGGGAGGGCAGCGGGTCGGTGCAGGGGGGGGCAGCGGGTCGGTGCAGGGGGGAGGGCAGCGGGTCGGTGCAGGGGGGGCAGCGGGTCGGTGCAGGGGGGAGGGCAGCGAGTCGGTGCAGGGGGGAGGGCAGCGGGTCGGTGCAGGGGGGGCAGCGGGTCGGTGCAGGGGGGAGGGCAGCGGGTCGGTGCAGGGCGGGGGACCGGTCGGTGCGGGGGGGGGAGGGGAGAGGCACCGGGTCGGTGCAGGGCGGGGGTCAGCGGGTGGGTGCAGGGGGGGACCGGGTCGGTGCTGTAGGGGGACCGGGTCGGTGCAGGGCGGGGGTCAGCGGGTCGGTGCTGTAGGGGGACTGGGTCGGTGCGGGGGGGGCAGCGAGTCGGTGCTGGGGGGTCGGTGGCCGGGGCACGGGGGGCCCGCCGAGCGGAGGGCACCGCTCTCTGCACCGACAGACCTCCGCAGCGGAGGCGTGAGGTCCGAACTTGCTAGAAGACTCTGCAGACGGGCGCCTGGGTCAGCAGTGGTCAGTGAGGGGCCTCCCGAGTTGTGGGGGTCACGACCCCGAGGCCTGGGTGTCCTCCCCATGGGTGAGGGGCCTCCCGAGGTGCAGGGGGCACGACCCCGAGACCCAGGTGTCCTCCCGGTAGGTGAGCAGCCTCCCGAGGTGCAGGGGCACGGCGGGAGGCCTGGGCATCTCCCCGTGGGTGAGGGGCCTCCCGAGGTGCGGGGAACAGGACCTCCAAGCCTGGGTGCCCTCCCCGTGGGTGAGTGGCCTCCTGGAGTGCAGGGGGCACGACCCCGAGGCCCAGGTGTCCTCCCGGTAGGTGAGCAGCCTCCCGAGGTGCAGGGGCACGGCGGGAGGCCTGGGCATCTCCCTGTGGGTGAGGGGCCTCCCGAGGTGCGGGGAACAGGACCTCCAAGCCTGGGTGTCCACCCTGTGGGTGAGCGGCCTCGGAGTGCAGGGGGCACGACCCCGAGGCCCAGGTGTCCTCCTGGTAGGTGAGTGGCCTCCCGAGGTGCAGGGGCACGACCCCGAGGCCTGGGCATCCTCCCCATAGGTGAGGGGCCTCCTGAGGTGCAGGGGGGCACGACCCCCAGGCCCGGCGTCCTCCGGGTGGGTGAGGAGCCTCCCGAGGTGCGGGGAGCAGGACCTCCAAGCCCGGGTGTCCCTCCGGGTGAGTGAGCGGCCTCCCGAGGTGCGGGGGGAGCTCACCGGGTTGCAGCCTTAGGAGATGTGCTTGTTAATTTCTCTCCTGCTGTAAACAAAGGAACTGAATCGGGCAAACCCAGCTTTACTTCCGGGGAAATAAAATGGCCTGGGTGTCAGGCAGGTGCCCTATGTGTCAACAGCCAGGCCTAGGAGACCCGGCAGACCCGCACCCCGAAAGAGCATCTGGGCCCGTTCGATCAGGTCACAACGGTAACGGGCGGTTTGTGTCCCCCCACCCGTCGGTAAGGCCCTGGGGTTTGTTGTCCAGGAAACGTTGGGCAGAGGACTGGAGATGGTGTTTAGTGAACAGGACTGTCCTCTGGGTGCTTGGAAGTCCTGAGCTCCCTTGGTGCTGACCCAACTGTGTGCGGAGTTATTAACCCACTTCCAGGTAAGACAACTGAGACCTAAGTCAGGTCCCCTTTCCAAGACTGCAAGTGGTAAAGACTCACCTTTGCCTAAAGCACCCCTTGCTCCCTGAGTGGACATCCACAGGTGGCCACACGAGCTCTTTTCAGCTCTGAGGTCATGTTAGTGTTTGGCTCAGTTGCCCTTGTCATCCCATGATGTTTTCCAGAATATACAAATTAAAGCACGAAGTGACTGTTTGGGAGTGGGGGTGGACAGACTAGGAAAACAAAGCACTCCTGTGTTTGATGTTCATTCTTGTGGAATGTTCCTATCCGTGATAGATAAAAAGTGCGAGTCTGAGGAGCCATGGAAACATGCTTTATGATGAGGGGTAGGTTTCAGGGTATAGATGTTGTCCATCTACTTTGCCTGAAAGTGATTTCCAGAAACATGTGGTTGAGGGAGAGAAATGATCAAAGGCTAGCCAGGGGACAAGGGTGTCAGGAATGTCCAGCTCCCGGCTTTGTTGGTCACACTGACACTGTCCTATTCACAGACTGGAACAACTCCCTATTGTTGAAAAGTTCTGTTCACAGGAAAGTTTGCAGTTTTTATTGCAGACGCATTTGGCAATTCTATTTAGGAATGAATTTCAGCTTGGTGGCTTGTTAATAAAATTAGAAGATGCTAAGGACCTCACATACCCTTAACTCTAGTTTGCTTTCCTGGAAGTGCAGGTTTTGTGGCTTTCTTGATATTAACGGCTGGGATTTACCCGCAGAGCACAGGAGGAAGAATAAAATTTTGCAAAGTAGGACTGATGACAATCATTCTGAAGGGATGCAGCTATCTTTTTTTTTTTTAGTAGGGAGCACTTTTCCTCTTATTTTGTGTGTATTTTAAACATACTGTAATACCTTGAAAACTTTTTTCTTCCATGGGTCAGGACAGTTGTGTCTCTCTTGTTTTTGTAATTCTTTTCAATTACTACAATTACTGCTCTTCTTCAGCATTGTCATTTAAATACATTTCTTCCTGATTTATTACATTCTTTATTAGCCTTTGCCGGGCTCTGTTATAACAATTTAATATATATTCGTTTCATGTTGATAACAACTCGGGTTGCTACTATTATTTTGCGCATTTTGTGGATGAAGAAACAGAAGAACGGAGAGATTCCGTAACTTGCTCAGGGTGATAAGCCCATGCATTTTAAATTTAGAAATCTTGAACTATTTGTGTTAATCTAATTTCTGGTTGCCTGTGTTAGTGCATTTGACAGTGGATTTCTTGTTAGGCGCCAGTTTAACAAATTATTAAATGTTCAGAGCTGTGTGGTTTGCATATAAAATATTCTTTTGTTATGTTGGTGACAGGTGCAATTCAGTCTTACAGATGTTACACAACGTGTCTTTTTTTGAATGATTATGTAGTAATTACTTTTTGGTTTCCAAATCTTTTGATGTCCTAGAGAGAAGGGCTTCATTTAGAATTAAAACCGTAACAGTTTATATTCTTGGGATAAGACAACTTGTGTGCTGAAGTTTAGCAAAATCTGGAAATTGAAATTTCCCGGAAGATTTTTGAAAATGATCCTAAAACATTTTTTAGAATGACTTATTTTATATGGTTTTAATTCCTTTTAAGTTATGTGGCAGATATAATTTCTATCAGGCGTGTGTGTGTTCGTGTGTTCGTGTTCAGAAAAACAAAGAACACCTGCCCTGCAGCCTGCAGTGCCTCAAATCAGCTGTTCATTCCCCAATGACTTGTTGATAGACATTTCTTCCTGAGTGCTTCAGGCTGCGGAGATTGAATGGATAGCTATTAGAGATCCTTAGTCATAAGTAATTGCAGTATTACATCCAGACAAAGTTATTCTACCCCCAGCCCCTAAGGTCTCTGTAGCTTGGTCTTAAGGAAGCCCGGTAGGGGAGACTCAGAACGGTTTCTTTGAAAGAAACCAGACTTGTAATTAAGCACATATAATGTAATGGAAGGAGCTATGGATTTAGTATATCTGGATATACTAGCAGCTGTTAGAGATGTGGTATTAGCAGATTCCTTCTCCACAAATTCTTTGGATTTTTTTCAAAGCACAAGTGCGGTAAAAGAAAAGAAACTATGTGAATAAAGTTAGGATGTATAGAGTCTGTTGAATGAGACTCTAGTCATGGAGTTGGATTCTCCTTTTTAAGTTATGTTTGGAATCAGGTGGTGTGAGTGTGACACTGTTAGGGTTGAATACAGATTTCACAGATTTCTTCTTTCTCTGCCCTCTGAATGCTAACCATATATGCAAATAGCTTCACTGGGGTATAAAGAGATCCTGAGAGAAAGTTTTGGTAAGCACATTCTTTTACACCTAGTTTAGCAAGGACAGTATCCGCTGTGGGACTGTATATGGAGATCTAAGGCCTTCATTTACTGCCTCTTTGCCACTTGTCATGACAAACAGAAAGCTTCTCGAGAATTAGCCTTTGTTTCTGATATAAGGGAATGCTGTAGTATTTTGTGTTGGTGTGTTTTCTTTGTTTTTAGGTGGTGTCTATTATATGGTATGCATTAGTTTTCCCCGTGAGTAGTTAGTGTGTGTCCAGCAGGGGTTTCAGTGCTGATTGTGTAGAAACCTCAAACTGTTTAATAAATTAAGGCTGCCCATAAACAGTTTTTCTTATGTTATCTTTCATTTTCACAGAATCCCAAAGCTTCTGTGGTTCAGCTTTCTCTCTGTAAATTATTGCCAACATTCTGCTGTATTCATGCTGCTACCGCCTAACCTGACCTAGCTCGCAGTGACCCCTCCTATTTCCATATAAGCACAGCTCTTAGTTTGTAGTTCAGTTTAGTACAGCAGTCGTTTGAGTATCTATAATATGCCAGGCACTATTGTTTGTGCCACGGGTACAGAAGGGAATAAGGTATCCCCAGCTCCAGAAGAGCCAGGGCAGTTGTATGCTGAATTACATTGGGTTTCAGTGACTGGGTGTAAATACGTGTTATCCTCTCAATGATATTAAAAATTCACTGGGAACAGAGGCTGAATTTAATTTCTTTTGTATCTTTCCAGATACAACGATGGTAAATATTCTTTTTGTCACTTGCAAGTCAGTTATCTTAAAAACTTCCTCTGTGTCTAGGCATTTTTTTTTATGTATCTTAGCTCTAGTGGCTGCAGGAACTTTTGGAAATTCTGTTTTTACTACAGTGGTTTCTATGAAAGAAAACAAATGGTATTTCTTGGTTTAATTAAAAATCTTTACCATCTATGCACTTATACAAGGTTAAGGGAAAAAAAGTGGGGAAATGCTTATCGTAAACTTAAATGTTGGGAGCTGCAGATAGGGCTAGCATATACATATGATCACAGTCTTGCAAAACTTGCAAAACTAATCCTGTGCTTAGGGGAAAAAAAAAAAACCTCTGGAATATAATGAACCAAAATGTTGATAAGTGCTGTTTTTGAGTGGTGATTCTCATGGCTGATTGTTTTCTACTCTTCTCTTTTTCTGGCTGATTCTTCTGTCCTTTAATGAAGTTAAAAGTTTTCTTTAATGAAGTTTTTTTTATATAATGAAAAAAATTGCATTTTGTGTTGGCCTCTCATAGATGAAATAGAATTTTAAATTTGGCACTAGTCAAGGTTTTATTTTTTTAAAAAAGATTTTATTTATTTGAGAGAGAGAGGAGAGGGCAAGAGCATGGCATGGGATGGGCAGAGTGAGAGGGAGAAGCAGACTGTCTGCTGAGCGGGGAGCCTGGCATAGGGCTCAATCCCAGGACCCTGGGATCATGACCCCAGCCGAAGGCAGACGCTTAATGGACTGAGCCACCCAGGAACCCCAAGATTTTCTTTTAAAATGGAAAAACTTGGGATCCCTGGGTGGCACAGCGGTTTGGCGCCTGCCTTTGGCCCAGGGCGCGTTCCTGGAGACCCGGGATCGAATCCCACGTCGGGCTCCTGGTGCATGGAGCCTGCTTCTCCCTCTGCCTATGTCTCTGCTCCTCTCTCTCTCTCTCTTTCAGATGAGATGTTGGACCCCGAGGTCTCTCTGTTTGACTATCATAAATAAAAAAAAAAACAACAAAAAACAAACAAACAAAAAACTTCTAAAATGGAAAAACTTTGTTTAGTTCAATGTGATAGCATGTTGCTTGTGCTCCTTGGTTAAAGTCAGCCACAGTGGATGAAAGAGGGGCCAACTGGATTCAGTTGTTTGATCATGCATTCTTTGTGACGCATTTGGGAGATGGCTGTCACTGGCTTTTGGGTTGGGGAGCCAGCTGTGGCATCCTCAGCAAATGGTTAACTTGGAAACTGAAAGAGAGCTGATGAGAAAATTTGCCTCTCTCCCCCTTTTTTTGAACAAACAAAATGATCCGAGTACTTGCTCTGGTCCGCTGTTCAGAGTCAGCCGGCATTTATTGAACACCTCCCTTGTGCCAGCTGGGCAACTTCTGGAGGACTGTTTTCTTTGTCTTGGATGAGAGGAACACCAGGTCAAATTGACTTCCTTGGAAAATAGACTCTGAAAGATGTTTCCTGAAGTGAGCTGTCAGCACATGCACCCTTATCACTTCTTCCTGCCCATGGACTTCCTTATTTGATGTCTTTCTCTAAGGAAAATATATAATGTCTTTAGAATGAGGTGCAGCTGTCTGGAGGGTTACAAAGAATGCAGCAAATCATAAGACAGCTGCATGGTTTGTTTTTTCCCCCCCTTGCCATGGTTTTCCTCTAAAGTATCTCTGTCAGGGTGCTGGAACTTAACCAGCCAATCCATATTTATTTGGCAGTCTCTGTTTTCACGGCTGTGAAGCTTTCCATGAGCAAATCAGGGAAGTCTAAGATGAATACTTCTCCAGACCAAGAAACATACAGTTTTGATAGTGAACATAGTAGCATTTGGGTAAAATATTTTAATTTATTTTATTTTTAAAATATTTTATTTATTTATTTATTCATGAGAGAGAGAGAGAGAGAGAGAGAGAGAGGCAGGCAGAGGGAGAAGCTGCTCCATGCAGGGAGCCTGATGTGGGACTCGATCCCAGGTCTCCAGGATCATGCCCTGGGCTGCAGGTGGCGCTAAACCGCTGGGCCACCAGGGCTGCCCTGGGTAAAATATTTTATGTGTTTAGAAGTGAGAGCACTTACCTGCCCTGGTAGGGGAGAATTTCAAGCAGGAGCTGGACTTTTAAGGATAATTTTGATTTAGCTAGTGCAGATTTGGGGGAGTGGAGACGTTGAGGGCCAGTAGTGAAGGAAATATTATGAACAAAGTCATAATTGACTTTGGGAATGCATATGTTGTATTTTACGACCTATGAGTTATAATGAGAAATAATACCACCTACCATTTATTGAAAGCTGTGCCAGGCACTGTGCTGATAGCTTTACCTGGGCTATTTTAATTGATCTCAGAAATCAGTTTTTATAGGTTTCATTTTGCTGATGATGAATCTGAGGCTCAGGCAGGTTAGTTACCAGCCTAAGTTTACAGTTAGTAAATTGAGGCCCTGGATCATCCATTGTAAAGAACATTGGAGGGTAACTAGATTGTAAAGTGCTTTCAATGCCAGGCAAAGAAATTTGGACTTTATCACGTAGGTTCTAGAAATTCATGTGGCAGTTTGAAGCAGGGAGGTGATAAAATGATTTTAGAAGTATTAGTCTGATATTCAAGAAGATTGGAAAGGGAGGGTTGGTTAGGAAGTTCAAGGTCACTTCCTTCAGGTGGGTCTTGATCTTCAATTCACTTTTACGCATATCTAACAATTTATTTTGTCCTTGAAATATAGATTTGCTGGAGGTATCATTTTTGGTTGACAGTTTCTATGACTTATTTTTTTTAAGATTTTTAAAAATTTATTTATTCATGAGAGACACAGAGAGCGGCAGAGATATACGCAGAGGGAGAAGCAGGCTCCATGCGGGGAGCCCAGTGTGGGATTCCATCTGGGACCCTGGGGTCACGACCTGAGCCAAAGGCAGAAGCTCAACCCTGAGCCACCCAGACACCCATTACTTTATCTTAGAGCCTGGAATATGTAACACAGATGCTTTCTGGTTTCCATTATTACTGTTGTGAGGTCTGCACTTAGTCATATCCTTAGCCTTTTCTAGGTTGCCTCTTTTCTCTCCAGCTACTTTAAAGATTTTTTCTTTGTCTTTGGTAATCTGAAATGTTACTACAGTGTGTCTAGGATGGATTTCTTTTTAGCTATTTTCCTTATTAATTTGTTATACTTTGTGTATGTCTGACTTTAGGTCTTTAATTTTTTTATTATTAATATTATTATTATTTTTTGACTTTAGGTCTTTTCCTGAGAATTCTCATGTATTATCTGTTAAAATACTGTCTACCTTCTGTTTCCTTAATTCTTTCCTTCTGGGACTCTGATTCAATATGTATTCAGTCATCCTCTCTTCTAAGACTGTTAACCTTTCTGTCATAATTTCATATTTTTCCCTCCATGCTATGCTTTATAGCTTTCTCTTTTTTCAGCTGTGTAATCTGTTATTTAACCAGTACATAAAGATTTTTTTAAACCAATTGATTTGCTCATTTCTGAAATGGGTTCTTTTTATAATCTGATCCCTTTTGCTTGTTCATTTTTTTAAGAGTCCTTTTTATTTATTTATTTTTTAAGATTTTATTTATTTATTCATGAGAGACAGAGAGAGGCAGAGACACAGGCAGAGGGAGAAGCAGGCTCCATGTAGGGAGCCTGCTGTGGGACTCGATCCTAGAGTCTCCAGGATCAGGCCCTGGGCTGCAGGCAGCGCTAAACCGCTACGCCACCGGGGCTGCCCCTTAAAGTCCTTTTTAAAAAACATTTCATGCATAGCTGTTTTATATTTTTTATCTGATACTTCAAATGTCTGAAGTTCTTGGAGATCTAAATTTAATATTGTTTCTTATGATTCTTATGATGGTTTGTTGCTCTTTACTCATAAGCTGATAGTTGATTGATCGTAATTGGTGCGGTATCTGACTTGAAGATGCTTTTTTTTTTTTTTTAATTTTTTTTTTTAAATTTTTTTATTTATTTATGATAGTCAGAGAGAGAGAGAGAGAGAGAGAGAGAGAGAGAGAGAGAGGCAGAGACACAGGCAGAGGGAGAAGCAGGCTCCATGCACCAGGAGCCCGATGTGGGATTCGATCCCGGATCTCTAGGATCGCGCCCTGGGCCAAAGGCAGGCGCCAAACCGCTGCGCCACCCAGGGATCCCTGAAGATGCTTTTTGTGAGAGAGCATGCTTCCACCAGGCAGTGACCACCTGGGATGGCTTAACCACTTGGAGGGTCCCTGGGATTATTTGAAAATCTCAGGCTCAACTTCTCTGCCTTCCTGCTGACCCAAGGGCACAGTCTCTCTACTGAGGTGTTAAAAGTGAACATTTGCTTTCAGAGTCACATCCCCACCCATCTTTCTGGTTTTAACCCATAGCTATTTTATTTGCCCTTTTAAAGATTCCCTCACTTTCTGGGAGCCCAGAGATGTATTAAAAACTATGGTTTAGGGATCCCTGGGTGGCGCAGCGGTTTGGCGCCTGCCTTTGGCCCAGGGCGCGATCTTGGAGACCCGGGATCGAATCCCACATCGGGCTCCCGGTGCATGGAGCCTGCTTCTCCCTCTGCCTATGTCTCTGCCTCTCTGTCTCTGTCTCTGTGACTATCATAAATAAGTAAAAAAAAAAACAAAAAAAAAAACAAAAAAAAAACTATGGTTTACATAGGACCTTGTTGGAGTGAAAAGGCCTTTTGGAGTATCTAATCCACTATACTGTTGGAAACTGGAATCTCAGCTTTTATTTAACCCATTTCCCCTAATTACTGTAAGAGCCACATATATTTCTTTATTTTTTAATTTTCTTAAACGATTTACTTATTTTTTAGAGAGTAAAAGAGCATGTGCACAAGCAGGAGGGGTGGAGGGAGACTCAATCTCAAGCAGACTCTGCATTGAGCATGAAGCCTGATGCAGGCTTGATCTCACGACCCTGAGGTCATGACCTGAGCCAAACCAAGAGTTAGACACCACCCAGGCGCCCCTCACGTACCTTTCTTTAATACCCAAATGGTGAAGGTAATTTCTTTTGTTTTCAGTTTCAAATATAAAAGTATTGACTATGTTTTTTCAGAGCACATATACCCCCATACAGGTTGTGATATATTTGAAGGAAGAGATTGCATGGTTCTTGCTAAGCATCACTCCTTTGAAGATGGGGTTGTATTATTATTATTATTATTATTATTTTTGACATTTATTTTAGAGAGTGAGAGAGTCCATGAGCAAGTTGAGGGGAGGTGCAGAGGGAGAGAATCTTCAAGCAGACTCTCTGCTGAGTGTGGAGCCTGGTACAGGGCTTGATCCCACTACCCATGAGATCATGACCTGAGCCTAACCAAAGTGGGATGCTTAACTGATTGAGCCACCCAAGCATCCTGAGGGGTATGTTATTTTAAAGATATACTGAATTGTACAACTATTATCTCTGTCTTGGATTGGATTCTCTGAGAAGCAACCACCTATCATTGAAGATACAGAAACGTAAAATTTGGAGAGTTACAGCTGTTCTGCACTAGACAGACAACTGGTGAAGGTGAAGGTAAAGACATTCAGGGGCAAAATGTAGAAGTAACCTTAAGCTTTATAGCTAGAATCTGAATCTGAGATCCAAATTCCTACAGAATAAAATGCTGGTTCTCTGAAAAGCTCAAACCATGTACTGTGAGGAAGAAAACCACCCACTGCATCTTGGGAAGGCTCCATTGTTTGTAGCCTTTCAGATACTTTTCTGGGTGAAGGAAGGAGCACAGCATCGTGGGTGTTAGGCATTCTGGATTCATTTCCCAGCATTGCATGTGATTCGTTTTTGGACCTTGGGGAGATAATATTGGTTTTAGTCCAAATCATTTGAAAGTAATTTAAACACCATCCTTTTCACACCACCAGCAGAACATCCACATTTCATTCCCTGTATTAGATGACTCACTTTAGCTATATAAGTTTCACATCCAAAGTGATTTTATGGGAATTTAAGAGAATTTTTAACTGATTAGTTGAATTAATTTGTTAATTAAAAGTGCATTAGAAAGCTTTGAAAACCTAGTTTATAGAAATCTCTTTCTCTTCTGAAAGTGTAGAAGTGTATTAGAGCCAGGTAAGCTTGGTTTGAACTCTAAGAGGTTGGGAACATTAATCTTTCAGAGCCTCAGGTTTTTTTTGTGCGTGTGTGTGTGTTTTTTTTCTGCTATAGCTATACTACATCTAATGTTTTAAGAGTTTCTAAGTTTGTTTACCCCAAAGAAAAAAATTGAGGGCTATTTTGTTGGGTTGGTGTTCTAAATTCAGTTTGATTTCTTTGTATCAGATATGAAGTTTCATTCCGACCATAAGTCCACTGGTAATAAAGAACGGGTTTAGAACCTAGTTGTGAATCTCTAGAACCCTGGTTCAATAGAAACAAATATTTTTAAGTGTCTCTAATTTGCCAGGCAATTGTTTCATGCCATTAGGGTACATTGGTGAAGTAGCTTATGTTATGAACACTTTATAGGAACTAATGAAAGCTATGGACCCTTTCCTCCAAACAGTATTCCTATCTGCATATATAAATTTTTTTTTAAAGATTTTATTTATTTATTCACGAGAGACACAGAGAGAGAGAGAGAAAGGCAGAAAGACAGGCAGAGGGAGAAGCAGGCTCCATGCAGGGAGCCCGACGTGGGACTCGATCCCGAGCCTCCAGGATCACGGCTTGGGCTGAAGGTGGCTCTAAACCACTGAGTTACCTGGACTGCCCTATAAAAAATTTTTTTTATATACTATTTTTGGGGGTTCACAGCTCCCAGAGGATTATTAATGCACCTTGGGTTGAGAAGCCAGCTCTAGGTCTCAGGATCCTAATGGGGGACACATCCTTTGAATGTTTTTTGAAATAGATGCTGACTGCAGCAGAGTTCAGGAGGGTTACAAAAATATTATTATTATGCTATTTCTTCTTTCCATTAATTCTGTTATAACCTAACTTTTCTGTTAGACTATTTGTGGATAATGACTGTTAGTGTCAAATAGCTGGTCATATTTTCTATACAGTTCCAATTTAAATTACTCTGTAGGTAAGTCAGAGAATGAAGACTTTGATTTAAATGGAAAATAAAGTATTCATGTAACTTTAGAAATGCTTAATTCTATTCCACAGTGTTTCATCATGTTAGTACAGCTCCAGGAGGTGTGCAAGGTTAAGCCATATGAAAAACAGAATGAAATGTCGAGATGAAATTATTGCTGGAATTCCTCTTCCATCTACCTCTGGTGTCTGTGTATATCAGGTCTCTCTCTCTCTCTCTCTCTCTCTCTCTCTCTCTTTTCCTCTCTGGCTCACTCTTTCTTTCTCTTACTTAGGCATTAGTGATAAGAGAAGAGTCCTAAAGACATTTAATAGCATTGAATGAAGGATTTGCACTTCATTGAAGCCAGAACAAATATTTTCTCCTCCTATTACCCTGTGGCCAATAACCCATATGCTGCTTGCAAATTACAACAAACCATTCCTCAGAGTGAGTTCAGGGTCAGGTAACTTTTTTGAGAAGGAGTATGTTTTTGTGTTTTGTTCTCTTTTCAAATCACAGATTTTACTTTCTGTGTTCTTGTAAAGTACATTTTCTACGTGTAGGGTAAATAAAATCTGTTAAAACTTCGGTTGCTTCTATTCTTATATGTGAGCAGTACCTTTAAACTCATATTTTTTTTAAAGCTACTTTTAATGAAACCTTGGGGAAGAAAATTTAATTAGAATTTAGAGACTCTGGTTTTATTTATTTATTTATTTATTTATTTATTTATTTATTTATTTAAAGATTTTATTTATTTATTCATGATAGCCACACAGAGAGAGACAGAGAGGCAGAGACACAGGCAGAGGGAGAAGCAGGCTCCATGCAGGGAGCCCGACATGGGACTCGATCCCGGGTCTCCAGGATCGCGCCCCGGGCCAAAGGCAGGCGCCAAACCGCTGCGCCACCCAGGGATCCCGAGACTCTGGTTTTAAGCCTCATGACTTACCTATAGCCCAATGATAATGTGATGTGTTTGGTTGTAAAGCCTTAGTTTTCAGCGCAAATCGCGGCTTTCCCTTCAAGAGAGAAATCACTAGACTCTGGTTTCCTAATGGCAGAGATGAGGCAATTCTTTCATTTCCACATCCACCCTTTCCATTGAAGAGCTGGATTCTAGAGAAATGTTGCTTTCTTTTTTCCTATTGCAAGATCATGGCTATATAATAGAGGAAAAATTGATCATAAGACTCAATTCTCTTTTTATTGGGAATCATGATTTGGGGCATGGTCTTTGGCTCTGTAGAATTGTTTCGTCATCATTGTTTCATCAGAATTGTCTTCTGAGTAACCCTTGTTTTTTCCATTTCTATTTTATTATCATGGCCCATCTTCCCTCAAATACAGAGCATACTCTTCTCTAAAGAGCATACTCTTCTTACTCATTCCCTGGTATCTAGCTTAGTGTACTTCTCTGTAAAGTCTTTTTTTTTTTTTTAGATCTTTAACCTGGAGTGATCTTCTCTTCTGAATTCCTATTTATTAGGAAGAGCATAAACTAGATTAAGAGTTGGATCCCAACCCTACTGTATGACTTACCAAAGTTAATTTCTTGTTCTATAAAAGATTAGTGGTAATGTGTAACTTTGTAGGATCGTTTTGCAAACCAGTGACTATATATAAAGGTCCTATCAGAGTATTTAAATGATAACAAATGTAACAGTAATTAATATAGTAAAATTAAAGTTAATAATGTAATTCATGTAAGTACTCTGCAGAGGGCCTGGCATAATAATAAGCTTTTAGTGTTAGGTTTATTTTTTGTTTTGGTGGGGGTTGGTCAGTAACTGGTAGAGATTTACTTTATTATTAACTGTTGCTACTATTACTTCTGTTACTACTTTACTGCAATTCATCTGATCTTTAATTGTTGAGAGGCAAATTTATTTTTATTATTTTTATTTTTTATTTATTTACTTGAGAGAGAGATAGTGCGTGAGGATAGGAGGGGGGGAGAGAAGCAGACCCCACTGTGCAGGGAGCCTGAGGTGGGGCTCAGTCCCCAGACCTTGGGATCATGACCTGAGCTGAAGGCAGACACTTGACTGACCCACCCACGTGTCCCTGAGAGGCAGTAAAGTGAAGTTTATCAAGCTTAGGCTTTTGGACTCCTCCCTTAGGGATCCCTTTCGAAGCACTGAATTTCAGAATAGCAATATGTCCTCAAATTTGCATAAGTTAGATGCCTTAGCCAATAATCATTTAAGACTGTTTTCTTCTACTCTGCCTTCCCCTCTGTCATACTTCTTAAGTTGAGTAGCATCATAACGGTTGTAGGCATTTTTCCCAGCTATGGGAAGTTGAGTTAGGACATGTTCAGTTCTGGCTTTAGTGGGATTGTGTATGTGTCCACAGTTACTGTTATGTAGAGTTGTTATTGCTAACCACCACAGTGTAGGCCTGGTTTCTAGGAATATTCTAACACATTGTTTGACTTATTAGGATTGTGATATGAAGTTGTAAAGCCCACTGTGAATGCCAATTCTAAACCTTTCTAATGCCACTGTAGTGAGTATGTGGTTGAAAAGCAGGTAATGAGTTTTCTCATGTCAAAGAGTAGGAAGACTTGTCACTGTAGAAGAAAACTTGAAATATCCTGAAGTCTTACAGCTTAAATGTGAAAGAAACTTTATTGTATTTGTTTATTTTATTTTATTTTATTTTATTTATTTATTTATTTATTTTTTGTATTTGTTTATTTTAAACAGAGAGCGTGTGCATGAGTGGGAGGTGCAGGGGGGGAGGGAGAGAGAATCCCAGGCAGGCTCCACACTCAATGTGAACTCTTACATGGGGCTCGATCTCAAAACCCTGAGATCATGACCTGAGCTGGAATCAAGAGTTGGACACTCAACCAGCTGAGCCACCTAGATGCCCTGAAGGAAACTTCAGAGATTTTTCTAAATTTGACAACAGTACATTAACACTGCATAATTTACCAGTAATGAATATTTGATTTTCCTATGATTTTTATGAATAATGAGTAATGAATTATGAGGTGGAAATAAACTTTCCTAAAGTATTAATATTAAATTTTTCATTAATAATGCTGAAGGAAAGCCTTTTTTAAAAAATATTATTTTTGGAGAGCGCAAGCGAGGGAGGGGTTGAGGGAGAGGCAGAGGAAGAGCATCTCCGGCTGACTCCCCGATGAGTGTGGAGCCCACCATGGGTCTCAGTCCTACAACTCTAAGATCAGGAGTTGGATGCTTAACTGACTGAGCTGCCCAGGTGCCCCTGAAGTAAAGGCTTAATTATCATTGTTATTTTCATAGACAGTACTACAAAATCCTTGGCATATGATGAGGTGATCTAAAATCCTAAGATGTAGGAAAGATTGTAGAGTATCAAGGAGTTAATGAAAATATTATGTCTAGATTTTGTGGTATTTGTGTTGCCAACTTTTAAAATTTGCAACTTTTTGTGATTTTTGTTCTTATTTTTAATAAAGATTCACCTATTACCTAATTTTGTATTCATAATTTTATATTTGTTTTCCTAATGAGGGCTTCAAAATTGTATGTTTTAGGCTACACAAAATTTGGTTTACCCTAATTATAGTCTAACTTGAATTATATCTTTAGATGTTAGATTGACCTACTAATTTAAATTATCAATGGCAGTATATTTTTCCTACTTGTGTGACTCATCACGTAGTTTGCAGTTAGTTGGAGGGTAGAAAACTTGTTTTATGCCTAGCGTAATTCTTGAAATAGCTATATTGATACAGGTATACAGATATTGATTGATGAGGGAACGGTGTGGCATAAGGAGGCATCTGTTCTTTAGTTATGGGTTTTGGGAGCTTCAGTAACTATTTTAGATGGGGCTGACAAGTATTTCTGTTCACATATATTAATAGCCTTGACAGATGAGAAGCCATGGTCTAATTTGTGTGTTTCTTAATCTTTATTTTAAAGTACTTTAGAGACAGAAGACTAGGTTTCCACTTTGATCTCTGATACTTTCAAGTTTTGAAGTTATCTCTTAATCTGTTGAGAGACAATTATACTACTCATTCTATAGGATTGTTACATGGATCAAATGACTTGTGGGTATAAGTAATACTATAAATTATAAAAACTATACAGATGTAAACTATTATAATTCTTTACTCTGCTTTTTTCCCTTTAGGTTCCAGAGTTTCAGTAGACCTCCAATTCTCCAAAACATTAGGTTACAATCCTAATTAGAGGAACTTTCTTTATATTAAAGCTTCCCTCATAGTGTATTTTGATAACATAGCCAGTTTTTAAATTTATTTTTTTCTATGTAGGGGAGACATTTCAACTAAGGTACAGATGGTGTCCTGAATTCTTCTAAAAAAAAAAAAAACATGCAAAAAACAAAAACTAGTTTTAAGTTTCAGGAGTAAAGAAGAAAAATTTCTCTTTGACATTGTGGGATTTAAAATGGTTCAGTGATATTTGTAGAAAAGGTTAGAGCTCTCATATTTGGGGAAATTTTCATGTCTGAACTAGCAGACTTTGAATAATAAGAAACACTAGTGGAAATTTCAGCATATCTTTAAGTAAAAGGGCTGCCAATATAAATCAGTGAGTTTATATTAAAAATAAACATCTTATTAAATAAATAGTAAGAATGGATGAATTCAGGATAAGAAAATGCCATGTGAATAAATAGATCTCCATGTTTCATAGGCTGTTCCACACAACTGTTTTAGTGTTGCTTTTTTTCCCAAATGCGTAATGAACTGAAGTGATGGAATTTCATGTCCTGAGATCAGTGTGCCATGTAATGTTACCTGCTCTTCACATGAAGGGCATTTTTTTGGAGGGGTATATGAGGAAAAAGTAGGGGTGTATGAGGGAAAAACATTCTGTAACTCAATAAAATACCTCTGTTTTAAGACCCAAGGAGTAGGGCGCCTGGGTGGCTCCAGTCAGTGAAGCGTCTGCCTTTGGCTCAGTGTGATCCCAGAGTCCTGAGATGGAGCTCCACATTGGGCTCCCTGCTTAGTGGGAATCCTGCTTCTCCCTCTCCCTCCACTCCTGCTCCCCCTGCTTGTGCATGCGCACTCTCTCTCTGTCGTGTAAATAAAGAAAATCTTAAAAGAAAAAACAAAACCCAAGGAGTATATAGTTTTCAAGAAAACACTAAAACAAATCGTGTGTTGGGTATTAAACCAAGCAAGGCCTTATAGGCATTAAATTCTGGACCCACAGCTCTCTCTCATAGATCATATTTCTACTCATTTCAAAGCATTCGTTGAAATCTGGAGAGTCTGAAAGTGTTAATTACTTCTCAAAATTAGAGGCATTCATTCATTGGAGAGCCAAAGTTTAAAATCTGTCTTGTTACAGACATAGATAGGTAAGGTAGTTAAAATGTCCTCTTCTTTTAAAGATTGTTCATGTTGGAATTCTCTGGAAGAGGGAACAGTCTTATAGACCAAATCAAATTGCTCAATAATTGGATGGTTATCAGGAGATCCAGATTTTTGTCACTGATGTACCTGATGATATCAGCAACTCATTTAATCATTTTGTATTAAATTTTCTACCCACCACGGTAATATTTACCCCTCTCAACTCATACAGACATATGGCTTATAGAATTTTAGAGCTGAAAGGTATTGTAAGACATGGTTTCTCAAGCTTGGCACTGTTGACATTTTGACCTGAATAATCCTGTTATGGTGGCCATCCTGTGTATTGTACGATGTTTAGCAGCATCCCTGGCCTCTGATGCCAGTAGTAGTGCCACTAGTTATGACAGCCAAAAATGATTACAGAAATTTCCAAATGTTTTATGAGTGGCAGTATCTCTCCCAGTTGAGAACCACTGCTGTAAGAGCTTATTCAAGATAAGACAGCTGAGGCCTAGTGAAGTTCAGTCACAGCTTTAGATCATATAAATATTAAGTGATTATGGTGGGACTAGAACCCAACTTTATTAATATACTCCCAACCCAATTCCTTGGTTTCCCCCTTAAATTAATTTAGAGTTTCATTCCATATCAAAATCAGTGACCTTTAAAGTTTTGATGCTAAAAGAAATATTGATAAATCTACATTTACCAAGTATGTATTACCTACTCACTTCCACCCCACCACTTCACTTCCAAAGCTCTTACCATACGTCCTAAAGAATTCCTGCTTTCCTTAGCTCTTAAATACTTGATAAGTGCTTGAGCACCATTCAGGTCCAGCTATCCCAACAGGGCACCCTGCAGAGAGCCCTGGCCTGTGCCTGCCCCAGCTCCAGCTGTTGCACCAGGACCCTCTGCATGGAGTACCCTAGCCTGTACCCACTCCAACACTAGCCATCCTGCTGGGGTGGCCCTGATGCAAAGTGCTCTAGAACCACTGGCCTATCCTGCTTCAGCTCCAGCTAGCCAGCCAAAGCTTCTAGGCACTCACAGTCTACACCAGGGGTGTTCCTTCCTGAGGCTATTCCTTCACAACTGGGAGATATGGCTGTTTTCTTTAATTCATAGAAACAAACACAGAAAATCAAACAAAATGGGGGAAACAGAGAAATTTGCTTCAAACAAAAGAACAAGGCAAAAACTTAAGAATTAAATGAAATGGAGATAAGCAACCTGTCTGATAAAGATTTCAAAGTTATGATCATAAGGATACTCACCAGACTTGAGAGACCAGTGGATGAACTCAGTGAGAACTTCAACAAAGAGAGAGAAAAATAGAAGAACCAATAAGAGTTTTAGAGTACAGTAACTGAAGTGAAAAACACATTAGAGGGAATCAACAGCAGATTAGAGGGTACAGAAGAATGGATCAGTGATCTGGAAGACAGAGTAATGGAAAGCACTCAAGCCGAACAGGAAAAAAAGGAAAAAATAGGATAAGGGACCTCTGGGACAGCATCAAGCACACTGACGTCCACCTTGTAGGGTTCTGAGAAAGAAGGAGAAAGAGGCAGAAAACTTATTTGAAGCAATAATAGCTGAAAACTTACCTAATCTGGGGAAGGAAACAGACATCTATGTTCACAAAGCACAGAGTGCTCTGAACAAGATGAATCAGAGAGGTCCATGCCAAGACACATAATAATTAAAATGTCAAAAATTAAAGATAGAGAATCTTAGGGGCTCCTGGATGGCTCAGTTGGTTAAGTGTCTGCCTTTGGCTCAGGAACCTGGGATCAAGCCCTGCATTAGGCCCTTTGCTCAGTGGGGAACCTGCTTCTGCTCCCTCTGCCTGCTGCTCCACCTCCTTGTGCTATCTCTCCCTTTCTGTTGAATAAATAAATAAAATTTTCAAAAAAAAAAAAGATAAAGGATCTTAAAATCAACAAGTGAAAAGCTGTTATTTATGTACAAGGGAAACCCAGTGATGCTTTCAGCTGATTTTTCAGCAAAAACTTCGCAGGCTAGAGTGAGTAGCATGATATATTCAAAGTGTTGAAAGGGGAACAGAATGAAATAAAAAAACCTTACAACCCAGAATATTCTGCTTGGCAAGATTATTGCTCAAAATTGAAGGAGAGAGAAAGTTTCCCCAGACAAAAGTTAAAGGAGTTCATCACAAGCCTTACAGATAATATTGAAGGGATAATCATTTAGTGTGAAAGAAAAGGCCATAACTAGAAATGAGAAAATTATGAAAGGAAAAGTTTCACTGGGCAAAGTAAACACAAAATGGTAGTAGTTTAATCCTTTATAAAGCTAGTATGAAGGTTAAGAGACAAGAGTAATAAAAACATATATCTAAAATATTAGTTAAGAGATTCTCATGATGTAAAATGTGCCTCATAATCTCTAAAACACGGAAAAGGAGTAAAAATACAGTGTTTTCAAACTTAAGTGATCAACTTAATATAGACCACTATATACTTAGGGTATGATGTAAGAGCCTCATGATAACCACAAACTAAAAATATGTATAATAGATATAACGTGTAACAAAATACATAATTAAAAAAATGAGGAAGGAATCCAAATATAACACTGAAATAAGTCATCAATCATGAGACAGAAAAAGAACAGAGAAAAACTATATGACAACCAGAAAACAGTTAACTAGATGACAGTAACTGTGTGCTTATTAGTAATGACTTTATTTTTTTTAAAAGACTTAATTTATTTATCCATGAGAGACAGAGAGGGTCAGAGACATAGGCAAAGGGAGGGAGAAGCAGGCTCCCTCTGGGGACCCTGATGCGGGACTTGATCCCAGGACCCTGGGATCATGACCTGAGCTGAAGGTAGGTGCTCAACCACCTGAGCCACCCGGGCACCCAATGACTTTATTTTTTTTAAGATTTTATTTATTCAAGAGAGAGTGTGAGTGAGAGAGCAAGCATGAGAGTGGAGGAAGTGGTAGAGGGACAGGGAGAGGCAGACTCTCCTCTGAGCAGGGAGCTGGATTTAGGGCTTGATCCCAGGACCCTGAGATATGACTAAGCTGAAGACAGACCCTTAATCGACTAAGCCACCCAGGTGCCGCTCAATAATTACTTTATTTTTTTTTTTTTTTTTTTTTTTTTTTTCAATAATTACTTTAAATGTAAATGTTATAAATGAACCAATCAAAAGACATAGGGTGACTGAACATTTAAAAAAAAAAAAAAAAAAGACCCATCTATATGCTGCCTACAGGAGGCTCATTTCAGACCTAAAGACACCAGACTGAAAGTAAAGGAATGGAAAAAGATACTTCATCCACATGGAAGTGTGTAGAGACTGGAGTGGCGATACTTTATCAGACAAAATAGACATTAAAACAAATGCTGTAACAAAAGACTAAAAATGTCCTTGCATAATGATAAAGGGACAAGAGGATATAATAGTTTCAAGTACCTGTGCATCCAGCATAGGAACACCTAAATATAAGAAGCAAATATTAACAGACATAAAGGGAGAAATTGATGGTAATACAATAGTAATCACAGAGGACTTTAACACCCCAGTTATATCAATGGATAGGTAGTCAAGATAGAAAATGAGGAAACCGTGGCTTTGAATGACACATTAGACCAGATGGACTTAGTAGATACATACAGAACGTTCTATTCCCAAACAGCAGAATGCACATTCTTTTCAAGTATGCATTGAACATTCTTTAGGATACATCACATGTTAGGCCACAAAATGAGTCTCAGTAAGTTTAAGAAGAAATCATGTTAAGCATCATTTACATCCACAACACTATGAAACCAGTAATCAGTACAAGAAAAGAACTTTCTTTTTCCAAAGCCCACAAACACATGGAGGCCAAACAGCATGCTCCTAAAACAACCATTGGGACAACAGAAACATCAAAGAGGAACTCAAAAAATACTTGGAGACATGAAAATGGAAAGACAGTGTTCTAAAATCATTGGGGTATAGCAAAAGAAGTTTTAAGAGTGAAGTTTATAATCGAAGTCTACCTCAAGAAACAAGAAATATCTCAATCTAACCTTATACCTAAAGAAACTAGAAAAAAGAAGTAGCCCAAAGTTAGCAGAAGGAAGGAAATAGAATGGAAATAGATGAAAATGGAGACTACAGAAACAAAAAAGATCAATGCAAGTAAGAGTTTGTTCTTTGGAAAGATAAAATTGATAAACCTTTAGCCAGACTTACCAAAAAAAAAAAAAAAAGACTAAAAATTAGAAATGAAGGAGAATTAAAACCAACACCACAGGGGATCCTTGGGTGGCTCAGTGGTTTAGCGCCTGCCTTTGGCCCAGGGCGCTATCCTGCAGTCCTGGGATCGAGTCCTGGGTTGGGCTCCTGGCATGGAGCCTGCTTCTCCCTCCTCCTGTGTCTCTGCCTCTCTCTCTCTCTGTCATAAATAAATAAATAAATAAATAAATAAATAATAATAAATAAATAAATCTTAAAAAAAATAAAACCAACACCACAGAACCAGGATAATAGAACACTATGAAAAATGATATGCTAACAAATTGGACAACCTAGAAGAAATAAATAAATTCATAGAAACATAACAATCTTCCAAGATTGAATCAGGAAGCAACCAAAAATCTGAATAGACCAATTAATAGTACTGAAATTTAATTGGTAATTTAAAAACTCTTGACAAAAAAAAAAAAAAGTCCAGGACCAGATGGCTTTACAGGTGAATTCTAAACATTTAAATAAAAGTTAATGCTAATAAAGCCCCTTCAACAACAACAACAACAACAACAACAACAACAACAAAAATTAATGCTTATCCTTTAAAAAACATGACAGAAAATAGAAAAGGGAAGAAGGCTTTCCAAATTCATTGTATGAGGCCAGCATTACCCTGAAACCAAAATCAGACAAAGACAATACAAAAAAGGGAAATTGCAGGCCAATATCCTCGTAAATATCCTCGATGAACATAAATGCAGAAGTTTTCAGCAAAACACTTGCAAACCAATTCAACAGTACATTAAAAGGATCATCTACCGGGGATCCCTGGGTGGCTCAGCGGTTTAGTGCCTGCCTTCAGCCCAGGGTGTGATCCTGGGGTCCTGGGATCAAGTCCTGCATCGGGCTCCCTGCATGGAGCCTGCTTCTCCCTCTGCCTCTCCCTCTCCCTCTCTCTCTCTCTCTCTCTCATGAATAAATAAATAAAATCTTTTTTTTAAAAAATGATAATCTACCATGATCAAGTTGGATTTATTCCAGGGATGCAAACATGATTCAATAACTGCATCTCCATCACTGTGATATAACACATTAACAAATGAAGGATAAAAACTGTATCATCTCAATATACGTTGAAAAAGCATTTGACACAATTCAACATCCATTCATGCTAAACTCTCAAGAGTGGGTTTAGAGGGAACATATCTCAACATAATGAAGGCCATATATGACCCACAGCTAACATCATTGTGGTGAAAAACTAGAAGCTTTTCCTCTAAGATAGGAGCAAACAAGGATGTCTACCCACACTATTTTTATTCAGCATAGTGCTAGAAGTCCTAGTAGCAGCAGTTAGACAAGAAAAAGAAATAAAAGGCATTCAAATTGGTAAGGAAGAAGTAAAACTGTCCCTATTTGCAAATGGCATGACACTAAATATAAAAAGCCCTGAAGAGCCTGCAACGAGACAAGGACGTCCACTCTTCCTACTTTTATTCAACATAGTACTGGAAGTCCTCGCCACAGCAATCAGACGCAAAAAGAAATAAAAGGCATTCAGATTGGTAAGGAAAAAGTAGAACTTTTACTGTTTGCAGATGACATGTATAATGTATGTAGAAAACATGAAAGACTCCACCAAAAAGTACTAGAATTAAATGAATTCAGTAAAGTCACAGGATACAAAATCAATATGCAGAAATCTGTTGCATTTCTATACAGTAATAATGAAGCATCAGAAAGAGAAATTAATCACATTTACAATTGCACCAAAAATCTTAAGATACCTAGGAATAAACTTAACCAAAGAGTTGAAAGACCTATACTCTGAAAAGTATAAAACATTGGTGAAAGAAAGATTACACAAAGAAATGAAATGACATTGCATGCTCATGGGTTGGAAGAACAAATACTGTTAAAATGCCAATGTTACCCAAAGGAATCCATACATTTAATGCAGTCTTTATCAAAATACCAACAGCATTTTTTCGCAGAACTAAAACAACCCAAAAATTTGCGTGGAACCACAAAACACCCCAGATAGCCAAAGCAATCTGGAAAAAAGAAAAACTGGAGGTGTCACAATTCCAGACATCAAGTTACAGACTAGTAATCAAAATAGCATGGTACTAGCACAAAAATAGATCAGGAAAACAAAATAGAAAATCCAGAAATAAACCCATAAATGTATGGTCAGTTAATCTTTGACCAAGGAGCAAAGAACATGCATTAGGAAAAAGAATCTTTCCAACAGATGGTGTTGGGAAAACTGGTTAACTATATGCAGAAGAATAAAACTGGACTATTTTCTTACACCATACACAAAAATAAATTCAAAATGGATTAAAGACTTAATGTGAGACCTGAAGCTATAAAACTCCTAGAAGAGAGCACAGGCAGTGATTTCTCTGGCATTGACTATAGCAGTAGTTTCCTGCCTGTCTCCTGGGGCAAGGGAAATAAAAACAAAAATAGACTTTTGGGGCTACATCGAAATAAAGAGTATGTGCATGGTGAAAGAAACAACAAAATTAAAAAGCAACCTACTGAATGGGAGAAGATAAAGGGTTAGTATCTAAAATACATAAAGAACTTACACAACTCAACATCCAAAGAAAAAATAATTCAATTTAAAAATAGGCAGAAGAAATGAAGAGACATTTCTCCAAGGAAGACACAGATGACCAACAGACACACAAAGATCTTAGCATCACTCATCATCAGGGAAATGCAAATAAAAACTACATGGGGCATCTGGGGGACTCCATTAGTTAAATATCTGCTTCTGGCTCAGGTCATGATCCCAAGGTTCTGGGATCAAGCCCCATATTGGCCTCCCTGCTCAATGGGGAACCCTCTTCTCCCTCTCCCTCTGCCCTTGTGGCTTGTACTCTATCTTAACCTATCTTAAATAAATAAATAAAATCTTTTTAAAAAAATCAAATAAGAACTACAGTGAGTGGTGCTGGGCTGTTCAATTGGTTAAGCACCTGACTCTTGATTTCAGCTCAGGTTGTAATATCAGGGTCATGGGATCGAGCCCCTACATTGGGCTCCATGCTCAGTGCAAGTTGGCTTGAGATTCTCTTTCTCCCTGTCCCTCTGCCCCTCCCTCAATGTGTGTATGCATGCTCGCTCTCAAAATAAATGAAATCTTAAAAAAACAAAACAAAACCCTACAGTGAGATATTGCCTCATATCTGTCAGAATGGATAAAATAAACACAGGAAATAAAAGTGTCGACAAAGATGTGGAGAAAGGGGAACCCTGGGAAAGTAAACTGGTACAGCCACTGTGGAAAACAGTGGCTCAGTCGGTTAAGTGTCCAACTCTGTCTCAGCTCAGGTCATTTTTTTTTAAGTTATTGTTTTTTAAAGATTTTATTTATTCATTCATTCATGAGAGACACAGAGAGGCAGAGACACAGGCTGAGGATGAAGCAGGCTCCATGCAGGGAGCCCGACATGGGACTTGATCCCGGGGCCCTGGGATCACAACCTTAGCCAAAGGCAGATGCTCAACCACTGAGCCAGTCAGGTGTCTCTCAGCTCAGGTCTTGACCTGAGAGGGTCTGGAACCTATTTTTTAAAAAAGGAAAAGAAATGGCACATGACCTATTAGTTATCCTCTGGATATTTCACTGATGAGTATGAAAAAAATGAATTTGAAAAGATATATGCACCCCTGTGTTTATTGCAGCATTATTTAGAGTAGCCAAGATATGGAAATAGCTTAAATGTCCATCCATAGATGAATGGATAAAGAAGATGTCATGTATGTATATTACTCAGCCATAATAAAGAGCGAGATCTTCCATTTGTGACAACCTGGATAGATGTAGGGGGTATTCCGCTAAATAAATGGAGTCAGAAAAAGACAAATACCGTATGATTTCACTTATGAGTAGATTCTAAAACAAATAAACATGCAAAAAGAGAAACAGACTCAGAAATACAGAGAACAAACTGCTGATTGCCAGAGTGAAGGGGGTCAGGGGATGGGTCAGATACATGAAGGCGATTGAGAGGTACACATGTCCAGTTATAAAATAAGTCACAAGTATGAAAGGTACGGGGTAGGGAATATGGTCAGTAGTATTGTAACAACTCTGTATGGTGACAGATGGTTACCATGGTGAGCGTTTGGCAATGTATATAGTCTTCAAATTGCCATTTTGTATACCTGAAACTAGTAAAATATCGTATGTCAACTGCAGTAAAAACTACTTGAGCAACACTTCAGAGTATTTGAAATGACTCATTTCAATTTGCTGCATTATAAGTCACTCAGGTAAGTTTAAGTTGGATATGATGTGTTGGATATTGAAAAGTAGTGAATTTTGTTTTAGTGGAGCGTCTCTAGAAGATGTATCCCTGGAATCTAGTGCCCCTTGTCACAGTGAAACCACTGTGATACCTTGTGTTTATACTGAACCGTTTTGTATCTTACATTCTTTCCAAGTTAAGTTGTTTTTAATAAACAATACGTTTGGAAACATAGTAGCACTTAGTAAATTCTGTTTAGTTGTTTAATTCCATATCTGATGTTTCACTTTATCATTATATCGTGGGTTTTCAGTATATAGAAATTGAGATTTGGCTTGGGGACATGAGGGGAAGATATAAAAAAAGGAATACCAGATAAGAAAGAACAAATTGGGTAAATTTAGTTGTCAGAAAAGAAACTTACTGTCAGGTAGGAGAGCTTGTAAATAAATACTTTCCCTTAAAGTTAGGGTAAGTCATCTGGACCCCTGGATCCTGGAATGCTCTCAAGCCCTGTGCTGAGGACATCTTTGGGTTTCTTGTGGTCTCATTAACAGAATCTTTCCTCTGATAGCTGTGCAGCACAGCTGTATATCTTTTGAAAATTCTAGACCCCTGCAATGTTAAAAACCTGACACTGAGCTTTGAAGATGCTTTTTTAATCCATTGAAATCTTTGAACTTAGATACAATTGGGTTGTTACATAATATTCTGAACATGCATAAGTTCACAATATGAAAGTGCTTGAAGTCCAAATTTAGCATTTGCAGACTAAGACAAGCTGTAGAATAAGAGCCGTTAGATATTAAGTGTAATTACCTGCCCTGGTTTTATTTACTTGCTGTTTTTCCATTTCTCTGAGTATATTATAAACTATCTTAAGCTGATAGTTTAGCTTGGTTAGCTAATAAGAGTCTTACAGATACCATTCTTCTCACTGGGTATCAGTATTCTTAGTGGTATGTTTTTTTACAGTAGAAGAAAAACTAATACTAGCTGCTATGGATTGACCTAGAACTGAGGGCACTTAAAAGTGGTACTTAGAGTTAAGCTTTGGTAGTAGAATTGAGGGTCAAAGACTAGATCTGGGGTGGAGGATGCATCCTGTAAGTAAATGTGTGTAGTGATGGAAAGGTCGCATGAGGCAAGGGGAAGGGAGAGCCACTACCATGTTGTATTTGGGGATTTTGACTTTTTTTTTCTGTATGAATTTATGGTCAAACTTGGTAAGTTTAAAAACTATACATAAAAATAATTATTCACAGTCTTATCAGGGTAGTGTTGCAACAATTTAACATTTTTCTCTACATTTTAGAAATTGAGTTCATACTTTAAATATCCTTTTGTATTATGCCCCTTTGCTCACTATAGTTAGCTCCCTTGGCTCTTACTTTCTCACAGCTGCTCAGAGACACTGCATATGTTTCCCAGTGCATGTAATATATTCTTTGGCCACTTTTTTGCAGGGTTGAATTTAGTGCTAAATGTCATCAGATTCAGTGCTAAATGTCACTTCCTTAGGGAAACTTTCTCTAATTCTTGGGATTAGTACCTCCTGTTAGAGGCTTTCACAGTCCCCTTTACTTTTCTTTAAAGCCTTTATTGCAATTACATTAATGATATATGTAGAATTGGAATGTTGTGTATTGGTTATGTGTGTATTGTTAGAGTGCAAGGTTCTAAGAGTAGGAATTGTTCACTCTATTACCCAATATAGAATGTGGTAGGTGCTGAGTAACATTTAGTATCTATTGAATAAATGAATGAATGAACAAACGTGATAGGCAGTAGTCTGCTCCCTTCATACAGAATACCTTTGTTAAAATATATAGTTGGTAGTGAGTGTCTGAAAGTCTAATACTGGATTCTTTTATTCTAGGAGCTAATATATTAAGATCCCTAAATATGCTTCCTGGAAGCACTGTTTTTGACCTAGGCAGATGGGTTCAGAGCCAACCTTATTAGGCATTAGGGGTGGGAAGTGACTGCCAAGGGTGTGCCCTACTGATTTGGAATGAAGTGAATCAAGAACCTCTTCTTCCACAGGCTCACAAACCCCTCCCCTGATCCTTTTTAGTCTGTGTTCTGAGAGTAGGCAACCTACAATATGGGAACTTCTGCTTCAGGATGCTACCAAGACCATCCTGAAGCAGAAGGATGCTCTTGGTAGGAGAAAGAGGAGAAAGAGGAGTGAGTGTTAATTTTTCTTGCCACAGCAGCAAGATCCCAGTGGAGCTTCAGCCATTTGCAGCCCCTACTCCCACTCACAAAAATCATGATCATCATCCAGGTGGATCTTTTCACCTGGCTTTCCCTGCAACTAAATTCCTAATAGGGGAGAGAGAAGATTAGTGGGGTGAGATTACAAATGGCCCCAGGGTCCCCAGAACACAGAAGGACTGACTTCAAGACTGAGCCATCCAGGTACACCAGAAACCTGGGTTTTAATCTTAGACCCTGATATTCAAAATATTTGATATACTGCGTTTCTTCCTAAGAGAAAGAAGAACCACTCTTTAAGTGTATGGCCATGTAGTAAGTTAATACCAGTCACAACTCAGTGTTTCTTTTGACAAACCTCTTTTGAACGTTTAATGACAGCAGGTCTTGTGCAGAGACCTCTCTCCTTCAATCTCATGGGTACGTAACCTGTGCTGGTTTTCAGAAGCAGGCTGACTTCTGGTTGTAGAGTTACCTAGATTTTTTTCTAATGGAGAAGAAAGGCATTATCAGTAATGGGAAATCCAAATCATAAAGTATTAGAAGCAATTTAAAACAATATTTTACTGTAAATAACATTTGCTATGGGTATTTGGGTAGCTCAGTGGCTGAACATCTATCTGCCTTTGGCTCAGGGCGTGACCCTGGGGTCCCCGGGATCGAGTCCTGCATGGGGCTCCCTACAGGGAGCCTGCTTCTCCCTCTGCCTGTGTCTCTGCCTCTCTGTGTGTCTTGCATGGATAAATAAAATCTTTAAAAAAAATAAATAACATTTGCTATATATCTGACCTAATAGTGTTTACTTCAGCATAATGTTTTCTTGATTTCTTTTTATAAGGTGTCACCTTATCCCCCCAAATTATGAAAAGTTGCTTTAAGGAGTGATCTTTAGGTTTTTTGTTTTTTATTTTTAAATACTATTGCATATTTGAGAGAGAGAGCACACAAGCAGGGGGAGTTGCAGAAGGAGAGGGAGAAGCAGGTTCCCCTCTGAGCAGGGAGCCAGGTATGGGGTTCAGATATGGGGCTTAATTGGGATCCTGACCTGAGTCAAAGGCAGATGTTTAACTGCCTGAGCCACTAGGTGCCCCAATCTGCAGGTTTTTAAGTTTAAAAAGCCATTCTTAATTTTCTTATTCTATGTATATGATTTCTTTGTAGTGGTAAGATTGATATTGCTACCTCAGCAAATTCTTCTTAGAGGGAACAAACCTCAGCACAATAAAAACTATATGAAAAAACCACAGTTTTAAAAAAAAAGATTTTATTTATTTGAGAGAGATACAGAGAGGTTGAACATGAGTGAGTGGAGGAGCAGAGAGGGAGAAGCAGACTCCCCGCTGAGCAGGGATTCTGACATGGGGCTTGATCCCAGGACTCCAGGATCATAACCTAAGCCAAAGACAGCCGCTTAACCAACTGAGCCACGCCGGCACCCTGAAAAACCCACAGTAAACATCACACTTATTGGTGAAAAACAGAGCTTTTCCTCTAATGTCAGGAACAAGGCAATGATGTTCACTCGCACCACTTCTAATTCAGCAATGTGGAAGAAGTCTTAGCCACAGCAGTCAGACAAGAAAAATAAATAAAAGGCATCCAGGGAGGAGCTTAGATGGTGGCAGAGCAGGAGAACCCGAAGCTTGTCTCTTCCCTTGAACACCGGTAACTATCACACATTCTAAATACTCCAGAAATCAACCTGAAAACAGAACAAACTCCACAACTAAAGGGAGAGAAGAAGCCACAACAAAGATGGTAGGAAGTGCAGAGATGTGGTCTAGGGGAGAAACAGATGAGGGGAGGGAGCCGTGGTTGAAAAGTGAGAGAGAAAAAGGGCAGGGAGCACACAAGAGAACACGCACAAGGAGAACATTTTCCCAAAACCATTGGCTGGGAAAATGAGACGGGCTGATTTTCGTGAGTTCTTGTAACCTTTGGGGTATAGACACTGGAATTTTATTTTATTTATTTATTTATTTTTTTGACACTGGAATTTTAAAAGTCAGCAGGCCTGGCTGTGTTGCAGCCCAGAGGGCACTGCACTGCTCCTGAAGAGAAGGCAGGCAAACAGCCCGGAGGCGGACGGTCAGGAATGGTGATCTTAAATGCCTTGGTCACACACAGGGGAGATGATTCCCTCTTTTTGGAGCACTCCCCTGAGAGGCAGCATTCAGGGAGAGGCCGCTCCAGGGACAAGGAGCCAGCTGCACCATTTCCCTCTCCCACCCCCCAGCGTAAATACAGAGCCACCTACAGTAAGCCGTGCAGTGCCGACCCTGGCTACCGAACGTGCCTAAACCAAGTGCTACTCCCTTGTGCTCTGGCAGGACTGCCCGCCTTGGTCAAGATGGCCTGCGTCCCTGCACAGCAGGCCCCTTCTCCAGAGGACCAGCAGAAGCCCCCGCCCACACCGTGTCCCCTAGCCACAGAGTTCTGCAGGGCTCAGATCGCATTTAACAAGCTGACCAGAGCACACCTAGTTCAAACTGGCCACATTCTGGCCTAGGACCAAACAATGCCCAGTGCAGGCAAGGGGAACCTCTGGAGAGGACCGTCCTGAAGGATAGAGCAGCCACAGCACAACAGCAGAGCTCGTGCAGCACATACCCGAGACCTTCCCTGAAGAGCCAGGCCTGGACATTCTATGACCCCTTCTTCATAAAGCCATTACTTTCAGGAGCAGTGAACAGGCTTTTCTAACACAGAGAAGATGATAAGGGCTTAGACAAAATATCAACCTGGAGGAATTCATCCCAAATGAAAGAACAAGATAAGGTCGTAGAGATCTAAGTGAAACAGGTATAAGTAACATGGTCAGTGGAGAATTTAAAGTAACAATCACAAGGATACCCTCTAGGCTTGAGGGAAAAAATGAAGGCTTCAGGGAGACCCTTAAAACAGAGATATAAAAGAGATTTAAAAAAATCAGAAATGAAAAATGCCGAACTGAGATTGCAAACAGGCTTGCTGCAATGAGCACAAAGCCAGAAGTAGCAGCAGAGGATTAAATAAGTGTTACCGAAGACAAAGTGATGGAAAATAATGAAGGTGAATGAAAGAGCAAAGAATTATGGAAAACAAGAATAGACCGAGAGAAGTCAATGACTCCGTCAAATGTAATTACATTTCTATTATAGGACTCTCAGAAGAAGAAGGGAGGGAAAAGGAGGCAGAAAGTTTATTTAAGGAAATAATAGCTGAAGACTTGCCTAATCTGGGGAAGAAAACAGTATTCAGGTCTAGTAGGTACAGAGAACTACTGTCAAAATCAACAGAAGCACCAAGACATACTGTGATTGAAATTTGCAGGATGTGTGGATGGCTCAGCAGTTGAGCGTCTGCCTTTGGCTTAGGTCATGATCCTGGGGTCTGGGGATCAAGTCCTGCATTGGGCTCCTGCTTCTCCCTCTGCCTGTGTCTCTGCCTCTCTCATGAATAAATAAATAAAATCTTAAGAAACAGATTTGCAAAGTATAATGATAAAGAAAAAAATCTTAAAAGCAGCAAGACAAAAGTTAACTTACAAGAAAGATCCATTAGGCTACCTAATGGATTTTTCTCAGAAACTTGACAAGCCAGAGAGGAGTGGTGTGATATATTCAATGTGCTGAATGTGAAAAATCTGTATGCAAGAGTACTGTATCCAACAAGGCTGTCATTCAGTGGTAAAGTTTTCCAGACAAACAAAAACTGAAATTCATGACCACTAAACCAGCCCCGCATAAAAGGGACAAATCCACCAAGAAGATCTAAGTTGTAAATATTTATGTGCCAAACCTGTGGGCACCCAAATATATAAAACAACAAACATAAAGGAGGGGTGTCTGGGGGGCTCAGTTAAGCATCTTCTTTTGGCTCAGGTCATGATCCTGGGATCGAGCCTCACGTCTAGCTCCCTGCTCAGCCAGGAGCCTACTTCTCCCTCTCCCTCTGCCCTTCCCCGGCTTGTGTGCTCTCTTTCTTTTGCTGTTTCTCACTCTGTCAAATAAATAAAATCTTAAAAAAATAAAAAATAGACATAAAGGAACTCACTGATAATAATAGTAGGGGATTTTAACACTGCACTTATGTTAATGTACAGATCATCTAAGCAGAAAATCAACTAGGAAACAATGGCTTTGAATGACACACTGGACCAGATGGAATTAACACACATTCAGAACATTCCATCCTAAAGAAGCAGAATACACATTCTCTTCAAGTGCACATGGGACATTCTCCAGAATAGATCACATACTGGGTCACAAATTAGGCCTCAATAAGTAGGAAAAGATTGTGATCATACCATGAATATTTTCTGACCACAATGCTATGAAACTTGAAGGCAACCACAAGAAAAAATTTGGGAAGACCACAAATACATGGAGGTTAAAGAATATACTAAAGAATGAATGAGTCAACCAGGAAATCAAAGAAGAAATAAAAATATACGTTGCAATAAATAAAAATGAAAACAAAGTAGTCCAAAACCTATGCCATGAAGCAAAAACAGTCCTAAGGGAGAAGTATATAGCAATGCAGGCCTAGCTTAGGAGGCAAGAAAAGTCTCAACCTAACCTTATACCTAAAGGATCTAGAAAAAGAACAAATGAAGCCAAAAACCAGCAGAAGAAGAGAAAATGAAGATTAGAGCAGAAAAAAATGATAACAAAAACCCAGTAGAGCAGATCAACAAAACCAGGAGCTTGTTCTTTGAAGAAACTAATTGATAAAACCCTTGCCAGACTTTTCAGAAAGAAAAGAGAAAGGAACCAAATAATTAAAATCACAAGAGAGAAGAGGGGCGCTTGGGTGGCTCAGTCAGTTAAGTATCTGCCTTCAGCTCAGGTCATGATCCCAAGGTCCTGGGTTCGAGCCTTGCTTCAGCTCCTTGCTCAGTAGATGCCTGCTGCTCCCTCTCCCTCTGCTGGCCACTCCTCCTGCTTGTGCTTTCTCTTTCTCTGTCAAATAAATAAATAAAAATCTAAAAAAGAGAGAGAGAGAAATAACAATCCAACACCACAAATATACAAACATTTATGAGATTATGAAAAACTATATGCCAGTAAATTGGACAACCTGGAAGAAATGGACAAATTCCTAGAAACATATAAACTACCAAAACTGAAACAGTAAGAAATAGAAAACTTGAACAAATGGAAACCATCAAAGAAATTGAATCATAATGAAAAAATCTTCCAACAAACAAAAGTCCAAGTACAGCTTCACAAATTCATTGAAAGAAGAGATAACTCTTATTCTCATACTATTCCAAAAAATAGAAAAGGAAGGAAAACTTGCAAATTTATTCTCTGAGGCTGAATACCAAAACCAGATAAAGAGTCCACTAAAAAGGAAAACTATAAGCCAGTATCCCTGATGAACATGGATGCAAAATCTTCAATAATATACTAGCAAATTGAATCCAGTAGTACCTTAAAAGAATCATTCACTATGATCAAATGAGATTTATTTTGGGGCTGCAGGGACAGTTCAATATTCACAAATCCATCAGCATGATACACCACATTAATAAATGAAAGAATAAAAAAAATAAATGAAAGACTAAGAACCATATGATCCTTTCAGTTGATGCAGAAAAAGCATTTGGCAAAGTACAACATCCATTCATGATTAAAAAGCCCTCAACAAAGTAGGTTTTAAGGGAACATACCTCAACATATGTACAAAAATCCCACAACTAGCATCATCAATAGGGTAAATTAATCGAGAGCTTTTCCCCTACAGTCAAGAAAAAGACAGAAATGTCCACTCTCACCATTGTTATTTAACATAGTACCGGAAGTCCTAGCCTCAGCAATCGGACAACAAAAAGAAATAAGGGCATCCACATTGAAGAATTCAAACTATTTGCAGATGACATGATACTCTATGTAGAAAACCAGAACGACTCCACCAAAAAATTGCTAGAATTCATACATGAATTCAGTAAATTTGCAGGATGCAACATCAGTGTACAGAAATTTGTTGCATTTCTATATACCAATAATGAAGCAACAGAAAAAGAAAGGGAACTTTCCCATTTACAATTGTACCAAAAATTGTAAGATAACTAGGAATAAACCTAACTAAAAAGGTAAAAGATCTGAACTCTGAAAGCTATAAAATACTGATAAATCGAAGATAACACAAATGGGAAAACATTCCATGTTCATGGTTTGGAAGAATAAATATTGTTTAAATGTCTATGTTACCCAATGTAATCTACACATTTAATCCCTATTGACATACTATCAGCATTTTTCACAGAATGAACAGTGCTAAAATTTGTATGAAAATGTGAGAGATCCCAAATAGCCAAAGCAATCTTGAAAAGGAAAAGCAAAGAATCAGAATTCCTGACAAAATTTAAGTTACATTACACATTGGCAGTGATCAAGACTATGGTATTGGCACAAAAATAGACCTCCCTATCAATGGAACAGAGTAGAAAACCCAGACATGAACCCACAAGTATATGGGCAATTGATCTTCTACAAAGCAGGAAAGAGTATCTGTTGGAAAAAAGTGTCTTCAACAAATGGTGTTGGGAAAACTAGACAGCAACATGCAGAAGCATGAAACTAGACCACTTGCTTATACCATACACAAAGATAATTTCAAAATGGATGAAAGACCTAAATGTGAGACCTGAAACCATAAAAATTCTAGAGGATAACAGTAACTTCTTTGACATCAGGTTTAGCAACTTACTAGATATGTCTCCTGAGGCAAGGGACATAAATGCAAAAATAAAGTATTAGGATTACATCAAAATAAAAAGCTTCTGTACAATGAAGGAAACAAAACTAAAAGACAACCAATGGAATGGGAGAAGATACTTGCAAATGATATATCTGTAAAGGTTTAGTATCTAAAATCTATAAACAGTTCTAAAAGTAAACACCCAAAAAACAAATAATCCAATTAAAAAGTGGGCAGAAGACATGACCAGACATTTTTCCAAAGAAGACATACAGATGCCAACAGACACATGAGAAGATGCTCAGTATCACTCATCATCAGGGAAATGCAAATCAAAACAACAATGCAGTGTCACTTTACACTGTCAGAATAGCTAAAAGTAACAACACAAGAAATATAGGTATTGTTGAGGATGTGGAGGACTCTGTTACACTGTTGATGGGAATACAAATTGGTGTGGCCACTTTGGAAAACGGTATGAAAGTTCCTCAAAAGTTCAAAATAGAGCTACCTTCCAATTCAGCAACTGCACTATTACGTATTTACCCAAAGAATACAAAATACTATCTTGAAGGGGTATGTGCATCTTGATGTTTTTCACAGAATTATCTATAATAGCTAAATTATGGAAAGACTGATGAATGGATAATGTGGTGGTATCCATACAGTGGAGTATTACTCAGACATAAAAAGAATGCTATTTGTAATGACATGGATGGAGCTAGAGAATATAATGTTAAGAAAAATAAGTCAGCCAGAGAGAGATAAATACCAGATGATTTGACTCATATATTGAATTTAAGAAACAAAACAATCATGGAGGGGGGGGGAGGCAAATCAAGAAACAGACTCTTTACTATAGTGAACAAACTAATGGTTATCAGAGGGGAGATGGGTGGGGGGCTAGGATAAATTCGCGATGGGTATTAAGGAGTGCACTTGTGATGAGCTGTACGTTATAGGTAAGTGTTGACTCACTAAACTGTACACCTAAGGCTAACATGACACTAACATAACTAACTAGAATTTATATAAAAACTTAAACGAGAGAGAACAGGCATCCAGATTAAGGAAGAAACATTACTTTCACTGTTTGCACGTGACAGGATGCTATGTATAGAAAACCCTAAAATCTATACCAAAACTATTGGAACTGATAGGTGAATTTAGTAAAGTCACAGGATACTACTTAGCGTATAGAAATCTGTTGTGTTTCCTTACACTAATAGTGAAGTAACAGAGAAGTGAAAATAATCCCATTTACAGTTGCACTAAAAATAATGAAATTATTAGGAATAAACCTAAGAAGATGAAAGATCTGTACTTTGAAAACTATAAAACATCAATGAAAGAAATAGAAGATGACACAAACAAGTGGAAAGATAGCCCAGGCTCATGGACTGGAAGAACCAGTATTATTAACATGTCCATACTAACCAATCTATGGTTGAATATAGTCCCTAACAAATAGCAACAGCATTTTTTCACAGAAGTAGAACAATAATCCTAAAGTTTGTATAAAACCACAAGAGACCTTGAATAGCCAATGTAATCTTGAGAAAGAAGAACTAAGCTGGAAGTATCAGAATCCCAGACTTCAAGACCTGCCACAGAGCTGTAGTAATCCAAATAGTAAGGTATTACACAAAAATAGACATATAAATCAATGGAACAGAATTGAGAGTCCTAAAATTAGCCCATGCATATATGGTCAATCTGAAAGTAGAGGCGGTAATATACATTTGGGAAAAGACAGTCTCTTCCACAAATGGCACTGGAAAACTGGACAGCAACATGCAAAAGAATTAAACTGGAGTACTTGCTTGAAGCATACACAACAATAAACTCAAAATGGGTTAAAGATCTAAATGAGACCTTAAACTACGAAACTCCTAGAAAATAACATAGGCAGTAATTTCTTTGACATCAGCTGTAGAAACATCTTTCTAGATATATGTCTCCTCAGGCAAAGGAAACAAAAGCAAAATTAAAGTATTGGGACTAAACAAAATAAACTTTTGAACGGGGAAGGAAGCCATCAACAAAACAAGGCAGCCTGCTGAATAGGAGAAGATATTTGCAAATAGTATTTCCAATAAGGGGTCAATATCTAAAATAAAGAATTTATATAACTGAACACCAAAAAACCAAATAATCCAATTAAAAAATGGGAATAGGACCTAAATAGACACTTTTCAAATGAAGACATAGAAGGTCAACAGACTCATGAAGATAGATGTTTAACATCACTCATCATCAGGGAAATGCAGTTCACAACCGTGATGATCTATCACTCCACACCAGTCAGAATGGCGAACGTCAAAGAGAAAAAGTAACAAGTGTTGGCTAAGGCTTGGAGAAATAGGAACCCTTGTGTACTGTTGGCGGGAATGTGTATTAGTGCAGCCACCGTGGAAAACAGTACGTAGTTTCCTTGAAAAATTAGAAGTAGAATTAGCCTATGATCCAGTAGTTCCACCACTGGGTATTTACCCAGAGAAAATGAAAACACCGGGTCAAAACTGCATATGCACCCTGTGTTTATTGTAGGAGTATTATAATAGCCAAGATACCGAAGGAGCCCAAGTGTCCGTGGATAGATGAATTAATAAAGAAGGTGTGGTATATATCTTCAGTGGACTATTACCAGGTCACAGGAAGGAATAAGATCTTACTATTTGCAGCAACGTGGATGGGCACAGAGGGGATATGCTAAATGAGATACTTCAGACAGAGACAAATGCAGTATGGTTTCGCTCACGTGGTATTTTAGAAACAAATGAACAGAGAGAAGAAAGAGAAAAAAACAGACTTAAATATGAAGAGTAAACTGGTGGTTACCATGGGGAAAGTGTGTGTGGTGATAAGTGAGATAGAATAGATAAAGGAGGGACGCCTGGGTGGCTTAGTGGTTGAGCACCTGCCTTTGGCCCAGGGCATGATCCGGGGGCCTGGGATCGAGTCCCACGTTGAGCTTCCTGCGTGGAGCCTGCTTCTCCCTCTGCCTGTGTCTCTGCCTCACTCTGTGTCTCTCGTGAATAAATAGGTAGAGTCTTGAAAAAAAAAAAAAAAAGAATGGACAAAGCGGAGTAAGAGTACGCTTAGCATGATGAGCACTCAGTAGTGTATAGAGTTCTTGAACCCATTGTATTGTACACCAGGAACAAATGTAATACTGTAAAGTATACCTCAGTTATAAAAACTAAAAATTTAAAAAATAAAATATGAACCCTATATTTTATGGGAGAAGACCAAGAGAATCTGGACCCGCTTAAAATAAAAACTAAGCAGTGATACCTGATAATGATCCTCACGTGGTGGACGTTCTAATCTCGGCTTCTTAGTGAGTGAGGCCCAGGCTCCTGCACCAAGGCTCAGCTCCTTGCCACTGCCCTCAAATGCACTAAGAAGCAAAGGCAATTTGAACACCAATAAAAAATAAATTTATTTTTTTTTATTTTTTTATTTTTTTAAAATAAATTTATTAAAAAAAAAAAAAAAGAAGCAAAGGCAGAGTAACCCGTTTTCAAAAGGGCCGGAGGCACCAGACTCGTAAGCCACCTGAGACAGTGGTCCATTGAGTCGCAGCCTGCAAACTCTTCGGCAGCCAGTTAGGCAGGACGCATAAGACCCTGCCCTTTCCTCCCTCACTGTGTCTATTCCCCGGGCGCACAGGGGCCTTGCTGCGTTCTCTGGTTGGCTGCTCCCCTGGAGGGCCCTGCAGGGCTCAGGAGTTGTCTGACCTCGCACCCCACACCTGACCTACGTGAACTACCACTTACTGGTCTCTCTGTACTTTACGAGCTGGTTGGGTGAACTAACCAGATAAACCAAGTTCTGCCTTGAGGTCTCTCTGTGCTGTGTGTCCCACACTTGGTAAGCTCCACCTTGGAGTTCTGTCTGGGAGACCGGAGCTAGATATGCCACAGCTTCCTGGAGCATCAGTGTTACTTCAGGATCTGGGGGGACATATATCATTTGAGACACATAGACATATTGTGGCAAATACTATAAAATTCACTTGATTTTAAAATAAAATATAAAATATAGGGCAGCCCCAGTGGCTCAGCAGTTTAGCACCGCCTGCAGCCCAGGGCATGATCCTGGAGACCCAAGATCAAGTCCCACGTCAGGCTCCCTTGCATGGAGCCTGCTTCTCCCTCTGCCTGTGTCTCTGCCTCTCTCTCTCTCTCTCTGTGTGTGTGTGTGTGTGTCTCGTGAATAAATAAAATAAAATAAATTTAAAAATATATAAAATATAGAAACATACTTACTGTTAAGTCACATCTCTAGACACTTCCCCTTCATCCCCTTGTCCTATGTCTATGTATAGGCCCCTTCACTCTCTTCTAGAATTCAGGGCATTTTAGGGGGAAAAAAGATGCTGAGTTCATACCATTGTTAAGGGCTCTAGGCTTTAAGTTATGAGAATTTAGTGCTTGCCCAGTTGTGATGACTGTGTTAGTTTTTCCTAATCATTTCCAGTCTGTGACAAAGCCATACACCTCCTGGGACACACAGGAAACTTCTCCCTCAATGTCTCCTACTTCATTCTCCGAAGTCTTGATCAGATCCGTCCCCTGGGTCTAGGTAGTATTTGTTGAGTGCCCGCTGTACTTACTGTCCTAAGACCCTGTCCTCCAGGAGGAATGCTGTAGTTGTGGGGAAGGCTGAGCTGGCCATTCCTTCTACCGCACGCACCCCCACGGTGCACGCGTAGAACATGGTGCACGTGCACAAGCTTCAGCTGCAAATGGGCTGCTTTTTAAGGAGAGCGTGGACACAGAAGTCCAACTTCAGAGAGGAAAACTGTAGCAATTCCAAGCTAACTCAAATCTGTTTTAAAAGAGATCTGTTTATGAACTGGAGCTAGTTCTTTCAAAAAGCACAATAACCGAAACCAGATGAAACCACTGGAAGGTTTACGTGAGATATGTGAGATTTGCAAAATTAGCTTTATTGGGTTAGGAGAAGCAGTGAACTATTTCTACCTGGGCAAGATTCTGCTTTTTCTTGTGTATCTAAAGTCAGAACCAGTCGTCCCTGAGGCTGAAACGTCTCTGCGCAGATAGGCCAGATAGACAGATGTGCATTCTGTATTCAGTTAGGTCAGCCACTTTTCCCACGTGGTAGGGTTGCCTCTAACAAGGTAGCTAAGGCGGCAGAGAGCAATCCTTTGTTGGCTAATCCTAAGGGCATGGTCAAAATACACTAAGCTGTGAATTAGACAAAAAGCAACACTTTTCCAGTTTTCTCAGCCTGATTTTTTTATTTTTATTTTTTAAAGATTTTATTTATTTGATAGGGAGAGTGAGAAGGAAGCAGAGTCCCTGCCACGCAGGGAGCCCGAAATGGGGCTCAATCCCAGGCTCTGGAGATTGCGACCTGAGCCCAGGGCATATGGGGCCACCCAAGCGCCCCGCTCAGCCGGATTTTGTGGCCCGCTGCCCTTCCTAACTGAATTCCGGGCCGGCGCTCCGAGCTCCCACCAGCTGCTGTGAGGGCCGGCGGGCGTGCGCTCCGCCCGCGGCGGCTGCCCCACCGGTAGGTAGTTGCACCGTATGGGGGAGACCGGCCTTTGGATTCAGAGTCTGCACGAGTCTCCGTGTCGGCGCACCTGTGCCGCACGGGGCAGCGAGATGGGGCGTTAGGCGGGAGATGAAAGGGGCACCTGGCTGGAAAGGGCCATCCCAGGAACAGGTTTCAGGGTTTTACCAGCATTTTTTGTTGAGTGTTGTTTCCATTTCCTAGATTTTTCTTTTTCGTACCCGCTCCCTGCTACTTGAAGGGGATTTGAGGCTGCACACATAGTGCGTTTGAATCCTTTTCCCTCTCAGGCTCTTGTTCTCTGTGTGGAGAATGAGGTGGAGGATGAGACGAATCTCTCATTTGTAACGTAATGTAACTTTGAGGTGAATCCCCTTTTCTGTCTTTTTCTAGTACTTCTCTCTGAATCTTCAGTGAATTGATCACTTTTTTTTCTGATCTGGGCAAGTTTCTGTGAGTCTTCATTCTGTGGGCCCTCGTGTCCTCTCAGGAGTGATTGCTTTCTGCATAACACCCAGTGTTCTTTGGTGCTTTCCACCCACATGGCTTTCTTGCTGAGGAGGAGGTGTGATGTAGGAAAAGTATGTGCTTTTCAAACCCATTTGAATTGATGGCCCAGATGGTGAGGAAAATCCCTTGGGGAGCTAAAAATTGAATGGGTGATAGAAGAATTAAAAAATCATAATTAGACTCCCGTTCTTTTAGGACCATTTTAGCGTTCCCGACTTATTTATGCATCTGAGTTGTGTTTCTCGGTTGATAGTGACCCCCTTGAGGGCAATCTTGGTTTGTACGCCCTTGGAACCCCAACACCTCAGAAAGTGGTTCTTGAATATAATCATAATAACGGCTAACATGAATTGAATGCCTTTTTTGTGTTAAGTACTGTACTGAGTACTTTACATACGCAACCTTATTTAATTTGTACGACCAGACCTTATGAGGGGAGCATGTATTTACCCTGGTTCAGTCACAGAAGTTGAACAAGACTCCAGTTGCAAGTACCTGGCAAGCTGCTGGAGACAGAAGTCAAACCCAGGCATTCTCCGGTGTGAACTCTTAACTGCTGTGTTGTACTACTTCCTTATCAAATGCTTCGTTTTAAATATTTGTTAAGCAAAAGAAGGAGTTGAACCAGACCTCAAATTAATTTTCTGAAGTCACACAGAGATGTTTTACCTCTTAGAATATACTGCTCAGCCAGATGCATGGTGCTATGCTTGGTGCTACTCAGAGTTCAAGGAGATAGCACCCTTATTATAAACGCCTAACATGGGATGAGGGTGTTAACCCTGAAATTTCTTCTCTTTTTATCACCTTCAAACAAAACCATCAGGAACAGTTTAACAGTGACACTTGGCTTATGAACTTGTCATTATCATTGCACAATACACGTTAAGGTGGCATCAGTGAGGTGGTGCTTGTCATGTAAGTACAAATTAAAATGTGGATTTTCATCCCAGTTCTAATATATATTAAGAACTGTGTTCTGGGAACTACAGAGTATTTTCAAGGGGGACAACATTTAACTCTAAGCACAACCAGAATATTTGTTAAAAGAGAGGCAGCAAGGACGTGACTTGGGTAAGGATACTACTTCCTAGTGGAGAGAACCCTGGGCTGGATCAGGATACCTAGATTTTAATCCTGTCTCCATTTTAAAGTTCTCTTGGGTTTCGCTAAACCATTTCTGCCATAATACCTTGCTTTAATATCAGAAAGCGGCCTAACTATTCTAGAAAGTACGGTAACCTTCTTTGTGCCTTTATAATGATACAGTGTTCTTTTGGTAGAATGTTTCGTCCAACACCAGTATTGCCTTTTATCTTCTTAAAAACAAATCTGATCACATTCCTTTCTTCACTCCAACTTTTATTGAGTGCTTGCTCTGTGCCAGAAATTATTACAGGTCATTTATATGCAGTAACTCATTTAATGATCTCAGTTACCTTATGAAGTGGGCACTGATACCCACATTTCACAGATGAAAAAACTGAGGCATAGTGGTACCAAGAGCAGCAGCCTAGTAGTTGATGGAGCTAGTCTCAGACCCAGACAGTTCAGTTCAGCAGATTGGATGCTCAATCAGCTGAGCCACTCAGGTGCCCCTCAACTGGTTTTTTAATAGTCCTACCAGTTTTTCAGTTGAAGTAGCATCAAATTTTCAAAAAATTAAGAGATTCAGAGAAGGGACCAGCTTTCAAGATAACAAAAGTGATACCAAGAATCTACTAACAGGGACCAATTCTACCTAAAAATTCCGTAAGAGTAACGATTGAGTCTTCTGGAATAGTCTCTATATCTGAAAGACCGTCAGGGATGAGTGAGGACACATGACCTAGATGGTCCAATGTGGAGAGGAGATAAAGTAGCTGCATTTCCTGGTCAGATGAGCTCATGCAAGGAGGCCAGGGAGAAGCTGAGAAAATAGAGGCAGTGGCTCCTCAGAAGGAATCAGGAAGGCATTCTGAACACCACATCTCGTTAACCGTGTGCAAATTGATGCAATTAGAAACAGGTAACTTGGGATCCCTGGGTGGCGCAGCGGTTTGGCGCCTGCCTTTGGCCCAGGGCGCGATCCCCGCAGACCCGGGGTCGAATCCCACGTCGGGCTCCCGGTGCATGGAGCCTGCTTCTCCTTCTGCCTGTGTCTCTGCCTCTCTCTCTCTCTCTTTCTCTCTCTGTGACTATCATAAGTAAATTAAAAAAAAAAAAAAAAAGGAAACAGGCAACTTTTTATAATAGCTGATCACAGGTTTTAAGAAGACAAATAATAGTAGACACAAGAGCCAAAAGTCTCTTCAGTTGACTGTTAGGGCCTTAGTATTCCTAACGGCTCCGAATAGTCAAGGATATAGAGTGTTGACAAAGGCATCAGAGCAGGTCTGATTTCAAAAAAATCCAAACAAAAATTTCTGTTTCTCTTCCAAGATCAGCTCCCTTCAAGGAAAAACAAGCAACAAAAAACAAAAACAAAACAAAACCCCACTGATGTGAAAGAGCAGCCTTTCACTCACATTACTCATTTGAATAACAATACTTTTGCTGTTTTCTATGTATGGACAATCCTAAGACATTCCCCTGAAAAGTAGGTGTCCAGTGGCTGTGAGAAGTCTTCAGGATATTTTGAAAGGAATAAGGTGGGCATAATAGAGATCTTGATATTCCCAGGTAGGGAGTATATGGAGAAAATAAAGGAGAACTTCTATGTTGAGGGCTTTGGGAAATTAGATGGTAGGAAAGGTTTATTCACTAACAAAATCCCTGTGTACCTTAGTTGCTGCATGACCTCCTTGCAAGTCGTCTCACCTGTGGTCGGATAATCACTGGCTCTTCCTCACAGGATCGCTGGGAAAATGAGAGGCCAGTGTTTTAAGGAACTTGGCACACGGCATGTAGGAAATACTCCTGAAAATGTGTGCAGAGGGGTGTGCGTGTGTGTGGGTGCACGCGTGCACGTGTGTGTAATAGCACACAGGCATATCTCTGTGAGCATGTGTAATTCACATAATGCACACACACACACATATAGTATTCTTGTTTAGATTATGATTATAGTGTGACCTGAAACCTGCACTTCCCTTTCTGACTCTGAATTTATGGCTCATTCTAGTTTGCTCGCTTGTAATAAAAACGTTACAGTATGAAAGGGTAGTTTTCATACACAAGCTATTTTTTCTATTTTTAGAGACCCACTGTCCTCCTTGGTTCTAAAAATGTAATTCATGTGATTATGAAGGTTGTAGTAGGAGGGAGAGGCTAGACTCCAGATCACTAGGTTGTTTGGGTGCAGTGAGCGTGTTGGGCTTCTATAATAACTCTGAAATTTGGTATGTGGGTATCCTCTTAATTTATGGATCTAAAGAAGCTAAAAATAAAATCCTACATTTATAGGAATTACCTAAAAAGAATGTGGATATTTCTGTTTTATTATTTATCTGGAATGAGAACACTGTTTTTCTAAGCTTCAGTTTTCTTTTTAATGGTTGATTTTCACCATTTCCCCTTTCCCATTCTCTTTCTTATACATCGTATGGTCTCATTTTAAGGTTCAAAACCAGGGCCAATAGCTTAATTCTGGGTTGTTTGGGGAGGAAAAATTAAAAAAAGAAAAATTAAGAGTTCCATCCTTTTTAATACTATGATTTTGCTGAACCTCCATCTTTTCTCCTTAGGATCACACAAAGTGAGAAATGAAATTGCTTCAGTTTTCACTGGTGTCTTTCTGTAGTTGAGTGAAATGATGAGATGTGTTGGGATGGAGTGCGGGCATATAGCACAGGTATAGAAAACATGTAGTAGGCGTGAAGAATCACCTTCAAGGAACCATATTGGTTTATATTCTTACACACTATCCTTCTCACAGGAGGAGGAGGTTAGGATGCCACACTCAAGATCTGAACATAATCAGCACTACCACAAGTTTTCTAGTGCCCCCTTGTAATCCTCTTCTGCACCTCCATCCCCATCCCACTCCATCTGCCCCTTGTCCAGGCAGCCTATTTATCTGGCCTCTATCATTGCATGCCACTTCGGATTTCCTAGGACCATACCGTATGTATTCCCTTTTTGCCTGGCTTCTTTCACTCAGCATAATTATTTTGAGATTCATCCATGTAGAAATATGCATCAATAGTTAATTCTCTTTTATTGGTGAACACTAGTATTCCGTTATATGGAAATACCACAGTTGGTTTATCTAGTCACTGTTCTTGGGCAAGAGTTACTTCCAGTTTTTAGTTATTATAAATAAAATTGCTGTAAACATTTGTGTGCAAGTAGTTGTATGATCATATGATTTCACTTTCTTTGGTAGGTATCTGGGAATAGAATGGCTAAACCAAGTGACAGGTGTATGCTTCAATCTTTAAGAAACTACTAAATCAGGCAGCCCGGGTGGCTCAGTGGTTTAGCGCCGCCTTCAGCCCAGGGCGTGATCCTAGAGACCTGGGATCGAATCCCACGTCGGGCTCCCTGCATGGAGCCTGCTTCTCCCTCTGCCTGTGTCTCTGCCTCTCTCTCTCTCTGTGTCTCTCATGAATAAATAAATAAAATCTTAAAAAAAAAAAAAAAAAGAGATTCTCTGTCTCCCTTTAAAAAAAAAAAAAGCAAGAAACTGCTAAATCAGTTTCCAAAGTGGAGGTACCATTTTACATTCCCACCTGCAGTAGATGGGAAATCCAGTTTTTGAAATCCTTGTTAACACTTGTTATGATCAGTCTTTATAATTTTAGATATTCTAGTAGGTGTGCAGTGGTATCTTACTAGTTTTTTTAAAAAATTAATTTATTAAAAAAAAATTAATTTATTTAAAAGTAATCTCTACACCCAGTGTGGGGCTGAAACTCAGGACCTGAGATCAAGAGTCACACGCTTGACTAAGCCAGTCAAGTGCCCCAATATCTTATTGTTTTAATTTGCATTTCACTAGTGGCTGATGATGTTGAGCATCTTTTCTTGTGATTCTTTTCCTTCCATAAGATCTCTGTCACAGTTACCCAACTCTGCCATTTTAGAATGAAAACACGCATAGACAGTACGTTAGTGAATGGGCATGGCTGTGTTCCAGTGAGATCTTATTTACCCAAACAAACAACAGCAACAAAAAAAATGGAGCAGGGGGATAAAAGGAGCTGGTTGTATATAGACTTGGATTGTGGTTTGCTGATTCCTGACGTATGATCATGTCATCTGCAAATAAAGACAGATTTAGTTCTTCTTTTTCCAGTCTGGCTGTATTGGAATATTTCTTTTTCATACCTGACTGCACTCTTTAAAACTTTCAGTATTGTCTAGAAACATGACGGCAGATATCCTTGTCTGGCTCCAGTTCTTAGGGGAAATACGTTCAATCTTTCTATTTAATTATAATTAATTATAATTTTAGTTATTGATCAAGATTAGGAAATTCTCTCTATTATTAATTTTGGTTTAATTGAACTAGCTTTTAGTTAGTTAATTTTCTTCTATTTTTTTCTGTTCTCTCCGGAAATTCCTTTCTATTCTAAATATTTTTAACACAAACGGATGTTGGATTTTGTTAATGATTTTTCTATATTAATTGAAAATATATAATTTTTAGCTTTTTACGATGAATTACATTGATTGGTTTTCAGATGTGAAGCCAATCTTGCATTCTTCTTAGTTGGCCTTTTTTATATTCTTGGATTTGATTTACTAAGATTTTACCTAGAAATTTGTTTTTGAAGATTTTATTTATTTATTTGAGAGAGAGAGCACAAGCAGGGAGGGGGTGCAGAGGGAGAGGGCAAAGCAGACTCCTTTCTGTGCAGGGAGCCTGACTCTGGCTCAGTCCCAGGACCCTGGGATCACGTATGACGTGAGCTGCAGGCAGATGCTTAACTGACTGAGCCACAGGTGCCCTTTTACTTGGAATTTTTGCATCTGTTTTCAAGAGCTATATTGGTCTGTAGTTCTCTTGTAATGGTTTTGGTATTAGGGTAATGCTGGCCTCATAAAATAATAAGTTGGGAAATATTTCCTTCTCTACTTTTCTGGAAGAGCTCAGATTTGGTATTAGTTTTTCTTTAAATGTTTCGTAGAATTCACCAGTGAACCTGTCGGGGCTTGGAGGAGTTTTTTTGTTTGTGAGTGTGTGTGTTTTTTTTTTTTTTTTTTGAATAGGCATAAAGATACTCAGATTACACATTTGTTCTTGAGTAGGCTTTGGTATTTTGTGTCTTCCAAGGAATTTTTCTTTAAATTGTTAAATTTGTAAGTATAATCTTGCTTGTAATCCTGCCTCATTTAAAAAATATCTGTACAGCTGTAATGATGTCCCCTCTCATGCCTGATAGTGACCTCTCTGGTTTTTCTGCAGTCTAAGTAGAAGTTTATTAATTTTATTCATATTTGCACAAACCACCTTTTGGTTTTACTGGTTTTTCTCCATTTTTCTATTTTCTACCTCATGACATCTGTTTTGATCTTTATCATTTCCTTTTTCTGCTTCCAATGGATACAATTTGCTCCTTTCTTCCTGCTTTCATGATGCAGAAGACCAGGTTACTGATTTGAGACCTTCTTTTCCAAGTGGGCCATTAGTAGTGTCAGCTGCACTCTACTTACTGCCTTAGTGGCCTGCCGCAAATTCTGACATGTCATGCTTTCATTTTTGTTCAGTTCAAAACACTTTCTAATTTCCCTCTTGATTTCTTCTTTGATCTATGAGTTATTGAAAAGTATTTAGTGTTTAATTTCGAGATATTAGGCGTTTTCCAGATACCTTTCTGTTACTGATTTCTAATTTAATTTCATTGTGGTTAGAGAACAGACTTTATATTACTTGATTCTTCTAAGTTTTCCTGTGATTTATTTTGTTGCTCAGAATATGGTTTACTTTGGTAAGCGTTCCATGTGCATTTGAGAAGAATGTGTATTTTGTTGTCTTTGAAATGTTCTATAAATATCAACTTAGTCAAGTTGATAGTGCTTTTTAAAGTCTGTATTCTTACTGATTTCCTATCTGCTTATTCTATTAATTATTGAGAGAAAAGGGTTGAAATTTAACAACTGGATTTGTGCACTATCTATTTTGCACCTTTGTTATTAGGTACATGATTGTTTAGGATTGTTACGTCCTCTTGATGAATTGACCTCTTTATCATTATGCATGACCTTTTTTATCTCTGGTAATAGTCTTTGCTCTGAAGTCCACTTTGTCTTGTATTAATATAACCACCCCACTTGTCTTTTGACTAGTGTTAGCATAGCATATCCTTTTATTTCTAACGTAACTTGTGTCAATTTAAAGATGTCTTGCTTTAAAAAAAAAAAAATTAAATCTGATAGCCTCTGCTTTCTAATTGGGATATTTAGACCACTTAATGTAATTATTTATATCGTTAGGCTTAAATATATTCTCTTGCTGTTTGTTTTCTATTTATCTCATTTCTTTGTCTTTTCCTCTTTTTTGCCTTCTTTCAAATTTATTAATTCTTATTCTATCTCCTGTTTGCTGTTAGATATAATTCGTGATCTGGACATATTTAAACAGTAGTAGTCGGTTATTTTGTAGAATGTTATTTGCCTTTGTTCAGTGTTTTCTCACGATTAGATTTGGGTTGTAGATTTTGTGAGTGAGGGGAGAATACCACAGAAGTGTAATACCCTTCTCATCATATGTATCAAAGGGTACATGATATCATCATGACATCTTATGGATGTTACCTAAATCTCTAGGTTTAGGTGCTATCTTCAAGGTTTCTTCACCCTAAAATTACTATTTTTTATCTTTTTGAGCTCTACTATTTATAAGAGCAGCCTACACTCAAGGGGAAGGAAATTAGGTTTCACGTCTTAGATGGAAGAGTATCAAATACTCCTCCGCACGCAGATATATAATAAAACCAGCACAATAACAAATAAATATTTTGGGGGGTCAGATGCTATGAAACTTTTCAAATACTCTGGTTCTCTCTTAAAGTTTTTCCCTAATTTTGGCAATCATCAGTGAATCTTGCCTGCAGCAATTATTACTCTGCTCTAAAGGAAATTTTTTAAATTTACCTAATTCTTTCTACATTAATTAATTGGCATTCTTTTACAAATAAAATTTATTATCTCTTATTTGCTTATTTATTTATGTCATCTTGGACTCATGGATATTTATTTTTTGTATTATAATCTAGTGCTAGATTTTTACTCAGATCTTCTACTTTTAGCTACTGGATGTTCTTTTAGTTTAGCTTCTGATTACTTGATATTTTGTTGTTGTTTGTTTAAGTACTTCCTCACGTTTGGTACTATGAGGTGTTCCTGCCTTCTCTTGGATTTCCCCTGACCTAGTACTACCATCAGCCGTTTTTCCAAGGAACCCTAGTTCTCTTTTCTGGAGGATGGTATTTAGGAACGAAGATCTGGGTACTGGTAAGCTTTTTTTTTTTTTTTTTTTTTTTTTTTTTTTACTGAAACGTCAGTACTTAGGTTCTCTTGGTGTAGACAGGGCCAGGAGATATATGTATTCATACTAACCTGTAAATACACCTATCTCTGTGCTTATTTCTCTATTTCTGTATATATTAAAATAAGCATTAGTTTATATTGGCATGTCTAATTGAGCACTACAGGATTAATTCCAGCATTTCCCTCTCGCATATTCATAACTGCTTTCTTTGATAGTGAGAAACTTGGCCCTCTTTGTCTGTGGCATATTTATAGTTCATATTTGTTCAACCTTGTTATACACATAAAATATTTCCAGAGGTTCCCATACTACTGTGAGAAACATTTTTCAGCTAGAGTGCAGCGTTTGTGTAAAATTTTTCTATTGGTGGCCTTATGATATGCAGTCAAAACACTATTTTGCAGTTACCTATGTCAGCTCTTTTCTTCCTCACCCTCTTAAGCATGGTCATGTTATTGGTAATACTCTTAGTTTCTTTTGTCAGTCTGCATTCCATCCTGGTTGCCCACACATTCTAGATAATATATTTTTTAAAATTTTCATTAAAGTTTGTTCTTTGTGCTGTACAGTTCTAAACGGTCTGATGAATGCTTAGTCATGTTCTCTGTATCAAAGTACCATACCCTAAAAACTCTGTCATGCTGTTCCTTTACAGTCAACTCCAGCCCCTTACCTCTTTTTAAAAATAAAGTTACTTATTAATTATTTCATGGATCTTTCTAGAGTATTTTGTTACTAAAATAAACCACAGACTATTATTATTATTTTTTTTTTTAAGATTTTATTTATTTATTCATGATAGTCACAGAGAGAGAGAGAGGCAGAGACACAGGCAGAGGGAGAAGCAGGCTCCATGCACCGGGAGCCCGATGTGGGATTCGATCCCAGGTCTCCAGGATCGCGCCCTGGGCCAAAGGCAGGTGCCAAACCGCTGCGCCACCCAGGGATCCCAAACCACAGACTATTAAAATCAATTTTTCAGAGTCACTTTTGGCATGAAAAAAAATAGGTTAGCCAGGGCTGGAGTCATTAAGTTTTGTTAGGCTGAAATCAGCAGGAGGGAAATTAAGTTAAGACCATTGCTTTGTTTTCTTTTTGTTTTAAAATGTTAAAAGGTCTTTGATGTCTTTCTAGAGAATATTTTTGTCTCTCAAAATAGGCATCTCTAATTTTCCTATCCATTGTAGAGCAGTTGAAGATGATTGAATGATAGTTAACCAATTTAAAAAAGAAAATTGAAGGTCACTGGTTAGCGATGACTGTCCAAAGCCTGCCACTATTAACATTTCAAAATTCTCCTGCACTGTAATGACATAGCTTAGCTGTTATCCCATTTTCTTTCCTCTTTTAACACTTTTGCACTTTTTCTCTTTTCCCATTATGTTCATTGTATGTTCGTTTATTCATTGAGCTTTATATATTTAGTCCTGCCTATGCATGTGTCACTGGACTCTAGATTTTACTCTATTTTAGCCTTTTTACAACTAGCCTTAATATAAAATTAAAATATTTTTTAGTGTTAGTTGTATTTATTAAATATATTTTGGTGTTCATTTAAAATGTATATGGACTGAATATTTTGTTCTTCACTGAGATGAAAAAAACAAATTAAGTTGCTTTTTATATGATTTGTTTAGTATGCATGTGAATCGGTGGTCATCAAGAGAAAAAGCTTTTCCTACTCTTGTATTTCCTTACTTGGTAGTTTATAATCTGTTATTCTGCCTCAAGTGGAATTGCACTAAAACTAATGTGAACATAGGAGGATTTAACTTTTTTGTGAAGACCCCTTCTCCCACTCCCCCAGCAGCTCAGCCTCATTGGAATATTTCACACTATTTTAAAAACATGTTAAACCTAAAGCCCATGTGTTGTAGCTTGAATATGTTTCTTCTTGTTAATATGTTAGTGGAGTAAAACAAAAACAAAAATGAATAACTAGTCCTTGTTTTTGTACAGTGGTTCTCGGTAGGTGAAATTACCTTGGGTGTTCAGGCCTACAGCCCCCGAGGTAGCTCGCGCATTCACATTCTAGACCCTGTACCGCCTTTCACCTTCACTGCAGAGGCTATTTCCGTGCACCTCTGAGGATACGAGGATGGAGTGAGCCGTAGAGGGTGCCCTGCCCGTAGGATGGGGCGCCTGCAGTGTCTGCGGCTGGAATGCAGATGTAACTGCATTATTTCTCTGTGGCCCGTGAGAGAACGCACTTTCCATGGTGCTCTGATGCCTGAATCCGTAATCTGTAACCCATCGGAAACTGTGCTGTGGACCTGGCTCGCCCAGAGAGTAGCATCATGCCAAGGTCTTGTGCCCAGGGCAAGTGTTGGGGATAATTTGTTTCCAGATGAGGTGTTTTACAGAACAAGAATGTTCCTTGACACATGTTCCCTATTTAGTTACACGTATTTGTCATGCCTCAGCACCTCTAAGATGGGTCTCACTGCAACAGACAGAGAATTTTATGTGTCTATCTAAGCTTTAAAGCCAAGAATATTTTGCAGTTGGTCTGGCTGGTCCACAGTTAGAAAAAGGGACCGTGTGCGGCGTTCATGTAGAGATGGTGACTGCCTCTTCACCAAGCAGTTGTATAACTTCGTTTCCTTATTTCCATGCAGAGCAAAGCTCCTGGTGAGTAAAGGGGGATGCTGTACAGTTTTGTTTCCATTGCATAGACTCTTCTTAAACCACTGAAAACATTGAGAAATCATTGCACTATTTTAATAGAACCGGTGCCATTATTCTTGGTAATTCTTTACTGTCTTCCTCTCTTTTTCCTCCATCTTCCCTCCACCTATTCCCTTCTCTGTGGCTCCCCTTCCTACCTTTACCCTCTTTTTCCCTCCCTTTCCAATTTTTTTCTCAACCACTGGGTTAGGGTAGTTTATCTGTGTTTTTACTGGTGGATTGCTGAAAGGGCGTATAAGACCTAGCCCTCTCCCCTTCCTTTTGGTCTTCTCCTAGAGCTTCCTTCACATGACCGTAATTTCTTACCCATGGTAATCCTGAACTTTCTACTGAAGCATCATGAACCTGTCTATTAGACGTAGAAGGGGCGTGGGGAAAAGTCCTTCCAGGTAATGATTTCTTCAAACACTTTATCTAAGGTGACTACTAGATGGATATTCACTCTGGTATTATCTGACTTGGTCAGTCAGGCTCGTGGTCGGGAAATCTTTGATGCTTTGGTTTGGAGAGAGAATAGAAACAACCAATAGTATACTCAGATCAGTAGCATCTCCTCCCATGTCCTGCTACCTTAACATGGGAATGCGACATGATACTGCTCTGACTCTGCGTTTAGGGTTGCCCTGAAAGAGTTCCTCATGGAGCATATGTGTAGTGAAATCACATAGATCTTTCTTTTAAATTTGAGATTCAAACCAAGAAGCAACGTAGCCCAGTGTATTAGTCAAGGTTCTCCAGCAAACAGAACCATTGAGGGTGGGTGTTTGTGTATAGAATAGAATAGCATTTATTTATTTTATGTATATATGTTTTGTATGTATAAAGAGCTTTATTATGAGGAATTGGCTCATGTGATTAAGGAGTTTGGCAGGCTCAAGATTAACAGTGCACCAGCAGGCTAGAGACGCAGGAGAGCTGGAGGCGCAGATGAACTCCTAAGGCAGTCTGCTGGAGAAAGTCCCTTCTGCCTGGGGAAGCTGGTCTTCTTGATCTGTGAATGGCTTTCAACTGATTGGATGCAGCCCACCCACATTATGGAGGGCAGGGTGCTTACTCAAATTACACAAACTTAAATGTTAATCTCATCCAAAAACACCTTCCAAGTGGTTTTATAAAATGAATCATGACAACCAGATGTATTTGGAATTCCATGATATTTGGGTCAGTCTTTTATTTTTTAAGGGTCTCTTTGTATAAACATTTAGTTTCCAAAGTAACAATTAGCCAGCTTTAACCGGCGCTTCAGCTGGCTGCCTATGTTCTTGTCACAACCCTTTTTTGCTTGGTTTTACTATATATTCTTAGCTGTGTGTAGGGGCGAGTGGATCTGGAAAATATTATTGATTGATGTGTACTTCCTTCTGCTCTTGGTCTTAAATTCCTTTAAAAATTGGTTAAGGAACTGAGACATTGTTGAAAAGATGCTATTTTGTGGAATGTTTTCTTCTCTAAGTTGGATCAGCTAAAAGCAAGCACACAGAAACCATCTTAAAGCACAAACATGTAAATGTTCTCCACTGAAAGCCTGCGTTGCCATTTTATATTTAGCTTTGACCCCAGTAGGCCAGTGAGGTCCCACAGTGATGCATGCTGACGTGCACCCTCGCTGCTCTAGTCTCAGTCAAGGAAAAGTTTCTTTTAGGCAGGGGAAAAACTGGACGGAATGCCAGAAGTCTAATTATAACTCTCTGGAGAGCCAGACGTACATAAACTAAGTTTTTAGTGAGCAACACATCTGACTTAAAGTGAAAGCATTTTCTAAAAGAACTTCTTTTCCTTCTTGGTTTATAATAATGAGTATAAACCCAAATTAATTTAAGTTTTTTGTGGAGAGCTGAGACAGTCATTGATTTTTCTCTTTTAGCTCTCTCTGCAGTTAAATGATAATAGCCGTTGTGAAAGCTAGAAAGAACTCCCTCCTCTCCCAGTATCCCGATGATGAGCTGTGAGCCTGTTTTGCTGCTCAAATAGGTTTTGTTTCCATAAGAGGAAAAGACAAGTAGTTTGAGACCCTGGCTGTGGATCGGCTGGTCACTTCTAGAATTCGTTTTTCCTGGACTCTTCCTCTTCCTCAGGATGCTTGCACCAGTGTGCTCAGGCAGTTTGAAGAATCAATCAAAATAAGCCAGCCTCTACGGAATCAGGGAGTTTGTGGGCAGAGACTAACGTTACCTCAACAGCTGTTGTGGTCTAAATGTATTTTTTATCATGATACTCTATGTTGTTGTTAGTTTCTTTTGCTTGTGGATCTAGAAACATTTTATAGGCAGCAATTCTTTAGAATAGTAAAGGAAAGCAGTCGTCATCCTTACGCCCAACAAAGGGCTGTGCTTCTTTGAACACAAGTCTAGATTTCTAGTTGGGTAAATTCATAATGAATGACTTGGTTGCAGGGTTCCTAAGTGGGGCGCACATAAGAGTCACCGGGGAGGCATGGGAAAAAATACAGATCCAGGGTTTTCCCCGCCCACGGAGTAAGAATCTGGGGGGTGGGGGTGGGGGGTGGGTGGGTGCCGTAGGGACTGAGGAGGTATGTTAGGAAATAGCATTTCAAACAGGATCCTGAGCAGATCCTCATGCAACTTGTCTGGCATCAGATCCCCAGACTCTGGCAGTTTTTCCAGAAAGTCTCAAAACTGAAATAAGAAACTGCAGTTCTGGTCCACAGCTGCTAAAACTGTTTCGGATTAGGAAAGGGAAGGGCAAACAAAGAACACAGTAGTTCCAGAGACTAATCTGCGGAGCCTGCGTGCCCTGGAAAGGCCATTGTGAACCCCGCCAGCGTTTCCTCCCCCGCCTTATCGTCCCCATCTGGCGACTCCCCTAGCTGCCCCTGCGTTCAGTGTCACATCTTCCCTAGGAGGAAGACAGGGCTGTGTGGAAGAGGCCGCTGCCGTCTGCACATCACTCCACAGGCTTTTTTTAACAGGCCACTTCCCTTGCAAACTCATCTGAGAAAGGGTTTCAAAAGAACAATGGGATGTAAGTTTAGGCTTCAGGGTCTGAGTCATGTTTCCCTTTTAGCTCCAGATCCTCTTTACATGTATTTGTTGCAGGCTCTTTTAGTCCTGGATAGATTTTAATAATATGTTTCTTCTTATATAAGAAGGATTATGAAATAAAGCAGGACGTGGGACTCGGAGTCGGAAGTCCCGGCCTCTGGTTGTTACCGTGTGCCTGTAGACGCTAGCCTGTCGGACGGGTCCCCTAACCGGGAGTGCCAGGGACCCACGGAGTGCTCCAAGGGTGCTGGCAGACGGCCCACGGTTTCCACAAGAACGGACAGTTTGTTGAATTCCCAGCAGCACCCTGTTCTTACCCTTTAGTTCCTGGTTCCCTTCTGCTTTGTTAGTGATCAGAACGTTGGTGGGAAGAAGTACGGCGTCTGCTTTGTTCTTCTAGGCTCTGCCTGAGGCCTCCATCCTGCAGGCCAGGCTGCCGTGCTGCTCAGAGAAGTACCCCAACAGGTCCAGTTGCCCTCTAGCCGACTAGTGACCCGAAGCGCAAGCCGCAGCCTACCCTCGGGTCTGTGCGGGCCGACAGAGCCGCGCCGCCGCTGGCGGTCTCCTCTGCGCCCTGCTGGTCGGCCCCTTGGGAGAATTTCATACTCCGGATCCCTTCCCAGCCCACCTTTGACTTCTCAGGAAAAGCATATATCTTCCCTGTAGACCTGTGGCCAGAGGGTGGGGTACTTGTGGTTCTGGAGCCCACTTGCTTAACCAGATTATACGGGAACTTAGAAGTTGACACCAAGGCCCTCTGGCTCCCTACTCTGCTGTGCTCCGGCTCCCTACCCAAGTGAGGCGAAGGCTTATGTCAGACGTGGTGACTCATGTGTAGATGAATGGCCACTGTGTGCTCCATCCCTGCCATCATCTCTTTGTTTCTCTGCTGAGCCCGTGCTGCAGTGCCCTGCAGGTTCATTGATATGCGTGTCTCTGGCATCTGTTCCTGAGAGCTGAGGGAGCCTCCTGACTGGAAGGGCCCGTGTTTCTTCTTTATCAAGGCAGGATTCCCAGCTTGCTTGCTTCTCTCCAGGCAGTGCCTCGTTCCTCTGGCTCTTTCTTCACGCAGTTTAGGCAGGGGACACAGATAGAGGGGAAGGGGGACCTTAGCTGGGTTGGTCTGGGAACCGTGTAGATGGAAATGGGTCAGATAATCTGTGGCAGATCTAGGACAGCAGTCTCAATTTCTTGGTCAGGTCTACCTATGTAGAAAACCTTCGCCAGATAACTACTATTTATGGCATGGGACAGGTGTCTGGAAGTAGATCTGTCCCATGTGTGACCTTTCTTAATTTTGGTCGTGTCTCCTCCTCCTCAAGTCCTGCCGATTCTACGTAACTGTTGGGTTTTAAGGTTATCCCTGTGCCTCTGATAATGTGTGGTCAGTATCACTACGCTGGGGATAACCTGGCCCTCATGCGTTGTAGCAAAGCTTTACCTTTGAACCATCTTAGAGCCATTTAGCATTTGGGAAATAAGTGGTTCAAAGAATTCTTCAACTTTTTTTTTTTTTTTTTAAATTCTCTCTTGATACATTTCTTGTCAAGCACACATACAGATGAAACCAAGCAAATGTTAATTTCTTTCACGGATTCCGCGGGGATAAGAAGGAACCGTACACAATACGGTGTAATGGAAGGAGTGTTCAAGTTGGAGTCTGAGGACCCAACTCGGGTACTAGCTTTATCAGTTAGTTGTAGACCAGAGGCAAGTCAGTTGGCCTCTTCATTCATCAGTTGGAAATGATACCCCTGACATTGGTATTCTAGAGGGTGATCCAAGGAATAAAGTGGAATCATTTTCACTACCCTCCTCGCCTCTTGAACTGTGATATCTCTGTCCTTGGTTTCAAGAATAAGGAATAATGCCATTATACTAAGCCACTTCAAAGCTTGATGCCTCTGGAAATACAGAATTCATTTCATATTTTTCAAAAAAAGTAAGCCCAGCGGAAGATGGAGTGACAACTGCTGCTCCTAGAATAACATTAAAAGCATAGAGGAGATAAAAAGCAGGAGACAGTGTGAGGCTGAGCCATATTCAGGTGGCCTTCCCATCAGCGCATGTGTCCTTTCGCAGCTCCTTATTCTCTCCTCCGTGCCCTCATGTCTGGGTTGACATGGCTGTTCTGCAGGGTATGAGGTACCTCCAGGCAGAAAGCATTGACTCTCACAGTGAACCAAGCAGTGGTACCTTTTGCTTATTAAAATAAAATCAGAGCCTTTGGGTATTGTTTACAGAAAAAAAGGGAAAAAGAGGTTTCCCTCTTGGATTTTAGCTTTGGCTTGACACTGAGCTGGTATAGTTTCATAATTACTGTCAACTTGAGAACAACCAGCTTAAAGTCAAGTCTTCTCCTTAATATAGTCAGAAATGTTATATTGTATATTTTTATAATTCCTCTGTCATCTCTGCTCACTTGCAAAGCAGCCCGCCAGGACTGGACCTCAGTGTCTACATTCTCGGAACTCCTCCATTAACCCAGCTGGGATTAAATACCATTGGACTAGAAGACCAAGAGCCTTTGCCAGCTATGAATTCAAGCATATTTTGATGCTCAGAAATCTGGAATTTCTGGATTTGATATAGAATGAATTATCATTTTTATATTTTCATTCTTTTTCTTGCCACCTTTTAATGTTCTCTTTTTCAGTTCCCCTCACCCTCCCTCTTTGTTTCTTTCCTTCCCTTTTCTTTTGTAGCCTACCTCTCCTTCACCTGCCTTAGAACTTAGATTGAATTCTCTTGGGATTTTCATTTATATTATTCCACTCATGGTATTTAGGGTTAATATATTTCGGGCCTCAAGTCTCAAGCCATTCAATTTATTTATTTATTTTTTTTATTTTTTATTTTTTTTTAAGCCATTCAATTTAAAACTTACTGTTCCTTGGGCCACAAGAAATGCATTCATCCTCTATATAGCAAATATAGTAATGATAATAATAAGATAATATTCAAGTGACAACTTGACAACTTAATATAATTAATATAATAATATAATTAATATTAGTGAAAGAAGGATAAAAAGTTTCTAATAATAAGATAAGATAATACTCAAGTGACAACTTAATTGACAACTTACTATAATTAGTATTCAGTTATTAGTGAAAGAAGGATAAAAATTTTCTAATATTTTGCAGTTGGGAAAAATGAAGGGTACACAATCACACTGAAAGTCAATAGGCGCATTAAAAATAGGGACCAGATTACTTTTTTTTTTTTTTAGGGCCCAGATTACTTGATAGTAGTTTATAGCTTTGGCATATAGAAGAGCTTTGAAAATGGAAATACAAACACAACACTGAGTGGTTACCTGTATACTGGAATGAGTCACCGGTTCTTTTGGTTGAAAAAACACTGTCATTTCTACGTGAAGCAGTTAAGTCCTAGGAAATCATGGAATCCAGAAATGCCAGTTTCCTAATTTATAGTGAGAGCTACATTGTCAGAAGAAATACTAAATGAGCAAAGACAGTGAGGCGGGGTTTGAGTCCTGGCTCCTTAGCCAACTGTGTCATACACTCTCTGGGTTACCGACATGTCAATTACCATACTGTATTGAAATTGTGGCTCTCTCCTCCACTTTACAGTCAATAACATTTCCAAAAACTTCTTGCATCTCAGGTATGATGTTGGGAATTGGAGGCACAACGATGAATAAGAATGGCTGAAATAACAAAAAATAAAAAGAGCAATAATGCTAGTTTGGAGTGACATCAACAAGAGGTAGAACCTAGGCTAGAGGAAGCTCTAGGCTCATGTTCTCCCATGGAAACATTGAAAAAAACAAACCAACTTTGTAAGAGCTTTGGAAAACAGTTGAAGGTTTATAGCAACCAAATAAATGCCCAGTCAAGAAAAAAAACAACAACAACAATCTTCAAAATGGTAGGAAAGTTTGATCACATTTTTACTTTTTCCCCCATGACAGTCTCTCCCCATCCTTATCCCTCTTCCCCCATCCCTTAAATTGGAAGGAAAGCAAACCTGATTTGCAGATGTTTTGGCACATTTATTCTAACTTCTCTGAGGATAACTGAAGGATTGACATGAGGTGCTTTTCTTTGTCTCACATAACCTGGAATGCCGGTGGGAAAAGAAATAGACACTGCTTATAAAAGCTACAAGGGAACTACAAACCCACAATTGCTGGAAGAGATTCTGGATAAAGATACACAATATGCTGTCTTAGAAGAGAAGCTGTGATAAGACTAGGAGATTAGGACCTTCAGGGCAACAGCATTCCATCTTAGGGTGATCCCTGTACTCAGAGCAAAACCAACTAAGAAAGGGTAGAAGGAGTGCCCCTGCATGGAGCCAGTCTACAAAGATTTGGGAAAGGTGGCTGTTCTCTTTTGTGTGTGTGTGTGTGTGTGTGTGAGAGAGAGAGAGAGAGAGAGCTCTTGGCATTCAAGGAAGTCTTTATCAGAACAGGAAATACCTGTCAGAACATTAGCTGAAGAGAAGGTAAAGAAACCTCAGTGACCAGGCTCAAAAAGGAATAGTGTTTGAGGGGAAAAAAATTGGAACTCTCAAAACAGAGTGCTACAGTTTTCAGCAATAATTGAACACACACACACACACACACACACACACACACACAGAGGAGGAAATCCTAGAGAAGAAGAAACTGATTTCCTGAGTAATAGTTTTATAATAGTTTAATGCTCAATTTTCAAAAAAACCTGCAAAACATACAAATAAACATTCAACAAAGTGAATGAAAAGAAACCTAGACATTAGATTTAGTAGAAAAAGACATTAAATAATTTATCTTTAATATGCTCAGAGAGCTAGGGGAAAACATGGAATCAGGAAAACATTATTGGAGCATCAAAGTACAACAGAGAGATAGAAATTGTAAAAAGGAATAAAAATAAATTCTGGAGTTGAAAAGTATAATAACTGAAATGAAAAATTCACTGGAGAAGATAAACAGCATATTTGAGCAGGCAAAAGGAAGAATCAGTGAACCAGAAGATAGGGTGATATAAATTATCAATCATGTCTGAGGAGCAGAAAGAAAAGAGAATGAAAAGTGAACATAGCTGGTATTATTTTGCTAGGCTGCCATAACAAAATGCCAGAGATTGAGTGGCTTAAACAACCAAAATCTATTTTTTCACAGTTCTGGAAGGTAGAAGTCCAAGATCAAGGTGTCAGCAGATTTAGTTCCTTTTGAGGCTTCTCCTTGGTGTGTACATGGCCACACTCTTGCCATGTCTTCACATAGTGTTTCCTCTACATGCTCGTCATTCTATGTGTCCTAATTTCCTGCTTACATAAGACATGAGTCAGATTGGATTAGGACTCCTAATAGCATCGGTTTAATTTATCACCATTTTAAGGGCTCTGTCTCCCCATCTACTCATATTCTGAGGTACTGGGGGCTGGGACTTCAAAACATAAATCTTGGTCAGGGAGAAGGGGGTGGGACATACAATTCAGCTGATAACAGAGCCTGATGGACTTGTGGGACACTGTCAAGTGGACCAACATGTGCTTTATGGGAGTCCCAGGAGAAGAGAGAGAAAAGGAGGCAGAATGATTTCTTTTTTTTTTGAGAAATAATGGCTGAAACACCCCCCCCACACACAATTGGTGAAAGTCATGAATCTACAAATTTAAGAAGCTTCATGCACTCCAAGTAGGATAAACCTGAGTGGAGTCATCCTGAGATGCATTATAGTCAAACTGTCAAAAGCCAGAGACAAAAGAAAATCTTGAAAGCAGCAAGACAGAAGTGATTATCAGTAGGAATCATCAATAAAGTTATCAGCTGATGTCTTTCCAGAAATGTTGTAAGCTAGAAGACTGTGAGATGGCATATTTAAGGTGTTGAAGGAAGAACACTGTATTTTTTTTAAGATTTTATTTATTTATTCATAGAGACAGAGAGAGAGAGAGAGAGAGAGGCGCAGAGACACAGGCAGGGACACAGGCAGAGGGAGAAGCAGGCATCATACAGAGAGCCTGACGTGGGACTCAATCCAGGGTCTCCACGATCACATCCTGGGCTGCAGGAGGCACTAAACTGCTGCACCGGAAACACTGTAAACTGAAATTTTTAGATCCACCAAAACTGACCTTCAGAAATGAGGGAGAAATTAAGACAGTTTCAGAAAACCCGAGGGAGTTCATTATCTGTTCTACATAAAAATATTAAAGGGAATCCTTCAAGTTGAAATGAAAGAAAACACTAACTCAAATCTGTATGAAGATACAAAGATCTCCAGTAGAGATAATTACACAAATATAAAAGCTAGTCTTATTATAATTTTGGTACGTAACTGCACTTTTAATTTTCTACAGAATCTAAAAGACAATGCATAAAAATAATTTTAAATCTATGTTATTGATAAGGCATACAACCTGTAAAGATGTAATTTGTGTCAACAATAACATAAAGGGAAGGACAGAATAGAATTTTTGCGTACAGCTGAAGTTAAGTTGGTATCAGTTCAAATTTCTTCTCATTTAGGATGTTATAATAAACCCATGATAGCCACTATATATATATATTTTTTTTAATAATAAATTTATTTTTTATTGGTGTTCAATTTGCCAACATACAGAATAGCACCCAGTGCTCATCCCGTCAAGTGCCCCCCTCAGTGCCCATCACCCATTCACCCCCACTTCCCGCCCTCCTCCCCTTCCACCACCCTTAGTTCATTTCCCAGAGTTAGGAGTCTTAACCACAAGGATTATACCTATAGAGTTTACACTGAAGAAAATGAGAAGGGAATCAAAATGTGTCACTCCCCAAAAACAAAACACTGAAAAAAAAGCAGCAGTGGGGGATCCCTGGGTGGCGCAGCGGTTTGGCGCCTGCCTTTGGCCCAGGGCGCGACCCTGGGGACCCAGGATCGAATCCCATGTCGGGCTCCCAGTGCATGGAGCCTGCTTCTCCCTCTGCCTATGTCTCTGCCTCTCTCTCTCACTGTGTGCCTATAATAAATAAAAAATAAAAAATAATTAAAAAAAAAAACAGCAGTGGAAGAAATGAGGAACAAAAAACAATACATACAGAAAGCAAGTAGCAAAATAGCAGATACAAGTTCATTATTAGTTAATTACATTATAAATGGATTAAACTCTTCATCAAAGGCAGAGATTGACAGGATAAATAAATGATTCAGCTGCTTGCTATCCATAAGACACTCCCTTTAGATCTAAACACAGTGGGCTGGAAGGGTGAGAAAATACATTCTGTGCAAATAGTAACCAAAAGACAAAATAGACTTTAAGTCAAAAACTGTTACAAGAGGCAAAGAATGTCAGTAATAGTAAGATAATATATAACAGTTACAAATGTGTGCATCAGACACTTGAGCCCCATAGTATATGAAGCCAACATTGGCAGGATTGGAGGGAGAAATAGTTCAACAATAATTGGAAATTTTAGTGCCCACTTTTGATAATGGATAAACAAGATAAAAGATCAATAAGGAAATACAGGACTTGAACAATATAATGAACCACTTGGACCTAACAAATACAGGACACTATACTCAGCAACAGCAGAATACACATTTTTCACAAGTACACATAGAACATTCTCTAGGATTGATTATATATTAAGCCAAACAAGTCTTAATTTAAAAAATTAAACCATATAAAGTATCTTTTTGAGTCACAATGGAATGAAACTAGAAGTAAATAACTAAAACTAGAAAATTCACAGATAGATGGAAATGAACACACTCGTAACCAATGGAGCAAAGATGTTACAAAGTAAATTAGAAAATACCTTGAGACAAATGAAAACACAATATACCAAAATTTATGGGATTCAGAGAAAGCAGTATGAAGACCTAAAGCACATAAAATTTCAATATAGAAAGGCCTAAAATCAATAGCAATGTTATACCCTAAGAAACTGGAAAAAGAAGAATAAACTAAACCCCAAACCAGCATAAGATAGGAAATCTTAAAGATTAGAGCAGAAATTAATAAAAAAGAGAATAGAAAAATAATAGAAATCAATGAAAATAAAATACTTCTTTGAAAAGATAAAATTGATGAAGTTTAACTAGATTGACTAAGAAAGAAATAAGGTTTGAATTACTAAAATCAGAAAAGAAAGTGGGGGGGTAACAACTGATTTTACAGAAATAGGATTATGAAAGAATACTGTGAACAGGTGTATAACAGCAAATTGACAAGTGGCCAGAAACAAGCAATACCAAAACTTAATCATTAAGAACTAGAAAATCTGAATAGATTTATGACTAGTAAGGAGATTGAATCCATAATCAAAAACAAAGAAAAACTCTGACCAGATGACTTCACTGGTGAATTCTACAAACATTTAAAGAAAAACATCAATCTTGTCAAACTATTCCAAAAAATTGAAGAGGATTCCTTCTAATTCATTCTGTAAAGCCAGCATTACCCTGATATGAACACCTGACAAAGACACTGTAAGAAAACCATAGACCAGTATTCCTTAATAGTGACTCAAAAATATTACAAAAAGTATTAGCAAACTAAATTCCATAACATATTTGAAGGACTGTACACCATGAGTGAATGGAATTTGCTTCCAGAATGCAAGAATTATTCAACATATGAAAATCAATTAAGGTAGTAACCAGATTAATAGAATAAAATCAAAGAACCACATGATCATCTCAATTGATGCGGTAAAAGCATTTGACAAGATTTAGCACCCTTCATAACAAAAGCACAATAAGTTAGGAGTAGAAGAAACATCCTCAACATGGTAAAAAAAAAAAAACCAAAAAAACAGCAAACCATATATATATAGAAGTCACTCACACACACACACACACACACATATGTGAAAAACCCATAGCTAATGTCATAAGTAATGGTGAAAGACTGGATTTCCCCTCAGATCAGGAACAAGACAAGGATACCTACATTCATCATTTCTATTCTACATAATTTTGGAATTTCTAGCCAGAGTGGTTAGACAACAGAAAGAAGTAGAAGGTATCCATATTGGAAAAGAAGAAGTAAAACAATATTGGAAAGAAAGAAGTAAAATTATCTCTATTCATAATGTGATCTTATTCGTAGGAAACCTTAAAGATTACTCCAAAAACAAAAGAAGAAAAAAAAAGGAAGGGATAAAGGATAAAGGGATAAACGGAGTAGCCTAGAGCTAATAACAAGGCAGACAAAACAAAAAAACCCTGCAACATATAAAAAATAATTTTCATTTCTACACATTAACAGTGAACATACAGAAAAGGAAATTATGAAAACAATCCTATTTATAATAGCAACAAAAATAAAATATTTAGGAATAAATTTAATCCAGGAAGTGAAAGACTCATACCCTGAAAACTGCAAAACGTTGTTGAAATTAAAGAAGATACAAATAAGTGGAGTAAATTCTGGGTTTATGGATTAGAAAACAAAATTGTTAACACTACCCAAAGGAATCTACATTTCCATGTAGTCTCTTTCAAAATCTCAAAGTTGTTCTTTTCTGAAATATAAAAAACCATCTTGAAATTTATATGGAATCTCAAGGGACCCAAAATTGCTGAAGTCATCTAGAAAAAGAACAAAATTGGAAGACTCACATTTCCTGTTTGCAAAACATACTATGAAGCTACAGTAATTAAAACAGTGCGGTGCTGGCCTAGTGGAGGCATGTGAGCCAGTGGAGCAGAATAGAGAGCCCTGAAATAAACTCTCGCATGCAGGATGAACTAATCTTCAGCAAGGGTGCTAAGACTGTTGAATGGGGAAGAATAGTCTTTTCAAAAAATAGTGCTGGGAAAACTAAATATGCACATTCTAAATAATGAATTTGGGCCCTTACCTTACATGAAAATAAAATAGATGAAAGGCTATTAAATATAAGATCTAAAACTAAAATTCTTTGAAGAAAACATTGGGGAAAATCTTCATGACATTGGATTTGGCATGCCGTGGATAGGACACCAAAAGCACAGGCAGCAGAAGAAAAAATATATTGGACTCCATCAAAATTAAAAACTTTTGTGAACTGGGGCACCTGCGTGGCTCAGCGGTTGAGTGTCTGCCCTTATCTCTGGGCGTGACCCCGGGTCCTGGGATCGAGTCCCACGTCGGGCTCCCTGCATGGAGCCTGCTTCTCCTTCTGCCTGTGTCTCTGCCTCTGTGTGTCTCTCATGAATAAATAATATCTTAAAAACTTCTGTGAATCAAAGGACACTATAAAAGAGTAAAACAGAATGGGAGAAAATATTTGCAAAACATATATATATATATATATATATAATAAAGGATTGAGATCCAGAATAAAGAACCCCTACAACTCAACAATGAAAAAACAACCTACTTAAAAAAAAAAAGGCAAAGGATTTAAATAAACATTTCTCCAAAGAGGATCTACAAATGACCAATAAGAACATGAGTAGATGGGCAACATCTTCCAGTTTAGGAAAATGCAAATCAAAATAACAGTGAGATACTACTTCACACTCATCAGGATGGCTATTATTAAAAGTAAAAAACAAAACCTGGAAAATTAGAAATTTTGGTGATGATGTGGAGAAGAAGTTAGAACCCTCATGGGCATTGCTGATGGGGTCATAAAATGGTGTAGCGCAGCAGTAAAGTTTAGCAGTTCCTCAGTCACACATAGAATTACCATATGGTCCAGGAATTAAACTCTTAAATACGTACACAAAAGAGTTGAAAGCCAGGACTCTGATGCCTGTACTCCGTGGTTCATAGCAGCATTATTCACAGTAGCCAAAAGGTAGAAACACCCCATCTGTTGATGAATGATGGACGGGTAAACAAGAGGCGGTAAATACGCGCTAGGATTCCGCTTGCATGCGGCACCTAGAATAGGCGAATTCATAGAGCCAGCACCTGGGGTTTGCAGGAAATGGGGAGTCTCTTTAATTGGTATACAGTTTATGTTAGGATGATGAACAACTTGTGGAAATGGATAGTGGCAGTTGTTGCACAACATCTGGAATATCCTTAATGCCACCAAATTATATGGAAGTGGTTAAAGTGGTGAATTTTGTGTTATGTATATTTTACCAGAATAAAATAAAAAAATAGTAATGATAAGAATGTGGAAAAACTGGACCACTCCTGTATATTATACGTAGAAAAGAAAGGGTATAAGGGGAGGAGCACCCTGTCTTCACATTCAGCTTCGATGTCTTGTTGAGATGAAAATACCACATTCAGTAAAGAGAAAATCTTTATGTCACCCTGACTCTCATTTTCTCAACCTACTAACCTTCAGTTGGGTCGGGAGAGCAGACACTCCCCACTGCTGAGGTATTCAGAACAGCTCCACAGTGGCAACAACCCAGCTATCTTAACGAGTGAGTGGTTAAACTGGTACGTCCATGCCTAGCACTACTATGCAGCAATGGGAAGAAATGAACTGTCCTCACACCTCAGTTGGGTGAATCCAAAGGGCATTATGCTGAATGAAAGTCAATCTCAAAAGGTCACCTATGGTGTATTTCCATTTATATGTATTATTTATATGTCTCTAAGTGACAAACTTGTGGAGATAGATCAGTGGTTGGTAGGGGTAACAGATGGTGAGGGGGTAGATGTGACTGTAAGGGGTCATGTGAGGAGATCTTCGTGATGATGGAACAGCTAGGTGCCTTTTTTAAAATAGTTCTGTGTATTAATTGTGGTAATTACAGGAATCTTCCCATGCAATAAAACGACATAGAACCATACACGTCTTTTCTACACGTCAGTTTTCCAGTTTTGATAATTGTGCTATAATTCTGTACGATAGAACCAATGGAGGAAATTGGGTGAAAGATTTACTGAAAAATTTTAAAAAGATTTTGAGAGAAAGATGGGGCAGAGCAGAGGGAGAGGGACAAGCAGACTCCACAGTGAGCACAAGCCCAACATGGGGCTTGATCCCAGGACCCTGAGATCATGACATGAGCCAACATCAAGAGCTGGATGCTTAACAGACTGAGCCATGAGGGCACCCCAGATTTTCTGAATTTTAATGACCACATACTGAAACCATAATATGCTTTGGACGTACCACAACTGTCCTAGAGGGGAGTCTTAAATTTGGTTAGGAGGTTTTGAATAGAAACAGACAACTGCACATATCTTAGATCCCTTCCAAGTCCAAGATGTAATAATATATTCTTAAGCAGGATGAAGAAAAGAGTGACCACACTATAGCTCTGTGAGAAAACTGAATTCAATTAAGTGATTTTTTGGAAAGCTCAAGGAAATCAGTACAGAACTCAAAAAATGTACCTTGATTTATTCAGGAAACACTTTCCAGGTACCTACTAAAAGCCATTCAGTGTTAGAGTTGAAGAGGTAAAGATGAGTAAACCGAATAATACTTGTTTTTTTATACTAGAATGTAAGCTCCATGAGAACATGAATTTTTACTTGTTTTATTCATGTATCATCTGTAATGTTTAGGCCGGTATCAGGTATATAACAGATGCTACGTAAAAATTGATGAATGAATGGCTTCTCCTAAAAAGCTTAGTCTGATAACCAAGATCGATACGAAATAGGGACAAGAGCATGTGAAAGATGCTATCATAGATCCGCCCCCCCTTTTCTCCTTCCTAAAACCCCTTTGTTCTGTATTAAGTAGTGTAATCTCTTTGTGAGTTTTGGTAGCACGGGGGTTGTGTGTGCACAATTAAACTTTAGCAGCCACCACTTCGGGGCTGGCTTCCGGCCCCCATTTCCCAACTGGTTACATTGGGATGGTACTCCAGCTGAGCTGCTTCTGGTGATGCCTCTAAGAGTTAGGCTTGTGCTAGTCCTCATAGCGCTTTCTTTTATGCAAGGTGCTGGACAACATGGGGCTAATAGTGCCTGCCCCCACTCCCCATCCCCCTCCCACAGTTGAAAATCCGATAACTTTTGACTCCCCCAAAACTTAACCTGCTGTTGACTGGAAGCCTCACCTCTGACAAATAGTTGATAGCCTCATATTTTTAAAAATTTATTTATTAATGAGAGATAGAGAGAGAGAGAGAGGGGCAGAGACACAGGCAGAGGGAGAAGCAGGCTCCATGCAGGGAGCCCGATGTGGGACTTGATCCGGGGTCTCCAGGATCACTCCCTGGGCCGAAGGCAGGCGCTAAACCGCTGAGCCATCCGGGCTGCCCGACAACCTTGTATTCTATATTGCTACCTATACTATATGCTGTATTCTTATAAAGTAAGCTGGAGGAAAGAAAATGTTAAAATAAGAGAGTATATTTACAGCACTGTATGGGTATTTATTTTAAAACATCCTCCAGGAGGGGCCAGGACAGGGGCGGGGGGGTTGTTGGCGGCGGGCCTGGCCCCAGGGTGGTGCTACTCCATGGCCTGGTGGTCTCTGACGCAGCCTGGGGGTGGAGGACAGCTGACCCACCTGCCACATAGTGCTGGCTGTAACCATCAGCAGCTTTGGGGGCAGGTCAGCGCTGGGCCAGGAGGGACCCAGGGCAGCCTGGAGCCCGGCCCACAGGGGACCCTCTGGATGTGTTCTTCTGCTACAGGTCTTCCTCTACCCACAAGCCCTGGGTGCTCAACTGGACCACCCTGTTGGCACATGAGCAACCTGCAGCCCTGTCTGGTTCTAGGGCTCCCAGGGCTGCGGCCCCCATGGGCTTCCCCTCCCTGGGTTCTCAGAGGGCAGCAAGTGTGACTTCTGCACCACTGGCCATTGATTATGCTGTGGGGGGGGGGGGTGGGCAGCTAGAAGTGAATACCCTGTGGCCTTTGCCATCAGCCTTAATCCACCTGTAAGTGGACCTGTGCAGCTCAAACCGTGCTGTTCAAGGGTCATCTGTATTTTAAAATGGGATCTGGGCTAGTGGCAGTAGGTAAATGAGGCGGCGGCAAAAATTTGTAAGTTTAAGACTTGTTTAATAATAATAATAATACAGTTATTTAAGAATAGAAGGAGGACTCTGAGGGAGGACTCTCAGCATGGGACCCCGTCTGACCTGGGTCCTGCTGTGGGGAGTCCTCACCTGGGCTAGAGCTCCACTTGCTTGAGTGGTCCTCTGTTGTTCAATCTCATTGGGACGTCCTGTCTCCCAGGATGGGCGCAGGCAGCTGCCTGTGCAACTTACCCAGGGAGTTGGGTCGGAGGGGGTCTGGCCAAGCCTTCGTTGAGGCGTATAGAGCCTTCGCCTCTTTGCTGCAGAGTAGAGGGATTGAAGGGGGATTATTTCCATTGTCTGGAGCTGTGTCGCCTTATCTTCTTTGAGGTTATAGGAAGCACACTGGCTTAGTTCACACCAGAGGTTTGTTGTAAAGAATGTGTGTCAGTTGGCCTTCATGAAAATTCAACAGTGTCACAGACACTAGAGTGACTTCAGCCTTCACCTCTTTGTCCTCCAGTGCACTCGTTACCAACTCTAGTGTTCCCACCATTTTTGATAAGTGAGCTCATCTGCCCTTCCTCTCTGTTTCTGTGGTGACAGAACTCTCCAGTGCATTCTTAATTTCTCTTAACATCATGTCTATTAAAGAAAAGGGTCAGATAGCGTTCTCTGGTTGTTTATTATCCAGTTGCGTGAAGCTCTTGTGAGTTACCTCAAAGGCGCCTTCAGTGGACTCTGGGTTGGAAGCTGGTTCCTGGTCATGGGCCTTGGGAACCAGAGTTTCATGGTCTCATCATTGAAATTCCAGTGATCACACTGAAAGAGCGGTCTGTGGTCATTTCCTTAGAACCTGTGTGGCCTTGGTGGATCTTCAAAGCATCGGTTATTACTCCTTACCGGTGGGTCCCTGGGAGCTTTCAGATTGAAGAAGTTGAAGGTGCTGCACATACATGGGATGTGTTTCTGATTCTCAAAAGGAGTGGCCCACAGTTAATCAAAACAAAATAAAATGATCTTTCCTTGTCCTGGTTCTACAACCTTTTGTAGAAGTCAGTGTTATAAAAATGAGTAGCAACTCAGGTGTATGTATTATACTTGTGATTTTTCCTCCCTTTTAGTAGATTTCTATGGCTTTTGCTATAATTAATGAGGTCTTACTAAATAAGAAAGAAAGGATCAAAATGTATACTTGGAAGGTACACATGTAACCAAACCGAATAAGATTTAAAAAGGAGAAGGAACAGTTAGTTGTGACCCGCACCCCACCTAATACACAAGGAGGTGGAGCACGCGTCTCCTCCTGTTGCTGTAGCTGGGATAGTGAGCTGAGATCCAGAGACCCTCACGAGGGTTGTGTAGGAAGCCTTTGGGGAATGCGTATTTTCCCAGAGGCCAGGTAGCTGAAGCATGACATTTTGGGGGGGAGGGGGGTCGGTGTACCTACTTGATCTTCTGCAAAAAAAAAAAAAAAAAAAAGGTAAGATACTTGAGACCACGATAAACTGGTTTTAATGTTTGTTGAAAGACATGGGGAGTCAGATGCTAATTTTAAGAGGGATTGCCATGAGATTAGCATATCCTGATTTCATCAATACCTGTTTCAACTTAGCTTCATGAAAATTGTTATTTTTCTCATTTTACCAAAAACTAGTGAAAACTTAAAAATTTTTTTTTAAATTTATTTTAGAGGGAGAGTGTGAATGAGGTGGGGAGGAGCAGAGAGAGGGACACAAGCTGACTCCCCATTGAGTGGGGAGCCCCACAGGGAACTCAATTCCAGGACTCCCAGATCATGACCTGAGCTGAAATCAAGAGTTGAGCGCTTAACCACCTGAGCCACGCGGGTGCCCCTAGTGAAAGCTTCCTGATGGGTGGGCCTCACTGGGTCACATGGTTACGGGGCAGCAGAGATGCAGGAGGCAGGAATGACAAGAAGGCTCTCGTGGGTCTGGATGAAAGATGTTGACAGGATTTTTTTTTTTTAATTTTTATTTATTCATGATAGTCACAGACACAGAGAGAGAGAGGGGCAGAGACAGGCAGAGGGAGAAGCAGGCTCCATGCACCGGGAGCCCGACGTGGGATTCGATCCCGGGTCTCCAGGATCACGCCCTGGGCCAAAGGCAGGCGCCAAACCGCTGCGCCACCCAGGGATCCCTGTTGACAGGACTAATAACGACTGAGCAAGAAGGAAATTCTTAGAGGAAGAGTCTTTAAAGCTCCAGGGCAGTTATGTTCTGGAACTACATTCTCAGAACGCTTCTGGTTGGTTCATCCTGGTGAGGTCAGGTCAACAGAGAGCAGTCAGCTTGCTGTATCTAAGAGACCTGGCTTTGTTATAAAACACCAATCTCTGTGGTTCGTGGCTGTCGTCTACGTAGAAGGGGGGGGGGGAGGGTTCTCTGCTGTTTTCGAATTGCCTTGTCTCTGATGTGACCTTATTCTTTCCCTTCAGGTTGCTTGACCGGGGCCGTGAATCTCAAGTCCAGCAACCGGACCCCAGTGGTCCAGGAGTTTGAAAGTGAGTGCAGGGGAGCCTCCCAGGGGAATAGGCACCACCTAACGGGCACCGGCAGCCTCGCAGCCAACTCCGCCCGCGCCTGCCGCCCTACAGGGCCACACAGATGTTCGGGGGTGGCTGGCTCCTCGGCCTTGCGCGCGGTGTGCCATGTGCCGTGTGTGGCGCAGCGTGCCTCCGCGGGCCGGCAGGGAAGTGTGCTGGTTCTGCACCCGCCAGTACCCAGCGCCTGCCTGGCTTTGTAGGCACAGAGCAGCTTGCTTACACACAAGCGTGTGTGAGGGGCAAGCATGTGCTCTGATTAGTAAAAGTCCTCGCTTAATTGTCTTTGTTATTTTTCTGGCTAAAATTCATTTTTTCTTAAAGTCACTTGGAGCCTGGAGGTGGATTTTTTTTTTTTTTTAGGAGATGGATTTTTTGACCCACATGCAAGACTACCTAAAATGAGCCATAGCTGCAGGGTCCAGGTACACAAGTGATCATAAAATTGTTTCACAGTCTCTGAGAGTTCTTTTTTTTTCTCATTAGGTGTGGAACTATCCTGTATCATTACGGATTCACAGACGACTGACCCCAGGATTGAATGGAAGAAAATTCAAGATGACCAAACCACATATGTGTTTTTTGACAACAGAATTCAGGGTATGATCCTCTAATCCACCCCTTTGTCCACAAGGGCCAGGCATACACCTGTAGCTCAAGATGGTCCTCCGAGTGGTGCTGCATCTGTAGCCAGGATTGTTGTTTGGTCTGGTTCAGTTTGTTTCACTTCTGGAAAAGTCCAACATGGGCAAGTAATGAGTAGTACCCTGCCCCTCCCTGCCCCTGTCGTCCAGCTTCAACAGGCATCACCTCTTTAGCTGTGGTTTGAATCTGTCTGTAGCCCACCCTGTTGAGGTATCACGGTGAACATTTTCCTAGGCCATCCTCTTACCGTGTGCTCCATGACATTTGTGATACCAGCTGCATGAGTCAATCCAAAGGATCATGAGGAACAGCATGGAGACAGGTGTTTGCTGAGCACTTACTGTGTGCCAAGCTTCCCACATTGAGAAAGCATTTGCTAGAACAGAGGTCATCATAGAGTGTCTCTGATCCCATGAAGTAGGGCAGGGCAGGTGGTGGGAAAGGCTTCCCGGGAGTGACATCTCGGCTGAGCTAGGAAGCCGGTTAACCAGGCCAGATGCTGAGGGGTGGGGTGGAGGAAGGTCGTGGGCCAGAAAGAAGGCTGTGTGTAGGGATGTGGAAGCAACAGGCAGCTGGGCTTAGGGAAACTGCACGCTCTCCATGACAGCTGGGACTAAAGAGGGGAGACGGGAGGACTCCACACGCCGGGCGGGTATGCCAGGGCAGGCAAGAAGCACTGAATGCCCGGCAAGAATGGACCGGATCTTGAGGGTCCACAAGATTTTTTTAGAGGGAAGGGAGACGATTTCATTTACACTTTAGAAAGACTGACGTGGCTACTTTGTGGAGGACACTGGGGATGGGGAAAACCCAGGAGTTCAGCAGGAGTGCGAATTCAGAATTTTTTTGCAGAAGCCCAGAAGGGAGTTGCTGATGGCAGGAGGTGAGGTCGAGGCAGCATCGAGAGAGATGGGGAGGGGTTGCTAGGAGCAGGTGTGGCACGGAGGGAGAGGGAGAAGCTATCGATGGCGGGCAGCGGGACCTGGCCTTCCCTCTGCCAGGACACCGGGGCCCCACAGCTCCTAGGGTGGCCTTGGAGTCCGCAGAGAGGGTGATACCTGGAGCTTCAGAGGAGAGGGCAGAAGTAGTGGAAACAGCCTGATCCTGCAGTCTTACTGCCCAGCATCATCAGAAGTTACAGGCTCTTAAAATCATTTTTCAGGGGGCCCCTGGGGGGCTCAGTGGGTTAAGCGTCTGCCTTCGGCTCAGGTCATGATCCCAGGGTCCTGGGACTGAGCCCCACGTCGGGCTCCCTGCTCGGTGGGCGTCTGCTTCTCCCTCTGCTCCTCCTCCTGCTCGAGCTCTCTCACATGTACGTCTTCTCACTCTCTCACTCAAAAAAAAAAAAGCCTCTTTTGAAAATCATGTGTTTTCCTCACCAGTATCTCGTCCACCTCTTAATTTTGGAGAGATGGAAATGTTTTTCTCAGGCAACAAGTCCATATTCTGTGACAACTGAGGCTGCTGCTGATAAAGCCTGTGGTCATCCGAGAAAACTAGGTGGGAATCTTCTTAAAGAACTTCCTGAAAAAAAAAAAAAAAAAAGAACTTCCTGTTTCTGGGAATCCAATACCTTACTCTTAGCCGGAAGGATGGGGAAGGTGTTTACACACAAAATATGAAGGCTGCAGGAAAATTCGAATCTTGCTGGACCTCTTCTCTTGCCTCAAGTCACAACTGTGCCAAAAGCGTCCTGATAGATTTTTGTAAACTTTCTCATTGAAGCAGGAGTCACATGCAGTATTACATTAGGTTCAGGCACACCCCGCAGAGATGACACAGATCCGCACGTCACTTGTTGCTCACTGTGAGATGTGGAGTCACCATACAGCATTATTACAGTATCATTGACTTTATTTCCTCTATTGTACTTTTTATCTGTGACTTATTTTGTAGTTGCATGTTTGTTTCTCTTAATTCCTCTTCACCTATTTCACCCTTCTGCCCACGCTGTCCCCTCTGGCATCCACCAGTTTGTTCTCTGTATTTATTAATCTCTTTTTGTTATGTTTTGTATTTTAGATTGCACATAAAAGGGAAATCCCATGACACTTGCTTTCTTTGTCTGATCTCATTCACTGAGCATATACTCTCTAGGCCCATCTATGTTGTCACAGATGGCAAGATCTCATTCTTTTTTTATGATTGTGTAATATTGTCAATAACACATATATGTATTTCCTCACCTACCATATCTTTGATAGATTCTTATTTACTGTTACCTGGTAGAAATTCTAATCCTCCCCTAATGGCTACTGGATAACAAACCTTCGTATTAGAAAATGCCTTTGGAAATGTTTATCTTTCATCTTAAGCATTTTTGTTTTTATTATATTATGGTAATAATCCTTCTTGTTCTTGCCACCAGTCAGCAGGTTCAGTAATAATAATTTTCTATTTTGTGTGTCATTTTTTTTTCCTACCTCCTTCCCTTGTCATTTTTTAGGTTCTTCATGCTTCTTTGAGTTACCATCTTTTTATACTTTAAAAGTTTTAAGGGGCAGCCTGGGTGGCTCAGCCGTTAAGCGCTGCCTTTGGCCCCGGGTGTGATCCTGGGGTCCCGTAATCAAGTCCCACGTTGGGCTCCCTGCAGGAGCCTGCTTCTCTCTCTCTCTGTGTGTCTCTCATGAATAAATAAATAAAATATTAAAATTTATTTTTTTAAATGAGATGTAATTCATATACCATAAAGTTCATATTTTTAAGTGTATACTTCAGTAGCTGTTAGTATAGTCAACAGAGATGTGCAACCATCACTGCTTTCAAATTACAAAACATTTCCATCAACCCCAAAAGAAACTGCTAGTCTTTAGCAGTTACTCCGCTTCCCCTTTATGTCCACCTCCTGGCAACCACCGATCTACTTGGTCTCTCTGGATTTGCCTATTCTGGACACCTCATAGATGGAATCATGCAATGGGTGGTCCTTTGTGACTGACTTCTTTAACTTAGCATGTTATTTTCAAGGTTCATCCACTGTACAGCATGTGTCAGTACTTCATTCCTTTTTATATGGATGAAGAATATTTCATTGTAGGTATTTCATTCACTTTTTTTTAAAGATTTTATTTATTCATGAGAGAGAGAGAGAGAGGCAGAGGGAGAAGCAGGCTCCATGCAGAGAGCCTGATGTGGGACTTGATCCTGGGACCCCGGGGTCACGACCTGAGCCAAAGGCAGATGCTCAAACCCTGAGTCACCCAGGCATTGTTTTATTTTCTTTGGAGAAATGTCTACTCAATCTTTGTCATTTTTAAATAGGTTATTTGTCTATTTATTGTTGAGTTGCAAATTCTTTATATATTCTGGATACTAGTCCTTTGTCGGGTCCATGATCTGCAGATACTTTCTCCCATTTAGTGGATTGTCTTTTCAAACTTGCATGTCCTTTGAAGCATGAGACTTTAAAAATTTTTTATGAAAGTCCACTGAAGGCCAACACACCTTTTTTTTAAAAGTTTGTGATTTTGGTGCCATTTCTAAGAAATCATTGCCTCATCCAAGGTCATGATGATTTATGTCTGTTTTTAACTAAGAGTCATACTGTTAACTTTTTTTAAAGATTCCATTTATTTATTTGAGAGAGAGCATGTAAGAGAAAGCATGAGCAGAGGGGAGGGCCAGAGTGACAGGGAGAAGCAAACTCCATGCTGAGCAGGGACCCTGGAACACGACCTGAGTGGAAGGCAGATGCTTAACTGACTGAGCCACCCAGGCGTCCCCAGATGTTAGCTCTTGTAGGAAGGTCTTTGTTGTATGTGGTGTGAAGTAGGAGTCCAGCCTCATTCTTTTGCATGTGGAGATCCAGTTATCCCAGCACCATTTATGAATATTGGTTGTTTTTTAATGTAGCTTGATTTTTTTTCTCTTTTAATGGGAAATCCTGGCTGGGAATGCTGAGAAGAAAATGAGGTCCCTGCTTTAACAACAGAGACCCATGTAACGAGTCCTCTTACACGCCAGGCACAGCGCCCTCAGCTCCCCTCTCTTGGACAGGAGCGGACCCAGAAGCTGGTGTGCCGTCTACTCATTGAGGCGTTAAGAAGCAGCGCTAGCCCCGGAAGCCGCCTTCTTCAGATGGCAAAGATGTTTTTAAACACTGTTTTTGTGTCTGTATCCTCTTTTCTGTAGGAGATTTGGCAGGTCGTGCAGAACTATTGGGGAAGACCTCCCTCAGGATCTGGAACGTGACCCGGACAGATTCAGCCCTTTATCGCTGTGAGGTGGTTGCTCGAAACGACCGCAAAGAAATTGATGAGATTGTCATTGAGTTAACTGTACAAGGTAGGAACTCACATGAAGTTAACACACTCCCCCTCTCAGGCCTCATGAGTCTGTTCATAAAAAAGATTGGAAGGGGAAATATAAATAAGAATTAAAATAAAAGATCAGCTCTTACTCGTTCCCTCTAGAGCTACATCCCTCGGGGCATCACGGGACTTAGGCAATGGGCGGTTGTGGGCGCTGAAACCGCCTGAGCTGGGGTGCAAGGTGAGAAGGTAAGGGGAGCTCCAGCTACTCCCCTCACCAGTTGTAGAAGGCACTCCTCAGGGGGGTGGAGGCGTCAGAAACGTGCTGTGGGGTTATCTGTGGGGGGGTGAGCTGGGGGCAGATGCGGAGGCAGATCTGAGCCTGTGGTTGTGACATGGGGATGGCAGTGGGGCATCGCCTGGCTGGCTCTCCTGGTTTTGGAACAGATTAATTGTGGGCTTTGAGAAGAATCCTTCTACGTCACTGACTTGAAACCCCAACCCGTATTCCTCCCACAGTGAAGCCAGTATCTCCTGTGTGCAGAGTCCCGAAGGCTGTCCCTGTGGGCAAGACGGCCACGCTGCACTGCCAGGAGAGTGAGGGCTACCCCCGGCCCCACTACAGCTGGTACCGCAATGATGTGCCGCTGCCCACAGATTCCAGAGCCAATCCCAGATTTCGAAACTCCTCTTTTCTTTTAAACTCTGAAACAGGCACTCTGGTAAGATCTCTTCTCAGAGGTGAGGCTAGAAACATCTTTGTTGGGGAAGGGGTACCTCGTGTGGAAAGAGCACTGATTAAGAGACACAATGAGCTTTGTAAGACAGGAGCCAAAACCCCATACTGTTGGAGAGTCTGGGAAAAATGAACCTCTCTTCCTCTTTATAAGCAAATAAGCGCTCAGGGAATAAATAGAGGAAAGGAAACTTGTAGAATAAAGGGGATTGTGGAGGTGTATGAAATCAATGTAATGGGTTGGTGACGTCAGGGTCCTGATGTGAATAACCACCTAGAGAAATCAAGAGACCGGGCAGTTGGGTTCCATCTGAAGAAGTCCTTATGTTTTAGAGATGCCTGCTGGAGAATTTATGGGGAAAACATGTCTAGAATGGTCTTCAAAGTAACCCAGTGGAGGGAAGCCAGTGAGGGGAGAGGTGAAGTAAGATGGGTCGTGTGTGGAGGACAGGCTGCCCCCTCCGCAGCCTCTCCCTGGGCTCCACTGCAGCCAGGCCTCCCGATCCGTGGTGTATCTAACCGCACTCGTGGCGAGCTGGTTTGGATGGCATCCTCTGTACTGGTATCGCCCAGGCGTTGCTGAGGGATAATCCTCTACCAGAGCCCCTTTCCCTGAAGCAAGGCAAAACTCAGCCTGCATCCTGGATGTTGCCAGGCCTCGAGATCTCCAAACCCTGAGCAGATCTCACTCTTCAGGAGCTCCTGGGCGAGACTTTGGGAAAGGAATCGGGGGAGAGCCGGGACGGTGACTAGGAAGCTGAACAGGAACCCAGACAACTGAGCAGACCTCTTGCTCCGTTCTGGACTTAGCCCGTTGGTCAGGCTCTTCCCTTCAGCCCAGGGGGTCCACCCCGTTGCTTGGACTCATGACTGTCATTTCCGAAACAGGTTTTCAGTGCTGTTCACAAGGAGGACTCTGGGCAGTATTACTGCATCGCTTCCAATGACGCAGGCTCGGCCAGATGTGAGGAGCAGCAGATGGAAGTCTGTGAGTTACTTCGTGAAGATATTTCATCTGCAGACTGTCAAGTGGATAGAACGTTTTTAATTTAATATTAGACCATCAGTTTAGACAAGTGGTCAGCTTTCTTCTGGAGATGACTGGAGTCCCCAAAACCCACTCGGGTACATTGAAAGGACAGATGAGAAAAGTCTGAGTAACAGCTAAATGACTAATAAGTGGGTACTTGCAATATGTTTATCTCCTCAAAATAGACTTTCTGGAGTCTTCTGATGTTGGGAACATAGTTACTCATATCACTTTTAACTGAATTTAATAAACTCCATTTTGGGGTGCCTGAGTGACTCAGTTAACGGTTTGACTCCGGCCTTGATCTCAGGGGAGTGTGAGCCCCATGTTGGGCTCACGCAGCATGTGGCACCTGCTTAAATAAACTCCAATTTTTTGATAATTGATAGACTTATCAAGACATAACCTATATAAGGTCTCCAGAAATTTATTTAGTTGACCGTCATTTTGTGGTCAGCTGACACCCAGTTACCCTGTTCTGTGAGGACACCGTCTCTGGAGTCCTGGTTCTACAGGGGAGGTTGGAAGGCAGGATGGGGCGGATGGGGCATGTCACCATCATCACCACCTGGGGCACCCCTTCCTCCTTCCTGTGCATAACTGACCCCAGAGCAGTGTTTTCCAAGCTTGCCAGATTGTGAGAAGTGTTGGATTGCAAGGCACCACCCCAGGCGCTGGACTCTGTCCCCAGGGGCGGTCTGGGAACTTCTGCGTGTTAAACTGTTTCCAGGGGATTCTTGACATCTGTCAGATGCAGGAAACTGCTCCAGGGCAGGAGGAAGACTCTTGGGCTTTGCTGCACACCCACCGAATCTCTAGTGAGAGTGCTTGGGGCCGGACAGTGTAAAGTCAGAGTTTCAGTGTTTAATTGCACACTCACATTCGAAACCACCGTAGTAAGAGAAGTTCGTTGCTTAGGCGGATATATTGCTGCCTGTTTTCCACCGCATTATCCTCTCATGAAGGCAACAGCCCCAGTGCCCCACACTGATGGGGACTGAGTACCTTTGCCAAGTATGTGGAAATGGGAGGAGGGCGTCAAGGGGTTTCCTCCACGGGGCGTGTAGATAGGAGGCCAGGCAGCTGGTAGTGAAAGGTCACGTTCCCACCTCAGATTTTTACTTTTCAGTCCTGTGCGAAACTAGTTCTTTTCCTCCAGATAACGCACAGCAGAGGGAATCCCTGGAAATTAGGGATTTTTTTTCTTGGGGATTCCTGGCTCCTAATGGTCTTCATAAAATGGAACCATTTCCTCCATTAATAATATTTTCAGGGATTAGCCGGAGGACCATAAGCCTTCTATATGTGGCTAAGCCCCTTTTAATACAGGATTAAGTGTAACAGCATTTGCACTGTGGTGGTCCCAGTACTTTTTACAAGTGAGGGCAGGGATCCAGGGTCCTGTATGTTCTGGGCTGGAAAGACTGAAGTGGTGTTACTATAGCCTGGGGGAGGGGGGGGGGCGGGGGCGCATGAGGGTGGAGCGGGGAGGAGGGAAGAGCAGGAAGGAGGGAGGCCTGGTGGGATCGGTGGCTGTGGTAAGACCGGATGGCATGTTCCTCCCCTCTCTCAACCCCTCTTCCCCCAGATGACCTGAACGTTGGCGGCATCGTTGGTGGGATCCTGGTGGTCCTTGCCGTCCTGGCCCTGATAACAGTGGGCATCTGCTGCGCATACAGACGGGGTTACTTTGTCAATAATAAACAGAATGGCGAAAGGTGAGCCTGTCCTCTGTGCTGGGTGACGAAGCCCAGTGTACACGGGCGTCCCGCGAAGTCATAGTCATTGAAGCCCTTTCTCCTCCTTTTTCAGTTACAAGAGTCCAGGGAAGCCAGATGGCGTGAACTATATCAGGACAGATGAGGAGGTAAGGAGAGGAATGAGGCAACAGAGCAGACGTCATTTAGGAAACCTAGAGATCGAGGTCTTTCCAGCAGAGCAGGTGATGGCTGTCCTTGGACAGTTTGTCCACACTTCTGGCGTTCGGTGCGCAGGTTCTCGTAGGTGTCCCTCTTGAAGAATGGTTTCATTTGATCTATTTTGCTCTAAGTTTTTTTTTTAGGGAAATGGCTCAGGCCCGACGTCCACGCTCCCTCTCCCCTCCCCCTCGGGGCCCTGGGCTGCCAGAGGGTGGGCGGCCGGCCGTGTCTAACCTGTGCTGCCATTGCAGGGCGACTTCAGACACAAGTCATCATTTGTCATCTGACTGTGACGGTGTGGCTGGGGGAGCACATGCAAATACCTCTACCAGAACCTCCTGGCAAGAGCGGCCTGGGAGCCAAGTGCACCCGGACAGAGCTAGACACTTGCGCAAAAGCTTTTTGTTTTGGCCAAAGTTGACCGCTACTCCTTTCTTACTTTTTTAACAAGCCACATGAATAAAAAAATTTTCCTCGAGATGGGCACGGTCATCACAAGGAAAAAACTGCATTTCCCTGAGGCTGACTCCCCGTCTGTTTCTGGCCTGGCTCTTACCTGCGTGTTCGGGTGATTGGGAAGCTCTCGCTCACAGGCTGGGCTGCGTACCGCAGGCCTGTGAAGCCAGTTTGCCACTCACCTCCATCAGCCAGGGGGAGTCCGTATGTGGGACGACAGCCACGGGGCGCCGGCGCAGCAGGGCTGGGAGCACCACCCCCCGCGACACCCTCCAACGGCAGTTTAACCCAGTGAATCCAGAACAGAGGCATTTGATGTGATGATCTTGTTTTACAGCGGCCCACGCGCAGCACTGCACTGATCCTTGAAGGTTTTGTTGATCAGTATTCTAGCGTCCATCTTGGAAAATCTCTCTGCATCAGGATGTTATAAAAGCAGCCCAACTGGGAAGGTAGATTGCTTGTTGGAAGAAGGGATCTTCTCACCTGTAGGAACCCTGTTTGTCCTGGGTGGGGCGAGGCAATGTTTCAGTATTTACAGAAAACCATCTTCGGTGAAATCTGAAATGGTACTGAAATAACGTTCTGCTTTTCTATGGGTGTTAATTTTATAAAATTTTACATTCTAAATTTTTGCTAAAGATGTATTTTGGTTATTGAAAAGGAAATTTCTATTTAAACTGTAAATATGTTGTCATACAGTGTTTAATAACCTATTTTTTTAAAAAATTTCAACGTAAGGTAGTAATTTCCAAGCTACTAGTGTTAAATTGGAAAACACCAGTAATTAAAAAGTATCTTAACCCCCCAAATCCTCTTGAGGCTTACTGGAACATTCCTTTTTCCCACATAAGCTTCGGCATTTTTCATAGGAGAACTTAGTCTATACACCAGACCAGTGTTACTTAGAAAACCTTTAAAACAATTCCAGTTGAATAATGTCAAGATCTGTTTGGATTTCTGTGAAAGAAACGGAAGGAGCTTCAGGTTGGCTTTGACCGGCCTCTTCTTAGAACACTCAAACTGCCCGTGCTCCGAGGGTGCCCAGAAGTGCTCGCATTGAGGAGCCGCGTCACCAGGCCCCCGACCCCCGAGCCCCACGCCTGCCGTCAGTGCTGGCTGCTAACTCTGAAGGCCGGCCGGCCTGTGCGCTGCACCCTTACTGGCCTGAGAGTGGCCGTGAGCGCGTCAGCTTTATGGTGTTGGCTAAGGCGGGCGCTCCAGCAAGGGCGGTGTCCTCCCTGTCTCCTCCCGGCGTCCTCGGGACAGAGCTGTGGTTGTGGATGGTTCATGAGACGAAGCAGCCACCGCTGTTTTCCTCTTACTCGTGTAGCTCAGAAGACCGTCCGGGGCCAAAGGCAGTGCTGAAAACCACAACCGTGTTTTTTAAGAGAATGAATTCCCCGGTTCTCTTTGCCACGAAGCAAGCACGGGAGGCACCGCAGGTTGCGTCTCACCTCACGATAAACCGTGCCGTGCTGGTGGTAAGGCCAGGCCCCGGAAGCGTCAGGCAGTGCAGCCAGAGCAGGCAGAGTGCCCGATGGCGAGGAAAGCGAAACGCCTCAATCAAAGGCCGTGTTCTGATTTTTAAAGTCCTTACCTCCCCAAGACACTGCTGCTCACTGGGGGGACTCAGCAGCCTCCCTCAGAAGCCTTTGCTCTTCAAGAGCAGATGTTCTTCGCCTCAGATACGTTGATGACGTGCAGCGGTCTGAAGCAGCAGCTTCTCCGCGCCTCAGGCTCCACTGTGTGCTTCAAGGATTGGTTTTATGTAGAAGGATGTCATCCTCTTGGGATTCAACTTCCAGTGTCTTTATTTTTTATACTTCAAGGTTTTTGTTTTGTTTTTAATTGAATACTTGAGACTGATGTTGACTTTTCTTCTTTTAAGTTCTGTGAATACTCTGCCACAGGGTGTTTGGCAGCAGTGGGCAACTCTTCATAACTGCTTAATGGAACTCCTGTCCTTTTGCAGTGGTGTCTCGACTGCTTACACTTGAGACTGTCCCTCTGTGTTCACCCCTCTTGGTAGGAAGGGATAGTGTCCCTGTTCTCTAGTTGTTGGGGAGCAACCCTGGCTGCCATCCCGGTAGGACAGCCTTACCGCCTCCCTTACGACCTAACCCCTCCTATCCTAGTGCTGTGGGAACAGGGTCTACGGAGAGAAGGGGGTACGGAGTCTGGGAAGTAGTTGCCTAAAAGTAGACAGAAAAGGAACGAACATTCGTGTGTTTCTAAGATGTGAATGTGACTGAAGACTCGAAGCCTCCACAAGGCTCTTGTGGCCTCTGGTGTGGCTGTGGCTGTACATAGACGTTGCAGACTTGTACTAACACACCTATAAGTTGGTATTTGTTAAACCTCATTTATAAAAGCTTTTAAAAAAAAATCAACTTTGCCTCTTTACTTCTCTTCCTTATGTGCTCCATGTTGGGTCTGCCTTTTTCCTAGCATTTTGTTAGGCAAGTGCGCCTAAAATGGCACCAGCCCAGGTGTGGAGAGAGACTGCCGTCAGTTACCTCCCACTTGTCTGGAGATACGGGTCTATGCTCAAGAGCAGCTCCATGACGCTCTGCCAACAGCAGGTCCACGCGCGTCACCGTTCACATACGGAGAACTACGGGATAGAGCAGTGCCAGTCCACCCTCAGATCCCACTGCCGTACTTCCGCTAGACATCCACGCAGTGACCCTGTACTTCGCTCTGTAGTACTGGGACTCAACGGGGAACTGACTGGACTTTTCCTGGCCACCCTTGGACAGAACACGCATGCACGTGTGTTCAGGTCGCCAAAGCCATCCCCCGTGGTGGGAGCAGGCTGTCCAGCACCAGCGCATGGCCCCTGAAGGTGGGCTGGCAGGAGCAGGCCTGCATTTCCCTGAGGAGGACGTGTGCTGCTGCTGGGGGCAGACGGCTCCTGTCCGGGGCCAGAGGTGGAGGGACAGATGAGCTGAATCTTAACAACAGTCATTTTGTTTTTCCCCCTAAAAGGAAAGTTGGGTTTAAAAACAAATTTTTTTTTTTTTTAAAGCAACAGACATATCTTTCTAACAGTTCGTGAGGCTGGGAGCGTTTTATCATTCTTAAACACTTAATGTAAATTAAAATGACTACCAGTAAAAGCCCTGTTCTAAAAATAGAAATAGTCTTTTGAGTACCAGAAGGGTGTATTTATGCTTAACCTTTATTATTCCATTTTAGAAAGCTGTACACTTTAAAAACTTCTGATTTATAAATAAGAATAAAAAATAATTACAATCAAAACCCCATCATCAGGTACAGGAAGCTAAATACTGGGGGGAATTCCGACCAAAGAGCAGAGGCCTGATGTATACGAAAGCAAGCCGATCTGCTACGTTCCTTAAAGACCCGACTATGGTTTGTCAGGATGAACCCGACTACCTTCAAATGCAGTAAAGTTAGGATATTAAATAACTAAGGCATTTCTCTATTATTTTACATTTTCTTTCTTTTTCCCACACGTTGCATGAACAGAAATGTAGAAGCTTGGCCAGCCACACAGGTGCACGCTTAGAGTTCTGGGGTCGTAAGAAGAACCTATTACCTCGCAGTCAACGCCTCCCTCTCCCTGGGGGTGAGGGAGACCACGCGTCCTCGGAACTCTTGCCTCCCGGATGCCCAGATGCCCCGGAACGCAGTCTCAGTTGGCGGTTTTCAGGGGGATCTTGCGGAGTGACCTCCTGCTGGGGGCTGGATTATCTTTATTTCTGGGGGACTTCACGTTCCACTGCTGAGGCTGGGGAGGCCTGGGGAAAGGAAAGGAAGGACACAATCCTTCTGGAACTAAAGATAAAACCCTGACAAAAACATTTACCTCAAAAGGAACTCTTGGTAAACTTACGGTTTATCAGGAAGCGATAAACATAAAATGTCATTTCCTTGACACTGGGCCTCAATTTTCTCTGAAAGGGAGTCAGACACAAATTCAGATTTCCCAGAACTCAAAAGGTGGCTAATTAGCATCTGACAGGAAGGGAACTTGCCTTTGACTGAGGGCGTCTGCGGCGTGCCTATGTAGCTGACTCCTGCTCCGAATGTCACGTCATTGATGGATCCTGGGCAAACACGGGGAAAACACTGTCAAAGAAAAGGAAAAGCCAGCAGGGGACAGGCCTGTAAGCAGTCCCCTGGGCAAGGCCAGTCACGGAGGGTCCAGTTTACTCAGTCACTTGCCCCGATCCCCACGCATCGGCAGATCCTGACCAGAGGTCCTCTCAGACCTCAACTTGACCTTTGTACGGGGCTCGAGGTTGGACCCTGCCCTCCTGGACCTCAATCCCCCGCGTGGCTGCCTGGCTCCCTTCTCCCAGGACCCTCGCTGGCTCTGGCCCCGTGGCTCTGCGTCTCTCCTGGCTCTCGGTACCTCCAGCAGGCTAGTGACCCCCTACTCCGCCCAGCTCCCACCTGTCCCGAGTCCTCACTTGCGCTCCTCCGCAAGTTCCTTCTGAATGTCTGTCCTGTCGCTGGGATGCCCAGCCCAGACCGTGAGGCACACGAGGGGCCGCTTCACACCTCGTTGGAACTGCGGATGTTCACCTTCGTCCTGGCTCCTCCTCCCGTTGCCCCTCCCCCTCTCGCCCTGCCTTAGCTCCGTGGCCGCCCCACCCTCACCCCAGGGCCTCCCCTTCTTCCGGTTCGCCCCCAGGAGGCCCGGAGCAGAGTGGAGGCAGAGACGGGAATCAGACTTGAACTCTGGCTTGGGGGCTTCCGAGCGGCGGGAATGACTCCAGAAACCTCATCTCCAAGATGGGTTCACGTGTGCCCGCCTCAGGGGACTTGTAGGGACTGACATTCTGTTTGGTTCTTAATGCAGCGCTCAGCACAGAGGGGCTGCGTAAAGGTTACAGCTGTGAGGACTTAGCAGCTGTGCTCCCTCCGTCACCGGAGCTTACAGATGCGGGAGGCGTAGGGTCCTGGCGGCTCAGGGTCCCTGGTGCCCCCTGCCCCCAGGAGGCCCCAGCCGCCTGCTTGAGCACAAGCTGCAGGCCACCGCCACAGGTCTGACTGTCGCTGCTCCTCCTGGCTCCTGCCCGTGCAGGCGCCTCCCTCACCGACGGCCATGCCTGTCCTGAGACCTGGGCAGTGACACGTCTCCCAGGACTGACTCCCTGTGTCCCATCCTTTCTGCAGGAGCTACCACCATGTCAGCGCAGAGTGCGGGCTCAGCAGCTGGCTGCCTGCTGCCCCGTCAGAGGGCCCGGGATGTACACTTCCGCCCCACCCCGTGGCCTTCGTAGCAGCACCTTTGTAGCAGTACCTACGCACTCTCTCTAGTCTGTTCTGATGCCCACCAGTGCAGTGCCGGCTGAGTGCCTGTGAACTACCTGCGCTGTGCTGAGGGAGACCCGTACCTGCCCCGCGCTGCCCCTCGAACCGCAGTGTGCTCACTCCGCTCCTGGGGGCCTCCCTGGGCTGCAGTCCTAGCTCCCCTTCCAAACGTGCATATTTTCTTTCCAGTTTGGAAGCCTGGGCACATCCAGGTAATTGGTCTCCAGCCTTGCAGAGGCAGCTATGCAGCGACTCTCAGGTCCCGCGTGCTCTGTGAACGCTTAGAACCGAGGGCAGGAGTGTTTCTGGTGCCCGAGTGACAGCACTAAGAGGGAGCAGCTGAACGCTGCACGGGTTCTCAGGGACGACGCAGCCCTGGGCATCACTCACTTCCATCAGCCAAACCTCTGTTCATAGCTGACTACCATTGGTGTGCCAGAGCCGTGGGCCTGGCTGGCAGTCTTCCTCCCGCCTCTGTGGAGCTCAGACCACTTCCTGATAGTCACCCCCCAACAGCCGTCCACACGTGTGTGCACAAACCAGACACAGCAGAACTGAGTGTTTCTACACGATCTGATCGTTCCCCCAGGAAGCCGAGCTACCGGGAGGCCCTTCTTCAGGCGTTCCTTCCTGGTTCACACTAAGGAAAGATGGCCACAGACTTTACATTCAAGAGCCTAGAGAAAGAAAAAGCACTCTGTCGACCCGGGGACACCGAGGGTCCTGTCTTCAGTACAAAGAGCTACCGCACACAAATCCAAGCAGTGTTACGCAGCACAGCAGGCTTCAGTGCTGAGGAACCCGGGCTGCTAGGAAACCAACCAAAGACTGGAATCAGGGTCTCCTGGGGATGAGCAAAGCTAAAATGAGATGCGTTCTCCCCATTTCTGCAGCATATGGCTCCTAACGCCAAAATAGAAGCACTTGGTTCCTCTGAACCAGGAACAAAGAACATACAGAAAATTTGTTTCCAAGAGGCTGAGTTTTTCACATATATAACATTACACCTGTTCAGTACACAGGAACTCCAAATTACTGCTTTTCATGACAAAAGCAGTCACGATTCAGCGTCACCTACAGAGGTGGGGTAGGAGTCCTGTTCATCCGTTAATCTCCCTTAAAAGAAGGACTTAAGGAAATTCCCTATAGCTCGGTAAATACTAACAGATCACAGCATCGCAGGTCACAGAACTACCCAACAAGTAACCAGAACACACTAGGTGCTCAATAAATTTGTTCTGACTGAACATACAACTAGACCAACAGCTTGCTTCTGGGTTGCACCTTTGCCAAAAAGAATATTTCATGTGCTCTCAGCCTGCAGCCGTGCAAGGGCAGCACTATGGGCACTAAGGCTGTGCCGTCAGGGGACCGGACCTCAGGCCCCAGCCCACCACTCGTCCCGACACTTAACTGGCCAACATCGGTTTCGCTCCTCCCGCGTGCCAGGCACTGTGGTAGGCCTGGGGGCTACGGTGAAGAGCAGAACAGCTTATACACTAACTGCAAGCAAGATGAAGTACAGCTGGCCCTGAACACTGTGGGGGGTGGAGGGGCCAGCCCCCACCAGTCAAAAATCTGCATGTAACTTCTAACTCCTCTCAAAGTTAACTACCAATAGCCAGCAGCTACCAACGGCAGCTGGCCAGGAGGAAGCTGGCCACCGCCCGCTCTGTAGGTTACATGTACCACATGCTGTTCCAACCATAAAGTGAGCCAGAGAACAGAAACGTTATTGACATGATCACAAGGAAGAGATTCGCAGTGCTGCACTGTAAACGATCTGCACACGCGTAGGCCAGTCCGCTGTATCTGGAGGTGTGGCGAGTACAGCTGAGGAGGTCGGAGTGCCAGGAGGGAGGCACCTCGTCTCACCTCAAGGGTCAGGGAGGGCTTCAGAGAGGGCGAAGCGGTGGCCACCAGGGAAGGGGAAGTTCTAGGTGAGGACGTGGCGTGTGAATGCCCCCCGTCAGCCAGGAGGGGGTATGGCCCCGAGAACCCCACCAGGGGCTGGCGTGCAGAGAAGGGGGAGGCACAGGGAGACAGGCCGGGCAGGGCTGTACTCCAGACTGTGCACAGTAAGAAGCTATAAAACAAGGTAATGGGGAAAAATCCTCTACACCTTGAACTCATCCTGACTTTGAAATAATAGGAAGTAACAGAAGATTAGAAAAACCACCCAGTGGGTGTGAGAAGCTCTGGAGCTGGCCTCCATGACACATGTGGTGCCTGCCAGTGTCGACAGGTGACAGCTGCGAAGCAGGGCTGCCCGAGGCAGGCAGGAGTGCACACGCGTTGGCTCTCGAATGGCAAGGAAGACGCTGCCCAGGGAAGCTGTGCTCAGTGTCACTGTCACACAGGAAGCCTCAAGGGTGGCTGTGTGTTTACCCAAGTTCCTGCAGGTAAAAGCACTCAGGAGAGCTCCTGACATTCAGCTAGTGCTCAGGCTGCACGAGACACCGTGTGGCAAGGCACCACCATGCTGTGGGCCACCAGGAGCGCCTTCCCCTAGTAGAGGACCCTCTTTCTACAGTAGGACCTCCACACACGACTGCGGGAGAGACTCGGCAGGAGCTGGCGTCTCCCAGGAGTACTTACTCTCAGGAGTGCTGATCGCTCGTTTAGTCACGTGCTCAACAGCTCCACTGGACTCCTGCTCCAGGCTGTAGGAAGTTGCTAGGATAAAACAGGGAAGTTTAGCTGTCCAAGAAAACCCTCAACACAATTAGCAAGACATGTGATGAAGTTAATATTCCAAATAAAGTGTCCTTATGAGATCACTCAGAAAGATACCAAAATATAAACACGAGAAACGATGTCCATTTTGACTAGAATTCAGAGAAAAGGAAATTAAAACCAGAACCAGTTTTGATCTATAAGGCTCAGCAAAGAAGATGGGAAATTATAAGACTAATGTTTCTAAGTGGGAAAACGGACACCGGTGTACCGCGGGCTCCCACCAGCATATAATGTACAGTGAATTACAAAGGGCAGCCTGACATTATCAAAGGCTTTAAAAATTTTCATGGCCTCTGTGTGCTGGGATTCAATCCCAAAGATTACTTCATTGTGACATTACTTCAAAAGACTGAAAAACACCTATGTTTCTGAGGATAGGGTAATAATACACAGGTCCCGGCGCTTTCACAAGATAGGACGCTATGAAGCCACAGGGAGAAAAGTTAGGAAAGAAAAGTTCATGGGACTATGTTTACTATTCTTGTCAGTATGTGTAGGGAAGTCGACCACAAACCAGAGATGCACAGTAAAATCACCATCGTGTAAGTAAGGCCAAACACACGCTCTTTTCTGAATCTCTTATTGTAAGTACACACTGTTTTGCCACCCAGAATCCCAAATCCCCAAAGTTGTTTGTTTTAAAGATAAGAAAACAAATCATTTGAAAAGGGGTGAGAGGGAGGCTTGTTCTGTGCTTTAATCTGTCTCCTCCCTGTGTCTGAGGTACAAAACCCAGCACTTCCATCAGCTCCCTGGGGCCACTGGGTGGGACTTGGGACTTACCACGATGGCACACTTTGTCCAGTCTCTCAGGGCTTAATGACAATGACAACACTCCTGTGCTCCGACTATGATGCCTGCTTTTGGACTCTACAGCTTTCTTGACAGAGTTCAGGATGGCGATGGTGCTCAGGGACATGGGCCTGCGGAGGAACACATGCCAGACATGCAGGGGGAGGGGGGCAGAAACGCTGGGGTGACCGCCCTCTCTGCCTCTCGGATGCGCCTGGAGGAGGCGTCCGTGAGAGCACCCAGCGGGAGACTGGTGAGGGGCAGCTCCATACCTGCCTTTGGGGATGAACCTCTTCAACAGCCCCGTCTCTGGGGCAGGAGACAGAGGCGGTGCTTGGCCGGCAATTGCCTTGGGTTCAGTGGAGGGCTGGCTCGCAACAGCAGGTACAGGGGAGCCTTCCTGGCCAGCAAGAGCTGGCCTTACTTCTAAACTTGGAGCAACCTGTCAGGGGAGAGAAATAAAGACCAATTACCTACTGACACTTTTTTTTTTCCGTTAATAGAACCTTTACATGCCCTGAGCAAGTCCATAAGTAATTTATTTTAAAAGCACGTCATCCCTGGGCAAGTAGAACTTTCTCTTCAGAAAGTTATCGCAGATGTTGTGGCATTAAAGAGAAAAAGGATTAAGTCAGTTTGCCTTCGTCATTTTTTAATGCGGCAGACGTGCATGGATTTCTCAGAAGTGAGCACACTGTGTCTGGAAGTGGGGAGCAGCTCACCTAGAAATACACCCCCAGTGACATTCTATCCCAAACAGGCACATGGGGAGCAGGGCCACAAACAGACGCCTTGCGGTCTGGTTAGCCATGATCACTGCAATCTCAGATTGTTAATAGCCCAACGACCAGCGTGCTCTATGGGCATTCACACCCCCCACCTATCATGACGACGACTTTGTAGACAGGTTCTCGTGGCCTGGCCAGGAGGGGAGGAGGGAAGCCTCCCTGGTCGAGCGATCCAAGTGGCACACGTGGCAAAGGAACACGCTGCGGTCCCCAAACATAACCCAAAAGGTCTCGCTCTGACCAACCCTGGCCCGTATGTGGGTTTCCAGAACCACTGGGAAAGCGGGCAGCAGAGGGCAGGCTGCGGAGGAGGATCACGCGCTACCTGCATGGCGTGCCCCGGGCCCTGTAGGCCGCCCCACTCACATCTGCTTGTCTCGCCAGCTCCTGCTCCTGGGCTAGCTGCTCGTTGTACTTCTTGATGTCGTACTCGAGTTCCGACGCTAGCTGCTTGTCTAACGCAAAGAAATCCTTGATTTCATCCCGGTAATCCTGCATCACCTCCTAAAACAGGCCCAGACAGGTCGTTTAGTGTTTTCTTGAATAAATACATAAGCTCTGTAACATAACCTGATGAATACTACAGGAATAATAAGACCTGTTTTGCGAGAGCAACACTATTCCTAGTACATCAGCCAATATAAGTAACACGATGCTATTTCCCTGGAAACGCCAACCGCACTTGTAGGGACCACACCAGCCGGTGAGCATGACGTGAGAACTAGCAGCTCTGATCTCTTGGGAGGCTCCTGTCTACCCGCCACTCAACAGGCAGTTTCCCAGGTTCCTGATGAGGAAGAAGGGACATGGAATCACACCATCTGAGCCTCAAGCAGAGCTTATAGCAGGGCGCAGACGGGCCCTTTCAGTTCCTGAAGGTGAGGATGGGGCCAGGGAGGCACCCAGGTGGTGGGACTCGGTTCCGGGTTACCACCAGGGTAAAGGACCTTGTAGGTCCCTGAGGTAGGCCCCTCAGGACTTCAAGTCAGAGGCTAGACTGGCAGGTGTACATGGCACTGTCCTGGCTCTGACAGGGCCTCTGGAAGTGAGCTACGAGAAGCCGTATGGTCTAAAAGTTTCTCCTCCGTCTATACTAGCTTTGTCAGAGGATCGCACTTATGGCTCTAATCCCATTATTGTGTCTTCCTCTGAAGCTGTGACAGAAGAGCTTTAATGACTCGAGGGTAAGAACATCCCCAGGCCTTACAGGGGACCACCAGGGACCAGGCCTCTCTGCTAAGAGGCAGACAGCACCTTACCTAACAGCATTAGAGGGAGAAGATTTATCGTAGACCCACCCACAAGGGAGTCCCAACAAAGGGAAGGAAATCCATGAACCCTCCAGCCACTGCGAAGAGAGGGCTGCACAGGCCTGGGGAGGACAGGCGCAGCCGCTGTCACGGAGGGCTGCCAGGGAATGAGGGCTGTGCTGCTCCAACACGGCAGCTGCTGGCCATCCTCCAGACGGATGCTCAGAAACGGGATGGACTTACCGTTCGTAAGCCTTTAGTTTATTGAGGATCTAAATTATTTTTTTCCTCTCAGAGCTCTAAAACACTCTGGGCAATAAAAACATAAGAATAACTGGAAGTTCTCATTTTTTTCCACACAATGAGCCTATCTTTCCTACCTTAACTTCCTTTAGTTAAAAGAGCTATTTGAAGAATTTATATCCAATGTAATTTGGTTGTAGCCCTTACTGAAAAAATGTGTTTAGCATTTCTTGAGAAAGAAAATAGCATAGTGTGAACAGAAAGGAAAAAACATTCCCTTTATTGCTGATTGAAAAATTTTGCCAGAAAGGTCAGGAGTCTCATTTATGTCTGCAAGACAAGTCTACATATCCTGGGTGCTTCGACCAGGACTGTTCATGGCCCCGGATCCCACCAGTGATGGCGGCCCAGGCCCCATCGGTGCACCCCAAGACGCACTATTTTCTGATGTGGAGGCAGTGTTAAAGGTTAACATCCCCAAATTGAACATAATGCCCGATTTCACTTTATCCCTCACCAGAATGAACTAAGATGATTCTTTTGTACTTTACCCCAGTTGAGAAAGGCTTCGAAACTGAATCTCAAAACTGGCATCAAGGACACACATGCTCAGCACAGTGAGTTAGCCCTGCATAAACTCAACGGCATGGAAAGCCAAGAACCAACTTCTGAGGAACCTACGGTTAAACGCTCTCTTCTCCCCGACAAAGACCTGTCTGGCTGGTCTAACTTAAAAAAATGTAAAGCTGGTTTTATAGCATTTTGAGTTCCTGTGATCACCAGCCAACTGCTCCATCGTTGGAACTGTGACAGATCCTGAGTAATGAGCTGGAGGCGAGAGACACTGACCACAAAGCACAAGGTCATCTTTACCCTGAGATAGGTCATGAGTTCCCGCAAAGCTGGGATCTTATTTTTCTCTACCACAGTCTTCAGGGAGATGATAATTGGAATAATATTTTCTATGAAATTCTTCTTCTGAACCTGTAATAATACAAACAAAGGCGTGCTTTAGATGGACAAGGTTCTGAGACCGAGGCTTCTCCCTGACCTGGCTCCTCCTGCACGGCGGAACTACCTAGGAGCCGACACCTTGGTCCTGGGAGCTTGATAACACTCAGAAGGTTGCGTGAAGTAGGATGGGGATGGATGCTATTCTTACTTTTTAAACATGAAACAGGAATTAGAAATATGCTGAATAATTTAACAATCTCCAAACCTCCACACAAACCCATCTTGGATCCGCTCAATTCCTCCACTCAGCATCCTCCCTTTGGAATGAAAATGAGTCTACTTCTGGCTACCCAAAAGGGACATTTTGTATTCCTGCTGGAAGTAACAAATGGTTGAGAATGGCTAAGCACGGAGAGTTGGTGTTGTATTTCTTTTTGTGTGTATAACTCCACACACATTTAGAAAAGTGTTATGTAGTTACATAGTACCTGATTTGACCAAGCCTTCATATTCTTAATCACAAATAATCATTGCCCAGAGATATTTTCTAATAAATCTTTTAGAATTAAAAAGAATCATTATAGCAGCCCATATATGTAGTAAGATTTATCCTTCTTAATCTGAAAAGTATTTTTTCTTCTCGTTTAAAGTCACTAGTATGCGTCCCTTGCTTGTAAATCACCATTTCTAAAAAGTCTTATCAGAGTTCCTAAAATAAAAGGTCAATCAGTAGAGAAATAAACACTTTAATAAATATGAGTTTGAACAGATGGTAAGTTTAAAGATAGTTTTAAAAAGTGGCTTAAATGCATTCAACTCAATCAATACTATCAAACGCCTTCTCTGAACCAGACACAAAGCTAGCCTCTGGGTATGTAAAAATGAAGCCAGAAATTCTTGCCTTCAAGCGACTTCTAGACCAGATTGTGTGCTACGATGGGTGGCATGGTGTGATAAGTGGCACAAAGGTGAGGAACTTACAGAAAAGGGATGCCTAGGGAGGTAGGCCCATCTTTTGAAAAGATGTAGGAATTTGGCAGCAGGAAAGGACAGGGTAGGAGAGGCCCTGCAGGCAGGCAGACAGTGTGCAAAGACACAACAGTAGGAGTGCACTCAAGGAACCCACAGTGACCTGGAATGGAGAGATCAGGGAGGGGAGCATGGAGATGAGGGGTGCAGGGGCAGGACAGACATCCCAGGGCTCCATGTGCCTGGGAGAAGGATTTTATTTGGAAGATGATAGGAAGCTACCAAACTACAGACTAAAGGTAGCATTAGTGAGGCATAACTTATATGCCATAAAATGTACCCATGTTAAGTGACTAGTTTAACGAGTCTGACAACGGTATAGAGTAACCCAAACCACAGTCTGCTTAATCACCCCAGTCTCCCTGGAAGTTCCCTGCTGCCCTCTGCAGCCTATCTGCCTCTAGTCTCTTTTAAGTGGGAGAATAAAATGATCAAATCTGTCCGTAAGAGACTGCTGTGGCAGCAAGGTGGTGCACAGCCTGGAAAAGAAAGAAACTAGAGACACAAAGGGTGCAGAGTGAGGAAACCGCCAGAAATGACACCAGCTAAACAAGTGCAGAGCTACTCAGAATGGGAGAGCACAGAATGGTGCATTCGCAAGATAAAATGGACAGGATCTGGTGACATCCTGGACGGTGACCCAAGTCTATTTCTTTAGGGTCTGAAGCTTTCAGGACTCAGGTGGGAAATACAGCCTAGTGATCCAGGCTGGTGTAAGACCTGGGCCTGGTGAGGACTACGGCAGTCAGGCACCACTCTGAGTCTGATCCCAATTTTCCCACTCTGGCCAAACGAAGCAGGGGTCTGTCATGCCAGACTTCAGACTGGGGTAGTACTGGGTCCTCTTGGGGACAACTTGGTAGATAATGGTTTCCTTCTCCATGATAGAGACTTCAGGAGAAGAGACGGAGAGGAAGAAGAAGGGAGGAGTAACTCAGTTTTGGCAGAGGGAGTCTGAGAGGCCTGTGGCACATCCAAGCAGACAAGTGGGATGGGTTCAGGCCACAGGAGAAGGTGGAGCTACACACAGAGGGAGAATCGTCATCATTGGGCTGAGTGTTAAGGCCACGGGTAAGAATTAAATGTGGATCTGAGGCAGACCACCAGTACTCAGGGGAGGGGCAGAGGAGCACGGGGGTGTAACCAGGCCCGTTTACAGAAGGACACTCACTTGTGAGATGAGCCTCTTCTGAGCTTCCTGCATGACTGCACTGGCCAAGGCCATGTCATCTTCTTCCAGAAGGTCCTTATCTGCTTTAGATCTCATGGCCAAAAGCTTGATTTCCTTAGAGCTGAGGACCTCAAATGTATCTGAGAGCAATTCACTGGCTTCCATGTCTAGGGGCAGGATGCCGTCGGCAAAGGATGCTGAGAAAGAGCACAAAAGGTCAGCTTCTGAGAAAGTCAGCCCCAGGGTGGGAAAGGGTAGCCCACAGAGAGAGGAGGGCTCATCTTGGCTTCAAGTGGGCATAGCTGATGTCAAAGAAGGGAAAAAACCAGAGTCTTCCCACAGTATCAGGGGCTCATTTGCTAGAGATCTACTGAGCCATTAGCCAGCCACAGGGCATTTCATTTTTAAATATACATTTTATCCCAAACACACCAGGCCTACCCAAAATGCTAAGACAGATTTTGGAAGTGATATTGAATCGCTGTTCATCTGTGAAGTGCTCCAGAAGAAATTTGTAGATTTTCATTCGTTTCTGCTTGTTTGTCTTTCCCTTCAGTGAAAACAGCTGCTTCTCTCTAGGACAAAACAGGACAATTTTACCACATGATGTGGGCAAGGGTGCAAGGATGTTCATTTCAGCAGCAGTTTCCAGCATCCTAAAAACTGTCTACCCACGGTGGAGGTACATGATTGAGATGACTATGCTTCTCAGAGGCACTTCCTTGGGACGCCACTGGACGAATGAATGGTCTCGCATCACCCTGTCCAGAGAAGGCAGGCCTGCCACAAGGAGCGCCAGGGCCGGGGTCTGTGCCTCGAGACTCGTACAAAGCAGCTGCCCATCTCCCACCACTCGCCCTGCCCTTCCCGAGAGCTCCACTGACCTCTCCGACTGGGGGAACTTGTTATACTTCTCATGCTTCTCGTAGTTATTGAAGTGGAAGATACACTCAATGAAGTGCTGGAAGAACATGACAGGGTTCCTCTTCAGCAACAGGTGAGCCAGGCAAAACTCCCCAAAACTGCAGGGAAGGGGGAGAGAGAAAAAAGAGACCTGTTTGCTCTTTGCACACAGCCTCTAAAAATTACACCAAGAACATGGAGGTGTGGCGGGAAACTGCAAACAAGTGACAGGGAGAGGAAATCTATCCCAATACACAGCTTCATTCAGATCAGAAGAGAAAACTTCGCTTCTTCCATCTGTCCTTGCTCAACAGCCTCCTTTTTGAATCCAAGGTCAGCATAAAGGCCTTTTCTACTAGTGTTCCTTTCAAAATTCTAACCAGGTGCACTACTCAGGTACACTTTAAATATGGGAAAACCACCAACCCACCCCAAACTGCTTTTCAAGTAGAATTCTGCGGTTCTCATGGCTGATGCAACAAACCACCACCTGAAAATGAGCACCTGGCTTTCTCCCTCAACTTGAGGTTTGCTACCCACAATAATGAACAAAAAGCAGTTTTAGTCATTGGGACTTTTTCCAGAATTGGGATTAACTATGAGAGCCTCACAGTTTGGGTCAGCACAGACAGCGAAGCACTCTCACTGAGCTTTGGACTCCCCAGCAAGCCTCCAGTACTCTCCTTTCTCCTGTGCCCCCAAATCTGGAAGAGGCATCCAGCATGCACATACCAGGCTACCCAGTGAGACACAGATGTCACCAGCCCTGCACTGATCTGAGGAGCAAAACACTCGGGGTTTCCAAAGCCAAATGTACATGGACAAAAGTCAGGGGAGAGAAGGCCGAGGCATGGGTATTTGCTTGGGGTCAGCATGGGGTGGTGCAGAGCTGGCTCCAATCCATTCATACTCTCTAGATCTATGTTTTAATATGTCATTTCAGAGCTAAATACAATTTTTACCTACATAGGGGCACAAGACGACTTTCCGGGTGGAAGAAGCAGTGATAAGGATGACCCAAAACGATTCTCCGCTTTGGGATGCACAAGACTCGAGGGAGAGTCACCTTTCCCTACTAATTCACCTTTCCTCCTGAGGCTAATATTAAAATATTCAAAGCATACACAGCGACTAAAACTCAGAGAAGGTAGTTCCAGAAACTTGAAAGAAGTTAAGCCCAAGTAAAAGCTTCACGGCAAACAGTGGCACTCTGACCACTCCCCCAGGAGATAAGGGTGGAGCCAGACATAATTCTGAACACAAAACCAGCAAAGGGAGTCCCCTGAGTAGAAGTTCACATAAGGCCAGCTAGAAGCACCTGCTGATCTCTGAGCCTGTCAGTATGTTCTACACAAACTGCTGTTTTGTAGACCCGCAGAAGGACAAACAAGGTCACTGCAGCAGGTGAGGTTCAGAAGGGTTACTCTGGTAAGCCATCTGTGCCCAAGAGTAGAGAAAACCACTCCCCTGGAACAAGAGACTTTACCTTCCTTTACTACAGCAACCAACCAGGGCACAGCAGTTCTTATAACCACCTGCACTTCCTCTTCACATCTGAAGTCATCCATGTGAGACTGAGATCAGACAATGCAGGACTCTTCCACAAGAAGAGGGGCTGCCCTAAGCTTGCGCTTGGGAGCTCCGACTCTGGATGTCCACTGCTCATCTACTCAAGAGTTTGGGTCAAGAACAGATACCAGTAGAGGTAACTGATGGGCAAGATACTACCTGGTGAATAACTGGCTTAACCAACTGCGTGGATAAATCCAACAGGAATATAAATTATGCACAGGATTCACATACTCGGGGCTGGAGGCAGAGTCAAAGAGCTCTGCATCCCAAGAAGCCAAGAACCAAGTCAATCGGGGTAAGCACTCATCTGGATGCTACATTTACTGGGACTAAAGGCACATTTCAGCCTTGACTGGATTAAATTCACCGATCATACTAGCTCGATAAACTGGGGAAGACAGGCAATTTTTTTTTTTTTTTTTTTGGTCAGCTCAAAAGTTAAAAGAAATCAACATTCCCAGGAGTGCTTCCTGGGGCATTCCTTCAAAGCAGCAGACAGCAGCACTTCTCATGTACCTGGAACAGAAAAACTTCAACACCTCCAAAGACACCTTCCTAAGAACTCAGCTTCCTTTTCCACCTCTCTGCATCCCCCCAGAACAGTATGTCAAAGGAACAGTATGTAATCACACCACCAATTTAGGGATACTGTTTCAACATTTTATATAACACTAACGGCATTATATGGGAAACAAAAAGAAGAACCAGCTAAATCTAAGTCATAAGAATCCTATACAAAACAGTTATTACTTTCCTACTAAGAATCCGAATCCAGCTTTCAGATTAACCTCCACTTTCAGTATTAGTAGGAACATAAAAATCTGACCTTCTTCAGATGTTTTCCCATGCAATGCTATTCTGAAGCATCTGATCAATCAAGGCCACTGCTCGTGGACTCCTAGTCCTGATCTGGCCTACACCATGGTCTCAGACCCATTTATGCCAGAATTCTTTTTTTTTTTTTTTTTTTATTTATGATAGTCACAGATAGAGAGAGAGGCACAGAGACACAGGCAGAGGGAGAAGCAGGCTCCATGCACCGGGAGCCCGATGTGGGATTCGATCCCGGGTCTCCAGGATCGCGCCCTGGGCCAAAGGCAGGCGCCAAACCGCTGCACCACCCAGGGATCCCTATGCCAGAATTCTGTTTGAAACTTGAGACAAGTTATTTCCTACATGACACATCCATGTGATCCTCGTCTACCTCCCCAAATCCAGACAGACCCCTTTGGTCCCCCCTCTTCCTCATCTCTATCACATCTCTATATTGCTCTATACTGTTCTGTATTCTCTCCTGATCTCACCTCCCATGTCTCCTTTCCCCTGACTTGAGCCTCCCTGGCCCTGTGTTGTGACACTTCTGTGGCATTTCCCCAGGTAAACCTGAACGGACTACTGACTTGTTACCTATCGCCCGTGACTGCTATACTACAAGATCACCACCTAATGGGCAGAGAGGAAAATACATCATACAATCGTGCAGCACCCAAACTGTGGTCTGTATGACCAATTACAAATGTCATGCCAATTTGCTCAAGCCAGAATCTTCAGGAAAGCCACGTGGGCCAGAAATAAACACACTATAGTCTCTTTGGAAGACCTGTATTAGCAGATACGTATGGAAAAATTAATGTGTTTGATGCAAGCAGATAGGCCTGACCTAAAAATATGGGAACAGACTAATTTAAGTCCCAGTTAACAACGATAATCAATAGCTTATCCAAGCTGAAAATCAAGGCCCACATGTGAACCATGTGGTTTAAACAAACCCAGAATAAGGAGATAAAAATAGAAAGATTTATAAGGGAAGTATCAAAATACAAGCAGCACTGACAATCTTACTACAGTTTAAGTATCTATCCTTCTAATTCCTTTTTGACTCATGCTCTGATCACCTTTACAAGAGGTTCTGTGTATGTTACATGCTGACCAATGCTCTTGTTCATATACATGCATAAGGGCTCAGAAAAGGGAACAAAACCCAGAAGTGCAGGTTAAATAACCAATCTTACCTCCCCAGCCCATCATGGGAGAGCCTCCCAATACATCTAATTACACCTGCTTCTGGGCTCCACATTGTACAACTGAGAGAGACATGACAGCCAATCTGATGGTAGCACCAGGTAAGAGGGTACTGCATCGCTATTTTGGTCCTTTCTCAATTATATAAACAAAGAAAAGGAATAGCCTTAGCTTTTTATTTGACTCTAGATAGCATTAATTAGAATGTTAACCTTCTACTACTTTATTATGTAAAATATTCCTCCTTGGAAAATTATACCCAAAAAAATTCGAACAGAAATTCTTCCATGGAACTCAGAGTAAATCACTGATGACCATACTTTGAACCAAAGGGATCCATTATTATAAGCTATTTATAGTTAATGAACTCCATAATGACTCTTCCCCAAATTTGGTAGCTTTTGCCATAGCATCCAACATTCTATTTTCCAGTTGCAGACTTATTTTAAAAAGAATTATTCATGGGTGGCACCTGGGTGGCTCAGTCAGTTAAGCGTCTGCCTCTGGCTCGGGTCATAATCCCAAGGTTCTGGGATCAAGTCCCACATTGGGCTCCCTGCTCAGTCGGGAGTCTGCTTCTCTCTGCTCCTCTGCCCCTCTCCCAGCTTGTGCTCTAATATATTAATAAAATCTTAAAAAAAAATTATACCTGCAACATAATCTAGGTTAGCATTTGCTAACCTAGATTGCTTTATGATCATTTCTCAACCACCTGAAAATTAATCCTCAAAAAATTATAGAATGATAGGAATCACCAAGTGGCAAAGCAATTCCCTTCCCTTCCAATTCTCAAGCAACATCCATTAGTAAGAAGCCTTGTAACTTGTATATTCTCATTTCACTCTGTGTGACTATCTTAATTCCTAGAATTTCTTCCTCACAATTTTTGAACTTAAGAGAAAGCATGAATTCTATCAAAATTGACATTTCATTGGCGAAGAAATCAACATAGTTAAGTCAACAGTTAATGGCTACAATTCCATAATTTACTATGACAAATTCATATACAGCTCTTCATTACTCCATTAGGGAGAGTCAACCATGGTAGCAAATATAGTCACAATGCTGAAATTATTTAATGGTCAAACCAGATGAGTAGTTTTTTTAACTTACATGCAAAATAAAGCTTTGTTATATAGCTTAAAAATCTGTTAATTCTTTAGTAACTGCCAAAAGCTCACTAAATCCTAAACAACTCGAAAGCAATTTTATTTTATTTTTTTAAAAGATTTTATTTATTTATTTATTCATGAGAGACACAGAGAGAGAGAGAAAGAGAGAGAGGCACACAGGCACACAGGCAGAGGGGGAAGCAGGCTCCATGCAGGGAGCCCGACGTGGGAGCTCGATCCCAGGACTCCAGGATCACACGCTGGGCTGAAGGCAGCGGTAAACTGCTGAGCCACCTGGGCAGCTCAACTCGAAAGCAATTTTATTTTATTTTTTTATGTTTTTTTTTTAATTTCTTTTTATTTAAGATAGTCACACACACACAGAGAGAGAGAGAGAGAGAGAGAGAGAGGCAGAGACACAGGCAGAGGGAGAAGCAGGCTCCACGCACTGGGAGCCCGACGTGGGATTCGATCCCGGGTCTCCAGGATCACGCCCTGGGCCAAAGGCAGGTGCTAAACCGCTGCGCCACCCAGGGATCCCTAGAAAGCAATTTTAAAGAAAAGATATCTAATATACACCAGAAATTAGGTAAATCATTCGGTTGTTTGACATGTGCAGAAAGAATTACCTGGCAATGTCCGGGTGCGAATCTATCAGAGTGCTGACAAATCTAAAGAACAGAGAGCCTTTCCATTTCACAAATTCTTCCTGTGTAAAGAGAAACAAGCATATTTAAGGATGAATTTTAATATACAAACCGTAAATGCATCCAGTCATGGAACCAACTGTTAACTTTCTTTTGTTTAACATCACACCTGTCAGCTACTCAGTGCATCTGTGGCACATTAGTGCAGTTTGTTAGCACTCACTTCCCGACCATCTTGAAAGCACATACATTTGTTAATCACAGAGAGCAGTCAAGAGATATGGGTAGAACAGCATATCTACTCTAGTAGGAAAATGATTCAAAGCATGTGGCTATTTATTTATTTACTATTTATTTTTTAACATGTCGTTTTAAAAGGGAGAGTGCCAATGGTGCCTTCTTCAGGTACCTAACCATATAAAAAAGTAAGTATACAGAACGTACTAGAATAAATTTAGTTAAATGCCTTTTTAAAGATCAAATATTATTTCCCCCTCACTTGAGGCTAAACATATGTTCTTGATGGCAAGAATAAAATGTCTCATTGGACTCTCAGAGCAACTCTGAGGCAGCCAGGGCAAATATGATCTTCATTTCACAAAAGGAAGAAGTTATGCCTAAGAAATACTGACTTGTTCAAAATCAAGGAGAATGCCAGAATTGGAATTAGAAATACTCATCCAAAGAGTATCATCTTCTTTACATGGAATTTACTCAAAAAACAAACAAACAAACAAACAAACAAACAAACAAACTTCACACTGGTTGACAGGATATCTGAACAAACACTCCAAATAAATATTAGGAAGTAACAATCTGTTTAAAAGGCTGTACAGAACATCAGAAGAGTGATACTTTAAACTAGAGACCACACTGATTACTTTTGGATTCTACTACAGAGCAGCCCTATGCTACTCAAATATTCCCTGAAACCAGAAGCAATAGTAGAAGGAAAAAAATGACAGGTCCCATTCTCAGACATACCTGCAAGAGATTGGTAAGCAAGATAAGTGTTTGCTTTCGGATGAATGGACTTGAATCTTTCAGACACATGGAGATATTGGGAATGTACTTGTCCACCATGACAGTGTACCGGATACAAAGATCACACATGACGATGACAACATTGTTGCGAACAGCCACGTCATCACACACTTCTAGCTCTCGCACAAGGGCTGGGATGCTCTTCTTTGCAAGATCCTCATGCTGTAAGCACAGCTTACCTGTCACAGAAGAGATTACAAGGTCTTGACTCTAATCCTATGCCTACATTTTCTCCAGATATATACCTTCTTATGGATTTTACTTGATCAAAGTTAAAACACTGTGTCAGCAATCATAAACCAAAAAAAAAAAAAAAAAAATCAAAGGCAGACAAATCCATACTACTAAATGTAAGGAAGTTCAAAATACCTAAAAGAAAATGTCCCCTCACTCCTCCAGGGTTTTATGAACATATACTAAGAGATGTTCCTTTATTGGAGTAAAACTATCCTCCTTTTAAAGTTAACATTTGAATTTGAGTTATCTACTTACCTGAAAAATGACCAATAAAATCTAACAGATAATACATTTTATTTTGATTATATTGAAGCCAAAAAGTTTAATAATGAATTTGAAATCTAAGCTATGTAAACAGAAAACAGTGACCACTTTTATTTCTTATTCACAGTTATGAGAAGGAAGGCTGTTACTGAGTTTTGTATTTTTTTAAAAGATTTTGTTTATTTATTTGAGAGAGATAACAGCAGGGGAAGGGGTAGAGGGATAAACTGACTTATCACTGGGCGGGGGAGCCCGACATGAGGTTCTATCCCAGGACCCTGAGATCACAATCTGAGCCAAAGTCAGCTTAAATGACTGAGCCACCCAGGTGCCCCATTTGTATTTCTTTGCAGCACAGAGAATGTTTTGCTCTTATTATAATTCTTAGATTTTTGAAAAATAACTATTACAAAAAACATTCAAAACTCTTACCCAGCATAAAATAAATAATCATACTAAAACAGAACTCAAATTATAGCCCAAAGGTCAGTCTTTTTGAGATTAACAACACTTTGAGTCCATGGGGAAATAGGTTTATTAGTTCATCTATCAGTTCTGATAGGTATCAAATTAACAATAATTTTTCCTTTTATGAACTGAACCACAAATTTATTTTTTCATTCCCAGAAAACAGTGTAGTGCCTGAGATATAGTTCTTGATGAACAGACTTCATGGTGCCACATGATGAGTATTAAAACAAACAAACCCGGAACAGGTATTACTGTAATAAATTAACATAAAAATCAAAAGCTCCCTACAGGTAGTGTCTTGAGTCTGACCATCTTGGACAGCTGCAACCAAGGGCTCTCATTATCAGCACTCGTATGCCTCTGAACTGGGTGCTCCTATCAGAATTCCATCCAAAATTCACAAGAGCTAGAGTAAATATGAGCTCAGCATATGTAACACATTACTAAGGTTGGCTTATCTAAGACAAAAAACTACCCATGGAACTAGATGGCATAAGCAAGACTTTCCCCAGGTTATTCTTGCTTACCCAAGGTAATGACGGTGTGTGCTCTAATCACAGAAGGTATGACACAGCCTCTGACCTGGGAGAGCGGCTGAAAGGCTGGGGTATCACTGCTACCTTGTGATGATGTTGCTACAAGGAAGGAAAAGACGGCTTATTTACAGTATCTCAGGCTAACCCCATCTTAAGACAGCAAGTGCAGAGGATAATTTCAAGTGCCTTACGATGATCCGCATCAACAGAAGAGGCTAGAATGGACTGAATCAGAAGGAATGCTCGCTTCTCCACTCTGGCTGGACAAAGCTGGGCTATATCTCCTAAGGTGAAAATGTACTTCACCTGAAAAAGAATTGGTTTTGTAGTAAAAATAAGGCAAAAAAATAATAATAACTCTAGCTAAAGACATGTCAATTTTTTTTTTGTGCTCCAAATTAAAAGAATGGGTGTGTTTTTTGTTTTTCCATAAAAACACATGGCCACTGTAGAAATTCAGTCACTACTTGATAAAATTCACACAACCTTTTCCATCAATATTTATAATAAATGTTTAATGACTATGTAAGTATATTAAAAACTACTGATGTTATCATGTTACTCCAGTCTTAGTGAACATTTACAGTATCTAATTCTTTGCTATTGTTTGCATTCCTTCTGAAGAACACCTTTGTGCCTTTAAACACTGTTTTACTTCCTTAAGTAATCCAGAGTTAAAAGGGCATAAAACTGTTTTATTTTTATGATTTTTAATTATCTTTTTATTGGGAACTCAATTTGCCAACATATAGCATAACACCCAGTGCTCATCCTGCTAAGTGCCCCCTCAGTGCCTGTTGTCACCCAGTCACCCCCACCCACCTCCCTTTCCACTACCCCTTGTTCGTTTCCCAGAGTTAGGTGCCTCTCATGTTCTGTCACCCTCACTGATATTTTCACTCATTTTCTCTACTTTCCCCTTTATCCCCTTTCATTAATTTTTATATTCCCCAAATGAATGAGACCATATAATGTTTGTCCTTCTCTGATTGACTTATTTCACTCAGCATAATACCCTCCAGGTCCATCCACGTCAAAGCAAATGGGGGGTATTTGTTGTTTCTAATGGCTGAGTAATATTCCAACGTATACAGAGACCACAGCTTCTTTACCCAGTCATCTGTCGATGGACACCGAGGCTCCTTCCACAGTTTGGCTATTGTGGACATTGCTGCTATAAACATCGGGGTGCAGGGGTCCCAGCGTCTCACTGCATCTGTATCTTTGGGGTAAATCCCCAGCACTGCAACTTCTGGGTCGCAGGGCAGCTCTATTTTTAACTCTTTGAGGAACCTCCACACAGTTTTCCAGAGTGGCTGCACTGGTCCACATTCCCCCCAACAGTTCAAGAGGGTTCCCCTTTCTCCACATCCTCTCCAACATTTGTTGTTTCCTGCCTTGTTAATTTTCCCCATTTGCACTGGTGTGGGGTGGGATCTCATGATGGTTTTGATTTGTATTTCCCTGATGGCAAGTGATGCGAAGCATTTGCTCATGTGCTTGTTGGCCATGTCTATGTCTTCCTCTGTGAGATTTCTCTTCATGTCTTTTGCCCATTTCATAATTGGATTGTTTCTCTGCTGTTGAGTTTAATAAGTTCTTTATAGATCTTGGATACTAGCCCTTTATCTGATAGGTCATTTGCAAGTATCTTCTCCCATCTGTAGGTTGTCTTTTCGTTTTGTTGACTGTTTCTTTTGCTGTGCAGAAGCTTTTTATCTTGATGAAGTCCCAATAGTTCATTTTTGCTTTTGTTTCTCTTGCCTTTATGGATGTATCTTGCAAGAAGTTGCTGTGGCCAAGTTCAAAAAGGGTGTTGCCTGTGTTCTCCTCTAGGATTCTGAGGGATTCGTCTCATATTTAGATCTTTCACCCATTTTGAGTTTATTTTTGTATCTGGTGTAAGAGAATGGTCTAGTTTCATTCTTCTGCACGTGGCTGTCCAATTTTCCCAGCACCAGTTATTGAAGAGATGATCTTTTTTCCAGTGGATAGTCTTTCCTGCTTTGTTGAATATTAATTGACCACAGAGTTGAGTGTCCACTTCTGGATTCTCTATTCTGTTCCATTGATCCATGTGTCTGTTTTTGTGCCAGTACCACACTGTCTTGATGACCGCAACTTTGTAAACAACCTGAAATCTGGCATTGTGATGCCCCCAGCTATGGTTTTCTTTTTTAATATTCCCCTGGCTATTTGGGGTCTTTTCTGATTCCACACAAATCTTAAGATTTGTTCCAAGTCTCTCAAGAAAGTCCATGGTATTTTGATAGGGATTGCATTAAATGTGTAAATGGCCCTGGCCCTGGGTAGCATTGACATTTTCACAATATTAATTCTTCCAATCCATAAGCATGGAATATTTTCCATTTCTTTGTGTCTTCCTCAATTTCTTTCAGAAGTGTTCTGTTTTTAGGGTATAGATCCTCAGAAAACGGTTTTAAATTTTAAAACTATCTCCAAGTTGGATTCCTGACCGGTTGGTTTACTCTTTAGACTCCTATCAAAAACTTGTAAGTTCTGTCTTCTTCACAGCTGCCATACTGTGTGTTTATTAAGAACACTAACTTGATAGTTAATAACACTGGTTTTTCTTTATCTCTAAAATGCAAGGGTGAGGCTAAATAGTAAAATGTAAAAGGCTTATTTTATTTTTTATTTTTTAAAGATTTACTTGCTTTTTAGAGAGAGAATGAGCATGTGTGCAAGTGGGGAGAGGTGGAAAACGTGAGGAGAAAGAGGATTTTAGGCAAGGTCCATGCCCAGTGCAGAGCTCATGACCTGAGCCAAAATCAAGAGTCGGACAACTTAACCGACTGAGCCACCCAGGCCCCCTATAAAACAAAGGCTTAGAGTGAGAAAGCAATAGCCATATGTATATTTTAAAAATCCTGAACACTGGGCAGCCTGCCTTTGGCCCAGGGCCTGATCCTGGAGACCCGGGATCAAGTCCCGCGTTGGGCTCCCTGCATGGAGCCTGCTTCTCCCTCTGCCTGTGTCTCTACCTCTCTCTCTCTCAATTAAAAAAAAAAAAAAAATCCTGAACATTTATGTTTTAGTGATTAGAGAAATATTGAAATTATATTTAAAGAAAAGTGAAGCAAACAACATTATACAGGACAAAACATCTCCATATATATTTTGACTGAAGGGAAGATTTTGGTGCCATATTTTAAAGCTGAAAAAAAAAATCTTAGAAAAACTCACTGGTCATAATAAGCATTTTTCTTTGAGCAGTAACTACTTAAATTAGAGGCATGAGACCCTCTAGAAACCCTGGGACAAGGCCATCCTACACCATCCTACACATCACAGCCCTTTGAAATGAAATGTCTAGATCTCTACTGGTAATATTTTTATTACTGAAGTGTGCATATTACTGTCTCAGCACAAATCGTCTCTTCTCACAACTCTAAATATGGTCCTCAGCCTCTAGGTACTAGTGTGAGGTGGCAAAGTAGAGAGTAGAGGAAAGGTGTTCTACTAATTTTCAAATAGATGAGGAAAATGGCCAATTCTGGCAAAATGATGGCCTCTACTGAAGGGCATCAAAAAGTAGCTTGTTATTTTCTTTACTGAGTGTCAGATGTTGGGAGTCAGAATTGCTACAGCATGTTTTGTTGAGGCTCAGCCACTCGAATTAGGAAAATGACTCCACATTTACTGGCCCACAGGAATCAACAGCACTGACAGTCTCTAAAGCAGGGTGCCATATACTACAGTATTGCCGCTTCAAGCTCATCTGGAGCTTTCAAATATTCACTGTATTACAGACAACACTTCAGAACTATTCAGCACTATTCCCTAGTTTACAATCTGATATTCAAACAGCTTAGCAGACACATTATAATTTAAAAATACATCAAACAACCCAAAAGAACAAAGAGCATACTCCCTTGATTAGTTTCTCACCCTATTATCTCATAAAACATACTGTTTTCCCTATTGGATCAGGTACCTTATAGACTCTAACTGAATGAGGCCTATCCCATCAAGTTTTTCCCCCAGAGAATAAGTACATGAGAGAGAAATGAAAAGGTCATCAACACAGAAATTAAAAAAAAAAAAAAAAAAAAAAAAAAGGTAAGTCCTAGGCTAGGAAAATTCTTTTCTTGCTAATAGTATTAAAAATGCACATGAGAAAGTCATCTTTAGGAAACCCCCAACGATGTAAAGGAAAACAATGTTTAAAAAAAAGTAATTACTTACAAACAGGTCTTCATCCATATTCCCGGGTCCACTTTGCTTCAGAACTATGTCAGAGAGGGACTGCACACAGGTGGAGAGGACATCCCCGCACACCTGCTTTAGTAATTCCTGTGGTAAATCAAAGGTAATCTCTGAAGGATCTATACATCTACTAGACTACCCACGAAGCAATTTTCTCAGAAGAAACTAAGGTTTCCAAAAGGCATAAGCCACAAGCCGTGAGAAGCCCTAGCCATTATGCTTTTGGATCTTTGCTCTTTTAGCAATCTGGCTAGAAAAACTAAGCAGAATTTACAAGCAGTATACACACACACACACACAATATCTTTCTTTCTCCCTGTACCCTTTTATTTTTTTTATTTTTTATTTTTTTAAAGATTTTATTTATTCATAGAGACAGAGAGAGAAGGGCTGAGACACAGGCAGAGGGAGAAGCAGGCTCCATACAGGAAGCCTGACGTGGGACTCGATCCCGAGTCCCCAGGATCACGCCCTGGGCTGCAGGCGGCACTAAACCGCTGCGCCACGGGGGCTGCCCCCTGTGCCCTTTTAGAACAAAAAGCAAGTATCTGAGAAGATGTAGTGCCCTGATAAGAGATCTGTAATAGTGCTGCTCCTTCATTAATAGAGAAAAACATCACAATTCTTCTAGCATATGTAGATGGCGAATTAACTACTAGAGCAAACAGCATATTTTAAAAAGACATAAAAAAAAAATAAAATAAAAAAATAAAAAGACAAAAAGATATACAATAGGGCAGCGGGTGACTCAGTGGTTTAGTGCTGCCTTCAGCCCAGGGTATGATCCTGGAGTCCCAGTATTGAGTCCCATGTCGGGCTCCCTGCATGGAGCCTGCTTCTCCCTCTGCCTGTGTCTCAGCCCTTCTCTCTCTCTCTCTCGGTCTCTCATGAATAAATAAAAATCCTTAAAAAAAAAAAAAAGATATAGAATAAAAAAGGACAGTTGTTCTCATTTTGAAATGTATTCATTAAAAGCAAGTTTTCAGTGTCTCTTATTAGTTAAAATAACCTCAAGTGGTCACCATCTGTAGCACACAACACTTCCATGCCAGCCGAGGGAGCGCTGTCACATTCTACAACTTTTTGACTACATTTTCTCTAGAAGGCCAGACCAAAATACCCAGATTGAGCTAAATGGCTCCACCCCAAGTCTTCTGTGTTACCCTATGCACATTTCTATTTTAGGAGTGATTATTCTATTATTATTATTTTTTAAAGATTTTATTTACTTATTTTAGAGAGAGAAAGAAAGCAAGTGGGGGGAGGGGAGTAGGAGAGGGACAAGCAGACTCCATACTTAGTATAGAGGGCTCAATCTCAATCCTGAGATTGTGACCTGAGCTGAAATCAAAAGTTGGGACATTCAAACAACCGGGCCACCTGGGCACCCCAGGAATGATTACACTATGTTGAAATCACCTGTTTCCATGTGTGTCTGCCCTCTTATGCTGTGGGTCCCTTAAGAAGGGACTCTGTTTTAACCACCACCTCACCGCCCAGCAGCACTACCACAAAATGTTGCTCAACAATGCTCAATGTTTACTGCACTGTAGCAACTATCTCTATGATCCAAATGTTTTTTAGTATGACTTGGCTAAAATGTTTCAAAATGATGGTCTTTATTACTTTTTAAAGAATTATTGCACTTATTTTAATAGACTGCACAGCCTGGGCTGTGACGTGTCCAAGAGAACTTCTGAAATCCATACACTCGATCCTGGCAAGAATACAAAGGTTATTAACTTGTGTGTGACCTCAACCCTAGACCTAGGCTGGGTAGTTGGCCTAGAACTTTTGGAATCACAGAATCTGGGAGAGATCCATCACGGCCATCTAATCCTGGGATTCTCTCCACACAGGGACTCATGTCATAAGTTGTTCATCTTCTTCTGTGAACAACTCCAATGACTTAGGATGTATTTTGAGGCAAGTTCTTCCATTTTAGGCAGACCTCAGCACAGTTTTTCAGTTGGCCAAAATTTGTCTCCTTGCAGTTTCTGCTCATTGGTCCAAATCAGTTCTCTGTGATGCCAAATAAATCTAATTCTTCTTTCATCTTAAGGTCCTTCATATATTTGAACTTAGCTAGGCAGCCTAACCCACATAATTCTTCCCTTCACCAGCTAAACACCCAGGCCCTTCAGCTGCTCCTTATACAACCTCCTTTGCCATTGCCTCACCAAATTGCTCTCTCATTGATATATTCAATTTTATCAACATTTCTCTGAGGAGTTGCCACTCAAGTTAAATTAGAACATGCTAACTTAGATTTCACCTGTACAAAGAGGACAACCATCACCCCTCTTATCGTAGACACTACTTCTATCAATACAGTCCAAGATCTCGGCAGACTGTTTCCAGTGATAGCCACAAAACACTATTAACTGGTAAGAAGCCTATAGATAGCAATGATGCCCCCAAACCTACATCTCTTCATATATAATGCTTTGAACTAGCTAGGCTCTGATGATCTATTCTTTGGGCAATTTCTATTTCTCAGTAAAATACAGAACATTCACTTACACAGAAAAAAAAAAACAGAGAGAAGAATGCTTAGGGGAAAACAATAGGTCATATGAATTTAAAATATCCTAAGGTTCTGGAAAATCTCAGGGCCTCAGTCCATTGTCTACCACTAAGGGAACTGGTGTTGGCAAAGCTACAATCGTGGCCTTTTCTCTAACGTGGTAGTAATCTCTCTTCTAGTTCTCAATTTTTAAATGTGAGGATAACGGTCTTCCTCAGACTCTAACAATGCTATAAGTTACTGTGCTAATAAGTGTGGGCATTAGTGAGTAGCCAGTGGCTTAAGGCCCCAACATCCCCAGTATTATACATCACTCTTCCTCTAGCCAATGCTGGTGAAGAAAAAGATTGGGAAAGCAGTGAGAGGCTTTAGTTCCAGGCATAGCTCTGCCATTACTCAGCTGTGTGCCACAGAGGCATGCAGGATCATAGTTTCATAATTTGCCATAAATATTTCTCCCTGCTTTTTCCTACCTCATTCTTACCTTATGACCAGCTTTTTGTTTTGTTTTGACCTGTTTTCTGCTTTTCAAATATGCTCCCTACTTAGGTAATGTTCCTTATTTAAAGGTTTTTCTTGGATCAAGAGATAAACAGCTAGAGAAATCAAACAAAGCAAGTATCCCTTTTACCAGATGAGCCAAAAGGTACATGCCAGGAAAACACCAGACACCATTTATATGGAAAGAGCTGGGCATTTTTAGTTAGGTACATTTCAACCTGTTTTAAGTCCTAAGCAAAAAAAGTTATAATATCCTTTCTTATTATATCTGTTACTACAAATAGAAGATGTAACTTATCAAGGAAGGACTTTCTTTAAGGAACTTATATAAGAAAAGGAAGCTTAAGAATGTAGCTGAATAAAGCAAAAATATTTTTATTCTGGGAAACTTAAAAGATATTCCAGCAGTTACTTAATTTAACTTTTGACTTCTAGAATCATTATTAGTAACCCCAGTTAACTTTTCATTATGATTAGCATTTACTAGGAGTATATTTCATGATAAAAACATAATACATGGCAATAAAATAACTTATTAGAGAAACCGATAATGGATACCTTTTAGAAAGACAAAGTAACACTGTCTCACACAAAACCCTGGTTTGGATCTGTGTGTATGCTCTACAGGAAACATGAGCTATAGACTTTGGGGACAGGGTAGAGGAAGAGGTATTGGCGTAATATAGCCTTATACTAACAGAACAGGTGTTTTCCAGGAATATGACCTCTCAAATGATCAGAAATAATTTCCTAGGAGGCACTTGTACCAGGAACCATGGTAGTGACTTCCTGAGAGAACCCTGTGTCATTAGCAGCCAAGATTTTCTCAGGGAATGTCAACTGCTTGTCACATAAGTGTTTCCTTGCAGCATCAGCTTTGGGGACTACCTATTCCTATAGTTTCTCCACAAAAGAAGACGCCTCAAACTTCAAAACAGAGTAATATGTGTAGGTACAAATAGACAACAAACATATCCAGAGAGTCCGTAGTATACCTGTTCTTCCACAGGTGTCTCTGCAGATGCTCTACAGAGTCTTTGCAAAGTATCAACAGCTGCACTGATCAACTCTAGAGACCACTGGAATCCATTCAGCTTACACTTGATCACATCTAAAAGAAAGTCAAAACCCTCTAAATTTAACTGCTTAAAATATATATAAAGTGATAAGAAAAGCCTTTTCAAGATTCTCCAATAGACACTCACCAGTCACCTTGTCCCGGGTGCTCTTAGGAAGATGCTTTGCAATATGCCCAATAACACACAGAATATGTCCTAAGGTGTTTGAATTGGGATTCTGTTGACTAGGAAAAGGGCACAAAGAATATCAATATAGAGCCAAAATATACACTGATGCCAACAAAACTGTCTCTGGACTGTTAGTATTGGAAGAATGTAGGGTAGCAAATTTAGGAGTCAACTTCACTATAGCACTTAATTTACTGGCACAAAAGGTAAACTGAAAGCTTAAAATGGATTCTTATTTTTTCATGTTTGTTTTTATACCAGAATTTAAAGAAAAGATCTGTGTATATGAATAGCTGAATAGCTATGAAACAGCCTTAAGACACGAGCTTTGTTTCCAAGAACCTCTGGTGTCTATCAGCAGGTACATCATAAGCATACACACCTGCTGAGTTTGTCCCAGGACGCTATTATTTTGGTGTAGTCCAGCTTGGGTGATGAGCAAGCAATTTTGGAGAGCAGCATCCAAGCCGGTGCAGAATGTTCCGTGTCAGTGAAGGATATTACATGGTTTATAAAACTGGATGAGAATTTCTCCTTCTTGGACCAGATATGAAAAGCCTTATTTAAATAGCGGCTGAAAAAAAGATGGGAAAGCAGAACTGTAATTGTAAATACACAACACTGTTCAAAACAGCCCTCAGTGAAAGGTTATCAACTGCTGCTCCAGGATTCCTCTGGCACATCAAACATCTATGCAGAAGTTCCTGGCTACTGATATATTTGATACCAAATTAGATATCTTCAAAGTTTTTATTATTATACAGAATAAGATACACTTATTTCTCTCCTTATAAAATATATTTTTAAAGCAAAGACTAAAATTTCATAATTCGAGACCCTCCTTATCCTCATTCCCTCCAAAATTGCTTACAAACACAAGGGATGGGTTACCAATAACAAATATATCAAGAGTTTACAGGGTTTTACGGACAAAAAGTGTAGACATGGCTATTTTTTCAATGGAAGAACTGGAGAGAAATGACATTCTAGCATTTAAATATGGTGATATTAAACAAGCTAAACTTTGCCATAACCCACAAATACCACTCAGAGATACATATTTCAAACCCTTTAAAAATAAAACAAAAAATGCTTCTGGTGTAATAAAGTGTTGGTGTTATGTCATTGTTTTAAACTATTTGACTTCTTCCCATAGCACTGAATGAGATCACATGACTAAAGAGAAAAATGCAGTATCACTTATCTAAGCTTCTTCCTCCAATTAATTTTTCCTTAACTGCTAGGAACACACACATACACTCACACAGTCACACACCAAGACTTTCTCATTAAGTGAAAATAAAAGGAATTCTCAAAGCTTGCAGAAAGCAACTATAACACATCTACATACAATAAGCATATCCATATAAGTTAATGATTTTAATATATTAGCTATTGATTAAAAATCTATAAATATCAGGAGTTTTAATGTAGGTAACTCATAATTCATACCTGATTATGGTCCAAAACCAACATACAAGCAATCAGCAAATATTTTAAAATTTATTAAGAAGAATCACACAAAACATTAAGTAATGTTTACTATAAGAAATAAACAGAATGGGGAAAAAAAAAATCCTCTGAATTCCCAGTTTTGAAACCTCAAATTTGGCTCTTCTGACAACCTACACTCCTCCAGATCAGCTGAACAGTTCCCAAAAAGCCTCCCTCAATTACCTTACCCCTCAACTAGCCCAACTGTTGTTAATCACAAGCCAATCCTAGTAAGTCAGAATTATTTTCCAGACACTAACCTGGTTCTTTTGTACAGCACCACTGACCTCTATCCTAGAATCAAGACTAATGGACTACGTTCAGTCCCCATTTTCCATGACCTTGGCCAGACATTACCGATCACTCTCTCTGCCCTCATACTCTGTCTACTTGTTGATCTTTTCTTTTCCCTTCACGAATTCCTTTTCTTCAAATCACTCTAATGGCTGATTTTGAAAAGTTCTACTCTTAGTCCTCTTGTCTATAAACTGAACCCTCAGCGATCTCGTTCATTACCAAAAGTTCTCCACTCAGACATGACAAAGCACTTCAAGTACACATTTTTTTTTTAATTTAAATTCAAGTTAGTTAATATATAGTGTAGCATTGCCTTCAGGAGTAAAATCTAGTGACTCATCACTCACATATAATATTCAATGCTCATCCCAACAAGTGGCCTTCCTTTATTTTTTTTAAATTTTTATTTATTATTTATGATAGTCACACAGAGAGAGAGAGAGAGGCAGAGACACAGGCAGAGGGAGAAGCAGGCTCCATGCACCGGGAGCCCGACATGGGATTCGATCCCGGGTCCCCAGGATCGCGCTCTGGGCCAAAGGCAGGCGCCAAACCACTGCGCCACCCAGTGATCCCACAAGTGGCCTTCCTAATGCTCATCACGTCATCCACCTACCACCCTTAACAATCTTCCATTTGTTCTCTTTAAGAGTCTCTGATGGTTCGCCTCCCTGTTTTAGTCTTATTTTTCCTTCTCTTCCCCTATGTTCATGTTGTTTCTTAAATTCCACGAGTGGAATCATATATTTGTGTTTCTCTGACTTATTTTGCCTACCATAATACCTTCTAGTTTCAACCACATCATTGCAAATGGCAAGATTTCATGCTTTTTGATCAAGAAGTAATATTTGTGTGTGTGTGTGTGTAGACCATATTTTTTTTTAAGGGTTTTCTTTATGTATTAGAGAGAGAGCACAAGCAGGGGGAGCAGCGGGCAGAGGGAGAAGGAGAAGCAGGCTCCCCACTAAGCAGAGAACCTGATGCAGGGCTTGATCCCAGGACCCCAGGATCATGACCTAAGCCAAAGGCAGGTAACTGAGCCACCCAGGTGCCCTGACCACATCTTATTTTATCCATTCATCAGCTGATGACATTTGGGTTCTTTCCATAATTTGGCTATTGTTGATAATGCTATAAACATTGGAGTGCATATGCCCCTTCAAATCAGTATTTTTGTATCCTCTTCCATAGGGTAGCTTTATTTTCAACTTTCTGAGGAACCTCCACACTATTTTCCAGAGGGGGTGGTCCAGTTTGCATTCCTTTCTCCACATTCTCGCCAACATCTGTTGTTTCCTGAGTTGTTAATTTTAGCTATTCTGACAGGTGTGAAGTGGTATCTCACTGTGGTTTTGATTTGTATTTCCCTGTTACTGAGAGATGTTGAGCACCTTTTAATATGTCTGTTAGCCATCTTGATGTCTTCTTTGGAAAAATGTCTTTATGTCTCCCTCCCATTTCTTAACTGGGTTATTTGTTCTTGGCTGTTGAGTTTGATAAGTTGTTTACAGATTTTGGATACTAACCCTTTTACATGGTATGTCATTTACAAATATCTTCTCCCATTCCATAGACTGGCTTTTAGTTTTGTTGATTGTTTCCTTTGCTGTGCAGACATTTTTTTTTTTTTTTTTTTTTTTTTTTTTTGCTGTGCAGACATTTAAATTGGGCTTCCATCTCCTGCCCTTCCTGTTCAGAAACCTGCCTTGCCTTTGCTTGCCATACCTAAGTCAATGGAAATCCCACTGACTAGTTATTTTGGATAGAATCATCGAAGCTTCAGGCCTCTTAAGCCTTTGCATTGCTATTTTGTCTGGAAACTCTCACTAGTATGGTTGCCTGGTTAATTTCTACTTATTCCACCTCTGGGAATAATTCAGCTCTTGCCACCATCAACAGGAAGGCAATTCAAGCTAAAAAAAAGTTAAAAAAAAAAAAAAATCACCAAACCGCTCTATGCTGTCCCTCTTAGCTCCTAAAACTCACTTTCTACTAAAATTGTGAGTTTTATTTTGTCTCTTTCCACTAGACTGTGAGCTTGAGTAGAGGAAGTGCACCGAGTCCTTTCAACCCTCAAATCAAACCTTCACCAATTCTATACTTCCACTTATTACATCTTTAAACATACTTAATTTCTTCATGTCTACTGCCTTCTCCTTGATGCTGGCCCTCATCATCTTTAACTTAAATCATTTGAGTGGTGGCCTGTTTTCTTAGATTCCTGTTATCTCCTGGTCACCAAGCACAAGTCCCTTTGCTACACGTCTTGTGAAACTCAAAGTGAAGCTGAGAGGCTAACAGGGGGAGCCCTCACGCCTACCACCACTCATCAACTGCAGACCCACCAGGAAGGGGGCAGGTGTACTCTATTTCCAAGAGGAACAAGCGGACTTGACCACTCCAGCAAGAGGAAGGATTCCTCTTAGCCTGGGGACAGCCCAGCCAATGGAGAGTCTGTCACAACTCAGACATTGAGAAATCATCATCACCCTGAACTCTTTCTTTCAATGGGCTTTCCTTCAAACTAGCCCCTCCCAACGACATCCTTTTCTCTAAAAACTAACAGTTCTTCTCCTTTGATCTCCAGACTTGCCTGTGGTTTTTCACAGCTATGCCATTCCTGTATAAACCCATTTTGCTGATAAAATAACTGGATGTTTTATTTTCAAGATTAATACTCTTAAAATATAAGATCCTTTATTACCTGTCCACTTTAAATTCATCAGCAGTCTCCCCCTCCCACTCTGTTTTCAATCTGAAGTCAAACTCCTTGGTATGCAATGTTACAACTCTGCAGTATGTGTAGGCCCTTCTTAACATCTCGTTTCACTTTATGTACAGTCCAAGGAGCACCGTTTCCCCGCCCACAGTGAATCCCTATGGGTCCTGAATGAGACATACTGCTTATGCTTCCATGGCTTTGCACTGGCTTTTTATCTCCCATGGACATGCTCCTTTATGTCCTTATTAACCTTCAAGATTCAAATTCAAAAGTCATCTGATCGGTGAAGTCTCTCTTCTTGATGTTCTACTTTGTTTATTAAAGAATATACCACAAGATTTTGTTTACAAATGTTTATAGAACTCTATTCCACCAGACCTTACTTTTCTTAATAATCCTTTTTGAAAAACTGATTCCCAAGCTCAGTGGTTCTCACAGTTTTTCATCTCTGGGCACTTTTGAACAAAAAAAATTATGCAACATCTTGAAGACCTTTGGTTTATGTGGACTATATATATCCTGCTGTGCAGAAATTAAAACTGAAAAGTTTAAAAATATTTATTAATCTAAAAATAACAATAAGCCATTTATGCTAACATAAATGCACTGTTTTACAAAAGAATCTCAAAACAAAATAAACTTGGTGAAAAGAGTGTCATTACTTTTTACTTCTGTAAATTTCTTTATGGTCTGACTTAAACAGAAGTCAGGTAGATTATTATAACTGCTTCTGTATTCAATTTGCTTCAATATCATATGGTTATGGAAACTCTATACTCTGTGAAAGGATAAAAGTGAAAAATGGTATATAGCATCTTAATGTTATGATCAAAACAGTCTGAGCTCATGAATCCATCGCACTTGAGCATGCTGCCATAGCTCATTTTCTACAACAGCTATTCCAAAACATTTTTACACTTAAACCCTAATTCTATATTTCCTAACTTTGGGCAAATACATATTTTTTTCTTGTGGCAAAATTTACATAACAAAATTCACCATTTTAATGATTTTTAGGTGTACAGTTCAGTGAGAGCACACTGTTGTGCAATCATCCATCTCCAGAACTTCATCATCACTCTACAGTGAAACTTTATACCCATTTAACAGTAAGTTCTCATTGTCTTCTCCACAAGCTCTGGTAAGTACCATTTTACAGGTGATTTGCCCAGGCCCCAGAACAGTATTTTACAATACAAAATCTAGTATGTTTCTAGTGTATGAGAATTCCTCCATAATACATGTAAACAAATAGGGAAGTGTTTCTTACATGATGAGAAAAAATAAATCAGCCAAGGTAATGTAAACGTTTACAAGCTAATTGTAAGATTATGCAGTATAGATGAAAATTTATCAGTACAACAGGTGCTAACCCCTCACCATAGTGTTCACTGTGCAGTGTATGCTCAGTAAATGCTATCAAATGGGAAAAAATACTGCACTGGCATTAATTCAACCAATCTGATAAGGATTAGGAAAAGGTTAATTTGGAAGAACTAGGAAGCCACCTTTCATAAAAACTAATATGTGGAAAGTTACTAGTAATAAATCATGCCCATCAGTGCTTTCTACTACATTAGACATTAATTTAGGCACTCAGAGAAAAGCAAAGGAGGTGATCAAAGCTTCACAAAAAACTCTCACCTCAAAAATGCTGAGAGATTTGAATTGGGTCAAAAAAAAAAAAAAGACTAAAAACAGAAAATTGATATATGTTAAGTATTTTAGAAAGCTAATTTTCTATGAGCAATACAGAAATTTTATTAATTAAAAAAACCTTTATGGTTTTCTATATGGAAAAGAAATCACACAATTAACATACCTCAGTTCCTGGTTTTCTGTACTAAGGAGAGTAAGAAGTGCCCAAGCCAGCACCTGGCTATTGTCTCCAGTATGGAATTTATTGTAATGCTTAATGTTCTGTAACAGGAGCTGGTCAAGACATTCCAGAGCTTTTTCCTGCACCGTGCTTTCACAGTCCATCACAGCTGGGATGATCCCTGTCAGCCAGGCTTTCTGTATCTGGACACATCTAGGTTGGGCCTTAGAAAATAAACATCATGAAGTCATTAAAAAGTCATAAGGAAGTCTAAACCTATCTAAATACAAATCAGTGAGGCTGTGAACAATATTTTGAGATACGCTAACAATAGTCACACACACAAGTACAAATAAACCAAAGTGAAAAAAAAAAGCAACATTTGAAATACATGTTAAAACAAAGTTCAGTTTCCAGTTACTATTTATTAGTGCATACTGAAATTTTAAACTTAGGAAGTCATATTATTAAGTAAATCAGGGATCCCTGGGTGGCAGAGCGGTTTAGCGCCTGCCTTTGGCCCAGGGTGCGATCCTGGAGACCCGGGATCGAATCCCACATCAGGCTCCCGGTGCATGGAGCATGCTTCTCCCTCTGCCTATGTCTCTGCCTCTCTCTCTCTCTCTCTCTCTCTCTCTCTCTATCATAAATAAATTTAAAAAAAAATTTATTAAGTAAATCAGCACTTTTTTGTAATTCAAGATCAAGTATTTATTCCAAGGAGCAATTAGAATAGATATTGTCAGAGGAAGTCAAAGTATGCATTGCTTATTGCTTTCTATGATGAAATGAAGAAATAAACATGCTTTAAAAATTCTTCAAAAGCTAAATATTTGGCAGGAGTAAATTACATATGGGATCGGTGGACCTGTTCTTTTGGCAGTATCATTTAATAGGTCTTAATATGCAAAACTTAATCTAGGCCTCTGGCCTGACTAAATTCATTTTAAAATTCTTATTTCTATGTGAGATTTAAACTAAAGTCAAGAAAAGGCTAATCACTAGCATTCTCTAGCACTAGTTCATAATTATATGAGACATAATCTTTCATATGTAATTGAAAGATAGATACCTCTTGTCTTACACTGTATTGCCCTACAGTACACCTGGTAGAATTTCCAGTAGTCAAATAAATATTCAGTGATAGGTAATTATATATGCTTAATTATTTTTGATGTAAAAAAGCACTGTCTCTCACCATAAGAAGTTCAGTAAGAGACTGTAAGGCCTGCTTTCGTACAGATACTGCAGGGTCTCGGCTCTGGTCCTGAAGAAGTGATAGCTCTTCTTTCATCCCTGAGATGTTGCAGTGTTTCAAAATACTCAGTAATACCTAGAAGGTGCATGTAACATGAATTGATGACTTTTTCAAAAACAATAAGACACACCGTAGACAAAAATAAGACTTAATAAGTCTATGGTTCTTAACATTTTTTAGGTCATGGATCCATCCCTCCACCTGGAAACATACATCTCACCTTTTCAGAATCTGATGAAAGCTAAGTCCTCTCTCTGGAGAAAAATCTAATATACGTTTTACATAAACAAGTATTTACAATTTCAGGGGTTACGTGCACCCTATCAAAATCCATCCATGCTCCCCAGTTTAAGAATTCCTAATCTAAAAAAAGAAATTAACGATAAAAATATGTGTGACTCTTAAGAAATCAACAACCCAGCAAGAAACTGAGACAAACCTTTAGTTCATCTCTGTAATTTATATATACAACAGGATTAAAGTGAACAAATGTAAAGTGAAAAACAAGTTCAATAATGACTATGGTTGGGGTTTTTACAAAATATTTCCAAGTTTTTAGTGCAAAACAGAGCACATTTGAGGATTATTTAGAAGAACTCACACCTGCAGTGCAGACTTCCTGACATTGGTCTTCTCATCCCTGATTCTCTTTTTCAGCATTGCCATGATACATCTCACTGTTGAGGAAATGCCAAAGAATCATTATGGTCTGAGAAAAAACTGTATTTACAGTATCTAACATCTCACCACACAGTACTGAGAAAATACTCTAAAATATTGGCTAATCAGTTTGTTTTAAATCTGGAGAAATCTGAGTATGAAATAATGTAGAAAAAGAAGAAAAGTCAAATAATTAGCTAGTCAAAATAATGCAAAGGGCAGAAGAGTATAATTTTAAGAGGGCATAAATTCTGGAATATTAAAAGTTCAGTTTTTAACCCTGGCTCCTATGTCTAAAATTCCAAATAATTTAGTTTTTCCATTTTGTTTAGCTACAAAAAAGTAGTATCTAAATCATAATTTTTTTAAAGACTAAAAATATATAACAGCAGCTTTAAAACTTTTTGATCACATGCCCCTTTACACTATTAAAACTCACTGAGGACTCCAAAGAGCTTTTCTGGTAAAAATCTCCAGTGAAAATATTTAATAATTCATTTTAAAATAGGAAGATGTGGGGATCCCTGGGTGGCGCAGCGGTTTGGCGCCTGCCTTTGGCCCAGGGGCACGATCCTGGAGACCCGGGATCGAATCCCACGTCGGGCTCCCAGTGCATGGAGCCTGCTTCTCCCTCTGCCTGTGTCTCTGCCTCTCTCTCTCTCAATCTGTGTGACTATCATAAATAAATAAAAATTTATAAAAAAAAATAATAATAAAATAAAATAAAATAAAATAAAATAAATAAAATAAAATAAAATAAAATAAAATAAAATAAAATAGGAAGATGTTGGGCAGCCTGGATGGCTCAGCGATTCAGCGCTGCCTTCAACCCAGGGAGTGATCCTGGAGACTCGGGATCGAGTCCCACGTTGGGCTCCCTGCAGGGAGCCTGCTTCTCCCTCTGCCTGTGTCTCTGCCTCTCTCATGAGTAAAATCTTTAAAAATAAAATAGGAAGATGTATCACTATAAATGGTACAATTTTAAGTGAAAATGAACTATGTCCCTCCTGCTAAAATTTAGTGACAAGAATGGCACTGCTTTACATCTTTGCAAACTCTATGTCTGATAAAAAATAGCAGATTCTCATCTTTGCTTCATATCAGAATGGTTTAGAGTGAAGTCTTGGTATTATTATGTAAACAATATTAACTTCAAGAACCTACTGAAGGAGGCTAAGGGATCCTAAACTACACCAAGAGCTGCTGATGTATAAGGAAATACACTAAGAAATGAAATAGGATGGAAAATAGAAAAGTCAATGAAATAAAAAATAAGCTTCCTGAAAAAGATAAAATTAACCAACTTTTAGCTACAAAAAAAGAAAGAAGATTCAAATTCTTAAAATCAGGAGGGAAACATTACTATTGCCATTACAGAAATAAAAAGGATGTGCAAAGAAATACTATGAACGATTTTATGTTACATTAAGTAATCCGGATGAAATAGACAAATTTCTACAAAAACAAAAACTGGAAACTGACTCAAGAAGAAACAGTCTGAATATACCTATAAAGTAATCAAACCCCCCCCCCCCCCCCCAACGAACAACCTTCAAAACAAAATACAATGAAATAGAACAAAATACCTTCCCACATATGCACAAAAGCCCAGGCTCAGAGGGCTTTACTGGAGAATTCCATGAAATGTTATAACAAAAATGGACACCAAGTCTTCATAAACTCTTTTAAATAATGGAAGAAAACACTTCCCATCTCATTCTATTAAGCCAGTATTACCCAAAGAACGAAACCAGGTAAAAACATCTCAAGAAAACAAAAGAGCAAAATCCCATGAATACATAAATAAAATTTTCAACAAAATATCAGCAAATCGTATCTAGCAAAACACAAAAAGGATTATATATCATGCCTGGGACTTATCCCAGGAGTCAAATGTAATCAAACAATCTAAGTAATACAGCATAGCAATATAATAAAGGACAAAGACCATATAATTGTCTCTACAGATGAGGAAAATGCATTTGCAAAATCCAATACCCTTTCCTAATAAAAACACTCAAAAAACTCATAAGAGAAGGAAACTTAGTCACACTGATAAAAGTCATCCTGAAAAAACCTACAGGTAACATCATACTCAATGGTGAAAGGCCGAAAAGTAAGTACAGAAGAAAGACAAGGATGTCTGCTCTCCCTACGTCTTTTCAACACTGTACCAGAGGTCCTTGCCAGGGAAAGTAGGTAAGAAAAGGACGGAAAAGAAAGAAAACTCTTTCTGTTCACAGATGGCATGAGCCTACATATAGAAAAGGAGTCCATATACAAACTATTAGAACTAGTAACAAATTTAGCAAGGTTGCAGGATACAAGATCAAACCATCAAACATCAGTTATAAAAACCAGCAATGAGGGATGCCTGGGTGGCTCTGTGATTGGGTGCCTGCCTTTGGCCCAGGGCATGATCCTGGAGACCCAGGATGGAGTGTTGAGTCCCACATCAGGCTCCCTGAAGGGGGCCTGCTTCTCTCTCTGCCTGTGTCTCTGCGCGCCTCTCTCTCTCTCTCTCTCTGTGTCTCTCATGAATAAGTAAATAAAATCTTTAAAAAAAGAAAACTAGCAATGAACAATTAGAAAATGAAACTAAGAAACTAATGGATTATTCATGGAAGAATAATCGACACAGAATTAATCTAGAAGAACAAGAGCAAGGATGCAGAAGCTATACTTCCTGATTTCAAAATTACTGTAAAGTACTAGTAATTAACACAGTGTGGTTACTGTCGTAAAGAGAGATGACAGAATGTCAGGGTAATAGAACTGAAAGTACAGAAATAAGCCCATGTCTATGGTTTGATGAGGGTGCCAAGAGCATTTAAAGGAGAAAAGTCTTTTAAGCATAAAGTGCTGTGTCAAACTGGATATTCACTTGCAAAAGTTGGACCCCTACATCACACCTATGCAAAAATTAGCTAAAAATTGATCTAAGACCAAATCATAAGAGCTAAAATTACAAAACTCTGGGAAGAAAACATCAAAGTAAATCTTTGTGAAAAATTAGGCAGTGGTTTCTTAGTTATGACCCCAAAAGCACAAGTAAAAAAAGAAAAAGTGGACAGCTAGACTTTATCAAGGCTAAAATGTTTTATGCCTCAAAGAACACCAACAAGGGATCCCTGGGTGGCGCAGCGGTTTGGCGCCTGCCTTTGGCCCAGGGCGCGATCCTGGAGACCCGGGATCGAATCCCACGTCGGGCTCCCGGTGCATGGAGCCTGCTTCTCCCTCTGCCTGTGTCTCTGCCTCTCTCTCTCTCTCTGTGTGTGACTATCATAAATAAATAAATTAATTTAAAAAAAAAAAAAAAGAGAACACCAATAAGAAAGTGAAAAATTAACCCATGATAATACAGGTATTTGCAAATCCTGTATCTGATGAGGAATTTGGATCCAGAATAAAGAGCTCTTTCAACTCAAAAATAAAGACAAATAACCCATCTTAAAAAATGGGCAAAGAACTTGAAAAGATCTTTCTTCAAAAAAGAAATATAAATGGCCAATAAACACAAGAAAATTTGCTTAACATCATTAGCCATTAGGGAAATATAAATCAAAACCAGTGAGATAGATACCACTTCACATCCACTAGGATGGTTACAATAAAAAGAACAGACATGACAAATCTTGGTAAGGATGTGGAGAAATAAAAATTGTAACACATGCTAGTGGGACTGAAAAATGGTATGGCCAACTCTGCAAAAAGTTTGGCAGCTCCTGAAAATGTTAAACATGAAGTTACCACATAACCCAGCAGTTCCACTCCTAGGTATATACCCAAAAGGCATGAATATGTTTACAAATAAAACTTGCACAAGAACATTCGTAGCAGCATCAATAGCCAAAAGACAGAAATAACGCACAAGTCCATAAACTGATGAATGAACAATGGACTGTAGTATTATCCACACAACAGACTATTATGTAGCTGTAAAAATGAAATATTGATATGCTACAATGTGGATGAACCTTAAAAATGTTATGCTAAGTGAAGACAGACATCCACATAAAGAACACATGTCACATGCTTCCATTTATGTGGAATGTCCAGAATAGGCAAATCTGTAGACAGAAAGTAGATTAGTTAGTGGTTGCTGGAGGTTGGGGGAAGGGAATGGGGAGGAAGGAACTGCTAACGAGAATAAAGTTTCTTTTCTGGCAAATGAAATATTCTAAAAATTGATTAATTTGTAAATATACAAATATACTAAAAACCACTAAATCAAACACTTTAAACGGTGAACTTTATGGCATGTGAATTACATTTCAAAGAGAAAAAAAAACCTGCCTCCTCCAAGAAGGCACTTAGCACTTACTAAGACTAGATTCAACACAAGCATTCAACATTTTTGCAGAACAAATTTTTTGTAATATTTTAGGGTATCAGTTTACATAGAGTTACTGCTCTGAATTTAATTGGAGTAGCACATACTAATACCTAGCCATATCAAATCTAATTCCATGCTGATCTTTCAGGCTGAAATAAGAAGTAATTATCTTCATGGCACTTAACATATACCTTAACACTTAATTCACATTATTTTATATATATAAACATACATAGGTAAAATTTGTAAACGCACATATTTATTACTCCCACTTATTATTAATTTACTACTCCTCAACAGATGGAACTATGTTTTTTACTAAATCTGTATCTATGATGCCTGGGACAGATTAGAAGGGATCAGAGAAATGTTAATGGAATAATAATTATTAATCTAATTATATAATTATATTTCTGCACAAATATTTTCACTAAAATCTTGAAAAATCACTTTGTCTAAATATTATTTCCCCAGACTCTGACAATGGCCCTCTGTGAAAGGAAAGGTGTTAGATCCAGAAAGTTACAAATTAGGGTGCTTGGTTGGTTTCCCTGTCTTAGTTGAGCAAGTATTTAGTATAAGAATGGTATAAGAACTCAGACCACCTCTCATTTCTAAATAGAATGTTCCCCACTATTTCATGCTATGGCATTTTACAGGTGAAAAAGGATCCTGGAGAAGTAAAGTGACTTTTTCAAGATCACACAGCTAAACAGACACATATCTGGGAGTAGACTCCAGGTCTACCTATTTACCAGTCCAGATTTGTTTTTCTCCCTCCTGAATCACATTAGCACTTAAATCATTGCATTACTCTGGGGTCATAAGTCAATGAAAGAGATCATGCGTTACTTGTATTCAGAATCCTGTGCTGGAGGTCATAGGAGAGAGGAACCCACAACCATTCTATACAGTACGTATGGTTCACACTATTGATGAAGATAATCTAAATTCTGAATTGGCTTTTTCAATGTGAGCTTAAATTCACAGTTCCCTTTTACTTATTGAAAGTGAATTCTGGGGGGCACCTGGATGGCTCAGTGGTTGAGCATCTCGCCTTTGGCTCAGGTCATGATCCCAGGGTCCCAGGATCGAGTCCTACATCAAGCTCCCCAGGGAGCCTGCTTCTCCCTCTGCCTATGTCTCTGCCTCTCTCTGTGTGTCTCTCATGAATACATAAAATCTTAAAAAAAAAAAAAGTGAATTCTGGGGTGCCTTAATCAGAGTCAAAATGACATGGTGAAAAAAGTAATGAGAAATTAAAAGTAGGGACAAGGGCAGCCCGGGTGGCTCAGCAGTTTAGTGCCACCTTCAGCCCGGGGCCTGATCCTGGAGACCCAGGATCAAGTCCCACGTCAGGCTCCCTGCATGGAGCCTGCTTCTCCCTCTGCCTGTGTCTCTGCCTCTCTCTGTGTCTCTCATGAATAAATAAATAATTCTTAAAAAAAAAAATAAAAGCAGGGACAAGATTGGGTACATCTTCATCTCTTCTTCTTCTTCTTTTTTTTTTTTGATTACTTTTCTCCAAACACAAATTTAACATATGCTGCACTTTCTCTAGTAGCTGGTCCCTCTTTGGTCAGCAATCCCTAGAGTTCACAACAATTGCCTTTAATAAAAAGAATAAAACATCTGCTAATATTTAGAAATACTGAGGTTCAGTACATGATAAGTAGAATGTAGCTTGTTCTTTACCTTAAGATGAAACAGAGTATAGTGCAAGGACATTAATTAAAGATATAATAAAATAGAATTATTCCGCTTTTAAGACAGGAAGATATTCCAATTAAGGGTGAATCAAAAAAATCCAAGGTTTTTCGAGTCTACTTACAGTTGTCTGAAATCCAATAGTTATTACTCATCTGATAGTGATAGAATCCGACATACCCTCAGATCCATCTGTTTCACCACTGCTGTCTGTATTGATCATCCCTGAGCCTTCAGAAGGGTTAAGTGTTTGCCTCTGATAGGAAAAAGCTTAAAAATAATACATAAAAAGAAGTTCAATCATTAAAAAATTATTATATCCCTTAGTAATATAAACATGGAAATATTACATTTAAATTACTACATCAGTATTGAAATCAATTTCAGTTTCCTTGATGATGAAAAGTTCAGTATTAAAAAGTAAATATGAAAATAGAAAAAACAAAACAAAATAGAAAAAACATGTCAAATACCCAGCAAGTCCTTTAAATAAAAAAGACAATTATTCAATATTAGAAAATATATTCACCCATTACCTGATGAACTTCTCAGTAAGGTACCAGAGTGGCTTTCTACTCTTGAAATTGCAGAACCTAAAAATAGGCAGATTGATAAGAGGGGAAAATGTCATAATATCATAAGCCCCAAGTCAAGAGTAACCAAAATCAAGATAATTAGGCCTAAAGACAAGACAGATTCTAAACTGCTGACAGTAATATTCTCCTTGGTATGCATTTGAAATGGACAGAGATGAGGCCCAAGATAGCCAATTCTCAAAAATGCAAAGTAGTAGTATAGGCAGCCAAAGTCTCACCTCTAAAACATGAGTATCTAAAATACTCTAAAAGGCATTTCAAAGTTACCAGGCTGGTCTATAGGCATACCTTGTTTTATCACACTTTGCTTTATTGTTCTTTAGAAATACTACAGTTTTAACAAACTGAGAGTTTGTAACTCCATCAAGCTAGTCTATGTGTGCCATTTTCCTACAGTATTTGCTCACTTTGCGTCTGCTGCATTTTGGTAATTCTCACAATATTTCAAACTTTTTTGTATTTATGGATCCGATCTATGATCAGTGATCTTTGGTGTTACTATTATAACTGCTTTGGGGTACCATGAGCCACATCCATATAATAGCAAACTTAACCAAGAAATGATGTGCTGCCTCCAGATATGAAAACACCAAGAGAAGCAAAATTAGAAGTGGGGCCTGAAGATGAGACTAAACTGCTGCAAGCTCATAATAAAACTTGAACAGGTGAGGGGAAGCTTCCTACAGGTGAGCAAAGACAGTGGTTTCTTAGGATGAATCTACTCATGGTGAACAAGCTGGGAGGTTGAAGTCACAATAAAGGATTTATTTTTTAATTTTTTTTAATTTATTTTTTATTTATTTATGATAGTCACACAGAGAGAAAGAGAGGCAGAGACATAGGCAGAGGGAGAAGCAGGCTCCATGCACCGGGAGCCCGACATGGGATTCAATCCCGGGTCTCCAGGATCACGCCTTGGGCCAAAGGCAGGCGCCAAACCGCTGCGCCACCCAGGGATCCCACAACAAAGGATTTAAAATATTGCATAAACATAGTTGGTGAAGCAGTGGCAGTCTGAAAGGAGGAACTCCAGTTTCAGAAGAAGTTCCCCGGTGGCTGTGGGTAAAATGGTATCAAACAATATCATCTACTACAGAGAAATCATTTGTGAAAAGAGAGTCACGTGATATGGCAAACTTCATCAGCGTCTTAGTTCAAGAAACGGCCACAGCCACCCATCCTTCAGCAACTGCCACCCTGATCAGTCAGCAGCCATCAACATCCAGGCAAGATTCTCCACCAGCAAAAAGACTGCAACTTGCTGAAAGCTCACTATAGTTAGCGTTTTTAGCAGTAAAGTATTTCTAAATTATTGTATGCACTTTTTTTTTTAGACATAATAAAATATGTCTATGTCATATTGCAATAATATAGCAATAATGCTATTGCCACCTGACAGACAACAGTGTATTGTAAACATTAACTTTTTATATGCACTGGAAAACTAAAAAAAATCATTTGACTTGCTTTTTTGCAATATTCACTTTACTGTGATGGTCTGAAACCAAACCCACAATATCTCCAAGCTGTGACTATATTTAAAAAGCTATTCAACAACAAAATACACTGAAATAGGTTTATGAAGGAAAAAGTATATCATACTCTATTATTTTTGCAACAACAATGAACGAATCCTTTGCAGTCCAATTTCTTAAAAAGCATGAGACAGATCCCATGTTACAGGTGAAAATACTTACTGTTAATCTTAAGTTCCAGTATGCTCTCCGATGCAGTAACAGACACTTCCAGGCAATGTGCAAAACTGGACAGTGCCTTGCTGCGGACAGTCGGTGCCTTGTCTACACAACGGTCAAATATAATTTTCTGTACCAAGAACTTATGCTTTAACAGCTTCTGATGCTCCAACGAGAGAGTGTTATCTACTGCTCTTTCAGGCAGTTCCAACAGAGCTAAGACAACATCTAGAGTAAAAATCCTGTGTGGGATCTGATAAAACAAAATCAGAAGAATCTCCATTAGACAGGAATAAAAACCCAAGGATCCCTTGTATATTCAGATCTGTCTGTCAGAAGGCTGCAGAGCAGGAACCCAGATTTTATGCAGATGTATCTCGTACCTTGGAACTTCGTGAGTATCTGTAAAGCCAGGCAATGAACGTAGAGTATTCCTTATTGGGAAGTTTGCTGAGCAGCTGGACCAGGGACTGGGCTGCATAGGTCCGATACTCTGATTTATCAGTCACCTGAAACATAAACATTGAGAGGCTGTCTAGCCAACATCTACCCACAGAACAACTGAAACACATGTTGCAATACAAGTGGAAATTTAGTGAATGTAACTAGTTTGTTGAATCCTTAAATGCTATAAAAATGACTAGCAAGTTTTAGGTTCTAGACCCTTCAAAAACTAATCTAAGAAATCTAGAAGCCCTCTCCTTAGACATACGAACTTAGTATGTAACTTAAGCTTATGGATCTCCTAGAAGCTACTGCCTTCAAGTTAAAATTCATTTGTCCAATCTGCTTTAGAAGCTCAAGAGATAATCATAAAAATCTGAACATTAATTGGATATTTCATGGTATTAAGGAATTATTGTATATTTTCTTTGGTGTGTATTCTGTGGTATGTTTTTGGAGTTCTTATCCTCTAGAGACACATATGAAATAGTTAAGGATCAATACATGACAGAATTTGCTTCCCCCCAAAAATTCCAACATTCAACATGTGTTGATGAAGTTGTAATTTATAAGGGTATAAATGACACAAAACTATTGAAGGTGGGTGCTCATCACCCTATTCTATTTATCCATATGTTTGAGATTTTCCAAAATAAAAAGGATTCCTCTCCCAAAAAGAACACTATGTCAATGGAAACATACAGTGAAAATACTAAATAAAGCTATTTTCTGCAATGATAACAGACTCATTCCCAAGAATAAATATACACACAAACACATATATTTACCCACATATATATTTCTATCATCATTATCATCATTACTATTGAAGCAAATGGTACCTTGGCACAGATGTGCTGGAGTAAGATACGAAGGACTGGGAATACGTTTTCCTTTAGTTCATCCACAATTGAGCTATTTAAAAAAGAAACCACACCCATTGTTTACAGTATACCTATAACTACATAAAATAGTACTTTTTCTTGACTCTGTTCTTAAACACCATGACCTCTATGCTTTAGAAATCCTGAATATTAAAAGCTATTTGCCCCACACTGCAAGCATTGTTTCAGTGAAAAAAGAGTAAAACACACAAAGTTTCACAGCAGAAAACCATTCACTATGTCCTATGTATGGTTTTGAGCTGCAGCCGAGCAGACAGCTTCAGTCAGAGAGGAGCAAATGTTTCATCTTCATACGACTCTTTTGACTCTTAACTAAATTTCACATTAAGACTCTAAAACACATCCTTTTAGGGGCACCTGGGTGGCTCAGTTGGGATAAGCATCCGCCTTTAGCTCAGGTTATAATCTCAGGGTCCTGGGATTGAGCTCCATGTCCAGCTCCCTGCTCAGCTGGGAGTCTTCTCCCTCTCTCTGCCTCCCCCTGCCTTGTCCTGCTTGCACGGTGCATGCTCTCTCTCTCAAATAAATAAATTCTTTAAAAATATATAAAAAATCCTTTTGGGGTAAATAATAATAAGACGCAGCACCACCTTGTGGTAACTCAGTGATATGCTCCCATTTAAAAGGCTTTGACTTCAAACTTCAACCCAAGATTACTGTATCTTTCTTAAGTTAACTTATTTATTTTAGTACTCTCTACCCCCACTGTGGGCTCGAACCCATGACCCCGAGATCAAGAGTCACAATCTCTTCCAACTGAGCCAGCCAGGCACCCCAGAAGATTATTATTGTAATGCCCAGATCTGACCCATCTCTAGTGCTTATCTATACCATTATATGGATGCTACTGCAACTGGAGACATCACGAACTATCACGGAAGAATCAAAATGGTTGTCTACACTTAAAGCACCTTAGTTATTTAATGTTTTAAAAAAATCCCTCATGAGAGATATTTAATGATCAGATGACAGCCTATACCTGGATTCCACCACTCATACCCCACATCTCCAACTACACTATATCCCATATGCCTGCAGGCATGTATGCTCTCATATACTTACCACATCTTTCCACCACCTCCACAATGTGTGCCAAATATTCAATAAAGGAGAGAAAGAATAGCCAACAACACAGCAAATATGTCTTCCCTAATAAAGCTGAGACATGGAACTTTTTAGGTAGAGCTATGTGATTCTGAGGGAAAAAATGGTCTATCAATTATTACTAAAGAAGTAAAAATTGACTTAAATCTTCTTTTTAGGAAGTATGGTCTGTAGGAAGAGGGGAATAGAAAAGTGAGAAGAAACAAGGGAAAAGTGGCAAGGAACAAAGAGAAAGAGACTCAGAGAAGACAGAAATACAAAAAGGAAAGGAAGAGGCAGACTTGTAAGAAAGGCAAACACTGAGACAGATGATGATAAAACAGAGGAGAAGCCAAATGTCATTCCTCAGAGCCTGACCCTACAGGCTAATGAGAATCAAGCTGGAGGTCAGTGCTGGCCCCTGAATTACAGACTCTGTAACCCTCAGCAATGTCCCAGTGCAGAGGCTACCAACAGTGATGTGGGCCACACGAACAAGAGGGGGCCACGAACCACAACAGGCCAGAAATCTGTTAGTTTTCATTAGGTGTCAGAAATCTCGGTTAGTACAGGACCCAGGAGACTTAAGGGAGAGTGATAGAGTGAAAAGCCAATCCGTGTGCACCTCACCTGATGAACTGGACTGCCTGGTTTCTACTGTTGATGACTGATGTTGTAATAGTAAGGGGAGCGTGATGGACTCCTTCACCTGCTCCTAACATTAATATCACATTTAGCATTTGATGGAAAATACAACTTATAACCTGGAAAAGAAGAAAATTCTATTTAAGGCATGACAAAGAATCCAAGGACCTCAAAGGCAGTGATGCAGACCACAGTAAACCACGTCAAGCTGTGTGAAGATACATTGGATTGAAACAGTTTTAGGGGAACACTAGAAATGCGTTTCTTGGACAGTTACTAAGTATTTAATAAACATAGGATGGAAACTGTGAAAACATTGCTTATAGATAATGATAGGAATATCACCTAGTTTTTCTCCTTACTCTCTCAAACTATAGCCCTGAAATTAGGGCAAATAGAGGATTGTCACTTCTAAATGGCAAAAAAATTGCTGATAATCTCTTATAGAACAAGAAAGGGAAGGGACAAGGGAAGAATGGTACTTTACACTTGTATTTTACCTGAAGTTTACAATGCACCTTCCAATATACACCTCATATAATTTACTCAATTAATTCATTCATCCTGTAAATAACGTGTACTGAAAACCACATATGTGGTAGATATCATGTTAAGTACATTCATATATATTACTAGATTTTACTGCCTTTTTTTTTTTTTAAGATTTTATTTATTTATTCATGATAGACACAGAGAAAGAGATGCAGACACAGGCAGAGGGAGAAGCAGGCTCCACGCAGGGAGCCCGACATGGGACTCGATCCCGGGTCTCCAGGATCAGGCCCTGGGCTGAAGGCGGCGCTAAACCGCTGAGCCACCCGGGCTGCCTGATTTTACTGTATTTAATCTTAAACATCACAACTGTAAAAGGTAAGCAAGGCATTTCCATTTTATACATGTTATTATTTCCACTTTATACCTAATAAAAGAGCCTCCAAAGTGGAGTTGAATTGTCCAAAGTCAACTGATTATGGGTCAGGCTAAAGTCAACATTGTCTAAAATCAAATCAACACTCTCACAGTTAAAAAATACAACTTGAAAGACACTGCAGATGTAAAGGCATAAATTTCCCCATCCAGCTAACCTTTACAAATTTTATAAAGAACATGGAAACTGAAAGCACTCACTCATGTGAATTCTAACTCATCATATTTTAAACACAGAAATGATAACGGTATAATAAATTATAAAACATAATAAATTATAAAATAAATTATAAATGGTATAATAAATTATAAAACATGTTTTCTAAACAACAGGCATGGTGCTCTGTATCTGACAGGCAACCTTCCATTTCCTTCTCCTGACAACCCTCTGAGGAGACTGAGGCTTTGGAAAAACTGATACAAGGAAGTACAGCTGATGGGGTGGACCTAGAATTCACCAAAGATGTATACAACCTGCCCAAAAACCCTGAACCTACTTGTTTTTTTCTTTTTCTTATGATTTATTTATGAAAGAGAAAAAGAGAGGAAGAGCAGAGGAAGAGGGACAAGCAGACTCCACGCTGAGCACCAAAACCAAAGAGTGGCTTGATCCCAGGACTGAGATTACAAGCTGACCTGAAACCAAGAGTCAGCGCAATTAACCAACGGAGCCACCCAGGTGCCCCTTTAACCTGCTTCTTAATCACCACGTGACCTGCCCGGGAAATTAAGTGTAGCACAGACACCAAAAGTCAACAGCCACTGCAGTCTTATCACATTTTTTTTTTTTTTTTGTAAAAATCTTGTTTTATTCATGACATCCAAGTTTAGTAACACCATAATGCTTGAAAACCCTAACTCCAATGTTTAGACGGTGATAATGTTAAGGTAACTCTGGGAGGAAAATCCATATGTGAATACTAACTAGGAATGATATCAGTAATACTTCTGTAGAATTCTCAACTAAAACGACTAATAGAAATACTGAAGTGCACATGAAACTTGCCAAGGAAAACTTGAAAATTCCACAAATGTCTCTTTTGAGAACAATCTGGTGACTGTTTCTCTAAAAGTAACACTTTGTTCAATGTTCTTCCTACCTAACTCACACTGGAATCATATTTTGTATGAAACCTAACAAAAATCTGCCATGGCTTCCAATTATTTGAATTATCAGTTTGGTTATGAAGAACAGGTAGCAAATAGAAATGGTGATGCTTTTTATGCTACGAATGATATAAGGTCATGAAAATGACTTGCTAAATTAAAATGGCAGGATGCCTGGGTGGCTCAGTGGTTGAGCACCTGCCATTGACCCGGGGCATGATCCTGGAGTTTCAGGATCGAGTCTCACATCGGGGTCCCTGCATGGAGCCTGCTTCTCCCTCGGCCTGTGTCTCTCATGAATAAATAAATAAATCTTAAATATATAAATAAATAAAATGGTGTTAAACCAAATGCTGCCAATGGTTCAGATGATTCAGATGTTTTCAATTCAACTAGTAACTAAATTAAATCCTTGTCTTTTACCTTATCTCCTTCTCCATGAAATGGGGAGCATAGCAAATACAATCCATGATAGGCCAGTTCTGGTACGTATTTAGCTTGGTTAAGGTTTCTAAAGAAAAAAGGTAAAAGATTGGTCAATGGTTATGACTTTACCCAGAATCTTCCATAACCCTATAATAAACCACATCCAAATGAATAAATTCTACTTGTGTGCCAATTAGGATAAAATGGCATTTATACTTCTGCTAGAGCATAATTTATTACACTATATTTAAATTTTACTATCGGAAGAATTAGTGGCTCACCTGGCCTGTGTCACATGAAATTCATGAAGAATTGGTTCAAACTTAGTCAACGCAACAAAGACCTGCAAAACAGATACCAAGAAGAGACCTGATTTTTCCTTACTCACTAAGTATTAGCCATTCTCTCTGCCCTTTTAGGTTGCCCCAAGGTTTTTTTTTGGAATTCTCACTTACTTCTATACAATTCTGTATACACTGTGGCTTTTCTTTCAGGGAAAATTTGGACAGAAGCCTTAAAAAATTCTTCAAAAGGTGAAAGATGGCATTTCGGATTTGACAAAGGTCTCGGGCAGAAAAACAAATACTTTCTTCATCTTCCTGTTCTTCTATTTCATCCACCTAGATTATAAAGAAACGTACAGGCAACTGCAGAGTAATGCCTAACACTCTGTCCCATGATTTTCAATGAACTCAGATCAAGTCCAGCTAAACTCAGGTGGTTGCTGAATTGCTGAAGTGATGTGACCCTGATCAGGTCCCCTAACTGCTCTGTCTCCACAGCAGAACAATGAATCATTGGACTAGATGACTGCACAGGAGTTTCTAGCTCTGTATCTTTGTGTCAGTGGGAATTCTTATGTTTCTTAGAAGTTTTCCTGTCAAAGAATGCCCACCATTCTACCCAGCCATCACACAAGAATTTGGAATTAATGTTATTCCAATACACTGTTATGGACATGAGCCCTCAAAATACTTCAATCTTCCTCTCTAATGACAGTAAGCTAATGTGGCAAATATACCTGTTTGGTTGTTGCCAAGCACACCTGGGAACAAGGATGGCAAAAGATTACGGAGAGGATGGAAAGATGACAGGTATCCTCAGTAATACATAAAGCCTGAGAAGCAACTTAAGGTCATACTAGATAGTTGATGATACTTTTGGATCATTTGGTTAAAATCATGATGCCAAAAACCATATTTTAATATAAAGTTAATTCTTAAATCACAATCATTTGTTGGTACAGATATGTTCTATTATTCCACTTACTTCTTACCTCAATATCTTCTTTCCTGGGTGGCTTTCCTCTTTTCCTACTCCCTCTTGGATTCGCCTCTGAGTTCTTAGGCTGCTCTTTCTTTCTTTTCCGATTTAAGTTAGATTCTTGAGGCCAGCTCTTCTTCAGAATCTGAATACATTTGTCAAACATCACTTGGTGGAACACCTGATTTGCTACACTGCCTATTTATAAAGAATAAGTGGGTTAGATTAAAATGCCTTAAAATAAGTCGATAACAACAGATGAAAAATTAATAAGTAAAAATGAGCTTATCATGAACTCTAAACAATGACCCTTTAGCAAATAAGTACCATTCAACTTCAGCCTCAGGAGATGAGAAATAGTGATCAGAAGAAATAAATAAGATAAACGTATCTGACCAGGGAGTAACTGGCTTTATATTTTTCATGCCACCATAAACTATAAAACTGGACAAAAATGTATAAAATAATCCTCTTAAGACACGGAGCAAGGGATGCCTGGACAGCTCATTGGTTGAGTGTCTGTCTTCTGCTCAGGGCATGATCCTGGAGTCCCAGGATCGAGTCCTGCATTGTGTTCCCCGCAGGTAGCCTGCTTCTCCCTCTGCCTGTGTCTCTGCCTCTCTCTGTGTCTCTCATGAATAAATAAAACCTTAAAAAAAAAAAAAAAACAGTGCAATAGGCAGCATAGAAAAACAATCTCTGAAGAACAAAAATAAATGAGGTAAACACTAAAATTGTCCCAGTTTCATGTTTTGAGGCAATTTCTGGACAACAGCAGAAAATGGTGGCCCTAAGTACATTATGACGGTCTAAGCTGAGAACACAGAAATCAGAGTCAAAAAGGCAAGGGCTAGAAAAGAGGAAGCTACACAGAAAAAAAAGCTTCAGAGATCTCCATAGGGCAGAAGATAAGCACGAAGAGGTAAAACTCCATGAGGGTAGGCAAAAAACAACCTCCAAGGAGCTAGAAGATGAATAATTTTCATAACCCACACAGGGTTGAGAAATATTTGAGTTCTGGACAGCCGATGCTGAAACCTTAAACACCTGAGCTAAACTAGCTCCAGAGTAAAGGCTATTTCATATCTGCTCCAAGAAAGCTTTAAAACAAGCCTCAAAAGGAAAAAGTTAATCTAACAGTTAACTGCCTATCAAAACATAATTAAAACACTATTTGAAGGGAAACAATCACGTAACAATGTTTTCAATACTGCACTATGAATGTGACTGTTAATACTGTATGCCATAAAAACTCCATAAAGATTCATTTATTAGTGTATAGGCTAGGCTATCATGAAGTCATCTCTTTTTAAAGGATTTTATTTATGAAAGAGAGCAAGCAAGCGAGCAAGTGCTCAAACACAAGTGGAGGGCTAAGCTCAGAGCCTGATGTGGGACTCAATCCCATGACCCTGAGATCATGGCCTGAGCTGAAACCAAGAGTGGGATGCTTAACCGACTGAGCCACCCAGGTGCCACAAGAACACAGTATAATCAATAACATCACAAGCGGGTTCTTTGAAATGGTCAATACAATTTAATGGAACTTTTTCTAGATGATGAAAACAACAACAAAAGATACAAATTACCAATCAGACATGAAAGGGGACATATCACTATAGATTATACAAACAAAACTTTCAAAGAAAACCTGCAGATCCAGATGGCTTTTGTTATTGAAATCTACAAAAATTTAAGGCAGAAAAACGACCCCTTCTTCACCAACTTCTAAGATACAAAAAAGGCAAGAAAACTACTCAACTCATTCTACATGAGACTGGTATTATCCTGAAACTCAAATCAGACAAAAGCTTATCAAAAAAGATATCCCTTGTAAATACAGATGCAAAAATCTTCAATAAAATATTAGCTAACAGAATCTGGCAACACACAGTCCTTTCATAATAAAATACTCAACAAATTAGAAATAACAGTATCATAAAGGTGAACCTCAAAACACCCACGGCATATAACATACTTAAGGGCAAAAGACTGAAAGTTTTCCTCCTGAGGTCAGGAATAAGACAAGAAGCCCACCTCCTGACTTCTGCTCAGCACTATACTGGAGGTCCTCATCAGGGCAATTACTCAAGAAAAAGAAATAAAAGGCACCTAAACTGGAAAGGACGAAATAAAATTATGTTTACTCACAGATGATATAACCTTACACATAGAAAATCCTACCAGTAACAATAGATGAGTTCAGCAAAGTTTCAGGGTATAAGATCAGTAATAAAAAAATCAATTGTACTTCTCTAATTAAAGAAAGGGGAGAGGATCTGAATAGAACAGTTTTCAAAAAAAGACAAATGGTCAACAAGCCCTTGAAAAGATGCTCAAATTACTAGTCATCAGGGAAATGCAAATCAAAACCACAATGAGCTATTACCTCATACCTGTCACAATGGCTAAAATCAAAAAGACAAGAAATGACAAATGTTGGCAAAGATGTGGGAAAAGAGGAACTTTCATGCGCTATTGGTGGGAATATTGGTACAGCCACTGTGGAAAGAAAATAGCATGGAAGTTCCTCAAAAAAATTAAAAACAAATACCATAAGATCCAGTAATTCCACTACTGGGTATCTTACCGAAGAAGAACACTACTAGTTCAAAAATATATATGTACTCCTATGTTTACTGCAGCATTATTTACAACAGTCCAGATATGGAAGCAGCCCAACCCAACTGTCCATTGACAGATGAATGGATAAAGATAGGGGATATACATAAAATAAAGTGTTACTCAGCTGCAAAGGAATGAAATCCTGACATTTGCAACAACATAGATGGACCTAGAGGATAGTGTGCTAAGTGAAATCAGAGAAAGACAAATACCATATGATTTCACATATATGTGAAAATTATAAAACAAAACAAAGCTGAAACAAACCAATAAATACAGAGAACAAACTGGTAGTTGCTTGAGGGGTTGAAGATGGGCAAAATGGATGCAGGGAAGTGGAAGGCCTCCAGTTACAGACTAAGTCATGGGGATCCAAGGCATAGCACGGGGAATATACTCGATGGTACTGTAACAACACTGTATGGTGACAGATGATAACCTCACTTGTACTGAGCACAGCATAAGGTACAGACTTGTCCATAAACTTCTCCCACCACTATATTGTACGCCCGAAATTAATGTGACATTGTACATCAACTACACTTAATAATGAATTGTACTTCTAGACATTACAGGTAAGCAATCTGAAAATGAAATTGAGAAAGCAATTTCATCTACAATAGCATGGAAAAAATAAAATACTTCTGAATAAATCTAACCAAATAAGCACAAGAATTATACATTTAAAAGTATCATTCAAACAAATTAGAGAAAACCGAAATAAATGGAAAGGCACGTTGTGCTCATGGATTGGAAGACCTAATGTTGTTTAGACAGCAACACTCCCCAAATTGATCTACAGATTCAGTGCACTGTCAAAATCCCAGAAGCCTTTTTTGGGGTAGACACTGACATGCAACTTCTACAATTTACATGGAAATACAAGGGACTAGAATAACCAAACAATCTTGAAAAAGAGCACAGTGTGATTAAAAATTAAGTATCAACAGTATCCCAAACATAATCCAGATACATTTAAAAACAGAAGGTAATTGGCAGGAACACGTCTTGCTGGAAAGCTGCAAGTGGCCTACGATGAGCAACACTCTTCACTCTTGGCTTTGGCATACATCTCAACCTTAATCAGAAGGAACTGCATCGAGCAAGGGAGGAGAAAAATAAAACTTTTGAGTTCCTAAAACCATCATTTTTCTGTGAGACAGCTTGGTTAGACCTGAGACTCTGCTTAGCAAGACCAAAGTCTTTAAGAACTTATTTCAACAGTCATTATTGGTAACTTTAACGATAATACAAAATAGGGCAGCCCCAATAGCCCAGTGGTTTGGCGCCGCCTTCAGCCTGGGGTGTGATCCTGGGGACCCAGGATGGAGTCCCGCGTCGGGCTCCCTACAGGGAGCCTGCTTCTCCCTCTGCCTATGTCTCTGCCTCTCTCTGTGTCTCTCATGAATAAATGATTAAAATCTTAAAAAAAAAAAAAAACAATAATACAAAATAATGTTCAAGGCTTTAATATGTCTTTTTAGCAATTTCCAAATCATATGGGATAAATCCTTGAAATTTCTTAGAAATGAATTTATGTAAACAATGACAAACAGTAACTATGTTCTCCACTGCATCCCCCTCCATGTTCCATCCTCTCTTGCCTTGGGTTTGGGTGGGTAGAAGGGACTCCTTTATTGCTCACAGGAGGAACAGCCACCTGAGTGCTCTGACAGTAAAAGAAGTAGAACAGTGCTCATCAACAGACTACCTTCCTACACTTTCCTTCATCAAGCATTACTAGTGATTCTCACGCTTTCTTTCTTAGTACGGTAAACTGTTTCTCCATATCTGCATAGGAGAGAGATAAGTAACACAGGGACTGCCCAGCAGTCTTTCTCAGCCTGGACGGGGAGTCAGGAGACGAGTGGGCAGTATCAGATTTTTATACTAGGTGGGGGTAGGTAGGAATGGAGCTTCTGTAGCTTGAAAACAATCTCCCTCGAGCCTTACCTCTCTCAGATTAACTGCATTAGGTTACAGACACACCACGTTAGAAAACAAACGCATTTAAAGAAACAAGGGAAAGATATTTCTCGAACACCTGTAACGTGCCATGTATTTTACAGACTTACTCTCATTTAATACTCAGAAAAATTCCGCGAGATGGGTTACCACTGCTCCATTTTAGAAGTGAGAAAACAAAATATAAGGGTTCAAACAATGTAAAAATTTAAAACAAAAACATATTTTATCCTACCGTATCGAATACACATACCTGGTACTTCCAGCAACAGAAAATAAAGCCCAGCAGCATGAAGGCCATACTGTCGACACTGCACACTGACGCTTCTCGTATGAACGGCTTGAACAAAGTGATAGAACAATGCCACCAGTGCCCTGTGAGAAACACGGTTCTCAATGAAGAAGGACCAAATGCTCTGGGTGGAGGAAGAAACATAAAAGCCAAGAATTAGAGAATGGGAAAATCTCTTGATTTTTCCAAGTATTTAGTACCTTAAAAAAAAAAAAAAAAAATATATATATATATATATATATATATACACAACAGACCAACTTGATTCCCAACTATAAATCTTCAAAGGGATCGAAACGAAAAATCAAAATGCAGTATTCAAAATTACAAAGATAAATAAGTATGTAATAAATTTAAATAATTAAATTTTCAAAAATAATTTGTGGATAAGTTTGAAGCATATGTATTTCTGAAATTATCATAGCTAAAAACTATACTAAGACCTTTGGGACACCCTATATTAGTGTTTACTCAGACAAGTTACTCCTCTATCTGTTAAATGTACACAAAACCATTTATCACTAGTTACTAACTAAAGAAATCAGAGCCATTTACTTAAATTTAAATGCTTTATGGGCAATGAGAGCAGGAAAGGAAATACCTGAAAGTTTAGCCCTCAGATTTCAGGAGAGGCCTAAGTGAGAAAGGAAATACACCCTAAACTATAAACCACAATTTTAATAATTATATCATCGTTCCATGTTTTGCCAATTAAACACATGAAGAGGAAATGGGTTATTTCTACAAACCAAACACAGCAGCAACTACATATGGTTTATCCTGGAGTATCTTTAAAAAACATAGGCCCATGAAAGTTCAAGAAATCAGATCTTGTACTTCCTGCTTCCCTGAAGATGGGGAAAGTAGCAGGTAATGCCTTGGCTTGGCCACTCTGCTTAGCATGTGCCACTTTACAGAAGCGCATTCTTCCACGGTGCGCTCTTCCACGGTGAAACTTCTAGAAGACCCCCTCCTACCTTTATAGCAGTTATCTCCTCACTCTTTTTCTTTTTTCTGGCTGATGGGCCTGGAGGCTATTATTGATCAACTGGTCCACAGGGTGGGGGCGGGTCCACTACAGGACTATCCCGGGGGCCACCTCCCCAGCTCCCTGGCCTCTGGCCACATCTGTCGCCTCCCTCTGCTCTGCCGCTTCTTCCACTGGAGCAGTTGCCGTTCCACTCAAACTCCTTCACGTGCATCATGCAGTCAAGGTGCTCGCGGCAGTCCCAGTGGCGCTGCTCAGGCTTGCAGGCCGGGGAGTTGGGGAGGCTGTCCCGCTTGCATTGAGCAGCCGGATGAGGTGGTGGGCACAGAGTGTCGCTGCTGGAGTACCAGCTGCATGGCGTTCATCTGCTGCCGCGGGACCACCATCTCGTGCTCCCTGTGCCCCGGAAACCTTAGTCTGGCGGGAGGTGGGCATCTGCTTGCGGTCAGGCTTCCCTGAGGGATGGCTCACACAGCACCGGCCCAGACGCGCCCCGTGGCTGCAGCACTGCAGACTGCCCACCTCCTCACTCCTAGTGCTACCTCAGCTCTACCCACCTCATGAGGAACTGTGACCTCGTAGGTCACCAGGGACGATCCAACGACCTGTGGCCCAAGTGCCCGTGTCAGGACTCCGCCTGCCCATGACCTCGCAGCACTGGTGCCTGGCTCCTCCCTGTCTTCGGATCAGCGCTCCTCACTCTGGTGCTTGTCTGCAGGCCACCGGCAGTCCTGTCTCTACCCGACCCGGCCCGTCCTGGTCTCTTCCTCACCCCCCACTTCCGCGTCGCTGCACCCGGGATCAGAGGGCTCGCCCAGCCAGGCTGCTGAACTTGCACTTCCCTCCGGGTCTTCCAATGCACACTGCCAGGGACTTCTCCGCGACGATGCCCTAACAGGAGCTCATGTGCAAAAGCCTAAAACTGAACCTGTAATTCCCCACTTAACCAGCAGCCGCCAGGGTTTGATAGCACACGGGCCACATGCTATGCTCTTCCTGCCCCGGTCGTCAGGAACTGTGCGCACAGGTGGCTGCGCTCAGGCCAGCGCTGCCTCCCGGCCCCCGCTGACACCTGTGGATGGCCACCTTCCCGGCCGGGGCTCACCTCTGCAGGGCCGTGCTCTTCCGTAGCGAAGGGCACAATGCCCTCATGTAGTTTAGTGAACGCGCTCAACCCAGTCTCTAAGATCTCTGCTTCCACGCGAGGATCCAAGGGCTCGGCCTCCGTGAAGTCCGCTTCCCACACTGCGTCCACCCATCCTGGGGGAAAGGGCGGTCAAGGCGAGGCTCTCCCAGAGCAGGTAGAGCATCCACGACCTCTGGGCTCGGGGTTGGCTCAGAGAGAGAAGCCCCGGGCCCACCCCACCCAGACCATGTGACACAGGATTTCAGGCCGCAGCAAAGGGCAAAATCCTTCCCTTAAACTGTAACCGACGCTGCGGGGCCGCCTGACCGTCCTAAACATCCGGGGGCGAGCCTCTTCCTATGCACCCTACTCTCCTGAAGAGTTTGGTCACGTACTCCTGAAAATACAGAGAGCAGCGGCCGCACCACAGGCAGAGAGGCAGGCTCCCGGTTGCTTGCGAGCCAAGCCAAGCCGCCCCCCCGCCCAAAACCCTTTCTAGACCCAGCTGTTCTGGGGAGCGGCGCTTCCGAGGCTGAAGCATACGGCCTTCCCACAAGCTCAATCTGAAGAAAAGAGGTTAATAAGGCTGCCTCGATGTCCCTTTGCGAAAATCTCATGAGGAGGCTAATAGAACCGAATACAGTGATGTGTGGGGGAGGACCTGAGGGGAGCGGAGCCAGGAGGGCCTGAGGGAGCACCTGCAGGGAGCGGAGTGAGGAAGGCCAGAGGGGAGGACCTGACGGACGACCTGAGGGGAGGAGCTGAGGGAGCACCTTCGGGGGGCGGAGTGAGGAAGGCCAGAGGGGAGAACCTGAGGGGAGGGGAGTGGGGAGGACCTGAGGGGAGCGAGGAGGACCTGAGGGGAGGAGCGGAGAAGAGCTGAGAAGAGGATCTGAGGGAAGCACCTGAGGGGAGGGCCCCGGGGCGGGACCGCGGCCGTCGTGCGCACGAGCGTCAGAGGCGCGCCCCGGCACCACCGGCCCCGCCGCCGCCCCGGCCGCGACACGTCCGCCCGCAACAGCGGCCGCGAGCGCCGCAGTCAGTGCTCCGCGAAGCCACAGAGCGGGCGCCGCTGTCGGAGAGCCCCCGGGGAACGGCAGGGGGAGGCCGCAGCAGCCCGGGAAGGAAGCCAACGCCCGGCCGCCCCCCCCCCCCCCGCGTGCCCCACCCCACACGGGGCCCCTGCGTCCCGAGGGCGCGGACGCCGAGCCCCCCGCCCCGCCCCCGCCCAGGCCGGGAGGCGCCGCAGCCCGGCCTCCCCGACTCTCACAGCCGCGTCTCCTCACCGGGGCTGAGACCCAGCGGGCACCAGGGCTGCAGGCCGCTGCCCAGGGCCAGCAGCGCCACCATGATCCCTCCGCAGCCGGCGAGCGTCCGCGCTGCTCAACTTTCAAAGCTCGCTCCCGCGCGCGCTCCGAGACGCTGCTGCGGACCAATCAGGGCGGGCGGAGCGTCCCGCCGACGAATCATCGCGCAGCCGTGTGCCGCCCGCCCGCCAATCGGCGGGGCCCTGTGCCACCGGCGCAGAGAACGGGGCGGGCCGACGGCCGGGGGCAGCGCCGCTTCCCAGGCTGACGTCTGAGGTTGGCGCGGCGCGCGGGGGTCGCGATTAAGTCAGAACTTCGCGTTTTTCTCCTCTTATTTCTTTAGCTGGGAGGACGCCGTAAGGAGGAGGAGACGGGTCCTCCCCGTATTAGAGGTCAGCTTTGCCCGAGGCCGACGTTCCCCGTGCGTGTCAGCTGGCGCTCGAACGTTCTGACGTTTCCCGAGGAGCCAAAGCAGTGAGGGAAACCAAACAGGAGCGCCCGGGAAGGGTATCCGCAGATATTTAATTTTACGACACATCTGGCCCGCAGTTCTGCAAAAAGGCCGTGACTGCCATGCCAACTAAGGGAACCACCGGCCCCTCGGTCTACCAGCGCACATGCGCAGTGAGCACCCGTCCTGGGTCGTCGCTGCCTACCAGGGCGCGTGCGCAGTGAGCACAGCTCCCGGGCCGTCGCTGTCTGCCAGAGCGCGTGCTCAGTGAGCACGCTCCAGGGTCACCGCTGTGTACCAGGGCGCGTGCGCAGTGAGCGCAGCTCCCGGGTCATCGCTCTCCCAGCGCACATGCGCAGTGAGCACAGCTCCCGGATCGTCGCTGTGTACCAGGGCGCGTGCGCAGTGAGCACAGCTCCCGGGGCGGGGCTGCGAAGGCTGCAGCGGCAGGGCGAGCGCATGCGCGCGGCGTCCCGGGCGCTCCCGGCTGGAGGCTGCGCCGCCCGCCCGCCGCCCCCCCCCCCCCCCGCCCGGAGCCGCCGAAGCGCCTCGGTGCGTTGCACCGCCGGAGGCCGGGGCTGGCTCGCTGTGCTGCTCGGCGCCGCTCCGCACCCGGTGGGCGGCCCGCACGGCCCAGCTCCGTACCCCGCCCCCCGTGCCCTGCCCGCCGCAGCGTCTCCCGGCCGCCCGCCGCTCGGGCTCGCCCGGCGCTGGCGGGTCGCGGGGCGCTGGTCCCCGGGGCGCTGCGGTCGGCCCTGCGCCCTCGCCCTCGCCCTCGCCCTCGCCCTCGCCCTCGCCCTCGCCCTGCGCCCCCCGCCCCGCGCCGAGCAGCGGGCCCGCCGCCCCCGGCCCGGCCCCGAGATGAGCTTCTTCGGCTTCGGGCAGAGCGTGGAGGTGGACATCGTGCTCAACGATGCGGAGAGTAGGAAGCGGGCCGAGCACAAGACGGAGGACGGGAAGAAGGAGAAGTATTTCCTCTTCTACGACGGAGAGACGGTCTCCGGGAAGGTGAGCCTCGCGCTCAAGAACCCCAACAAGCGGCTGGAGCACCAGGGCATCAAGATCGAGTTCATCGGGCAGATCGGTGAGTGCCGCGCGCTGGGGGTCCGCGGGCCGCCGCCGCCTCCTCGTCCTCGTCCTCCTCCTCGTCCTCCTCCTCTTCCTCCGCCTCCGCGGCCTCCTCTTTCTCTGCGGCCTCCTCCTCTTCCTCCTCCTTCTCCTCCGCGGGCCCGGGCGCCGACGGGGGGCGGGGGCGGGGGCGGGGGGCGGCCTGCCTGGGCCCGGGTCCCCGCGCTGGCCGGGGCCCGCCGTCGCCCCGGCCCGAGGTGACAGCGCGGGCGAGGACGGGGTGGGGGCGGCGCGGAGCCTGGTGGTGGGCGCCCCTGCGCCTCCAGCGTGCGCCCGGCTCTGCGCCCTGCCTCCCGGATTTCCCAGGAGATGCTCCTGCCTGCAGGTGGGTTTGCGGGGGAGGCCCTGCCGCCTGCCGCCTGCCGCCTGCCGCCCCTGCCTTTGTCCGCACATCCGCAGCGGGTCCCGTGTGCCCCGCTGACTTCACTGCCGCCCGCCTTCCTTTTCTGGTGCTGGGACGTGGGAGAGGGCTCACCACCCTTCTCCGGCCTCGCCTTAGCTCTGGGCTCCCAGTCTTGGACCTGTTTTGGGAAAGAAGCCCTGCAATCTTCCATCTTCCTATTTTATGATGTTTCTAAGACTTCTTTATTAGAATGCTAGTTTTCGGTTGACTGATTTTCGCCTTACAGACAAAGGAATGGTCCAAGCCTAAAATTTAACGGTCAAGATTTCTCAGGGCTCTAACAATCTTCAAACGTGATTATTAATAGTTAAACCTGGACAGCAAGAAGCAGTAATGATACAGAAGATTTGGGAGCTGCCAAAGTACGGCTGGCTGTCCCTAATTCTATTTGTAGTCTTGTGTTTTAAAAAACTAGGTACTTCTGAAATAAAGGGTCTTTCTCGTTGGGTCAGGAGTAGATTCATGGTAAATACCCATGTGTGCTGAAAAAGACTGGCAAAGGATTCATTCGTGTAGCACCAGGCTGCAGGTGTAACCCTGTTCTTACAGACTTTCTGGGAAATACTTTCTCTCATATCACTAGAGGTCAGAAGAGAATCTGTTCTCCCATTTTCCAGGGCAGGGAGACACTGGCACACGTAGGAGGAATCCTGGAAGAAGGAGTCCCTCTGTGGCTACTGCTCATTTAGGAAAATGAAATGAGATCATCAAAGACTGGCTGATCACATAGGAAACTTTTTTGTTCTTTTAAATCCAGAATACGAATGGCCTCTTATGTACCAGAAAGGGACTGAAGAGTGAGTTTCATACTTTCTTCTCTCCTGCCTCTAGGCTGGATAGGATTTCTCAACAGCAGTACTGTTTACGTTTAGGGCCTGATAATTCTTTGTTGTCGCACCATATTAACCTGGCCTTGACCCACCAGATACCAGAAGCACATCCCCAAAAGCACCCCCAAAGATTTCTTGAGATGTTGCCTTTTGTCCCCTGGAGGGTAAAAATCACCCCTAGTGAAGGACCACAGGGCCAATAGGATGAATCCAGAGTATTTTATGCTAAGCGTAATGTAGGAGATAATCGAGGAGTGCCTGCTTACTTAACATCCGTATTTTCAAGTAGTTTTAAAGTTCCTGCATGGATTCTTTGGATCTGTAACAGGAGCATAACACCTGTAGTGCACATTTTACGCTATCACTCCACGTGGTGATAGCTCAATACATGAAGATAACCAGAGTGTCCCCTACCCCAACAGTGTGAAGTGAGCTGTTGGGGCGGGGGGGGGGGGGGGGGGGGGGGGGGATGGAGTCAAGGCCTCCCTCTAGTCTGAGCAAAAGGAAGTTGAGGGAGCTGCTTGCTGTACCTGCACTGCCTGGCGGCTTGTCTCACTCCTTGAATCTAGGACAGCATACCTGCTGGCTTTTCTCCCAGCCTTTCAGCTTCCACTCATACCTCTTCCTGAGCCTCAGAGCACGGTGAGCTCTCCACCCGTGACTTTGAGGAAGCCGTGCGCCTCTCTGGGCCTCCCTTTCTCACCTTGACGGCGGCAGTAACAATGGTGCCTTGTGAGAATCCTGGTGAGCTGTCAAGGGATAATGCTTCCTGCACTGTATGGTCCATTTGTGTCAACAGTCTACTGGTCTGGGAACCAGAGAGCGAGGCTAGTGAGTAACTTTGCTGAGGTTGCGGTAGTGCGGTTTTCTCCTTCGCTGCATTCTTTGACTGTGAATGAAGTGGGCGGAGCTTTGGTCAGGCTCCTAGATCTGGCTCTAGAGCGCTGTACGGTATAGTATAGGTCTTGCTGTATGGCGCACCATTGGGCTCTGCCTCCCTTCCTCGGTGAATTCCATCTTCACTCAGAAGTGTTCTTATAAACCCTAGTCTCTTGGATTTGATTCCTGTTTCCTTCCCGCCTTCCTTCCCTCCTGTGGACTGGTTCCACAGCTTGAAAATCAAGTGCCTTATGTAATTAGCTGTCTTAGGATTCATTTCTTTGTCCTCCTGATGAATGTGTACTTGTCCCACCTGTGTATTCATTAGAAGGACAACCTGGTACATGATTGAGAGTCATGCAAATAGGGTGACCTAAATTAGGCAGGGCTCAGTTTATAAGAGCACAGTCTTTCCTAGGGTCTTGGGAGGACCGGAGTTAATATACATGATGCACGGGTCTTGGCACACACAATAGGTATTCATAAAGGGGAATTAAGATGATTATTGTCATTTTCTCTTTCCCTGTTAAGCCTGATCCATCAAGAAGTTTCCAGGCACTAGACGTTTAAAACCTGTCACCTTGGGGTCACCCCAATTCCTGTGCAGACGGTCCATGGGGAATGTTTGGGCCAGGTTAGCCTTCCCTTTGGTCTATCTGTCTGACTTCCGTTGTCTTCTCCCAAACGGTGTGTTAGCCCAAGTAGAAACCTGTGTAAGGGACTCTCCCCGGTGTCCTTTCAGAGACGACTGTTTGGCTCTCTTGCATTCCTCTGTGGACCCCACTCCTCACAGTGGCCCAGACCCTGCTCAGGAAAGCACCTGTGTCGGTCTTGGTTTAGAGGTAGGCGGGAACAGGAACAGGGATGACCTTTGTTTCCTGTCCTTTCTCTACAGCTTGCTCTGGCAATCTCATCTGTACCCATAAGTTCTGTGTCTCTTTATATTCTGATGACTCCCAGCCTCTTTCTTTGTGCTGACCTGAACTCTCCCGAGCTCCACGCCTGGGTCTAGGCACCTCCACCTGGATAACTCACGGGGCCCCCAGAAGCACATCCAACACAAAAACCTCTTTCTTTCTCTGCTCCGGCCCCAGCCCTGCCTCTTGTCCTGTGTGTCCCACTGTGGCCTGTGTCACCTGCATCCATTAACCTTAGGAACCCAGAAGTCTTCTTAGACTAACAACTCCTCCCACGCGCTCAGCCCACTCTCCAGCCGCTCTCCTGCATCCCCAGTCTGTGCTTCCTCTCCTTGCCTGTGCTGCTGCCTTGATTCTCTTTCTGTGGCCACTGTCCTTCAGTCCATCTTCTGTAAGAGTGAACTTTCTAAGAGCCACTTCTGACATTGTCAGTCCCCTCCCTAAAATTCTGCTCGTCAAGTCCCTTTTGGTCCGAGAGCAGAAGTGTATACCCAGCTCCATCCCGAGGAGCCCCGCCCTTCTTCCCCACCTCACCTCTCCCTTCCCCTTCACCCTCACCTCTTATAGTTTTGTCAAAATATGTTCCTTCTAGAATCTTGGCATCTTCCCTTTGTATGTGAACATTTTTCTGCAAGCTCTGACCTTCCACCAAGGCTCTCCCTCGTCCTTGAAGTGCCCAGCATACCCCTGACAGCCTTCCCTAAGCTCCCCAGGCTGACCTTAGCCCTGCCCCTGTTCTTCTACAGGCCTCCTGGATACCTCCTTTTCAAGCAGGATATGACAAACTTGTGACTTTTTATCCCCCCCTGGTCTGCCTTCCTCACTAAATTCTGAGTCCCCGAAAACCAGGGACTGCCTTCAGTGCATCATCAGTGTGCTGGCTAATCTGTCGTCTCAGAAGCTAACATGAAGTAGGTGCTCGATAAATACTTGCCAACTGGATATGTGCTCACATCTCGGAATTTATAGAAGCTGTTTTCTGGACCTTTTTCTCAACTCCTAGATAGACCAGAGTTACTTGAATGAAGGAAAGGGGGAGTGTAGATTTGCCTTGCTGACTGTTAAGAGGCAGGGCTTCCTGCTGGCACTTGGGGCAGAGGCATTGGTAAGCAAGGTGTGGCCCTCACCCTGGGCCTCTGAGAGCTAAGATGACTCACTCACCAGCAGGCACCTGCGCACGGCCTCTCCACTGGGAACTAGGATGCAGAAACATTAAAGCTCCTGTCGGTTCACTTGCTGTTGCACATTTCTTTGATCACATTTTCTTATGCCAAATTTGAGGCTGGTTTTTCTGTGTACGTAAGAAAATAAGAGTTGTCAGACCTGTGATGCACTCAGTTCTAGATCAGCTCCTTGGATGTCGCAGTCTGAATGTTGCCCCTGAGAGTGTAAGAAGACCTGCCTTACTCACCTGTGTTGTGTATGTTTTCTCTTACCCTCAGTATGATTTTGAGCCACGTTGGCTTTCTTCCTGCGCCAGTGTACTTTTTCCAGTGGCGTGGTCTGTTGTAACAAAGCTGACAGATAGGTGGGGAGGGCATCTTGGGCATCTCCCACGTCGCTCTAGCATGGGAAGGCCCACTGTTTTTAGAAAAATACAATGTGGTGGTGTCTAAGAAGCACGGAGGGAAATTTTATAATTGTTAGAGGGAGAGACCATTTTTTAGCTGGACTCATTTAGGGAACTCTAACACAGGATGGAAGGCAGAGCTGGGCCATCTTGGAGACTAACGGGGTTAAATAAACCAAAGGTGATTGGAAGGTCGATCTTACAAAGGATGGTAGATACGAATAACCCTGTTCTCCAGAACCAAATAGATTATATCTGGATTTTTTTTAAGTTTTTGTTTTTGTTTTTTAAGATTTTATTTATTTATTCATGATAGACATAGAGGTGGGGGGCAGAGACACAGGTAGAGGGAGAAGCAGGCTCCCTCTGGGGAGCCCGACGCAGGACTCGATCCTGGGTCCCCAGGATCAGGCCCTGGGCTGAAGGCAGCGCTAAACCACTGAGCCACCCAGGGATCCCTTTACAAGGTTTTTAAAAGTAATGCCACTGGGGGCACCTGGGTGGCTCAGTCAGTTAAGCGGCTGCCTTGGGCTCTTGGCTCAGGTCACGACCATGAGGTCCTGGGATCTGGCCCTACGTCTGGGCTTCCTGTCCAGCTGGGAGTTTGCTTCTCCCTCTCCTTCTGCTCTCCCCCCATCCCCCTCACCCCCCGCCATTCATGCTCTCTCTGTCAAATAAATAAAATCTTTTAAAAAAAAGTAATGGCACTGGATGGATCTGAACCCATCAGTACCAGTCAAGCCTATACTTCTAAAAACTCCAGGGGCTTTCTTTTAATTCATTAACCCGTGAAAGGCTAAGTAAAAGGCACATTGAGATGAAACAGATTGATTCTGGCCTATTAGTGAGTTGTTGCAGGGCTGGAACAGAGCTGCGCCTTGCTGGGGACGGGCAGCCCGGAGGTGTTCTGCTCTAGCAGGTGTGCCAGCGTCCAGGAGATGTGAGTGGAGGTGGCGGCGTGAATCTTGACTGGTGGGAGATAGTGGCTGGGAAAACTGGGATGAAGATGGGACTCTTGGAGGTGTCTTTGCCTTTGCTGGCTTAACGTTTCTTCCAAGACCTGCATTAAGCTTGGACCAAAAACATGGTCCCAGCCCAGTAGCAGGTCTCAGGCTGTTTCCAACGATGACCGGGTGGTGCAAAGCTGGCTCGATTTCCTTCCAAAGTGGCAAATTCACTCCTCGGCCGTTGGTGGCAAGTTTCATCATGAAAACATCCTGACTATAAAAGTCACTTCCTCCTGTTGGATCAAGAAAGAGGCTCAAGACAGGGAAGTTACCTTAACAAAAAACATGGTCAGTTCCTATTTCTAGCTTGAGGTGCCTGATTGCTGAGGGCTTTGGAGGTTGGGGGGAACAAAGATGACTTGTCACTGCATCTTTGGGATAGAATACAGGCAATTTATAGCCTCTTGAGGGCCCAACCTCTTGCTAAAACAGCCTTGTAGTTTCTGTTCTAATTTATGTGAGAGGAAACCAGATTTTCTGGCAAATAGCAAAGTATGGCTGCTATTTCTGCCGTTTTGCACCAAGTGTTTGCAAGAGCATCGCAAATGGCATCACAAATGGCTTATAAATTATAAATTAAAAAGCCCAGTCCAGCTGCACTCAGACTACACGCTGGCCACTCTCCTGTGACATTTAATGTAGGAGCCGATACTAACATCATCCAGGAGGAAAAGCACAAGGGAGAACGTGAGGTATGCAGGGAAGGACAACCTCTCCTACCCGAGGGCCACTGCCGGGTGTTGGGGCTGCCTCAGCCAGAACGTTGCTAGGATTCTCAGACGGGACGTCTGCATGCTCTCGTGCTCTCTGAGCGCTCGTGAGTCCTTCTCTGTTTTGTTTCTTGTGTTGCCTTTGGTCTTTGTGATCACAATTGGGTATTTTTCCATCTTTTTCTCAACTCTGCGATTTCTCACTTAAAGTTCATGGACATTGGGACTCTGCCTGCTTCTGTCCCCTGAAACTGTGGCAAGAATCCAGTGCTTGGGAGCTGAAGCACCAGGTCCACCCGGGGCTGAGGGGCTACTTCCCACGGAGGCGTCAGGACCATCGACAAGGCCCAGTGAGAGTAAGCGAAGGAGCCCTTGTCACAGTGGCTCTGTTCCCACCCGATCACTGGGCTTCCTTACATTTACTGGGGGACACAGCCGTTGGATCTTAAAATAGAAGCAGTGGATTGCTCACTTTTCCCTGTCCTTCCCGCCGGAGGTTGTACGTGCGGTCTCCTGTTTAGCAACTTGGTGGATTATTACTCACTTCTCAGAATGCTGCCTGCCACTGATTCCATTTAGTATTTGGAAGAGAAGGTGGATCGTTTGTGCTATAAAGTGGATGAAAGTGTAACCGTAGGAAGTGAGCAGCAAACTGCAGTCACGGAATACGACGTAAATGCATACAGAAGTGGCGGCGGTACTTTGGGATTAAACTGCACGATTGCTGCCTTCCTGAGTCGGATGTATCTTAGGACAGAGCCCTCTGTGCTGCCCTGTGCTGTAGAAGCTTCCCTGCGGGGGAAGAGGGCTCCCTGCGGAATAGGCTTGTCAGGAGCAGCTCCCAGGGCAGCAAGGGGTTGATTTCACACTCAGCCTGAAAGCGCCACTTGAAACCGGCTCCGCTTCTGGGCACAGTTCTCCCCTGGGGCAGGGCTGGGCTCCACACTGCTGGGCCTGGAGCTGCAGGCCTGATCAGAGGTGCCCCAAGCACGCGCAGCCCTGCCGCCGCCCTGCTGCTCAGCTGGTACCTGAGGGAGGGGGCCTGCCGCGCTCTGCAGACTCGGAGCCAGACTCGGAGCTGGCCCACTGGCCCTGGGCCGCCTCTCCCCTCTGTGGGCCTGGTTCCGTCTCCAGGCAGCCAACGGCGGGAGGGCCGAGCGCACGCTCCCTCACTGGCTTCCCTGCCGCAGCAGCATCAGCGAAGGACGAGTCCGGAAATGCCTGAGGGGCGGCGCTTGACTGCAGTGTGGCCCTGTGCGCGCTGTCGGTCTCTGCACAGCCAGGTGCTGGGGGAGCCAGGAACCGGGGGAAATAGACCGTACCTCTAACGACCACACATATAGGAATGTTAACACTCGAGTCGGGGATCCCTGGGGGCTCCGCGGTGTAGCGCCGCCTTCAGCCCAAGGCGGGATCCTGGGGTCCTGGGATCGAGTCCCGCGTCGGGCTCCCTGCCTGGAGCCTGCTTCTCCCTCTGCCTGTGTCTCTGCCTCTCTCTCTCTCTCTCTGTCTCTCTCATGAATGAATAAATAAAAATCTTTAAAAAAAATTTAAATAGTGGAGTACAAATACGGTAAATTGTAACATTCAAATGCCACAACTATTTCCAGAGGAAGATGAATCTAGAACAGTTCTTCTCAAAGTGTGGTCCCTGGACGAGCAGGACCAGCATCCCCTGGGAACTTGTTAGACATGCAGATTCTTGGGCCTCACCCCTGACATTAGTGGCAGGGCTGAGCAATTGGGTTTTGACAAACCCTCCTATTGATTTTGGCACTTACTGAAGTCGAGAAACCCCTGATTTAAGGGAAATAACGCTAAAACTTCTGCGTCAGCTTGGCCATGTGGATTCCTCTCCAAGGGATAGGAGCGCCTAATGTGTTTCAGGTGTTTGCTGTCCACTGGGTACCGTTCTGAGTCCTTTACTCTTAGAGTCACTTCCTCTAATTCTTACAGAGCCTTGCAAAGTGGGTTACGCTATTACTCCCACTGTACTAGATCATAGAAATAGATTCGTCCTTGCAGGAAAGCCGCTCTAGTCTCAGCTCCGCAGCCACCTCGGAGACTCGGAGTGTCATTTGACCTTGCTGTGCCTCAGTTTCTTTCTCTGTAAATGGATGACAAGGCCTCTCCCAGCTAGTTCCAAAAAGTCATTATAAGGATGACATGATTAAAGAACTGTGAATAGGTGTTCAAAAGTTAGAAATGTTTTTAAAGCAATGTCATATATTTGATAGCAGCTCCCCGATGTATCTCTCACTGAGATCCTTCCCTGATGTGCTGCGCGCTGTGCTGCATGTGGGGTCACGGTGGTTTTTACTGTGCCGCTGGATTCCTCTGTGTAAAACTGAAGTGTTTCGAAAGTAGGGAGGAAGGTCATACATGGAGCATGCAGTGAAGGAGCAGGATCAGGAAAAGGGAAAGGGAGTCAAAAACACGGGTGGCTGGGGAGGTTTGTCTTGGGGGGAGGTCTCTCAGAAACAGGGATCCTGCGTCCTGGAGCCTCCTTGCCAGGCCCCGTGTAGTTCGGGGTCTGGTAGTGGATGCTTTCTCTCCAGAGCTCTACTACGACCGCGGGAACCACCATGAGTTTGTGTCACTGGTGAAGGATTTGGCCCGGCCCGGAGAGATCAGCCAATCACAGGCCTTCGACTTTGAATTCACCCACGTGGAGAAGCCGTATGAGTCCTACACAGGCCAGAATGTGAAGCTACGGTAAGTTGTGCTTGCTGTCCACCAACCTTCCCCGGCAGCCGTCCACATTCCTGAGGCCTTTTAGACGGGGAGCACGAAGGGAGGGAGGTGGGAGCCGTGAGTGGTGTGCTGGTACGTGGCTAATAGTGGGCTCTCCGGGAGGAAAAGCCCTGGTCTGCAGCAGTTGTCAGATTCTGTAGAGTGACTGTTTCCACCATGGCCAGTTGCAGGCTCCTGACCTGATGTTCCTGATGACAGAGTTAGGGAGAGACGTACAGTAGCCACCTTCACGTAGCTAGACGTAAATTCCCCCAAGACAGAGAGAATTGTAAAATGTAGCAAAAATATTAGGAAGCAACACATCTTTGGTGTTACCTTCGTTTTTCATGTAGTCTTAATTATAAGTTTATGTAATTTAATTTTAAATAATTGCTATGTTTAACAATCAGTTTTTTACATTCCTAAAAATTCAGTAGTCAGCCTTTATACCCCGGTACCTGCTGTCCCCCGCGTACCGGGGCTGCAGTTCCTCAGTCCAGCTCTGCCACACAACAGCAGTGTGATCCTGAGCTCTGTCGCTCAGCTTTCTCCCGTGAAAAGTAAGATAGATTTGGATTCTAGTTCTAGATCAGCCCTCCATCTTTTGGGGTGATGGGGAACATAAAACATAACGCAGTGTGACGAGTTCTTAAAAAATTAGTGAACACAGTTTAAGTACGTAGGACTGTTTTTAGTGTTTTCAGTGTTCCAGTTTCTGAGGATGGTGACGGATTCCAGGACCTCTGGGGTAAAAAAACAAAACAAAACAAAACAAAAAAAACAAAACAAAATCCAGAGAAGCTCTAGAGTCTTGGATGTAACCTGAGATTAAGTGATGTCACTGGGATACAGCAGACGTCCTCTGTCACCCCGGACACCTGCTTCCAGGTCTTGATGCTGTCTTGTCAGATCAGCCGTCTTCATCACCTTGAGGCCTGGTGGTGCGGACTACAGCAGGGCCCTCCGTCCCCTTCTCTCTCTGGTCTCCCCTCTTCATCAGAGGAGTGACTGTAGGCCTTGCAGAGAAGTCCGAACACTGGCATTACTCAAACTAGAGGCAGCGTTTCAGAATCGCACTCAGAAAAAGCTGCAGAACTGTGAGGAAGACAAGCTACTAGTCACTGAAGCCTGGCTGCAGGATTTACTATTATTTAATTTCATTTTTTTGCAGTGCATTGCTCTTAAATGTTTTTAAGTCAGAAAGAAAGGTATTGAAAAGAGTGGTGATTCCTCAGAATATTAAAAATAGAATTACCGTTTGATCCAGGATTCCCACTTTTGGGTACATACCCGAAAGAAATGAGAACCAGGACTCAAACACAGATGTGTATACACACACTCATAGCAACCTGTTCACAGCAGCCAAAAGGTGGACATACCTGAGTTCCATCAGCAGGTGAATGGATAAACAAAATGTGGTGTATACATTTAGTGGGATATTACTCAGCCTTAAAAAAGGAAGTCCTATCATATGCTACCACATGGATGAACGCTAAAAGCGTCATGCTAAGTCAAATTAGCCAGTCGTAAAAAGACATGTACTGTGATTTCACCGCAGTGTGAATGTACTTAATGCCACGGAACCATATACTTAAAAATAATTAAGATGTTAAGTTTTGTTATATATGTTGTAGGGGAGGAGAAAACCATGTTTCCTTTATCTGCCTTAGGGTCATCAGCTGAAGCCCCGCAAATCAGATTGCCAGAGAGAGGCAGGCTGGGGTGATTCCCGTGTGTGTGTGTGTGTGTGTGTGTGTGTGTGTGTGTGTGTGTGGCGCATATGCCTGGAACTCCGGGATGGCTAATGCGACAGGGCGCTTAGGACGTGGAGCTTATGTAAGCGTCTTAACAGGAGAGTGATGATTTTATAGAGAAGTGACAAGACAAAGGAAAGGGACCGAGCTTCTAGGGAGGACAGATATGTGGGAGAAACAAAAGAAGGGAAAGAGTTCTTTCAGCAAGATCTGTTACGTGGATTTCTCCGGTGCGGTGTGGGCTAACAGTGGTCTCTGGTGAGGAAGACCCTCCTGTTCTTCCTGGTGGAGAGTGGGGAAGGGCGGTTTTTCTTGTGTCTGCTTCTTGTCGGTTGTGTTCAGCTCAGTACGATCATTGTGCCAGAGTGGCATATTTTCGGGTGGTATACTCGGAACTCCTGTATTTTACCACAAAAAATAGAAGGTGGGACATCTGGGTGGCTCAGTGGTTGAGCACCTGGGGGGCTCAGGGCATGATCCTGGGGTCCTGGGATCGAGTCCCACATCGGGCTCCCTGCGGGAACCTGCTTCTTCCTCTCTGTGTGTCTCGTGAATAAATAAATAAAATCTTAAAAAAAAAAAGAGAGAAGAAGGTGTTGCTGTCTAGTTAGATGAAGACATTAGGGTTCATGGTGAGAAAGTGAGGAGTCAAGAAGGGAAAATTAGTTAAGGGCTTTGTGTACACGTTGATTCCAGATTAAGGGCTGTACCCTACTGCTTGGGCGGAGGGAACACATGGAAAGATCACTCCAGACTCCTTTGTTTTTATGTGGGAAGCAAAGGGCATGGGGTAGTGAGAACAGGACCCCTCCCGGGCGCCATCCCCGACTGTCCATCGGGCCTGGGGAGCCTTTGGGGGATTGAGCAGTCTGGGCTTTTGTACAAACTCAAGAGAAAGCCTTCACTGGAGGGAGATAAGTTGGAAAACGTGGATGATGGAGATGCCAGGCTCCCATGTTTGAGTCCCTGGAGGCAGGGAGGGCTGTTATTGCCTGTGTCCCCGCAGAGTGGAGACCTGTGAGCTGTGGCTGGACATCCGGACGGAAGCCCCCTCCCTCCCGCATCGCACCCAGGGTGCAGGCAGTCTGCCGGCCGGCGGGGCAGAGGGTCTCGAGAGACCGGGTGCTGTCGGGAGGCGGGGAGGGTTGGCGAGGCCGCAGATGCCCTCTTAGGCCGGAGGTAGGAAACAGTACAAGGCAGAGAAGGGAGACAGTGTCGTAAGTCTTGACTGGGAAGGCTGTGCTCTGAGTAGAGTAAAAGCTGTGTCTTCCACGGAGGGGCGCGAGGCTGGAGCCCCGAGCGACTAGGAAAGGCTGGGGACACAGGAGGTCCTGGAGAACAGGCGGAAGTGCCTGCGGTGGAGCGTGGGCCAGGCCACGCTGAGGGGAGCCTGTGCGTACTGAGCTGGCGCGCAGCCTTCTGCAGGGACACCTGACCTGTGATGGGGGGGGTCCCTGCAGTCACTGGGTGGCAGCGTGGGGAAGTCAGAGGGGACGGCGGTGCCAGAGCCCGGACGGGCAGGCAAGGCACGCTGAGCTGGCAGGCGCTGCCCTCTGCTCCAGCAACCCCTCCCCGGGATCCGACATTCAGACTTGCCCTCACTTCCGCTGCCCGAGGGCCCTTTGGTCTCTCCCTGTAGCTCTGATTCCTCCACCTGGGTCCGCACCTGCTGTGTGTGGTCGGATTTCTGTGTGGAGGCCGCTCCCCAGTGGGCTGTGGGCTGCCCCAGGGTCTGGCCTTTCGTCAGTGCGTAGCGGTAAGTGGTAGCTGAACGGGGACATTAGCTAAGTGCGGACAGCTCACGGACTTCCTCATTCCCTCCTGTTTAGCTCGAGGGACTTGGAAGATGCACACTGATCGTGTGAGATGACCAGGCTTGCAGGGGGCAGCGTGTAAGACCCGGTGCCGAGAGCCGGCGTCAGCCCGAGGGAAGCCCGTACACAGACCCGCGGCAGGCAGTGGCCAGGGCCAGGACGGCATTAGGATAACTTTGGGGTGGGGGGGACAGAGAAATCGCTTCTATTTAGGGCAGTGCTCTGATCCCGGAGGATGGGCTCGAGAAGGCCCTTGAGGGGAAGGTCCTCGAACACCCTGGAACTGTAATTGCAGAATTTTGTAAGTTCACGTCTTTCTGGGAGGGGACTCTGGGAGGAATCACAAAGCCGCCCGTTAGGGCTTCTCTCTGTGGGTCTGCTGGCGCGCAGACGGGGGCAGCGTGCGGGCACTGGGAGTGTTCCTTTACGACACGTCCACCTCCTGCAGGTATTTCCTTCGAGCCACCATCAGCCGCCGCCTCAATGACGTCGTCAAGGAGATGGACATCGTAGTCCACACCCTCAGCACGTACCCAGAGCTGAACTCCTCCATCAAGATGGAGGTGGGGATCGAGGACTGCCTGCACATTGAGTTTGAGTACAATAAATCCAAGTAAGTACCCGGGGCCCCGCGGTGTGGAGCCCAGGCCTGTGCTGGGGGCAGGCAGCTGAGCGGGTACTGGGAACATGGCTGAGGCTGCAGAACGTAGACCGGGAGGCCGAACCTCTTACTTACACTAAGCGTAAATCAAGGAGGGACTTTGAAGTTACACGTCGCACATTGTGTTTCAAAGTCAAGCTAAACTGACTTTACAGCTGTTTGTTTGGATCTAGATACAGCTCTTCCTTTCTGCTGATCAAAATAATCTCCAAACCCCATTCCTGTTAGCGCTCGTACCCGCTGTACAGTGTGTCTGGAAATCCACGTGCACACCAGCCTAGTTTGCTGCATCCTCCTGAACTTTAGTGAATGATAGCCAAGAATGCCTCTTTATAGAGGTCTTTAAATAATGTTAACTGGCAAGTTGGGAAGCCAGGAATGTTTTAACTGTGTTTGCTGTCCAAACATGGAAACGTTTAAGTGCTTGTAAATCACGAAACCTACCAGCACTTCAAAGACCTAGCACAGGCATCTTTCTTTTATTCATGAGAGACATAGTGAGAGAGAGATTGAGAGGCAGAGACACAGGTGGAGGGAGAAGCAGGATTCCTGCAGGGAGCCCGACGTGGGACTCGATCCCGGGACCCTGGGATCACAACCTGAGCCGAAGGCAGACACTGAGCCACTGAGCCCCCCAGGCGTCCCCACAAGCATCTTTCTTTTCAGTATCAAACGTTCCTGAAAGTGTTTGAAAATCAGCAGAAGTAAAAGTGTATTCAGAGCTAAAACAAGAAATTAGGAGTCTAGGGCTCTTACTGGGCAGACACTCAGGTCAGATCCACTGTTACCCAGGGGTTCAGGGCAGTGGGGCTGACCTGTTGGCTCTCCTGTGAAGGGTTGGAAATAGGGCTTTTCAAAAAACTAGCAACGTATGTGCTTCCTAGAACAGGGGTGAGGGGGGGCCTGTTTGTTCCCCTGCCCCCTGGCCTGGAACCACTCATGACCCAGAAGGGCTCCTGCTTGGCTGGGCCCCACATGTGGACTGGGGTGGGGCAGGCTGGAGGGAGGTTGGTCTGGGCCAGGCAGGGACATACGAGCAAACAGCCTTCTTTGCCTTCCTCCTCAGTCTCCGGGCTCTGGAAAGGAGCCCACCAGCAGTGCCTGCCCAGCCAGCGCTCCCGCCGCCTGGTAAAAAGGGGTGGCCGGGAGGCAGTGCCACCTTGTAGGAGCTCAGAAAGCCGTCGGTCAGCAGTGTGCTCAAGACCAAGTGTGGTGTGAAAGGGCCAAGAGAGTCCATCCCATGAGCTCGGGCTGGATGCTCAGCCCCTTCGTGCCCTCTCAGAGCAGGCCATGCTGGGCAGGGCTCTGTCTACTGGGTGGGCCTAGAGCACAGTCCCATCCTGCCACTAAGATTGCCCTTGCGTGAAGGTCAGCAGATGTTAACATGTTTGTGCCTTGGCTTTCTCCTCTGAAAAGTGGAGACAGGGTAGTGGGGTTTAAACATAGAAAACATGAAATGAAAGAAGAGCAGGGCGCAGGATCGTGGGCCCTGCACTGGGGTTTCTCACATGTTAATGTTTCCACATAGCATTTCATTTAGAATAAAGGAAAGTTCTGTTTACCAAAGTTTGAAAACCCCTAGAATCTATGATCTCTCAGCATTCCTTCTTAAATGCTTGGAGCAGCCTCCATTCTTAGGTTATCTACTGAGTGCGGGTTTCCCAGTTAGACTGTAAGAAGAAAGGCAGCATGAAATAGGGCGGACGCAGGCCTAGGAATTGGGTACCTGGGCTCACATCTCTGTCCCCTACTCAGATCCTGGTTCAAGTGTCTGTCTTCTTTGAACTTCCTCTTCTTCACCCGTAATATGTGGAGGTTAAATCCTGAAGTCCCTGGAACACCCTGTCCCATGAATCTGAGCTTCAGATTTGAAGATTTTTGTCTCTGCCTGATACAGGGCTGTGCGTGCGCAGACCACTGGTGCCCCACGCTGACTCAGAAACTCTTGGAGGGTCAGAACCGTTGTTAGGCATGGCCAAGTCCACAGCAGCTCCCAAGCACCAGCCGTGTGAGCAGGGCGCAGGGAGAAGGTGCTGATGGGGTGTGAGTGATGCCTGCATCTTGCTCTCCTGCTCTTCCCTGGACTGCTCTGCTGCAGGCTATTGAGGGCCAGTTCCCAGAAGACCTGTTGTGGAGCTCAGGGAGAAAGAGCAAGACCTGGATTGGTGGGGCTGTCCTCCCACAACTCAGGACACCTAAAACAACACATACACAAACACAGAAGGTATACAAGAGTTTAGAGTGCTGGGGAGATAAGTCGGGAGAGCAAGCGTGAATGGGCGTGTAACCTGCAGAAAGAACATCCTGCGAATGGCCTGTGGAAGAATGGGGAAGTTACAGAAGTCACTGGGATCCCAGTAAAGAACATATTGGGAAGTCATTCTGCAAGGGCAGTTGTAAGAACGTGGGCGAGTGTGGCTGTCACTCCATCTTCAGCCACCCCACGTGGCAGTGTCCCCTCCCCTGAAACCTGGGAAACCTGGAAACATGCAAAGTTGAGCTGCTGTACTCACATCTTACTCTCTGGGCTTTCTCTCTCCCAGATACCACTTGAAAGATGTTATTGTAGGAAAGATCTACTTCCTGTTGGTGAGAATCAAAATCAAGCACATGGAGATAGATATCATCAAGCGGGAAACGACAGGCACAGGCCCCAACGTGTACCACGAGAACGACACGATAGCCAAGTATGAGATCATGGACGGGGCGCCCGTGAGAGGTGAGCACCCAGGCACCCAGCCCGCAGCAGCCTTACCCGCTCCCCAGGCACCACAGAGTGTTGGAGGGCACGAGGGACTTTAGTGCTAGACTAAGATTCCCTATTCACCTGTCATTTCTCATCTCCGGAAGTTCACTGGGTGCCAGTAAAGAGGACAAGGGCTGATATGTGCGAGCTCCTTCCCCACCTTCACCAGGAGATTGGCCTTGTCTGCCTACGGAGCTCATAGCACAGATGGCATCTCAGGAGCGATGCCTCTTAGAAAACAACTACTACAAAAGCTTGAAAAGTGCTGGTGTAGCAGATACAGTGGGAACATTTCACTACTTCCTGTTGACATTCTCTGTTGCTAGGGACCAAGAGGGTAATGTGGAATAATCACGTGTGTTCCTTACTTCTGGTTCTGGCAAAATGATCCACTCCCTGCATGCATTTGCCAAGTGTAGACAGTCTGGGCAGCCCTAGCAGGTGCCGCAGAGCAGGGAACGGGACAGACGGCCGCCCCACCCACCCCCAGAGCTGACGTGACATCTGGAACGAATGGAGTTGAAAGCCTGGGTGTTTGGGGAACCTGGTTATTTGGGAGTAGCAGTCGTTTTACGTGCTGCTAGCTCTGCAGCCACTGATCACGAGGAGTGTTTTCTTCCCTCCAGAAGTGCTCGGTTATGCCAAGGTTTTATTCAGCTTGTTCCCCTGTGTTCCGTGTGGAAGGAGGAGACCAGGATAGCAGGCTCTTGGGTGTCACCAGGACAGGCCCCCTGGGGGACAGGGCTGAGCGCTCCTGACTCCCCGGGTGTGCCATGTTTTCACCGGCTCTGCAGGGAGAGCCGCTGCTGTTTTCCCTGAGAAGCAAGACAACAGATCATTAACAGCGCATTTATATTTAGCTTTAGACGACGTGATAGGCTTGGCCTCTCTCAGTAGAATTACTGCCCTAATTTCCTTTCACTTAAATTAGGAAGAGCACGGTGTCAGAGCTGGAAGGGCTCAAAAATACCATGTAGTCTGGTTCCACACTTTTCCGCAAGAGAAAATTAAGGTCCAGAGAAAGCAATGGACTAACTCAGCAGTCCTACAAGTTAATGCAGAACTGAGACCAGAATGAGGGTTTTTTCCTTTCCAGAGCCCTCTACCGCCCTGCCAACCCACCTCGGAGCGGAGGTGTATGTTGGGGAACATGCAGTATTTAGGGTGGAGGACGGTGGCACCAAAATTGCTGGGTGACAGGAGTGAGTTTGACCCTGGGCCTGTGAACACCCGACAACTAGACGGTGACACGTCCCCTTAAGGGTGCTTGGCCGTAGCGTCCTGCGCTCTTCCTACGCACGGATCTTGGTTTCCCGGCGGTGAGAGAAGGTGCAGCGGGACCTGGACGGGGAGCAGCGCAGTGTCAGGTTTTGCTTCAGCAGGTCACTGAGCTGCCGACTGCGAGTCCCCGACAGGCAGGAACGTTGCCTCAAGTGTGCCGTGAGATGCTCGGGGCGCCTCCCCTGCTGGTGTCAGGAGGGTGGGCTCCGTTGCCCCTTCCCTGACGTGTGCCTGGCCCTCACAGGAGAGTCCATCCCAATCCGGCTCTTCCTGGCGGGCTACGAGCTCACCCCCACCATGCGGGACATCAACAAGAAGTTCTCAGTGCGCTATTACCTCAACCTGGTGCTCATAGATGAGGAGGAGCGGCGCTATTTCAAACAGCAGGTGAGACCCTGGGCACGGCCCTGGAGCCTGACAGGAAGGGCAGGGCCTGGAGAGTTTGCTCGTCTCCACGCCCCCTGGTGGTCCACGGAGGCTGAGCCCGCGGTGAGAACCAGGGTTCCCATGTGACACGTTGAGTCCGCTTGCCCAGGCCCAGGCCTGCGACCCCTCTGCCCTTCGTGCCCCCATTGGGAGCCCCGGGCGGGGGGGTGCAGACAGGCAGCTGCTGACCTGCAGGAGGTTTTGCCAAGATGCCCGGGGAGGGCTGGAGCCCCTGGGCCCCCCCACACGCCTCTCTCAGGGTGTCACATCCCCCCCCACCCAATTCTGCAGGAAGTGGTGTTGTGGCGGAAAGGTGACATCGTAAGGAAGAGCATGTCCCACCAGGCAGCCATCGCCTCGCAGCGCTTCGAGGGCACCACCTCCCTGGCTGAGGCGCGGACCCCCAGCCAGCTGTCCGACAACAACAGCAGGCAGTAGGCCTGGGCCCGGGAGCGGCTGGGCTTCCACCCCAGCAGCCCCGTCTACCATACACCAGCGGCTGGGGCAGGAGGACGGCGCGACGCTCAGCTGACCCGTTACTTGCAACCTGAAAACAAATCGTGTCTTGACTTAAATTCTTTTTTCTGAAGAACCTAAGGGGCCTGGGCTGGGAGGCAGTGTCCTTGAGGTCTGCGGCTGATGTGGGACTAGGGAGAGGGAGCCTCCCGTTGAAGCTGCCCCGCTTCTGCAGGAGGTCCCCAGCGGCTTACTCCCTGTGGCCCCACCCCCTGTCCTGAGTGGCAGGAGGAGGAGATGCCTCTTTGGGAGTCTCGGGGGTGGTTCTTGGAGGTTTCCACACGTGGCCCCCCTCACGGCTGGGACGCAGCCACCTCCCTTCTCCATCTTCTGCGGACTCCTGTCAGGAGCGTCCTGGGACAAGCCTGTGGTAGGGCCTCGCCCGTGAGGGATTCTGGGCAGACTCCTGGGTCGCGGTCACACATGGATGGCAGCAGCCGAGGACAAGCACGGGGACTGGGCTGGTAGCTGCTCACCGCAGGCCGGGTGGCTCGAGGGCGCTGCCGTGTGCTCCCGCAGGCTTCCCTTCTGAGGCCCCGGGAAGGGACCCTGAGCTCTTTGCTTCCCTGCGATGGATCGTCCTCACTCCCCGCTCTGCCTCCAGTCGGTTCCTGGGGCTTGGGGGCTTCTGGCTGTCGCCCGTGCCCCCCCACCCTTGCGGAGCCGTGGGAGGGAGAGCGCCTCCGCAGAACACCCTGCCCATGACTTCCGAAAGATTCTGCTTGCCAAACTGTCTTCAGCTTCACCACCTGACTGACCCGAATTTAGGACCGTCGAGGTTTTTGTCAAAAAACACACAGAGACTCCGTGGACGTTGTTCTGCTGGAGGAGGCGGGGACTTCCCTGTGCGCTGCGGGCCCGCTGGAGTAGAGATGTCGACGTCCTTTTCTGCCTCACCTGGAGACGACCCCACTGGCCAGTAAGGACCACATCGGGTGGTCCAAGTCCCCCATGATTTGGGAAGCAGAGGGCTCGGTTCCTGTGTCATCTTTCAGTGTGGGACATTCGGACTGTTTTCCTGAGACCGGTGCAGTCGTGGGCCTCTGAGTGGGCAGGGCTCCTGGGGCAAATACCCTGCGCGGACCCTCGAGGTGGACTGGGGACAGCAGAACCAGGGAAGGTAGGTGGCTCCCCCACGCCGGACCCCAAGTTCTGGTGCGATGGACAATCTCCCAGGAACAGGATCACCCAGCTGCTCCTGGATTATCAGGATCAGGCCCGAGTGTCTGGGGAGGCAGGTTCTGTGTTCCTTCCCTTTTCCAGAACATGAGACTAGGCCCCGGCGTGCCTCCCCTAGTAGCTGGTCTTCTAACCAGAAGGGACCGGTCAGTTCCTCTGCCTCCCAGCGGACAACTCAAATTCATTTTCCAACTTACCTAACATCTTAAACCTTTCTTCTGGGAGAACTGGAAGGTAGAATTTGGTTTCATCGTGTCAGGAGCTGCGTGCAGCCAGGTCTTGTTTTCCCTCACTCCGCCCACTGGCTCCTTGTCTGTGCAACCTGTGCAACTGCGGAGGTGGGGGAGGCCCGGCCCCCACCCTCGCCGGTCCCCCCGGGAGTGCGTAGGTACTAAACCGAGCAGTGCAACTTATAATTAAGCATCTGCAGTGTTTACATGTTTCTTAATGTGTCGTCTTTTCAATGGCTGTATTTTAAAAAAAAAAAAAAAAGAACACTTGTTTCAGTTGTGTCTCTGATTAAAGGAAGCCCCTGTGGCTTGGAGGCATTGTGCCCATGGTCCCCAGGGCCTGTGGTCTCTTCTGTCTCACGCTGCGCTACTCGCACCCACCGGGGTAGACTCCCCCCACCCCCGCACCCCCCCCCAGCACAGTGCCTGCCCTCTCCACCTCCACCTCCACGAGGCCACTGCTCAGCAGGAGTGCTTTGTGAATCCTCTTGTAGACCAGCGCGTGCTGAGAGGAGTCCAGTGGTGCCCTCATCTGGCAAGCTGTGCTGCAGCTGCAGAGGGTTCACACCCTGTGGGACCCAGGCAGCTTGGGGGGGTATGGGAGCCTGGGGTCCAAAGACGAAAGTTTGAGTGGGTGGCAACAGCCGGAGCCTGGCCCCTGGTATCTGGTGCAGTAAAGCAAGACGGGACACGTAACCTCCCCTGCATCTCAGCCAGGGGCACAAGATCTGCACTGGAGTGTTCTGTTCAATGCTACTTGAAGAGAAAGGTTTCCCAACTTTGACATTCATGTTTTATTGGGAAGGGTACATGAAGACCACCTCTGACACAGCCCCAGGGGAACCGACGAGCAAGGCGCCGCACACCTTCTTTTGTCTTCTAAAAGCTGCTTTCTTTGGAGTCCTGTCTTGCCCGTTCCAGCCACAGGGTCCCAGTTAACTTGGCTCCTTCTCCTCCAGGCTCAAAATAAACTCAAACTCCTCTACCAAAGAAGGGGAGAAAGAGAGCGAGACGTTAGGTGTGGTCTCCTCCTCAACAGGGAAGTAGTGCTGGGCACTCCACATGGTTACTGAGGCGGGCAGTCGTTCATTCAAAACCAGTTAGGGAGCATGTGCCAAAGCACTGCTGGGTCGTGGGTACCCAGTCATGGGCAACACCGGACCCATGGGTTCCTCCCTCGTGGGTGTTAACAGGTGAGGAGAACTTCAATACTGTGCCCCAGTTTATTTTTTATTGGTGTTCAATTTGCCAACATCTAGCATAACCCCCAGTGCTCATCCCGTCAAGTGCCCCCCTCAGTGCCCATCACCCAGTCACCCCCACCGCCCGCTCACCTCCTCTTCCCCCACCCCTAGTTAGTTTCCCAGAGTTAGGAGTCTCTCATGGTCTGTCTCCCTTTCTGATATATCCCACTCATTTTCTCTCCTTTCCCCTTTATTCCCTTTCACTATTATTTATATTGCCCAAACGAATGAGACCATATAATGTTTGTCCTTCTCCGATTGACTTATTTCACTCCACATAATACCCTCCAGGTCCATCCACGTTGAAGCAAATGGTGGGTATTTGTCGTTTCTAATGGCTGAGGAATATCCCCCTGTATACAGAGACCACAGCTTCTTTATCCATCATCTTTCGATGGACACCAAGGCTCCTTCCACAGTGTGGCTACTGTGGACATTGCTGCTATAAACATCGTGTGCCCCAGTTTAATCAGTAGTCCATGTGAGTTCATGGAGTCATTCGGGCATGCGAATAACATAAAGAATAGGGCCGGCTCTTACCTGGGGTCAGGGGCTGAACGGAGAGTCTGGGGTGAGTGAACAGAGCCATATTCTTTAAGGGGCCTCCAGTGGCTTTGTGGGCTTGGTGATTGGCTTTGAGCTCAGTCAGGGTAATGTAACGCTTCATCAGCCGAACAAACTGTACATCCACCTACGTGACAGAAAGACAGGTTCAGGTGGGTTCTGTCGACTGCGGGTTTTAGCCTCTGGTGGGACGTCCTGATGGGCAGGGCTGCCAAGTGTCCTGTTCCGAGGCCCAAAGCCAGGGTAACCTCATGTGATGGTAAGAGCTGGACTTTGTAGCTTGACCTAAAGGCACCTCACACCTCCTTCCACCCTCTCTGTCCATTCTTTTCCTCTCACAAAATAGGAAAAATTCAGAAGTCTTTACCATGGACCACTTGGGGTTGTCTTCTTTGCTGGATGGGTCATAATAGGGATTGTTTTTCTCAAACTGTGTGTGGTCTGGGTAAGCCTCCTTCACAATCTGTAACCAAAACCAAGTCTCTGATCATACGTCGGTACAGTCACCTCTGTGGCCAATTTTTAGTTCAAGTCCAACCATCCCTTCTGACCCTGCACATAGTCAGCTCTCCTACCTTGCTGTACAGCCACTGTAGCTAGAGCAAGCATCGGGAATCAAACCTGTTTTAACAAAAATCTTAAAAGTATGTTTTAAAACCAAGTATTAGGGGCACCTGGGTGGCTCAGTGGGTTAGGTGTCTGCCTTTGGCTCAGGTCGCGATCTCAGAGCCCTGGGATGGAGTCCCGCATTGCGCTCCCTATTAAGGGGGGGTGTCTCCTTCCCCCCCTCCCTCTGCCCCACTCTGCATGCACGCACATGCGCATGCTCTCTCCCTCTCTGTCAAATAAAAGAACATGAGCACAAGCAGGAGTGGCAGGAAGAGCGGGGGAGAAGCAGGCTCCCTGCTGAGCAGAGAGCACGTCGCAGGACTGGATCCCAGCACCCCGAGAGCCTGACCTGAGCCAAAGGCCGATGCTTAACCCACTGAGCCACCCAGGTGCCCCATAAATAAAATCTTAAAAACAAGACACAACCAAGAGGTTATTATCAGTGCCACTGTTTTTCCACCTGCAGTTAATAATAATTTTATCCTAGTAACTTCTCCTTTGGAAGAGCTATCATCAGGCCTGTTTTAGTGAAAGACCAAGGCACACAGATGAAGAGAAGTCTGTACTGGTGGGACCTGAGATGAAGGCCTGCCCTGTTACAGTCCCTGCTGTGCTGGCCAGGGTGGGGTTTCCATATCCTTGTGACATCAGGGATGGTGAGGAGAGTACTTGTCTTTTTGTTACTGATTTGAGCTGTGTTCCTGTATGTTCACATGAGTAGGTCTCCCTGAAGGGAGGGGGTTAAGATGAACACCGGTACGACTGACCTTCACTAGTCCTGCGATGCCTGGCTCCTTGCAGTTGCTATGGTAGAAGAAGGCTTTTTGCTCCAGCTTCATGGCTCGAAGGAAGTTCCGGGCCTGTCCCAGGAGAAAAAACAAATGTCCTCCTCACCCTCTGGAAAACACTAGTGAACAGAAGTCAAGTCTGCTTTTATTAGATGAGATTCTCTTTTTTTGCAGCTTCTCCCCAATTCAATACTTGCCTTTGCCGAGACACCTGGACTTGTATCCAGACGCTGGCCAGAACACAGGCTACTTGTAAATTATATGCAGAGGAATTAAGGTACTTTTGAACACACGTTCAAGTTGTGGGATCCGGGAAAAAAACCATGTTGGCCAAGAGATTTTGCTACTGAATGAGTCCCAGGAAGGAGACAGGCACTGATCTGACCCTGGGTCGTAGGCCCTGCTCTTACCCTCTTACCTGGTAGTTGCGAACACCATCCCAGCATGCTGTCTGCTTGGGCTCTGCCTTAAGATCCTCAATGCTGAACTAGGCAACAGGAAATGAATTCATGCATTACACAGTCTTGGGGCCAGTTGGTATTATATGGAAAGTAGACAGTTTCTTCCCCTACTTGCTGTACTGAGGTATGTAGTTTACTGGGAAGTAGTTCCACAGAGCTGCCTCTATTGGGCAAATGTAGAGTAAGCTTTTGTTACCGTGTTATCTTTGGTAATTAAAAGGACTCATTGAATAGATAATCCAGATGATACAGTAATCTGTTGGTTATTTGTATCTCACTCATTAAAGTATTATATATTTCTCCAAAAAAAAAATATATATATATTTCTCCTATAATATTTCAATTTTCTTCAGGCTGTTATTAAAATTGGCTTTTCTTAATTCACTGAATACATACTAACTTGGCAGAGAGATACGTAGGAGCAAGTTAGGTGGCCAAGAGTAAGGCAACCGAAAACTGAAATTTTGCCCAGGTCGGGTTAGCAAACTAGAGCTTTGTGGCCAAATCTGCCCATGCCTGATTTAGTTAGAAATTTTATTGGAGCACAGCCACACCATCTGTTTACGTGTTGTCCATAGCCACTTCCCTGCAACAACGGCAGAGCTGAAATAGCCATCGTAAGACACAAAAACCTAAAATATTATCCAGCCTTTTACAGAAAAAGTTTGCCACCTCCTGCCCAAGATAGAGGATTCACAAAACACATAGTTGCTGGTAATAAATCCTGCTTATTTTATTCCTATCTTTTCCCCAAGCCTGCACTTCAGAGAAGCTGACCATGGAACCCTGTGGTATCCCACATTCCCTTCTGATCTTAAAAAAAAAAAAAAAAAAAAAAAAAAAACCAGCTTGAAGGGATTAGAAAGGTACCTGGTCTCACCTTCACATCTACACCTTTCTCTATTCGGCTTTGTGGCTCAGACTTCATCAGCCAGTAACTGCTTTGATTGTTCCCACAGTTTTTAGAGGCTGAAGTCTTCTCAGGGCTGGAGTCACCCACTCTAGTGGATGTCCCCGTGGGTTTCCTAGTCTTCGTATGTTTTCCTGCTGGCCTCTTACTGTCTGCAACAGAAGCAAGAAGAAACTGGTCATGCCTGCGGAGGAGTTAGGCTCCGTTGTGGGAAAGCACGTGCTTTGGAGTCAGACCTGGATCCAATTACTGGCAGTAGCAGCTGAATTGGTGAACTTCAGTTTATCTATAAAAATGGGACAGGAATGGCCACTTTACAAGCTATCTCCTGGGTTATCCATTCAGTGGGACAAGAATACTGTACATGGTTGTGGGTGAAGACTGACAGTCCCAACAGAGTCCCTGGCTTCTAGTAAGTAAATTCTTTTCTTTCCCTCACTCTCTTCTATACTTTTGCAAAGGCTATTTCTCCCCAACAAGGAAGCTGAGTACCTCCTCCACAACTTGTTTTGAACATTAAATATGATAGTGCAAACGATGGGCTTACATAATGGCTGGCATTACAGTATTAGTTCAGTAAATATTAGCTATTACTATCATCACTATCTCAGCGTTCTTTTTTACTTGCTAACTGTGCTCTGTGGCCTGCCTCCTGCTCCTTGAAGGTGCCAAGAAAGGTTGTGTAAAACAGCTCATTCTGGACTTTGTAGAAGTCCATATGGCGAAGAGAACTTTTTTTTTTTCCCACAGAGAATTAGAGAAAATGTGCCTGGAACATAGTAGGCACCCAATAGCTAATGGTTGTTAAATTCTTACTATATAAGCTCTATTTGTTACCCTAACAGTAAGTCAGTTAATCTACTTAATGTGTGAGATGCTCATCTGCTGAATGCCCCGGATTACACATTTCAGTAAATGGTATGATCAGGAGCTGTCCCCTGGTCTATCTGAATCCACACACACCACCTCTGACTTAAGTCCCAGCTCATCCATCAGCTCTCATTAAGTATCATTTATGGATTCCTAGTACTTAGACCCTCCCTGCCCTAGTTTTCAGGTGGTCCCTTTGGAGTGAAGCACACTGCGAACACCACTGTGTTGCTAAATTACACAATGTGTTGTAGTTAATCTAGAATCTCTGCCGTTCCAAAAGCACTTTCTCTACCTTCAATTGCTTTGCTCCTGCTCTTCATCTGCCGCTCATCCTTGTCAATATAAAAATGGCACCGCGTTTTGCCTGTGGAAAGCTTTCCCATCTCTAAGGCTGGACTCCAGCTCCACTTCCCTCTCAAGGTGTTCCCTGTGATTCCTCCCTGCTCTCCTACCCTTAGCCAAGGTTTCCTAGACCCTATCACTGGCATCTGTCTGCATTCTCCATGAGAGAACTGGATATTCTTGACCTTTGTATGAGCCACTCTATCTACACCAAACTACTGCTGCAGTGAACACACAGAAGAGGCTCTGGGTACAAGCACAGCGGGAAGAGGAAAGGAGACCATGGAGGGGCTGTAGGGATAACATTAACAGAAAATAGTCCAAAAAGGACTCTCCTCCTAGGCAGGGAGTTGAAAGAGAACAGTAATTCTTGCTTTTAAAGATTGATTTGAGAGAGAAAGTGTGAGAGCTTGAGAGCCTCAATATGGGCAGAGGAAGAGAGAGGGCAGCAGCAGGCCCCACGGAGCGTGGGGATAAAAGGGGCCTGACCCCAACCTAAGATCATGACCTGAGCCCAAAACAGTAGTCCCACGCTGAGTAGTTCCACCCCCTGAGCCACCCGGGGGGCCCTGGCAGTGAGCAGCACTTAACAGATCCCAGAGAAACCTTTACCCGGCTGCATTTTTGCAGCCCCAGCAGCCCCAAGGAGCCGCTCACCTGGCTCGGCGGCCCCCAGATGTTGCTCACCTGGCCCAGCAGCCCCAGCAGAGCCAGGTGCTGCTCACCTGGCTCAGCAGTTCCCAAGTGCCAGTCACCTGGCCCAGAAGCCCCTAGGTGCCTGTCACCTGGCCCAGCAGCCCCTAAGTAGCACTCACCTGGTCCAGCAGCCCCCAAATGAAACTCACCTGGCCCGGCAGCCCCAGCAGCCCCCAAGTACCACTCACCTGGCCCAGCAGCCCCAGCAGCCCCCAGGTGCCGCTCACCCGGCCCAGCGGTCCCAGTAGCCCCCAGCCGACCCCCCCAGTGCCGCTCACCTGGCCCGGCAGCCCCGGCAGTCCCAGCGCGCCTCTTCCGGGGGTTCGGCATGGTTTCCTTGCGGGGGCTGTCTAGGAGCCGGGTCTGAACTCAGCCGAGAGGAGCGCGGGCAACTGTGCTGTCGGCCCCAGAACCGCGCAGAGCGGGAGACGCGCGGCCGCAGCCCTGCCGGGGCCGGCCCCCGCCCGCCGTGCAGGCCCCGTGCAGCCCCCGTGCAGCCGCAGCCAGCGCCGCGTCCGCCCCCAGACCTTCCCGACCGCGCCGCGCCGCGCCGGCCCTCCGCGATCCCGCCGCCCCGCCGCGCGGCCCTGCCCGGCTCCCGGCTCCCGGCGCCGACGCCGACGCCGCGGCGCTCCCTGGGAGTTGTAGTCCGCGGCGCTCGCGGGCCCAAGGGGCCGGGCGCACAGGCCCGCGGACGCACTACAGCGCCCAGGCTGCCCCGGGGCCGCCCCGCGCACGCCCGAGGTCGCCGCGCCGCCCGGCCGCAGCGCCAGCGGGACGATGTTGCGGAGCGGCTGCCGGCGGCTGGGAGGCTGGCTCCACGGCGCGGCGCGGGCCCGGGCGCGGGGCGGCCGCCGGGGCTGGGCCTCCTGCATCGACCGTAAGGCTCGCCGCGCCGGGCAGCGGGCCGGGCCGGGCCGGGCGGGGGAGGGGTGCCGCGGCGGGAGCGCCCGGACAGCGCCGCACCCCGGGGCCCTGCTCCGCCCGGGTCCTCCCGCCGCGCGGGCCGCCCCTGCCGCCCCCCCTCCCCCCGTGGTGGGCGGGAAGCCTGGCGCGGGGACAGCTGCTCCGCCCCGGGGCCTCTCCCCCCTTTCCCCCTCCCCTCCCTCCCCGCTCCCCTTCCCTCCCCCTGCCCCCTCCCTCTCCTGCCCCCGTGGTAGGCGGGAAGCCTGGCGCGGGGACAGCTGCTCCGCCCCGGGGCCTCTCCCCCCCTCCGCCCTCCCCTCCCTCCCCTCTTCCCCTCCCTCCCCCCTGCCCCCTCCCTCTCCTGCCCCCGTGGTAGGCGGGAAGCCTGGCGCGGGGACAGCTGCTCCGCCCCGGGGTCTCTCCCCCCCTTCCCCCTCCCCCCCCTCCCCCCTCCCCCCCCCTCCCCTTCCCTCCCCCCTTCCCTTCCCTCCCCCCTGCCCCCTCCCTCTCCTGTCCCCGTGGTAGGCGGGAAGCCTGGCGCGGGGACAGCTGCTCCGCCCCGGGGCCTCTCCCCCCCTTTCCCCCTCCCCCCTGCCCCCTCCCCCTCCCTCTCCTCCCCCTGTGGTGGGCGGGAAGCCTGGCGCGGGGACAGCTGCTCCGCCCCGGGGCCTCTCCCTCCCTTCCCCCTCCCCTTCCCTTCCCTTCCCCCTCCCCTCCCTCCCCCCTGCCCCCGTGGTGGGCGGGAAGCCTGGCGCCGCGGGGACAGCCCTGCTCCGCCCCAGGCAAGCCCGGGCCTTCCCTGAGCCGACGTTCGCGGACGAGCCTCCCGACCTCGCAGCCCCGAGTCCGGCAGCCCCGAGGCGGACTCGTCCCCTCCCTGCGGGTCTGCGGGGCCGCGGGGGCTCTGGCCTCCTGCTGGGTGGCGGGGACGCCGAGGGCGGGGGCGATGAGGGCTCGGGCTGCTTCCTCAGGTGACACAGGCCGCGGCGGTAAATTGTAGGATTTACGACTCAGGGTCATGAAACACTTGTGATCTTGAAACTCCCGTTGAAACGCAGTTGTTATTGAAAATGGGGGCAACTACCCAGAGTTAACAGACCGAGCGTCCTCAGGCACCAGGCCATGCTGTGATGCGAGTAACAGGGGTGCGGGCCTACGAGGCCGGCGAGGGATGCCCAGCCTCGGTTTTTCTTCTTCTGGGGGAAAAAAAGGAAAAGAACAGCTTTTTACTATATGTCACTTTTCTTCACAACAGGATAGGTATGAATCCCTTAGGTCGACACCCAGCTCTGAGTCGTACACTAGTCTACAATACCGTTTCCCTCTCGCCGTCCTAAAGCTCCTTCTCAAGGTGCCACCCTGTTCTAGCAAGTAGAGTCCTAAACAGTTACCCTTGCCGATCCCAGGGCAGATAAGTAGCTGTTCTGGCAACAAATAGATTAAATATTTGATAGGTTAATAACATTAGATGACAAATAGGTTAAATATGCAGGGGTATTTTTTTCTTTTAAAGATTTTATTTATTTATTCATGAGAGACCCAGAGAGAGAGGCAGAGACACAGGCAGAGGGAGAAGCAGGCTCTGGGCAGGGAGCCCGACACAGGACTCGATCCCGGGACCCCAGGATCACACCCTGGGCTGAAGGCAGGGACCAACCCACTGAGCCACCCAGGGATCCCCTGGGGTATTTTTAGCATCTGGTTGTGTAGCTTCAGCCAAGGAGGTACTTTTTCACCTTTCAGAGAAAGTACCTCTTCGTTAGTAAAATGAAAGGAAACTGCCCTTTCAATGCGTCATTCTACATACTAAGGTATCAGGTTAACGAGAGTGGTTAACAGATACATTTTTGTTTCGTTGCATATCTTAATAAGCGAAACATGAGTTTTAGGAGAATTTTTATTCGTATTTTATTTCTGCAAGACTTTGCAAATACATGAGCTGACTGTCAGCCAGGAACTGCGGATTGTTTGTCCCTAACCTGTGTTACTGTGAGTAACCACCGACGTTAAGTTTCCTCTCTGGGCTTCTCAGAGTTGCCTACCTATAATCCTCACAAGTCTTCCTTTCTGAGTTTGCCCGATACAGACCGACTGCTTTCTCGTGGCTCCTGCTTGCTGCCCATGCCCGCCTTGGAGAAACTCCACCATCAGCTCCTCTTCTCTGTTGGCAGGACTGCATCACTGTTAGGCACTGAAATAAGTTATTGCCAAGTGTCTCCATAGCCTTATATTAATGCACTTTAGCATCACCCCATCATGACCACATAGCACTAAAGGATGAAACCTGAGAAGGTAATACAGAGCCCTGCACTTCTTTCTGCCTCATATTTTACAGGCACCACTCTACCTCAGGGCTTCTCTTGGAAAAGTATAGGCATACACTCATTTTCTGTTAACACACTTGAGGCAGGTGGTCCTTTCAAAATGACAGTAATAAAAGACAACAAAAGAGACATAAATGTGAACAACGTAAGTCTGGCGCACCCTGTGTAGGTTACTGAACCTGGGATGCATCAGCTCCCAGGATTTGTGGTCCCATCTTTTGTAAGTTGGCTACACTATCCCCAAAAGGTGATTGTTTTCCCGGGAGCTTTACTAGGGCTGTTTAGGTTAAATCTCTAAGTACTACTATGGGGTAGTCTTTTATTAGATGTTTAATGTTCTAGAGAAACTTCTAGTGAGGCTGCACTACCTACCTGTTGATGTCAGTCAATTCATCTTCCTTAGCTTTTAAGTATCTTAAACCCCAAAAGCGAGGGAATTACCCAAAGTCACATCACTGATATAGTTTATGATAGAAAACGTCCTGAAAAAAAAAAAAAAAAAAAAAAAAACGTCCTGAGATTTTGGAGTCCGTCGGGTAAAAACATAGAATAAGGCCTTAACCATGTTTTCAACACTGGAAGGCCTTTTTCTACCATCAGGGTTATTGGTGAATGTTTGAAATTTGCCAAAGGCACAGCCTTATTAGAGGATTTTCTTAATTTGAAAGGTAGAACAAAGTATACATATGTTCCTTTTTCAATTAATCTTTTAAAATGAATGTATTGAAACAGCTATGGAGATTCATAGGACAGATTTTCCCAGGATACCAATACACAGAATGTAGGACATCCTAAAGGAAAAAATGTTTACCATGATTTGAGGGTCAGTGTGTATTTACTATTTCTTTAATGTGGATTTATGAGGAGGAAGAGATACAGAAGAATACTGAAAGAATAAGCAATTAGTAGGTAAATGAAGTCAGCCAATCCACTAGGGAGGAAAGGAGGAAGGGAAAAGGAGAACTCATTAATGGTAGGCAAAGCCATTCTATAGATGGTAAAGATTGTACCATGTAAGAGAAATGCTACGGCATGTTCCCTGTCTTAATTTCATGTCTCTTGATCTTGGCACTAGTCTTCCCTGACCCCTGTCCTGGAACTGAATATGTGCAATTTTACCCACAGCTTCCGTGGGACTGAATGAAGACCAGAAAGAATTTCAGAAAGTGGCCTTTGACTTTGCTGCCCGGGAGATGGCTCCAAATATGGCAGAGTGGGACCAGAAGGTGGGCGTTTTCCTTGTGACTAGATGTTCCAACAAATGCCTCCCTTCGTGACCCTTTGTCTTCATCTCCCATGTAGTCCTAATTGTTTGGTATTTATTCTCCTTGTGCAACTCTCTTACTGCAAATGAGAGTTCTAGTAGTGCTGTGATTCCTTTCCTCATCTCGTAGAGACTAGTTTTGAGTTTGTCTTTCCTTTTAAATCATACAAAGATGTAGACACTCCTAAAACCAAGGCAGTTCTCTTGATAATAAAAAGAAACTTTAATGGTAGAAAAACCAGTGCTTATAGACAGCGTTCTAACTGCTACTGTAGATAACAAATAGCCCATTAAGTTAAGAGAATATACACTCTCCCAAATGCAAACATCTTAATCCCTCGTTGTGCCCTTCAAAGCTAGGTCCATCTGTGAATCACTAACGTCCATGTTGTCTTTTGTACGTAGGAGTTGTTCCCAGTGGACGCAATGCGGAAAGCTGCTCAGCTAGGCTTCGGGGGAGTCTATGTACGAACAGATGTAGGTGGGTCTGGCCTGTCACGGCTTGATACGTCTGTTATCTTTGAGGCCTTGGCGACAGGCTGCACCAGCACCACGGCCTATATTAGCATCCACAAGTGAGTGCCAAAGCTTGGTAAGCACAGTGAAGTACTTGTACAGGTTAACTGGGAAATTTCAGATAAATAGGGAAAAGTTCATCTTTTCAAGTTGATTGCCATTGAGGAGCCTCTATCTCAAAAAATGAGGGGGAGGGATGCCTGGGTGGCTTGGCTCAGTTGGTTAAGCACCCAGCTCTTGATTTTAGGTCAGGTCATGATCTCAGGGTTATGGGATTGAGCCCTGCATTGGGCTCCACACTGGACATGGACCCTGTTTGGGTCCCTCTGCTCCCTACCTCGCTCACCCGCACATGCACTTGCTCGTGCTCTCTCTCCCTCTCTCTCTCTCAAAAAAAAGAAAAAAGTTCACTCTAGTTTGCTGCTGCCTCTTGGACTTGAATCTGCCATCATATGTTGCATAGCAAATGAGGTGTGCCCACCTTCTCCCAAATCCTAGATTGAGCTAGAAGCAAACAGACTTCTCTAGGAGAGTAGTCATGGTCCTGTTCCCATCTTCCTCAACCCACAGATGAAGCCTCCAGAAATCTGTCAAAGTACATATAAGTCTTTGATTTTTAGGGAACTCATCTTACCTAGAAGTAGAGTGAACATCCAAGTGAGAAACACCCTGGCCCTGGGTAGTACTGTTCCGGGAATATGATGTAACTGAGGCCTTTCCTTTAAAGTCGAATCTTCTCAGTGGTGACTCCTCTCTTCCCACTCTCTCTCCTGCTTCGCTGCTGGTGTTTCCCGTCCCCATCAGATGTCCTTTTCTCCATATTAACTCTGTCATTGTCTTTTCTTCTCGGTGTACCTGTCAGCATGTGTGTCTGGATGATAGATACCTTCGGAAATGAGGAACAGAGGCACAGGTTTTGCCCACCGCTCTGTACCATGGAGAAGTTTGCCTCCTACTGCCTCACTGAACCAGGTGCGTTTGCTGCTCAGGTGAAATCACCGCGCACTATCTGGTCCCCCTGACACATAGAACCCTTGTTTACCACGAAGTCTGGTTGTGCAGTAACAACCATGGCCTGTAGTCAGCTAGCATACGAGGGTTCGAGGGCAGTCTCTGGCCTGGGAGATGGACAGTGGTCCAATTGCTGTCCACAGTTTTCACCAAACACCGAGTTCCTCTGGCAGTCTGCTTTTTTTTTTTTTTCTTTTTTTAAGATTTATTTATTTATGATAGGCACAGAGAGAGAGAGAGACAGAGGCAGAGGCAGAGACCCACAGGCAGAGGGAGAAGCAGGCTCCATGCCGGGAGCCCGATGCGGGACTTGATCCCGGGACTCCAAGATCGCGTCCTGGGCCAAAGGCAGGCGCCAAACCGCTGAGCCACCCAGGGATCCCCCAGTCTGCGTTTTAAAGTATGAAATGCTGAGCTTTTGGTTGTAAGTGATTTCCTTGGAAGTGGAACCGTGCTGGGACTCCTGTATCTTCACTGACTTTCTGTCCCACCCTCTCTGCCTTAGGAAGTGGCAGTGATGCTGCCTCCCTTTTGACCTCAGCAAAACGACAAGGAGATCATTACATCCTCAATGGCTCCAAGGTACCAGCATGCCCACCCTACAGAACCATCTGGAGATTGTTCCCATCTTCCTGCAGACATTGCCGGGATCCTTGCTATCTGCGAATTAATATTTCCTAGGAGTTTTACACGTTGGGTAGAGAACCTCAGACCTATTTCCCTTTATTTACCTTCACTTTGTCTTCTGCTCTGAGTCCAGATAATCTTGCTCATTTAGTCTCATCAGCCAGATCCCTGATTCCCCAGGTAGCACAGGTTCTTTCTCCCCTCCTTCATTTCTCCGTGCCAGCATGCCTCTTCATGTCCTACCGTCGGGGGGACTCTGGTAGTTTTCCCAGGTGTTAGGCTCCAGGGTGTGTGTCCTGATCCCGGTGCACCTCTCTCCAACCCCCAGGCCTTCATCAGTGGTGGGGGTGAATCAGACATCTATGTGGTCATGTGCCGAACAGGAGGACCAGGCCCAAAAGGCATCTCCTGTGTAGTTGTAGAGAAGGGGACCCCTGGCCTCAGCTTCGGCAAGAAGGAAAAAAAGGTGAGTGACTGTTGGACACGAAACAGTTCAAGTTAAAACCATTCAAGAGTCTGCCACCTGCCAGACCAATCTCTGTTCTGTTTTGGGGAATAGGTTACGTACTTGCTAACTTGTCTTGGGGGCAGTTGTTTCTATTAGGATTTCGACAGGAGTGTATGGAATAGAATAGGGTGTGGCTGAAGGAATAACTCACCACTGGGAAAAATGTCAGAGTTCACCAGTAGGTTTTATAAACTGCCTGTCGTTTTAGCACGAGGGATTTCTCTGACATCTGTCCCAACTCCACTGCTGACCTGTTTCTTATCCAGCTTCTTATTTTGGCACACTCTTTTATCCCAGGAGGAAATACTTACAGATCCGGGGGTGACTAGAAATTTCAAGAAGGGAAAGTGTATAGGCCACTTTTCTTTCTTTAAATAAAAATAAGATAGAACTCCCTGGAGATGATCTTGGGTTTCAGTAATGTAAGAGGGAGAGTATTTCTGTAGGGGCTTTGAAAAGACATTCTTAGGATTAAGAAATCCTGTAGCCAGATGGTGAGTCGTAGAACTGGGATCGCATAGCTGTAGCTGGCGGTGTGGTGAGACCCCTTCGGATGTGTTAGGCCAGGGCCCGGAAGCACCCTCCACCTCCAATAGGTACTGTTACAGCTAGGATCGGGGGAGAGGTCGGTAATAAAACGAGCCCTAAATATGCTTCTCTGTTCATCGCTCCTAGAGAGTTTATTTATTTCCCTCACGAGCTTTCCTGATACTTTATGAACTGCCAAAGAGTTAGAGGCTTTAGTGCCCCTTCTCTTTTTTAGTATAGTAAGTTTTTACTGAATTGCTACCATGTGCAAAGCCTGATGCTGGCTCCTGGGGTGGAGGAGGATACAAAAGTCACTCCTAAGCTTATCTGGAATGGTAAGACACACGCAGTCTTACCTGTATAAGGTGTGCAAGCTGTGTAGATGGTATGTAACTTGTATATGGGATATATAAGATACACAGCTGCGAGGAATGTCTGTATTGGGTCCTGCAATGTGGGCTGACCTACACAGCCTGACATAGAATTTTACAGGATCGAGTTTTACCGATTCAGTTTGTTTGTGCTTGTAAAGACAGTGACGATTAGTTCAACACGCGGGGGTGGTGTCCCCCTCAGTATTTGTGGTATCTACGACAGAATGCCGAGGCTGTCAAGTTTCACGCCTACAGAAAACCTGCAAATAAGTTGCAGAAACAGTGTATCTTTTCTTCCTTTCGTTCTTGGGTTTTCTCTCCCTTTTAAGTGTATACATCTTCTTCCTTTTTCGATTTATTTAATTATTAGTTTTGCGTTACATATTTTTTAATGTGAGGGTAATTTGGAAGGATATCTCTGTATTCATTCTGCGGGTGATGAGTGCCCAATATGTGCCAAGTATTTGTAAACAGTAGGGGAAGAGCAGTGAACAAAGGCAAGCTCTGTCCTCCTGGAATTCACCTTTCAGCAAGCAGGGACAGGGAACAGACCTGTGAATAAGCAAGGTACCTTCTGGTAGTTTTCTGTGCTACGAGAGACATAAAACAGGTTGATAGGACACTGGCTGAGGGAGCTTGAAAGCTTCTGTAATAGGGCTGGACCCTCAGAGGTCATGACTTTTGAGATGAGATCCAGAGTATTAGAAGAAACAACCATAAGACCAATTCTGGGCAGAGACAACAGTGGATCGCCTGTTTGGGAAGCCAAAGAAACATTCAGTATGGCCCTAAGGTTAGTGAGCAAAGAAGAGAATGGTGTGGGATGGAATTGGAAAGGCAGGCAGGGGCTTGCAGGCTGAAGTGGAGAGTCACTGCCCTGAATGCCACGCTGTTTGGGCAGCCATACAGTCCCTGATTTTTGCCAGGTGGGGTGGAACTCACAGCCAACCCGCGCGGTGATCTTTGAAGACTGTGCAGTGCCTGTGGCCAACAGAATTGGAAACGAGGGACAGGGCTTCATCATTGCCATGAAAGGACTGAATGGAGGAAGGATCAATGTTGGTGAGAACACAACAGGATGAGGCAGGAAGGTAGCTGGCGGGCGCTAGCAGCACTGCCTGGCTCTGTTGAAATGTTGGCGCTCTTCCTTTCCAGCTTCCTGCTCGTTAGGAGCTGCTCATGCTTCAGTCGTCCTCACGCGAGACTACCTCAGTGTTCGGAAGCAGTTTGGAGAGCCTCTGGCCAATAACCAGGTCATTTCCCAGATGCCCCTGCATGAGACCTGCTCTGTGGCCCACATTCTCTAGGAGGGTGAGGCTGTGGGTTCTCACTGGACTTCTGCCCCCACCTTAGAACTTGTGTTCTAATTTTATCAGTAATCGTTTTCAGGAGGTGATATCGAAGTGCAGGGCAAGGGAAGTGTGCTTAGAGCTCACAAGGCAGTACATTTTCTCTGTAGAAGAGGCAGAGACTTTGAAGCTTGGGGTCACTTAGAAAAGGTACCTCGTGAGAGATGTCTTATAGAGGGCCCCAGATCAGGTGCTGGTCTAAGCCTGTCTGTCTTGTCCGGTTCTCTCCTCCCCTGTTGCTGCAGTACCTGCAATTCAAACTGGCTGATATGGCAACAAGGCTGGTGGCCTCCCGGCTGATAATCCGCAATGCAGCAGTGGCCCTGCAGGAGGAGCGAGAAGATGCAGTGGCCCTGTGCTCCATGGCCAAGCTCTTCGCTACAGATGAATGCTTTGCTGTGCGTGATGATGCCCTCTGGCTGTCTTGGGTAGACAAGGAGCAGCTGCTAGTCCAGGGATGTTGAGAGCTGTTAGTCTACTCCTGGGATGCTGCAGACATTGCCTTGGGGCTTAAGGATACCGTGCACTCATGAGACGCCTGCTTGGGACCTGCTCCATGCCTTTACACACTCCACTGTGTCACTGCCATTTGGTTGTGTTCTAGATGAGACACTACCTTTGGAAGAAGGTTCAGAGCAGCCCAATGCCTCTTGCTCAAATGTAGCACTACACTGTGTTTACGATATCAGGGGCAAAACTATTTCCACATGAGGCTGCATTGCTGCTAGTTGACATCATAGCGTCACAGAATCGCAGCCAGAGTGCTTGAGGGCGGCCTCTCCCCTGCAGGTAATAGACGGGCAGAGCTCTCTGAGTTGCCTGCCTGGTGGGAACCCACAAGTTTGGTAGGTAAAGTTCCCTTGTTATCTAACCACGCAGAATACAGACCCCTCCTTTGGCCTGGTCATCTGTAGGTTGTTCTTCCTCCTGTTAGATTATAGTAGGTGCCAGATTGGGGGCTGGGGTAGGAAGAGAAGCCATGTTTCCACAGTCTTCCTCAATCAAAGATGTCTAATCCCTGTCTCCCTGAAGATCTGCAACCAGGCTTTACAGATGCATGGAGGCTATGGCTACCTGAAGGACTATGCTGTTCAGCAGTATGTGCGGGACTCCAGAGTCCATCAAATACTAGAAGGTAAAAATTGCCAGAGCTGTTCTCCAGAATGGTTAGCGGATCAGCACTTTCCCCAGCCTGTCTGTCCCCGTGCTGACTGGTTCTCAGGGTTCCATCAGGCCCTGTCTCTTGCCTTCCTCCTCCCTCTTTCTCCTGCCCCTGCTCAGGAAGTGTCTGTGGATGCCGTACAGAGCACTCGCCTGGGAGTCAGGAGGCTCTGCATTGTCACCGTGGGTAAGCCGTCAGATCACTCCGTTTCTGCTCTTTCTCTTTGCAGATTTTAGAGAACACTTAAACTCAGATAATGTACGAGAAAGCATTTTGAAAACTACAGCAGTAACCCTTACCAAGTCCTTGGTCCTCAGGGATCCGAAAAGCTCTGTCCCATAATTAACAGGGCAAGTGTGAGCTAATTTGATCACAAGCAGCCTCTATAAATTGATGACATTTCTGTCAGTATTGCTAATGGATTTTTCAGTAAACGAAATCATATGGGCATTTTCTTGGCAATAACAGAATGGATTGGGCTGGAAAAGGTGTAAGCTGCTGGGATCCAGCTCAGAACATGGCCTCTTCCACTCCCCACACATGCAGAAGTCTTGAAATCACATACTCCTGTGTCGGTGTTGGCGGCCAGCTGTGGTTACCTTGTAGGAGAGCCAGGTGGGGCAAAGTCTTGCCGAAGTGCCTTTCAGTGCCGGAATGTGGGGCGGCTCCCACGCAGGCACAGGAGAGGCCTGTGGGCATTTTCACAGTGTTCTTGAAGCTGAGGAGATGCCAGAATGCCCCGGAGGGCTTGTGAAAGTGGATTGCTGGGCTTCACACCCAGAGGTCCTAACTCCCTGGGTCTTGGGGAGGCCTCAGAATTTTGCATCTCTAACAGGTTTTCAGGTGAGGCTGCCGCTGCGTGTCTGGGAACCCCACTCAGACCCACTGCTCTGATGTCATGTGCAAATCCTAAAAGTTAGAGTCTGCTCTCTTCTGCAGACCTCGTCCCTGAAATAGGTCGATGAGCTCAGTCACTGGTGCACAGGTTCGTCCAATTGCTCCTGCAGTTACCTCCTTACCCGGCATTTATGGATGACAGGTTTAGGAGGTACTTCCCTGCTTGTCTGACAACATGAGGCTTCTCCTTTATTCTGGCTTCACCTTGTAACCTTGTAAGACGAAGTGGGAAAAGCCAGCTACATTTATTTGAGGCCATGCCATTATCCACTTACAGAAAATTTGGGGCCCTGGTCTTTATCACTTTATTTCATTGTGGACTTTGTTATTGGATAAACCTGCAATCTTAGATTTGATTTTATTTGAGATGTGTGATTACTCATTCCTCGTGGGTATTCATATTTCTCTTTGCATTAAAAGCCTCTATAAATTATAAATGAAGCAAGAAGTTGACCCTTCCTTTCAGGGAAATGTTTTTGTTCTTTTATTTTTTTTTATTTTTAATTTTTTTTTTTAATTTTTTTTTATTTATTTATGATAGTCACACAGAGAGAGAGAGAGGCAGAGACGTAGGCAGAGGGAGAAGCAGGCTCCATGCACAGGGCGCCCGACGTGGGATTCGATCCCGGGTCTCCAGGATCATGCCCTGGGCCAAAGGCAGGCGCCAAACCACTGCGCCACCCAGGAATCCCTTTTTGTTCTTTTAAAATCCACTTTTCTGATTACCAAAGAAATTGGTATATTTATTGTTGAAAGCTTATAAAATATAGGGAAGGTAAAAGAAAATCACTCATGTTTCCACATTCAGAATTAATATTTTGGATTCCTGTTATAGGGAAGTCCAAAATATCCCCTGTGGGGCTTTTGTAGGTACTTTTTTTGTTTGTTTTGTTTTTTTATGTGAAGTATTATTGTTATATGATGTTAGTTTCAGGTGGGCAACACAATAATTCAACAGTTGAAATAGAGAAGGAAGGGCATTAACTCTTCTTTACATGTTTGGTAGAATCCTGCTGTGTGGCTGTCCAGTCCTGGATTTTTCTTTGTTGGGAGGTTTTTGATTGCCAGTTCAATTTTGTTACTAGTAATCAATCTGTTCAGATTTTCTATTTCTTTCTGACTCAGTCTTGGAAAATTATATGTTTCTAGGGATTTATCTGCTTCTTTCTCCTAAGTTGTCCAATTTGTTGACGCATCATTTTTCATGATAGCCTCTTATGATCCTTACGTTTCTGGGGTTGTAACTTATCTTTCATTTCTGATTTTATTCATTTGAATTCTTTTTCTTTTTTTTTTTTTCTTAATAAGTCTGGCTAAAGATTTATCAATGTTGTATATCTTTCCAAAGAAGAGGTTCTGAGGGCAGCCCTGGTGGCTCAGCGGTTTAGTGCCGCCTTCAGCCCAGGGCGTGACCCCGGGTCTCAGGATCGAGTCCCACATTGGGCTCCCTGTGTGGAGCCTGCTTCTCCCTCTGCCTGTGTCTCTCATGAATAAATAAATACAATCTTTTAAGTTGAATCTCATGAATAAATAAATACAATCTTTTAAGAATAAATAAATACAATCTCATGAATAAATAAATACAATCTTTTAAGAAGAGGAGGCTCTGAGTTTCACTGATCTTTTATATTGTTTTTTTAGTTTCTTTTTTTTTTTAATTTTTATTTATTTATGATAGTCACACAGAGAGAGAGAGAGAGAGAGAGAGGCAGAGACACAGGCAGAGGGAGAAGCAGGCTCCATGCACCGGGAGCCCGACGCGGGATTCAATCCTGGGTCTCCAGGATTGCGCCCTGGGCCTAAGGCAGGCCCCGAACCGCTGCGCCACCCAGGGATCCCTTTTTTTAGTTTCTGTTTCATTTATTTCACTCTGGACCTTTATTATTTCTTTCCTTCTACTAACTCTGAGTTTGTTCTTTTTATTTCCTAATGCTTTTAGACGTATGCTTAGATTGTATATTTGAAATTTTTCTTGTTTTGTTTTGTTTTTTTAAGTAGGCTCAACCCCAAAGTGGGGCTTGCACTCACAACCGTGACTCTACGGACTGCACCACTCAGGTGCCCCCATGTTTCTTGTTTCTTGAAGAAAGGTTGTTTCACTATAATCTTGCCTATTAGACAGCTTTTGCTGTGTCCCAAAGATTTTGGAACATTGTCTTTCTGTTTTCATTTGTCTCCTGGTATTTTTAAATTTCATATTGATTTCTCTCTTGATGAATTTGTTGTTTAATAGCATGTTGTTTAGTCTCCACACGTTTTTCTACCATTTTTTTCTAGTAATTGATTTCAAGTTTTATATCATTGTAGTTAAAAAATGCTTAATATGATTTCAGTCTTTTTAAATGTGTTGAGACTCATTTTGTGGCCTCGCATGTGGTCTTAGGGAATGTGCACTCCCTTGTGCACATGAACAGAATGTGTATTCTGACATTTTTGGATGGAATGTTCCGTATATATCTGAAGTCCTGAAGTCCTGTCTGTTCTAACGCGTCATGCAAAGCCACTGTTTGCGTACTGAGTTTCTGTCTGGATGATCTGTCCATTGATGTAACTGGGGCGTTAAAATCTTCCACTATTGTATTACTGTTAATTTCTGTCTTTATGTCTATTAGTATTTACTTTAAATATTTAGGTGCAATTGCATCGGGTGTACAGATATTTATAATTGTTACATCCTCTGGTTGGATTGGTTCTTTTATCATTATGTGATTACCTTCTTTGTGTTTTGTTATAGTCTTTCTTTTAAAGTCTTATTTTAGGGATACCTGAGTGGCTCAGTGGTTGAGCGTTTGCCTTTGGCTCAGGGACTGATCCCAGATTTCTCTCTGCATGGAGCCTGCTCCTCCTCCCTTTGCCTGTGTCTCTGCCTATCTTTCTGTGTCTCTCATAAATAAATAAAATCTTTAAAAAAATAAAAAAAAAACAAAATAAAATAAGGTCTATTTTACCTGATATCGATATTGTTACCCTAGCTTTGTAAAAATTTTACCTTTGCATAGAATATCTTTTTCCATCCCCTCACTTTCAGTCTGTATGTGTCTTTAGGTCTGGAGTAAGTCTCTTGTAGGCAGCATATAGATGGGTCTTGTTTTTTTTTATCCACTCAGACACCCTTTGTCTTTTGATTGAAGCATTTAGTCCATTTACATTTAAAGTAATAGTAATATTGATAGATATGTATTGAGTGTCATTTTGTTAATTGTTGTCTGGTTGTTTTCATTCAGTTTCTTTCTTCTTTTCTTGCTGTCTTCCCTTGTGACTAATGACTTACCTTAATGTTACACTCCGATTCCTTTCTCTTTGTTTTTTGTGCGTCTCTTACAGGTTTTTGGTTTGTGGTCACCATGAAGTCCATGTACAACATCCCATTATATAGCAGTCTGTTTTAAGTGATGGTTGCTTAAGTTCAAACACATTATAAAAGCAGTACATTTTTAGCACCCCGTTTTATGTATTTGATATTTTATGATCCCCTTGACTAATTTTTTAGATATAAGTGATTTTACTACTTTTTCTTTTAACCTTCACACTAGCTTTATAAGTGATTGATCTACTACCTATATTACATGTTGCTTTTACCAGTGAATTTTTTTCTTTCATAATTTACTTCTAGTTGTTGCCTTTTCTTTTCAACTTAAACAAGTCCGTTTAAACTTCTTGTAAGGTCAGTTTAGTGATGATGAGCTCCATTAACTTTTGTTTGGGAAACTTTTTTTTTTTTTTAGGATTTTATTTCTTTATTTACTGAGAGAGAAAGAGAGAGAGAGAGAGCACATGAGCAGGGGGAAGGAGCAGAGGGAGAGGGAGACGCAGACTCTGTACCAAGCACAGAGCCCAGTGTGGGGCTCGATCCCACGACCTTGAGATCATGATCTGAGCTGAAATCAAGAGTTGGACACTTAACCTCCCAGGCACCCGTATCTGGAAAACTCTTTATCTCTCCTTCCATTCTAAATGATAGGCTTGCCAAATAAACTATTCTTGGTTGTTGTTTTTTTCCCTTTCAGCACTTTGAATATATCATGCCACTTTCTTCTGGCTGCAAAGTTTTTACTGAAAAATTCTGCTAATAGCCTAATGGGTATTTTCCCTTGTACATAGCTATTTGCTTTTCTCTAGCTGCTTTTAAGATTTCTCTCTCTTAAAAAAAAAAAAAAAAAAAGATTTCTCTCTCTCTGGGGATCCCTGGGTGGCTCAGAGGTTTGGCGCCTGCCTTTGGCCCAGGGCGCGGTCCTGGGGTCCTGGGATCGAGTCCCGCATCGGGCTCCCGGCATGGAGCCTGCTTCTCCCTCTGCCTGTGTCTCTGCCTCTCTCTCTCTGTCTATCATTCATAAATAAATAAATAAATAAATAAATAAATAAATAAATAAATAAATAAATAAATCTTTAAAAAAAAAGATTTCTCTCTCTTTTTTTTTAAGATTTTATTTATTTATTCATGAGAGACACAGAGGGAAAGAGAGGCAGAGACACAGGCAGAGGGAGAAGCAGGCTCCACGCAGGGAGCCCAACATGGGACTCGATCCCGGGTCTCCAGGATCATGCCCTGGGCCGAAGGCGGCGCTAAACCGCTGAGCCACCGGGCTGCCCTAAGATTTCTCTTTATATGTTATTTTTACCATCTTAATTATTATATATATTTTATGTCTTGGTCTGGCTCCCCTGGTTTAACTTGTTTGGGGCTCTCTATGCTTCCAGAAACTGTGTCTTTTTTCTTCCCAAGAGTAGGGAAGTTTTTAGCCATTATTTTTCAAATAAGTTTTCTGCATCTTTCTCCTTCTCCTTGTAGGACCCCAGTAGTGCAAATGCTAGTATCCTTGATGTTGTCCCACAGGTTCCTTAAATTCTTTTTTCTTTTTGCTCTTCAGCTTGTTTGCTTTATACTATCCTGTCTTCCAGATTGCTGATCCATTCTGCATCCTCTAATCTTATGTTGATTCCCTTTATTTTTTCATTTTAGTCTTCAACCTTTTTTTTTTTTTTTCTGTTTTCTCTTTCCTGAAGTTTTCATTAAGTTCATCTACTCTTCTCTCAAGGCCCCTGAGCATCTTTATGACCATTATTTTGAAACTTTATCAAGTAGACTCCTTATCTCTGTTTGTTCAGGTCTTTTTCTGAGGTGTCTTGTTCTTTCATTTGGAGCATATTCTTGTCTCCTCATTTTTGTTTTTTCTGTATTAGGTAAGCCAATTGTGTCTTCTGGTCCTGAAGCTAATGCCTTAGATGGAAGGCATTCTGGGGGCTCAGTAGCACGATCCTCCCCTTGTGCTGTTGTGTCTGGGCCGTGACTACTGTGGGCACACTGGTGGCTAGCTGCCAGGCCCCCCTGTGCGTCTTGTGGGTGTGCTAGTGAGTGGCAAGGGCTTTGGTTGAGGGCAGGCACCAGCCCCTAGTGATGTTGCCTGCCAGCTATGGTGGGCAGTAACTGCTTGGAGGGACATCTGCTGAGCTGAGTGTGTTGAGCCAGGCAGGTCTACAGGAGAATGCCAGGGTGGGGCAAGCAGTGCTAGCCAGGTAGGTGGAGGAGGTCTTGCTCCCAAAGCATCTGGCCGACTAAGCTTAGGAATACAAGAAAAATGGCACTTGCTCACACTTCCATTACCAGAGAAAGTTCCTACAGATCCCTTCCCCTCTGACACATACCTGAAAATTAGTCATTAGGCCTCCTTCATGTATGACGCACGAGTTTTTCAAACTGCTGCCTCTGTGGTGGGCTCTGAATGACTGTCACTCTGTGTGGGCCTGTTAAAAGTAGTGTCTCGGTTTCCTGTAGCTCCCTGGCTCTCCAGGAGTTAAGGTCCACTGATTTCCAAAGCCAGACAATATGAGGCCTCATCTTCCCAGTGACGATCTCCAGGGCAGGGGGTACCTGATGTGGGACTTGAACCTCTTGCTCCTTTTTTTTTTTTTTTTTTTTTTTTTTTTTTTTTTTTTTTTTTAAATTTTTTATTTATTTATGATAGTCACAGAGAGAGAGAGAGGCGCAGAGACACAGGCAGAGGGAAAACAGGCTCCATGCACCGGGAGCCCGATGTGGGACTCGATCCCGGGTCTCCAGGATCGCGCCCTGGGCCAAAGGCAGGCGCCAAACCGCTGCGCCACCCAGGGATCCCGAACCTCTTGCTCCTTAGGAGGGACCTCCACACCTGTGAAACTTCCTGCTTATGGGTCACTGAGTCATGGTTTGGTTCCCAACAGTCTCTGTCCCTCCTACCCTTCTCGATGTGACTTTTTCTTTATATCTTTAGCTATAGAAGAGCTGTCCTGCTAGAGTTTGGGTTCTCAGAGTGGGTTTTGGTGTACGTAGTTGTGGCCTTAGTGTGTCTATGGTGAGCTCAGCATCTTCCTACTAAGCCATCTTCCCCTCTCCTGGAGGGATGTTTTTAAAGAGTGAATTTATTCCTTACTTCCTGACATTATTCTGTACTTTGGAGAGAAGTCTGTGATAATCCCATCCCTCTCAGGGTGAAAGCAACAATTGTAGTTTATATCCAGTACTACCATGAATGAGGCTTGGAGCACCCTGGGCATAGCTTTACGAAGCACTTTACTGCAACTAAATCTTTCATTCTTTCTTTCCCTTGCAGGCAGCAACGAAGTGATGAGGATGCTGATCTCTCGAAGCCTGTTTGAGGAGTAGCACCCAGACTTGATGTTCGGTCATGATGGTTAATGTACAACTTGAATCAGTATTGAGAGCTTTCATGTACCGTTGTGTTGCATATGAGTCATGGATTAGATTGAAGGGCTGAGCTCTTCCAGGTGGATCCTAAGGTGTGTGTTGGGAGCAGCATCAGCTCTAGGACCGGGACAGAGTCCTCAGCAGAACTGGAGGAATTGCCCTAATTGGGAATGTCACAAGAAGATGTACTACCTTGTATTCTGATGCAAAAAGATGACCAGTGAAGATTCACCACCAAATCAAAGTCCTTTCTTGGATCCACATCATCTTGATTTGTCTGCATTTTGCTGGTTCACTAAATCTCTCTTCCAGGGATCTGGATGCTTCCATTAAGGGTTTTTTCTGATGATAAAGCAAAGGTGTAAGAAAGGAGAAATGGAGAAAAAATGTCCTCCTGTTTTTTCCTGTGCTCTGAACCTCAGCTAAAGATGCAGAGGGTTTCTCTGGGTTGCATTTCCTTTGTATTTCTCCTGTGAGTGTAAGTCATGTTAAAATGAGTATTTGGGAAACGTTACTCCAGGTGTGATTTAGGGTATATCTGTACTTGTATACTTCCTAAATGTCAAGGGCTGAAATTATATGGGACTCTGAGTTCTCATAGTTTTCTTTTTTAGAAGCATGTGGTCTAGGAATGGTATTCAAGTTTCTATAACCCTTCCTGATACGTACTTTGAGATATTTTCTGACCTATCATTATAAGTTCATAGGAGAGAGAGAGAGAGAGAGAGTGATTTGGCAAAAGTGGTAGTAGGAAGGGATTCATCAAGACAGTAAAAATTCAAATTAAACTTTTATGAAAATGTATAATATCTAAAGAGAACCAAGAAAGTCATTTTCAGACAGGAAGGAAGAAGGAGCAGGAAAAGTGCAGAATTAGTGTGAGAGCTTCTTGCAACTTTGCCTTGTTATACTTTGGGCTTGGCGTGGGATGGAAAGAAGATGTAAGTTGAATCTGGGTGGAGAGTTACTAAAACCAAAGTGTGGGTTTTATTTCATAAGCAGTGGAGAGGCAGAGGAGGTTTTTAATGAAGAAATGATAAGTCATTGAAAAGAATATTCTGGAATGCCTTTGCAGGATGAATATGAGTGGGGAAAGACAAAGATAAGGCATGCCCAGTCCGTAGGTTCTGAAAGTAGTCAAGGTATAAGACAATTTGAGCCTGAACTTGGAAAGGAAAGGAGATGTGGGAAGATCCATGCTTAGAATGTTTGCTGTGGAACATGGAATATGAAGGTCTCCCTAGGAATTGGGATGCTTTCTGGAACTTCCGAGGCTTCTGTTCAGACTTGAAGCAAAAACAGGTGTTCTATTAAGCTCTTATTATTTGTGTCCCTCATAAGAGGCTGATAAAATGCTAATTATTGCAAATGCAATTCACACTGTTACCCTCATTATTCAGAGTTCAGTTTCCCAGCAGCCGAGCAAGGTATTTGACTCCTGTAGCAAGAATGTAGGGAAATTCAAGCTAATCTCTCTCACTGTTCATTTGGCTGTTGCATAAATGAAACCAAAAGGAGCAGAACAGACATGTCTTTAGGAAAATCTCTGCCAAGTGCTGATTTAGGTGAGAGATACCTACAGATAACTAAACACAACTTAACTTGGATGGACTTTATAGGCCTGGAAGGCTAGTAATTACGAAACAATTTCAGTTTCACACATTCATGAAGTGTGCTGGGACACAAGTAGCTTTGTGACCCTCACATGATGATCTGAGTCACAGTTGGATTTCTAATTGGATTGTCTTCATTTTTTTTTTTTTTGGATTGTCTTCATAATCTCTTTATCTCCTATTATAAGATTCTTACAGTTGAGGGGAAAATCTAGTTGCTCTGATTATGTGTATATTTAAACAGAAGAATAATAAGGGTCCCTGCCTTGTAGGATAGCTGGTGAATCAAGTGAAAGAATCCATATAAAGGGCTTTATTTATTTACTCATGAGAGACTCACAGAGAGAGGCAGAGACACAGGCAGAGGGAGAAGCAGGCTCCCTGCAGGAAGCCCAATGTGGGACTCGATCCCGAGACTCCAGGGTCACGCTCTGGGCTGAAGGTAGGCGCCAAACCGCTGAGCCACCCAGGGATCCCCTCTCTCTGTTATTTGTAACTGAGAGTAGTGATAAGTGTGCGCTCGTGTCTTTTTACTTTTTCCTCCTAGCTACTTGTCTTTTCACTGGGTTGGTTCCTTCCTTCCCTCCCTCCTTTCCTTTCTTTCTAAGATTTTTATTTATTTTTTGGCGGGGGGTGGGGGGGAGATAGCACGAGTGGGGATGGTGGAGAGAGAAGCAGAATCCCTACTGAGGCAGGGAGCCTGATGCGGGGCTCAACCCCAGGACCCTGAGATCATGACCTGAGCTGAAGGCAGACACTTAACCAACTGAGCCACCCAGTGTCCCCATCACCCAGTTTTTTGATTCAAAGCCCAGGATGTCCTGCGTCAGGCAGGAAGACTAGAAATACTGACTTTTATCACCACAAGCAAAGGAATCCTCGCTGTCTCTGGTCAGGCGTTCTTAACCCCACAGAACAGAATGAGGGGTTGCCCCCTGTCTTCACACCAACCGAGGAGGAAGGGTATACGCTGAGCCGTCACGCTCTGGAAAAGCAGAGCCTGTGATCTATATCCAGTGAGTTCTACCCAGTGTTGGTTTGTTTCTCCCCCTCCCCAACTTTAACATGGGCCTTACAGGTTCCTCAGGAGCTATATGTATGATCCATACCCCAAGATGGCTCACTGGTTACCTTCTGCAGCCCTCATCCAGATAGGGCCCTGAGCTGCTCACACTACTCTGACCTTTCTACAGAAAATCTGGAAGTATCCCTGGTTTCTATTCTTTCTTTAAGCCAGTCTGTGGAGACTTAGTGGGTCATAAGATTCTTCTACCAGATTTTAAGGTTATCAGAAATATCATTGATTCATCTCCTTACTCTTGGTGCATTCCTTGCATAGAGTAGGAGCTCCATGTTTTTTGAGCAGATAAAGACTGCAAAAGCCATCATCACCAATGTGATACTAATCATAGCTGCTGGCAGATCCTGTGTAGGAATAGGCAGGACATGCCATCAAAAATCAGCTAACTGGAAGCAGGAACTTGGAGGGACCTCCAGGGAAGTTTGGTGAGTGAAAAGCAAATCCAGAAGATTGTGTACTGTATGATCCCATTCATATGGCATTCTTGAAATAATGCCGTTATAGAGGTGAAAAACAGGATAGTGGTTGTCAGGGATTCAAGTAGGGGGAGGGAAAGAAAGCCTATAAAAGGGGAGCATGGGGGCAGGGGAGGCCTGTGGTGAGGGAGCAGATCTGTGTGGTGATTGTGGTGGTGGCTACAGGTTGGTTTTTAGCTCTCTTGGGAGTTTCCCAGGTGTAATCTAAAACCGGCCTTACATAGGGCTGGGACAGACCAAAGAATGAGGCAGGCCACTCTAGGTTAGTAGGTTGCAGGGTTTTTTGTTGTTTTTTAAGATTTTATATATTATTCATGAGAGAGACAGAGCAAGAGAGAGGCAGAGACACAGATAGAGGGAGAAGCAGGCCCGACGCAGGGAGCCTGACGTGGAACTCAATCCCGGGACCCTAGGATCACGCCCTGGGCTGAAGGTGGCGCTAAACCACTGAGCCACCCGGGCTGCCCAGGTTGCAGTTTTAATAAGCAGAGGGAACTTACGTATGAGTCTTGTCTTGGGCAGCAGCAAGACAAGTGGATCCCTGCACCAGCCTGTTAAATCTTAAAAGTTAAAAAAAAAAAAAGGGAGCCTCTCAAGTGCTTGGGTCCAGCTCTTAGGTCAGTCGGTGGTCACATCTTTTTGATCAGGATCCCCCAAATCAGACAAAGCCACAGATGTGATACAACTGCATAGAACTGTACATACAGACACATGCAAGTGCTTATGCGCATAACTGGTGAAATCTGAATAAGCCTCGTGGATTGAACCAGTATCAATTTCCTGGTAAGCTACAGCTGTTGCGTGTGGAGGACTAAGGAGTACCTGGGACCTCCATACACATTTTGTTCACAACTTGTTGATCTATAATTATTTTAAAATTAAAAATTTTAATTTGACTACCTGATGAGAGACTCTGCTTGCCAGACCTAGCCTATCCTTTGCAGACCTAGCCTTCCCCATAGCAGGCAGCTCTGGTATGGCCTTTATTTCCTGTACTGCACTTCACCAAGCTTGCTTAGGGAAGGGCAGAGATGGCATAGGGTTTAAGCCAAGGAAGTGGGAAGATGGGGTGAACAGGGCAGTGGTGGGCCAGGTGCTTGGGACCGGGCTTTAATTTTCAAGCCAGGGGGTCTGTGTCTGCAATTCAGGCCCTTCAGAAGCCCGCTGTTGCTCCAGAGCATTCCTCAGGTGGAGATCAAAACCCTCAGAGGCCTACACCCCTGAAAAGATTAGTGTCTTCCCTCCCTGCCCCCATATTATCAAATTAAATGATAAAGTGTCTTATATGCCAAGCAGCTGGATTTTATTTTGTGGTAAAGAAGAGCACAGATGGACTTTAACATGGAGAGGACCTTAAAAGATTTGCTTTTCAGAAAGCTTGTCTAGTAGAGATGGAAGGAAAGTACTGAAGTAGGACAACCAGTTTGATTGCTGTGGTCAACAGGAGAGAAGTGGTGGAGGCCCACACTGTGGCTGTGGAAGTAGGAAGAAGTGCAAGCATCCACTAAGGTAAACTAAAAAGACTTGGTCATGAACTAGATGTGGAGCGTTGTTGAGGAAGGAGCAGAGGATGACTCCCATGCTTGGAGAAATGGGAAAATTGAGGAAATGACAAAACAGTAGAAAAGCAGGTTTGATGATAAGAATAAACTTTCAACAGGCTGAAATGATGCCTGCTGGGAGACATCCATGTGAACTGCAGAATGGGCAGGTGTGCGAATGGATGTGGCCCTTGTGGGACAGGTTCGGGCTGGACATGCCGAAGCCTGTTTGCTCACACTGAGTCAGACTGTCCACACTTTTCGTTAGTGCTGCATGCCGTGACTTCCGCTAGAACTTCCAATCAGCTGGCATCTCTCCTGAATGTATTTACAGTCATCTCAGGGTTAAAAGTCTGTTTTCTTTGCCCTCTTTTCACAGACTCTCCACTATTTCCTCCAGTTCATTGGTGCTCTACCAACCTGCTTTACTTATGAAGGAAAGAATTTTCTGTGTATATAAGCCCTTAGATCTTTTCTTGAACAGTGTACTTAATATGAGGCTACAACCAGAACTTACAATCAGGAAAGTGGTGAAGACTTGCTGTATTCAAAACCAGCATTTGTTTCAGGGTTTGCAGAAGAGCAGACTGAAGCAATGCATGAGCCCAAGTAGTTCACAAAAATGCTCTTGTGTGAATGACTCACCTAGTCTCCTTGGTCTGCTCTAACTAATGCCATAGCTTGAGTGGTTTAAAAAACAAACACTTATTTCTCACAGTTCTGGAGGCTGGAAAGTCCAAGATCAACTTGCTGCTGATTCGGTGTCTGGTGAGGACCCAATGCCTGTGTTGCAGACAGCCACCTTCTTGCTGTGTCCTCATCGTGAAGACAGAGATCATCTCTCTCATGTCTCTTCTTATAAAGGCACTGTTCTCATGACCTCTCAAAGCCTCCATTTCCAAAAGGCTTTTGGTCACAAACTGAATGTGGGGTGACATCTGGTAGATATACCATCACAGTGAAGATCAGGGCTTTAAGATATGAATTTCAGATGGACATAAATATTCAGTCCATAGTGAATGACAAAACAGACATTTTGTTTTGGATGTATTTCCACCATTATATATATCACAGTGTAATGTAGTGTTTCGACCTGACAGACTCAGAAAATGCAGCTATGTTTTATTTGTGTGTCCTCATTGTCCTGAGAAGTTCATGCATATTGGAGAAAAAAATATGTTAGACCAACAGAAATAAATTTAATTAAATTTTAGGGAAAAAATTCCCAAATAAATTAAGGGACTTACTTAAAGGCATCCAGTTAGGTGATAAATCAGTATTAGAAATTAGGACTTCTCAAAAAAAAAAAAAAAAAAAAAAGAAGAAGAAGAAAGAAAGAAAATAAAGAAATTAGGACTTCTCAATAAAATACTGGTAACTGAATCCAACAGTACCTTAAAAGAATCATTCACCACAATCAAGTCAGATTTATTCCTGGACTTGCAAGGCAATTTGATAGTCACAAATCAATCCGCATGATACATCAGATTAATAAAAGAAAGGATAAGAACCATATTATTCTTTCAATAGATGCATAAAAGCATTTGATAAACTATCCACTCGTGATAGAAACCTCAGCAAAGGTAGGATTAGAGGGAAGGAACATAACATAATAAAGGCCGTCTGTGAAAGATCCACAGCTAATATCTTCAATGAGGAAAAACTTATTCCCTCTATGGTCAGGAACAAGATAGGAAGGTCCATTCTCACCACTCTTACTTAACACACTATTGGAAGTCCTAGCCTCAGCAAAAATAAACTACTGAGACTTCATCAAGATAAAAAGCTGCACAGCAAAGGAAACAGTCAATGAAACTAAACGGCAGCCTATGAAATGGGAGAAAATATTTGCAATGACATATCTGACATATCTAATGTCATATCTAATGACATATCTAAAATCTATGAAGAATTTATCAAATTCAACACCCAAAAACAATCCAATTAAAAAATGAGAAGACATGAATAAACCTTTTTCCAAAGAAGACCTATAAATAGTCAACAGACACATGGCTTGACATCACTTATCATTAAAGAAATATAAATCAAAACTACAATGAGAAACCACCTCACACCTGTCAGAATGACTAAAATTAACATTTCAAGAAACAATAGACATTGGCGAGGATGTGGAGAAAGGGAACCTTCTTACACTGTTGGGGGAATGCAAACTGGTGCAGCCACTCTGGGAAACTGTGGAGGTTCCTGAAGTTAAAAATAGAGATGGTCTGCAATCCAGCAATTGCACTACTAGGTATTTATCCAAAGGATACAAACATAGTGATTTGAAGGGACACATGCATCCCAGTGTCCACAATAGCCCAACTATGGGAAGAGCCCAGATGTCCATCAACAGATGACTGGAGAAGAGGCAGTATATACAGTGTATATATATATATATATATACACTGTATATACTGCCTCTATATATGTATATATATACATACATACATTTTTTCTTTCTTTTTTATTTTAATCACAAGTATTTATTGATGGATCAAAGAATACAATTTAAATGGAACAATAAGGCAGAACTGTGGATTAAAACCGTTTGCTATACAGCCAAAAGGAGGAAAAAGCCATATCTTAGGAACTTTAAATATGCAAAAGTCCAGGAGTCTCTAAAGTACCTCTCTAACAGATCAGTGTCAGAAAGTTATTCCCTTTTATGCATTTCCTATATTACATCACTTGATGACAAAGTCAGGCTAATACTTCATCAAGAATTCCTCAGTCATTTATACTTGAGTCATCCAGCCTGGTCACTCCTGATTCCAATTCTTCCCAATCCCTTTTGCAGTGTCTTATTGTTTTTAAGCAATTCCCTTCCTAAAGTAGTGTGTATACATCTTGGATAGCCTTCCAAAGCAAGCAGTGTGTGTGTGTGTGTGTGTGTGTGTGTGTGTGTGTATACACACACACACAATGGAATATTAGCCATCAGAAAGAATGAAATCTTGCCATTTGCAATGACATGGATGGAACTAGAGGATATTATGCTAAGTGAAATAAGTTAGTTAGAGAAAGACAAATACCATATGATTTTACTCATGAAATTTAAGAAAACAGGTGAACATAGAAGGGAAGGAAAAATAAAATAAGATGAAAATGAGAGAGAGGCAAACCATAAGAGATAATGAACTCTAGGAAACAAACAGGGTCGCTAGAGGGGAGGTGGATGAGAGGATGGGGTAATTGGGTGATGGGCATTAAGGAGGGTTCTTGATGTAATGAGCGCTGGGTGTGATATGTACTCGGTGAATCATTAAATTCTACTTCCTGAACAAATGCCAAAAAAGTTAAAAATGGAAGTAGCCTATGATCCAGCAATTGCACTACTAGGTAGTTATCCAAAGGATACAAAAATACTGATTTGAAGGGATTACATGTATCCCAGTGTTTATTGCAGCATCAACCATAGCCAAATAAATTATGGAAGGCGCCCACATGTCCATCTACTGATGAATAGTGAAGATGCAGTCTACACACACACACACACACACACAGGAATATTAATCATAAAAAAGAAGTCTTTCCATTTGCCACGATGTGGATGGAGTTAGAGAGTATTATGCTAAGTGAAGTAAGTCAGAGAAAGACAAATACCGTATGACTTCACTCATGTGGAATTTAAGACACGAAACAAATGAGAGACAAGCCAAGAAACAGAAACAGATTCTTAACTCTAGAGAACAAACGATAGTTATCAGAGGGAAGTTGGATTGGGGGATGGGTTAAATAGGTGATGGGTATTGAGGGTACTTGTGATGAGCACTGGGTATTGTATGTAAGTGTTGAATCACTAAATTCTACACCTGCATCTAATATTTCACTGTATATTAACAAACTGGAATTTAAATAAAAACTGGAGGGAAGAAGAAATTAGGACTTCTCAGTAGGTTTTGCTTTTTATTTATCTGTATTTTCACGGTAACTATTATTTTGACACCTCAGATGACCATTTAATATGACATTGCTTATATCTTAATACATTTACCAAGCATTTGTATTCTTATTTTTTTGTTTTGAAGATTTTTTTCTATAAAAAAATACAAATTATTTTCGAAGAGAACTGCTTTCAAAGTACATTAGAGAGCCTTGACCAAATCCTGTAATTATATAGTAATTGAGTTAATTATTTGTAGAAATCTATCAATTTAGTCTTAGTCTTTTATGTTTTGCCAATTCTCCAATAATACTGTGTCAGACTCTTTCTCTAATATCAGCATTGTTCTGAACTATAGATGGATTGCTTGATTACTTTCATTGTTTAAAAAAAGAGGCATTTTCTCTTGTTGAAATTTTCCTTTTTGATACTTTATGGAATTGTTAAGTCAGACTTGTTGGAATTTATGGTAATCAAAGAGAATGTGAAGAATATCTAACCCCTGCCCATCAACTAGACACTTGATCATTTTCATGTCTGGTTCTATTTGTGGAAATGGCCTTAGCCACCATCCTTTTGCTCCTTCTATTGCTCTCATTAAATTCTGTTCAATGTCTTGCCAGTTTATGACCATTCAACTTTATCTCTCTTATTTGACCTCACCAACATCCTTGGAATTGAAGCTAAAGTCCAGCTACACTTGTTTTTTTTTTTTTTTTTTTGTATTATATTCTTTTATTCTTTTCTTGTTTTTGTATATTTTTTATTGGAGTTCGATTTGCCAACATATAGCATAACACCCAGTGCTCGTCCCGTCAAGTGCCCCCCTCAGTGCCTGTCACCCAGTCACCACATTCCCCCTCCCACCTCCCCTTCCACTCCCGCTTGTTCGTTTCCGAGTTAGGAGTCTCTCATATTCTGTCTCCCCCACTAATATTTCCCACTCATTTTCTCTCCTTTGCCCTTTAATCTCTTTCACTATTTTTTATATTCCCCGAATGAATGAAACTGTATAATGTTTGTCCTTCTCCGATTGACTTATTTCACTCAGCATAATACCCTCCAGTTCCATCCACGTCGAAGCAAATGGTGAGTATCTGTCGTTTCTAATGGCTGAGGAATATTCCATTGTATACATAGACCACAGCTTCTTTATCCATTCATCTTTCGATGGACACCGAGGCTCCTTCCACAGTTCGGCTATTGTGGACATTGCTGCTAGAAACGTCGGGTGCAGGTGTCCTGGCGTTTCACTGCATCTGTATCTTTGGGGTAAATCCCAACAGTGCAATTGCTGGGTGGTAGGGCAGGTCTATTTTTGACTCTTGGAGGACCCTCCACACAGTTTTTCAGAGAGGCTGCACCAGTTCACATTCCCACCAACAGTGCAAGAGGGTTCCCTTTTCTTCACATCCTCTCCAACATTTGTGGTTTCCTGCCTTGTTAATTTTCCCCATTCTCACTGGTGTGAGGTGGGATCTCGTTGTGGTTTTGATTTGTATTTCCCTGATGGCAAGTGATGCAGAGCATTTTATCATGTGATTGTTGGCCATATGTATGTCTTCTTTGGTGAAATTTCTGTTCATGTCTTTTGCCCATTTCATGATTGGATTGTTTGTTTCTCTGCTGTTGAGTTTAATAAGTTCTTTATAGATCTTGGATACTAGCCCTTTATCTGATAGGTCATTTACAAATATCTTCTCCAATTCTGTAGGTTGTCTTTTATTTTTGTTGACTGTTTCTGTGCAGAAACTTCTTATCTTGATGAAGTCCCAATAATTCATTTTTGCTTTTGTTTCTCTTGCCTTCATGGATGTATCTTGCAAGAAGTTGCTGATGAAAGGGTGTTGCCTGTGTTCTCCTCTAGGATTCTGATGGAATCTTGTCTCACATTTAGATCTTTCATCCATTTTGACTATCTTTGTGTCTGGTGTAAGAGAATGGTCTAGTTTCATTCTTCTGCATGTGGATGTCCAATTTTCCCAGCACCATTTATTGAAGAGACTGTCTTTTTTCCAGTGAATAGTCTTTCCTGCTTTGTCTAATATTATTTGACCATAGAGTTGAGGGCCCATTTCTGGGTTCTCTATTCTGTTCCATTGATCTATGTGTCTGTTTTTGTGCCAGGACCACACTGTCTTGATGACCACAGCTTCATAGGACAACCTGAAATCTGGCATTGTGATGTACCTGGTTTTGGTTTTCTTTTTCAATATTCCCCTGGCTATCTGGGGCCTTTTCTGATGCCACAAAAATCTTAAGATTATTTGTTCCAACTCTCTGAAAAAAGTCCATGGTATTCTGATAGGGATAGCACTGAATGTGTACATTGCTCTGGGTAGCATTGACATTTTCACAATATTAATTCTTCCAATCCATGAACATGGAATGCGTTTCTATTTCTTTGTGTCTTCCTTAATGTCTTTCAGAAGCGTTCTTTATTTTTTAGGGTATAGATCCTTTACCTCTTTGGTTAGGTTTATTCCTAGCTATCTTATGCTTTTGGGTGCAATTGTAAATGGGATTGACTCCTTAATTTCTCTTTCTTCAGTCTCATTGTTAGTGTATAGAAATGCCACTGACTTCTGGGCATTTTTTTTTTTTGACATATCCTGCCGCAGGTTTATTTGTACAAATAGCACAGGAGGACACCAGGCCCATGCAGACAGAAGCCCAGGGGTCATACCAGTCCTTCCGTCCTCACACTGGCAGGCAGAAGCCTCTACGCTGGAGCCTTTGTGGGGGCCTGGGCGCTGCAGGAGTAGAAGCAGGAGCTGGAGCCGGAGCCGGGGTCGCAGCTGCAGCCTGGGCCTTGGTTTGAGCCTTGGCCTTGGCCTTTGGCCGGCAGAGCCTGAGACCTTTGGCAATGCGGGCATGAGCACATTTCCCAAGCTTGGGGTGAGTGATGTAGGCAAGTCCATTGAGCTTGCAGCTGCCGCCCTTTGGGATATTGGGTTTAACCTTCTTGGGCTTGACAAGAGCCTTGATAGCCTCAGCACGCGCAGCCATGGCCTTGGCATTGTTGGCCTGCATCTTCTTCAGGCCCTTCTTGTTGTGCTTCTTGGCAAAGCGCATGTTCCTCAGGAACTTGGGGTCTACCCCCTTAAGAGATTCGTATCTTTGTGACCGGGGTTTCTTGATGCCGTTTCTGTGCCATTTTCGTGACTGGTTGTGCGTGGTGTGGTTCTTGGACTTGGCCATGTCTGCACCAAAGCCCGTGGCTCCCCGAGCGCCTCGGACCGGAAGAGAAAAAGAGAGAGCTGACTTCTGGGCATTGATTTTGTATCCTGCCACACTGCCAAATTGCTGTATGAGTTCTAGCAATCTTGGGGTGGAGTCTTTTGAGTTTTCTACATACAATACCATGTCATCTGCAAAGAGGGAGAGTTTGACTTCTTCTTTGCCAATTTGAATGCCTTTTATTTCTTTTTGTTGCCTGATTGCTGAGGCTAGGACTTCTAGTACTATGTTGAATAGCAGTCGTGAGAGTGGACATCCCTGTCTTGTTCCTGATCTTAGGGGAAAGGCTCCCAGTGTTTCCTCATTGAGAATATTGGCTGTGGGCTTTTTGTAGATGGCTTTTAAGATGCTGAGGAACGTTCCCTTTATCCCTACATTCTGAAGAGTTTTGATCAGGAATGGATGCTGTATTTTGTCAAATGCTTTCTCTGCATCTATTGAGAGGATCATACAGTTCTTGTTTTTTTCTCTTGTTGATATGATCTAATACATTGATTGCTTTATGAGTGTTGAACCAGCCTTGCATCCCGGGGATAAATCCCACTTGGTCATGGTGAATAATTTTAATGTACTGTTGGATCCTATTGGCTAGTATCTTGCTGAGAATTTTTGCATCTGTGTTCATCAGGGATATTGGTCTATAATTCTCCTTTTTGGTGGGGTCTTTCTCTGGTTTTGGAATTAAAGTGATGCTGGCCCCATAGACGAGTTTGGAAGTAGTCCATCCCTTTCTATCTTTCGGAACAGCTTTAGTAGAATGAATAGGTATTGTTTCTTCTTTAAACGTCTGATAGAATTCCCCTGGGAAGCCATCTGGCCCTGGACTTTTGTGTCTTGGGATGTTTTGGATGACTGCTTCAATTTCCTCCCTGGTTATTGGCCTGTTCAGGTTTTCTATTTCTTCCTGTTCCAGTTTTGGTAATTTGTGGCTTTCCAGAAATGTGTCTATTTCTTCTAGAGTGCCTAATTTATTGGTACCAAGCTGCTCATAATACGTTTTTAAAATCATTTGTATTTCCTTGGTATTGGTTGTCATCTCTCCTTTTTCATTCATGATTTTATTAATTAGAGTCTTTTCTCTTTTGTTTTTAATAAAGCTGGCTAATGGTTTATCTATCTTATTAATTCTTTGAAAGAATCAACTTCTGGTTTTGTTGATCTGTTCTACAGGTTTTCTAGTCTCTATTTCATTGAGTTCTGCTCGAGTCTTCATTATCTCTTTTCTTCTGCTTGGTGTGGGTCTTATTTGCTGTTCTTTCTCCAGTTATTTTAGGTGCAAGGTTAGCTTGTGTATTTGAGTTTTTTCCAATTTTTTGAGGGAGACTTGTATTTCCCTCTTAGGACTGCTTTTGCTGTATCCCAAAGATTTTGAATGGTTTTATCTTCATTTTCAGTAGTTTCCATGAATCTGTTTAATTCTTCTCTAATTTCCTGGTTGACCCATTCATATTTTAGCAGGATGTTCTTTAACCTCCATGTGTTTCAGTTTCTTCCAAATTTCTTCTTATGATTGCATTCCAGTTACAAAGCATTGTGGTATGAAAACATGCAGGGAACAATCCCAGTCTTTTGGCATCAGTTGAGAACCGATTTGTGACCCAGTTTGTGGTCTATTCAGGAGAAAATTCCATGTGCGCTTGAGAGAATGTGTATTCAGTTGCGTTTGGATGTAAAGTTTTGTAAATATCTGTGAAATCCATCTGGTCCAGCATATCATTTAAAGCTCTTGTTTCTTTGGTGATGTTGTGCTTAGAAAATCTATCATTTGAAGAAAGTGCCGTGTTGAAGTCTCCTACTACCAGTGTATTATTTTCTAAGTATGTCTTTACTTTGGTTCTTAATTGATTGATATACTTGGCAGCTCCCACATTAGGGGCATGATTCATGATTGTTAGGTCCTCTTGTTGAATAGATCCTTTAAGTATGATATAGTGTCCCTCTTCATCTCTTACTACAGTTTTTGGGTTAAACTTTAATTTATCTGATATGAGGATTGCTACCCCTGCTTTCTTTTGAGGACCATTTGAATGGTAAATGGTTCTCCAACCTTTCATTTTCAGGCCGGAGGTGTCCTTAGGTCTAAAATGAGTCTCTTGTAGACAGCAAATAGATGGGTCTTGCTTTTTTATCCAGTTTGAAACCCTGCGTCTTTTGATGGGATCATTTAGTCCATTCACATTCAGAGTAACTATTGGAAGATATGAATTTGGTGTCATCATAATACCTATTCAGTCCCTGTTTTTGTGGATTATTTCTTTGTGTTTCCTCTTTCTTTTACAGAGTCCCCATTAATATTTCTTGCAGAGCTGGTTTTGGTGGTCGGTCACATATTCTTTCAGTTCCTGCCTATCTTGGAAGCTCTTTATCTCTCCTATTCTGAATGAGAGGCTTGCTGGATAGAGTATTCTTGGCTGTATGTTCTTCTCATTTAGGACCCTGAATATATCCTGCCATCCCTTTCTGGACTGCCAGGTCTCTGTGGAGAGGTCTGCTGTGAATTTAATATTTCTCCCCATATAAGTTAGGGATCTCTTGTCTCTCGCTGGTTTAAGGAGTTTCTCTTTATCTTTGGAATTTGCAAGTTTCACTGTTAAATGTCGAGGTGTTTGAATGGTTTTTATTGATTTTGCTGGGGGGGAACCTCTCTATCTCCTGGATCTGAGTGCCTGTTTCCCTCCCCAAACTAGGGAAGTTCTCAGCTATGATTTGTTCAAATATGCTTTCTGGCCCTCTGGCCCTCTCAGTGCTCTCTGGAACCCCAATTAAACATAGATTTCTCCTTCTGAGGCTGTCATTTATTTCCCTTAACCTTTCCTCATGGTCTTTTGTTTTTCTCTTTTTTCCTCAGCTTCCTTCCTTGCCATCAACTTGTCTTCTATGTCACTCACTCTTTCTTCCACCTCATTAACATTCATCGTTAAGGACCTCCAGTTTGGATTGCATCTCATTTAATTGATTTTTAATTTCGGCCTGATTAGATCTAAGTTCTGTAGCCATGAAGTCTCTTGAATCCTTTATGCTTTTTTCTAGAGCCACCAGTAGCTTTATAATTGTGCTTCTGAATTGACTTTCTGACATCAAACTGTAATCCAAATTCTGTAACTCTGTGGCAGAGAGTACTGTTTCTTATTCTTTCTTTTGTGGTGAGTTCTTCCTTCTAGTCATTTTGCTGAGTGCAGAGGGGCTGTATGAGCAGGCCGAGTCAAGAATATCAGCCATGACCTCAGTAAATTTCACCCTAGATGATTCTGACAGAGTCAGAGACCAGAAATTGAAAACAAAGATCAGAACAAAATAAAACAAAAGGACCACTAAAGTAAAAAACAATTTTAAAAAAAATTTTAAAACAAAGTAGTAAAAAAAAAAAAAATGGGGGGGGGGGCAAGAATCCCAAAGAAGAAAAAAAAAAGAAAAGAGAAAAAAGTAAAAGTAAAGAGAAAAAAAGAAAAAAGAAAAAAGGAGAAGAAAAAAAAGGGGGGCTGGGAGATGATGGTGGTGACAAAGTTGTTGTGGAGGGAGAATGTCATCTACCTGAGGGGTCCTGGAGGGTGATCCTCTTGTTTCTGAGTTTATTAAGTTCTGTGTTAGAAGATGCTTAGTCCCAAATTTATATAAACCAGCAATACTTGTAGAGGGCCCCAACACTGACCACCAAAACATAAACAGGATAAAAGAGGGGGGCAGAATGGGAATGAGGAATCTCACAGAATGAACCAGCATGATACACCACTTGGTTCTGGGTGCATGCTGGTCATGTTTTAGAAGGTATTAACTTCCACCACTATAGAAAAAAATGAGGCAGAGAAAAAAAAAACACAAAACAAAAACCCATCTCTTGTATATCTCCCAAAATAAGTTGAGATGTTGAAGGGAATCTAGAAGTGGAAAATATATATAAGACATGTAATTGTAGAAATACAAAAGTCAGAAAGGAAGAAACTTAAAAATGAAGAGGCGGTAAATATTGTAGATAAGGTGGGAAAAGAGAAAAAAATTGGAAATTTATAGTCTGATATAAAAACGAGTTGTACTGGAAAAAGGAAAAAAGTTAGGAGGGGTCCCCTCTGGTTCTATATACTGTATATCCCTCAGTGTCCCCTGGAGCTTCCCAGCGCTGCTTGGTCCAGAACTTGCTCCTCCCCTGACCTTTGCGCTAGTCTCTGGGTCCGGGGCTGCTGCGCTGATTCTCAGGTGTGTGCACCTGGGGAGCTGCCCCCCCTCCCCCAGGTGCCGGGCTCAGTGGGAGCTGTTTCCCCTGTGAGGCCTGCTCCGTCCTAGGCACAGGGTGACACCGGGAGGTACAACCCCACTGGCGGCGGCCAGCTCTCCAGCCCTGGGGTCAGCTCCCCCAGTAACTACTGCAGCTCCCAGTCCGCAGGGGCCTGGATGCTCTGGGGTGGGGGCGCTGACCTGCACGGCTCGGGGCACCCGGCGGCAGGAGGGTCCCCGCATCCTGTGCCCTCCTCCCTCCCCCCCTGCAGGAGCATCCTCGTGGTCCTGGGCCCTCCCCCTCCCCCCCAGGAGCTCCCCGCTGCCGTCCTGGGCCCTCCCTCACTCTCCCCCCAGGCAGGAGGGTCCCCGCATCCTGTGCCCTCCCCCTCCCCCACAGGAGCTCCCCGCTGCGGTCCTGTGTCCTCCCGCCTCCCTCCCACAGGAGCATCCCTGTGGTTCTGGGCCTTCCCCCCTCCCCCCCATAGGAGTTCCCTGCCGTCCTGGGCCCTCCCCGACTCCCCCAGGCAGGAGCATCCCCTCATCGTGTGTCCCCCCCCCACCCGGGGAACCGCAGGATCGGGGCTGTGTCCCCCGCCCCTGGGCTCCGGGGCCTGCGCTGCTGGACTCGCCTTCCCGGGGCGCCCCCAAGGCAGCAGGGCAGCCCCCTACCCCTCCCCCTTCTCCCCCCTCCCCCCACCGGCCTCTCCCCAGGCCCCCGGCGCGGCCCAGCCCTGCATGGAGCTCCCCGCTGTGGGGATGCGCTGCCCCCGCGCCCCTCCCGGTGCCCAGTTCCCCGCTGAGCGCCCTTCCCCGGGGAATCCGGGGCGCAGGTAAAGTCCCCGGCTGCGGCGGGGCTCTCCTGCCCAGGCTCCCCCCACCCGGGTTCTTGTTTAGTTTGTCCGGCCTTCTCCGTGGCTAGAAGTGAAAACCCTTCTCTCTGAGCGCCCTGCTGGCCTCTCCTTAGACCCCGGGTGCAGCCGACAGGCGTTGGGGATGGTTTGACCTTCTCCAGAGGACCTGGGGCCGTGGGAGGGGGGCTCCGCCCGCTGGCCGCCCCCCCCCCCCCCCAGCTGCGCTTGGTGCTCTAATTTCTTCCCACCTGTGCTCTTCCATCCTGTCAAGTCACCACCCATCACCCAGACCTCCCTGGGCCCGAGGGAGGGGATTGCTCACTCACAGAGGACATGGGTTGGACTTCAGTTTTCTCCTTGATGGGAAGATCCAGCATATATTTCCTGTGAGGAAGAGCTACGTTCCAGAGGTATTTTCCCCAAGAATTATCTGCAATTCATCTTACCTGTTCTTACCATTTGTAGGCCATCTCTTGTTGATGGACACGCAGCCCTTCGGCCACCCTGCGTTGGCTGACCGAGAACCTGACACCTTTTCAGTAAGAATAATGGCAGTAGTATTTGGGGGTGTTTCATACACAGCTGGTGGGTTAGTGGGTCATCGATCTTCTAAATATGTAGTATTTTCACAGCTGAGAACTTTTTGCTCCTCTCCTCCAACCCCGCTTGGGTTTCTCTCAACTCAAACTACCCCACGCTAGAATGAAGTCTCAGCTCCTCCATAGATTCTCTGCTGTTGACCAGGAAATGTCCTTTTTGAGGAGATTCAGTGGGATATGACCTGAACCTCAGCCTTGTTCTTTTTTTTTTAAATAATATTTAAGGGATGTCTGGGCAAAAAGAGTAATACTTATATTTTGCCATCAACTTTTTCTTAGCTATGAACAGTTTTATGAGATTTCCTGGGCAATTCTCTTATAAACCAAAGTTCAACCTCATCTGATTATAGACAGCTCTAGATTAGGATGGTTATGGTTTATAGATACAGAGGATCCAACTATGTCAATTCAGCCTCTAGATTCTTCATTTCCTAAAACTACAGAAATAAGTACATGGGCCCATCTTCTGAAGCATCTAAGCATGCAGTCCTTTTGGATCTAGTAATTTTTATTACTATCATCTTTGATGAGTAAAATTAGTAGGCATGATATCCTCAAGGGCAAAGTATTGGTATGAGAAGTGTGTGGCCGAGCTGCATTCAATTTCCATTATAATCCTGGCAAAGCATGTCTGCTTCTTTAGCCTAAGGGAAGATGAATCATTTTACAAAGATCAAAGTTTATTCTTCTAAATGACTGCATTTTTTTTGAGTCACTAAAGACAGTCCCTGGCTGCTTACTGACCCCAAACTGTACCTTCTTTTCCCAACATTATTCAGAGCTTTCTTCATCTTCATCACTGATGTTGTTTCTCCTGACTCAGGGGGACTCCATCTTAATTAAGTGGCTTCTTAAATTATGTATTCACTCAACAGATAACTTAATTGGGGGTCTATAAAATGCCAGGTGATGTGCCAGGGTCTATAATGGGCCACGTCAACAGGTGACCAGATGCTGTCCCTGTTGTCAAGAGACAGATGTAAAAAAGTAAATAGACAAAATCACTTAAAGTTTGATAAGTATGATGGAGGAAACAAAGAGTTGGGAAAGAGAAAGTGGGGGATGCAGGGAGGAAGCTAGTTTAGGAACAGAATCCTTCAGAGGAAGGTAGCCTCTTGAAGGATGGGAGGGAGAATAGTTCAGATTGAGAAGATAGCACACACTTTTGGCCAAGTCACAAGAGACTAACGTGTGTGAGGAAAGGAAAACAGATTTGAGTGGCTGTAGGAAAATCAGAAAGAGGGAGTCACTGGAGAGATGGCCAGGAGGCAGGGGCTCAGGATGAGAGGGACAAAGTCTATATGAATTATTGAGATCCGGTCATCCAGAAAGCAGCCCACCAACTACGGTAACTATCAAACAAATCACCAGAAGTGTTTGTTTTCAACCTAGGCCCAAATAAGCTCTTGGTCCTATAGAGATAAGCCTTTTGGGGAAAGCAGGGCATTTGGGTTTTTATCCTCAAGTGCTCTGAGAAGCCATCACATGGGTTTTACGTATGGGGAGGAGTGAGATGGTTTGATCATGTTTGTTGTTCTGTGGAGAATTAAAAAGAAGGAGGGTGTGAATAGTGTTAAAGAAGAATAAAAGCAGTCAATTTCCCTCTATTTTCATATTTCACTTCTTTAAAGGAACTTGAAACTCTCAGTTTGTGTTGTAAATAGCAAAAGAAAGCAGAAAGCAGGACAATGTCCTCCTGGTTTTCCTTGGTGTCATGTCTCTCTTCTTTCCTTCATTCCTTCTTCCCTCTCTCAGTGAACAGTAGCAGTGGATGCACAGCATTTCTCATACTTGTCAACACTCTGCTGAATATTAAGCTAAAGTAAATATTTAGAAAACTTTGTTCCTAAGTTGCAACTAGACTGTGAATAACCAAGATATCAAGAGGATAAGATTTTATTTGCAAAGTGAGTAGATAAAGTATATTTCTTTGGGGCACCTGCCTAGCTTAGTCAGTAAAGTATGTGACTTGATCTCTCTGTCATGAGTGTGAGCCCAACACTGGGGGTAGAAATTCTATTAAAAAATTAATTTAAACACACACACACACACACACACACACACACACACACATTTCTTTGGCTTCGGGGGTGGGTTGTAGAGTGGAGTAGAGCTTCATTTCCCCAGTCAGAAGATCTCTCAATGCTACCTTCCCGGGGTCTCTCAAGGGCTAGTGTGGATTTTCTGCAGTGGTGAGAGGGAAGAGAGGACCCCTCCTCTGTTTTTTTATTTTTTCCAGTAAAGTTGACACCTTTGTTTGAAGAAACAAACAAACTTTACAGGGTCTGTTTGCTACTTAAACGATGCAGACAGGCATAAATTTATCTGGGCCTGTGTTCCTTGTTCCTCAGGTCTGAATGGTCATTGATTCTAGCTACACCGTTTTTAGGGTTTAGGGAACTATGACAAATATAATTATGTTTTTTTGAGTGGAGATTTCAGTTATATTTCCTTTCATTATAAACCTGGAGTAGTGAAATTATAGAATTCCTGAAGAATTCCACAACTGTTATTCTCCACAGATCTGAGGATATTTTGATAGAGAAAAACAAAGGTCTTGTTTATATAAGATGTTAGCTAGTTAATTTGTCCTGAAAAAAACTAGTAGTCAGCTTTGGACCAACAGTTTTATTTAGGAAGAACTCAAGATTTCATTTTTTTAAAGATTTTATTTATTTATTCATGAGAGACACACATAGAGAGAGAGAGGCAGAGACCCAGGCAGAGGGAGAAGCAGGCTCCTCACAGGACCCCCATGCAGAACTCGATCCCAGGACCCTGGGGTCACGCCCTGGGCCGAAGGCAGATGCTCAACCGCTGAGCCACCAGGACATCCCAACCAAGATTTAATTTTCAAGGTAGAAAGTCTATCTGACTCAGCTCTGATTTTACTAGTGTACCACAGGCCTGTGCCAACCCACCATCTCTGCATTCTCCATACGAGCAGTTCAAGAAAACAAGGAGAAATATCTTAGTTCTTCCAGTGGAACTATTCGATATTTCTAGCCTATGACTGCAACACTTAGAGGATGATTAAGGAAAACTAGATCTTCCTTTAATTTCTGTTACAGTGTAGTAAAACATCTTAAAGTAGAAAATGAAGAAGCTGGTCAGACTTTTTCAGAAAAAAAAAAAAAAACAAACCCAGCATTCGACAGAAGAAAACTGGAATTTTATTTTATTTTTTATTTTTTTTAAGATTTTATTTATTTATTCATGAGAGACACAGAGAGAGAAAGAGAGAGAGGCAGAGACACAGGCAGAGGGAGAAGCAGGCTCCACACAGGGAGCCTGGCATGGGACTCAATCCCAGGCCTCCAGGACCATGCCCTGGGCTGAAGGCAGGCGCTAAACCTCTGAGCCATCCAGGGATCTCCAGAAAACTGGAATTTTAAGAAAATTTTAAGCACATTGACAGTGAATTTGAAGAAAATACATATTTGGGAAATACCTTCAATAATATCAGTATATGTACCTAAATCAGTTGATACTGGTCACGAAATGATCTCCCAAGTGACTCTGAGAATGAGGATCTTCCCAAACAAGGATTTAGTGAAGAAAAAGCAAAACTAGTGAAGCAGATTCAGAAGAAAGAAGACCTTCTTCAGAGATGAAAACTGGTCAAAATGTATAGCTCAATGAATGACCTGTCTCAGTTACAGTTGTTCATAAAGTGGAGATTCTGGAGCCAGCTGTTGCTTTATGAATTGCAGCCGGTTATTCATAAAGGAGAACGAGAAACTCAGCCTGACTCCATTGATAGACCACTGTGGGTTAGATGATAAATTGCTATATTATAACAGAAATGAAGAATTTATGGGTACTTAATTCAAAAATTTTTCCTCCAGAATATTTTTGAGAATGACAACTTATAAGATACTTAATACATTTTAAAAGGAAGATAGAAACAATTAGGACTTAGAAAAAGATATCTTGATGAAAAACAGTTTAGGGCACTCTGTCATATAACTATAAACTAAATTCTAAAGTGAAAATTTAACACTTTGTATAAATTTGTTAAAGAAAACTCAACATTTAAAGAAAAGGGGAAAAATTAAATCATGTTTAAAAAATAATTTGGGCATCTCTGGAAGTCAGTTTTAATACATTGTTTTGTTTACTGTGGTAAAAAAAAAGTTATATTTTTTACCACTTGACATTGGTTAGATGGCTAAAATTAACATCTCAGGAAACAATAGACATTGGTGAGGATGTAGAGAAAGGGGAACCCTCCTACACTGTTGGGGGAATGCAAACTGGTGCAGCCACTCTGGGAAACAGTATGGAGGTTCCTCAAGAAGTCAAAAATAGAGATGCTCCGCAATCTAGCAATTGCACTACTAGGTATTTATCCAAAGGATACAAACATAGTGATTCGAAGGGACACATGCATCCCAGTGTCCCAGAATATATATATATATATATATATATATATATATATATATATATATATACATATATATGTGTGTATATATATATATAATGGAATATTACTCAGCCATCAGAAAGAATGAAATCTTGCCATTTGCAATGACATGGATGGAACTAGAGGGTATTATGCTAAATGAAATAAGTCAGAGAAAGACAAATACCATATGATTTTACTCATGGGAAATTTAATAAACAAAACAGGTGAACATAGGAGAAGGGAAGGAAAAATAAAATAGGATGAAAATTGAGAGGGAGGCAAACCATAAGAGATAATGAACTCCAGGAAACAAACAGGGTTGCTGGAGGGGAGGTGGGTGAGGAGATGGGGTAATTGAGTGATGGGCATTAAGCAGGGCTCTTGATGTAATGAGCACTGGGTGTGATATGCATTTGGTGAATCACTAAATTCTACCTGTGAAACCAATTTAACACAAGTTTTATTTTAAATGCTAAAAAATAGTTCAGTCTGGTGAATATCTAAACCTAAACTGGTCTAAAAATGCCTACCTCTCTCCTAAGTTTATAAACCTTGTTTCCATCCATTTACCACATATTTCCATCTGGATGGTCTAGCAGATAAACTTGTTCATATGCTCCAAATGTTCATATACATATATATACTTATGACTTAAATACATAGATTTTTCTTTTACAAAGCATGAGGTGGCAAGGAGCTATCAAGCCATGAAAAGACATGGAAGAAACTGATATGCATATTACTAGGTCAAAGAAACCAATCTGAAAAGCCTCCATAGTGTATGACTTCAACTATATGACGTTCTTAAAAGGACAAAATTATGGAGACAGGGGTTGGAGAGTGGGAGAGAGGGACAGTTAGGTGGAGCCGAGGGGATTTTGAGGGCAGTTGAAAATACTCTATATGATAGAGTAATGATGGAAACATGTCATTATACACTTCTGCAGATCCACAGCATGTACAACACCAAGAGTGAACCCTAATGCAAACCATGGACTCTGAGCGATGATGTTGTGTCAGTTTGGTTTATCATTTGTGACAAATGTACTCTGCTGCTGGTGGATGTTAACACTGGAGGGCATAGAGAGTATATAGGACCCCGGGGTCATGCTCTGAGCCAAAGGCAGACGCTCAAATGCTGAGCCACCCAGGTGCCCCTTGAATTCCCTTTGTTATCTGCATTCTCTCTTTTTCTTTCTTTTGAGCTATTAAGTCTTCTTACATAGTGAGCACTATGTTATTGAATACCATCTACCCAGGGCACTAAACTAGGTCCGGATTGGGTCCCACAAGTTGGTTTTTATTTTAATTTTTAAAAAACTCAATCTTTGATATTTGTGTTAATTTTCCATTAGATTTGATTAATTCTTGGAAACAGCAACTTAAAAAATCTTCCCATAACAAATGTGAACTATTATAATAGGCATCTTCTTTACTGTTAGGAATTTGACAAATTTAGTAACTTGGGAAATTAATAGAACTCAAGTTTGAAGTTTTGATTAAAAGACAAGGATTTTTGTACAGGACCCTGCTGACTGAACAATTACTTCATTACCAGCAGTTATTTTCCTGGGATGGGAAAAGTTGGTAGGCAATAGAGTATTTTCTGTGACATACAAACCAGTGTCCTGATAACACTTGCATATTCAGCTGAAAGCAACACTTGTTTATTTGTTGGATAAGTGCTGGATAAAGGAAATGCGCACACTTGTCCTGGCGTGGGGAGGGATACAGGGATACAGAAATGCCTAAAATGTGGTTCTTGGCCTCAAAGCACTTACCGCATCACTTGCCATCACTAAGGATTAGCTCCTTGGGCTGGGGTCAGAGCCCTCAGGCCCGAGGTGGCACGTGCCACCCGCGGGGAGCGTGGCTGGCCGAGGTCCGCCCAGAGCCACTTTAAAGGGGACCTCTTCTGGGGGCTTGCAGGAGGGAAGGCCCCGGACCCCAGTGAAGCCTTCCTGGAGCTGAGGCCTCCTGTGCCCTCACCTGCCCCCTGCGACCTGTCTCTGGTGCCTGACCTTTCTGAATGGGAGCTAACAACCCAACGAGAGCTGCCTCCAACCCTGCAGCCTCTCAGAACCTCCTCCTCTGCCTTGAAACAAGCATTCTGTTTCCTCAAGTGTTAGCATGTCAACCTCGGAGATAACTGAGTCCTTTTCCCCATAAAAATGGATGCCGGTTGTTTTAAGGTCTTGTGGTAGAATTCTCTATGGGTAAACCAGATCTACCCGTGGCCCGTTCTTTTCCAGCGCTGCTGATTCTCCGGTGGGTCACCCTATGCCACACGTAAACTGACAGACCCCCACTTGTGGGGGAGCTCTCGGTATCAGTTTCCACACATTCCTGGGCGCTTAGGCTCTAACTAGGAAGGGGCGTCCGAATTCACCAGAAGATCGCTGTTATCTTTTCCACACATGCATGCCTGCAGGTGGGCCCACTGAAGCATGGGAGCTTGCGGCGTTCTTTGGTCTGCGGATCACTTTTATTTTCTAGTCCATTGCCCGTAGAAAAAACTCAAGTAGCCACTGTTCTTAACATCAATGGTCCAATATCAGAAAATAGCACGACATGGTGCAGAGTTGCTTTTGGTAACTTGTTCCTTTTTTTTTTTTTTCCTCAAGTACGTTATCAAAGTTACATGGGTAAATAATAATATAAGTCAAATAATTTCACAAGGCTTTTAATGAAAACTGTAGCCTCTTCCCCATCTCTCTCCACTGTTCTACAGAGTCATTTTCAAAACTTTCACCTATTTCTTCCAGTTACTATCTCCAGGTTTCTAAGTAACATCCTTAAATTCCTATGCATTGATTTTTAATTTTGAGTTAATTTATTATTTCTTGATATAAAAAATTAGAATTTTTGGCTCCTGCACTCCTTCTACTCATTCACATAGTCTTTCTGTCTACTTATCTTCCCAGTACAGTTATACCATGATTTTGGGTTAAATCAATATTCATATTTGGTTAAACATTTAATATTCTTGTTTGGTCAAATTAATTTTTTTTTTTTTTATTTATGATAGTCACAGAGAGAGAGAGAGAGAGAGGCAGAGTGAGAAGCAGGCTCCATGCAGGGAGCCCGATGCGGGACTCGATCCCGGGTCTCCAGGATCGCGCCCTGGGCCAAAGGCAGGCGCTAACCCGCTGTGCCACCCAGGGATCCCTTGTTTGGTCAAATTAGTATGCTTATTTCCTTTTCAGCAAACTTGAATCTTGTCTAAGTTGACAATTGAGATACCAAGTAAGACAAAATTGGTAAATATTTGTCCATATTCCAGATTTTAAAATAATAAATTTTCACCCCACAAGGTAGTCATAATACTGATATAAAATAATAAAAAATAAAATAAAATAAAATAATATATAAAATCAATGTTAATATATAAAAATTATTAATACCAATGCAAATATTAATATAATAATCAGTACTGATAATACTGATTATTATTAATACTAATATTAAAATTTTTAAGAGAGATATCAAAATATAAAATGCAAACACTAAAACATCTAGTTTGAATTGACTTTCTGTTCTGAGACAGTAGGGACAGTGTAAAAGTTTGGGATACACTTGGGCAGGATGCCAGACTCAAAATGAATTACTGATTTAAATGTTAAACATAAAACTATAAAACTTTTGGTAAAAAATATAGAAGAAATATTTCAGGATGTAGGTCTAGGCAAAAAATTCTTAGACTTAACACCAAAAGTGAAATCCGTAAAAGAAAAAATTGATAAATTAGGCTTCATCAAAATGATGAGTTTTTGCTCTGTGAAAGCCATATGTATATAAATATATATTTTGCTCTGTGAAAGCTATATATATATATAGCAATATATTAACAGTTATCTAAACATGCTTATACAAATCAAAATCATAATGAGATATCACCTCATACCTGTCAGAATGGCTAAAATTAACATAAGAAACAACAGATGTTGGAGAGGATGTGGAGAACGGGGAACCTTCTTGCACTGTTGGTGGGAATGTGAACTGGTGCATCCACTCTGAAAAACAGTATGGAGGTTCCTAAAAAGTTAAAAATAGAGCTACCCTCTGACCCAGCAATTGCACTACTGGGTATTTACCCAAAGGATATAAAAATACATATATAAAGGGGTACATGCACCCCAATGTTTATAGCAGCATTTTTACAATAGCCAAATTATGGAAGCATCCTAGGTATCCACTAATAGATGAATGGATAAAGAAGTGGTATATATATGCAATGGAATAGTATTCTGCCATAAAAAGAATGAAATATTATTATTTGCAATGACATGGATGGAGATACAGAGTACAATGCTAAGTAAATAGTCAGAGGAAGACAAATACCATATGATTTCAGTCTTCTGTGGAATTTAAGAAACAAAACAAATGAGCAAAGGAGAGAGAGAGAGAGAGGAACCAAAATACAGTGTTAAATATAGGGAACAAACTGATAGTTACTAACCAGAGGAAAGAGGGTGGTGGGTGAAGTAAGTGATGGGGATTAGGGCATGCACATGTTATGGAGAGTGCTGGAAGGTTATGGAATTGTTGAATCCCTCTATGCACATCTGAAATGAATAAAGCACTGTATGCTAACTATACTGGAATTAATAAAATAATAAATTAATCTTGGGGTGTTTTTGTTTTATAGAGAGTAGGGGGATAGAAGGGCAGAGGGAGAGAGAGAATCTTAAGCAGGTTCCATGCCCAGCATGGAAATGGATACAGGGATCTATCTCATGACCCTGAGGTCATGACCTGAGCCAAAATCAAGAGTTGGATGCTTGACATACTGAGCCACCCTGGTGCCCCTGGATCTTATTTTTAAAATCCATTCAGTCACTCTGTCTTTTGTTTGGAGAATTTAATTTGTTTACATGTAAAAGAATTATAAATAAGTATGGACTTATCATTTTGTTAATTATTTTCTGGCTGTTTTGTGATTTCTTTTTTTGTTCTTTTCTTTTTCTTAAAGATTTTATTTATTTATTCCTGAGAGACACACAGAGAGAGGCAGAGACCCAGGCAGAGGGAGAAGCAGGATCCCTGTGGGGACTTGATCTCAGGACCCCAGGATCACACCCTGAGCTGAAGGCAAACACTCAACCACTGAGCCACTCAGGTGCCCCTCTTTTATTATTTTCTGATTTGATGATTTTCTGTAATGTTTTGCTTAGATTCCTCTTTATCTTTGTCTTTGTTTCTACTATAGGATTTTGCTTTGTAGTTGCCATGAAGCTTACATAAAACAAGATATGTTAATGATAACTTATCTGATAATAACTCAAGTTTGAATGCATTCTAAAGCTTTGAATTTTTATTCTCCCCCTCTACATTTTATGTTTTTGATGTCATAATTCACATCTTTCTATCTGTCCATTCCTTAACAGGTTGTTGTCATTTTAGTTATTTTTACTACTATTTATTTAACCTTCATGCTGGTTTGTAAGTAATTAACCTACCACATTTACAGCATTAGATTATTATGAATTTTGCTATGTATTTACCTTTAGGAGTGAAATATACACTTTTATATATTTTCCCTTTACCCATTAGTGCCCTTTTGTGTCAGCTTCAAGAAGCCCTTTAAACCCTTACCCTAGAAGCCCATTTAGTGGTGATGAACTCCTTTAGCTTTCACTTATCTGGAAAACTCTTTATCCCTCTTTCAATTTTGAAGAACAACTTTGCTGAAATATTTTTTTTCTTTCAGCATTGTGAGTATATCATGCCACTGCCTTCTGGCCTACAGAGTTTTTGCAAATAATCTCCTGATAGTCTTATGGTTATTCCCTTGTATGTAACTAGTTTTTCTCTTGCTACTTTTTAATTCTCTTTTTCTTTTTTAAATTCTGATCTTTTTTTTTTAAGATTTTATTTATTTATTCATGAGAAACACAGGGAAAGAGAGAGAGAGAGAGACAGAGACCCAGGCAGAGGGAGAAGCAGGCTCCATGCAGGGAGCCCGATATGGGACTCGATCCTGGGTCTCCAGGATCATGCCCTGGGCCAAAGGCAGACACCAAACTGTTGCACTACCCAGGGATCCCAACTTCCGATCTTTTAATTATAATGTGTCTTGGTAGAGATCTGTTGGGGTTTATCTTCTTTGGAATTTTCTAAGATTCCTTGATCTGGATGTTTGTTTCCTTCTCCATAATAGGAAGGGTTTCTGCCAACAAACAATCCAATCATGAAATGGGCAAAAGACATGAAGAGAAATCTCACAGAGGAAGACGTAGACACGGCCAACATGCACATGAGAAAATGCTCTGCATCACTTGCCATCAGGGAAATACAAATCAAAACCACAATGAGATACCACCTCACACCAGTGAGAATGGGGCAAATTAACAAGGCAAGAAACAACAAATGTTGGAGAGGATGCGGAGAAAAGGGAACCAACCCTCCTGCACTGTTGGTGGGAATGTGAACTGGTGCAGCCACTCTGGAAAACTGTGTGGAGGTTCCTCAAAGAGTTAAAAATAGACCTGCCCTACGACCCAGCAACTGCACTGCTGGGGATTTACCCCAAAGATACAGATGCAGTGAAACGCCAGGACACCTGCACCCCGATGTTTATAGCAGCAATGTCCACAATAGCCAAACTGTGGGAGGAGCCTCGGTGTCCATCGAAAGATGATGGATAAAGAAGATGTGGTTTATGTATACAATGGAATATTCTTCAGCCATTAGAAACGACAAATACCCACCATTTGCTTCAACGTGGATGGAACTGGAGGGTATTATGCTAAGTGAAGTAAGTCAATCGGAGAAGGACAAACATTATATGTTCTCATTCATTTGGGGAATATAAATAATAGTGAAAGGGAATATAAGGGAAGGGAGAAGAAATGTGTGGGAAATATCAGAGAGGGAGACAGAACATAAAGACTCCTAACTCTGGGAAACGAACTAGGGGTGGTGGAAAGGGAGGAGGGCAGGGGGTGGGAGTGAATGGGTGACGGGCACTGAGGTGGGCACTTGACGGGATGAGCACTGGGTGTTATTCTGTATGTTGGTAAATTGAACACCAATAAAAAATTAATTTATTAAAAATAAATTTTAAAAAAGAAAGAAAATGACCAGAATTAAAATGTTACAAATTAAAAAAAAAAAAAAAAGGAAGGGTTTCTTTTTTTTTTTTTAATTTTTATTTATTTATGATAGTCACAGAGAGAGAGAGAGAGAGGCAGAGACACAGGCAGAGGGAGAAGCAGGCTCCATGCACCGGGAGCCTGACGTGGGATTCGATCCCGGGTCTCCAGGATCGCGCCCTGGGCCAAAGGCAGGCGCTAAACCACTGCGCCACCCAGGGATCCCAGGAAGGGTTTCTGCCATAAATTTTTGAGTTCTATTTTCTCTTTCTCAGACACTTATAATGCAAATGATAGCCAGCTTAATACTGTCATATAAACCCCTTTGGATATCTTTGCTCTTTTTTTGCAAAGTAGGGAGATATTCAGCTGTAATCTCTTCAAATAAGTTTTCTGCCCTTTTCTCCCTCTCTTCTCTTCCTGGGACCACTATAATGCCACTGTTGGTCCAATATTGTTAAATATGTCCCTTATGGTATCTTCACCCTTTTGCATTCATTTTCTTTTTGCTGCTCCTATTAGATTGGTTCTACTGCTCTGTTTTCAAATTCACTGATCCTTTCTTTTGCTTCATCTATTCTATTGTTTAACCCCTCAACTGCATTTTTTAAAGTTTATTTTTTTAACCTTATGACTTCAATTTGGTACTTTCTTTTATCTTCTCTGTTGAAATTTTTACTTTTTTTCATTCACTCTTCTCCTGAGCTTGGTGAGCATCTTTATAACTTTTATTTGAATTCTCTATCAGTTAAATCTTCTATTTCATTAAGATCTGTTTCAGTTTTATCTTATTTTATTTGAAACATATTTCTCTGTTTCTTCATTTTCTTTTTTTTAAAGATTTATTTATTTATTTATTCATGAGAGAGACAGACAGACAGACAGACATAGGCAGAGGGAGAAGCAGGATCTTTGCAGGAGCCTGATGTGGGACTCAATCCAGACCCCAGGATCATAACCTGAGTCGAAGGCAGCCACCCAACTGCTGAGCCACCCAGGCATCCCTGTTTCTTCATTTTCCTTGACCCTCTATGTCAGTTTCTGTTCATAAACAGACACCTCTTCTGGTATTGAGGAGTGGTCTCTTGTAGGAGACAAACCTAATCATTTAACTCTGCCCTAGCTCTCAGTTATCTCTCAAACTTCTGTCATTATCCAGGCCACCTACGTTATTTTTTAGTGGCCCCCAGTAGTTAGTGAAGGTGTGTCAAGACCTGTCAGTGTCCCAGATGGGAAGATCTGAGTACCTAGATGCCCGCTGACTGGGAGCCAGACACTCAGGCATCAGCTTTTATTCTTTTATTTAAAAAAAAATTTACTCCTCTATTATTGAGAGAGGGAGAGAGCGGGGGGAGGGGCAGAGGGAGAGAGAGAGAGAGAAGAGACTCTCAAATAGACTCCTCGCTGAGCATGGAGACCAACATAGAGCTTGATGTCACACTCTGAGATCATGACCTAAGCCAAAAACAAGAGTTGGATGCTCAAACAACTGAGCCACCCTAGTGTCCGGGCATCAGCTTTTAAAGTACAAATATGCCTCTTTCAAGGGAAGACTGGTGGTTGGAGTTTCAGTCTCCTCACTCTGCACTGAGCCCTGGGGTTATTACCACTGGGTTATCAGCCCAGTTAAAAATTTCTTTCTTTGATACCATCCCATTGAACCAGTAAACAAGAAGCTCTGGTGATCACCAGAGCTAAGCTATCAAGAGATGTATCCTCTGGGTAGCCACCACAAAAACCAGGGTGCCAGATGTGTACACAAGCTCTTTTTTTTTGGAGATGCTAATAATCTCACATGAGACAGATGGAAAATGTAAAGATGGCGCCTCCAGCCTCCCCAGTCTCTGAAGAGCATTGTAGTCAGCCTCTGGATGTTAATTAATTACAAGCCTACCCCTAAGGCCACAGCTATGAAAACAAGCTAATAGGCCTCTTTCACAGATTCTAGTGACCTGTGGAAAGGTAGGGGAAGAACTCAAAGATAGCACCCACCAGCCTCTGTCCCCAGAGAACACCTTAGTAGGCTTCTAGTTGCCTGCCCCTTAGGCTGAAGCTCCAGGGCAAGCAAATAGTTCACGTTCACAGAAATAATGGGCATATGTTTGCCTGCTTTTTGCATTGTGCCCTGAGAGGGCTAACATCTCTCCATTTGTTAGTCTTAGGAGTCCCGCAAATACAAACCCTGCTGGCTATCAGAGGTAGGTGATCAAGGGGCATTCCCTGGGCAGCAGCCATGAAAGCTGCTGTAGCCGATGTAAAAACTTGGGCACCAAGTGTGTGTATAGCTCCCTCCTAGGAGACACCAGATCTCTGGAGCATGGCAGAAGGAGTAAAAATAGCAACCACCTTCTGAGATCTGGGGGGGGGGGGGAGATTAAAGTCAGCCCTTAGATGTGTTTATTTAAAGGCCTACCCCTCAGGCCACAGCTATGAAGATAAGCCAATAGAACTCTTTCAAAGAATGGCTGGGGGGACGCATGGGTGGCTCAGTGGTTGAGCATCTGCCTTCAGCACCGGTCGTGATCCCGGAGTCCGAGATCGAGTCCCACATCAGGCTCCCTGCATGGAGCCTGCTTCTCCCTCTGCCTGTGTCTCTCCCTCTCTCTCTCCCTCTGCGTCTCTCATGAATAAGTGAATAAAATCTTTAAAAAACAATGACAACAACAAAGAATGGCTGGGTGTCTTGGTATATTTCCTCTCTGCTCTACTGTGAGAGAGATTGGATAAGAATTCTTTCTCCATTTGTTATAGTCTATGGAACCCAGAGCATAGCTCTGCTAGTCATCGGAGCCAGATAATCTAGAGGCGTCACATGGCTAGCAGCCACAAAAATTGTGCTAGGAAAGGGTGCAAGCTGTTCCCCAGGAGCTACCAGCATCCATCTTTGGAGACTATTCAGCAGGCCTCTAGTTATGTGTTAAATTAGATGCCTCAGCCCCTTAGGCCAATACTTTTTTTTTTTTTTTAAAGAGGAGGAGGAGGGGCAAAGGGAGATAGAGAGTCTTTTTTTTTTTAAGATTTTATTTATTTGAGAGAGAGAGAGAGAACAAGTGAGGAGGAGAGGGAGAAGCAGGCTCCCTGTGAGCAGGATGCCTGATGCAGCACTCAATCCCAGGACCCTAGGAGCAGGCCTGGGCTGAAGGCAGATGCTTAACTAATGGAGCCACCCAGGTGCCCTGAGAGAGAATCTTAAACAGGGCATGGAGCCTGATGTGCAGCTCATCTCATGACCCTGAGATCATGACCTGAGAGAAAACAAGAGTCAGATGCTTAACTGACTGAGCCAACCAGGCACCTCAGCCCAATGCTTTAGGATAAGCAAGTAAGCATTTTCCACAGAAAGTCTAGGAGCTTTTCAGTCATCTAGCACCTCTGTGATGGCCTCTGGGGTGAAAGAGTTCATACATACAAGCCCTTTAAGAACTGTTCCACAAAAAAAAAAAAAAAAAAAAAAAGAACTGTTCCACAGCTTGCTATAGGTTTGTGGGCCTCATTGACATAAGCTAGATGCTTTGGGGGCTAATCTCTCCAGTACAGGTCTTAAAAGTTGAAGTACCAACATGCAAAAGAATGAAAATGAACCATTTTCTTATACCGTACACAGAAATAAATCCAAAATGGATTAAAAATCTAAATGTGAGTCATGAAACCACTAAAATCATAGAGGACAACACAGGCAGTAACCTCTTTGACATTGGATGTAGCAACATTATACTAGATATGTCACCTGAGGTAAGGGAAACAAAAACAAAAATAAACTATTGGGACTACATGAAAATAAAGCTTTTGCACAGAGAAGGAAACAACCAACAAAACTAAAAGGCAACCTCCAGAATGGGAGAAGGTATTTGCAAAAATGACATAACAGATAAAGGGTTAATATCCAAAGTATATAAAGAACTTATCAGGGATCCCTGGGTGGCTCAGCGGTTTGGTGCCTGGCTTTGGCTCAGGGCATGATCCTGGATTCCTGGGATCAAGTCCTGTGTCAGGCTCCCTGCATGGAGCCTGCTTCTCCCTCTGCCTGTGTCTCTGCCTCTCTCTGTGTGTCTCTCATGAATAAATAAATAAAATCTTTTTTAAAAAAAAGAACTTATCAAACTCAACACCCAAAAAACAAATGATCCAATTAAAAAATGGGCAGAAGATATGAATAGACATTTTTCCAAAGAAGACCTACAGATGGCCAATGGACACATGAAAAGATGGTCAACATCACTCATTATCAGGGAAATACAAATCCAAAGTACAATGAGATATCACTTCACATCTGTCAGAATGGCTAAAATCAACAACACAAAAAAAAACAGGTTTTGGAGATGATGTGGAGAAAGGGAAACCCTCTTGCACTGTGGTGGGAATGAAAACGGTAGAGGCACTGCCAAAAACAGTATGGAGGTCCATCAAAAAGTTAAAAATAGAACTACCCTATGATCCCGCAATTGCACTACCAAGTATTTACCAAAAGAATACAAATATACTAATTCAAAGGGACACATGCACCCCAATGTTTATAACAGCATTTTCTATAATAGTCAAACTATGGAAAGAGCCCAAATATCTATTGATTGATGAAGGGATAAAGAAATGGGATATTATATACAATGGAATATGCCTCAGCCATAAAAAATAATGAAATCTTGCTGTTTGCAATGATGTGGATGGAAGTTGAGAGTATTATGCCAAGTGAAATAAATCAGTCAGAGAAAGGTTTACCATATGATTTTGCTCATATATGCAATTTAAGAAACCAAACAAATTATCACGAGGAAAAAAGAGAGAGAGAGGGAAGCCAAGAAACCAATTCTTAACTATAGGTAACGAACTGAGGGTTACCAGAGGTTACCAGAGGGGAGATGGAGTAGGGGTTGGGCTAAATACATGATGGGGATCTGGGAGTGCATATTTTATGATGTGCACTGAGTGCTGTAGGTAATGTTGAATTAGTAAATTGTGCACCTGAAAAAACATTATACTATATGTTTACTGGAATTTAAATACGAACTAAAAAAAGAAGTTGAAGTGCCAAATGTGAGGTTCAAACATGCTGTTCCTCATAGAGAAGCTCAGAGTTTTGATTCTGCTTCTGATTGTGGGTCACTACGGGGGTGAGGCTTATGGGGAGACTGTGTCTTAGACTTCCCTACTGACTTCAGTGTGGGTTTTTTTCTCATTTGCTTAAAATTTAGGAGTTGCTGAAGTAATTTTGGGGTTTCTTTTCAGAGGAAATTGTTCCATATGACTCTGTAGATTTTGTATGTCTATGGGAAGAAGTGAGTTCAAGGTCTTTCTATGTGGTCAGCTTGGACCAAGCTGACATTCTTCACTTAGTAAAGGCATTCATGCCCATGTCACCTTCTTATAAGGCTTTCTTTGGGTATCCTATCTGAAATAGTGTCTTCCATACCCAAACTATCCTTTCTTTATTTTTCCCTTATAGCAGTCACCATCTAACATAGTATGATTTTACAGATTTTTCTACCACACCAGAGTATAAGCTCTATGAGGGCAAGATTTTGTTGGCTTATTATTTTCCTTTGTTGTTTTATCTTCATCCTGAATAGTGCTTGGAACAGTGTAGGTTCTCAATAAATATTCATTATTCAATGAATAAATAAAAATTAAAGCATGGTGTTGTGCAGAGAGAAAAACTATTTTTTTAGGCCCAGAAAAGGGATCTCAAACATTTAATTAAATACCATGTACTTAAGTGGGATGATCTAATGACAACTTGATGAACTTGGTAAAATGATACTAAAATTCATCTGGAATAATAACTCATTATCATAAAACAGAAGAACTCTTTAAACAGAAGAACAAAGACATGGACTTGAGCTATGTAATTTGCATTTGTGGAATCATTTAATAGTCAGACCTACTGTAGAAGACAAAATAAATAGAAAGAATAAAACTCATAAAGATGTGTGGAGCGTAGATAAATTACTCAACTGTGGAACTTGTTAGATGAAGTAGGTAGATCATATGTCTATGAACATAGACAGGTTGGAAGGACCAAACACAAAATAAATATTTATGACACTCTGAGAGTACCTCCTTAAATTTTGCACCCTATATACCTCACTCTAGTGAAACCCTGTACATAAACTTGAATGTTCATATGTCAAATGTATCTGAAGCATTTGAGGTCCTCAAAATTCATGAGGTCCTAGTTCCCTCACCCACTGGTGATATTCATCCTGCCTTTATGGATATTTTACTCAAGAACCACTGATAAGAGGAGGAGTTAAGAAGGAGGAGGAATAGGGGGACTCTAAGCTTGTCTTATCCCTCAAATACAACTAGATAATTACTAAATCATTCTGAATACCCACAAAATCAATTGGAGGTCTGAGAAAACAAATATTGCAAGTCTACAAGCACAGCAGCAACTATATTTGGAAGGAAGGAGATGCAGAGACTTGAATCGGTGTGATACAGCTGAGGATAAGGCAGCTGGGAGGAAGCCTGCTTAAGGAGGCTGCCACAGAGCATTATAAGCAGTGGAATATGAAATCGGAAATTTTAGAAGTCTGCTACAGTGGAGGATGTGCCTGCCTTAAAGGTGCTCAGGTGGTAAAGCAGGGTGACATCCCAGGTGGGACAGGGAGGTCTGAGGATCCCCGGGGTTGCAAGAAGAAAGGCTGGCATAGGTGCAACACTGTTCCACTCACAGGAGCGTGGAAGCTGGCTGAGGACAGCACGTCTAGGTGGCAGCTTGTTACTCTATGTTGCCACAAGCTGTGACCCCTGCAGAGCTGTGTGATTGCTTTCCTGGGAGAGTCCAGCAAAAAAAAAGCAGAGTCTGGGGAGACCCTCCCCTCCCCAGAGGAACAGCATAGGTCTGCTCCACCAGAGTTCCTAAAATTTGAAGTTTAGAAACTCAGTCATGTGCCTGCGATACAAAAGCTTCAACACGAGCTGGGTGAACACAAGAGCTCTGACAGAAACCAGGGAGACCAAGAGTGATTGATTGCTCTTCTGTGAGGCTCAATGAAGAGTGGAGGCACCAGCTTTCAGCACCTGGGCCAGAAAGCCGGGTGCTGCTTTAGTCACCCCAAGTCAGTGCTGACAGCTGCCTGGGAGCCAAACAGCACCACTTAGTGGAGTCTGGAGCCGCCTACATCAAGCCCCACCTCCTTGCACACTGGAGGTGCATTTCCACTAGGGTGAGTCCCCCTGAGAACCAGCACAACAGTCCCCTTCCCCAGAAAACCAGCACAGACCACTTGCTGGCACCAAGTTTATTACCACAGAGGGTGGAAAGCTTCAGCTCTTGGGGAAAATGGTACATGTCATTCTTTGTATTTTTATTCTTCAGTCTTTTAGTATTTTTCTAGTTATTTTATTATTTTTTCAATTCTTTTTAAATTTTAATTATATATATATTTTATGTATATTTATTTTCTGTTTCCTTTCAATGTGTGTGTGTGTGTGTGTGCGCGCGCGCACACGCATATGTGTGTGTATGTTTTTCTTTATTTTGGGATCTAGTTTTTTTTTTTTTTTTTTTTTAACAAGCAGACTAAAACCCAAACAAGATCTAATTTTTTGTTTTGTTTCGTTGTGGCTGTTCTTGTTCTTGTTCTTGTTGTTTTTGTTTGTTCTTCTTTTCTTTTCTGGACAAAATCATGAGATGGAAAAATTCACTCCAAAAGAAAGAACAGGAGATAGTACTTGCAGCCAGGTATTTAATCAATATGGATGTGAGTAAGACGTCTATACTACAACTCAAAAAAATGATTATAAAGATACTAGAGAATCTCTTACTGTAGAAAGAAAGAACTAAAACTTAGGCCAAAATTAAAAATGCTAAAACTGAGATGCAGTCCCAAGTGGAGGCCATAAAAATGGAGATGAATAAATCAGTGATACAGAAGATAAAATTATGGAAAGTAATGAAGCCAAAGGGAAGAGAGAAAGAAAACTATTAGATCACAAAGATAGAATTAGGGAACTCAGTGATTGCATAAAGAAAAATAATATCTGCATTATAGGAGTCCTAGAAGAAGAGGAGCACAGAAAAGGGGGCAGAAGTTTTATTTGAACAAATTATAACTGAGAACTTCCCTAATCTGGGGAAGGAGACAGGCGTTCAGGTCTGAGAGGCACAGAGAACTTTCCTCAAAATCAACAGAAATAGGTCAACAGCTTGACATATGATAGTGAAACCTGCAAATTACAAAGATAAATACAAAATTCTGAAAGGAGGTTGAGACAAGAGGTCCTTAACCTACAAGGGTAGACATATAAGGCTGGCATCAGATGTGTCCAGAGACCTGGCAGGCCAGAAAGGGCTGGTGTAATATACTCATTGTGCTAAATGGGAAAAATATAAAGCCAAGAATACTTTATCCACCAAGGCTGTCATCCAGAATAGGAGAGATAAAGAGTTTCCAGAACAAACAAAAACTAAAAGAATTCATGAACTTTAAACCAGCCCAAGAAGTGTTAAAGAGGACGCTTTGAGCAGAAAGAGAGACCAAAAGTAACAAAGACCAGAAAGGAACAGAGAAGATCTACAGGAACAGTGACTTTACAGGTAATACAATGGTGCTAAATTCATATATTTCAATAGTTACTGTGAATGTAAATGGACTAAATGCTCCAATCAACAGACATACAGTATCAGAATGGATAAAAAACAAGACCCATTGATATTCTGCCTACAAGAGACTCATTTTAGATCCAAAGACAACTCTAGATTGAAAATGAGAGGGTGGAAAAACATTTATCATGCTAATGGACATCAAAAGAAAGCTAGAGATCCTTATCAGACAAACTACATTTTATTGTTTTAAAAGACTATTTATTTATCTGAGAGAGAATAAGAGAGAGAGAGAGAGAGAGAATATGCACAAAGAGATAGGGAGAAGCAGACTCCCCGTTGAGCAGAGAATTCAATGTGGGGCTCAATCCCAGGACCCTGAGATCATGAACAGAGCCAAAGGCAGAAACTAAACTGACTGAGCCACCCAGGCTCCCCCAAACAAACTAGATTTTAACCCAAAGATTGTAATAAGAGAAGAAGGACACTATATCATATTAAAGGGGTCTATCCAATAAGATCTAACAATTGTAAATATTTATGACCCTAATGTGGGAACACCCAAATATATATATATCAATTAATAACAAAATTAAAAAAAACACTGAAAATAATGCAATTATAGTAGAGGACTTTAACACCCTACTCACAGCAATGGACAGATAATCTAAACAGAAGATCAACATGGAAACAATGGCTTTGAATGACAAACTGGACCAGATGGACTTTTTTTTTTTTTTTTTTTTTTTTTTTTTTTTAAACGGTTTTCCTTTTTTTTTTTTTTTTTTTTAATTTTTTTTTTTTATTTATTTGTGATAGTCACACACAGAGAGAGAGAGAGGCAGAGACACAGGCAGAGGGAGAAGCAGGCTCCATGCACCGGGAGCCCGACGTGGGACTCGATCCCGGGTCTCCAGGATCGCGCCCTGGGCCAAAGGCAGGCGCCAAACCGCTGCGCCACCCAGGGATCCCCAGATGGACTTAATAGATGTATTCAGAGCATTTTATCTTTAAACAGCAGAATACACATTCTCCTTGAGTGCACATGAGACATTCTCCAGAATAGACCATGCACCAGGACACAAATCTTGTGATTGTGTCATACTATACATATTTTCAGACCACAATGCTATGAAACTTGAAATCGACAAGAAAAAATTTGGAAGGACCACAAATACATGGAGGTTAAAGAACATGCTACTAAAGAATGAATGGGTTAACCCGGAAATTAAAGAATTTTTTTAAATGCATGGAAGCAAATGAAAAAGAAAACATGACAGTTCAAAATATTTGGGGTGCAACAAGGCAGTCTCAAGAGGGAAGCATATGGCAATACAGGCCTTCCCCAAGAAGCAAGAAAAGTCTCAAATACATAACCTAACCTTACACCCAAAGGAGCTGGGAAAAGAATAGCAAATAAAGCCCAAATCCAGCAGAAGAAGATAATAACAAAGATTAGAGCAGAAATCGATGAATTAGAAATAAAAAACACCAGTAGAACAGATCAATGAAACTAAGACTTGGTTCTTTCAAAGAATTAACAAGATTGATAAATCCCTATCCAGACTTATCAAAAAGAGAAAGGACCCAAATAAATAAAATCAGGAATGAAAGAGGAGAGATCACAACCAACACCAAAGAAATACAAACAATCGTCAGAGAATATTATGAGCAATTATATGCCAAAAAATTAGGCAATCTGGAAAAAAATCCATGTGTTCCTGGAAACATATAAGCTACCAAACTGACACAGGAAGAAATAGAAAACCTGAACAGACTCATAACCAGTAAAGAACAAATCAGTAACCAAAAATTTCCCAACAAGGAAGGGTCCAGGGCTGGATGGCTTTTCCGCTAAATTCTACCAAACATTTTAAGAAGAATTAATATCTATTCTTATGAAGCTGTTTCAAAAAATAGGAAGGGAAATAAAACTGCCAAATCCATTCTATGAGGCCAGCATTACCATGATCCCCAAACCAGACAAAGACCCCAATAAAAAGGAAAATTACAGACCAATATCCCTGCTGAACACAGATACAAAAATTCTCACCAAGATTCTAATTAATGGGATCCAACTGTCCATTAAAAAGATTATTCACCAGAATCAACTGGGATTTATTCCTGGGCTGCAAGTTTGGTTCAACATTCACAAATCAATCAACCTGATACACCACATTAATAAAACAAAATATGACAATCATATGATCCTCTCAACAGATGCGGAAAAGCATTTGGCAAAATACAAGTTTCTTGATAAAAACTCTTCACAGTGTAGGGATGGAGGGAATATGCCTCATCATCATAAAAGTCATGTACAAAAAATCCGCAAGGAATATCATTCTCAATGGGGAAACACTGGGAGCCTTTCCCCTAAAGTCAGGAACACGACAGGGATGTCCACTCCCACCCCTGTTGTTCAACATAGGACTAGAAGTCCTAGCCTCAGGTCAGACAGAAGAAATAAAAGGCATTCAAACCAATAAAGACGTCAAACTCATTCTTCCCAAATGACATGACACTCTATGTGGAAAACCCAAAAGACTCCACCCAAAAGTGCTAGAACTCATACAGCAATTCAGCAATGTGGCAGGATATAAAATCAATACCCAGAAGTCTGTTGCATTTCTATACACTATCAATGAAGCAGCAGAATGGGAAATCAAGGACTCAGTTCCATTTACAACTGCACCAAAAACCATAAGACACCTAGGAATAAACCTAACCAAGAGATAAGAGATCTGTACTCTGAAGACTACAGAACACTTATGAAGAAAATTGAGGAAGACACAAAGAGATGGAAACATATTCCATGCTCATGGGCTGAAAGAACAAATATTGTGAAAAAGTCTTTGGTACCCAAAGCAATCTATACATTCAACGCAATCCCTATCAAAATACCACCAACAGGGATCCCTGGGTGGCTTAGCGGTTTAGAGCCTGCCTTTGGCCCAGGGTGCGGTCCTGGGGTCCCGGGATCGAGTCCCACTTTGGGCTCCCAGCATGGAGCCTGCTTCTCTCTCTGCCTCTCTCTCTCTCTGTCTATCATGAATAAATAAATAAAATCTTAAAAAAATACCACCAACATTTTTCACGCTGGAACAAATAATCCTAAGATTTGTATGGAACCAGAAAAGACCTTGAGTAGCCTGAGGAATATTGAAGAAGAAAATAACCTCAAGGCTGGAAGCATCACAATGCCAGACGTCAAGCTGTATTACAAGCTGTGATCGTCAAGACAGGATGATACTGGCACAAAAACAGACACACAGATCAATGGAACAGAACAGAGAACCCAGAAATGGACTCTCAACTCTATGGTCAACATGTCTTCAGCAAAGCGGGCAAGACTATCCCCTGGAAAAAAGGGTCTCTTCAACAGATGGTGTTGGAAAACCTGGACAGCCACATCCAGAAGAATGAAATTGGAGCACTTTCTTACACCATAAACAAAACTAAATTCAAAATGAATGAACAACCTACATGTGAGGTAAGAATCCATCAAAATCCTAGAGGAGGACGCAGGCAGCAACCTCTTTGACCTTGGCTGCAGCAACTTCTTGCTGGCACATCTCCAGAGGCAAGGGAAGCAAAGGCAAAAATGAATTCTTGGGACTTCATCATTAAAAAGCTTCTGCACAGCAAAGGGAACAGTCAGCAAAACTAACTGACACCCTGCAGAGGGAGAGGATATTTGCAAATGACATGTCTGATAAAGGGCTGGTGTCCAAGATCTATAGGGAAATTCTCCAACACCCAAAGAACAAACAATCCAGTCAAGAAATGGGCAGAAGGCATGAACAGGCATCTCTCCAAAGCAGACCTACACGTGGCCAACAGACACATGAATAAATGCCCCACATCCCTGGCATCGGGGAAATACAAACAGAACCACAAGGAGACACGCCCGCCGCTGTCACAAGGGCTAAGGTTTGTCCGGGAAACAACCCAGCTTGAGGACGAGAAGGGGGAGGCGGCCACCCGCGCAGCCACCTGGAAAACTGTGCGGGGCCTCAGGGACTTCAAACAGAGCTGCGCTAGGCCCAGCCAGGCGCTCCGGGAGTTTGCCCCAAAGATACGGATGCCGCCATCCGGAGGGGCCCCGCACCCGAGATTCTCAGCAGCAGTGGCCGCACAGCTGAGGGCTCTAACTGGCGCTTGACCCCCCGGGGTGGGGGGTGGGGTGGGGGCAGCTGCGGAGCCAAAGCTGAAGGAAGGGCCACCCCAAGCGCTCGGGCGCTGCGCACCGGACAGGCGGGTGTAGACGCCGCTCCTCCACTTCCTGACCCCGCCGGCCTCAGGTGCCCTCGGGGCTCCCCGCAGGTGGGGGCACGGGGCAGAGGGAGGCTGCGGGCGGGGCCCCCCAGTCCGCGTGCCCCACGGTGCGCGCTCGAACGCCGACGCCGCCTGCACAGCCCCAGATCCCGAACCCCCGACGGACCGAGCCTCTGCGTGTGGACGGGTTCCCAGCCCGCTTCGAGGCGCCAGGCTGCCAGCGCGGCGGGCGCCCCAGGGTGAGGGCTCGTCCTTCCGTGTGCTCCGGCCCGGCCCGGCCGGGGGCTGCCCTCCGGGGACGCGTGCCCAGGCCATCCACACGGTGCGGGCGGGGGGGCTGCGGTCGTCGCGGAGCGGGGCACCCCTGCCCCCAGCCCGCAACCTACGGCGGCCAGCCAGGGTGCCGGTGGGTGGCTCCGCTGCACTGGCTTCCCCGCCGGTGTGGACGGCAGTGTGGGTCCCGCGGGTGTGGGGGGCGGAGGGGCGTGTGGGTCCCCGCGGGTGTGGGAGGCGGAGGGGCGTGTGGGTCCCCGCGGGTGTGGACGGGCGTGTGGGTCCCCTCGGGTAGGGGGGTGCGGAGGGGCAGGCGGCGCCAGGGCAGCACTCGGGGTGGGCCGCGCGGGCTTGCGGGGAGCGGAGGGAACGCGGTCTTTTTTTTTTTTAATTTATTTTTTATTGGTGTTCAGTTTGCCAACATACAGAATAACACCCAGTGCTCATCCCATCAGGTGCCCCCCTCAGTGCCCGTCACCCAGTCACCCCCACCCCCGCCCACCTCCCCTTCCACCACCCCTAGTTCGTTTCCCAGAGTTAGGGGTCTCTCATGGTCTGTCTCCCTCTCTGATATTTCCCACCTATTTTTTCTCCTTTCCCCTTTATTCCCTTCCACTATTTTTTATATTCCGCGGTCTTGACTCCGCCGACGACGCGCCGCAGCCTCAGCTGTCCCGGCCGGTGACGCCCCCTGAAGGCGGGAGCCAGCCCCGGGCGGGGGACCAGCTGCGGGGCGGAGAGGGCCGGCCCAGCTCCCTGCGGTGCCCCACCCCGCTGCGGACCCACAGGGGCCCGGCCGCTGGCGGTGGCTGCGTCTGCCCGCGGGGTGCGGGGGCGGGGGAGGTCAGCGCGGGGGCGCGTACGGGGGGGATGGAGGGGATGGACCCGGGGCGCGGCGTCGGGGGACTGAGGGTACGCGGGGGATGGAGGGGATGGGCTGGGGGCGGGGGGCGTCAGTGGAGGGGGGCGGGGGCCGGGGGCCGCGGGGGGCGGAGCGCCCAGGAGGCAGGTTCCCCCGCGTCCTGCCGGCGGCTGCGAGCTGCGGAGCGCGGGGCGCAGGGTAAGGCGAGCTCGGCCCGGGCGTCCCCGGAGCGCAGCCGCGACAGCCCCGGGGCCTCCCTCAGCCCGGGGCCCGCCCGGCAGCCCCGCGCCGCCTCCACGCGGGCGGCCCCTCGGCTTCCCGCACTTTCTGCACTTTTCCTCCGGGCTCCGGGTGCCGCTGAGTCCCTCTGTGCGCCCCCCGGACTTCCCGAGCGGCCGCCGAGCGCGAGCGGTCTCCAGGACTCTCTCCATCCCGGGGGCTCCGCGTCTCCATCCCGGGGGCTCCGCGGTCTCCATCCCCGGGGCTCCGCGGTCTCCATCCCGGGGGCTCCGCGGTCTCCATCCCCGGGGCTCCGCGGTCTCCATCCCCGGGGCTCCGCGGTCTCCATCCCGGGGGCTCCGCGGTCTCCATCCCCGGGGCTCCGCGGTCTCCATCCCCGGGGCTCCGCGGTCTCCATCCCGGGGGCTCCGCGGTCTCTATCCCGGGGGCTCCGCGGTCTCCATCCCGGGGCTCCGCGGTCTCCATCCCGGGGGCTCCGCGGTCTCCATCCCCGGGGCTCCGCGGTCTCCATCCCCGGGGCTCCGCGGTCTCCATCCCGGGGGCTCCGCGGTCTCTATCCCGGGGGCTCCGCGGTCTCCATCCCGGGGCTCCGCGGTCTCCATCCCGGGGGCTCCGCGGTCTCCATCCCCGGGGCTCCGCGGTCTCCATCCCGGGGGCTCCGCGGTCTCCATCCCCGGGGCTCCGCGGTCTTCATCCCGGGGGCTCCGCGGTCTCCATCCCCGGGGCTCCGCGGTCTCCATCCCGTGGGCTCCGCGGTCTCCATCCCGGGGGCTCCGCGGTCTCCATCCCGGGGGCTCCGCGGTCTCCATCCCCGGGGCTCCGCGGTCTCCATCCCGGGGGCTCCGCGGTCTCCATCCCCGGGGCTCCGCGGTCTTCATCCCGGGGGCTCCGCGGTCTCCATCCCCGGGGCTCCGCGGTCTCCATCCCGTGGGCTCCGCGGTCTCTATCCCGGGGGCTCCGCGGTCTCCATCCCGGGGGCTCCGCGGTCTCTCTCCCGGGGCTCCGCGGTCTCCATCCCGGGGGCTCCGCGGTCTCCATCCCGGGGGCTCCGCGGTCTCCATCCCCGGGGCTCCGCGGTCTCCATCCCCGGGGCTCCGCGGTCTCCATCCCGGGGGCTCCGCGGTCTCCATCCCGTGGGCTCCGCGGTCTCCATCCCCGGGGCTCCGCGGTCTCCATCCCCGGGGCTCCGCGGTCTCCATCCCGGGGGCTCCGCGGTCTCCATCCCGTGGGCTCCGCGGTCTCCATCCCCGGGGGCTCCGCGGTCTCCATCCCCGGGGCTCCGCGGTCTCCATCCCGGGGGCTCCGCGGTCTCCATCCCCGGGGCTCCGCGGTCTCCATCCCGTGGGCTCCGCGGTCTCTATCCCGGGGGCTCCGCGGTCTCCATCCCGGGGGCTCCGCGGTCTCTCTCCCGGGCTCCGCGGTCTCCATCCGGGGGCTCCGCGGTCTCCATCCCGGGGGCTCCGCGGTCTCCATCCCCGGGGCTCCGCGGTCTCCATCCCCGGGGCTCCGCGGTCTCCATCCCCGGGGCTCCGCGGTCTCCATCCCGGGGGCTCCGCGGTCTCTCTCCCGGGCTCCGCGGTCTCCATCCCGGGGGCTCCGCGGTCTCCATCCCGGGGGCTCCGCGGTCTCCATCCCGGGGGCTCCGCGGTCTCCATCCCGTGGGCTCCGCGGTCTCCATCCCCGGGGCTCCGCGGTCTCCATCCCCGGGGCTCCGCGGTCTCCATCCCCGGGGCTCCGCGGTCTCCATCCCGTGGGCTCCGCGGTCTCCATCCCCGGGGCTCCGCGGTCTCCATCCCGGGGGCTCCGCGGTCTCCATCCCGGGGGCTCCGCGGTCTCCATCCCCGGGGCTCCGCGGTCTCCATCCCGGGGGCTCCGCGGTCTCCATCCCGGGGGCTCCGCGGTCTCCATCCCGGGGGCTCCGCGGTCTCCATCCCCGGGGCTCCGCGGTCTCCATCCCGGGGGCTCCGCGGTCTCCATCCCCGGGGCTCCGCGGTCTCCATCCCGTGGGGTCCGCGGTCTCTCTCCCGGGGGCTCCGCGGTCTCTATCCCGGGGCCCCATTGCGTCTGCATCGGTTTCCCTGACTGCGGTTCCAACCTCTGCGCCCACCTCCACCCGGGGGAAGGCCCAGGACGCCGGCGGGAAAGCGGAAGCTCACGGAGGCCGCACAGGTGTTTGGCGTCTCCTGCCTTTGTTCAGAAAACCCCTGTTGGGCGGTTCAGGCTCTGCGGTGGGTGAGGACAGAGCTGCGCCGCAGGCAGGTGCCCCCCTAACCCCCCTTCGCCGTCTGTGCTAGGCCGCCCTGGTTCTGCGCACCTGGGGTCTGGGCTTTTGCTGCAGGAGGAAAGCGTCTGCCGCCGGTGCAGGTGAGCGCGTCAAAATCGCTGGCAGGGGATCCCTGGGTGGCTCAGTAGTTTAGTGCCTGCCTTCAGCCCAGGGCATGATGCTGGATACCCGGGATCGGGTCCCACATCGGGCTCCCTGCATGGAGCCTGCTTCTCCCTCTGCCTGTGTCTCTGCCTCTCTCTCTCTGTGTGTCTCTCATGAATAAGTAAATCTTAAAAAAAAAAAAAAAAAAGATCACGGGGGCAGAGGAGAGGGTGTTGGGGGTGATGAGGCGAGCGCCCCACAGCAGCAGAGCGGCTGGTAGCTGGGCTGCGGGGGCAGGTTGGGACCTCGCTCCAGAGGAGGCCCCTGCATTCTGCCCTGGGTTCTCTGCTAGCCGCTGACTGTTAGGGCTCGTGTCTGGGGGGTAGGGGGGCCCCACGCACACTCCCAGACACTGTCCTCTCTTCTGGGAAACCTCCACCGCCGGATCTTCTCTAAGATGTAAGTGGTGCCCGGAAGCCCAGTGACTCTCAGGAGGTTCTTCGGGGCCGCTGGCCCCCTCCTGCAGCCAGTAGACGTGTCCCTGAGGTGCTGTCTGTCCTGAGTGCAGGTGGTGCAGAAGCCCGGGGACTGTGTGCAGAAGCCCGGGGACCACGTGCAGAATCCTGCCATCCAGGGAGGCCACCTCCACCCGCCAGGCCTCACTCAGCTCCCGCTGCCTCCTGGGCGTCGGCAGTGTCTGACTTGCGCTCTGTCCTCTCCGCCTAGCATGCTGACCTTGTTGAGGCCAGTGGGCATCCTGTACCTGTCTTCAGGATTATTGGTACTAGCTCAGTTTAGAGGACACTTTTCACCCAGGTATGTTTGGGAAGGGCTGGGAAGTTTCCCTTTGCCCTGGAGGTGCGCCTAGGGCCCTGAAGGAAAGGCCTTTCTTATCCGCCCGTGGGCCCCATGGGTCACATCTTTAGGACTGCACACACTCCTTTGTCCTTGCAGGATGAATCAGATTTTCCTGACTCCCTCCCGCATGATAAATCGCGGTGTGGGTCTGAAAGTAGAAGGCTCGAGCTTCACGCTGGACGGCTCCCCCTTCCTGATCATAGCAGGCACCATCCACTACTTCCGGGTGCCCAGGGAGTACTGGAGGGACCGCCTGCAGAAGCTGAAGGCCTGCGGCTTCAACACGGTCACCACGTGAGTGCGAGCCCCTACGTTCAAGAACGTATAGTCTGAATTCCTACCTCTGAGACTTTATTAGACCAGTCTAAGGGTTGACTCTTCTAGTGCTTTCTTCCTTGTCCTTCGAATGTCTGAGTCTCCACTTGCTATCTCCAGAATATCCATCCTGTGGCTAGAGGATCCCATTGCTCTGAAGAGCCTCCCTCTCAACAGGGTCACTGTGGCCTGCGAGCAGAAGTCTGCCTTCCAGAGGCAGCGGCCAGTACGGGTGGCTGTAGGTCAGTGGCCCCGACTACTCAAGGAGCTCAGGCCCGGCAGCCTCTCTCCTCCCTGGATACCCTCCGTTGCAGTGATGAGCCCGGGATAGAACAGTTCCAGAAGATTTTGTCTTTGAAGATAGGTTTCGCAGGGAGCCAGGCCTGGCAAGTAATACAAGTATCCTCATCCTACAAGCTGAAATTAACCAAAATTAGTAATTTCTTTCTAGGCTTCTAAACTTGGAAAGTGCTTATGCATTACTGTTTTCATATCAGTTTTAGTTCTCTTTTGTGGTTTGAGTTTTAAAATATAGGTTTAAAAGAAAACAATATTTAATTGGAATTCGATTTGGTGAATGACGAGAGTGATGTTTAAAAGCCTTTACCAGGGATCCCTGGGTGGCTCAGCGGTTTGGCGCCTGTCTTTGGCCTAGGGCGCGATCCTGGAGTCTCGGGATCGATCCTGGAGTCTCGGGATCGAGTCCCACGTCAGGCTCCTGGCATGGAGCCTGCTTCTCCCTCCTCCTGTGTCTCTGCCTCTCTCTCTCTCTATGTCTATCATAAATAAATAAATAAATCTAGAAAAAAATAAATGAAAGCCTTTACCTCTAAACTGTCATAATGCCTTTTACACATCACATCGTTTTCCCTCTTTTCTGCCCCTCATTATTTTGTGCCTTTATATAGCAGTGATTCACATGCTGAAATTTTGTAAACTATTAAAACTTTAAAGACGGTGTGGTCTAAATAAGACAGCTCCATTTTTGTTTGTTTTTAGCACTGTTGCTTAGAAAAGTAGGAAGTGTCACCCTTATTTCATAAACTATGAGACATTCTAAGTGTCTCAGAGGAAGAGAGCGTTGTCTCAGAAGGAAGGCAGCCTTCTACATTAAAGACATTTAGGATATAAAGACTGCATTGCCTTAAAAAAAAAGTTATAGGGATCCCTGGGTGGCGCAGCGGTTTGGCGCCTGCCTTTGGCCCAGGGCGCGATCCTGGAGACCCGGGATCGAATCCCACGTCAGGCTCCCGGTGCATGGAGGCTGCTTCTCCCTCTGCCTGTGTCTCTGCCTCTCTCTCTCTCTCTCTGTGACTATCATAAATAAATAAAAATTAAAAAAAAAAGTTATATACACTTAATCAGCCAGGGTCTTGCAGGGACAAACCTAGGGTCTGACAAAATCAGATCTGCTGATTTTCAGGGAGGGAGGGAGTTCGAGAAGAATGATGAAGTGCCAGTCTCAATGGAGACAAAGGGGGAGAGACTGCAGGGTTAGGCCCCAGGTGCAGGATCCTGAAGGGAGTCTGAGGAAAGCAGGCACAACGTCCGGACTGCTTGATTCCAATGCAAGATTAGACAGAGCGGGTCTAGCCAGGCTTGGGTTCTGGCACGAGGTGAGGGTAGTTTAGCAGTTGGGGCCCCCTAGAAGTAAATGGGTATAGCAGACAGGATCTGGGGGTGTCACTGGTGAGAAAGTAATGCTCACTCAAAGAGGTGACATTTTACAACTGCTACACCCCCTTGGCAGCCGCAGTGTCTCTTATTATCCGTGTCTACCTCCCAGTCTGAAAAATGGCAGGACTGCCATTTTCCATCAAACTAGTTTCCATTCTTTCCATCCTGAACAGGTTTTCAGTCATTACAGACGTTCACTACGGATTCGCAGAAACTTCACCTCAGTATCAGTAGATCTTGACCACTGTTGGAGAATGCAACCCCAAATCTCATTTCCCGGCTACTCGTGGTTCCGTTGTATTATGTATTCATTCTTGGACTATCATAACAATTATTTCTTTGTGTTTTAGTTGTGTTAGTTTTTCCTTTTTCCAAATATGATAGTGGGTTTCTAGATTTTTGTTCTGTTTTAGTTTCTCAGCCTTTTATTGCCTGCTTCATGAATTATTTGCTAATTGAATGTTTTGCTTTGCTGGATGCTCAAGAGTTTAATAACACTCACCCTTAATCTGTCAACTAGTTCTTTTGAATACTTTTACCCACTTTACAATATAATGACATTAAAATGCTTTGTCTCAGTTTTTTCTTTCTTCACGTGCATCTTATTGTTAGGTATTTTAATTCTAAATAACAGAACTGTTATTGCTGTTCTGGAAACTTAATGCATGGAGAACCCACTTTTGAATTTTCTAAGTGTAGATTTGCTGGTGACAAAGTTCTTATTAGCTTTTGTTTATTTGAAAATGTCTTCCTTTTCCTTTTGTTTGTGAGGAATTTTTTCACTAGTATAAAATTCTAGGTTGGCAGGTGTTTTAGCATTTTGAAGATAATGCCAGTGCCTCTGGCTTTCAGTTTCCGTGGTAAAGTCAGCTAGCTGTCCCTTAACTGATGCTCCTTAGAGGGCCATATATCTTTTTCCCTAGTTGCTTTGAGGACTTGAAGGATTTCCTCCCCTCCCCCCAAAAAAGACATTCTTTTTATTTTTTAAATATTTATTTATTTATTTATCTATCTATTTATTTATTTATTTTTAGAGACATTCTTTTTAAGAGGATTTTTAGGTTCACAACAAAATTAAGCAGAAAGTGGAGAGTTTGACTTCTGGAGAGGGGAGAGGAGCCAGATGTTGTGCTAGTTTATCAATGCGCAGTGATTTAATCAACTAACTATTCCTGAAAAATGAAGTCCCTGTAACATCCTAACTGAAGGGGTTTGTTGAGCTTTCAGGTTGGTGAGCACACTGAGGTGCTGGAAGGGTGGTGTGTCCAGGGGAGGCATGGAAGCTCCCTGTTCCTTCCTTGTACTTTGTCCTATGCATCTCTTCTATCTGACTGTTCCTGAGTTGTATCCTTTAAAATAGACTGATAAAAAGCTAATTATTACCCAGAGTTTTGTGCACAGTTCTGTCTAGCAAATTATCAAACTCAGAGACGGGGGTCATAGAAACCCCTGATTGTAGCTGACTGATCAGAAATACAGGTGACAACCCGGGACTGCTATGTGAAATGGAGGAGTGAGGGAGTCGTCATGTGGGACTGAGCCCAGTTAGCCCTGCTAACTGTGGGCGGTTAGTGTTAGAGCTCAGGTAAATTGTAGGACACCCAGTTGGTATCCGCTGGAATTGGAGAATTGCTTGGGGTGGGAAAAGCCTGCATATCTGGTGTCAGAACTGTTGTGTGACTAAAACGAGACAAATTTTCCTTAAAATTGACAATTCCTTTCTTGTAGCACTTAAAACCTATTGTGCTACTTCCTTCTGGACTCTGTAGAAAAAGGCTATATTCCATGTCTCATAATTGACTGTAACTCCAAGGCGGTTCCTCTATAAGTAATGCATCATTTCTCTCTGGACTTTCACAATTTTTTCTTTATATATATATTTTTTTTTAATTTTTTTTATTTATTTATGATAGGCACACAGTGAGAGAGAGAGAGGCAGAGACACAGGCAGAGGGAGAAGCAGGCTCCATGCACCGGGAGCCCGATGTGGGATTCGATCCCGGGTCTCCAGGATCGCGCCCTGGGCCAAAGGCAGGCGCCAAACCGCTGCACCACCCAGGGATCCCTTTTTTCTTTATATTTAGTTTAGGTTTTTTGTTTTGTTTTTTAGTGTTTCAATAAAAAAAGACTTTAACTTCTAGAGTAAGTAGTTTGGGGTTTATAATAAAATTAAGAGGAAGGCACAGAGATTTTCCGTATAATGCTAGCCCCCAACCCACCAGAACCACCCTCACTATCAACATCACCCATCACAGTGGTTCATAAATGATACTCAACAAACCTACACTGACACATCATTAATCACCCAAAGTTCATAGTTTGCCTTACGGTTCACTCCTGGTTTAGTTGAATGTATAATGACACTTATCCACCATTAACAGTATCCCAGAAAGTAGTTTCACGGTCTTAACAGTCCTGTGCACCACCTGTTCATCCTCCGTCCCCACTATCTCCTGGCCACCACTGATCTTTCCAGTGTTTCCACATTTTGCCTTTTCCAAAATGTCATGTAGTTGGAATCATACAGAAGGGGGCCTTTTCAGACTGGCTTCTTTCATTTGGTAATATGCATTGAATTTTCCTTTATGTATTATTTTCATGATTTGATAGGTTACTTTTTCAGTTTTGAATGATTTTTCATTGTTGGATAGTATTGTTTGCCCAATTGTTCATTGCTGTTATACAGGAAAATGATTGAATTTTGTATATTAACTTTGTTTTCTGCAACCTCACTATTGATCACTTAGTAGTTCTGAGAGGTTTGTTTCGTCAATTGTTTTGAATTTAATAGACAAATATCATCAGTGAACAAAGAAACTTTTATGTTTTTCTGCCCAATCTGTATACTTTTTATTTAATTTCTTGTTTTATTGCATTGATTATGCTTTGTAGTACAATACTGAAAAGAGTGGCAATAAGGGACAACTTGCCTTGCCCCTAATCTTAGCAGTGAAACTTCTGATTTCTTATGCTTAAGTTTCTTATGATTAAGTTAGCTGTAGGTATTCTAGAGCTATTTCTTTACGAAGTTGAGGCAGTTCTCTTTTCCTAGTGTACTGATGGTTTTTTTTTTTTTTATCATGAATAGGTGTTGAATTTTCTGAAATGTTTTAAATGCATCTATTGATAAAATTATGTGACTGTTTTTCTTCTTTAGCCTGTTGATATGATGTGTTATATTAATCCTTATTTTGTTTAGGTCTTCAACTGACTGGATGAGGCTTATCTGGTTAGGGAGTGCAATCCACATTACTTAGTCCACCAGGTCAAATGTTAATCTTTTCCAGAAACACTTGTATACCATTTGACCAAGTGTCAGAGCTTCTGATTGCCTAGTCAAGTCAACATGTAGAATTAACCATTACATCAGTTGTCTCTCACTCTGGCTTTTGGGGCAGCAATCTTCCCTGTGACCTCTCTTCTGATGAATAAGAAGAGTTGTTGCTTTTCAACAGCTTCCAGTTTTTCAGCTTTGTTCTAGGCTCTTAGTTACTTCTCGGGCCAGAAAGTGGAAATTTTTTGATGCCTCTGTCAGTTAATAAAAAACTTGCTCACTTTTTCTTGTTTTCCTCATTAAGAGGTTTGGCCCAAATTACCTACTATCTTTCTGGTAGTAAACATTCTCAATTCCTTTTTTTATTCCCTATTCCTCTTCACGTTAGTTTTATCTTAAAGTAATATTTGAATTGAGTATTCAGTATTTAAGGGTTTTGCTTGGTAAATTTTGATTAAGGAAACCTACTCCTGTAACCAACCCCCAAAACCTCACAGTACACCAATATCTCAGAAGCTCCCCCATCCCCCTTACAGTCATGACCTCCCTCCAAAAGATAACTATTACTCATTATTCTAACACATAGGTTACTTTGGCCTGTTTTTGAACTTTATGTAAATGGAATCCTACAATATGTACTCTGTTGTGTCTAATATCTTTTGTTCAAAATTGTGTTTATGAGATTCATCCTTATTACCACATATTTTAGCTTGTTCACTCTCATAATTGTATGGAACTACATTGATGATAATACCAAAACGTATTTATTTTGTAGAAAGACATTTAGATATTTTCAGTTTTTAGCTATTGGAAATGGTAGGGCCGTGAACAATCTTGTACTTGTCTTTTTGGTGAGACTATGTAAACACTTCTGTTGGATATACATCTAGGAATGAATATGATGAACAATAAGATAGATGTATGTTTAGTTTTAGTGAATAATGTCAACTAGTTTTCCACAGATTCCAAAGTCAGTGGCATTATGTAAATACATGTTGTTTTGTGACCATTTCCTCTATCAATATCCAGAACTTTTTCATTATCCCATACTACTCTATTAAGAAATAACTTCTCATTCTTTTCTCCCTTCATTCCCTGGTAACCACTGTTCTACTTTCTGTCTCTGTGAATTTGATATTTGGCGCCTCATATACGTGGAAACATATAATATTTGTCCTTTTATGTCTGGCTTATTTCACTTAGCACAACGTGCAAGTTTCATTTATGCTATAGCACGTATCAGATTTCATTCCTTTCTAAGGTTGAATAGCATTCAACAAAATATATTTTGTTACCCATCCATCTGTGGATACGCACTTGGATTCTTTCTGCCTTTTGGCTGTTGTGAACAATGCTGCTGTGAACACTGGTGCATAAATATCTATTTGCGTTCTTGATTTCAGTTCTTTTGTGTATGTTCCCAGAAGTGGAATTGCTGGCTCAAATTGTAATTCTATTTTAAATTTTTTGAGGAATGCTCTGTTTTGTTTTTTTTTTTTTTTACAGAAGATGCACTGTTTCAGATTCCTACCAGCAATGGACAAGCATTCCATCATAATGATGTGGAATGGTGTCTCTTTTTGTGATTTGGATTTGCATTTCCCCAATGATTAATGGTGCTGAGCATCTTTTCATGTACTTATTGACCATTTATATATCTTTTTTGAAGATCTATTCAAATACTTATGTTCTGTCCATTTTCTAAAAAGTTTTTATTTATTTATTAAGAGAGACACACAGAGAGAGAGACAGAGACAGAGACAGAAGCAGGCTCCCTGTAAGGAGCTGGATGTGGGACTCCATCCGGATCCTGGGATCACGCCATGAGCTGAAGGCAGATGCTCAACCGCTGAGCCACCGGCGTCCCACTTCTGTCCATTTTGAATTGGGTAGTTTGTTTTTTTATTGTTGAGTTGTTGGAATTCTTCATATATTCTGGATATTAATATCTTATGAGATATGTGATTACAAATATTTTCTTCTTTTCTATGAGTTACATTCTGTTGAAAGTATCTTTTGATGCACAAAAGTTTTAAATTTTCATGAAGTTCAACTTGTCTACTTTTCTTTTTCTTGCCTGTACCTTCATTGTCATATCCAAGTAATTATTGCCATATCCTATGTCATGAAGCTTTCTCAAAAGGTTTTTTTCTCAGAGTTTTATAACTTTAGTGTCTAGACTGTGAGCTTTGTGAGGGCAGGAATTTTTTTGACTGTTTTGATGATCTTTGGTGCTTATAATAGCACCTGAATTAGTAGGTTTCTGAATGGCTTGTGTCTGTTTCTTTTGTTTTCAGTTATTATATTAACTTTATAAAATGAGTTTACTTTGATTTGACATGTATTATACAGCATCTTGGAGTTTGATTCTTATAATTGAGAGAATAATTTACTAAAAATATCATTTTTGATAATGGTGTTGGTACAAGGATTTGAATATTTAGTTATTGTAGCTTTCATCTATACTTTCTAATTTAACCAAATTTTATGCTTTTATTGAAATAGGCAATTTGTCTTTTTTTTTTGAAGATTTTTATTTATTCATGAGACAGAGAGAGAGAGGCAGAGACACATGCAGAGGGAGAAGCAGGCTCTATGCAGGGAGCCCGACATGGGACTTGATCCTGGGTCTCCAGGAGTGGGCCCTGGGCTGAAGGTAGCGCTAAACCGCTGAGCCACCTGGGCTACCCGCAATTTGTATTTTTTAACAAGATTTTCCATCAACTAGAGAGTTCCAGATTTCTTTGGATACATTTTTAACGTTATATTCTATAAGCTACTTTAATATCCTTTACCATATTAGTTCTATTTCTCTTTAATTTCCAATTTCTCATGAATTATTTTCCCATTTTAAAGTAATTTTTTAGCTTTATTAAGATATAATTGACAAATTGTAATTTTTATTTTTTATTTTTATTGTTTTGCACAGCATAGTGAATTTTAGTGTTCCCCCTTTGGTCGGAAGAGATTACTCTTTCTGCTTTTGGAGACAATTGTAGGTTGTCTGGCACAGAAAGGATTTGGCCCAATATCTTGCTGACTTAGAGCACTGAAAAGCACAGAAAGGTCACAGCTCAGACTCCTGTGGGCTGGGCTAGAGCAGGAGGTAGACAGGGAGGTAATTTATACAGATGAGCAGAACGTGGATGTGGCCTCAAGTTCTTGTTCACAGAGGTAGTTTGTCCTGGGTGGGTGCTGGTGCAGCTGAAGGCACCTTTAGTGCTCAGGCTGGGTAAATGCTGCTGGGGTGGTTCTTGTGTGCCCAGTCCACCAGCTCATTGCTCTGGAACCATAGCTGGATCTCTCTCTTGGCCCCTTCCACAGAATTTCTGGTGTGGATGACATTCTTGCTGGGGTGGATGATAACGTCTACACAGTGATGCCAACTGAGTTGGTGTAGACCATGTTGGGCCCTTCCCAGACCAGGGCTTTGCAGGCCACGATCACTGTGGGGCCAGAGCTCCTGTAGCTTGTAAGAGCTAGGTAGAGGGTCATACCTACAGGTCGTACCTGCAGGTCGTAGGGCATGGTAGTGCTCAGCAAGGATGCTTCGGCACCTACAGCATCTTCAGCCCCAGCCCAAAGCCCCCATCTCAGAGTCCTCCATCCTTTCCCCGATGAGTTACCTCTGCACTCCATGAGCCTTCCTTGTGACCAAAGTCCACTCTCAGATCCAGGAGGGATCAAGCTGGGTCGCTTGAGTAGGCTCAGGCTGGGCAGGTGGGCCAGGTAGCTGCCCCACAGTGGGATGCACTGAAGAGGCCACCTGGGCCTCCTTGCCTCTGGCTGAGAACTGTGAGCAATGCTCTCCTTGAAGCCGGAGTCCACGATCCCCCAGAGGGAGCAGCTGTAATGTATTTAAAGTATACATGTGATTAAAGTAGACATTGTGAGATGGTTCTAACCTATAATCCAGTTAATAGACACATCCATCACCTCACATATTTATCTTCGTTTGTGTGCTTTGGTGAGAACACTTAAATCCTATTCCCTTAACAAATTTCAGTTATACGGTACAGTATTACCAACTGTATACCGCGGTATACATTAGCTCCACAGCCTTTACTCATCTTGTAATTGAAGGTTTGTATCCTTTTATCAATCTCTCCTCATTTCCTCCATGCTCAGGCCCTGGAAGCCAACACTGTATTCTGTGTCTATGTGTTCATTTTGTTGTTTGTTTTCTAAGATTCCACATAAAAGTGATACCAGATGGTATTTGTCTTGCTGCCTGGCTTACTTCTCTACCATAATGCCCCTAGATTAATTTATGTTGTCACAAGTGACAGGATTTCCTCCTCTTTTTAAGGCTAAAAATTATTCCTGTGTGTGTGCATGTATGCGTTATCGCCTTTTCTCAAATCATTTATCTGTCATCAGACACTTAAATTGTTTCCATAGCTCGGTTATTGTGAATGATGCTTCTGTGACCATGGGAGTACAGATATCTCTTTGCGGTAATGCTCACTTCCTTTGGGTACATACCCAGAAATAGGATTGCTGAATCATCGGATAGGGCTATTTTTAATTTCTGGAGAAACTCCCACACAGTTTTCCATGATGGCTGAACCAACTTATAGTTCCACCAGTAGTGCCACAAGTATTCCTTTTCTCCCCACACCCTTACCAAACTTTGTTATATCTTGTCTTTTTGATGATAGACACCCTAACAGCTCTGAGGTGGTATCTCACTGTGTTTTTGATTTGCATTTTTCTGGTGACTGGGGATGTTGAGTACCCTTTGATGTATCCCTTGTATATTTGTACATCCTCTTGGGGAAAATGTTTATGCAGATTATTTGCCCATTTTTGTCTTGGATTATTTTTTTTGCTATGGAGTTGTAGGAGTTTCTTGTATATTTGGGTGTTAACCCCTAATCAGATTTGCAAATTTCAATACATTTGCACGTTTGCAAATATTTTCTCCGATTCCATAGGTTGCCTTTTCATCTTGTTGCTGGTTTCTGTGACTGTGCAGATCTTTTAGTTTGAAGTAATCCCTCTTATTTATTTTTGCTTTTGTTGCCTTGGCTTTTCGTGTCAAATTCAAAAAATCATTGCCAAGGCCCATGTCAAGGAGCTTGTTTCTCCTAGGACTTCTGTGGTTTCACATCTTAATATTTATGTCTTTAAACCATTTTGAGTTGATTTTTGTGTGGTGTAAGATAGAGGGTTAGTTCATTCATTTGCGCACGGCCAGCGAGCTTCCCAACACCACTTATTACAGTATATTCTGGACTGATTTGTTATAAATTAATTGACTATAGGGCAGGGGTTTATTTCTGGGCTCTCTATACTGTTCCACTGACCTATATGTCTATTCTTATGCCAGTTCTTTACTGTTGTCATTACTGTAGCTTAATATACTTTAACATCAGGAATTGTGATGCCTCCAGTTTTGTTATTCATTTTTGATTATTTTGGCTATCCATTGTCTTTTTGTAGTTTCATACAAATTTTAGGATTTTTTTTTTCTGTGACAATTGCCATTGTAGCTTTGTTAGAAATTGCATGAATCTATAGTTTGCTTTGGGTAGTGTGGTCATTTTGACAATTATTAATTCTTCCAATCTTAGAGTATGGAATATCTTTCCACTTATTTATGTTGTTTAATTTCTATATATCTGTACATTTTCCAGTTTTTTCTTATAATTGACTTCTAGTTTCATACCGTGTGGCCAGAAACAAGCTTGGTATGATTTTATTCTTCTTATATTTCTTAAGACTTGTTTTGTGGCCTAACATGTGATCTGTCCTGGAGAATGTTCCACATGCACTTGAGAAGACGTGTGTTCTGCTGCTGTTGGGTGAAATGTTCTATATATGTCTAGTAGGCTCATCTGGTCTAACGTGTTGTTCAAGTCCAGTGTTTTCTTTATTGGTTTTATGTCTGGATGATCTATCCATTGTTGAAAGTGTGATATTGAATTAAATCATTTTTAAGGATCCTGGATTTGTTTCCAAAGTTTTTATGTAAAGTTGTATATCTAAATTTTTAAATTCCTAATTTAATCCTTTTTTTCTAGACATATAGAGCTATTACTAGGAACTCTTACAATGGCATAGTTCCGTTTCACTCTTCTAATCCTTTGTGCTGTGCTGTATCATGTGTTTTGTTTTTTATAAACTACAAAATTCATAGTATATTGTTATTTCTCTGCTTTGAACATCTAGTTATATTTGAATTTAAAGTGATAAAATATCTTTTGTATTTACCACATACTTACCATTTTTGGTGCTCTTCAATTTCTTTATATAGATTTTAATTTCCTATGGTATTATTTCTTTCTGTGGAAGAACTGCCTTTGACATTTCTTGCAGTGGAAGTCCGTTAGTAATCAATTCTCTTTGCTTTTGTTTCTTTGAAAAGTTGATTTTTTTCATCTTCTATTTTGAGAGAGAATTTCACTGAGTATAGAGAGAATTCCAGGTTGACATGGTTTATTTTTGTTTTTGTTTTTTATTTTCAGTACCTTAAAAAGTTTTTTTGTTGACTTCTGACCTGCACATTATCTGGACAAATCTGCTGTACTTCTTATCTGCCTCCATCCCAACCTTTGATTGCTTTTAAGATTTTCTCTCTTTCATTCGTTTTCAGCAATTTGATTCTAATGTGCTATGGTGTAGATCTTTTTTTTTTTTAAATTCTACTTGTGGTTCACTGAAATTCTTGGATCTGTAGGTTTATAGTTTTCATCAAATTTGGTAAAATTGTGGCTCTATTTCTACTACTATTTTTGCCTCTCCTTTTTTCCTCCAGGGGTCCAATTGCATATATAGAGACTTCTTGATAAGGAATCATGTATCACTGATGCTGTGTTCATTGTTATTTTTAGTCTTCGTTTTTTCTATTTTCCATTTTGGATAGTTTCTTTCGTTCTGACAATTTATTCTGTTTTATCTACTCTGCTGTTAGTCTCAGCCAATACATTTTTCACGTGCTGCTGTTAATAGTATCCAGAGTATTTTTTTATTATAGATGCTATATTTTTAAAATTTAGAAGTTCCATGAGTCTTTTTTATATCTTCCTTTTCTCCTCATTGTGGTTAAGCATTCCTTTACTAATTAAAGATATGGTAAAATTTGTTATACCCTTTTAGTTTTTTTTTTTCCTGCTAGTTTCATCTTATATGTCATTTCTGGGTTTGTTTCTATTGATTTTTTTTTTCTGTTTTGTGTCACAGTTTCCTGTTTTTTGCATGCCTAGCAATTTTCGTAATGGTTCTTGGGTATTGCGAATCTTATATTGTTGACTGCTGGATTCCATTTTATTCATTTAAAGAAAACTGTATAATCTAGTTCTATAAACTTTTTAGCTCTTTCTGGTTTCTGTTATAAAAACAGTTTCTGGTTTTTCTTTTTTTGCCATTATAGATATGGATTTAAATTTTTCATATGTTTTCATTAGTATTTAAAAAAAGAAATTTGTGGTTACACTCCAGAGGGTGTTACATATGCATCTTTCTCACTTGAAGTTCAGCATCAAGGAATAGTATTGGCTGCTTGAATCTGCACTGGCATTTGAAGGGGGAAATTTTTAATTTAATACAAAGTTCATTTACACACAGAAAGGGGCTTGGCTACTGAAATCTTCAGTTTCCTTCACAGTAGAGGTAGCCCAGGTGCTATATTAAAACTGGAAGAATCAATATGGAATGAGGGCAAATAATAAAAGGTTTTTATGTTTCTCTTTTTTCCATTGCAGGCATATTCCCTGGAATCTTCATGAACCAAGAAAAGGCTGGTTTTATTTTACTGCAAACCTGGATTTCGTGTATGTCTTTAGTATATGTGCTGCCGAAGCGAGCACTCGTGTATGTCTTAATGCTGAAGTTGCCTGTTTCTATGGCTTGAAGACAGGGTTTAGACTCTGTGGGATAAGTTGTACAAGGGCACCTTACTTTCTGTTTGAGAAATCATCAGGAAGATCTGATCATTTTGTTCCTAGGACTGAAACCCTCTGGCTCAGTGAATCTGTTATTTGCAGTGGAGCTTAGACTATAGCGTCTGTGGTGCATTTATGAACCGTATGGTTTAGAAAGTCTACATGCTGTAGTTTATTATGAAGAGCCTACTTTCTCAGTTATAAGAGGATAATTCTGGGCTATAATTTGCAAGGCTTCTAATATGTGGTACAGAGTCTAGATGGTCCCCAACTTATAATGGTTTGACTTACTATGTTTTGACTTTACAATGGTGTGAAAGTGAGAGCATTTGGTAGAAACTGTGCTTCAAATTCTGAAGTTTGGTTTTTTCCCAGGCTAACAATATGTTGCACTCTGTACTCTTATGATACTGGACAGTAACCACTAGTTATAGTACCTAGTCAGGCTGGCAGTCATGAGAGTAGACCGTGATATACAACCATCTGTACCTATACAGCCATTGTTTTTCAGTTTGAGTATAGTACTAAATAAATTACATGAGACATTTTACACTTTATTATAAAATAGGCTTTGTGTTAGCTGATTTTGTCCAGTTGTAGGCTACTGTAAGTGTTCTGAGCTCATTGCTGAGTAGGTTAAGCTAAGCTATGATGTTCAGCCGGTTAGGTGCATTAAACTCAGTTTTTACTTAAAATATTTTCAATGTATGACGAACCTATTGGGATGTAAGCCCATCTTAAGTTCAGAAAAATCTATAGTTGTTTATTCTAAAATAAGTATTACCTATCTGCTAGAGTTCAGATGCTGACTTCGTGCAAGAGATGGACAGATAAAGCACTTTGTGCTGTCAAGGCTAAGTATTCTCTGAGGGAGAGACAAATAACATACTAAGAACACACAACCCAGGGAAGAGGACAGTGAAGTCATAGCTGAGGTAAATTGAAATGTTAAGCAGGAGTTTGCTAGAGGGGACTGAGTGGTGTTTTAGGCAGAGGATCCAGCGAGGGCAAAGTCAGCGATGTGAGAAAGCATTTTTGAGTTTGTTAAGGTGGTGTTAGCTGCTGTAACAAGTAAGCCTCAGCATCTTTAACAATGGAGGTTTCTTGTCATTTAGGGAAAATCTTAAGTAGGAATTCCTGGTAAGCATTGTGTCTTTCTTCCCAGGAGTAATTGAGAGATTCAAGGTCTTTCTGTCTGTGGCTTCACCATCTTCATCACAGTGTGGAGGCTGCTACTCTTGTCTGTGTCAAGCCAGAAGCAGAAGAAAGGCAGGGAGAGTGTTTTCAGGCCATTGGGATGCTCTGCTCCTGTTCACATTCTGTTGGCTTGAAGTCAGTCACAGAGCGACACCTCAACGCATGGGGGGCTGCGAAATGCGCTTGAGCTCTCTGCCCAGGAAGGAAAGGGAATGGCTTTAGCGATTAACTTTCTGCCACAGGTATTTTCTGGGAACTGCAAATAACGCTGTGTGGTTCTCCCACTGGTTTAAATAGAGAAAATGCCACAAAATAAAGCAGAAGTGAGGATAGACCACATCTTGCCTTTATATTTACCGTGCACCAGAATTTGGGATCTTTTCTGAAGTCACTGGGAGTCATTTGAAGAGTTTTGATTTGGCAGGTTTGTGCATTTAGAAAGATTGTGCTAGCAGCATCTGAAGGAGGCAGATTAACACGTAGTTGATATTTCCCTTCTGGAAGCTTTCTGCCTGCTTGTGGTTTTAGTTCTTCTGTTTGCTGAAAATGTGATCTGCAGGAAGCTCTGGCTCGTTGAAGCTTATGGCCTGATCTGTAAGACGGAGACGATATCGATACTCCGCTCACTGAGTTGTCCAAAAAAATAGTCTTAAGGAAGGCCGTTGCTCCAGAGGCCGAGACAAGGTAGAAGAGCACTCCTCTCTCTGCTGTCGGTGATGGTGACTGACGTGACTGGGGGGACAGGGGAAGAAAGGGAGAAGGAAGGAAGGAAGGGGAGCAGCCAGTCAGGAAGCGGCGCCCTAGGCCCGGTGCCAGCCTGCGGCCCTCAGTAAACCTGGTAGCGCCGCAAACTAGGTCTCATGTGTGAAAACATGAAGCAGGAGGAATAAACGTGGTTTGGTGACTGGAAGTAGGAGACATGGAGGGGGAGGAGAGCCAGGTCTGTATGGCCCCAGGGCAGGGGGGCCTGGCCCAGGCCCTGCTGCACCCCCGCCTTGGGCCTCCAGCCGGGAGGCCGCACGACCTCGTTGCTCCACTTTGCAGGACCTTCGTAGCCATGGCATCGGAGGCAGGGCTGTGGGTCATCCTGTGTCCCGGCCCCTATGTTGGCGGTGACCTGGACCTTGGAGGTCTGCCCAGGTGAGTGTCACCCAGGCCCCTGGCTCCACGTGGGCCCCGGGCACACTCGGGGGAGGTTAGAGCAAAGGGGTTGTGCTGGGTTTCGGTGTACATTTTTAAACTACACTATTTTTTCCCCATTTAATGACCTAGAAAATGAATTTTGATATATTGGGATTTATATAGTATGTATTTGTTTTATTTAAACCTCCATCTCATTTCTGCAGTACAAATGAGATACAGTACTTTAAGTAAAAACTAGTGGCAGCCACTTAAGCACTATCTTTGTAAGTTCTAGTTTTTGTGAAGGCAGTAGAGATAGTAAGAAATTGGGTTGATTATCTCTCTTTAAAGAGAGGTTTTCCCTTTTGTTAGCTTTGAATCATTTTTTATTGTAGTAAAATGCACATGACATAAAAATTTACCATTTGAAAATGGGCTGTTTTGTGGCAGTTAAGTACATAAAAAATGCTGAACAACCATCACCACTCTCTAGAGCCAGACTTTTTATCACCCAAGAGGAAGCCCTATGCCCAGTCAACTCCCATTGTTCCTTCCCCCAGCACCTGGCAACCACCAGTTTGCCTTCAGACCCTGTCGGTTGGCCTATTGTGTACATTTCATATAAATGGAATATTATAGGATATGTGACCTTTTTTAAAGTAGCTTCTTTGCTTAGCATAATGTTTTCAAGGTTCATCCATGGTATAGCACGTAGTTCTTCATTCCTCTTTTATGGCCAAATATTGTTCCATCAAAGAATGTGTCTTAAAAAAACTTTGAAACAGCTTTATAAAAGCTCCATCCAGACTAGGGGTTGATAAACCTTTTCTGTAAAAGGCCAGATAATACATATGTTCAGTGTTGCCACATACAACACTGTTGTGCCACATACACTGTCTGTTGTGACTACTCAATCCTGCTGTTGTAGCATGAACACAGCTGTGACGATATGTAAACAAATGGGTATGGCTGTGTTCCAATACAACTTTATTTACAGGAACAGACAATGGCTCTGATTTGGCCTGTGGGCTGCAGTTTGATGACTCTGCTCAGGATCATTTCATTATTACACAACTCTGATGTGTGTTTTGAGGATAGAGGTGGTGGCTCAGGTGCTGACCTATTTGCAACTAGAACATAGATTGCTTTTTCTTAAAGATGAATTAAGATGTCACAATATACTGTTCCCGTGTGGCTGTATTTGTTTTCCAGCCTCATGCTTGAGTATTTCTTATTGCTTTTTCCCACCCCAAGAGTGATTCCTACCTTTTCAATCCTAGCTGGTTACTCCGGGATCCAAAAATGAAGCTGAGAACAACTTACAAGGGCTTCACTAAAGCAGTGAATCACTATTTTGATAAGATAATTCCCATGATAGTACAACTCCAGGTAAATCCCAGTTCCCCATTCCTGTGACCAAGGGAAATAATGGCCTCAACTGATTTCCTGGAAAGGGCTAGCCTATTTCCTGCCATACAGAAATAGGAAGTGTATATAGCAGGTTGTTCCAATTCCTTATTTAAGAACTACTAGATTTTTATTACCCTGCTTTTGTGCCTGTTTCCTATCTACTGCCCAACTGGAAGCCTTTTCCTTGGCAGTGGACTTGAAATTGCATTCTGTATATTTTTGTTTACTCTTCTCCATTATATCTTTGCCCTCAATCACCATAAATGGGAAATGAATGTTAGTCATCAAAATGTTTTAATTTGGCTGCTAAAGGTAGCTACTTGGCAGTCCTTCACACATAATAGATTAGGTCTGGGGACCATAGCGGTTTTATAGAAGTTGCAATTCATTTGTTTTTTTTAACATCCCTCCACCAAATAAAATCGTGGAGGGGAACATAATCATCGCTTAGTGCTACTGTATTTCTAAAATGGTTGAAAGATATAAAAAGGACTATATACTAGGTAGGAAATGAACAGAGGGAAGGAGCAAAGCTATAACATCTATTGCATATTAAGCTTTCTACGAGGTAATCAACGTTTGCCTAGCATATTTTGTGAATAGAGGCAATGGCAAACTTGTATATGGGTAGGAGAGGGTTTCACAGAGTGTGAATCTGAATTTATTATGTGCAGAGTTGGTTCCTAACACTGTGAGTATCTCAGAGTTAATCAGACTCAGGAAAGCCATCAAAACCACTAAGTGACTTAAGAGTGCCAATCAGTGTGCTGTTGGGGTTGTAGAGATTATCCTTTATTAAGATTAGAGTTGTGTTGTCCAGCATAGTAGCCACAGCCACATGCAGTTATTTAAACTTAATTAAAATCAAATAAAATTAAAGACTCATTTCCTCATTTATATTAGACATTTTCAGTGCTCAGTAGGCACATGTTGATGGTTGCTATGATATTGGACAATGCAAATGCAGAATATTTTCATCATCAGAAAGTTCTGCTGGACAGCATTGAACTCGATTACTCAGCCCACTCCAAATCAGACTTCTCAGTCTTGAAACTGCTGGAAAACTAAATTAGTAATCAGAACCTTGCTTAGTGACCACAAAATCAGGGCCCGAGGAGAAGGAGGAGGAGGAGGAAGTGAAGGAGGAGGAGGCGGTTGGGAGGCCCCAGAAGCATTTTATCATGAATATCCAGAAGAGTTTCCAGAAGGAAAGGCCAAGGATGTCAAATGTTGCTCAGAGAGACAGTAAATTAAGATTAAAATGTATTGTTTGTACTTAGCAAAGAGAAGGTAATGTTAATAATGTAGGTGGAATGGAAAGAATGGAAGTAAGTAAAAGAGGAAATGAGAGAATAAGAAGTCAAGAGGGAGTACAGGAATATTTTAGAGTTTGTCTAAGTGAAAAGGGCAAAATAATGGGAACTGGAGAAGGAAGTGGTCCAGACAAGTTAATTTTAACAGAGGAATTTGAGTCAACCTAAATGATGATAGGAAAGGTTTAGTAAAAAAGGAGATGATGACACAGAAGACAGAAGGGTACTCCAAAAAGAGTGAAGTTCCTGAGAAGTGGGAAGGAGGTGAGACAACCTTTAGGATGACACTTGACTCATGTAACTGGTGCTAAGGTAGAAAGGATGAAGGTGGAGGTTTGAAGCATCATGCTTAATGCATTGAATTAGGAGGGAAAAGGGTGGGAGTCCATTGACAAGGAGTACTAGAAAAGGTAGGATTCTACGAGCAGTTGATTGCTGACTGCGGAGTGAGAGAAATTGCCTGAACTATAGTGTAATTGGAGTTGACTTTAGGAATATGTTATTTTTAGGGCACTCTAAATATGTGTGTGCAACAGCAGCTTGAGAAATCCAGCCTTTCCCACCAATAACTTCACTCTCAAACTCTCATCTCCTTGACCCTCAGTATGCAAAGGGAGGCCCCATCATTGCTGTGCAGGTTGAGAATGAATATGGTTCATATCATCAGGATAAAAGATACCTGAAATACATTAAAAAGGTAAGTGCTCCTTTAACTTTCCTCCATATTTACATATTTCTTATCTCACTTTGTGAGTCTGTGGAGCAAACATAGTCTGAGTAGCTACAGCTTGCATGATACCATGAGATATAAAGATGAATAAGGTCCTATTTAATTTTTCCATGCATTTGCATCCTAGCGAAGGGACAAGGAACTAACTACACACCTGTCATGTGAGGCAAAGAGTGATCTTAGAATAGTTTTCCTTTCTGTGAACATCACAGCTCTCTTTTGGTTGGTGTTTGTATAATATGTACTTTTCTGTCTTTTTACTTTCAGTTATTCTGGATTCATTTGCCTTAGGAACATACCTTGTAAGCAGTACATAATTAGAGTTTGTTTTGTTAATCCATCATGAAAATTCTTGTCTTTTAAATGAGGTATTTGGCTTATTTACGTATAATATAACTACTGATAGTTGTAGTTAAATTTACCATCCTGTTACTTTCTTTCTACTTGTCCTACCTGTCCTATGGCTCTTTTTCTCTTCTTTCTTTTTTTTTTTTCCTTCTTTTGGATTGGCAGTATTTTTTATTATTCCATTTTCTCCTGTATTAGCTTGTTAAGCATTTTTCACTTTTCTTTTAGTGCTGGCCATAGAAACTACTATTCACCTTAGAATTATTAATATCTAACATAAATTAGTGTGTTTGCCAGCTCCAAGGCAAAGAAAGCACCTGAGAACAGTTTAGTTGAATTTTCCCCTTTCTTTCTTTAGAACTTTTATTTCTTTTAATGCTATATATATATTTTAGACACACAAGTTATTATTTTTATTGTATGAAGTCGTTTAGATTTATGCACATAATTTTTTTTGTTGTTTTTCTTTCCTCTCTGTCTCTGAGCTTTATCTCTCTTATCATTTCCTCTGCTTAAGGAACACCTATTTGTACTTTTTTTGTTGCAGGTTTTATGTTGTTAACAAATTCTCTAACCTCTTGTTTACCTGAAAATGTGTCTAGCTCATCAATATTTTGAAGGCTGTTTGTATTATATGTAGAATTCTGGGTTGGCAGTTATTTTCTTTGATGATTATCTGGTGTACATTGTTTCTATTAAGAAGCCAGAGATAAATAAAATTACTGTTCCTTTGAAGGTAAAATGTCTTTTTCTTCTGGCTTCTTTTAAGATTTATTTTTTCATTTTCTTCAACTTCACTAAGATTTGGCTAGGTGTGGTTTTATTTCTACTTTTATTCTATTTACATTTGTCTGCACCCTTCACTATGTGGCTTGAAGTCTTTAATTGGTTTTGGAAAATATTCAGCAACTGTCAGCTTCATTTTCTCTCTCTCTTCTGGGACTTCTGTTATACAAAATTAGGTATTTTCTTCATAACTGTTTCTTGTTCTTTTTTGGATAATTTTTTCTTCATAATTTATGAATTTTCTCTGCAGCTTTGTCTAATTTGATGTTAAAACTAGTCTTAATTTCAGATTTCATGATTTTTAGTTCTAGAATTTTCATTTGATTCTTTTCCATAGTTTCCCTTTTTTGGCCAAAATTTTCCATTTTTTAAAAAATTCCTTGAACATATTATAGTTATTTCAAAGCTATGCTTAAGAGGCTTAATGTCTAATCTCCTATGTATCTGTTCTGTTGTCTGTTTTTCTCATGGTTTCAGTAAAGTAATACCTTCTGGTATGCCTAATCATTTTTCAATCCAATTTATTTCTGAAAACATGATTTAAATCATTTGAAACTATTCAGACAGATTTATTTTTGCTTCCAGAAAGTAATATGATTCAAAGCTGGGCTTTGTTTCTTATGAGAGCAAGTCTAATTCTTGTTTACCTTCTCTCCTAGAGGATAGCCCTTTGGGTCCCAGTTGAAAGCCTAGAATTGCTATGGCCCCTCCTCTACCTTGGCAGTCTATGAACTGCAATTTCTTTCCCTCCATCTCATAAATTGCTGGGGGATATGCTCAGCTTTTCAGCCACTCAACTGATGTTTGGGGAATCAGTGTCTCAAGGAAAAAGTGTAAGACGTGCCAGGTTCACCTCTCTAGGCCACCTGCCTCTCTGGAAATTTGACTCGTCAAGGCTTGCCTTGATATATATCCAGTATCTTCAAATAGGTTAATTTTTTTCCCAGTTCATCTAGTTGTTATTAGCAGGTCTGAGACAAAGTAGCCCACTGTCCCTAAAAGTGGAACCTGTTGTTATCCCTATGAGTCGTGGTCCATGAATTCTGATTAACACCTTTGTTATTTTCAAGTGCTCTAGTTTAGATGAAAAGTTATATGGTCACCTACCAATGAGCCATATTGCTTGCTTGGGGCTAGACACATGCACCATTGCATCTAAGAGAACCTATGGTGGTGGAAGGTTGACTTAATTAATATATGAAATGCTGTCTCCCTGGTTAGTTGAGAGAGGGAGGGAGGCAAGATGGCAGAAAAGTAGGGGGCCTCGTTTCATCCGGTCCCTTAAATTTAGCTACTTAACTCTCAAATCATTCTGAACACCTATGAATTCAACCTGATATGTAAGGAAAGAATTGCTGGAATTCTACAAATAGAAAAGTGACCACTTTTTGCAAGGTAGGAGGTGTGGCGGAGTGAACCTGAGGGACATATGAGAAGACAAAGGCGATGGGAGCAAGCCTCTGTAAGCTGGCTCCTATTAAGTGATAATGCCCCGGAGCACAGAACCAGAGCTTTTAGAAGTCTGCTCCAGTGAGAGACATCCCTCCCTAAAGGCGCTCAAGTGGCGAAGCAGGGCAGAGTACCAGGTAGGACAGTGTGGCCTCAGGATCCTTGGGGCCACACAAAGAAGGGGTGCTTGAGCTGCAGAGTTCTCACTACTGGGGCGGGGAAACCAGCTGTGGTCAGGGAATCCAGGAGTGGGCTCTCAGTTTGCCATAAACCACAAAGTGTGGCACAAGCGGGTGACTCTCTCTGGGGAGCCCTGCAAGCAACAGGCCCGTGGTGACCTTCCTCCCCACCTCCAGGGGGTTTGGAGAGGCTGTGCTCTGTAGGCATCTGCAAAGTTTGGTGCACACAAAGGTGCAGACTACTTTTCCCTCAGGGTTTGTTAAAAAGAAGGGCTGTGATCTTTCAGCTCCAGAGTGCACCTATTTTTATTTTCATCCTCTAAAGCAGCAAGTAAGGCCTTTGGGGAACAAAAGCCACATAGAGCAACCCAAAGCAGCTTACACTGAGCCTGGCCCCCTGGTAATGCAACTCCACCCTGGCAAAGACACCCGACAATCAGAGCAGCAGGCCCCTCCTCTAGAAGACCAGCTGGAACATGAGGCGGAACATGAGTTTACAGGCACACAGAACTGCAAAACTCTAGCACTAGGGGAAAATAGTATATAGATTTTGGGATTTTTTTCCCCCCTCATGTTTCTTTTATCTTTCAGTTTAAAGTTTTCCTTTTCAACTAGTTTCTTGTTTTATCAACTCTTTGTTTGTAAGTCTTTTTTTTTCACTTTCATCTTTTACAATTGCATTTTATAGATATTTTCTTCATTTTTGGCTTTCTTTCAGTGTATTCAATTCTGAGATTTAGTGTCTTCTAACAAATATACCAAAATACACCCAGGACCAAGTGGAACACTCTGTTGTGTCCACTTGGGAGGTTATGTTCTCCCCCCCCCTTTTTTCTTTTTCTTTTCTTTTTTTTTTAAAGATTTTATTTGTTTATTCATAGAGACAGAGACAGAGAGGGGGCAGAGGCACAGGCAGAGGGAGAAGCAGGCTCCACTCAGGGAGCCCGACGTGGGACTCGATCCAGAGTTCCCAGGATCACACCCCGGGCTGCAGGCGGCGCTAAACCACTGTGCCACCAGGGCTTCCCTCTTTTTCTTTTCTTTTTTGGTTTCTGACACCTTCAGATTTGTCTAGTGTGTATTTTGTGTAGGTCGTGATTGATATTTTTGCTTTTGTTCTCTTCATTCTTCTCTGGGAAAAATGACTAGAGATAATTCACAATGAAAGAACCACAGACAGATCTAATTGGTATGGATATAAGTAATATGTCAGAGTTGGAATTCAGGATAATGATTATAAAGTTATTAGCTGGGCTTGAAAAAAGCATAAAGACACTAGAGAATCTCTTAGTGCAGAAATAAAATCTAATCAAGCTGAAGTTAAAAATGCTTTACCTGAGATGCAGTCTGAAATAGATGTTCTAATAGCTAGAGTAGATGAAGCACAAGAGGGTAAATTAAATAGAAGACTAGATGATGGAAAGGAAGAAAGCTGAGAAAACGAGGAAAAAAAAAAAAAACAGTTGATGGACCATGCAGGGAGGCTTTGAGAAATCAGAGATACAATAATGTGAAACAATGTTAGAATTACTGGGGCCCCTGAAAAAGAATAAAGAGAGAGAGAGAGAGAGAGAAGATAATATTTGAGCAAATCATAACTAATCTGGGGAAGGAAACAGGCATTCAAATCCAAGAAGTAGAGAGAATCCCTCTGAAAATTAATAAAGATAGATCAACATTCCACCATATAATAGTGAAGCTTTTTCAAAAAGCAAATTTCAAAAATAAAGAGAAAATCCTGAAAGCAGGTTGAGATAAGAGATTCCTAACGTAGAGGGGGAGAAATATTAGATTAACAGCAGACCTATCCACAGAGACCTGGCAGGCCAGAAAAGGCTGACATGATATATTCAGAGTACTAAATGAGAAAAATATGCAGCAAAGAATACTTTATGCAGCAAGGCTGTTGTTCAGAATGGAAGGAGAGATAAAGAGTTCCCAGGACAAACAGAAACTAAAAGAATTCACGAACACTAAACTAGCCCCACAAGAAATATTAAAGGGGATCCTATAAGTGAAGAGAAAGCCCAAAAATAACAGACCAGAAAGAGAAAGAGACAATCTACAGGGCTTTCACAAGTAATACAATGGCATTAAATTAATATCTTTCGATGGTTACTCTGAATGTAAATGGGCTAAATGCTACAATCAAAAGATACAGGGTTATCAAACTGGATAAAAAAGCAAGACCCATCTATTTGCTGTCTACAAGAGACTCATTTTAGACTTAAAGTTGCCTCTAGATTGAAAGTGAGGAGATGGAGCCATTTATCATACAAATGCACATCAAAAGAAAGCTAGGGTAGGAATCCTCATATTAGACAAACTAGATTTTAAACCAAAGACTGTAATAAGAAATGAAGAGGGACACTATATCATAATTAAAGGGTCTATCCAACAAGAAGATATAATTATAAATATTTATACATCTAACTTGGGAACAGCCAATTATATAAACCAATTAATAAAAAATTAAACACATTGATAATAATCAATATTGATTATGAGGGACTTTAACACCCCACTCATAGCCATGGACAGATAATCTAAGCAAAAGATCAATAAAGAAACAAGGGCTTTGAATGACACACTGGACCAGATGGACTCCACAGTTATATACAGAGCATTCCATTCTAAAGCAACTGAATACACATTTTTCTCAAGTGCCCATGGAACATTCTCCAGAATAGATTATATAATGAGTAACAAATCAGGTCTCGATACCAAAAGATTGGAAACAAGAGGAAATTTGGAAGGAACTCAAACACTTGGTGGTTAAAGAGTATCCTACTAAAAACATGAATGAGTCAACCAGAGATTTAAAGAATTAAAAGAATTCATGGAAACAAATGAAAACACAACTGTACAAAACCTTTGGGGTATACCAAAGGTGGTCCTAAAAGGGCAGTACTTAGCAATATAAGCCTTTTTCAAAAAATTAGGAAGCTCTCAAACACACAAGCTAATCTTACACCTAAAGGAGCTGGAGAAAGAACAGCAAATAAAACCTAAACCAAGCAAGAAAAGAGAATAATAAAGATTATAGCAGAAATCAATGAAATAGAAACCAAAAGAATAGGAGAACAGATCAATGAAACTAGTTCTTTAGAAGAAGAATTGATTAAAAAAATAAAATAAAATCAGTTAACCCCTGGCCAGACTTGTCAAAAAGGAAAGAGAAAGGATTAAAATTAATAAAATCATGAATGAAAGAGGAAAGCTCTGGATCAACACCAAGGAAATACAAACAATTTTAAGAACATATTATGAGCAATTATATGCCAACAAATTAGGCAATCTGGAAAAAAAAATGGATTCATTCCTGGAAATTTATAAGCTACCAAAACTGAAACAGGAAGAAATAGAAAACCTGAGCAGACCCATAACCAGCAAGGAAATTGAAGCAGTTATCAAAAATCTCCCAATAAACAGGAGTCCAGACGGCTTCCCAGGGGAACTCTACCAAACATTTAAAGAAGAATTAATACCTCTTCTTCTGAAGCTGTTTCAAAAAACAGGAAGGGAAGGAAAACTGCCAAAACTCGTTCTGTGAGGCCAGGGTTACCTTGATCCCAAAGCCAGACAGACACCCCAACAAAAAAGGAGAATTGAAGACCAATATCCCTGATGAGCTCGGATGTCAAAATTCCCACCAAGATACTAGCCAATAGGATCCAACAGTACATTAAAAGGATTATTCACCACAACCAAGTGGGATTTATCCATGGGCTGCAAGATTGGTTCAACATTCACAAATCAATTATCATGATACGTCACATTAATAAAAGAAAGCACAAGAATCATATGATCCTCTCAATTGGTACAGAAAAAAGAATTTGCCAAAATATATCCTTTCTTGAATAAAACTCTCCACAATTTAGGGATAGAGGGAACATACCTCAAATCATAAAAGCTATGTACAAAAAGTCCACAGGGAATATCATTCTCAATGGGGAAACCCTGGGAGCCTTTCCCCTAAGGTCGGGAACACGACAGGGATGCCCACTCCCATCTCTGTTGCTCAACATAGTACTGGAAGTCCTAGCCTCCGCAGTCGGACAACAAAAAGAAATAAAAGGCATTCAAATTGGTAAAGAAGTCAAACTTTCACTCTTCACAGATGACATGATACTTCACCTCAAAATTGCTAGAACTCTTAGCAATTCCACAATGTGACAGGATATAAAGTCAACACATGGAAATCAGTTGCATTTCTATACACTAACAATGAGACTAAAGAAAGAGAAATTAAGAAAGAAATTTACAACTGCACCAAAACCATAAGATACCTAGGAATAAACCCAACCAAATAGGTAAGAGGTCTGTACTCTACAAACTACAGAACACTTATGAAAGAAATGGAGTAACGCACAAAGAGATGGGAAACAGGCCATGCTCATGGATTAGAAGAACAGATGTTGTGAAATGTCAGTGCTCCCCATGGCAACCTACACATTCAGTGCAAGCCCTATCACAATACCATGGACTTTCTTCACAGAGTCGGAACAAATAATCCTAAGGTTTGTGTGGAATCAGAAAAGACCCCGAATAGCCAGAGGAATATTGAAAAAGAAAACCATAGCTGGGCGCATCACAATGCCAGATTTCAGGTCGTACTACAAAGTTGCGATCATCAAGACAGTGTGGTCCTGGCACAAAAACAGACACATAGATCAATGGAACAAAATAGAGAATCCAGAAATGGACCCTCAACTCTATGGTCAACTAACACTTGACAAAGTAGGAAAGACTATCCACTGGAAAAAGGACAGTCTCTTCAATAAATGGTGCTGGGAGAATTGGACAGCCACGTGCAGAAAAATGAAACTGGACCATTCTCTTACATGAGACACAAAGATAAACTTAAAATTGATGAAAGATCTAATTGTGAGACAAGATTCCATCAAAATTGGAGAGGAGGACACAGGCAGCAACCTCTTCAACCTCGGCCACAGCAGCTCCTTGTTAGACACATTTCCAAACACAAAGGAAATAAAAGCAAAGATGAACTATTGGACTTGATCAAGATAAAAATACTTCTATACAGCAAAGGAAACGGCAAAATAAAAAGCAACCTATGGAATGGGAGAAGATATTTGCAAACGACGTATCAGATGAAGGGCTGGTATCCAAGATCTATAAAGAACTCATTAAACTCAACACCGAAAATCCAAATAATCCAGTCAAGAAATGGGCAGAATGGGCATCCCGGGTGGCTCAGCGTTTTAGCGCCACCTTCAACCCAGAGCCTGATCCTGGAGACCCAGGATCGAGTCCCACATCGGGCTCCCTGCATGGAGCCTGCTTCTCCCTCTGCCTGTGTCTCTGCCTCTCTCTCTCTCTCTCTGTGTGTGACTATCATAAATAAATAATAAAAAAAAAATTAAAAAAAAAAAAAAAAGAAACCTGTAACGGTAGGAGGCCTACTGAGGGTTGCTGGACGGTGGGGGACGAGGGGACTTGGTGATCTGGTGATGGCGTGAAGGGCGCGCGTGATGTGACGGGCACCGAGGGCTCTCCGCGGCTGACGAGTGGAGTCTCGAGCGCTGCGGTGTGCTACGTGCTGGCGAATTGCATTGAATAAAAAAGGAACCCGCTGCTCCTTGTGCTCGTTCTGCTCACCTCTCAGGCTTCCCGCCTTTCCCAGGAGTTGGGCCGAAGCAGACCACCCTTCCTACCCGGCAAGCGGCTCTGGTGTAATTGCAGGAACAGTTTACCTTCCAGATCTTGTGACCCACAGGCCCAGGAAGGGGGACCTTTGGCCGTTCTCCGTGCTCAGGGCCGCAGTCTCAGTATTTTATCTTAAAACAGATCCGTGTCTTCACCTTTTCTCTTTCTCTTTGAAAGTAGAGGCCTTAAAGGCTCACCTGCAACAAGTATGGCCACACACTGGCTAAACCAAGATTGACCAGAGCTTGCCATTGACCAAAGGGCCGCCAGCAGTTGTGCGTGTTCCCTGGTCATCCCGTGGGTGGGTCCTCGGCGTGTGGTCACCCTGAGCGCGGCGGAGGGCGACCGTCTGCTCTCTGGCGCGCTGGCCAGATTCTCTGATGACTACGGCTCGGGTCCTTAGGGGAAGGCGCTGGGCTAAGGTGAGTGCGAACCGTCCCCTGCTTCTTCCTCTAGGCGGGACATTTGCATTGTCGGTTTGGTGTCCCCGAGTGTGGCTGAGGCAGGGGTGACATTTTTGTTCCAATTTACTAACTTACAAGTAGTTGGATGGGGAATTCAGCCTTTTTCTCCACTTCCCAGTATCATTCCAGTATTTTTATCACCATGATTTTTCTTCCTAGAGAGAAGGCATCCCATGGGACCAGAGACAGTCCGTTTACCTTACCGACTTTCTCCCCAGGCCCTGGTTACAAGAGGGATTAAGGTGTTGCTTATGACCGGAGATGACGGAGAAGCGCTGACCAGAGGCCACTTGACTCAGGGTACAACTTCTCTTTTCTCTGTCTCCTGTACCGTGAGGTCGGAAACACAACAGCGGTCCTTCTGATGCTTTTATTTCTCCATTTCCCATGCATGAGGCCCCATAGGTTTTTGGGACTTTTGTTTTTAAAGATTTTATTTACTTGAGTGAGAAAAAGAGAGACAATGTGAGTAGGGGGAGGGGTAGAGAAGCAGATTCCCCACTGAGCGCAGAGGCTGATGCCCCGATCCTGGGACCCCGAGATCACAACTGGGGCTGAGGTCGGCCGCTTCCCTGCCTGAGCCACGCAGGTGCCCTGGGGCCCCATAGTTTTTAGGAAAAAGTGGTGGGGCTGAGGTAGGGAGCCAGTGCTTCCATCTCCACGTCCGCAGCCATTACGTCCAGAGCAACAGCAACGCAGAGCACTTGCTCCGTCCTCTCCAGTGCTTAGTGGCCAGAGTGGGGCCTGGCCGGGGTCAGCGTGAAGAACAACAGGGAGTGGAGACAGCGGTAGAGAAAGGGCTGCCTTGGCCTGAGCCCAGGAGCTCAGGGGGCAGATACGCTTGGGGAATGAATGTGGTAGATAAACATGGAATCGGATCATAAGGAGGAAATGTGGATTGATACTTAGGGAAATGGAAGGAGGTGACAAGCCAAGAAGTAGAGCGGGAGGGCAGTGCCCCGGCCCTTCCACTGGCCGCCTGTTAGGCGCGTTGTCCTCTGCTGATGGCCCCCCTTTGGCGCCCCTCATCTTGCAGGAAGGCAGGTCAGTGTTCTGAGTTGGAAGCCAAGGAGCCTGCAGTGAAGCCCAGGTCCTTGGCTGGTCACCCCTAGGCTATGGCTCCGCTTGGCCCTCATGTATCATCAGCATACACCACCCTTCTCACTGTCTGGGGCTCATTTAAATGCTGAATGAAGGGAGGCGTGTGAAAGCACTTTGTCTGAAGCAAGTGGGCATCCGCCTCTTTAGTGCTAACCTCCACGCACGAAGTGTTCACAGGAAGAGCGCGAGGGCCCCGGGGGAGGACCTGGAAGCGTGGGGCCTCTGCCCAGCGGCGCCCGTGCAGGACCTGGCGTGATACCCCTTCCCTCCACAGCACTCTCCACCGTTCACATGAGACACATAAAGAAAGAGACTTACGACACGCTCTTCTCACTCCAGGTAAGGACATTGCAGAGACGGGAGCTGTTCTGATTCTTGCTCATGCGAGGACCTTTTAGCTCATTTTTGGGGGGGAGGGACATTCTCATCAGGGATTAGTTCAATGAAAACTCGGATCTGTTAGACCCTTGAAATGCCTGCACTTGGTGGTTTGCGGTGGAACTGAATAAAACCCCAGTGCTTACAATGCCTGGCCCATTGCCCCGTAGAAGGACATGGAACGAGAAGCATTGCCTGCCAGCAGGGCAGCATCGGTAGGAATCCTCACAGCAGTCCAGGGGCTATGCCCGCCCAAACTGATAGCTCAAGTTTCAGGGAATGGGAGCCCTCCTGGCAGAGAAGCCTCAGTCTTGGGAGAGGAACCAAGTGGTACCCCTGTCACAGCCCCATGGGTGCAGATTCTGGGTGTCCTACAGGGAACTCTTGGTTCCAAGATACACTGCAGGCAGGAAGCTGTGTTTCTAGTTGGATTTGTCTAGGATTCATAGTCGTCCAACCCAGATACAGTTTGCTAATCAGAGGCCATTTTAACCAGAACGATCTACCTGATAGTGTGGATAACATTCTGCCTTGATCTGGTTTTCAAGTGGACCTGAAGTCAGTTTGCATGGGCCAAGACAGAGGTTTATGTTAACCCTTCATTCATGGCCCCATCCACCTGTAACTATTTCTGATCCAGTGAGAAAGACATGGGTGTAAATAAACACAAGATAGGAAATGCTACTTGTAGTAAAACTATTAGTGGGTAACTGGAGATCAGAGGGTAGCATTGGCTTCTAGCATCAGCTGAGATCCGTGGTTACTTGCTTCACTTTGCACAGGACTGAGATATGTGGTATTAGGAACAAAAAAGCATCTGTTAGTTGCCGTCCATATAAAATAATGCCTGGGGTTCTAAAAACTGTCAAATCCCTGATTCTCCTCCCTGTAGTCTAAGACAGCACTAAGATTTAGAGAAGAGTACAAAGGGATGGGTATCCAGCCTTCGGATGACTGGGCAAAAATCAGGAAGCAGTACAAGTAGCTGAGAGACGTGCAGGGGTTGGGGCGAGTGCACTCCAAGAGAAGAGGAGGAGGGACTATAATTCCCAGCAGAGTCCACACTGAAATATATGCTAATAACATTGATCATGGAAGAAGAATGAGGAGGCAATAAAACCGGTGGAATCCAGAGTTAGAAGTGGTAGGCTGTCTGTAATTAGCAAAGTGCTGAAAATGAGGTCATTGTTTTATTCATTGAGTCAGCCAGTAAATGTTTTTAGCATCTACTATGTGCCACTTAGGCACTTTTCAGGTCATTGTGTATAAAGTAGTGAACGAGGGCAGCCCTGGTGGCTCAGTGGTTTAGCGCCTCCTTCAGCCCAGGGTGTGATCCTGGAGACCCGGGATTGAGTCCCACGTCGGGCTCCCTGCATGGAGTCTGCTTCTCCCTCTGCCTGTCTCTGCTTCTCTCTCTCTCTGTGTCTCTATGAATAAATAAAATCTTAAAAAAAATAAAGCAGTGAATGAGATCTCTAAAAGCAGAGGTTTTGGAGCTTATATTTTAGTGATAAGAGACAGACAATAAACAAATGAAGGCAAATGTAGAGTATGAGGTAGTACTCTCTCTAGAGTAAGAGCTAGAAAAACATTAGATGATAACATTTATATACATGTTTTTGCCTTATTATTCTTCCCAATTTTTTATGTTTTTTTTTTTTAAGATTGTATTTATTTATTCATGAGAGACCCAGAAAGAGGCAGGGACACAGGCAGAGGGAGAAACAGGCTCCTTGCAGGGAGCTGGATGTGGGACTCGATCCCAGGACCCCGAGGTCACGCCCTGAGCTGAAGGCAGACGCTCAACCACTGAGCCACCCAGGGATCCCTTCATGTTTATTTCTTAAATCACCATGTAAAAACCTATTGATCTTATTCTCATTTTGCAGATGAGGAAACTGCGGTTTAGAAAGGTTGAAGTACTGATTTGAGATCACATGTGAATAATCATGAAATAGAATAACCTGGGCTTAAACCCAAAAGTGCTGCCTCCAGATCCTGTGCTCTTCTCACTTTCTTATATCATCCACCATTAAGTTCCTTCTGTGGTGAGGGAGCAGTCATAGGAATTAAGTAGTGGAAGTTCGTTGTAATTTATTTTCAGTGCATTTCTTATGTGAGAAAGTGAACACGAGAGAAACACGATTCTTAGGACAGATGTAACCGAATATGGGGAGAAAGCAGAGCTTTTGAACACCTCGTTTGTTTTTGTGCTCTCGGTCAAAGAGCTGCTTCTCCGACTGGACAAAGTAGAGCCTACATAGTTAAAGGGGAGCAAAAGCATGAAGTGGATGAAAAGTTAGATGTTTCAACTTTAGATCAGAATGAGCACATTGTTTTGAGTGGGTCCCTCGTGCCAGGTCCTGTGCTAGGCTCTGGGTGTAGACTGGTGATCAAACAGGTGCCTTCCTTGTCCTTGTCGGGGCTCTGTCGTTGGCTCTGTTCTGACTGGTATCTGCTATGTCACAGTAGGCTGAAGTCAACACAGAGTAATTATAAAGTCCCTGCATTAAAATTAAGAACAAAACAACAGCAACAAAGCTGAAATACCAAAATACAGACAGGAAGAGATCCATTCTGATAACAGTTTATATGAAAGACACTTAGGATGCTATCGGTGGCAGCCTTCACGTAAGTCAAATCTGTGGCATCTACTGCCAATAGTTTTGAAAGCTTGAATTTTATTACTATGAGTGACATTACAACATTTCTTCATACTGGTAGGAGCATGTTTGAAATATTTGTTTTTCTGCTCAGAACGTTGTGCCTTAGGAGATATTTTACTGAAGTGGAATGCTTCCAGGAATTATAAATCAGGATTTCTCTAAAAATAAATGGAAGGAACTGAGAGTGTAGTTTGGAGTGAAAGTGTTTGGAGGGACACAGGAGACTCCTGAACTCCCAGACGTCCAGCCACCCGTAAGCAATTCTCTCTGAAACAGGTCCAGAAACTAGCTGAGTGACTATACGTACTGTGAGAATGAGAAAATACCCACATCAAAATAGGTGAGAAAGGCTAGACACATTCTCACCATAAACCTCACCCCCATACAGTGCCACAGTCGAGAGGGTATCCCTAACTCCTAGCTACTCCCTGAGGAGTGAAAGACTGGGACCACACATTGAGCACCCCAACTTTCAAGACTTCCATTGGAGGTGTGGGCTTCCAAACACCTAGCTCTGAAAGCTGTGCCATGAGACCCACAAGACTATAAGAAAAGAAGCAGTTGTGGTCTCGTGAGCACTAATCATGATTGACCCCCACCCCCACCCGTCAGGGCTTAGCACAGAGGGAAAGGCAAAATCATCCGTCTTCCAGTCAGTCCCTGAAGAGGTACATCTGCATACTTTAAAAGTTGCTGCCTGAAGGCCAGCCTTCTAATTTCGCGGGCCACTAAAGGCCGGCTGCAGTCTTCCCAGTCCTGGAAAGCTGGCAGACACTTCTCGCACCTTCTTTTCAGTTCACTCCAGTCATAAAATCAAGTCCCCAGAATCTCCGTGGAAGGAGCTTGTGAACACATCTGGGACCTAGCTTTTGCAGCAGTGACCTGAGGAACAGGCTGCTGGATCACCTGGTTCTAGTAGCCAGTGGGGCCTGTGCTCATGGGTACTGCAGCAACAGACCAAACAAAAAGTCCTTAACAAGCACAGAAGCACCTCCTGCCCACACTGTGGCTGTGTATACCTGGGCCCAGAACAGAGGAACAAGCTACAATGTGCCCATCGCCCTGTGTGTCCCTGGAAGGAGCTTGCTGATTGTCATCTTCTCCTTTGGAACATGGTCAGTTCTTGGCACACACTCAACTACTGCGAGCCATTAAAATACAAAAAGATTGGGATCCCTGGGTGGCGCAGCGGTTTAGCGCCTGCCTTTGGACCAGGGCGCGATCCTGGAGACCCAGGATTGAATCCCACGTCAGGCTCCCGGCATGGAGCCTGCTTTTCCCTCTGCCTATGTCTCTGCCTCTCTCTCTCTCTCTCTGTGTGTGTGACTATCATAAATAAATAAAAAATTTTAAAAAATACAAAAAGATTGCTTGGACAACCACACAAGTTTGAGAGGCAGCCAGGAACTTAGGTTGGGCTGATCTCCTACGTGAGATCATTCTGTCAAGGGGGTGAGAGAATGCTATTTTATCTAAGCACAGAAAGTGACAGAGTCAAAGAAAATGAAAGAAACAGAAGAATAAGCTCCAAACAGAAGAAGAAACTCCAGAAATAGATCTTAATGAAATGTAAATAAGTGTTTGCCTTATAGAGTTCGAAATAATCATCATAGCGATACTTACTGAGGTCAAGAGGGCAATGCATGTGCAAAGTGAGAACTTTCAGCAAAGTTCCAAACAAATCATAGAGCTGAAGAATACAATACTGAACTGAAAGAGTCAATAGAGAGGCTCAATAGAGACTCGATGAAGTGAAAAAAATGGATCTGCAAACTCGAAGGCATTCATACTCGAAGACAGGGCAGTAGAATTCATCCAATCTTAAGAGAAAGAGAAAAAAGAATGAAAAGTGTGCTGAAAGCATAGGGGATTTATGGACATCTGGGCTCTTGCCATAGTTTGGCTATTCTGGAGATTGCTGCTATGAACATCGGGGTGCAGGTGCCCCTGCAAATCAGTATGTTTGTTTCCTTTGGATAAATCCCCAGTAGTGCAATTGCTGGGTCGTAGGGCAGCTCTATTTTTAAAATTTGAGGATCCTCCACAGTTTCCCAGCGTGGCTGCACCAGTTCACATTCCCACCAACAGTGCAGGAGGGTTCCCCTTTCTCCACATCCTCTCCAACATCTGTTGTTTCCTGAGTAGTTAATTTTAGCCATTCTGACAGGTGTCAGGTGGGATCTCATTGTGCTTTTGACTTATATTTCCCTAATGATGAGGGATGTCAAGCCATGTGTCTGTTGGCTATTTGTAGATCTTCCTTGGAAAAAGGTTTGCGATAATTTGTTCAAATAAACCTTTTGTCCCTCTCTTGCCCTCTTCATCTTCTGGGGCCCAATTATCTGGATATTATTTTGCTTTTATGGAATTGCTGAGTTCTGAAAGTCTCCTTTCACGATATAGGAGTTGTCTTTTTTCTTTTCAGCTTCCTTATTTTCCATCATTTTGTCTTTAATTATCAGTGACTCTTTCTTCTGCCTCATTTATCCTCGCTGTTAACCCCTCGATTTGTGACTGCATCTCAGTAATGGCATTTTAAATTTTGGCCTGATTAGATTTTACTTATTTATTTATTTATTTATTTATTTATTTATTTATTTATTATTTTTATTTTTATTTTTATTTATTTATTTTTTTATCCCCAGCAGTGCAATTGCTGGGTCTTATTAGATTTTAGTTCTTTTATTTCTATAGTAAAAGATTCTCTAGTGTCTTCTATGCTTTTTTTCAAGCCCGGCTAATATCTTTATAATCATTGTTTTAAATTGTAGTTCTGGGATGCCTGGGTGGCTCAGTGGTTGAGCATCTGTTTTTGGCTCAGCTTGTGATCTCGGGGTCCTGGGATCGAGTCCTACATTGGCTTCCCCGCAGGGAGCCTGCTTCTCCCTCTGCCTGTGTCTCTGCCTCTCTCCCTGTGTCTCTCATGAATAAATAATAAAATCTTAAAACAAAAACTATAGTTCAGACATTTTACTTATATCCATATTGATTAAATCCCTGATGCCAAGTATTACCTACTGTTCTTTCTTTTGGGGCAAATTTCTTGGTCTAATTATTGTTTCCAGAAGGGAAAAGAGGAATGAAAAAAAAAGAAAAGAAAAGAAAAACAGTAAAAACAGTGATAAGAACAACAACAACAAAAACTTCAGGAGGTGTTTCTGGTACATGCTGTGTACACTCTGCTCTTGTCTTTTGGCTACTCTTTCCACTGGTCCTTCCACCACAGAACTCTTCCTTGCTTATAGTGGTTGTAGTGAGGAGTGTTTGGACCTTTAGGTAGGTGTCCTTTTGTTTGTCGAGATAAGCCTGCAAAAGAGAGAAAGAAAAGAAGAAAAAACACAAAGACAAACAAAAATCAAACAAAAAAGACTGGTCCAAGACAAGAGAAAAGGAAATGGAACAAAAATGCAAACAAAGAGATAAACAATAAGCTATAAATAAGCCTGATTCTTTTTTTTAAATATTTATTTATTTATTTATTTATTTATTTATTTATTTATTTATTTATGATAGACAGAGGGAGAGAGAGAGAGAGAGGCAAAGAGGCAGAGACACAGGAGGAGGGAGAAGCAGGCTCCATGCCGGGAGCCCGACGTGGGACTCAGTCCCGGGACTCCAGGATCACGCCCTGGGCCAAAGGCAGGCACTAAACCGCTGAGCCACCCAGGGATCCTCAATAAGCCTGATTCTTAAAAAGAAAAAAGGAAGAAAGAGAAGGGAAAGGAAAAGAGAGAGAGAGAGAACAGGAGCCTGACCTGAAAAATAAGAGAAGGAAACAAATGGACCAACAAATGAACAATAGATTATAAACATTGATACAAAAATATAATAGTAAAGAGAAATATATATATATATTTATATATTTATAAAATAAAGGGTAAAGAATAAAAAAATTAAGAAATGTAAAAAAAATTTTTTCAATTTTTTAAAAATTAAGAAAACAGGACAAAAAAGAAAAAAGAAAGAAAGAAAAAGGAAGCAAGCCTGGTCCTATTTCCCTGGAAGCTGATGTTTTGGAGCTTTCTTTAATCAATAGACTTGGTAGATGTGGTGGCTTGTGCTGTTCTGAGGGAGAGGCCTGCTGGGCAGGCCCACAAGCTGGCTGGCCCTTGTGAAGATGCTCCTGCCAAGTGCAGGGGAGCAGGGTTTAGTGTAGGGGACTCCAGCCCCCACTGGGGGTGCTCTCTGACTATGCTAGTGGGGTAGAGGAGAGGGGAGTGGTGGAGGAGCAAGAGTATGGGGTCACCCTACCCTCTTGTCCCTGGGGAGCAGAACTCCAGGCCACCACTGTTCAGGAGGACCTTTTAGAAAAGCAGACAATGTCCTGTGCCCCAGGCTTTCATCAGTTCCCTGTCCTTACCCTCTCTGTGCCTGCGCCATTGGCACAGCCAGCACCACAGGTCTCCTGCATTTTATCTCTGGCTGGTGGCTGGAATTCAAAACTCCAAGTTTTAAAGTCCAGGTGAGGTGTGGGCCCACTCCTGTGCCCTAGAGGAGAGGCTCCAGGCATTCCCAGCACCATCCTGACCCCAGAAAGCTGTCGCACAGTGTACGCAGAAGCTACAGTTTATTGTAATGCTCAGCAAAAAGCTGGAACCAGGTTATTGGGCATCTGCACTCAACTCAGTCCCCTACTCCCTTCTGTTCCAGAAAAGCGGTCACAGAGGCTTGAATCTGTGGTGGCAGACAGGGAAAGTGGCGGCCAGGTTACCTGCAGTCTGCTCCTGTCTCTGCTTTCTGCTTAATTCTGCCACAGAAAAGCAGCCACTGGGTGTGCAACACAGGATTTAAGCCTACGTGACTCACAGCAAAACGTTGTTGAGGGATTTTCTGCCCTCTGCACACACCTCTGACCCTACTATTGAGCACCACTCAGTGGCTCCTGGCTTGCCTTTTGTCTTTGGAGAGGGAAAATACGTTCTTCCAAATGGCCTCTGGGAAGGAGAGTGATCTCCCTGTGCAACCCTGGGCATCTCTTCTTTGTGGCTTATTGTGCGGTCCTGACCCTCTGGGCTCTTTCCCATTTTCTTCCTCTTCCTGACTTTGCTCTGTGCAAAGAGTCCTCTTCCCTTTGTGGTCACACAGCTGTCCTCTTCCCAATCCAAACTTCACATCTGCCACGTTCTCTCCCTCCAACTGTGCAGAGTGTTTCCTTAATTGTCACATCTTCTTTTTAGGTGTTCCAAATAGTTGAACATTGATCTGGCTGTTTTTGAAGGAGGAGGCAAGTTCAGGATGCCCCTACTACCCTACCATCTTACATCTGCCCCCTCCTTATGGCTATCAGATTTTTGAGCCAAAATCTTATAGGCTAGAAGGAAGTGGGATGGTATATTCAAAGTGCTAAAAGATAAAAACTGCCAACCCAGAATACCCTACCCAGCAAAAGTGTCCTTCAGAATAGAAGGGGAAGTGGACTTTGCCAGACAGACAAAGCTAAAGGAGTTCGGGGCATCTAAGTGGTGCAGTTAGGCATCTGCCTTCACCTCAGGTCATGATCCCAGTGTCTTGGGTTTGAGCCCTGTGGTGGCTTCTTGCTCAGCAGGGAGCCTGTTTCTCCCTCTCCCTCTGCCTGCCATTCCTTCTGCTTGTGCTAAATAAATAAATAAATAAATAAATAAATAAATAAATAAATTTATTGGAAAGCTAAAAAATTTCATCACAACAGACTAGCTTCACAAAAAATGTTGAAAGAAGATAAGCTGAAAGAAACAGTAAGCTAATTAGTAACAGGAAAAGCTAATTTGTAACAGGAAGACATATGAAAGTATAAAACTCACTGGTGAAGGTAAATGTATGGTTAAATTTAGAACACTCTAATGTCCTAGTAGGTAAATCAGTTTTAACTCTAGTATGAAGTTTAAAAGACAAAGGTATTAAAAATAATTGTCACTACAATAATTTTTTTAATGATACACAAGGTAAAATTATAAATTGTGACATCAGAAATATAAAATGTAAGGATAGGGTTAAAAATGTAGAGTATGTGTTTGAAGTTAACCAACCTGTTACTAGTAGAATAGGTTGCTATCAATATGGGATGTTTTATGTAAGCCTCATGGTAACCAGAAAACAAAATCCTGTGGTAGATATACAAAAGTTAAAGAAAGGAATCAAAACATACCAATACAGAAAAATCACCAAACCACAAAGGAACACATTAAGAGAGGAACAACAAGGAAGGAATTACAAACAACCAGAAAAGCATTAACATAATACCTACCAATATTACACTAAATGTAAAATGGACTAAATCCTCTAATCAAAAGACATAGAATGGCTAAATAGTTTTTTTTTTTTAAGATTTTATTTATTCATGAGATACACAGAGGGTGAGAGAGGCAGAGACAGGCAGAGGGAGAAGCAGGCTCCATGCGGGGAGCCTGATGTGGGACTCGATCCTGGGTCTCCAGGATCAGGCCCTGGGTCGAAGGCAGGTGCTAAACCGCTGCGCCACCCAGGGATCCCCACTAAATAGGTTAAAAAAAAAAAAAGAACCAACCATCTGTTGGCAACAAGAAACTCACGTCAGCCTTGAGGACACACACAGACTGAAATCAAAGGATGGAAAAAGATATTCCATGAAGATAGAAGCCAAAACAAATCGGATCGGTAGCTATACTTATATCAGATAAAATACACTAAGACAAACTGTATCAACAGTCAGGAGATAACAAATGCTGGCAAGGATGTGGAGAAAAGAAAACCCTTGTATACTGTTGGTGGAGACGTAAACTGGTAAAAACCATTATGGAAAACACTGTAGAGGTTCATAAATTAAAAATAGAACTGCCGTATGATTTAGAAGTCTTGCTTCTGGGTATGTATGCAAAGGGAATGAAATAATTATCCTGAAGAGAGATCTGTACTTCTATGTTCATAGCCACATTATTTATAATAGCCAAGGTATGGAGACAGCCTAAGTGTGTGATAATGGATAAATACATAAAGAAAATGTGATTTTTATAAGTTTATGTATTTCGATGATGTATATGTCCATAAATGTGATTGTTTTATTTGTATATGTAGTATTCCATAGTGTGTGTGTGTGTGTGTGTGTGTGTGTACATAATGAAATCTTGCCATTTGCAACACTATGGGTAGATCTAGGGGGTATAATGCTAAGTGAAATAAGTCAGAGAAGGACAAATACCATATGATGTCTCTCAGGTGGAGTTTAAGAAACAAAATAAATGAACAAACAAAAAAAGAGATCAAGAACGGACTCTTAAAGACCAGTATGTTAAACCTATAGTTGCCAGGGGGGAGGTGACGGAGGTTGGGTGAAATAGGTGAAGGGAATTAAGCACACAGGATGAGCAGTGAGAAATCTATGGAATTTTTGATCATTATATTGTACACCTGAAACTAATAGAACATTTAATTATACTTTAATAAAAACAAAACACAATTATGGGAATTGAGAATTCTTATTTAATGGGATTTAACATTTTTAGTATTTGTTTGTTGATCATTTTTAGTGCTTCTCCTGGGCCAGGCAATTTTTACTAGGCCTCTAATCTGGTCCCTGAAGGGAATGAAGAGATCCTTTGTTCCAGAAAGGGATATGTTGCTTTGGTAATTGATTTTACCAAAGCCTGAGGGAGAAGTCCATTGAAACCCCAAGAGGACCAGGGAAATGCCCTGAGAAAAGAGAGTAGAACTCAGGGTGTGTGAGCCGTGGGGGGATGCTCTGAGCCGTAAAGGGAGTTTGTGAGGACTGGGCCTCGCAGGTCCCTACTAAGCAATTCAAGGCTTTTAAACTGTAGCAGACTTGACTAAATGGACACTTCATTTTTCTCAGGGTCGGAGCCCCATACTGATGATGGTGTACACAGCAAGATCTTTGGATGGATGGGGCACTGCCCCCCATTTTGCAGATTCACATAGTGAGTACTTCTTAGGTCCTTTCTCAGGAGAATAGAGACACAGATGGCACTGGTCTGCACTTGAGATTCAGGGCACAAGGCTGAAGCTCCCCCGCCCCGGGGTCATTGGGTCATTGTAATTGCAATGGAAATTTGAGCAGTGTTTCCACTCTGATTGTATTAAAGTGATTACATTGTTCTGACAGGGTAATTCAATGAAAGTGCGTTGGGTGGAAGTCGAGTGTTCCCTGGTCCCAGATTAGCTTCCATGTCCTTCCAGGAGAGTTGACAAATACTATTAAAATGTGTTTTGAAGGTAAATATTCCCAACACCACGATTTTAGTTACTCATTGTGAGAAGCTACTAAGTACTTCAGGGACACTGAAGTACTTAGACATATATTTACCTAAGACTAAGATGCATAAACAAATGTGTGATACGTGCAGTTTGAACAGCCCACAAAGGGCTATTAATGTTCCCAAATTTTAACTTTCTCTCCCATTTATCCTTTTCCTCCTACCTACGTGCAGTGTTAAAGAAGAGGTACGTGAAATGTTCAATGCTAGTTTCTCCCTCAACTTCTATATGTTCCATGGTGGCACCAACTTCGGCTTCATGGGTGGATCTGCATCTTTGGATAATTACCTCCCTATGATCACGAGCTATGGCAAGTACTTGTGCCCCGCAGCTATCTCCAACCTAGGCCACCCCACCATTTGAGATTGGAGCCTCTTCGGGTGGGTCTCTGGGAGCAATCTCCAGGACTGGAGCAGGGAGGGAGGAAAGGAGTAAGGGAAGGAGGGAAGAAGGGAGAGAGGGAAGGAAGGTGGGAAGGAAGGGAAGGGAAGGGAAGGGAAGAAGAGAAGGGAAGGGAAGGAAGTTTAATTAGAAATTAAATAAAAAAAGAGAAACCACTGGATTGGAGTAGCCTTGGGCTCTCAGCCGGACTTACTCAATATCCAGGGACTGGGGTTATTGGCCTTCAGGTGAAAGCCCTGGGAGGTATGGCAGGTGTCTCCTGGTTTGGACTAATTGGGACACGGTATTTTCTTATCTAATGCCAAAAATTTTCCTTGCAAAGCTGTTTTAAGGATCTTTTTGCTTTGTACTGAGCTCTCATGTCTTCCTTTGCTGCAGTTGGAACTTTCTTAGGGAAAATGACAGATTTCTTTATATTTTTCAGACTACGGGGCACTGCTGACAGAGAACGGAGAATATACTCCTGAGTACTTCTCGTATCAAGACTTTTTTAGCTTTTCTTTGGGTACCTACAGCAACCTCTCTGAATAATAACTCAGCCTCTCAACTGGTCTGTTATCCTGTGAAGAGGGGATTGATGGAATGGATAAGGATGGACTTTTGGGGAGATATCCAGTTTATTCCAGTTTATTTTACCATTAGGCCATGGGGGTTCACATATGCACAGAATACAGGACTCAGCCTCTAGTTACTCAGCATCTAGGGCCATGTTGCTTACTTGGCTGTGCATCGGAATCCTCTCTGGAACTTGTAGGGCCCATCCCAGCACTGTTATTTATTTATTTATTTTTTCCGGCACTGTTAGATAAGTATGTCTTGTTTGAGATGGGGAAGAAGGACAGAACCTGAGCATTCATATTTTCCCGTTGGACTTTAGGAGAGTCTAACGAGCGGGCTGGGTTGAGCACTCTTGGTCCAGCTGTGGTATTGATGTGCCACGTCCTCTTCCCAGACAGCACGACATCCTGCCTCAGAGCCTATAAATATGAAAGAATCCCACTCAGTTACTGCCTACCTTACGATTCTTCCCAGAGTTGGGAAAGCAGTACTGTGACTGACTGGATCCCTCATTCATGGTGGTTTGGGGGTAGCAGAGTATGTGGTGGCCTTGAATGGGGATCTCAGAATGGTCCAATCTTCTGTTTCTTAATTGCAGGAATTCCCAAGCATCCCCAACCAGATTCTATACCTAAGGCTACATATAAGTCAGTGATAACACCATACTACATTTCCCTGTGGGATGTCATGCCCTACTTGGAGGAGGTAAGCATTTTCTGGGTGTAAAAGCATGGGATAGCCTTTGGACAGACAAGGGAGGAGGGAAAATATTAGCTCAAAGAATAGGGAGTAAATTATTGGGGAAGTAAAAAGCAATTCTTAGTAGTTTTAATTTCTTCTCCTAAGTTTTGTTTGTTTGTTTTAGTGTCATTTATTTTAGGTGTAACTTTTAAGAGAAGCACATAGTTGGAATTTGGTTTTAGGTACAAAATGAAATTTATCTTTCAAAAGAGAAATTACCCTGTTAATGATCTAGAATTATATCCGACTTAAACATTGTTCCATCATTTTAATCGAGGTTTGCACAATGCTTCCTTCTTTTTGTGAATGAACTGTATTTTCTTTCCTTTAATTTCTCTATTTTATTTTATTTATTTTATTTTTTTAATTGTTTTTAATTTCTCTATTTTAGAAGCAACATTTACTATATTCAGTGCTAACTAGTGATTGCTTTTAGGGTTGTTTTTGTTTTGTTTTGGGGTTTAAAATTAGTTTCAGAGGTAGAACTTAGTGATTCATCAGTTGCATGTAACACCCCATGCTCATTATGTCACGTGCCCTCCTCAATGCCCATCAGCCAGTTACCCCAACCTCGCACCCACCTCCCCTCCAGAGACCCTGTTTGTTTCCTAGAGTTCAGTGTCTCTTATGGTTTGTCTCCCTCTCTGAATTCATCTTATTTTATTTTTTCTTCCCTTCCCTTATGCTCATCTGTTTTGTTTCTTATATTCCACATATGAGTGAAATCATATAGTATTTGTCTTTCTCTAAATGACTTATTTTACTTAGCATAATACCCTCTAGTTCCATCCATGTCATTGCAAATGGCAAGATTTCATTCTTTTTGATGGCTTGGTAATATTCCATTTCAAATATGTGTATATATATACACACACACACATACATACATACACACCACCTCTTCTTTATTTTTTTATTTTTTTACCACCTTTTTTTAAATCATTCATTTGTCGATGGACATCTGAGCCCCTTCCATAGTTTGGCTATTGTAGACGTTGGGGTACAGGTGCCCCTTTGAATCACTATGTTTGTATCCTTTGGATAAATACCTAGTACTACAATTGCTGGGTGGTAGGGTAGCTCTATTTTTAACGTTTTGAGGAGAAAATAGCTACATTGTTTTCCAGGGTGGCTGCACCAGTTTGCATTCCCACCAACAATGTAAGAGGGTTCCCTTCTCCACTTCCTTGCCAACATTTGTTGTTATCGGACTTGTTAATTTTAGCCATTATGATAGATGTGAGGAGGTATCTCATTGTGGTTTTGATTTATATTTCCTTGACAATGAGTGATGTTGAACATTTTTTCATGTGTCTGTTGGCTATGTTATGTATTCTTTGGAGAAATGTCTGTTCATGTCTTCTGCCCATTTCTTGACTGGTTATTTGTGTTTTTGGGTGTTGAGTTTGATAAGTTCTTTATAGATCTTAGATACTAGCCATTTATCTGATAAGATGTTTGCAAATATCTTCTCCATTCCATAGGTTTTACAATTCAGAATAAGACACCCAGAACCAATTCAGGAATATTCAGAAAATTTAAATGTAAAGAAACAGTGTAAATGTTGCAGGATACTGGGAAAATTTCCTTTCAATAGCATAACCAAGAAGAGATCCCTCCCTTCTGAAGATGGTTAGAATGAAGATCTAGGGTAATGATCTTTAAACTTTTGGTTTAGTAGAGGGACTCTCTTCAAACTCACTGCAGTGTTCAGTACATAAAGCACGCACTGGTTAATCAGGGGTGGCGGTTCTGACTCTGTACTTGAATCCTAAGGGTCAGTCATCCTTTCTCTAGGGGGGTACATATTAGGATGGCTCACATGCCACTTCTGACTTACCTGTAGGGTTTAAAGGGACATAGTTTGAAAACCATTTGCATATAGGAAAACCTGTGTAGCCATTCACACAATACTTAGTAAACAATCTTTGGGGAACTGTATTATCAAGATGCTGTTTTGGGGGAACTTCCAGTCTAATACAGAGGAGAGGTGAGTAGAGATTAGGGGTTGTAGGTCCCATGATAGAGGAATGAAGGCAGCACAGCATTGTCAAGGGAACATAGTATTCTGTTGTGCATAAACTCTGGAGCCAAGACTGGGATTGAATCTTTGCTCCAGTATTTACCCTGGGGTGATCATTTAACCTCATTGTAAGTTTCCCTACTGGAAAATAAGGCAAATAATTGCACTTACTTCATAGGACTGTGGTGTGGATTAAGCAGCTAATATTTGAACGTGACCTGTAGTAAGTGCTGAGCATGTGCTAGCTGCTGTGTTATTATTTAGAGAGATGTTCAGCATGCTGGACAGTCACAGGATCCAATATTATATCCCAATTGAGGTGATTTTGAGATCCAAAGGATTGAATAGGAGCTTAATGAGATGAATAGTAGGGTAGAATGGGGGAGGGAAAGGAATTTGAAGCATAGTGGAAACCATTTGTAAAGACATGGAAAGAAATGCATGTTTAGGGAATTGCAAATAGGATGAATGAAAAGTGTTTGTAAAGGAGTGCCAAGTAAGGGACTGGGCACCCCACATTGGAGCGTCTTGTGGTTTTAAATGTTTTCTTATGGAATTTTGAAGACATGAATAAGTGGCAGTGAGAAAAGTAGTGAACCCCTATGTGCTCAACATGCACCTCAACCTTATTAATATGTGGCTAAACTGTTTCATTTATATCCATATTCCTTTTCCTCTACTATTTTTAAGATTAATTTAAAGCAGATCCTAGATATCATATAATTTCAACTATAATTAAACATGTATCTGAAAAGATAAAAACTCTTTTAAAAATACAACTACAAAATCATTATCATTCTTGATGATGATGGTGATAGTAGTAATAATCCCTAAAAGTCAGTGATTTCCTGGGAAATATTTAGTAACAGGGTCTCTAGAGGGAAAAACTCTGATTAGTAGTGTTTGCCAAATCCTGTGGTGTAAATATTCCCACTATGGCTAATTTCAAGACTCTGGCATGACAATACTGCATACAGAATTAAAATACAGGGTTGGGTAGAAATGTGCGCAGTTGTCACTCATGAGCTGGTACAGACTGGCTGGAGCACCCCACCACTGAAAATCATAAAATTTCCAGTGTTCAGATTTTCCCAATTATCTCATAACATTTTTTTTGCATTGGTTTGTTAATATCAGGACCCCACTGAGGTCAGCCACACATTGCATTTAATTGATACGTGTCTTAAATCTCTTTTCATCGAAAGATGTCTTTTCTTTTTATTACATTTATTTGTTGAAGAGCAAGATTATTTGTACTATAGAATTCCCTACATTCTGGGTTTTGCTAATTAGATCCCCATGTATCTGGGAACATGTCTTTATACTCCTCACATTTTTAGTAAACTGGTCTAGATGCTTGATGAAATTTGAGTTAGGTGCTTTTTAAAAAAATTTTTTGCAAGTATACTTCATAGGTGATGCTGTTATATTTTTATGCATCATATCCCAGGCACGTAATGGCTAGTCATTTCTGTTTTCATAAGTGACCAGTGGGTTCAGGAGTAGTTAGCCCTGTCTATCCACAAACAAGTTTCCCATCAGCCTTTTACCTAATGGTTTTAGCAGTCATTGACAATTATTAACTTTATCCGATATTTCATTAAGGCTTTCAAAATAGTGTAATTCTTTTTAAAGATTTATTTATTCGAGAGAGAGAGCAAGAGAGTGGTTGAGTGAGACACAGACGGGGAAGGAGAGGGAGAAGCAGACTTCCCTCTGAGCAGAGAGCCTGATATGGGGCTCGATCCAGGATCCTGGGATCATGACCTGGGCCCAAGGCAGATGCTTAACCAACTGAGCCACCCACGTGCCCCAAAATAATATTATTCTAATTTAGTCATTTATTCTGCATTTATACACTTGAATTCCTCTATGTAGAAAAACTTTTCTTCATGAATTATCTCGTTACCTTAATGTACAGTTTGTAAAGAAAAGTTAGGACAGAAGTTCAAGATTTTCTCTTATCAAATAATAGATTTATTCCTGGATATCCTCCAAAAGTGGTCAGTGAGGAGATCCCTGGGTGGCTCAGTGGTTTAGCGCCCGCCTTCGGCCCAGGGTGTGATCCTGGGGTCCCGGGATCGAGTCCCGCGTCGGGCTCCTTGCATGGACCCTGCTTCTCCCTTTGCCTGTGTCTCTGCCTCTTTCTCTCTCTCTGTGTCTTTCATGAATAAATAAATTTTTTTAAAAAGTGATTGATGAAGTTATTTTGCTCTTGTTTTTATTTGATTATAAACTCACAATTTAAAATTTTTAATTTTCAATTGAAGTATACTTGACATATAATATTATATAAGTTTCAGGTGTACAAGATTCTGATTTGAAAATGGTAGACAGTACAAAATGCTCAGCACAGTGAGTACAGTCACTGTCTGTCACCATACAAGGTTATTACAGAATTGCTGACTATATTCCCTATGCTGTACTCTTTATCCCTGTGACTTATTTATTTTATACTTGGAATTTAATACCTCTTAATGGCCTTCACCTATTTTCCTCAGGCCCTCCACCCCCTGCCATCTGGCAACCACCAATTTTTTCTCTATATTTATGAATCTGTCTCTGTTTGTTAGCTTATTTTTTTTTCAGATTCCAGATATAAGTGAAATCACATGGTATTTGTTTTTCTCGTATTATTTCACTTAGCATAATACTCTCTAGGTCCATCTATATTGTTGTGAATGTAAGATTTTATTCTTTTTATGGCTGAGTACTATCTATCTATCCCCCACATCTTCTTTAGTCATTCGTCTGTCAGTGACTACTTATGTTGCTTCCATATCTTAACTATTGTAAGTAACTTTACAGTAAACATAGGGGTACATATATTTTTCAAAGTAGTGTTTTTGTTTCCTTCAGGTCAGTGGTGGAATTATTGGGTCATATGGTAGTTCTATTTTTAATTTTTTGATGAGCTGCTCTACTGTTTTCCACAGTGGCTGCCCCAAATTACATTTCCACTAACAGTACATGAGGGTTCCTTTTTCACCACATCCTCATCAATACGCATCCTCTGCCCATTTTTAAATTGAATTATATGTTTTTTTGATGATGATTATACAGGTTCTTTACGTATTTTGGATGTTAGGCCCTTATCAGATAGATCATTTGCAAATACTTTCTCCCAATCAGTAGGTTGCCTTCTCATTTTGTTGAGGGTTTCCTTTTCTATGCAGAAGCTTTTTAGTTTACTTTTCCTTTTGCTTCCCTTGCCTGGGGAGACAGACCCAGAGAAATATTGCTAAGGCTGATGTCCAAGAGTTTACAACCTATATTTTCTTTTAGGAGTATTATAGTTTCAGGTCTTACATTTAGGTATTTAATTAAACATTTTGAGTTTATTTTTGTGTATAGTATAAGATAATGGTCCAGGGGCGCCTGGGTGACTCAGTGGCTGAGCATCTGCCTTTGGCTCAGGTCATGATCCTGGAGTCCCTGGGATCGAGCCTGCTTCTCCCTCTGCCTATGTCTCTGCTTCTCTCTCTCTCTCTCTCTCTCTCTCTCTCTCTCTGTCTCATGAATAAATAAATAAAATCTTTAAAAATAAATAATAAACAAACCTTTTTGAAAACCCATTAAACATGTGTTGAACCTATTGTCGTCATTCCTTTTGATATTCCAATTGTCTCATTTCCTTTAAGTTGGCTCCTGTGTCTTGACATGAGTTCAATAGCTTTTGATACCTTCTTTGCTTTTTGATCCTCCAGGATATCTCAAGCTGTGTAGCCCCACAGATTTGGAATCATGTATTTCTCCAAGGCAGTTTGAAAGGCCATGTTTTTATGCTAAGAAATTTGAACATTTCCCTGAAAGTTGTGGGAAGCTATTTTAAAGCATGGCTTGGAAATCAGATGGACCAGCTTTGCATTTCAGAAAGATTTCTTTGGTAGCTGTATGGGGGGTAGAATAGAGTGGGACCATGCTAGAACACTGAAAATGAGTAGAAATCTACTGAAGTTGAGCTCAGATAACGGGAGTGAAGACGGGTTAGTGACTGGTTGATGGGGGATATTGGTTGACAGGAGGAAGAGGGAGAAACATTGTCTATGCTTTTTACCTTTTTGACTGAATGGTTGGTGTTGCTTTTTGGAAAGGGAAAAGAGTAGGATGGGAAAGTATGGTCAATTGGAGGTACGGCATTGGAATCATCTTGGGATCTTTGGAAGGAGAAGTCTAACAGACAGTTAACAGATACCGAGTGCTTTAGGTCAGTGTGAGATGAGCAGATTCATGAATAGCCACAGTCAGACCTTGGATTAGGATGATTTCTCTTAGTCTGTGAAGGAACAAGAAGAGAAGACCAAGGCTAGATGGAATCTGGCACGCCCGGGATGGAGTTCCTGCGTCTAGTCCAGGCTCTAGCATGACTTGATGAGCAAGTTAGCAGATCATTCCCTTTCCTTGATTTCAGCTTTTCCATCTGAAAAAGCAAAGTACATTAGTGGGTAGCACTTGCAGAGAAACACAAAGTCGGTTTGGAAAACAGGAAAGGGCATTTGTAAGTGACACTTAAGCATGCCTATCATTACATATTCCCTTTTCATACTCCTGTCCTCAAGACTCTTGGTGCAATTCCTTTGGAGAAGCGGGCTTTGGGTGCAAGTTTCTGAAGTTTTTCTCTCTAGCCTGAACGTGCAGCCCGGTTTTTGTTCCTGTTTCTGCCGCAGCCCATCAGCTCTGTCAAGCCGATCTGCATGGAAAAGCTGTCCGTGAACCAGGGGAGTGGTCAGTCCTCTGGATATGTTCTTTATGAGACTATGATCATCTCTGGTGGCCTCCTTACCACAAAGGGTCATCTTCAAGACCGAGGTCAGGTAGGGCACAACGGATGGGCCCCGGTGGCACTCCTCTGCGAGTGGAACCCCGTGCTGTTGCTGAAGGGAGTGTCTCAGTGGTAGTCAAATATTTTCCACTTTCAAAGAATCATCAGTGTTTCTTACCCTATGTCCCTTCAGTGAAATGTTTGATCTGTAGGCTACCGAGGTGTGTAGCCATTCCCGGGGAGCCACCGGGTACCCCCGGAGCCCTTGGGAGTTGGTGGAGTTCTTTAAAGGAGACCGGGCGGAGCTTCGGAAGTGCCTGTGCGGTCTGCAGCATCCCTGCGTTCACACGTCCCCTTCCAGTGGGCTGAGCTCTCATTTAATTCTCAACCCCCCCCTCAGATGTGCAGACGGAGGAGAAGCCTCAGAGAAGGGAAATGCCTCCCTGAGGGTATTTGACTGAGAGCAGCAGAGCCAAGGGTAACGGTCACCATCCGACTCCAAGCTGGGAGCTGGCGGGTTCCTCGGGTCCCAGACAGACCCTGCTCTTGCCCCCACTGCAGCGTCCGTGTCACCTTCTTCCTGAGTTTCAGGTCCCCTGCCCGAGCCTCCAGGCCTCCTCGGCCTCCCCGGGCTGCACACCCAGGTCCCTGGTTTGCTGAACATTCCTCTTCACTTAAACACGTTCTACTCGCTTCTCACACTCATCTCCTCTAAAACCAAGCTCATTAGTTCCTAAATAGAGCTCATCTTATGCCCCTCACATCAGCTCCTGGACTTGCAGCCCCACCACCCCGGGGGGCACCGCTCCCCTCCCCTCCCTCCAGCCCTGTCCTGGGCCCTGTGTGCCCCGTGCGTGCCGCTGGGCCTCACCAGCACCTCTGGGTCTTGCCCCTGCTCTTAGGCCCCCCAAACCGAGCCCCCTGTTTCAGAGCCACCGTGCCCCTCCTCCTCGCTGCACCCCCCTCGCCGTGCCCCCAGTTTCCCTCCCAAGGAAGGAAAATTCTTAGCAAGCCGGCCCCCCTGCCTGCAGCCTTCTGTTGATTTTTCCTAGTCACCTGTCGTCAGGTTGGCGACCAGCTTGGACCCTGCTGCGGATCAGGACTTGCCGCTCCCTTCTCTGCGCCTCTGTGACGTTCCATCCACAGCTCGTAGTAGCTCCCGGGGAGCGTCCTAGTAATTTCTTGGTGTTACTCTCTGAGCTCCTCAAAGGCTGGAGTTGCGCTTTAAGCTTGGTGACCCCTTGACCAAACCATTCAGTGGGTGTTCAATAAATAGAGAGTATGTAAACCTTGTAATTAGACTCTAAATAGGTTACAATGCGAATTCTGTATGGTATCAATATTTGTGTTTTTAATATCTGTGGATTTCAATTTTTATAGTTTCCTGGTCAAATTTCATTTGAAAATTATAACCTGACTCAAATAACCTAAGGGGCAAATTTGTATCCTTCTGTGGCCCTGCATGGCTATACCTGATATAATAGGTAACAGAATAGGGAAGGATTTACATCCAAGTTATTCTTAAAATGGGAAATAGAGATGCCCTGTGGCTCAGCGGTTGAGCATCTGCCTTGGGCCCAGGCCATGACCCTGGGGTCCCCGGATCAAGTCCCATGTCGGGTTCCCTGCATGGAGCCTGCTTCTCCCTCTGCCCCTCTCTCTGTGTCTCTGTGTCTCTCGTGAATAAATAAATAAAATCTTTAAGAGAGAGAGAGAAATAACAGTGGTAGCAGACTCTTCAGAGAAGAGCCAGGAGAAACCTGGAAGATTGGATCCATTATGGAAGTGAACCCATGCGGGCGAGGCAGACAGATGCCTCCCGTGCCTGGAGCCCTGTCTTCCCTACGGCCGTCACTTCTTTCACAATATCCATCCCTTACCTACCTTCCTTTGTCCTCATTCCCTGCAGGTCTCTTCAATTATTCTTTCCCTTCTTGCCCTGTGGTGCAGCCAGGCCCAGATTTGGTATATTTGGCATCAGGACGTCCTTCTCTGAACTTTGCCTCCTACATCTCGTGACTGTACTGCTTTGAATGTGTTGTGTCTTTGTGGACGCATAGTCAGCTCGTAATATTCCGGGAGACAGAGTTAATCATTCCCCTGAACCTGCCATTTCTTTGCTTTCCCAAGGACCATTTTATCCCTTTCCTTCTGAGGACCTAATGGCACACTCCTCTTTCTTTGGCAGGTGTTTGTGGATGACATTTATATAGGAATCCTGGACCATTCCACTAATCATCTGACCATTCCCACAAAAATGGTATATGATCCAGGGTTAACGAACTAATACCCCAGCGCCCAGGTTCAATTGTAAGCGGGGCCTGGCCCTGTGATAGCTTATTTTCTCCTCCGCTGTTCTTTGGAATGTTCCTTGCATGAGAACCCAACAGGGGTGCAGGAGAGCCGTTTCTAAAGTATAGGTGTATATGCTTTGGGTGAGCAGAACTCCAACGTGTTGGATATTTGCTGCTCAGAAAACTCTGAGCAGGTTGGTCACCAGCCTCAGTAATGTCTTGTGAAATGTTCGAGTGACTTTTCTAAAAGGCCTAGTAAGGGGGTGGGGGTGAGGGTGGGGTGAGTAGGAAGAGCAGGAGCCCAAGGGTTTACCTGGCCCGAGCTGGAGGCCTGCTGTCTGTCAGTCACCCTGACCACAACCTCATCAGAGTGCAGAGGAGACTTAAGAGGTCTGCAGAAAAGTCCCAGCGTTACCCACTCTGGCGGGTCTGTCTTGGACAGGTCTACAAGAATAACCCAACGCTGCGGATCCTGGTGGAGAATCAAGGCCGCCTTGCCTATGGGCAGAACATCAACAAGGAGAGAAAAGGTGGGATCCCTGGGTGGCTCAGCAGTTTAGTGCTGCCTTCGGCCCGGGGCGTGATCCTGGGGTCCCGGGATCGAGTCCCACGTCGGGCTCCCCGCATGGAGCCTGCTTCTCCCTCTGCCTGGGCCTCTGCCTCTCTCTCTCTCTCTCTCTCTCTGTGCTTCTCATGAATAAATAAATAAAATCTTTAAAAAAAAAAAAAAAAAGGAGAGAAAAGGTGGGCTCCCTTTCTTCCAAGGGTGGAGAAGCTTGAGACCTCGAGGCACTGAATTCCTGTTGCTCCTAACCAGGCTGCAGACAGTCATGGCCCGGTCCATGGCTTGGCAGACAGCAGGGTCCCTTGGCGAGCGAGACAGCTGTATGTAGAGACTATGAGGAAGTCTTGCTTTGATGGGAAAGGATGATGGTGCCTTCCCTCAAGGGTGTTCTCTAATTTCCAAGCCAGAGCACTGCCTTTCTCTTCCAAGGGGTTTGAAGAAAGCTGCAGGAGAAGCTGGTTAGAATCCCTCCCTGGGAACTTTGATTTTTCCTTCTCTGGAGCTCAGTGCCTGCATCCTGGGCTCCCCCGGGCTCCTGGGCACAGAGTCACTCATACCTTCCCTCCGCTGCTCCAAGTGTTCTGACTGCTGTGCGGGCCGCACCCGGCAGGAAGTGTGGTGACTTCTGCATGGTTAACGGGGGACGTGCCGGCCCACTCGAAGGGTGCATGCGGGTAGCAGATGGAGGACCTTATGGAAGACCTTGCAGAAACCTTCCGCCCGATGAGGCCAGGAATGCATCCTCCTTCGGGGGAACCTTGGCCACAGCCTTTTGACATCTCTGCGTTCCCATCCCTGCTTGCCTTCTTCATGTTCCCTTTATTCCCCCCCTACAGGTTTAATTGGCGATATCTATCTGAACAATTCTCCTTTAAGAAAATTTAAAATCTACAGCCTGGATATGAAAACTAAATTTCTACGAAGGTGGGTGCCAGACCATTGAGTCCAGGCTCTTGATCAAAGATGGTTCCCGGGATCCCTGGGTGGCGCAGCGGTTTGGCGCCTGCCTTTGGCCCAGGGCGCGATCCTGGAGACCCGGGATCGAATCCCACGTCGGGCTCCCTGCATGGAGTCTGCTTCTCCCTCTGCCTGTGTCTCTCTGCCTCTCTCTCTTTCTCTCTCTGTGACTATCATAAATAAAAAAAAAAAAAAAAAAAAAAAAAAGATGGTTCCCATTTACAGATGGAAAGAAGCTCGGAGGCCACGCAGACTAACCCCCTTAGTTTTCAGATAAGAGAGGCAAGATCCGTAGTGTTGAAGGAAATAACCCCGAGTTTCGTAGTTGCTGGGACAGAGTAGGGACCATGCCCTCGTTCGTCCAGCCCCTGGCCTGCTGGTTTTGCTTTTCTTCCCTCTTGCATCGTGCCCCCTAGAGATGTGTTCCTGTGCTATCAGAGGGATGCTAGGCTTGGGCAAAAGGGGGGCTTACCTCAAAAGTCACAACTGCCACACAACGAAGGGCATGACCTTTCCACTGCTGTTTGACTCCCTCTCAGGGACCTTCCTAACATCTGGAAACCAGTCGTATTCAAACATCAGGGCCCTGCCTTCTTCCTTGGTATCCTGAGAATGGGTAATTACCCCAGAGACACTTTCATAAAAATGGAGGTTAGTGATTTTCTCCCCTGCCCATCCTTCCCGCCCCCATCCCCAAAGGATATTTGAGAAAAAGCTCCTTGGTGCATGGGCCTGTCCTGTGAAAGGAAATGTAAGGTCTCTGGGACACGAACCACTGCGCAGCCGTCTGGAGGCCACCCCTTCCCTGGTGTTGACAAGGGTGAGAGGTGGAAACTTAACAACTGTGACAGAGACCTTAGTTTGTTTTAGTGGGGACAACCGTAGACTGCAGCGCGTGAGGAATGTAGTGAGTGTGACCCCCCTGCCCCAGACATAATCCGAGCCCTTTAGGACACACACATCCAGTCTGCAGTGGGGAAGCTGAGATCCTAACGCACACGAAGTTCTGCGGGCCCAGTGTGTTTTGATGAATGCCTGATGGTCCGTGGAAATAACCCTACCCTGGCTTGGGACAGATAAAGGGAGGGGAGTTAGAAGTCAGTGTCGCCCTTCTAGAGGCCGAGGTATTGAGCCCACCCCAGGCCAGGGGCAATAGCATAGAACTGTCCAAGCGACATTCTGTTTAAGGCCATGTGTGGTAAGCCACTCCATCGGGGCGTGTCTGTGACCATGATCCGGTGTGGTGATGGAGGGCGTGCGTGTGAGCCCGAGGGTCATTATATCTAGAATCCTCCATTCCAAACTTTTTAAGGGCTGGACAAAAGGTGTAATATTCATCAATGGACAAAATCTGGGACGCTACTGGAATATAGGTCCCCAGGAGACCCTCTACCTTCCAGGACCCTGGCTTCGTCCTGGATCAAATGAAGTAAGCTCTGCCACTACACCCCTTTCATCCCAGTCCACCTTGTTCAGCCTTTGCCTTGCAAAGAGTCAGAACTTGAATCTCACGGCCACCTCACCTCCTTCTTCTTGACAGATTATTGTGTTTGAGGAATTTAAGCCCGGCCTGCAGATCCACTTCACAAATATGTCTCATCTAGGTATGGTTCCCTGGAGGGCAAATTGCAGCATATGAGACCATCCTTCTGGGTCTTTCTAGCTGAGCTGGAGATAAAGAAGATAGAACGTACTGTCTCCCGGTAACCTGAGCCCACCTCCACTGCCTTTGCATGGTGGCCAGGTTTTCTCGTATACCCGACACAGCCCTACTCCTCACCTCCCATTTCCAAATGACTCAACCTAGCTCATTCCTCCAACAGACTAGCTCAGCTCCCTGGGCCTCCCTTCCTTCCAGACATTTCCACTGTGCTTTCTGGATCCCTCCCTCATTGTAAACCAAGGTCCCAGCATTTCCCACTTCTTGCCTTTTCTGAAACCCGTTTCCTGCTGCCTGACATGTGCTGTCATGTCTGATGATTCCAAGGCACTTTTTCAAGTACTGTTCCTCAGATTGCCAAAGGGAGGGACCACATGGCCCAGTCGACACAGGTGAGAAGGTTGCAGACTCTCTGCCCCTCGTGGATACCTGGTGTCTGTACCCAGCACTGCCCCCCCCCCCCCGCCCCGATCCTTATGTTGGGAGCAGGATCCAGATGTCCCTTTGGAGAATCACTCACGTTCCCTTCATTAGAGTCTTGGTGGGACTGATAATCACGTTTCCCTTTCTCCCCACCTGCAGCTGTCCCTCCGTGCCGGGGATGGGCATGTGATGCACAGTAGGCCGATCAGACTTTCTTTTCCAGGATATTGACTCTTGAGTGGTGTGACATAACGTAGGAAATGGATTGCGATGAGTCACTTCACCGGTGGGGCTGTGAGCAACCCACCCGTCCTGACACCTCCGTTGCTGCGACTACCTTGGCTTCTCCACTCTCCCAATCCCTGCTTTGGGCTGACCACCCACTTCCTAAGTTGCCAGTATATTCCTCTTTGGGCCTGAGTCAGCTAACTTTTTCTGATGCTCCTAATGAAATCAGCCTACTCCGTGCATGCCCTTTGTCCTGTTGCTACAATAAAGGCTGCTTGACCACCAAATAAAATGCTGAAAAACTGAGATACTCAATACTTGACCCCACGAGTGTAAATTTGAAGCAAAAGTGATCTTTCAAAGATATCAAATAAAATGTAAATGTTAATGCAGTTCACTTTGTGTTTTCAATGTATTAAAAAAAAAAAAATAGGTACTTTGCCTTGGCGCTTCAGCGCTTGTTCCATACCCTTCCACTGGCGTTACCGGGGTCGGGGGGAGCCTGCTTCTCTGACATTTATGGCAACCAACCGCCTGGTCAGGCGCCTCCTTATCACCGTATTATCCTTTACCCACTTCTTGGCTACCAGCTTTGGTGTCTGACGTGCAGCTGTGCTCGGTTCCATGCTGTGCTCCCAGGCCCTGGGTGCTGCGAGCCGCCCGAGCCATAGTGAGAACACAGGGAGCCACTTCAGTGTCGGGGTGCACTGACTGTGGCACAGCCTGGGCAGGCAGAGGGGAGATCGGAGGCACTTCACTTTCTAGAGCTGCTGCAGATTGCAGCCCGGGATAAAGTGGCCCTGGGGCTGGCTGGCAGGCTTTTGGGCAGCTTGGGAGGGTGGGACTTGGCACTACATCGGGGACTGTTGGGGAGGCTAAGCGCGGCCAAAGCAATCGCAGTCAGACCTCAGGCCAGTCACGTAAGAGGCTGCGGTCTTCCCAGGGTCAGGACCTGAGTCCACTCTTTCGTCTGCAGATGCCAGGGGCCCAGCAGCACCCATGTGGGCCAGGACTTCTGCAGCCCCAGGAGGTCACGGAACAGGATCTCCCTGCTTGGTTCTCCCTTCAGCCTCTACTCCACTGCCGCACGTCTCAGGCCAAAGCTGCCAGGGGGACACAGCAGGCGCGCAGCAGGGCTCCTTTCTGCTGTCTCTCGCTTTCCCTCCCACATCACCTGGGGAGTATCAGTGGTCCCCCAGGTTAGCCTCGGACTTCCAGGGAGCATAAGCTTTCATGTGGACATCACCAGGAGGGCCTGTTAAAACATGGATTGCTGGGCTCCCTGGGTGGCTCAGCGGTTTGGCGCCTGCCTTTGGCCCAGGGCGTGATCCTGGAGAACCGGGATTGAGTCCCGCGTTGGGCTCCTGGCATGAAACCTGCTTCTCCCTCCTCCTGTGTCTCTACCTCTCTCTTTTTCTCTCTGTATCTATCATGAATAAATAAATAAATAAATAAATCTTAAAAAAAAAATAACATGGATTGCTGGGCTCCCTGCCCAGAATTTCTGGTTCAGTAGATGTGAAGTAGGGCCTGAGGATTTGCATTTCTACCGAGTTCCCAGTTGATGCCAGTACGGGACCACACTGTGAGCACCTCCGTTAGCAGAATCTCAACCCATCTCAACACTATTACTCTTCTGGGCCAGATCATTCTGGCGGAGGGCAGCCTGGTACTGCGGGGTGTTGAACAGCATCCCTGGGCTCTGGGCACTACATGCTGGTAGCACAACCCCTAGTTGGGACGGCCGGAATGTGTGCGGTGTCCCCTGGGGGCAAAATCCCTCCCGGTGAGAAATGCCACCGATCGAACCGGGTTCTCCCAGTTGGAAGCGATGCCTTCCCCACCCCACAGGAAACCGCCAGAGTTAGGGGACTCCGGGATCAACTCTGTATGAATAAAAGGCAAAGATGACCGAATTGGGGAAATCCTCTTTCAAGACCATAGTCTCTCTATGACTCTGTTTTTCTTCTTCATAATCCTAGTTCTGAATGCTAAACAGATTATTCTTTCTTTTTTGTACTACTTTTAAAAGGAAAATGGATTCCTAGGGTAAACTGGGGTTAAAATCCTATATGGGATTGTCTGAAAAGAAAAATCCCATTACGTTTCTACAAATACTAGTCCCCTTATGTTTATAAACAAACAAGCACAATATGATGTGATGCTGTGAAAGGTACAGCTCATGACTGGTGTCTGGTCTCCATGATGCCACAGGGTCCAGCTAATGTAGACATCGTCTCTCCGAATCCATGCTATCCTACTGGAAGAAGCTTTAAGGGTGATGTAATCCGCCCCCCGCCCCCTCAACCAGATGTGTTAGTGTCTTGGGTAAAAAACCAGGTTACCTAATAGCCTAACTGCAATTTCTCTACCCAAGTGAGCTGCGGTGTAAATATTTGTCCTTCTTTAATTGTTGTGTCTTTAGAGTCGATCAGTGTTAGACACAGAGACACTCAAGCAAAATTTAGGGATTTTGAATATTTGCACCAAGAGTCAAGGATCCGGACAGACTTAAGAAAGGAGCTTAATGCTCTTGACCTGTGTAAGACAGTGGTTCTTCAGTTTGGGTGTATATCAGCTCTCCTGGGCAGCTGCTGAAAAACACAGGGGTCCAGGCTTACTGAAGCAGCATGGGGCCTATGCTTCGTAGTCTTACCGCGTTCCCCAGGTGATGCTGATAAACTGAAATTTGAGAACATTGCTTTAAGGCACTAAGGTACTAGTTCTAAACTTGGCTGCACATTGAGACCCTCTGGGGAAGTGTTATAAAAATGATGTTTAGGTCCCATCTCCAGAGGATTTGGTAGGTATGTATACCTATCAAATATACACTATCTCTGCATATCACTATACTCTGCAAGTATAGTGCAGATATTGAGTTAAAACAATATTTAATTATTAATTCACTTAAGAATAAAATCAATAAGCTCTCACTGTTTTATGAAAAAAAATTTAAAGTGTACTCTTAAAAAGTTCAGTGAGAAATATATCATTGTTTTACATCTTGGCTGGATTGGGTGATAGTTGGATTCTCAGATCGGCTTCTAGATTCAATCTGTTGTGATAGGTTGTTTTGATTGAAGCATATGAAGAAAACCCAGCCATCCGTAACTTGCAAAAGGAAGAGTATTTTAATAGCCTTACCAGGCAACTATCATGGATGTTCTTCTTTGGTATTACACCAAAATTTTACAAGAGGTAGTTTCTTAATGATTATAGAAATGTGGAATCTAAAATCACATAAACTTCTTGAGCTCAGTTACATTAAGATCCACTAGTCTAGTTGGCACGGACCTTTCACTCAAGAATGATCTAGTAACATCATGCGTTGGTTCACTGAATTATTCCAATCTTCAAAATATTGGCACATTTCAACATCGAATAGAAAAAACCCACAGTTGTTAATATCATCACCAACGTCACAGATGTCTTTCAAGATCTGAGGACCTGTCAAGGTACTGGTGGTGGACAACAAGTTTTCCAAAATACTAATTTTTAATTGAAAGCTTGAGTTTTTCATTAGCAGCAAATACCGTCAGTTGTTATCCTTCAAGTGACAGCTTCACTTCATTCTTTTTTCTCTGTCTCTTTTTTTTTTTTTTTAAGATTTTATTTATTTATTCATGAGAGACACGCAGAGAGAGGCAGAGACACGGGCAGAAGGAGAAGCAGGCTCCATGCCGGGAGCCTGACGTGGGACTCGATCCCAGGTCTCCAGGATCACGCCCTGGACCGAAGGCGGTGCTAAACCGCTGAGCCACCCAGGTTGCCCATATTCTCTCTTTTTAAATAAAAGTTTTATTGAGACATAATTTACATAACATAAAATTAATCCTTTTAAAATGTAAAATTGAGTGGCTTTTAGTATATTGAGAGTTGTGCTGCCACCTCTACCATCTAACTCTAGAGCGTGTTCATAGCCTCCATACCCATAGCATCACCTTCCGTGTCCTCCTCCTACCAGCCCCTGGCCACCACTAGTCTGCTGTCTATCTCCATGGATTTGCCTATTCTGGACGTTTCATGTAAATAGAATCCTACACTATATGGTCTTTGTGACTGATTTCTTTCACTTGTTATCATGTTTTCAAGGTTCATCCATGTTGTAGCAAGTATCAGAATTTCGTTCATGGGGGCACGTGGGTGGTGCAGTTAAGCATCTGACTTTTTTTTTTTAAGATTTTATGTATTTATTCATGAGAGACACAGAGAGAGAGGCAGAGACACAGGCAGAGGGAGAAGCAGGCTCCATGCAGGGAGCCCGACGCAGGACTCGATCCGGGGTCTCTAGGATCACACCCTGGGCTGAAGGTGGCACTGAAGCTCTGGGCCATCCGGGGTGCCCAAAATCATTTTTTTTTAATGAATTTCATTGATTATTTTGGCTGAAGAATATTCTATTGTATGGATAGACCACATTTTGTTCATCCTTCCATCAGTTGGTAGACACTTGAGTTGTTTCCACTCTTGGGCTATTGTGAATAGTGCTGCTTTGAACACTCACATGTGAGTTTTTTGTGTGGACACGTATTTTCATTCCTCCTGGGAGCAGCGCTGCTGGGTCATATGGTAACTCTATGTTGAACATCTTAAGGAGCCGCCAGACTCCTTACACGCTTTGTAAAGACATTTCTCCGTAGCCTCCTCGGCCCCACTCCCCACTCCCCACTCCATCCTTAAATCCTGATACCTGCCCTTCCGTCACTGGGCTGCTGTTTCCTTCCACACCATGTCAGCTAATGTGGTCATTACTTCTTTGCATATTTTGTGGGTTGGGCTGGGAAACTTGCTAGTATAGATCTTGTCAGGCAACAGGAGACAGAACTGCTGTATTTTTCTCTATTTTAATAATTTTTAAAAGGATGCACAAAAAATTCTTTCAACGCTTAATGCATATGCAAAAGACATTGCAATTAACGATTCTGTCTACATGTGAGGAAAACAAAATATTAGGAAAGAGAAGACTCTGGGGTTGTTGCAATTCCAAAATAAGCAATTTACTGTATTTAGCTCCTGGTAAACAGGTAATCAATGTTTCCTTCTGCTCCCCAGGACATAACACGAGAGACTACCAGGAAAGGAAAGGAATAGAACACCTCGCAGACATGCTGATGTGGCAAAATTTACGCTAGAGTTTTAATTCTTATTATGCTAAGGAGAAATTTTATTTACGAAAAATCCTAGAGACAACAAATACCGAAAAACCCCCAAACCCCACAAATGGAAGAGTTGTCACTTGGCACATGCTTCTGGTTAGATTGAAATTTCTGGCGTTCATTCCATTACTTCAGAAAGCTTTGTAGAGCATCAGGGAATCCCGGACATTATTTAAAAGAAAGTGAAGGTGAAGAACCTTCTTCTACTGGTTCAGATTTTGAGTGAGCTGCTGTTATTTTGGTCTTAAAATGGAAACGCATCCATTCTGCTTTCAGAGCTCGGAGCGCAGAGGCATCCAAGCCTGTCGTAAGTGCCGACCCTGGAACAAACGCTACCCAAGTATTAAAGAACCAGAGTCAGGATCATGTGAAACTGGTCTGAGCGGACTCAGACGGACTTGTTTTACTGCAAGCCCAGCACCCCCTCCAGTACACCCCGGGCCTTAAAACTGCATCATGTTGACCTAATGACTGACATCATCCATTGGGTGACATTACTCAGAACAGATCATCAGAGGGGCAGCCCCTGTAGCTCAGCGGTTTAGCACTGCCTTCGGCCCAGGGCGGGACCCTGGAGACCCGAGATCGAGTCCCACGTCGGGCTCCCTGCGTGGAGCCTGCTTCTCCCTCTGCCTCTGTCTCTGCCTCTCTCTCTCTCTCTCTCTCATGAATAAATAAATAAATAAAATCTTAAAAAAAAAAAAAGAACAGATCATCAGAGAAGAGAAGGAAGCTGCACTGTAGATGACGGCACGTATAGGCCAGTAAGGTAAATGAATGGAGTCTCTCAGACTTGCCCATTGCAGTGGCCACTGAGGGAGTCGGGGCTACAGATAGGCTTTTTATTTCCGATCCTTAAGAAAGCATCCTTCTTTGGGCACTCCAGAAACATTACGTGGTCCCCAAGCACAGCTGATTGAGAAAGGACGGGCATTGAATGAGGACAAAATCCAAGACCCAATTTCCTAAGTGACCATCTTAGGAAAAATCCCTGGGCTGCAGCCTGAAGACACTTTCTACAACCACTTATATAGCTGGTCCTTTAGCCACTAATTACAGAGGAAAAAGCCTAGCACCTGATTGGCCTCTTTGAAAAATTCTAGACAATACATCTCACACTAGGGGATTTTGCTAATGAACTATTGTCAGTCGTTAGACAGCCAAATTCACTGGGACGCCCTAAAGCCAAGAGCCTTGTAAGCAGTCGAGGAGAGAGTAAATCCATCCCTGCCCCGGATTGCCTCTTCTCCGACTCCACAGAATCACAGGCATTTGTGGCCACCTCAGGGCCGATGGGAATCTGTGGAATAAGGCTCCACTGGCATTATCGGTCTCTGCGCTTTTGGGCTTGAGGACTTCTTCCTTTCTCTGAGAAGCTGTGGAACAGTCAGGAATGTCTGACCCAGCGCTTACATCCCGAAGATGGCGTCTCATGGGGCACGTGGGTGGCTCCGACAGTTACGTGTCTGCCTTTGGCTCAGGCCATGATCTCTGGGACCTGGCACTGAGTCCTGCATAGGGGTCCTTGCTCAGTGGGAGGGCTGCTTCTCCCTCTGTCTCTACCCTTCCCCCTGCGGCTCTGTCTCTGTTTCTCAATAAATAAATAAAATATTTTCTTTAAAAAGAAAAGGGTCCTCTTACAACTACATTTCCACCCGGTAAAAAATAAATTAAAAAAGTTCCACTGTGATATGAAATTCATACATCCTATTATGAGCTACCCTTGGCCTCAAAGAGCAGCATCACCTTACTATACAGAGGTCTCTCCTCAACCCAAGCTACCCTTGCTTATTACTGGATCGGGGTCTTGTCTATAAGATTTAACACCTGAAAAGACAGCCTGGTTCGCAGGTGAAATACTTTGCATGCTCCTGGGGTCCTGGGATCAACTTCCGTGTTGGGCCCCCCACAGGGAGCCTGCTTCTCCCTCTGCCTGTGTCTCTGCCCCTCTCTGTGTGTCTTTCATAAATAAATAAAATATTAAAAAAAAAAAAAGAATTTGCAGCCATCTAACCTAGAGGTGATGAGTAGCCAATAGCCCCACAGCACTGGATGCTTCTGTTGCAGCATTGCAGGGTTCTTATCTCACCGGGTTGAAGAACGAATCTCACAGACACAAAAGCGTGAAGTGAAAGTTTATTAAGTGAAGGTGAGAACGGAAAGGAAAGTAAAAGCTCTCTAGAGTGAGAGGGGTCCTGAACGAGTTGCCACTGAGGGTTCTTAGGCCTTTTATTGAAAACTTGACCCCCCCCCAAAAAAAAAAGAAAAGAAAGAAAGAAAGGAAAAGAAAGAAAACTTGACCAAGAAGCTTGTGGCCTTGAGATTCTTGTGCTGTCTTGGTTTGAGCAACGACCATTGATAACACCCTTTATGACTTACTTCTTTGAGGTCTGGTATTTTCTGTGATTACAGTGTAGCCACCAAAGAAAAACACTCCCTAACAGCCAGGGCCGGATGGCCTGGTCTATTCCCTTATCTCATGTTTGCTCTGTCCTAGTGCTTCTGCCTGCCGGGAATAATAGTTTTGGAGCCTAGGCAGGAGCCCCCTATCTCTCCCTTCCTATACTTTCCTTACTTTCACAGTGGACTGATTTTTCAAATGGTGTTCTTGCCTCGGAGCAAAGGCTGAAGACCTCTACACAGACCAGTGGACCAATAATAATATCTTAGCTGTCATCTAGGGCTGGATTATGAAAGACCTCCCTATGGAAACAGATGCAGTTCACTAGGTACTGTCTTTATGTGACGTGTGCATACAACAATGCACGTGTGCATGAAGCAATTTCATCTAAAGAAAGGTATCTTGTGATTTGAAGGGGCACATGCACCCCAATGTTTATAGAAGCAATGTCCACAATGGCCAAAATATGGAAAGAATGCAGATGTCCATCGACAGATGAATGGACAAAGAAGATGTGATCTATATACACACAATGGAACATTACTCAGCCATCAAAAAGAATGAAGAGATATTGCCATTTGCAATGATGTGGACAGAGCTAGAGGGTATTAGGCTAAGCAGAGTAAGTCAGTCAGAGAAAGACAAAGACCATATGATCTCACTCCTGTGTGGAATTTAAGAAACAAAACAGGTGAACATAGGGGAAGGGAAGGAAAAATAAAATGAAAATTGAGCAGGAGGCAAACCATAAGAGACACTGAACTCCAGGAAACAAGTAGGGTTGCTGAAGAGGAGGTCACTGGGGGAAGTGACAATTGGGTAACAGGCATTAAGGAGGGAATTTGATGGAGCATTGGGTGTCAGACGCAACTGATGAATCACTAAATTCTACCTCTGAGACTAAAAAAAAAAAAAAAATGGTGTCTGGACTGACAAAGCCAAACGTGTACAACCATCATGTCTATTATGAAACCGCCGCAGAAGACTGAGAGCCCTCAAGACAGTTCTTTTGACCCGTGCAGGAGCTACGCTGTTCTCTCCAAGGGCAGCCCCGTGGAGTCAGCTCGCCTGGGCCTCATCAGTCACGTAGGTGTCACGTGTAGCCATAGCACCCTATCCTTGGCTCAGCTCCCAGGGGCCCAGAACTCAGGAGCTGGGGGATAATGAGAATTTGAGAAGGAACAGAACATTTCTCTTCCTTTTTTTTATGGCAAAGTACCCACTTTTTTTTTCCTTTGTGCCTGTTCAGTCTCAGCAGACAGACGGATACAGATCACACTGTGCTTTCTTTGATGTCAGTGGATGGTCTGACAGCTCATATCGGTCAGAACCAAGATCCGCCTGGAAAAACTTGAACCTGGACATTGACTGCCTCAGGTTGTCCTCTGGCCACCTGCTTTGGCTTCTTCGGTCACTTGTACTAACAGCAGGACAATGGTGGAACTCATTGCTCTGGACAAAAAGACTGGCTTATTTTTAAGAGGGGACGATAAGGGCAGCCCGGGGGGCTCAGCGGTTTAGTGCCTCCTTCGGCCTAGGGCCTGACCCTGGAGTCCTGGGATCCAGTCCGACGTCGGGCTCCCTGCATGGAGCCTGCTTCTCCCTCCTCCTGTGTCTCTGCCTCCCTCTATGTCTCTCTCTCCCTGTGTCTCTCATGAATAAATAAATAAATAATCTAAAAAAAAAAGAGGGGACAATAAACTTTAATTGGTTGGCCATATGTACGTCAGAGCTCGAAAGGTGGGCTGGGACAAAGGTGGAGTGAGAAAGTCTCTCTTTTCCTATTGCAGAAATGGGACTAAGAGCCGCACGCAGCCTTTGCCCCCGGGGCGGGCACTAACTCATCATGAGGACACTCGTGCTGGGTATGTCACGCGGTCGGTCGCAGGGCGTGGGGCCATCGGTGTCTCAGTCCTGGGCGGAGCTGCGGGAAGCAGTGTGCTCCGCATCAGTGACAAACGGCACAGATAGTAACTCTATTTAATGAGGACGCGGCGGTGGGTTTAGAGGCGGTGGATCTGAGTGCCCTGGAGCTCCTGTTCTCCTAGCGGCTCGTTAGCTTAGCAGAAAGCTGGCCCGACGCGCCTCAGGTGGCTTCACCGACGGCGGCCACGGGCGGCCACGGGCTGGCATCCGCCGCAGGGTTTTCTAAGATCACTTCTTGCACCAGAGAAGTGTCTGCAGGGTGTGGTGGTTTCCCGCCTCTGCCCCTAAACACGGAGGGCAGTGAGGGCTGGGGTCGAGCCCCTGGTGGCCGCTCGGCCTGCGCCCCGGGGTGGGAAGAGTGGGGGGCAGTTGCTTCCCGTCTACTGCTTCGCGGCCCGTGTGTCTGCGCCCAGCAATGCTTCTTGTGTCACCCCGGGGGGCAGTGGCCATGCTGGTGTGGGCTTGGGGTTTCCAAATGTCCTTCCACTCTTCCTGATACAGAAAGCTGAAGTCTCCCGCGGACCCGGGCCTCAGCGGGGGTCCCCCTGCCTGCTGGCCAGCTCCGTCTTGATGCTGGAGGCCAGCTGCGGTGACCCCGTTGTGCTGCCAGCCACGGCTCTGGGGACGGGCGACGCGCCTTCAGGAGCCGGGAGACGTCAGGGAGGTTCTGCCCGAAAACCTTCTCACTTCTATTTTTTTTTTAAAGATTTATTTATTTACGATAGAGAGAGAGAGAGAGAGAGGCAGAGACACAGGAGGAAGGAGGAGCAGGCTCCATGCAGGGAGCCCGATGTGGGACTCGATCCCGGGACTCCAGCATGGAAGGCAGGAGCTAAACCACTGAGCCACCCGGGGGATCCCCACCTTCTCACTTTTAAAAAGAGAAACACAAACAGATGTCCATGCCAGCGTGGCCGAGCCTGTGCTCGATGCCCGAAGCCGCTGCAGCCCCGGCCTCAATGGGTCCCGCTTGGACAGTCCACGTCCCAAAGGGCAGTGGAAAACACGAGAAAGGCTGAGAAGGTGAGTGTGTCCTTGAAATACCTGATCCAAGGGTCCTTCTCATCCTGATTTCTTGTTTAGAGAAAAAAATATTATTATAAGACGACTGAATAAAACCCTTCTATACCAATGTAGCACCTTATTATGTAGGAGAATTTCCACTCTACTTCTAGTTTTCTGAAAGTATTATTTTTAATTCTATGTGTGTGTTGCCTGCTATGTATTTTGCGGTTACATGGTTACATTTACACATGATCGGGATTGTTAGGTTTTCTTTGCAGATTTCCTTTTCCTCACTTAAGCACTAGCATTCCGTAATGCTATCAAATCCTTTTGCCTTAAACCCTATTTTGTCATTTATTGAGTGTTACTATACCCATTGTCATCTATATCTATCTGTATATTTTTTCAAATCCTTTCAGTGAATTCTGTGTGCTCTAATTTTATTTTTTAATTTAAAAAAATTTTTAAAGATTTTTATTGATTTACTCATGAGAGACACAGCAAGAGAGAGAGAGAGGCAGAGACACAGGCAGAGGGAGAAGCAGGCTCCATGCAGGGAGCCCGACATGGGACTCGATCCTGAGACCCTTGGATCAGGCCCTGGGCCAAAGGCAGACGCTCAACCACTGAGCCACCCAGGCGTCCCTGTGCTCTAATTTTGTATTTTTGTCTCTCTAGGCCTGGCTTAACACACGGAGAACCAAACCCCATACATGATCCCCAGACTCCTATTAATACCAATCAGTAAAACCCCGACACTCTATCTATAGACCCTTCTCTCCCAGACCAGGCCTTGCACTCTGCTAGCGGGTCTTGGGGGTGGGGGGGAAGAGGACGGCTGATGTAAGGGGAGGTCGGAGGGAGGTGTTCTCAGCTCCTCTGTGTCTGCTGCTGCTGTGACTGAGTCCACTGTTACTGTGCCAGCCTCCATCAAAGACTTTCTGATCCTCTTCCCCATTCCTGAGCTGGGCATTCAAAGCTTTTAAGTTGTCTTTTCTCCACTTTTCTCGGGCCGTGTACACCCTGCCTAGTTCACCATCTTTGTTGCCGTGGGAGCCAGTGCCCAGCCGCTTGATCGCCCAGGCCTGCCTTCCAGCTGCTCTCCACCCCGTGCCTGCCACGGTGACCATCGGAGTAGTCATGCCATCCACCAACACCAAGGACGTCCCATTGCCCTCCGCCAAGAAAGTTGTCTGTGTGTTTATTAAACATCTTTGTAACCTAGTTCTGAAACCTCGTTTTAAGGGTTTATTATCCAAGGGAAGAGGAGTGCACTCAGAAGGGGTGTGATTGAGGTGTGAGCATTGTTAGGGGTGAAGATAAAGCCAGTAGGGGATAGGGGAGCACCTTGGGGCTTGCACCAGCAGGAGAAGGAGCCACTTCCACCTGTAGGCCTGAGGGCTGGAGTGCGTGAGCCGCTCCCAGGGCTGGGAGGTCTGCAGTTGGGTCGAAACCCTCTGTCTGTTGGCCTCCGGCAGCAGCTGGACCTTACCTCTGTAGCCCTGGGGCTCCCGTAGGTTCCTCCCGTCTTGTTGGGGCTGGGCCCTCATCACGGCCATCCTGAGTGGCTATGCTCCCTTGTAAAATCCCATTTGCTTTCTGTTTCTATGGGATTCCTGTTTTCTGGACCTCTGAGCTATCTTCCCCCCTTGCTTTTGAGTTTACTTATTATTCACTTATTGAAAATAAAGTCTGTCTTCTTGATTGTTTCCACTTGGTGCAAGGGAGGAAGACTGCAGATATATCCACTTAGCTAACTCGAAACTGGAACTCTATGTCAATGATAATGTCAAAATTTTCAAGTTTTGTAATCCCTCATCCATAATTCTGACGTTTACAAAATTTTGTGAAGCTTTGTGTTTTTTTCCGCCCGAATCATCTGGCAGCAAATCTTGACCCAAGTGTGAGTTTGATGAAAATAACAAAATTAAAAAAAAAAAAAAAAAATTAATCAACAAAACCTGTTATGAACTGACTTTACACTTTTTAATTATCTTTATTTATCATCCTTAATATGAATGTTCAGATGTTTCACTGAAGAAATATTCATATATTTCCTACAATTTCTACAGATTTATTCTGTTAAAATATCCCTTTTCTAAGATTTCAGTTTGGTGCAAGTGCAGGAGTTGAGCGGGGACCCCTGGTGCTTTGTGGATCCAGTTCCAGGCCCTCCCTCTCTGGGCAAGTTGTTCAGACAAAGCCGTCCTTCTGCAGATGGAAAGTGCTTCGTGTCAGTCGGTCACTGTGAGGCAAAAATGAGATAACAGCATATTTTGTCTATTATTCAGCACAATGCTCGAAGCACACTGAGCTCTCAAAACTGAGAAGCTCTTACTGTTACAATGATCTTTTCAGCAAGCAACTCACGTTCGAGGGACGGTGCGCAGATTGTCCTGTCACTTGCTTTTTAAATCAAATACTATTGTGACCTGGCTTCCATGTCATTAGCTTGATCTTTGTGTTTTAATGGTTTTATGCTATAATCTCTGCGGACCCCACGATTGCATTCCCTCTGCTACCACCCGGAGGCGCTGGCTGGAAGGAATTTGAGCACGTCTCTCTGTTCCAATCCCCCCACCCCAGCGCCATCCCCCCCCCTTCTCTTTCCTGAGTGTCGAGGCTGAACCTTCTGCCTCTGTAACCTCAGCTGCCAAGCCCATCACCTTTTATGTTCTGCTTTAGGAATTCCAAGGACCTGTATTTCTCTACTTCTGGAAAATTCCTTGTAATTTCTCGGTATTCTATTTTTACACATTTTGTTATGGCCTAGAAGTCCTTCCACTCTTATACACCTGGAGAATTTCTCACTTTTCAGGAGCCTGTTTAAGTGAATAAACCCTTTCCTTGAATCCCTTTCTACTCATAAGGCCTTGTGCAGGGAGGGCCCTCTCCACCCAGGAGCTTGACATATTGCCCTGAGACTTGGACTCCTTTTTTTTTTTTTTAAATAATTTTATTTATTTATTCATGAGAGAGAGAGAGAGAGGCAGAGACACAGGCAGAGGGAGAAGCAGGCTCCATGCAGGGCGCCGACGTGGGACTCGATCCCGGGTCTCCAGGATCACGCCCTGGGTCGAAGGCGGCGCTAAACCGCTGAGCCCCCCGGGCTGCCCTGGACTCCTCTTTATTTTATTATCACCTCATCAAGGCTCAAACAACCTGAGGGTAGGAAACGTATCATTGGCCTTTGAGTCTAGCACACAGCATCATCCAGGTGACACCCTTATTTCTGAACAAATAAAAGAATCTGATTATTTCTCTACGTTGCACGTACTTCTCTAATTCTAAATTTCAGGAAGTAAGGTGACTTTTTGGAAACATATCTATGTCCTGTGGTTAAAGGCAATGTTGTGGATCCCTCCTTGTCCCGTCCCTATTATAGTAATAATAGACAAGCAGACACAGCAGACAGTGGGGAGGTAGCAAATAAGACCAAATTTAACCACGAGGAGAAGCATCTCAGAGAATTAAGGTCGTGCGTGAGGCAGGCGAGCTGAGGGTGAGTGTGTCCGGTCTCACATTCTGGGGACACACCTTTTCTTCTCTTTGCAAATATCCCTTCTGCGGCCCCAGCTCTGCGCGGACCAGTTGATGGCTTCTCCTCCCTCGCCTAGAGGTCCCAGGTCTTTATGTGTTCTCACATAACTTTTAGTATCAAAGGGACTTTGTCCTCTTTGTAGTCAAGATACATTTCTCTCGGGTCAGGTTGCTTGCTGGGGCTGAGTTGTTACAGTCGTATCGAGGGGCTTCGGTGACATCTCTCTACTTGCTCAGTAATTAGAAAAAGCAGCCACAGCAAACTTGCCACACAGCCCAGAGAGTCTTCCATCGGACTCATTCTCAGCACCGAGTCTGACTTCCACGCGGTCAGGGCTGCTCCGCAGGTTCCCGGGTTGCCTGCGAAGAAAATAGAGGATACGAATTCCCTGTGGTTTGTCCTTCCTTGTCTTCCCCGGATATATTTAAACGAGGAGGTGGGGGAGTGAAGGGATGGCCGTCCTCACTGTCTGCCTTCCTTCGGCCACGAGCTTGTGCTCGGGCCCCCTTGGTCACCATCCCCAGGGCTTTTCCTATTCCCTCCGCTTGATTTCACCCGCACACACCTCCAGGATCTCCCTGCGTGTGTCCCGGACCTGCCCCCACCTGACCTCACTGATACCTGAGATCATTTTTACTTCTATATATCCTCACCCTCTGGCTTATTTTGCCTCTTGGCTATATCCTTTATCACTTTTAAAAAGGATTTTTTAAAATTTATTTATCTTAGAGAGAGAGTGAGCACGAGCCAGGGCAGGAGCAGAGGGAGAGGGAGGAAGAGAATCTCAAGCAGACCCTGGTTGAGGGCAGACCAGGGCTCAACCTCATGATCCTGAAATCACTACCCGAGCCGAAACCAAAGGTCAGATGCTTAACCGACTGAGCCACCCAGGCAACCCTCACTTTTTTTTTTAACTGAAGGGAACTTCCTAGACCCCAATCCTAGAGCCGTTCTACTTGAAAGATGCCTTAGTGGAAAATCAAGCTACTCTTTTTCATTTATCAGTCCTTATTGTTTAGGTTCTTCCTTGGATTGGAGTGATTTGTCTCTAGCTAGAATGGTTTCCCAACCTACTGTAGGTGGACACTCTTTCTTAGAGTGACCGAGCAGGAAACTGCTTCATTGAGGACAGCCATTGGATGTTTTCTTAACTTGGGGTGTCTCCTTCTTACAACCGGGAAGCCACTTTTTTTCTTTCTTATATTGGAGTTCAATTTGCCAACATATAGCATAACACCCAGTGCTCATCCTGCCAAGTCACCCCCTCAAAGCCCATCACCCAGTCACCCCATCTACCCGCCCACCTGCCCTTCCACTACCCCTTGTTTGTTTCCCAGAGTTAGGAGTCTCTCATGTTCTGTCACCCTCACTGCTATTTTCACTCATTTTCTTTCCAATTGGGAAGCCACTTTATGGGTCATGCTTTAAAAATATGCACTCAGGGGATCCCTGGGTGGCGCAGCGGTTTGGTGCCTGCCTTTGGCCCAGGGTGGGATCCTGGAGACCCGGGATCAAATCCCACGTCGGGCTCCCTGTGCATGGAGCCTGCTTCTCCCTCTGCCTATGTCTCTGCCTCTCTCTCTCTCTCTCTCTCTGTGTGTGACTATCATAAATAAATAAATAAATAAATAAATAAATAAATAAATAAATAAAAATAAAAATATGCACTCAGCATCTGTTCCTGAAAACTGTTCTCAACCTGGCCACAAACTCTTTTATGGGTTTCACTGGGATACACCCCCACTCCTGGTAATATGGATGCCAGTCTTCTTTGTGGGGAGAACTGCAGGTGTAGACTGGCTCCCACTAAGTTAAGTTTGGATCTTATTTTATTTTATTTTATTTTTTATTTTTTACTTTTTATTTATTTATGATAGTCACAGAGAGAGAGAGAGAGAGAGAGAGAGAGGCAGAGACACAGGCAGAGGGAGAAGCAGGCTCCATGCACCGGGAGCCCGACGTGGGATTCGATCCCGGGTCTCCAGGACCACGCCCTGGGCCAAAGGCAGGCGCTAAACCGCTGCACCACCCAGGGATCCCATAAGTTTGGATTTTAAAATGCACTAACTTCAGATCACACAATTAGTTATGGAGACACGGGAACTACAGTTCTTTGTTTTATAGATTTTTTTCATTAATGTTACCCTCCCTAGTAAAATTAGAGTGCACATTCATTTTGGTGTGGAAATACTCTTGGAAAGGAAGACAACTCTGATAACTCGGTTCTGATAGTATTCCTATTAAGTCATACATTTTTTTCCTAGTTGGCTTAAGTTAACTAGTTTCACAAAGACCAGTGACTTGTCTTTTTATCTCAAAGGATGGCCAGTCCTGTGCTCTCTGCTTCTTGCTACCAAAACTCATTCCCCAGACTCAGGAGGCTTCCCTCCCTCTGAGCCTGTGCATCACACCTCAGGCTGGCATTTCCTTCATATTAGGAGGATCCAACCCTCCTCCTGAAGTTGCTTAAATCATTTATGTTGTCAACAAGCACTTGTGGGAGGTTTTTCATATGCCAGGATGTTTTTTTAGGTGTTAGGATCCAAGAGTGAACTGGACACTCAGTCTCTGCCCCCATAGAGCAGAAATTTGTGGTGTTAAAAAAGATACAACAGATCCCAAATGGAGTCGCTTGTGCTAAGCCCATGTAGCCGAACCAAAACTGAGTATCTGACCTAACTGCAGTTTCAACCTCCCCAGAAGGTAATCCTAAACCAGTAAATATGGAGCTTTCTGGTCAGCATTATTGACTTAATTCATCTGACAAACTCCTTCCAGTCCCAAAAGAAAGATGAGCTAATCTGCTCTTTCCTTGTCCTTCCCCGATCATGTCTATAAAAGTCACTGGTTGTGTTCGATTCTTCGGACTCCTTTCTATCTGCTAGATGGGAGGCTGCCCGAGTCACGAATCATTGAATAAGACCATTGGATCTTGAAATTTATCCAGTTGAATTTTGTTTTTTGACAGTGGGAATTGAGTATCTTTTTTTTTTTTTAAGAGATAGCATGATTTTATTAAAATATTTTAGCATGATGTTGGAGGATCTTAAAATCCTGTATTCTAAACCAATGTGGGCACTGTAGATGACATATTCCTGAATTTAGTGGGCACTACGTCTAACTAAGGAAAGTTATGATTATCTAGTAGTACTAGTAAACTAATATAACTTAAATTGGAGGCTAAATAATTTTGGCATATTCACATTTCTCCAGCTGCCCTTTGTGACTATATATACTCAAAGTCTACCTCCATCCAGCTGAGTTGGACGGGACCATATGTTTACTGGTCTCACTTAAACATCTTCACACCACGAGTAGCAAGGAATATGAAATTCCTGGCATTAAGATACAGTCGAGATGTATCACACACTTTACCAGGCTACGTCATTCTTTCTCGAAAGCCATTTTAAGATACAGTAAAATGCTAGTCCCTGAAACAACTAAAATGATATTTTCTAACTTCAATCCAAACTCTGATGTGGTAAAATTTAGAGTTTTAAAAATTACTGTTCGATTTTGTTAACGGCTTAAACAGATTTGATTTTCTACTCACAGAATTTAGATCAGAGAATTTATTCTCTACAAATTTTAATATTCAACAGAAAAGGGAGATTGTTATTTGTCACCAGTCCTCCTCCTCTTTTGAGGCCGAAGAAATCAGTTGGTTGTCTACCAAAGCGCGTGTAATAAAACTCATAGGGTCAGTCCTTGACTTATCAGAGACAGCGAGGTACTCCCTGGAGGAGGATGCTGTCCAGAGCCAGCTTACAAACAATGGGCACCCAGTGAATTTCTCCTCTGTGGGACTTTGGGGCCACTTTTTGAACATTATCTTATTAGAGCAGCTAATGTTTACTTATTTGTACTTGTTTCAGGGGCCTCTGCTACCCACACTTTTCATGTAACAGCTTTAGTTAAAATCATCAGTTGCCTTGAAACTTGCTACTTCTGATTACAAAGAGAAAAGAACAGAATCAAAACGTATAAACGTTCCCGCATTCAGTGACACATAAAAATTGGCTTTTTATTTATGTTAAAAGCAAAATAACCATCAGGCTGGTGAGTCTCAGCAGCTTTATATATAAGAGTCTTATCTTGATGTAAACCCAAAATACAAAATTACTGGAAAAACACAAAGTAAATGCTGTGGCTAAAAATACAATGTCAAAGAACAAGATAATAGGACATGAGCTGCACTGAAGAACTGTCCACGTCGGGGTGGGCAGAGGGGAGTGGCAGCAGGACAGTGGCTTTGGAGACCGTATCTCAAAACACCTTCTAAACCATATTATGATGAGTGAAGTAAGTCAGTTGGAGAAGGACAAACATTATATGTTCTCATTCATTTGGGGAATATAAATAATAGTGAAAGGGAATATAAGGGAAGGGGGAAGAAATGTGTGGGAAATATCAGAAAGGGAGACAGAACGTAAAGACTGCTAACTCTGGGAAACGAACTAGGGGTGGTAGAAGGGGAGGAGGGCGGGGGGTGGGAGTGAATGGGTGACGGGCACTGGGGGTTATTCTGTATGTTAGTAAATTGAACACCAATACAAAATAAATTAAAAAAAATAATAAACCATATTTTTGGCCAAACGTAACTTTGGGATTTTAGGACACAGCATTTCAGGTGATAGTTACGGAACCAAACCCAAGTTCGTCCGGTGCGCACAGCAGCGCCAAACGCCGAGGCAGAGCATGCAGCAAGGAAAGGCTCTGCTAGAGGCACCCGAAGGAGGGGACGGAGACTAGCTTGAACCCAGCTCCTCAGCTGAGGGGAGAGCCAGGTCTTAGTAACCACAGGGGGTGGGATTACACACATACTGATGAAAGGGCAGGGAAATTTAGGATTATTCACGAGGGAAGATGGAGCAGGGCACTGAACAAGCGCATTCGTAACACTCCGGGTGTTCACTGTGGGCTGGAGATTTAACACTAAAATGAGGCCGATTTGGCCACCGCCATCAGGTCAGCCTCAGGATAAGGAGAAGGTGTGAGCTCCAGGGGGAGTATAAGCTAGAGGGGTTCTTGGGCTCCCTACCTCGGGAAGGGATATGGGGTGTTGCTTGTTCACAGCCTAGAATCCTATCAGGCCCAGGTCCCCGTGGAGACAGCAGTGCAGTCGTTGGCAGCCTCACTCCAGTATGTCTTACTTCATGAACCATGACATAGGATGTTAATGGATAAACTGAGTCATATTAAACATTTTTTGCTTATTTGAGCAAAAGCTAGAATTTGGTAGCATCCCAGTCTTGCAGATAGAAAGCAGCTCTGAGGAGCCGCACAAAATGAAAGACTGTTAATAGGCCGAAAGGAGGGCGTTGAAGGAAATTATTCTGGCAAAAGGCTGGGTTGCTTTATGCAAAGTTTCTTTCCTTTAGGGGAAGGCAGGGTGTATCCTAGAGACCATCTCACTGCTGGTCGCTGATTCCTCATTGAGCGAAGGGGTTGGGATTACACATAACCACAGGGGTTGGGATTGGGGTCATTGAGCGGTTTAAGACTCCAATTCTGGGAGAGCTGAAGCTGAAGCTATAATTGAGTCTCAGTTTGGTGACATGAGGCTTGGCCTAAGTGCCTCCGTTTTGGGCCTGTTGTCTGTTTGATATCTTTTAGTTTCAAAGAACATGCAAATTTGCTTTTTTTTTTTTTTTTTGCCTTCATTTTCTTGTCACTTGGGGTTATTTGCAAGGAGAGGAGGGGAAAGCACAGCCTTTGCTCTACCATTTAAACAATGCAAATTCCCCTTATTTTATATGTTAATCCAATCTCTGCAGTCGTTCTTTTCTTTTATCATTTAGATTGATTTAAGCCTTTGGCAAGTTCTTGGGAGAGACCGCGAGAAACCTCTTTCTGAACAATTTCATTCCTAAAAATGAGCATCTTTTGGGTGGTATCGCATAGGAGCACTTGGACATCAAAATCGGCTTTTTAACTGCACTAAGTCTTATTCTGAGTGAATTCTCCATTTAAGGAACTCAGATGCTGGAAGGGGACAGGATAAAAGGCAGATTTAGAACATGTTTTCGGCCTTCGAAAGGCTGATAATTGAATAGGGAAATTATGAGACGTTGAGCTGCAATGTTAGTTCGTGGTTAACCCATGTTAAAGGGAGAAAGCGTTTCAGACCGGAGGAACCTGGAAGGAAAGGATTCACGCGGGGGCATGGATTCAGGCGACACCTCCCCACGCGCAGGGTGGCCGGCAGGGGGCAGCTTGTGTTCGAGGGGGCCGCTCACTCTCCAGCTGCCCGTGGCCAGGGAGCGTGTGGGCAGGAGAGGCAAGGCCGAGGCTACCTTGAGCTTGGATTTAGAGGGTCCTACGTGCCAGGTGACGAAGCCCTTTGATTTCTCCTCGCTCAGCGAGACCCACAAGATGCTGGTAATCAGGAGCAATGCGGAGGCCTGGGCCACCGCGGCCAAGGGGAGTTTGAGGAGGCCTGGTGGTGGGGGGGGCCTAAGCAGCCAGCAGGTGTGATAAGCGGGCAAGGGTGATAACCTGAGTGTGCAGGTGACTGCAGGCAAGAACGGGCGGGCGAGGGGGCGAGGGGGCGAGGGGGCGAGGGACGGGGAGGGACGGTTAGGGCCGTGGGTTCTGTTGGTCGCTCTCCTGGTTCCCTCCCCGTCAAGGACGCTGGGTGAGACTGGCTGAATACACCCCGTTACTGAACACTCACTGCCACAAGCACCCTGAATTTTGTTTCTGAGAAAGTTCCCAAACTAGGGTCCATGGCGGGCAAGGAAGCGGTGCCTACTGCACAACACCAGAAAGCTTGGAGCTGGTTTCTGGCATTTTCCAGCTTCGCCCAGAAACAAAACATGACATGCTGGTCAACGACCTTTTACTGAAGAACTGCCCTGTGCCCGGGGCCTACCACGTGCTGGGGGCCCGCAGGTCCCCCGTGGCATCAGAAATAGGATTGACCACACCCAGTTTGGGTGGCGCCCGAGACAGGCCTGCTAACCGCACGGCGACCCGAGTAGGGTTCTTTAAATGCTCTCCAGTTATCAGCTCTTCCAACTGCCTCCTGCCGGCAGTAGGGTGAGCCCAGGGGAGCAGTAGGGTGGGCCCAGGGGAGCAGTAGGGTGGGCCCAGGGGAGCAGTAGGGTGAGCCCTTGGAAGGAAACTTCCAAGGCCTCTCATTTGCTAACAGAGCTTTCCAGATTCACAGTGACTGGTCCTGAAGGTCTGCTAGTTAGGAGCACTCCACTGCCCTTTCCCTAG